>NW_026575119.1:4675000-6123740 GCF_905146905.1 Nyctereutes procyonoides
AAGGATTCTTTTGTTCCTCAGAGAATTGTCTCAGCTGACACCAAGACCTGTCAACACACCTCAAGGTTCATCCTTTCTTACTGTGAGATTGCTTAAGTCTTTATGTCACGTGAATGCTTCTTTCCTTTGAAGGCACCAGCTGCCCTACTCACATTTTTTTACCTTAGATTTATGGGACAGAGCCATGGTTTGAGGAGAAATTTTATGCTTGTTCTCATTATAACCTGTAGGGGAATTCTATCTCACCCTGTACCAATACTACAGTGACAACTACTTCCACAAAATTCTATCAGGAAAAATTCTACCAGAAGAACCCAGGCAGGCTTCTGCACTTTGCCAGAGCAGGAGCTGTTGATGTTTACATGGTGAATCAAGGAATCTAAGATCCTGAGATACTTTCAGAATCATACTGATGTGAAAGTTAATCTTCCCTTCTTTTTTAGCAATAAGCACTTTTTATTGTGTTAAAAATTTTGAAATGTCAAAACAGATAATCCCTAAATGATATACTTGGTAGCTTTCTACTAACCAAAAAATTTCATTCCCAGGGGATAAGATGTTTTCCCATATTACTTATTTCCGCACATTTTCCCTATTGTTTTTATAGTCAGGCAGACCTAAGAATACAAGTTAAATAAATACTATCATCATTGTATGAAGGCAAAGGGGCTGTGAAAAGTTGATCAGTCTGGCTATTATTTTTAATATGCCACTGAACATATGGATTATAAAAATATAAAATCCAGCAGAAATCTTCTCCAAAGACCCCTTTTCCACTTGTAAAAATTGAAATGGTTATATAAAAGACCTGCCAGAGAATTCCAGAGTGCCTGTGCCCATCTGTTCCATCATTAAATTCTCCCTGTACCCTAGGTGATGTGAATCCCCTGCTCCCTGAACCACCATCACCTGTCTGCATTAGCGATTTCTCCTTTTCAGACACACTGAACAGCAGGGCCTGCTGTTAGAAATGAGGGCCGGAATGCAGAAGCCACAGAGATCCAGGACATCTGGCAACTGAAAAGGAATGCATAATGGGAGAGGCAGGCAGCAGTGCCAGAGCCAGTGCCCAGGGAGGGGCTGGGCAAAATGAACTAGCACTCAGAACAGTCACACAAACACCACAAATGACAGGGAAAAGAGGAGACAGATACAGGGCACAAAGGAAAAACTGCAGATCAATGCCTGGGGATGGGAAGGAAAGAAGGAGCCTGCCTCGAGTGGTGTAATACTGCAGGAGCATAGCAGAAGAGGGGAAAGAGAATGATTTTATTTGTGGGGGAGGAACACTTTTTAGGGTAATTTCTCATTTCAAAACTGGTTCTATAAGGATGAGAACTAGGGAAAATTATCTCACTTAACCATGAAAATATATAATAAACCATGTACTTTGTACTTAATGCACATAGGTTGTTCAAAGTTTATTCTTTTCTGGTTTATTTTTTGGTAAGTAGGCATGTCCCCCAGATTATATGAATGAAGGCCTCAAGTTTTGGTGGGCACAAATGTTCATCTGAAATACAGACCTGAGGGAATTTAGTCATTTTGAAGTGTAACATTTTATAGTCAGACTTCAAATCAGTAACCTAAAATGCTACCTACGATGCAACACTGCCACAAATTAGACAATTGGTTCATTTATAAAGTGCAGGTACACAAGGAATAACGCTTACAGACACAATAAAACAGATGGCACTTTTAAAAATAAATGTTTGTATTATTTATGCATGATGTGAAAATTGTCCACTATTTTTAGTGTACTTCATGATGCTTTCCTGGCCAACCAACAGTGTTTAAAAAAAATTTTTTTTAAAGATTCTATTTATTTATTCATGAGAGACACACAGAGAGAGAGAGAAAGAGGCAGAGACATAGGCAGAAGGAGAAGCAGCGTCCCTGCATGGAGCCTGATGTGGGACTTGATCCCAGAACTTCAGGCTCTTGCCCTGTGCCGAAGGCAGATGTTCAACCACTGAGTCACCCTGGTGCCCCACAACAGTGCTTTTTATTTTTTATTTTTTTAAAAGATTTTATTTATTTATTCATGAGAGAGAGAGGCAGAGACACAGGCAGAGGGAGAAGCAGGCTCCATGCAGGGAGCCCAATGTGGGACTCAATCCCGGGACTCCAGGGTCACGCCATGGGCTGAAGGCAGGTGCTAAACTGCTGAGCCACCCAGGGATCCCCCAACAATGCTTTTTAAATTCATGTAGTCCTAGCAGATATTAGTCTTACTCCCCATATAGTTTTTCCCAGCGTACTCCTGGAACCCCACTGGTTGTATAAAACAGTTTTGTAATCATTATTCAAAGCCAGAATCACTACAACAGGACTCCTAGTTCCAGGTATAACCAAACCGAGTGCCTCTGTCAGCAGAGGAGTCAAGTCTCTGAGAACTGGGTCACACTGTCCTCACTCAAGAAGAATACAAAGAGCCTTCTCAGTTGTCAGAATCTCCAGCTGCTGTGCAACTAGCAGGTACAGATGTAAACGTTTAATGAAAAAGGCAAAGGACAAAACAAGGGAGCAATTGCTGGCAGTGGAAGAGCAGCAGGAAGGAAAGAGATGTGAACCAAGTTCCAGGGATTCACAAATTTCATCTGGATGCAATTCTGGAGTGGTTGTCTGGAGAAAATACACAGAGAGGGCGCTGGCGGCCTAACCCATGGAAGAAACACAGCAAGTGGGAAAAGAAAGCCAGTAGTTGGTTGTTACTACAAACTCGGTTAAAAAAAACATAGGAGGGTGTGGAAATGTATCCTAATGTCAGGATAAATAGTTCAGCACGAAGGTCACTAGGAACAACAGTGGACTCACCTCTCACAAACCACCGGCCTGGACTCATTCATGACAGGGCCCAGGGATGAGCATGGCTGGCGAGGTGGTGGGGCAATGGGAACAGCCGAGTCCAGAGAGCTGGTCTTGCGATGCAGAGCAAGAGCATCCTGGACCACAGCAGCAGCTGGGCCATCCCCATCCGTGGGGCAGGAGCCAACCCTGCCATGCGCACCCCCGAGCGGCAGCTCAGGACCCACTGCTCCCTGCAGAGGCAACTCGCTGCCTCCAAGCTCCACTTCCAGGGTAGGTGACGCTGGAGGAGATGTTCGGGGCTTGCGTTTAGTGGAGGCGCCAGAAAGCAATTTCAATAAACCCTTTTTTTCTTTCTAGAAAAAAAAAAAAAGTACATTAATTGGAGACCAGAAGGTATTGCTGTTATTGTAATCAATAGGGTGTCACAGTTTCAATTTTGGGTTTAACCTTTTTTTTTTTTTTTAATTTTGAAGTATCTCTATAACCCAACATGGGGCTCTCACAACCCTGAGTCAACAATCGCATGTGCTACCCACTGAACCTGTCATGTGCCCCTGGTTTGGTATTTTAAAATTTATTTCTGTGGATATTTGGTTATTTGTGATCTAGCTCCCAATTCCTGTATGCTGTTAATCCAACGTTTTGCCTCTCCTTCTTTTCCCTTTCTGCCTGCATGTTGGTGCTTGTTTTGGACACTCCAATGTTCATCACTATCTTCTATTAAAGTAGAATAAGCAGATAAAAAAGAAGTGAAACAAAAAAACTCACCAAGTCATATCTCAGGCTTGGTGAAGGCAAAAACAGACATTTTAGGACAAAATGGAAATTTCTGATTATGGACTTACTGATTTAAACATCATAGCATTTTACTCTCCATCCACAGACTTGATTCTTATCATATACAGGTAGTGATGTTTTGATCAGGGTTAAGGACTAAAACACTTCTCAGTAAGCCAATAATGACAGAAGTCAAACCATTTCTATTGTGCAAGAATGTCTTGGATTAGACAGCCAAGACTCCATAAGATTTTAAATAAAGCTTCAGTATAATCGAAAACATTTTTATGTTTCTTTCCTAGCAAATGTAGAAAAACATTTTCTTTCCAGCAATCTTACTCCATAAAAAACCATCTCTTGAATCTTTGTCTCTTTTGACACTTTTGTTCTCTGCTCTGCTAGGAAAACCAGATTAGAGCTAACTTTTCTTCATTTCCAAAACCCATGTCAATGGTCTTTCTGACGACCAAGCATAGTTAATAATAATTTTACATCATTTTACTAAGATGTCAACATCATCATAAAGTCCTCTGAGTGGAAGCATTGCTTGAAAATAAAACATTTCATAGAGAAATAATTCTTTAGAAAACTCTATAGGCAAACTGGAATCATTATGGTCTACTAAAAAAGGCAATTAGATTATGAGGGGCCCATACAAAGACAGAACACTGAGGAATTTTTCTTAGAATATGAGTTAGTTCATGCTCAGTAAAAATCCCTTGGGGAAAGGGGTCTGAATCCATAATAACACAGTTCCATTAGAGACAGAATGGCAGAAAAAAGACAAGACAAAAGCAATGTTTAACTAGATGATGAAAAAGCATTCCAGGGAAAAAGCATCCTAGGAAACTGCAGGCTCCATTTACGAAATACTGTTCACAGTTTGAACTAAGCCACAGGTTAGAAACAGAAGACAGGGAAGGATGGTAGGGAGTGCTGAATTCATTTCTGGACCGGTCGACTCAGGCTGCAGATGAGCAGAATCAGTCAATTGATCCCCACCCCCCTTTTCTCCCCATCCCAGCCTGAGGAAGATTCTTTTGCATTTTTCTTCAAGGCCTGGCCGTAACTCACCTTTTTGGCTTTTGCTTCATTTTCCAAAGGGCTATTAATACATCCCACTGAATGACCCTATACACTTGGGCTACCTGCTTGAGTGCTTGTACCTTATCCACCTGGTGCCTTGTACAGAGTTGCACCTACTGAGCTAAGTGTGGCCAAGACAGAAAGAGGATGAGACAGGTGGGAGGAAGGGGAAAGATTTGGCTAGTCCCAGGGTAAGGGCCTAAGAGAAGGCATTTGCAGTTCCCAAATCCTGTGGAGATGAAGATTTCCCTTTATACAGTAGCCAATGAAGTAGGCTGACCAAACGTTTGCCAAAGCTACTACCATACTTCTTTAGGAGAGCCTGAGGTCTGAAGGGCCGACAAACAAGCTGAGAAAGAATAATGTCTACACTTCGAATGGCCTATCAGCCATAATTTCCAGCTATTCCTTCCATGATGTAAGAAAGCACACTCTAATCCCTGGATTCCGACAGACTCACTGAGATCAAGTGAATTACAATCTCAGCAAGCCACGGCTACAGATGTTTCTTAAAAGCTCAGTTCTGGGCACTCAGAAAAATTCAGTTAACTGAATGGTGCTCAGGAAAGAGCCTCTAAAGTGATTAGGAAGAAAGATGACTTGGTTCATCTAAAATGATTAAGCACATTAAATACAGCTTGCTTTAATGACTTCTAAGGGATTTGTTATCATCATTAGCTGATGCCGACTACCATGGAGCAGAAGGCAGAAGATGAGGTGGTGTGGCAGGGTGTGGGGGTACGAAGTGGGAGTGCTAACACGGAAAACATGCTGCCCTAGCTTCACCAAACTGTGCTTTTAATATCATATTCTGATGTTTTCTACATTAGCAGAACAGTTGCCACTGGAGAGAGATAATTTTGCAAACACAGACACTTAGCATCTAAGGGTACCTTTGTTTTTTTCAAAATCAAAACAGGAGAAACGAGAACTATAGATGAATAAAAACTACACTTCAGCAAAGCAATTTTTAAAATGTAGTGTTAGCATGCATGCAAAACGGACATATCTTTTAACATAAACCTTAACAATTCTCCTCCTATGGGTTTTCTAGGAAATTATTCCTAGATGGAATAATATTTTTATACTCATATTTTTTTCTTTAGAAGGCCTGATGTTTTAAAATCACAACTCATATATAAAAAGAACTATTTGGGTCAGAAAATTACTAGATGATGAGAAAGAGTAACTTTTACATACAAAAATCATTTCTGAACATCACCTAAATAACTTTCTATTAGTCATATCATGGAGGATGAGTACAATATAGGAAATCTCAAGTTCTCTTGACCAAGCAAAAATAAATTCATTTGAGCAATTTATATAGTGAACTACATTCTACCTCAAGTCTTCTTTATTCCTCTCTTTGCCTTCATATGTACAAAGAAAGTAGCAAGAGATAAACAGTCTTCTGGGCCATTGCCATAAAAAGTCTACACATATTCCCAACAGTCACTCTTCCTAGATAAGGGATCTCAAAAGCCTAACTGATGTCTAATAATAATCATTCCTTCAGCAAATATTTACTGAGTGTTGAATATGAACCAACAATGTGCTAGGCTCTGGGAATACAGTAGGTGAACAAGACAAGAAGGAGTTCATATTCTCTAGCAGAGACTAGAGACAGTAAATCAGGCACTCTCTAGAAAAATAAAGCAGGGGAAGGGGAAAATGAATGACCACGCCGTGCTGAGATGGGGGGGCTCAGGAAAGGCTTTTTTAAAGTGCAGGGAGAGAGAAAGGCCATGTGAAACTCTAGAGATTATTATTCTCATTGCTTACACCTCTCTAAGCTTGCCTAAATCACACTGCTAGTAAGGGGTGGGAGTGGGACTTGAACCTAGCCTTTGCTCTTCTCTTCTGAGAGTTCAGCACAGGGAACATTTCTAGAAGCACATCTACTCGATGGAGTGAAAAAAGCAGGTATGTTTGCCTAAGGACTGCCATCATAAGGGTCACTGTGTGCACATCCACACCATCCAGACTTGGATCCTAGTTATTGACAGGGGCAGGTATGTGACTCTGATCACTTAATATGGACAACAGTGGCTTCTCCTTGAGAAAATGAAATGGTGAAGCTCACAGATCAACTTATTTTTGACAGTGATAAGAACTGGGAGGAAGGAAAATCATGTGGGCAAAGAAAGTGATCAGTAGGGACTCTAGGACAAGTGTTCAAGAATAGAAGAAAATGGGTATTGGGGCACCTGAGTGGCTCAGTGGTTGAGCATCTGCCTTTGGCTCATGGCGTAATCCCGGGGTCCTGGGATCGAGTCCTGCATGGGATGGGGCTCCCTGTGGGGTGTCTGCTTCTTCCTCTGCCTATGTCTCTGCCTCTCTCTCTGTGTCTCTCATGAATAAATAATACAATCTTAAAAAAATGGGTATTTATTTTTTAAAGATTTTATTTTGAAGTAATCTCTACACCAACTTACAACCTTGAGATCAAGAGTTGTATGCTCTATTGACTGAACCAACCAGGGACCCCAAAAATGGATATTTAAAAACTAGATGGACCCTTGGCTTAAGAAAACCAAGAATAAGAGCATAGGTCCACAACAAAGGTTGGCTCCTTAAGGGTGAGAGTCACAAGGACTTTGGCGGTGGAACATCTGAGGCACTAAATGTTGACCTTTTGTGGCCTACTTGTAGAAATGTTATCGTTTAGGAACAAATCTAGGATGTGGTAGAGGGCATGAGAACCCACACCTACTTCTGCTGATTGGTATGGAAAATAAATGACAATGTCAGAGAAGACTTACAAGGGAGGGGAAGGAAATGGAAGCATGTGAGGGCAAGTGGGGCCTCAGAGATGGTTTCTTCTCTTTTCCTATGTGAGGGTAAATTCTGTTAAATTGACTAAATCAATAGAGATTTGATTAGAGGCCATTAGGACTGAGGGGATTCTAATATCCTACCAACCACCACTAGCAAATCCAAACCTAGGCCTGTAAACACCTCAAGGTTAAGAAATCAAACCTAAGGACAACCAATCATAAACAGCCAACGGGGCTATCCCAAATAAGGCAATTGTGTGCAGACAGCCAATCAAATAACTTCCCTGTTCTGCTCGAGGTGTCCTCTATGTAATCCTTGCCTCCAGCGCAACTGTTGGTAGAGTGCTCCTAAGCACTTCAGTTTGGTGCTGCCTGATTTGTATACATTTTTTACTCAACTGAAGTCTTAGAATTTTTAATATATATCAGCTCACCTTCAAATAAAACTTAGGAAATATAAGAACAGCCAATTATGTAATTGGTGTTGGAAAAAAAGATTTTATTTTCTGGATAAAAGCTTAGCATACCAAACAACATTTACTGTATTTTGGTATGTGAGGGAGGTAAAAAGTATATACACGATACCATAGTATTAATGGCTGTCTTTGAAATCTTGGATCATACTTCAGTTTTCTATCTGGATACTTAGATTTTCTTTCACATCTAAATAAATATGTAGATTTTAAATTTTTTATAATAAGAAAACAATAAAATAAAATAAAATATACACACATATGCACATGGGCCCAAGTATCTCATAAGGACTGGGAAACACATTTGCCTGGAGATTAGCTGGTCAAATAATGAAGCCTTTATTATTTTTTTTTAATAATGAAGCCTTTAAACTGAACATGCAGTTAGAAAAATGTCCAGACAAAGCTGTTAAACTGATAACTGTAGAAGACATGAAGAATAACAATGGCAGAAAGGCCCAGGATTTCAAAGAAGAAATAACTGAGATAATGTTTGGAAATATATTACACAGTTTCAGATGCTTATTTATCAAATCACAGAAGCGGTTACCAGACAAAATTAACTACAGGGACAAAAACACTTTTTCTTAAAGTCAAGGACAAACACATTTGAGATAAGACTTCCAAATAAAATATTGTTCAAAAGGAATAGCTTAGTTAGGCAAGGAGCTGCAACAGTCCTGTGTGCACATCAAAAAGTTATAGGTCTCTATGGAACACCAGTGGTAGCTCACTGCAGACGATTTATGTATAGAGAAAAGGACAGGGCATTCGACAAGCTATCATTTGGGGGAACCAGTACACACTATCTAAGGAGTTTCAGTAAATGGATGATGCTAATCACAAAATGATGAAAGCAGATAGAGATAACAAGGGGATTGTCAAATCCCTAGCTATCTGCTGGAAGTCTCAACTAAAACTAGGGTCTCTATACACTTAGAATCTGATATACTTTTCCCTTGAATTGTTGATAATTTAATCTCACTTTGGATCTAATTCTGATCAACTGGGGAATGGTAGAGACCAGTAGGAGGTGCAAAGTTCATTAGGTGGAGCAGAAATGTTGAAAACTTCGAAGTAAGCACCCAAAGAGAAGTTGGCTATAGTGAAATTTGAACTCTGAAGTTTAAAAGAACCGATTTTAAAAGTTCAAAGAAAATATATGCATGACCTGGAACTCAAAAGGAAAGATACTTCAAGAAGAATGGGAGGGATCTCCAGAATGAAATTCCAACATTACTACTGCAAATTATCTGAATAGATAAAAATGTAGAGGCATCTAACAGCGCTAATGTGATCCCCCAGAGAGCAGCCTAATGGGCTCAAATTTTTAAAGGACTCAATACAAAAAGATCAAGAGAAGGGACCATAAGAAGAGAATGTATTATGGCCCATAATAGCTTAAACTTGGAAAAAAAAGGGGGGGGGTTGCCTTAACGTTATGTTTGAAATGAGAAGAACAGGAAAGATACAGACCTGCTGCTTGAGATGGATGGTGGTTCTCAGAAGATAAGAAGAAAGAGAAGGATAATCTTCAGACTAGAAAGACCAAACCCTGATTAGAGGGAAATGGGTGAAGAGATTGGGATTTAGAGATCCAATAATTACTTGCCAGGATGAATTCACCCCAGCATACAGAGAAAATTAACAGCTGAAATGCAACCAAATAATCTTTGATAGATGTGGGTGAACCTGAGATCAGGTCAACTCAACAGGGCAATAAAGGATGTATAATCCTAATTTTCAAAAAGAAGACAACAATGTACTTTGCAGACTGTCTGGAAAATTCTAGAACAATATATTAAATGAAAGGAAATGAGACTCTGAGGAGACTTCTTCAGGAGACACTTGCTAACATGAGTAACAGCTAAAATGATGGAGGACTGGGGAATAGTTTGGATGGGAGAATATAAAAGACATCTGGATTTTGACAGGCATCTGATAAGTTCTCCCATGATATCCTTATAGACCTGATGGAGGAATGTCAACTAAATGACACTCCAGTCATGTTAGTCATGGAATTATGGATTTTATATTAACCAAGAGAAGTCTCCCTGTGGATCTGGAACATTAAATGAGGTAGGAGATTTAGGAAGGAAAATCTATAATCTGTGACATAAGTACTAGTGACAAAAACTTCAAGAGTATAGCCTTAAAAAAAAAGATGACTCGGAAGTAAGTCAAGGCATCATATAGAAAGGAGAGCAACATTTTCTATGCAGCCCCTCAACATAAGGTAAATGGCATGGGACACTCTGGACCTAAGGCATTAATGGTTGGTTAGGGTGTCCAAATAGAGGCCATTTGTCAAGGACAGGGACTCAACAGGTAACTTGTTAGGCCCTATATTGTTGCTGTAACAAATTACCACAAACTTTGTGGTAAAAATCAGGCTTTAAAACTAAGGTCTCAGCAAGGGCTACATCCCTTACAGAAGCCCTAGGTAAGAATCTGTTTCCTTGCCTTTTCCAGATTCTAGAAGCTGCTTGCATTTCTTGGTTTGTGGCTTCCTCCTTGAATCACTCTGATCTCTGCTTCGGATGTCACATCTCCTCTGGACCCAATCCTCCTGCCTCCCTTTCAGGAAGATCCATGTGATTAGATGGGCCCACTCAGATTTATCCCCTCATCTCAAGAGATTGATAAAATCCCTTTTGCCACATAAGTAAACATATTCTCAACTTTCAGGAATTAGGATGTGGACATCTTTGGGGAGCCATTATTCTCTCCGGCACAGCTCCCTTTCAAGTCTGTGATTCAATTAATTCTTTCCTGGGAGGACAGGAGTTGAAGAGCCCCTGTTCTCAATGATGAGGGTCCTGAAATCTTAAATTCTAAACTACAAAACAATTCTTTAAAGATATTGACAAAGTTGAACATGTCAGCTTGAGTACAAGTTTAATGTAGTTAATTATAAACACTGAACAGATACCAATCTTTTTCAAAAACACTAAGGTTAACTGAACAATTAAATATTAACTTTTTAGTAGGCTGTAAAGTTTATTTCCTTATAAACTCCTATTTACAGGCTTACCTAACCACTTAAAATAAGCGACGTACATTACCACTGAACCAGATGGTTAAGAGTTTATGATTACCATAGAACTTCCCAGAATCGGGCTAGAATTGTGGAGAAAATACACAAAATACTGAGGAAAACAGGATTTTCCTCAGGTTGCTACTTCCTTTGATTGTAATACAATTATCCAGACTTTGTTATCACTTCGATTTCTGTTCACAATTACCATCAATTTCCTTTGTCTCAAACCACCTGTCTCCAAACCCAAACACACGTTAGTCTTTCAAACACAGCTTTTTATTTATATTTTCTTTGAAATTCAGCCCCAAATGAGAGATTTTTTTAAAGATCTATAGATTTAGGGCAGCCCAGGTGACTCAGCGGTTTAGCGCCGCCTTTAGCCCAGGGTGTGATCCTGGAGACCTGGATCGAGTCCCACATCAGGCTTCCTGCATGGAGCCTGTTTCTCCCTCTACCTGTGTCTCTGCCTCTCTCTCTCTCTCTCTCTCTCCCTCTCTCTCATGAATAAATTAATAAAATCTTAAAGAAAAAAAGATCTATAGATTTAGGAAATCATTTTTCACCCATACTTCAAATCAAGAGGAACACTATCCATGCTGATTATAATTAAATACACTGAAGAAAAAATAAATCCACAAATAACACTTCTGATCAACAATTCCAACCCTTTCATATATCACTTTTTTTTTTTTTCCAGAACTGACTGAAGAGGAAGAATTAAGGATGGCACAATGATAAAAAAATGAGTTAACTAAAGAGGTAAGGAAATTCCTTCATGAGACGTAAGCTGCAGGAGAAATGGCTAAATCTTATTCACTGTGTTTTCCCTAAACACCCAGTACAAGGCCTGGCAACTAGTGGGTGTTTCAACGCACAAAATCATGAATATAGCACCTGGCATGGTGACTCACACATGGTAAGCACTTGAAGGATTGTTGAACAACGAGTCCTTTCATTAGTTAGAAAGGATGGAACACAACATAAGCAGAGGAGAGGGACGTTGGTCTTACTTTATTATCCTTGTCTGGCTTAGTTGCTGAACTGTTCCCACAAGCCAGTGAAGCACTGTCAGGAGAGGTGGGAAGTCCAGGAAGAATAGTCACTGCCCGGCCACTGGGCTCAGTCTCGAGAGAGGCAGCGGTGATGCTCGGAGAGGTCAATAAGGCAGCTGAACCACAAGCTAGGGGAGCACTGACTCGACCCATATTGACGGCAGCCACATGGGTGGTAGGGCCTGCCACTGGAACTGGAAGTTGTGGGGAAGCCAAGGGATGATGAGGCAGGCTCACGGACGCAGGGCTCAGGCAGGCAGTGTTCTGTACCTGGATGGGTGTCACTGCTGCCGTAGGGCGTTCTTGGTTATGTGCCGCCACTAGTAGATGACAGGAGAGAAAACAGCAAAGTTCGACTTTCTAATAATAAATGCTACTCACCAAAACATGAGTCATTTCACTATATCAGACCGTAATGAAAGGTTGCTATTGCATTTTTACAATAAATAATGGATGTTTGGTGGTTTAAAAGCACTTAATCTTAGCTGGGTCCCCAGACATTATTTTCCTTTCAGATCAGCTCTAAGTCTGTTGAGAGCTTAGAAGCTTAGCTATAACTCCATGCTGTTCAGTTAGACAGAAGGTCTTTCCACATATTTATAGACATAGCCTGTCTTTGATGGTACTCTACAGTGTCAGATTAGTTTGGCCTCCAGGCCTTTTCAAAATGATTCTCTCTTTTCTTAAAAATAAATAAATACATACATAATTAATTAAAATAAAATAAAATAATACATACATACATACATTTCTTCTCCCTTAGTAACCATTTTCCTTCTTTTGGTTTTTCTGATAGAATTTACAAGTTTACCCCACCATTGTTACCCAAGAATGTTGGGTAGGTTTTCAAAACCACTATGGAAAATAGAAAGTTATTTAAGATCCTATTGGGTCTAAAACAGATTTGGGATTAAGCTCATCAGAAATCAGCACACCAGTTAGTAGAGTACAATGTCGTGGTCACACAGCTGACAGCGGTGAGGTTTGAGCTCCTCCGGTATTAACTGCAGACGTCATATTTTCAAGTCTATTGCTATTCTTAGGATTGGCCTGATTCTTTCAGACTTTCAATCTGGAGATCAGGCTTGAATTAATGTGTTGGGCAGGCTTAGCCAAAATAAGCAGATGTGGAGTGCTGCTAACTAGACTGTGCCTACTTCATTTCCTAATGTTCTTCATTACCATAACATAACATCTGCTTTTCTCAACACCTGTTGGAGAAGAGCTGGTTTAGGCTAGCAGCCCCTTTCCTGGTACTTTCCATTCCAGTCTCCCCCTTACCTGTCCTCACAGCATTGCGGGCCTGGTTGACTGTCATCTGCCCAGTCATGTGCAACAAGACCTTAGCCTGAGGACTTGTCTGGATGTGAGCTGCTGACACCACGGCTGTGGGGACAACACTGGGGCTCCCAGCCATACCATTTCCCTGGAGCTTCTGGGCAGGCCCTCCTGCAGTGGAAGGACTGACCATAGTCACTCCTTTACTTGTCTGACCAGCAGTAGACATAGGGACTTTAGCTTGGGAAGCATTTGTCACGGCCCTGCCAAGACAGAGACAGAGACAGAGAGCCCAATCAAACAGCAAAATGGGGGAGAAAACATTAAACGCAAGAAAAATGACTTGGGGTTTTAAAACAGAACATTTTAAAAGAAATGATGGTTTTTTACATTTTGTAAAAAATGTAAAAATCACAAATTCAAAGTAAAGATGGCCCTGAGGGAGAGAAAGGTCTGGAAATATATTGTGAGTCACAGAACATTACACGTCATAATCTGCTCAAGAATAAGTGGTTACTGGGTTCAGCTTTCCACATCAAGACTCAGCACCCGCCACTGCCTTCCAGGTCCTGGATTCTTCTGCTTCAGCTATCAAAGAAGTTGATTTGTTTACTATTGCTGCTAATAACATTAGCAGTTTTGCTACTTTTTCATAGCTTTGCTCACGTTTTTGGCCCTTTTCTCTGCCTGCTCCCAGCTCAGATCACACGAGTGCCTGTGAACATGTATGTATGTGCATATACACATATGCACACACTCTTCAATATTCTCTTTAGCTTCTCTTTACCTGTCTTAATCTCATGTATGTTTCAAGGCCCAGCAGAAATCTCTTCTTTTAGAGAAGACATTCCTAAGGCTTAGGTTGAAGACCTTATGATTCTATGGTTTCACGTGAATTTCTTCCTTCTATGGCCCTTGATCACCAAATGTGTTATTTTTAGCATGTAAATTCTTTATTAAATACTCCTGATTCAGTAAAAGTTTCTTGAAACAGCTCTAAAGAAGCATTCATAGGTTAAATTAAATTAAAATAGGTTCAATGTAGTTTTGTGTCATGTATTTTTTTATATCCTAAATTCATTTAAATAACTCTACATAGTAGAGTTGTATAGTATAGCTGTATAGTTACTATATTCTATATAGTATAGTACTGTAACTTTCTACAAAGTAGAATACTTCATTAACTCAAACATCCATATTATTTATTATGATAAATAACAGAAAATTTATTCTAAGTAAGCAGATCCCCAGAGACTTTTAATAATTTGTTTTTGAAGGTTATGAAAATGCTTTCCTTCATTAACTTAGTCTTTTGTTGTGGCTTGGTTTGTTTTATTTCCCTCAGTTGTGATGGTGGTTTTTTGTTTGTTTTTTTCCTCATCAGGGAAGGTCTATCTGCCATCTTCTGGATCCTGAATGTAGATTTTAACATACACAGAAAAGAAGGTTTATATTGATTAAAAATCTGCAAGTCAAATTAAAGCTAACATTCTGTCACCATCTGCAACAATAGTGATCTTCATTTGATTAGGCTGCTGGCCAACCTATAAATCAAGGCCAACAGCTGACAAACATGTCAGTTCATTAAGCCATTTATTTAAAATCAGGGTGTTTGAGGAATGATTTAACACAGCTAAACCTGGACCATTTATTAAAAGCACAGTGGTTAAAATCTGAGGCTCCCTCAATGCCATTATAGGTCTTTTCATTCAGTTTCCAAGGCTACTTTCCTCAGTGACTAGAAGGTGAGCTATCTTTAAATAAATTTTGAGAAAAAAAATTTAAAAAAAAGGAATGAAAATTTTGTATAATTAAAGCTCTTCCTATTATCCTATAACGGAGTTTTTTTTTTTTTTTTTACCTCAGGGATGTTTTGGGTCAGACAATTCCTTTTGGTAGGAGGCTATTATGTGTACTATAGGACATTTAGCAGCATCCTTGGCTTCTATGCAACACATGCCAATAGCAACATCCTCCCACATCCTCCATAGTAACAATCAAAACTGTGTTCAGACACTGCCAAATTCCCTTGAGGAGCAAAATCACCCTTAACTGAGAAGGATGAAGGATCGATGTCATATTTAAGGAATTTTATTTCTGACTTTATTAGAGAAATTAATTGGGAGACAAATCATAAGAGACTCTTAATCATAGGAAACAAACTGAGGGTTGCTGGAGGGGAGGTGGAGGAGGAGATGGGGGTAACTGGGTGATGGGCATTAAGGAGGGCATGTGATATAATGAGCACTGAGTGTTATATAAGAAGACTTATAAATCACTGAACTGTACCTGGGACTCCAGGATCACATCCTGAGCCAAAGGCAGACACTCAACCGTGAAGCCACTCAGGCGTCCTAACTGAATTTAAATTTTAAACAATTAATTAAATTTTAAAAAAGAAACTCAGAATTTTGAGGTCATCAACAAGCTATTGTAATGAATATAGAACTAGACACCTAGGTTAAGCACTTCTTCACTGTACCGTCTCAGAGGAGTTATTTAATATCTCTGTGCCTTCATTTTCTCATCTATTAAGTGGGAATAATAACAGCAACTACATCAACAAGTTGCTTAAGGACTCCGAGTTAATATGAGTAACATGCATTTCAAAATCTGCCTGCCTGGCATATAGGAAGTGTTACACAAACATGTAATAATATAGCTTTTGTTGATGCTAAACATGTTATTTTTTATTTTTGAGCAGAAAAATATTGAAAGTGGTATAGTTGGATCTTCTCACATATAACTTGAAGCAAATAATTTAAAACCTAGTACATTTATTGGCTGAAACCTATAATTTCACATATACTCATGTGAAAAGTAAGCTAAGAATTTGAGAATTAGAAGGGATTTCAGCAAGTAGAGATATGAATTTTTTAAATGTTGGCTATGTAACAGACAATTATAGTGTGAGAAGGAATCTTGGATAGGCTGAAAACCATGGGAAAGAACAAAGCTTCTCTGTTTAGAACTTAGTAAACCATTTATTCAAGACCATACCTTGTGACTGGTGCCACATAATTGCCAGGGAAAACCCCTATCTTGCTGGTATGCATCGATGTCCCTTTGAACCAGCCGTCCTGGCAACGCTCAAACACTAAAAACATCTCCCCTTTCCTCAGCTCCAGCTCATCCTCTTTCCGGGGAGTGTATGGATATATAGCAACATACCTAAAATAAAAAAGAATATTTGATTTCAGGCTGAGTAGCACACAAGCCCCTGAATGCTCAAAAACTCTTCCTTGGTACAAAGTCTTGAATATTCCATATATGTGTAAAGAGAAAATGTAATGGTTTAACCTGTGAGTAGCACTGGTGATTTGCCATTGAGAGAGTTTTTGCAGCCTACAATTGACAGAGGCCTTCCTGATTAAGAAGTGCCAACCTGGTCCCCCTCAGTGTGAAGGTGACTATCCAACCAAATGGTATTCGTGGGGTGTGAAAGAATTACCCAGCTTCCCAAAGTGTCTAGCTTGCTGCTGGGGATTAGGGACCTACCGGGAAACCTGAGCTCTTCAAATGGCACTTGTTAGACGTGGGAAGTAGCCCCAAATGAGGACATATGGCATGAAATCCCACTGGGAGGCACAACATGCTGCCTTCCACACACAAGCTGAACCTAGAGGTTTGGGGTCCATCTGCTTTCATATGCTCAGCCAGGAAAAATAGTGAATTTGAAAAAGTCAAAAGGAAAAAAAAGTCCAGATCATAGACAGTGCAAAACCACCCCACAGTGCAAGATGACTGTGCCACCAACAATGGAAACTAGGTAGGCAACACCAACCAATGAATAGTTTTTTTCTTTCTTTCTTCTTCTTTTTTTTTTAACCAGGGCTCTAAACTGTTCCGCGTATAAAATCACACATGATGGGGCCATAAAAATGTAGCTCTTTTCTGCCATCAGTAAACTTTGAACGAGACAATGAGGCTCTTCTGCATACTTATTGCTGGGGATTTCCAGCTTTCCACATGCACGCTCCCTCTAAGTCTGATTTGTGTGGGAATACCTTCCTGTTCCTTAGCATCCTCATGCAAGAAACGAAAATGAAGACAAAAAGCTCAAACAGGAATTATACAAAAAGGCGGTTCCGTGTACATATACTATTATGAAGAAGCAAACACGATGTTTCCCTAAACTGTAAAAGGGATGGCTGCACGATGGCTGCCTAGCGAGCTCATGTGTTGGACCCATTTTGTTTCAGCAGTTTCCTCATTATATGCATGACTGGGTGTAAGTTTGCAGAACACAAACCACTTTGGTGAGCCATAAGCCTGTCACCAGCTCCTATCAGAAAGGTGTTTCTCTACCTCTGCTGTTTGGGCCTAGCTTGAAGTGAACTTTAAAGCAGTAATAAATGACATCTTCACTTACACACTGGGGCGAGCCTGAGGCCGTAAATGTGCAATCTGGTCAGCGGGTCCCGCTGTGGGCCTCGGTCCCACTCCAGCAGCTCCAGCAGCAGCAACAGCAGTAACAGCAGCAGCAGCGCCTGGAGGTGTGGAGGCCAGTAAAGGGGGCGGCGGAAGAGGAGGATTCATCGTCTGGTATGAGAGTGGAGGGGGGAGAAAGAGAGGCAGAAAAGAAAGAAAATAATAATGAACAGTTTATTTATTTACATCTTTCGTGGGAGGTGGGAGGGAAGAGGAATCAGGAATCCATTGGAAAAGACTTTAATGGAATCCACAGGGAGCAGAACCAGCAGGCTACCTTGTATGAAAGCCTCTTTAAAAAACAAAACAAAACAAAACAAAAAACTCGTCTCTTGTTCTCCTTTAAGATCTTAGAGCCACAGCAACTTTTTCAGCAAACAGGTAAGTAAGGACGCTCGGGAAGGGGGAAAGAAAAAAATGGAACAACAGCATGTAATTTTATGATTAATAGCATTTTTCAGTATCGACTTGGGTAAGAACTCCAACGCTTTTCAAGGGGGCAGCTATAACATCACACTGCTTGCTAGGAATTAATTTGTGATTGTTTCTGTAACTGGAAACTTAAACACAACACAAAACAATTTAGCTGCACTATATCTCAAACGACTCTTTCAGAAGAAAATTTCCTTTGATGCCTGGTTTCCAAAAAAGCCCAAACAATAGCAAGCCACAATCACTAGGCTATTGTTGCCATTTTTGCTTATTCTTTTCTTAACTTTGCCAGCTTTTGAAATTTAGTACTATCAAGGCTGGTAATCTTTAACAAGTACACCAATGAAAAGCTGCTGGTTCCTTTATGGGCACAGCCTAATGGGGTTCTGCCTACAGGATTCCATGCCTTTTGAAAATCAATGGAGCAATTGTTACTTTTTGATCTATAAACCCCAGATGATTCTTTAGGGTCTGTATACTGAAACTCCTGGGAAAACAGGCACACAAAGACTTGCCTGAACCCCCACCTCCCCAAATCTTTGAACCACTAAATGTAAAAACTGAATCAAAAGAGAAATAAGGAGACTAGAGAATGCACCTAAGAAAGCATAAATGGCTCTAAAATCGAACGGTCTCTAAAATAGTTCCTAACAGTCACCTTGCTTCTATTTTTTGAAATAATAATTCACATCTCATCAACATTTGCTTCATCTGCCTGTTAATATACATAGTTCCAGAAACACAATACACTGAGTAGAAAAAAATTTCAGAATTCTAGACATATGTTACAACTGTTTCACATATTATATTTAATTTTTTGCTGAAATGACTTTCAAGAAGGATTTTTTCCCATACCGAAGCTGGAGGTGCTGTGGAACACTTAGTGCAGAAATAAATGAGGTGCAGAGCTGCTTACAGAGTACTAACTTGGACAAGGCAGAGGGCAGTTCAAAAAGTTAGAACTGCATGAACATCACTCACGCTCTCCATACAAAACATGGCAGCCGTAAGATTTGCTACAACTCTGGAATTGCAGATACAGGGGCTTAGAGTCTTCAAAACCTTTAATCAGGAGAAGGTCAAGCATTCATTCCAATCGGGCTCCTCCCAGTGACAGAATAGAGAGAAACAAAGATAATCCTGGTAAAAACACTTAGGACATGTGACCTGGGCAGTCACTGGTAATAACAACACATCGGTGACTTGTCAGGCAAGATAACAAGTCTAGACTCTACATGGGATAATATATGGAGATTGTAAAATTACCACTCAATTGATTTCCACTTAAATCTTCCAAAGCCCAATCTCCAAACAGTGTGGCTGTGGGAAGGAGGAAGACAAGAAGACCAGTGCACGAGCACACAAGGAGTCCAACAA
Source organism: Nyctereutes procyonoides (assembly GCF_905146905.1). Taxonomy (NCBI): domain Eukaryota; kingdom Metazoa; phylum Chordata; class Mammalia; order Carnivora; family Canidae; genus Nyctereutes; species Nyctereutes procyonoides. Next base: position 4,694,535 of record NW_026575119.1, read on the forward strand.
GAACTGCTCCTAGAAATTACTTAAAATAGTACCCAAGGCAGAGAACTAAAAAGATCCACTTCACACTCTGAGTAGAATTCTATTCTTAAGAGGAAAGGAAATTAAAATAGTCTGTTATATCTTAACTTTATTTTTTTTTAATAAATTAATTTTTATTGGTGTTCAATTTACCAACATACAGAATAACACCCAGTGCTCATCCTGTCAAGTGTCCCCCTCAGTGCCCGTCACCCATTCACCCCCACCCCCCGCCCTCCTCCCCTTCCACCACCCCTAGTTTGTTTCCCAGAGTTAGGAGTCTTTAGGTTCTGTCTCCCTTTCTGATATGCTGAGTGAAGTAAGTCAATCGGAGAAGGACAAACAGTGTATGTTCTCATTCATTTGGGGAATATGAATAATAGTGAAAGGGAATATAAGGGAAGGGAGAAGAAATATCTTAACTTTATTAAAACAGAGGCTGCACTAAATTAGCCCTAAGAAGAAAACGGCAAAAACAAAAACAAAAACTACAGACCTGATAAAAACATGTCATATTCTGTTAACAAAGTGTAAAAAAAAAAAAAAAAAAAGAGAGACAGTTAAATAATACAGTAAACAAATGCTTCATGTACATTCCTTTCACAAAGAGTACTTTTAGAAGTCATTTGAGATACAGCTTAGAAGAGGATATTCTGAAAGATCCCAAAGGTTGTGCTTGAGAGAAAATGCAGTTATCTCTTTTTTTGTGGTTGAAATAGTTTTAATAAAATTGGGCAGATTTTTTTCCCCACTCTTGGGTTACATATCTTTGGGGAAATGTGCACATGTGTGTGCATGTGTACTTGGAACATAAGCACACAAAGACCTAGAGAGAAAGTCTGATTAAAATCAGATTCCTAGATGTTGTTCAGCCCTGTGGGGTTGGTAAAATGATAGGGCTCTGGTGAGTCCAGGGCTGGGACAGACTAGGAAATTCTGTGGGTTGCTTTATAAACAACTTAAACTGAAATAATCTGGTGATGTGGAAGTTCAAAAGGTAATTCACTATGTGTTGTGCTTCAGGCAGTTTGCTATCCTGCAAGACCTGAAATTTCTACAGAGCAAACCACAGCCTTTCATTCACCCGGAGATGACCTAGAGACCTGCTTATTATTTCATAGTCCAGCCCAGACCAGGCTTCAGAGGCCAAGATGCAATCTCCATCAGCAGCAAAAAACATCTATAGACCTGCAAGAAGTACAGATCATATTTTGCTAATAGTATTTTGTTAATATTGTTGAGAACCAAATGTCGCACTTAAATGCCATTTTCACTAGACATTGCATACTAACTTAACAGGGTTTAAAAAGCAGCTCACTTATAATTTTATTTTATGGAAATGTAGCAGGTTTATATTATCAAAGCACAGGTGTCTACAAACTATGTGCCACAGCACAGTAATACTAATGTAGAAAATTGGAAGTTATTCCAATATATATTAAAACTGAGCTTCCTGGGGATCCCTGGGTGGCTCAGTGGTTTGGCGCCTGCCTTTGGCCCAGGGCCTGATCGTGGAGCCCCAGGATCGAGTCCCACATCAGGCTCCCGGCATGGAGCCTGCTTCTCCCTCCCTCTGCCTCTCTCTCTCTCTATCATAAATAAATAAATCTTTAAAAAAGTATTTAAAAAAATGAGCTTCCTCCTTACATTTTTATAGATTCAGATCTTCTGTTTATAGTCTGTGCTAATGGTCTGAGGCAAGAATTACTATTTCTGAATAACATTTAGCTTAAAAACAGGACTGTAGTCTGCTAATGTGTAGTAATCATCCTTTGCCATTTCCAGGTTCTATTGCCCTGACCTACTGATCTTGAGAGCAGCATTGGCTTTACACAGTAGGAGTATGGGCTTTGGGGCTCAAATAACATAGATTCCAATCTTGGCTCAGCCTCTTAGGGCAGCCCTTGATAGAATGAACACCAGAAAAGAACTGTCCTCTCTGAAAGGGCTGGATTCTAAGTCAGACAAGCCACAACTGCTAGTGGACATTGTGAGTGAAAAGCTTAAGTACATGGGGATGATACCACTCCTTTCTGGTGCTTTCTCCTTTTTTTTGCTCTTTCATGCGACCAAAGAGTGGTTAGGTCTGAATGTGGCTAAAGAAAGGTGACAAGATCCAGCAGGTTTTAAGCCTGGGCCATGGGCTGCAGGCCACCTCACCAGAAAGTAGTTTGGAGTTTGGGGCACAAGTTCAACTGACAATAAAAGATTCATTTTCTTTCCAATTGCCTTTTAGGTGTGCATTTCCCTCACACCCATTTCATTTCCCAGGTAAGAGTGACTGGCAGGAGAGACTTTGGGCATTTCTGGGTTCCTGGGCAAATAGCATGTGGTATCTCCCAATGCCAGTGTCCTTTTTCTCCCAAACATCTGATTTCCAATCAACCCACTTTCACCCTACACATCAACATCTCTGAACAGCCTCCCTGTGTACTGAACTCAGACGCATGTATATAGGCTGAGGGGAGAAACAGTTGAAGCTGCTGCATGGTCATGCTCCCTCAAGTCAGGAGTGTTGGCAATTTCGGCAGCATCGCTGTGTAAAGCAGTGTTTGTGCAATTATATAAATGGTCTGCTTTAGTTTATGACAATGAGTAGGAAGAAGAAAAGTGAGAATACTGACACTAGTGATTAAAAAAAAAAAAAACTTAGGTGTCAGAATTCAATAAAATTAAGATAAAGATGGAAGGTCCTAAGTCTTAAGTTTCAACTGGATGCTCACCGAATTAAGCCCATCAGTTGTGGGTACAGCTATGAAGAAAAAGAAAAAAAAATTAAAGAATGTATAAAAAAATAGAAATAGGTGCTTAGATGATTATGTCTCAAAGGGAAGATGTAGTGAAGAATTTGGCAATTTTTAAAAATCTCTCAAGAATGGAATTTCTCTCACAAATTATGGATTTATTGTTCTAGATTTGATTTGTAAGAAGAGATACCTAATGCTAGTTAACTGACTTTGTATCTGTTACATAAGGTCTCTATGCCTTAATATACCAATCTGTGAGATGGAGTTATAACTATAATAGCTTAGGTAAAGCTGCCTTTCCCGGTGCCCTCAAGCACTGCACAAACCCAATCAATAGAAGCTGTTATTATGATTCATGAGACTCTGAAGTGAGAAAACTGTCTTACTCATCCTTATATTGCTGTCACCCAGCTCCACAGACAGACGTTAACAGATCCTCAATGAGCTTTTTGCAAATGAGAAAACATTCTGTGCTTCTACCTCCCTTAGAACAATATGATACGGACTGAGAGGCCTCAGTTCCTGAGATGCCAGAGTCCTTTTCTGCTGCTGCTGTGAACATTCTGGCCACATCCTACCCCTAGTCCTGATTTTTAGAATTCCCATCAATTCCAAAGGCTCAACTTGTACCTCTCAAACTACAGAGGTTGGCAGTTCATTACCCTTCTTCCAGAGCCCTTCTCTGATGCTGACAATAGCAGTTAAGTCCTACTGAGCCTTCCACCATGGGCTCCAATGGGCTAAGTACATATTGGCTATTCTGAGAACCTGACCTCATTTAATTTACTTCTTTAAATACACACACTATGTGTGTACGTGTTAAATTTTTTTAGTTAGGGTTACGCATTTTTGGAATGCAATCTATCTATAAGTTGGCCATGGGCTGTATATGGCCTTTACTGACCTGCCTAACTTGTGACATCTTGCAGCTAAAACACCTCTCAGCTGGTACAGGGAATCAGGGATTATTAATCACTTATTTAAGAGTTCTTCTGCCCGTGTGCAGAAATACAAGACTAACATAGATCCTCACCCTCTTCCCTTCATAAAATTAATTGGAAAAAAATCCCTTATTACTATTAATAGCCAGATGTCTACATTAGATAGAAATAATGCCAGTTTTACTCTTAATATTAGATATCTAACATTTTAACTGTTATATGTGAAATGTATAGGACAATATGCTCCTAACTTCATTCTGCATAAAAGATTCCAAAGTCTCAATTCATGACAAAAATACTAGAAATGATTTTCATTTCCTATTCTAGTGTTGGCATTTATTACCTAATAAATCCACACCACAAAAAACATGGTTTCCTTTCTACCAAGCTGCATACTATTGCTGTGACAGTGTTCAAATGCTTAGAAAATATTTCAGATTTTATTTTTAAGATTTTATTTATTTATTCATGAGAAACAGAGAGACAGAGAGAGAAGCAGAGACACAGGCAGAGGGAGAAGCAGGCTCCGTGCAGGGAGCCTGATGTGGAACTCATGACCTGGGCCAAAAGCAGGTGCTAAACCACTGAGCCACCCAGGTGTCCCAATATTTCAGATTTTAAATAGGATACTTGCCATTTTTAATGTAAGATATAGAGGGTACATGCTACTGAGATTTTTTTTTCCACTTAAACCTAACATATTAAATCCAAAACATTTCTGCCAACCTACCAGGGACTTTGAGATCTAGACATCTCCTGGGATGACAGACAGGTCTGTTTATAATTAGTTTTTCATTAAATGGAATTGGCACAGTAGACATACTGTTTAATAAACCTTCCTCTTGTTTAACATTCAGGCTTTCTCTTATATAATCTGAGGATGAAATGGTTGAATGTAAATTAATTTTTGTATATTCATACTCTCTTGTGACCTGTCCCATTGGCTTGCCCTACAGTGTGCCTCTAGCGAAGAGCAACTGGCCTTTTACTACACTGTAAAATTTTCAGCCCACAAGGGCTGAAATTCAGCCAGCTCTGTCTTTTCCACTAATTAATTTTTCTAAGATCAGAAAAAGCAGCCTTTTTCACTTAAGAAATTATGCTAGAATTTTTCCATGTGAAGCAGTCATCTGGAAATGGAAATACCAACTGGTTGTGTATGCACTGGGGTAGAAGAGCAGGAAGGAAAGGAGAGTCTTTTCTGGAGAAAGGAGGGCAGGGTGATTATGGAACTTGGCTCTGGTCAAAACACCCGAGGCTAACAGAATCTCATGAAAACCACATTTTAATAAAAGTTAACTGAATTTTTTCTACCCAGAAGAATCAACACAACTTTTCTTACACCAAACAGTGGTACTATCAAGGCAGCTGTAATTGTTCTGGGAACATTAAAAAAAAAAAAAAACAAAATACAACTTTAACTCCTAACCAGAACATTATTAACTTCCATTTAAATACAAGAACATGCTTAACTCTATAAAAAGTTTTCTAAAGTCTAAGTCAGGCTCAGTAATAACTCCACATTTATTTATATCCCATCTTGTTTCAAAGTAAAGTGAGACAAAAGGAACATGAGGACAATAAAACTAGATGGAGCCAACATCTTGACTAATGTGCTAATATGTTGTGAGGTCTTAGTTGGAGGGGGGTACAGATTTGGCTCTAAGCATTCTAGCAGAAGGAAACATAATCTTTACAACATATATAAAATGCACAACCTAAAAACAAACCAGCTGCTTAGAAGCCTCCCTATTCCTGGTACAGAGAGCAGAGAAACCATAACACAATGGACCAGGCAGGCCCTCCAAGGCATTCGCACATATCACAGGCCCACCTTGCAACAGTCCTCAATAGAGAGATCAGTAATAGTCATCCCCTACTACATTCTAGGCATGGTACTAACTCTTCAAAGTACATAGTATTAGTTTCATTTTACCGGTAGAGGAACTGAAGCTTAAAGAGGTTGAGTAACTTTTCATGGTCATGTAAACAAGTAAGTGGCTGAGCTGGGCTTCCAATCCAAGTCTGTGGCCATATCATTGGGCCATGCTGTTTCTCTGAGAGCATCATAGCCAGGTGAGACTCTATAAATCAACTTATAGGGGCAGGGCCCACTGGGGAGATCTGATTTGGTCATCTTTTCTATTCTCATTTGATTTAGCACTGAAAGAAACAGTCTGAGAACATAAGCCAAAGCAATGGCCTGGATGAGAGATGTCTCACAATTGCTGGTTCCTTGTAGTTCAACTGCCTGTAACTTCAGGAAACAGGGATTTATTTATTTTTATTTTTTAAAGATTTTTATTTATTTATTCATGAGAGACACAGAGAGAGGCAGAGACATAGGCAGAGAGAGAAGCAGGCTCCCTGTGGGGAGCCTGATGTGGGACTCCATCCCAGGACCCCAGGACCCCAGGATCACGCGCCCTGAACCAAAGGCAGACAGATGCTCAACCACTGAGCCACCCAGGTGCCCCAGGAAACTGGGATGTAAACAACTGTGTTTCTGCTATGTAAGGTTGAGTTTAGAAACTGCTTGTTTCTTCACTTTTAATTTTCTCTCCATAGTGTTCTTCTATGTATCTATCTCCCTTGGCTGCCCTCATTTCTCCTATTAATTCCTCCTATGAGGGTATTGTGAAGCAATTAGTGTTTAGACTCTGTACGATGCTATGTCTTCACAAAGAAAATCAAGACAATCTGAGGGAGGCTTCCAAGGCAGCAAAGCTGCAGCTATCGTAGAGGAAGACAAGAAACCAAAAGCTGAATCATAAATGGAGATTTGGAATCGACTCATCATGTGACTGAAAGCAAACAGCTTAGCTTTTGGGATTCCTGTTTCCTCAGTATTTCTATAAATGTGTTTTTGAAAGAAATAAGTAAAGTCTAGAAACTCAAAAGAAATGAAAAAGAAATTTTAGGTTAAGCCTTCGGGAAATCAGGCTGAACGTTAATGAAAATTAAAAGTATTCTATAGAACTCTTCTAATGGCTTCAGGCCACTGATCCTTACTGTTAAAAATTATGCAGGCTGTAGGCAAGAAACCTTCTCATTTTTCCTGTAAGATTAACAGAGATAACAGATGAAAGAGATCCACCCCCACCTAGCAAGTGTCAATATAAATTGCAGGTGTTAGGAGGTGGGTGTGCCAGATTAATGGGACTAAATACCTAAGAGAGAAACAGAGACCAGAGAGGCTGTACTCACTCCAAGGGCAGCTGGGTAGGGAACATCCGATGGGAAAGTGAATGAGGGGCCAGTTGTCACTGGGCTGCTGGGGGGTGGGGTCACAATTAACCCGGTGGTACTTATATGAACCTGTCAAAAAAAAAAAAAGTTAATTGAAAGACAACTACATTTACTATAATAGACTGTACAGACTAAACCTTGGGGAGATAAGTTATAATTTTAAAAAATAATATCTGTTAAGTTTTTATGATTTGGGGAAGGCAGAAACTCTTTCAGTTTATTCAATCAACATTTACTGATGACCTAATTGGTACTCAACACTGGGTGGTCACGTGATAAGTACTGGCCACTGTGATGTTTTACATACAGAATTCAACCGCTGTTGGCTTTTGCAATGACATGCTGCCTCACTTGGGATGCCACTGTGAACCAAACTGACCTTTCAGATGGTTAGTCTGATGCTTGAGGAGCCCACTAGCAATTCTCCTGAAGATTCTGGGAAGGTAGGTCGTGGCTGAATACTCACCTGTCTATCAATATGCAAATCTTTGTGAAGTGCTTAAGGTATTTTGTTATTCTCAGGATCATTTTTCATGACTTCTACTCTTCAGTGGGGATGCATAATTAAAATGCAGCTGCCTAGACATGCCTAGAGCAGGTGATTATTTATAAAACCTTTAAAGGAACAATGTCAAGCAAAATTAGCTGTTTTCAAAGGTGTCTTATCCCTGATACTATCCAAGATTAATTTACTATAAAGAAATTGAGTTATTCAGGCCATTTCATTGCCTGTGTTCAGTTACTCAATCAATTTCACTCAGGTTGCATATCAAGTCCAACTGCAGAATGCTGTCATCACTTGATGCTGCAGATGGAGGCACGTGGGTTCCTGTACAAATGGGGCAATTTTCCTCCACTATTAAAGGAATGTGGTTGGCTGGTGCCTTGTTTCCCCAAGGAAACAATGATACTCCAACAATGCAGGGCCTTTTGTAATAAAACTTAATCCCAAACATAGTTCCCTCAATTCCTATAAATTAAGAAAAAGATTATCAGGACAAAGAAAAGCTCAGAGATTAGTTCCCAGAGGCCCGAAGGAAACTTGAGTTTCCCCGCTGAGTTAGGCCTCACCAAGGCCAGGGAAAACCAGCATCACAGCATACAATTTATTTTCACAAATAAATCTGTGTTATACATGGAATCCATGTCCTTTTAAAATCACATCCACACCTGTTCGCTCAGATACTAATTCAACCAAAGGCTTAAAACTAAGCAGATCCAAGTGATGCCCTAACAAGAATTTCTCCCCAAACCCTCCTTTTTTGTCTCTCCTGTGAACCAGAGCCTATTTCCAATCAATTTTTAATGGGAAGTACAGTGAGTTTTCATTCTAGGATAAAATCCAATGGCCTTTAGCTGTTTTAATGAATAAATCTGTTTATATACATACACACCACAAGAACATTTGTAAGTTGGCACCACATAAAAGATGGAGTCTTTCTCAGAAGATACAATGAAGCTCACTTCAAAGTGCATGTCATTGTTATGGAATCTTCGGGGTAGAAAAAAAAACCCACCAAAATACAGCTTCCTGGGCCTGACCCTATAGATATCTAAGAATGATCTCCTGATTGATCAATGTTTCTCTAAAAGCCACAGACTGGGAGTCAAGATAGTTAATTGCTAACGAGCTCATGGTCTTAGACAAAACACCTCACAGCCTGTGAGAAGCTGGACCAGATGCCCTCTAAGGTGTCTGCTATCATGGACACGGGAGGGAAGCAGTGAACACTGAGACTTCTGCAAACCCCAGCCAACACAGGGCCACTCCTAATACTGAGTAAAATAAGAAATAAAAGTCACCAGAGAATGACTAAAGCACAAGTAAACTGGCTGAGCAGTGAGCATGCCCAGAATACATGCCAGAGTTGGGAACAACTTTCTCCTGTTTTCTCTCTCCCTCATGGAACTGCAAATTAGTTTTGGCTCCTCCACAATGACTCTGTGGAGAGGGAAAGAGGTAGGGAAAGCAAATGGAAATGAGTGGGTGCACCTCTGGCTCCCTTGGAGCCATTGTTAATTCAAAAAAATGCCACAAAAACACTTAATATTATGAAGCATTCCTGCAGCTGGCAGAGACCAAAAAATATGAGTGGAGACAGAGAAGAAGACAAAAAGGCTTATTTACTTAGAGCATCATCTGCTTTCACAGATGTCACAGACATCTGTGCATATTTGTTTTGGTGACCCACCTGGACAGCACAGTCTATAAATAATTTCCCAATTTAGGTATTTGAAAATTCTGCCTTCACTCAATAGTCACCAAATGTAATAGCAAGCAAGCCCTCTGCTCCTTTCTTCTGTCCATTTCCCCATCCTGCTGACTAGAATTTGGATGTCATGGAGAGATCTCTAAATTCCATATAGACACACGAGGATAAGGTTCTACCCCCATGCTGGAAAGGTGAGCTGAAAAGCACCATCACACCATCACTGACTACCTACATGTGGATTCCATTCAGGTGATAGAAAAATGAACACTCACTTCTTTGGGCTCCTTACTTCAGATTTTCTAAGTGCAACCAAACCTAATTAAGGAAAAGCAAGAGAGAAAATTGGCCAAGTCAGGATAATAAAACATCCTTCTTCTCAGCATTGTCAAAATAAAAAATAAAAAGAAAGAAAAGGAAAAAGGGTCAGAGCAGGAGAAGTCAAATCTCTTGACTGGTCCTTTGCAGGGCAGAGAAAAAGGACAGTCCTATTTTCAACAGTATTAACATGAGCCATCTTTCCATGTACACTGATCTCCACAGGTAGGAGAGTGTTTGCCCATCACCTATGCTACACACACGTATTGCTTGATCATGGACTGTGGTTCCCTCCAATGTACACAGTGAGCTAGACAGGGAATTGTTTTCTGTAAACCTGGGCTGGAGAAGCCAGGCAGCACTTGAAACATCTCCCATCGGCTTCTTGAAATAACTTATCCCTGAGGCAACACATTACCACCTAAAACAGAATGAATTAGAATACAAGAGGAGGGCTGGAACAGTTGAATGGGAAGCTGTTTTAATGGAACACAGAGAGAGCCTTGTTTCCTAAGCTACTCCAACCAAAACAAAAATAGCTCTACTTTTATAGTCTTCATTCCCAGCTCTGGTGTGGCAGCGTCAGACATGCTCACACCTGACTGCTGAGTTCTCTACAAAAGAAATAAATGCTAGGTTTACCCTCCTTTCTCTTTTAATTTTCTCTAATGCCAAAAGATTACTGTCTTTTCTTTAAAGCAACTCCTATTCTGAGTTGCCACTATCTTACCAGAAATAGACCTTTTATTTTAACAAAACATCATTGTGCAAATGTTGCTAGGTCACAAATAAAAAACACAAATGATTCAATTTTCTTATACTGAATGGCCATCTTTACTAGCCACCTCCATCAGAACCTTATTCAAAAATCTTTTGAACCTTTCCAGAGCGATCTCAATTGGTATTCCTTACTCCAATCTATAACCCATGCTTATTTTTCACATAGGTACAATTAGTTACATATAAAGTAACATAGCTCTCCTTTCTACCTATTTTTCAAGTGTCTCATTCATTCAATACATATTTACTGAGTGTTTATTGTATGTCTGACATTTGGGATATATTGGTGAACAAAAAACAAAGACCTCTCCCTTCATCACACTTATGTTCTAGTGAGGTATGTCTGTATATCCTCATTCCCTCATAAGATCAAAAGCTTCATTTCCCCACCAACTAAAAAACACCAACAAATCAGAATCTTATTCAGAAAATGAATGCATTTAACTCACAACATGCAGGATGAATCTAAGGGAGCAAGGTCAAAGAAATGAGGCTGAGAGAAAAAAAATTTTTTTTGAGAAAAATTTTTTTAATAAAATTGGCAAGGAATAACGAAAACTATGTTGTACATATTTATTCTGTGGCCCAAAACAGCCATTTTAATTAAACTGAAAACTTTCTGAGGACCAAGACTATGTATTTGTTTCTTTGTTTTCTTTAAAGGAAATAATTCTTGTGTTTAAAAAAAAAAAAACTACAGCTATATTACAAAGTAGAATGTAAAATCTGCATGAATTTTAAAAATTAAATATGAGACTTGAAAGAAATTTCTTTCAGACAGACTGCTTTGGATTGGGCTCTCTGACCTTTGGGTTGAAGAAAAATATAGTTGTCATCTAACTGGATAATTATAGTAGCCCTGTGACTTAGGTGAGCTCATTTTATAGTCCAGAATGAAGGCCTAATATAGGGAAGTCCTATAGCTCCTTATTGCAGTGTACATGGTGCCTAGGAGGGTCTAACAATGAGGCACTCAATAAATGCCTGCTGACTGCATGCGTGTTTCCAATCACCTTGTGTATTCTTACTAACACAAGAATAATGTGCAGCTACTTCTGAAGATAGTTCAAAGCCTTGATGAACTTATGAGGTTTTTTAAAAAATATGGTTAATTCCTAATTTAAATTAAATGTTTCTTCATGTCCTTTCTTTTTTTTTTTTTCTCTATAACTCCTACTGGGAAGCCTAAGTATCAGGGTAAGGTACACAGATGAAAGCAACTGTCAACTATCAGTTTCAACCACAGCATCTTCAGTTTGGATGAAGATAAAATTTTAGTTGGCAAGATCTTCCAAAGTAGCCCCATGACAGACAAGGTTCTATAAAACTAAGCAGTTGCTTGAAACTTATTACTTAAATCATTTTGTAATTTCTGATCCTTCCTTTGAAAATGACTGAGTAGTTTCAGGTTAGTTTTCTCTTCTCCATTTTTCTATCTACAGAATAAAGAAAAAAAAAGGCTTCCCAGGAGAGCTATTATTTTCTCTCTTTTTTTTTTTAAAAGGAAAATTACTATCTTTTGAAGGCAAAAATAAATAGCATTTTCCAGCTAGTGAACAAACATGTTTGTGGGTAGGTTACTTTGTTTCCAACCTCTTTTCATACCTTTGTATGATTTACCTGAGAAGGGGCACTGCAGGAAAGCCCGGACAGCTCACTGATCCGCGCAGCCGCTGTGGGGTTACTGGAGCTGATGAGGACAGGAGGGCTGATCTCCATGGAGTGGCGGTTCTGGGATGCTTGGGAGGATTTGCTGGCCATGGTGAGGGAAGTAAAGGAGTGCCGCTTTTTGGTGTTCTTCTTGGTATCAGAGTGCTTTGGGGCATTGCTGCTCTGGGCTGTTGCTGAGGTACATTCTCCAGCATCAACTCCTGGCACAGGAGGCTTATCCCATTCTATCAGCTGCTTAGCAGCTGAGTTAAACTGCAAAGCAAGAAATCGACATAAGACCGTTACACAATTCTCAGGGACTCACTGAGATTTATTTTCCACCAGATTTTTTTTTTCATTTATATATTTGAGAGAGTGAGAGAGAGCAAGAGAGCGAGAGCACAAGCTGGGGAGAGGGGTACAGGGAGAGGGAGAAGCAGACTCCCCACTGAGCAGAGAGCCCAATGCAGGACTTGATCCCACAACGCTAGAATCATGATCTGAGCTGAAGGCAGATGCTTAACCAACTGAGTCATCCAGGTGCCCTTTCAACCAGCTTTTATCTAAAACTTAACGTTATCACTTTAGAGTTTACATTTGTGAGTATATCTTTTCTTTTTTTCCATGTGAGATGTCTTTTCTCTCAATACCAGGATTTCATTATATCTGTCAGCAATAGATTTTTTTTAAAGATTTTATTTATTTATTCATAGAGACACAGCTAGAGAGAGAGAGGCAGAGACACAGGCAGAGGGAGAAGCAGGCACCATGCAGGGAGCCTGACGTGGGACTCGATCCCGAGTCTCTAGGATCATGCCGTGGGCTGCAGGCGGCACCAAACCACTGCACCACTGGGGCTACCCAATAGATTTTTTTTTTAAGCAATAGATGTTAAATCAAGAACAAACCATTTTAATTTGAGACCAATAAGGTAAAACATTTTTCCCCAAGAATTTTCAGAATATCTAAATTTAAAATTTGTCAATAACAAATGAAGATTCATTTCAGTTCACTGATGAAATTTAAAGAACAATTGAAAATTTAGGGGCACTTGGGTGGCTCAGTGGTTGAGCATCTGCCTTTGGCTCAGGTCATGATGCCTGGGTCCTGGGACTGAGTCTTGCACTGGCCCACCTGCAGGTAGCCTGCTTCTCCCTCTGAGTCTCTCATGAAAAAATAAGAAGAAAGATAGGAAAGAAAGGAAGACAGACGAAAGAAAAAGAACGAAAGAATGAAAAAGAAAGAAAGAAACAAAGAAAGAAACAAAGAAAGAAAGAGAAAGTCTGACCAAATCTTCTGTTGCCTGATAATGGCCGGGTATTTGCTCAGAGCACAAGTGAACACTAAGGGGCAACTCTTGGGTTTGGTAAAAACGGGCAAGACGACAAAGAATGAAAGCATTATATGTGAACTTACCCATTTCCACATGAATTAACCTCCTGCCTCTGTGAATTTTGGGAGAAGTTCACAAAAAGGTTGGTAGACATTCTTGATATCTGTTTGTAATGTCATTGCATCAATTCTTTTCATACATGCTTACATTTTAAAATCACATGAAATCTAAGTGCTACTGGCAAGCTAACTTGTCTATTCGAAAAGTTTTCTGATTACAAAGAGTCCAAGGGGTCCAAAGTTGTGCTCTGGGCTGGTAACACCAGCAAGAAAGGTAAGAACAAAAAATTTGTTTTCCCTGAGCTATAATACAATGTTTCCAGAAAGCTGCAATAATAACAAGCTGTACAGAACTCACCTAGATATTACAGTAATAGGAAATCATTGAGCACTTAATTTAACCTCTCATAAAAAAAAAGTGTTAAAGTGAAAAAGAACAGACTTCTTAAAAAGGTAATGCAGGTAAAGATTAAGGACAATAGGATCTTCTCATCTCAGCTTTGCATGTTCAGCACTTCACAAATGCCCTTAGAAAAAATATCACCATCAGATGTTATTTTCCACCCACCTAAATGGTTAGGATCATGTCTCTTTACCCTGTTGATGAAAATGTCCTACTGGAAGAATGGAAATCCCATCAGTCAGTATTTACAAAGTGAACTTGCTCTGGTACAACTAGCTGCTCACAACACTGCATTAATCGCAGCTCAGTAGCCACTGCTTCTATAGATGATTGCAAATTGATTATTTCTTCCTGTGGCTTCCCCAGGACTTGAATTCATCTGGCCTGTGTAATCTACAATTAGTAGGGTACATCTTTTTCAAACAGGAGTGTGCCTCTCCTTCAGACTTCAGGGTGTTTTCCACATGATAAACTTTCAAGAGTAAAAGGCTGTAATGCCACCATTAACACAATCAATGCCTCAGGTACAAATGGCAGGCAAAAGAGGATCATAAGGACTCTATGTGTTTAGGAAAGAAGAAATGAAGTACTATTAAAGGCTGGCCTTATTATAACATTATAGTGGCATCTCCCAAAAGATCCATAATTCACACTTCCTTGACCTGCTATTCTACCCTGAAATTTTACCATTTGCATAAGATCACTGGACCCTCCAAAACCTGAATTTACCATTTGGAGGACACTAGGGATAACCAATACCACCAATGTGACTGACTGTTGGCATTACCTATAATACTGGGATTTTGTATTTTGAAAAAAAAAAAAAATAGGTAGTATTTATAAATCCTACTTTGGTCTATCCTCTTACCTCCTGGTGGTCCCCAAGAAAAACACATGCCCAAAGGAAGAAATGTAATGTTTTATTATTATGGTGAGAGTGGCCCAAACCTCAGCAATGCCAGAAGAAAAGGAGTCAGAAAATGCCTTCTAATATAAGCTCATTTAGATCTCAAGGCACAAAGCCTCAAAAGCATGATGTATCCATATGCTGGAATCTGGCCAATTAACTTAGCATTCATGTTGCACTGAGTAAGAAATAAGAAAAGGAGCTGAGAAGACTTCCTCCCCTTTAAGGCCAGAAATAGGAATTTTAAAAACTATGACATGTACTTGATATTACAGTTAAATGAATCCTGGGATCAAATCATAGGTTCCATTGGCAATGTCTGCTTTGAAACAGTTTGAAATATTACCATAGTCTAGTCCTGTTCACATCCAGCCAAGTGTCAGTTATAGTTAATACTGTATTAAAATTTAAGGTTTCTGTATGCTGTGTCCTGGAATAAACACAGGAAATAAAGAATTGTTCCCTATATTTCCTATTGTTTTTCTCATTATAAAAATACTAGGTGCTTCCCTGTATCTTCTTCTCTATCATATATTTGCCATCAAAATAAATACATACTGATCACATGTTCCATTGCTGGATAATACACTAGATGCTAGAGATCTACACATGCAGACTAACGGTCCCTGCCCTCAAGAAGCTTACAAACAGACGTATAAAGAAACACATGCACTCTATATTTTTCTGCATCTTGCTTCCTTCATTCAACAATATACTTCTTGAGATTCATCCATATGGCCCTATGAATCAGTCTTTTAATTTAAAAGAGCTATGGAATATTCCATTGTACAAATACATTACAATTTATTTAGGCATTCTATTATTGATTTATATTTGGGTTCCTGTTCCCTCTTCTTTTTCCCCCTCTCCTTCCCTTTTTTTTTTTTAAGATTTTATTTATTTATTCATGATAGACATAGAGGGAGAAAGAGGCAGAGACACAGGCAGAGGGAGAAGCAGGCTCCATGCAGGGAGCCTGATGTGGGACTTGATCCCGGGACTCCAGGATCGCGCCCTGGGCCAAAGGCAGGTGCTAAACCGCTGAGCCACCCAGGGATCCCCCCTTTCTTCTTCTTTCCTTCCTATAGATTTTGGCTATCAAGAACAATGCTGCCATGAAATATCTCATGCATATTTTTTGGTGGACATAAGCACTCATCCAGATATTGGCTATATGCCTAGGAAATGGAACTGCTGGGCCATAGTAGGCATGTTTAGAAACATAAAGTCCACATGCAGAAGTATGTGCATACAGGTAGACACATCGTGGTACAGTGGGAACCAGTGAATTGCAGACTGAAGACCACAGTTCTGATCCTCATCCATAACATGAGACAGTTGGAGCCAATGACCGTTTTTGTTTTTTTAGCTGTCCATATGTGTAATGCATTATCTCACTTTAAGCAAATATAATTCATTTTTCTATTTCACATCATTCATTTCTCTTCCTCTAAATCACCTATTATATTTTCCCCTCATTTCATTTTTACACATGGGCAGTTATATTTGTTAACAGAATGTTGCTATAATTTAAAATTAAACTTTTTCTGAAGCAGCAGAGGTTAGTACTAAAAAATGCTATCTGCTGCCTTTATAAGTCCCAGAGAATATCACAAAGTCAAGACTATTTGGGAAAGGCATTAAGTAAATCAGGCAGAAACTTAAAGACACTTTTATTCTCAGTGTAACTTAACCTTCAGCAACAACAGGAAAGCAAGGATCTGGCAGCTGATAATTGAATTTTATTAACATTCATTTATGAATGTTTATTTGAGCTTACTCATGTAGGCTTTCTGTGACATTTATTTAACCATGACCTTTAGGTTTAGGAGTGTATCGTCACCTGCAAAATAAATTTGTGTCCTAATAATATACCTTCTCCAAACACTTGGTAAGGAATATCTGATGAGACCTAGGTTGCCCACAAGGTAAAATTCAGTACAGTGGAGCTAATGCAGGGACAAATGGGATTTGGTAATCTCTTTAAACTGTAATGTCTGTTTTTGGGAAACTTTAAAATTCAGATGGAGGATTATTATAAGTATAATTAAATATGAGAAAAGAAATACTGACAAAATATTATAATAAAAATAACAAAGCAGCTGAAGAAATGTCTAAATAATCTGTGTGTGCATGTAGCTATCTTCTTTGCTAAAGACAATATGACCTTTTTAAAATATGAAACTTATAGGTCTTAAAAAGAGAAAAAAATGTTTAACAAAAACTATGTTGAATAGTCACTATTTGATATGAAGCTTTATAGATGAATCAGTCGTTTTTGAGCACCAGAGAATATAAACAGTAGGTCTGAGGAAGGAGCCTATTCTAATTCACAACCCATTAGAGTGTCCCTTAAACATAAAAGGTTTTTTAAGAAAGGCAAATAGACTTTAAAAAACATATTATAAAAGAAATGTATGTCTGTTATTTTTGAGTATATACTACTCTCTTCTATTACAATATCACATGAACATCTTTCCGTATCAATAGAGAGAGGTTGATAGCATGGTATTTCATTATGTAGAGCTATCTTCATTTAATATATCTTGGCATGTTTGTGCAGGTATATATGCAGGGTGAACTCCTAAAAGTGAACTTGTTAGATCAAAGAATAGGCTTAAAACCCTTTTGAAGGAAGGGTTAATGCCTTCTTGTGCTCCAAAAAGCTGTCAAATTTTCATCATCTCCAATGATCTCGTTCTTTTTTTTTTTTAAGATTTTATTTATTCATTCATGATAGACACACACACACACACAGAGGCAGAGAACAGGCAGAGGGAGAAGCAAGCTCCATGCAAGGAGTCCGATGTAGGACTTGATCCTGGGACTCTAGGATCATGCCCTAGGCCGAAGGCAGGCGCTAAACCGCTGAGCCACCCAGGGAACCGCAAAACACCCAGGGTCTGTTTTTTATTGCAATATATTTGACATAGAACATTGTGTAAATTGAAGATATACCTCCAATAGTCAATTAAAAAGTCTCTTTCTCCACATTGTTAACAGTATTGGGTATTATCAATCATTTTCTTATAGATCTATAACTGGTCTTCATATATAAAGCATTCTTTAATATAATACGTATGTGTATATATGTATATATATCCATCAAATTAAAAATATTGTTCCAATTTGTTACCTTGGTATGTTTGTTATACATACCTTTTTATTTTATGTGCCAAATTTATCAATCTTTTCCATTATGCCATCTCAATTTACCAGGCTTTATTTATTTAATTTTAAAAAGATTTTATTTTTTAAAATATTTTATCTTTTTTTTTTTTTTTTTTTTGAGAGAGAGAGAGAGCAGGTGCATGTGTGAGCGCAGGGTGGGAGGCAGAGGGAGAGGGAGAGAGAGAATCCAAGCAGGTTCCATGACTAGCATGAAGCCAACCATGGAGCCGGATCTCATGACCCTGAAATCATGACCTGAGCCAAAATCAAGAGTCACATATTTAACCAACTGAACCACCCAAATGCCCCTAAAGATTTTTTAAAATAATCTCTGCACCCAATTTGGTGCTCAAACTCACAACCCTGAGATCAAGAGTTGGATGTTCCATCAACTGAGCCAGTCAGGTACCCCTCAATTTACCACGCTTTAAAAATCTTATTCTATAATTATTTTTAAAAATAAAATTACTTTTTTTCCTAATATTTTAATGGCTCCTTCTTACATCTCAATCTTCGAACCATGTGCCCATCTACGTAAAGAATAAGGTGAGGATAGCATGCTGTTTTTTTCACACAGCTCAGGAACTGGCTCATCACTGTTTATTTAAGTCTCCCTTTCCTCACTGGTTTGAAATGCACCTTCATAAAGCCATGTTTTAAAAAGATACTTTAGTGTTCTGCTGCACTGTTAGGTCCAACTGTTCTTTCTCCAGACAGTTAGACACTTTGAATAACAGCCGTCAACAAATGCTATAGGATATATATTCATGCCATTTACCTCCTCTTAGCAAAAATATTTTGCCTCAGGTTACAGTCCTTTCCAAAATGTCCTTTACATAATGTCCTTTACATAATGGCAATGAAGAATTTCTATTTCCATTAGTCCTCCATTCTTCCCTGCAATTTAGGTAACAAGATTTTTGTTTTTGGATGATCCAAATATAAAAGCAAGCTCAGTCTTCATTTATAATACAAGACTCCCTCACAAAAAAGGAATAATTTGAAAGACTGAAGGGATTACTCAGGAGTCTTTTAAATTGATCTGAAAGCCTCCCTCAGCCAACAGCTCCATTTAGGCCTCTGTAAATATTTGTTGAAAGAATAAAAATGTCAGTCTCTTAGAACTATCAAGGGAAGAAGGGGCTCTCTCAGTTGGACAGCACTGTCCAACTGAAGTATAATATGAGCCACATGTGTAATAAAAAAATTTAATAGCCACATTTAAAAAGAAACAGCTAAAATTAATTTTAATAATGTATCTTATTTAATCCAAATTATCCAAGATAAATACATAATCAACATTAAAAAGTTATTGAAATAGGGGTGCCTGGGTAGCTCAGTTAAGCGTCTGACTCTTGATTTTGGCTCAGGTCATGATCCCAGGGTTGGGGGACTCAACCCCATGCCAAGCTCTGTGCTTAGCACAGAGTCTGCTTGTCCCTTTTCCTCTGCTTCTCCTTATTCTCTCTCTCTCGCTTGTGTGTGCTCTGTTTCTCTGTCAAATAAGTAAAATATTTAGAAAAGAAATAGAATAAATATTAAAAAATAAAAATGTTATTAAAATAGTTACATTTTTTTCTTTTGAAATCCAGTGTATATTGTATACTTATAGGACATCACAATCTGGATGGGGACATTTCAAGTGCTCAGTATCTACATGTACATAATAGCACAGCTCTAGACTCTCAGAGGTTTCTGAGAGAGGAGCTGTACCCAAGGTAGCTGTGTCCCGAGGCTCACTAAGCACAACAAATTTGCTGAACAGAAAAAGGACAACTGAAACTTCTCCCCTTGTCTCCCCTAGCCCACATTCCTGAAGCCTCTGGAGCCCTGAGGCAGTTCTCTGGTAATACGGGTTACTCCTTTATGCAGCAGGGTCGTGAGGCAAACAAACTCAATACAACCTTCATGATGTCCTACCAAGGGAAAAGGATTTTCAAAGTAATTGTCCCACTGCACTGTTAGGAGGTGAGACATCAGTTACTTAGTTCCTTTGCTTATTTTCATTATCTTCACCTCTGCTGGACCCAACCATTACAAAAAAAATAAACTAGAATTTTCTTTTTCAGGTTTCTAATTCTGAAATGTAAAGGACGAGGGGGTGTTTATTCATTGAAAGCCTAAAAAGAATTTTATCTTAGTGAGCTGAATAAAGGATTGTTGGAGAAAGAAAACCACAGGAAAAGCTGGGCACATAAAGTTGCAAGGTCTGGGTTGGAGTCAGGTCTCTTCTCACTGGCTAAGTGATCTTGGATAGACCATTTAAATTCCATGGTTTCCGTTTCCTTAGCTGTATAAAATGGGAAAGGTAACATCAGTTCTGTATACCCGAGGTAAAAATGAATACAGGTTAAAGTGCTCTGTAACCTACAAAGCTCTATGTAAATGTGAGTTATTCTCACTATTCAGAGGGATCCCAACTGGTCCTTCACTTGCTCTGCTGCCCTGGGCAAGTCACTTTATCTTGGGTGTGTCTCCTATGTGCTGTGTGTAACATGAAGTTGGACTTAATATCTATAAAGTTTTATTCCTATGTAAAGTACTGATACTTTTCCTCAACCCAAAACAAAAGCATCCCATTCAAAATACTCAGAGGCAAAGACTTCTTTGTCAAGTATAGAGCCCTCAGATCCACGGTGACCACAATCAAACCTAATGGAGTCGTTCACTCATTCGAATGTGTGGTTCTGTTTTGTTTTGTTTTGTTTCTGAGTGACTATTAGAAGCCAGGCATAGTACTATGCACAGTACATAGGAGAAAAGGGATACACAGACACACGCCCTCTGACTTGTGAGAAAAAGAGACCTCAGAAATAGCACAATGGATTTCTAACATTAAAGGTAAGAGGTGCAAAAATGATGGGTCAGCAGAGCTAGGGCAGGTGAGGTCAACGAGTGAAGGCCAGACAGAAACCAACAGGGAACAGTGGCCTCTCTGGTGCACAGGGGAGTGCCGGTCCTCTCTCCAGAGGCAGCTCTTGCTGGTGTCAGCTGATTTTTCTTTTTTCTTTTTTTTTAAGGAAAGCTAGCAATTTAGGCCTATGTGAAATCTCCTGAGTTTTCCATCTTAACAATGAATTAAAACAAACCCACTCTGCAAGCTAAGCATGAAAGTCTTGTGGGGTCACATTAGTTGGCATTCTCTGGTCTAGGGAAGAAAAAGTAGAGAAGATAACAAGTAGGAGGGAAAGCAAAAGGCACTCAGCATTTCAGGCTACAGAAGGGCCCTGCATAGTTTCCCAGACCAACCCACCAACCAATACCCCAGAAGTGAAAACAGCAAGTGGTTTCAGGAAGATTAAGAATGGTGGTTGGGATGATTAATCCCATGAGGGGAAAAAGAAAGGAAAAATAGTGGTAGATGTCACTGGGAGAATAGAACAACAAAATAAGAGCTAAGAAAAGGCAGTTCATGGAGGGTATTATGCTGAGTGAAATGAGTCAATCGGAGAAGGACAAACATTATATGTTCTCATTCATTCGGGGAATATAAATAATAGTGAAAGGGAATAGAAGGGAAGAGAGGAAATGGGTGGGAAATGTCAGAAAGGGAGACAGAACATAAAGACTCCTAACTCTGGGAAATGAACTAGGGGTGGTGGAAGGGGAGGAGGAAGGGGGGTGGGGGTGAGTGGGTGATGGGCACTGAGGGGGGCACTTGACGGGATGAGCACTGGGTGTTGTTCTGTATGTTGGCAAATTGAACACCAATAAAAAATAAATTTATTATTAAAAAAAAAAAAAGGCAGTTCATTGGCAGCCAGGAGGGCAGTTGCAGGGGCTGAAGTAGCCCAGGGCTAATTGCAGGTAATCACAAAGAGGCACTGAGCAAGTGTTGTGATTCTTCTGAGAATCGACAGAAATTCCAGTGATATATAATCAGTTAATAAGCCAGTGAACGAATATTTCTCCTGCCCTGGTACCTAAAGTGTGTGAGTGTGTGAGTGTGTGTGTGTGTGTGTGTGTGTGTGTGTGTGTGAATGCATGAAGCAGTGGGAAGTTATAAGGAGTAGGAAGAAAGGCTAATGTGAGAATAACTCACATTCTTATAAAGCTTTATAGGTTACAGAACTCTACCCTAAAGGTTAATGCTAAAGAGGCAGTCATACCTGTTAACTTCTGAAGCAACAGATCTACAATCTTATTATGATGCCAAGGAGAGAGACAGACCAATGAATAATTTAAAAGTTGAGCTCATTTCAGTTCTCCGTGTCTATAATTCTAACAATATATTAGATTTGTGTGTGTCTCATTCTGTTTGATATTTGTTCACCAAATGGACACCACAAATAAGAAATGTCTACAAACCAAAAGGATACATTCCAATGACACATTTTATTTTCAAGTACCTCATTACCAGAGGTAGTTAGTAATGCCACATCTGGAATATGTATCAGGAGGTTAAGAATATGTAGTTGTCACTAAATTCTAAGTAAAAATTTGTCAGTGTGAAATGATACACTGACAGAAATTCCAAAGTGATACGTAATCAGTTAATAAACCAGTGAATCAAGATTTCACCTGCCCTGGTACCTCAAGTGTGTGAAGCAGTGATAGGTTATAAGGAATAAGGTGGAAGGCTAATCAGCAAGAAGTAATCTTATACAGAAAAATACTGAGAATATTGATCACTATGACTTTGCACTTTTGTTTAAGATGTCCCTTCTTCTCAGCATAGAGAAATTTTTACTCTACACACATGTGAAGCCTAATAGGCACATTGCCACTAAACACTATTTTGAAAGGAATACTGTTTTACAACACTTAAGAAAAATTTTCCAGAAATACATTTGATTTCATTTTAGAGAAGCTTGTTTCCTAGTGGTTTAATAATCAGGATGTTTCTTTTCATGCTGCTTATATGCCACATATGCACACAAATGTGCAGAATAATACAGAATATTTATCCAATCTTCTTCAAGATACAAGAAAGGACTTAACCCTTGGCTAATTAAAATTAATCTATTTTGCTTCTTAAAGCCTTAGTTACTACCAAATTTAAGATGTATACAGCAATAGAATAAAACTTTAAAATAATAAATAATAAAATTTAAAAGGCCTTAAGATACTATGGTTTTAATTAACTTGTGGCTTTTCTCTTAAAAAAAAAAGGCAACCTCAGATATTTGAAATTGTTGAATGATGAGTCATTTCTGAAAATTAACCTTTTAGGTGTTAGAAATTTGAAAAGCTATCATGATTCTTGATGAAAAATGAAAATGTCCTAAATACTTTTTAAGCAAAGCATAACAGTGATTCTGTACCAGTATCAGGAACACTAGTATTACATATGTTATAAGGCTACTGTGGGGCAGAAGTATGGGGTAGCAATGGACAGCAGAATAGATACCACTATTCACTTCTCAGTTACTGGCTGGGTGTCTCTAAACAAGACACTTAACTTGTTTGAAAGAGGGGGAAAAATTAACTAAATTATGATTTTAGCTACCAAAATGTTTATTATGTAGTCTAAAAACCTGATGATTAGTAGTACTATAATAATGTAGAGAATGGAAAAATCATGTATGTAGTATCATTAAAGCATAAGGGGAAAGAATGGGAAGATATTTACCAAAATTATATGTGATGATACTAAGGGCTGTTTCTTTTCCAACTTTTCCACAATGTGATTATATTACTGAAATAAAATAATTAAAAATACTCTTTAAGATGTGGCTCCCAAGGAACACAGGAAAACATTAAATCATCTACACACATAATTATACTCTTAGCATGTGCCAGATCTATAATGGTACAAACTGAGTATCACAGAACTCCAAAGCAAGGAGGAGGCTGGGTGTTTTTGTTTTATTTCTGTACAGGAGAATTAGAAAAGAAAGACTTTAGGAGAAATGGCAGTATTAATCTGGACCTTGAAGAAAGAGTGAGCTTCCCACAGATAGTTGGACAAAAAAAATATACCAGATGAGCCATAAAGGCAGCACTTCTAAGGTATGTTTTTCAGGAACAATCAGTAGATTAACTTAGCTAGGGCTCTGGGTATGTCTAGGGGATATGGCCAGGGTTAGTAATTTGAGGGTTCCACGGGGAATCACTGTGTATGTTAGACTCTGGTTAGTCATTATCCTCATCCTCTGATAAAGGCACTACAGGAGACCTGTATTTTTACGTTCTTTAAAACTACTCAGAGTACTGGAAACTGTCCATTTATGCAGTGAGAATTCAATAAACATTAGCTGATCTTAAGAATCTCAGCTCCTTGAGATAGAAAACAAAAAGGAAACTTAAATTAGAAAGAGGCTACTGAATAATAGATTGTCAACTGCCTTAAATAAAGTTCATTACCTAATTTAAAGGCCTTCTTGTCAGACTGAGTCTAGTCAAGTTGCTTCTAGCCATATGCATTAAGCAGCTGTTCCTGGAGTACAGAGGAGACCTTCCTTTGCCCTTAGAAATTCAGAAACCAGTGCTCATTTTTCTTTCTAATCATTATGGTAGAACAAAAGGCAACAATTACTTGTATCAAGTAATCTCCTGAAAGAAGACAAAAAAAACATGCACTAGGAGATAAAGCCCACAATGCTTAAAAAAGAAAAAATCCACTCCTATGTGTTCAGTTATCAGAATTTAAAATTGGAAATGTGAAAGA
The DNA here is from genome assembly GCF_905146905.1 of Nyctereutes procyonoides. Lineage (NCBI taxonomy): Eukaryota > Metazoa > Chordata > Mammalia > Carnivora > Canidae > Nyctereutes > Nyctereutes procyonoides. The sequence continues at coordinate 4,718,931 of NW_026575119.1, forward strand.
AACATCAAAATGAAACAAGTATTGCTATTTAAAATGGAGCCAGGAGGCCATTAAGGGAACCAAGGCTTACTGCATGTCCCCACCTGAAAGAAAAGATCACTGCCAAACCATAAGCATCCTGGAGCACTAGCTGCAACTGTACTGCTTTAAGACAAATGAATTTTTTGCTTAGTGATAGCCTTTAGCAATTAATCATGTACAGATAGGAATAGCTTCAGCTTTCCAGTATCAATCATAATTCTTGACAATTTTTGTAGCTCTATTGGAAATCTCTTTTGCCTTTAAAAGTCCTCTTTTCTCCCCACTTCAAAATACATTTTCAATTCCTGCTCATATCTGTGTCTCTTAAATTGCAATTCTCAAACATCAAATGAAAGCCTTTGGTTTGCCCTTCAGTCTTGCTGCATTTCTCATTTGACATTCCATGCTATCAGAACTGGGATTCAAAGTGACTGGCCTTCCTCTCCCCACCTCTGCTGCCACTGTGGATTCAAGAAAGGTGCCTACAAGAGTCCATTATGCTCGGTCATCTCCTCAAGGTTTTCAGGTTGCATTAGTAGTCCGCTTGGTCGGGAAACTCCCATCTCAATTAAGGTTCAGGCTCTATTTGGGTCTACTGTGTTGCCAGCCTTTGTAAGATTTCCTGTTTTGTCTCTGGAGAGTACACACTCTTTGTTAAAATGGGTAGTTCATTCTCTAAAGAGAAGGCTACTAATCAGTCTCCTTCTGGAACTCTTTTTTTTTTTTAATTTTTTTTTTGTTTTTTATTTATTTATGATAGGCACACAGTGAGAGAGAGAGAGGCAGAGACACAGGCAGAGGGAGAAGCAGGCTCCATACACCGGGAGCCCGACGTGGGATTCGATCCCGGGTATCCAGGATCGCACCCTGGGCCAAAGGCAGGCGCCAAACCGCTGCGCCACCCAGGGATCCCCTCCTTCTGGAACTCTTAAAAAACTATGGACCTTTGTCCTACAACTGTTTGTCAGGCTGACCGATGATTACTCAGGATAACTTACAATTGAACTGGCCTAAATTGGTTTATCTGTGCAGCCAGTTGAAAGATGTTGTAAGACAAAACAGCCTGAGTGGGAAGCTTATTTTCATCGACATTTCAAGGCCTCTAAATGCATAAGTACTTCCAAAATTGCTTTCCTGCAGAATGCTAACTTGAAATTAACCAAGGCTAATTCTGAGCTGTCTCAGAGACTCACTAAACTTGAGGAGTCTTCTGAAGGCTCATCTGTGGTCTGTTTGTATTCCCTCTGCTCCTTCTGCTTGTCCACCAGATCTCTGTATTTCACTAGCTGAACTTTCTTTCCATAATGATTCAGATCCTGAGCTACTAGACTTTGCCACTGCCTTTAAGGTTAAACCTAATGAAGGTGGTTTACGCCCCCCTCCACCCCACCCATGACCTCCACTCCTTGGACAAAAACAGAACTCTGAGCTATTACTACAGAGTTCTCAGATCCTAAATATAATCCAGTAAGCTTTGCAAAGGAATTTAACCTAGTGATCCAAACTAATCAACTAGGTTACTCCAATCTTTACCAACTGATTTCCATGCTCAATGGTGAAGGTAGAGCTAAAGAATGGATATAGTAATTTAGAAAAGTCTTTTTGAGAATTTCAATAAGTGGAGAGCAACTGACTGATTAAATGTTCTCAAACTAGCAAAAGAAATTTAAAATGAGATTCCTAAATTTTTTCCTAAAATTACTGACTAAAAAAAGATCCAACAATGTACTCAAAACCTGATAAAGATGCTTATGCTTAATCTCCCTGAAAGAATCTAAAGACAATATTCTTGTCTAGATTCAATTAATTATGAAATGTCCACCCTTTTTAACTCAACCTTCCTGAACTGGTTCAATGAAGAACTAAGCACACTTGTCTAACCTAAGTAGCTTAACTGAGGCACTGTGGATCCTCACAACCTAGTCAACCTGCCTGAACACTTAACCAAATAATCCAAAGAAAAAATAAGAAAAAAGTCACCCAAGTTTTAAGTACCCAGATTTAAGCCACTCAAATAATGAGCTTATAAATGTAACACTTAAGAAACTTGCCTTCAAAATCTACCAGGCAAGCCATCCCTTAAAGGGATTTTCCACTACTGTAAAAAATCCCAAACACTGGGAAAAGTTTTGTATTACAACATAAGAGGCCCCTATAAGACCAATAGACTCTGAAACCGTAATTCCTTCCAGGGATTCCAACCTAAACACTCTCAACAGTAGGGATGCTCCAAGGATCAAATGAGGATTTTCCTCATGCTTTTGACTAACTCCCTGGGGAAAATAGACTTACTCATTGGAAATGAGGTAACTAAGGCTCTAACCGACACTGGGGCTATACTCAGTCTTCAACCCCACCAGCTTCATCTTTCCTTTCTCAGAGTACCAAAACTATACAAATGGTGGGTGTTTCTAGTCAACCCAATTCAAACAATCCACTGTTTCTAAATTCCTTCCTATTCCTTTTCATCATGGACTCATTCAAGGAACTCATCAATTCCTTTTAGTTCCTTTTGCCCCTATTCACCTCCTATGACAAGACTTCTTTGAGGCATACAAAGCTCACATTTCTTTTTTCAAAAGAGACAACTGACAATCCTCAAGAAGACTTGTCCATGGCTATCCCAGTCTTTTCAGGCACCGTAACTGAACCAAGTCCCTTCTTAAATTCCATTCTACCTGAAGTATGGTCTACAATGCAATTGATATTGGCTACATTCATTGTATATTACCATTAAAAATATGAATTGATGAAAATAAGCCCTGCTTAATACTCATCAATAAAATGCAGAGGTTACTCAAGGAATTAAGCTCATTATTGAGGAATATATTAGGCAAGGTCTCACTGTTCTCATAAGTCCTTGAAACATTCCAATCCTGTCCAAAAACCTCGGAAAGGGATGGAGTTTTTTGTTCAAGATTTGAGATCAATAAGCAATACAGTTATACCTCAGAGTTCCATTGTGCCTAATCTTCACACCTTGCTCTAAGCCATACCACCAGAAAGCAAATTCTTTACAATTATATATTTCTGAAGTGCCTTTTTCAGCATTCCTATCAACTCTAGAAGTCAGTTTCTATTCATTTTCACTTGGGAGGACAACAGTACACGTGGACAGTAATGTCTCAAGGTCACACTAAGAGTCCAACCTACTTTTCTCAAATCTTGAAGGCAGATATTGCCAATAAATGAGTTTCCACACCAGTTCTCCCTTCTATAATATGTACATAACTCCTCCCATGTTCAACTTCTGGAGAGGCATCTCTCAAAACCAGTCTCTACCTTCTTCAAGAACTAGCAAAAAAGGGAGCCTCCACAACCTTCTTGCCCCAGGGCACCCTAACTATTGATTAGGCGTCTTCTTAATGTTTCTTTTGATTGCTACAATACACTAAACGCTGCTACTCTTCTCCCTTTGCCTCCAAATAAACTTCCTCATGATTAACATTGACAGCCAACTGCTGACTCCTTGAATTGATTTACAAGAAATCCCTCTTAAAAACACTGAATTAATTTGGTTTGCTGATGGACCTTACCTAAAAGATGAAACAAGACAGTATCAGGCCAGTTACATAATTGTTTCCTTAAATGAACAAATGAGGCTGACACAATGCCCTAAGCAACTTTCACCCAACAAACAGAACCCCATGCATTAACTTGACCTTGTGTCTTAGCCAAAAATTGCCAATATTTATACTGACAGTCAATACACTTTAGTGTTACCCATGACTTTGTAATGCTTTGGAAACAAAGAAGTTTTCTGATCTCCTCTGGACAAAAGATTAAAAAAAAAATAGCACTTGTGTTTTAAGCCTTTTAGAATCCATTCAATTATCTAAAACTCTAGTCTATGAAAACTCCTATACACTCTATGGCAAATACAGAAGAAAGTAAGAGCAAGCATTTGGTTGATGGAGCTGTCAAGAGAGAAGCCCTCAATTTACCCCTTAAAACAATCAGGACATCCTTAACCTTGCCTGAGTCCTTTATTGATATGATGGGCCACATTTGGCTGCCCAACAAAATAAGAAAAAAATATGTTGAACAAGGATGCAAATTTAAAATAAAAAGGAATTTATGGGTGGGACCAAATGGATGGCCAGTCCTCCCTGTATTAACAATTAATATACCCATGACTTAACTGATTGGAACACTGACAAAATGATCTTAAGGGGAAAACAGTACTATTGGAAGCCTTCCCAAGTGTACCAGAAATGTCAAATCTGTCCAAAACATAACCCTAGAAAATCCACTGATACCTTTATGGGACATTTTCCCTTAGCCTCAAGTCCCTTTGGTTTATGGCAAATAGACTTCATCCAGTTGCTGTTTTCTTAGGGATACAAAATTATACTGGTAATGTTTACTGGTATACTGGTATACTGGTAATTATACTGGTATGTTTTATCATTGGGTAGATGCATTTCCATGCCACAGAGCCATAGACTCATCAGTAAGCAAAATACTATTAGAAAAAAAGTATTTTTGCTTGGGATATTCCCTTAGAGCTCCACAGTGACAGAGGTTTCCATTTCATTGGTCAGGTTATTCAATTTGTAAAATCTGGCACGTCCAACATTTTCATTGTGCTTACCATCTCCAGTCCTCAGGACTGGTGGGATGTACCAGTAGGATTATCAAAAATCAATTGGCAAAAACCACAGAATCCTTTAAAGTGCCTAGGCCCAGAGTTCCACCCGTAGTATCACTCAGCTTTAGGTCCACATCTACAGGAAAAAGCAAATTGTCACTCTTTGAAATGATCATTGGCAGACCTATGAGGCTACATGATGGAATGTACGAACCACTTTTGTTAAAAGATTTTTTTAACCTACTGCAAAGAATTGATAAAAGCCCTCAAAATTGACCTACAGCTCACAGAGCAATCTTTTCACAGCATGCTGCAGGGAGACAAAGATATACGTTACCATGACCTCCAACTTGGTGATTCTGTTTATTGGAAACATCTTCCTTATGGTATCTTATAGCTCCAATAGAAAAGACCATACCAAATTATTAACCAATCTTTGTGCTACTAAACTCAGGGGTATTGACTCATGGATTCATTTTTAAAGGGCATCAAGTCCTGAGTGGTCATCTTGAGCCTTGGGGGATCTCAAATTTAAAGTCTCCAGAGCCCAAGACTACCTTGAAGACTACCACCCAACCCGGCAAATGACACCTGATGTAGACTGTTTTCCAAGAATCTAGACTAGTTCCATATATTAAACTCTTTAGCCAATGGACATTCATGAATTATTGGGTATCCTACTCCTTTTTAAAGCAATAATTGCACTCTGCTTGATTTCTTCTTATTCCTCCTGGTTGCAATTGTTTAACTCTGTTTAAAGAGTTCTGATTTTACAATACCCAAAGATGATTCCCGTAATCCTACTTATTCTGTCCTTAGCCCATATGGAAACATAAAAGTACCCTTATTTGGTTATTCTAGACTATCGCCAAAGCAGGAAACTTATCTGATTGCTAGATACGTCGTCATCAGTCCCTTACCAACTATGGTAAAACAGCTGATCCCTTTTTATTTTATTTTGATCCCGTTTTATACCTGTTGATAATTTTTCATCCCTTCTGAATTGCACCAAAAATCAAATAACCCTTTCAAGCTCCACTTATTGTGTCAAAATAGTTTTGCTGCCAGGTAAAGCAAACCCTCAATGCTCTAGGGTTCCTCCTGTCTGCAGGAGTACCTACAATATCCATTAGCTCTCCTTTATCAATGGTTTCACTCAAAAATAAATATTTTCCTACTATATCTTCCCCTGGCCTTCTATATAACACCTTCTCCCAACTAGAATGAGATCTATAGGCTGGGCAAACAAGCCAATCAATGCCTGAAAAAAACAGTTACAGCAACCTCCATACAGATTCCTGGTTTGATCATATACCCTCTTCCATACTGGTAAATGAATCTATAAGTAAGCAGACACTGGCAAGTGTAATTTATGTACCCTCAGGACACATATCTGTGCATATAAAAATAAACCATAGACATTTGACTATTTACATAGCTGGAGACTCCCTGGACAATGTCTCCTGGGTTATTTAACAACTCCACTCACAATTCTTAAACTAGTAACTCAAGGTTTCCAGAAATCTGGAAGACAAAAGAGAGTCCTTAATATAAATGAGGATTATCCTGATGAAGATCCCTCCATATATGATGACAACACCTTCTTGATACACCTATAAATTTGAAAAACTACTCAAGTGAGTATAAATTTGAAAAACTACTCAAGCCTTGTCTCCTAAAAACCTCCCTGTTGTGCGAATACGATCACAAGCTCTCCTCAAAAATACCAGTAATCCTACCTCTACTTTCCTTCCTCTGTGGGATGTGACTTTATAAGAATGAGCCTTCCTAGAGCTGAGGATACCTATATTAATGTTGGATGACCTACTAGTCGATCCTCAAATCTTTCCAAGGAAAGATCTCAATCAAAGGGAGAAATGTGAAAGAAGCATCAAAATGAAGTCAGTCTTGCTAGGAGAGGTATTTAAAATGGAGCCAGGAGGCCATTAAGAAAGGAAGGCTTGTTTCATATCCCCACCTGAAAGAAAAGGTAAACTTTAAAGTATAGGTCACTGCCAAACCACAAGCATCCCAGAGCACCAGCTGCAACGCTGCCATTTCAAGAGAAATGAATTTTTTCTTTGACTTACAAATGGACTTTTTACTTAGTGATAGCCCTTAGCAACCAATCATGTACAGAATAGCTTCAGCCTGTCGGCACCAATCATAATTCTTGACAATTTATGTGGCTTTACTGGAAATCCCCTCTTATGTTTAAAAGCCCTCCTCTTTTCTCCACACTTTGGAACACATTTTCAACTCCTGCTCGAATCTGCGTCTCTTGAATCGCAGTTCTCACACCTCAAATAAAAACCTTTGGTTTGCCCTTCAGTCTTGCTGACAAAAGTATGTATGATGCTAAGCAAAAGAGTAATTCTCCCTTACTGATTTCTCAACAATATCTCTAAATTTCATTTGTAAAAATTAATTTACCTCAGAACTGAAGGAATAAGTGTGGTAAGCAACATAGTAATTATGCCTTTCTGAATTTCCAACAATTTCTCTAAGTTTCTTTTATAAAAATTAATTTACTTCAGAATAAAGGGGAAATTTGGATGCTAAGCAATATAATTATTCTCTCCAACTTCCTCCAAATTTTCCTACATTTCTTTTATTAAAAATGATTTCAATTAATTGAACATTTTACTTTATAATTTTATTTTATTTTAAAGATTTTATTTATTCAGGAGAGACACAGAGAGAGGCAGGGACACAGGCAGAGAGAGAAGCAAGCACCCTGTGGGAAGCCCAATGTGGGACTCAATCCCAGGGCTCCAGGATCACGCCCTGGGCAGAAGGCAGACACTTAACTGCTAAGCCACCCAGGTGTCCCTACTTTGTAATTTTAAAAGAAAAGAATACACTGAAAAATACAGATAGAATATCTTTTTATAATGCTCAATCAACTCTGATTATTAAATCACGATTAATAAACAAGAACTATTATTTTGGGGGCACCTGGGTAACTTAGTTAAGCATCTGACTCTTGATTTTGGTTCAGGTCAAGATTTTAGGATTGTGAGACTGAGCCCAGATTGGGCTCATGCACTGGGCATGGAGACTACTTAAGAATCTCTTTCCTTCTTTCTCTGCTCCACCCCCTCTCCTTTCTCTCATTCTCCCTCTCTCTCTAAAAAAAAACAAAACAAAAAAAAAAAACACACACAAAAAAAACCACACAAACTATTATTTTGGTCTTCTGCTCTCATTATTCTCTAGAGCAAAGGCTTTAGGTTAAGATAGAAAGTTACTGCTATTTTGAGCTTCTCCAAGGATCAGTCACCTTCGCAACTTCCAACTATGAACCTAAACCTCTACTTCTTCTTTTCTGGAGCACAGATGATTATCTCCTGATTCCATGACCATAGAGGAGAAGGCTAGCACTCCTATCCTTAAGGCCACTTATGATCTTCGAGACCTGCACATATGACTTTTCCCTGTTAAGGCTGATAGTACTAATTCTCTTTCCTAGCCACAGAAATATCTCCCAAGATTTGCCTATGAGTTGCTTCTAAAAGTTGAAAACAACAAATAGCACCTGATCAAACTGTATACTTTAAATATGTATAGTTATTGTAATGACACTTATAACTCAAAAATGTTATTTTAAAAATTGAGGATCTTTGACAATAAGGCCACTGCAGCTCTGCTCGAAGTAGTCAAAGGAATAATCCTAAGCAGGTGAAAATTCATCTCAGAAAGTATTAGGGAGTCATTTGTATATTCGAGATAAATAATCAGTAGAGGATTCAAGATCTAACCCACAAAATATGGTTATCATTATTTGGTCTGGAAAAATTCTAAAGTAGGCACAACCAAATACTCACCCAACCTCATTCAAAAAGAAAAAAATGATCTTATTAAGGTCATACAACAGATCTTCTAGGCTTTGAGAAACGGAGATTCCTGAAATAACACTAAGATAAATCAGTGAGGTACTAGATGCCTAGGTAGTGAATGATGGGAGTATTAGCTGAAAAATGTAAAAGCTGGCAACATCTGAAAATCAATATGGTTTTGGTTTAGAACCTTTCACTCTAAAGGTTGTTAGGTTGCTCATTCATTCATACAACCAATATTTATTGAGAGCCAATGGGCAGATGCTGTACAAGGACTTCAGGAGACCAAGGTAAACCAGAAATAAGACAAGGTGCTACCCGTAGGAGCTCACTTCCTAATGGGGCAGGGAAATAGTAACCACATCAAGTAGTTGGAGAGAATATAAAATGCTATAAAGGAACAACAATGCAGCTATCACATAACAGCTCTAACTAGGTGCTACAGTACTGCTTTTAAGCATCATTGGAATTAACTCACCCTATCAAGTAGTTCTATTGTACAAAAGAGACAAGGACCAAGGTCACTTAGACACTTAGTGGTAGAGCAAAGACTTGAATCCCAGCCATCTGGGATTAGAGTCCAAGTTTCTCCCTACAACCACCATGTGTATAAGGTCAAGCAAGTGGAAGAGGAGGAACTACTTTAGATAAAGTGGTGAGGAAAAGTCTGTCAGAAGAAGTGACATTTGATCAGAGATCTGAAAAATGAGAAATACAGCCCTTCTTACTGGCAGGAACTAAAGAGTAAACATAGTTGTCTGTCTACTGGGCCATATCGACTTCATGCCATTTGCACATAAAAAATCCTTATCTTTATATTATAGCTATAGCAGAGTAGCAGGTTGCCAAATAATTTTTTGTAGCTGTTAAAAAAAATGAGTGATATTTCAAATGAATGACTAAGAATCAAAATAAAATGATAAACTTAATAGAAATTTATAGTTCACCAGAACCTACAATGCACAATGGTTGAAAACATCCCAAATCCCATATTTAGCATTTACTTCATTCAAACTTTTTTGCTTGCTAAGAATCATGTCATACTTGCTCAAATGAGTGCTAAACTTGAATGAGTCAGCTCTGAATTAATGACATTGTTAAAGTCTTCCATCTTATTTTGCAGAAGACTGGTATTTTTTAACAAATAAAGAAGAAAGCTACTGATTTCTTTTTTAAGCTGCATTCAGTCCTTGACAAATATACTCTTTTATACATATCCTGGCATGGTGTCTTCAAGAATTCCTCAGATTTCCCTAAGAGACCCCTACCTCTTCCGACTTTCCAGCTTGCTCAAATCTAGGCAGATCTTGTCTAAGCAGTATAGACTCCACAACCTCTATGGCTCAACCCCAATCTTAGGAGCTTAAACAAAGGCTCCCAGAGAAGAATTCAAGGCCATTTATATAGCCATTCTTTGTCCTACTCGCTTTCCTCAATCAGAAGCTCCCACTCTGTTCAGATCTTGAAGAATTTTGTACTTTCATAAGGGTAATTTGTGGCTATACCACACAACCATTTTATTACTTTATTCTAACACAGGTGCAGATTGTAGTACACAGATATGAGATGCTAAGGGAGAGAGAAAGAAGACAAGAAGGGAGGGCAAACTATTCCAGTAGCATTTCTAGTTCTTCAGTATCTCAATCCTCCCACTCAATTCTCTTTACCCACCTCTAATGTTCAGCTCCTTTCAATTTATCCCCACCCTCTAATTCCACAGCTGAACCTCTGACCCCATGATTCTACTCTAGGTCCACGATCCTATCCCTAGGCCCGTTCTAGCATGTCTGCCATAACCAAGTCCCTTGAGCATTTCCATTAGCAAAGCCCACCAGCAGGAGTTGAGGGGGAGTTCCAGTTTCTGCTGACAGGCCTGTGGAGATCAGAGATGTCACTGTGAGACTCAGAATTCAATTCTGAACTCATTTCTTTCATTATATGTAGTGGTGAGATTCTCTTATTTGATCATTACTATACTCTGCCATATTCTGGATTACAGTTTAATCTGAGCTCCAAACACTATGCATAAAACACAGCAGTGCCAGACCCCTCAAAATATCTTATACTTTTGATCCTCTCAGAGCATCTGGGAGGGAAGGTAACAGTTTTTGAAGCACTGTGAAAAAACCAAAAGCACCTAACAATCATAGAGACCTAAAAGTATATTTATAAGATTCAAGAAAATGTTTTGTAAATGGATTTTTATAACACAGACTGTTTTTATACTGGGGATAGTCTGGGTCCTGAAGAGGTTTACAGAGCAAGAGAAAGACCATTTCAGGAAAAAGGCTCAGTTTTTGACTCCTTATAGTTGGCTTTAACCCATCTAAGACTGCCTTGTAAGACAGTCTATACTTTAAACAGTTCAATTTTGGTAGGTTGCTATTGAAATCCACCTCCCCTCAATTCCCCTAAGGCTAAACCAGGTGTTACTAATCCCCAGATGCTCTGCTCCTACCAGAAACTTCAATCTGATGGCCTGACATCAAAGAAATGTTCACAGTTTCTTAGAGATAGCCGATTTGTTTATCTCGTCTCAACTAGCAAAATTCTGGTTCAAATGAGAAAAATATTCATTTGAAAGAAAGGAGGCAGGAGAATGAAAATACCTTCCACTTAGACAGACTTTTATCTTTCCAACTTAAGTTAGAATAAATAATCCCAAGTGACTCCAAATGACTCTGGATTTGCCAGGGGTGGATCTTTTATGCCTCTCTGCGCAATTTTACACCTGCTCAATAACAAAAGTATAGCAATCCTTTTTCATGCATCACAAACCAAGTATTGGCATGTAATATTGATAATACCTAACAAGTAAAGACAGGCTTTCATTACTAATTTTGTGCTTACCCATGCTTTTCAGTGTAACTATTCAGATACTTGGAAATGCTTGTAATTTTCCATGACCCACAGCTAGAATATATAAATAATATATAGTAAGGATTGCCGGAGAGTTAAGAATTTTTTTTCTGTTGTTTACTTTCAAAGGAGAAAAAAAATGTTTCAATAAATGAGAACATATGAAGGGTATGGATAAAATTCAAGGCTCATACATGGTTTGAATTATTTTTCCATGGGTATACAGTAGTCAAACAGATTTTTAATGGAGATTTTGGCAATCTTACTGTCCATGGGAGAAGCTGAGTGCTAACTTCAATGACACAATTTGTCATTTTAGTTTTAAAAATTGTGCCAAAACAAATGCCTGAGACAAAAAGATGGAAAAATAAGTAATGGTGGTTTTTCTTTTTTATGAGCTTAAAACACATGCTTTGATATCTTAAATGACAGAACCACTTTCAATTACCCTAAACAACCCGTGTTCTTACTTTTTGGCTCTTGCACATGCCAGTCTTCCTGCGTGGATGTTCTTTTTGCCATAAAAATGCATTTCTTCCATTTATTTTGGCTAACCTTTATTCATCCATCACACAGATATATACTAAGAACTCACTTCTTGGGACACCTGGGTGGCTCAGTGCGTGATCCTGGAAACCTGGGATTGAGTCCCACACATCAGGCTCCCCGTATGGAGTCTGCTTCTCCCTCTGCCTGTGTCCCTCATGAATAAATAAATTATTAAAAAAAAAAAAAAGAAGAAGAAGAAGAACTCACTTCTTCCAGAATCCTTCTGTGATTCCAGCTAACTTTGTATGGTTGTTTGCACTATTTCATTCTTTAAAAATGCCTTTGTCTTCAGCAAGAAACTCTTATGACTAGAGGACATGAATGTTTATGATGTATGATGTAATGCAGCCTATTATAAATTGTAACATCCTATTTCATTTTTAATTTGTGTTATTCTTTAAAATAATACAATCATGTTATACATACTCTCTATAAAGACTTCAGTGAGTCAGGTTGGCCATAACCTTTCCGAGTAAAGCTGATTAAAAAGGGGGAAAGAGGTGTGAGGTGTTGCAGAGAATGACATGGGGGAATATTTATTCATTTACTTTATGTTTGTTAGAGGCCTACTCTGCAAATCAGTTATAGTTCTGATCACCTGGCAGATAATGAAAAAAAAATAAGTAAACAAATACACACTCACCTCCCACCTTATTCAGAACTTCATCAACCTTCTGATGCCAAAGCTGGCAAATGAAATAGAACACCTGGAAACAGTGTAGGTACTGATAGGAAGCATTAAGTACCATTTAACAAGACACAGGAATGCTTTAGCAGAGGGACAAAGTGGACCTTCAAACATCTCAGAGTCTTCAGTAATTGTAGGCACGATGGAAGAACTCTTCCTAATCCACCCAGTGATCTGGGTGGACAGGGCATTCCTGGTTCTTTGTGTTATGTGTTCTTCTCTTGCTTCTCCTCCTTCTCCTCCTTCCTGTCTTCTGCAGGCTAGATTTTTGTCTTTCTTCTTTTTTTTAACTCCGGATTTATTGTGATATAATTGACATAAAACATTGTATTCATTTAAGGCGTACAACCTAATGATTTGCTGTGTGTGTATATACTGCAAAATGATTGTGAGGACTTCTTTTTTCTTAATTTTTTTTTTAATTAAAAAAAATTTTTTTAAGTAGGCTTATATGCCCAACAACTCTGAGATTAAGAGTTGTGTGCTCTACTGACTGAGCCAGCCAGGCACTCCTAGGAGAACTTCTTAATGCCCAAAATGCATAAATAAGATTTGTCTACTAAGCTGAGTACTAACATGATTGGATTTTCTACAGATTAACTTACCTCAACATATGAAATCGGAAATATTCCTATTTTGTCTGCCAGCATTCCTTCAGCCCAGTTTTCATCCACTCTACGGATCACGGTCAGAACATCATCCTGAAGAAACAGCAAACATTAGTCTACTTAATTCCATTTAGTTCATCATTTAATTTTCCTTTTCAATAAAGGGGCTCAAGTTTTAAAAGTACGTGAATTAAAATGCTATGACATATCTTTAGTACATGAATCCAATGTTATCATGAACTAAATGGCCACTATCACAATCAAACTGTTGGTCCTCTCAGACAGTTATAAAACTATGAACTCCTTCTATACAAGGGTTGGCTGCGCATTTGGTTTAGATCCACAAATTATAACTTCAAATACTACCCATCTCAGGCTCTTAAACTTCTGTTTTAGATTGATTCTCAGGCTCTTCTCACGTTCTCTCTCATAATATACCAAATGCCCATTTAAAAATGCATATCCTACTGCTTTTCTTTATTAAAAACACTATTGTGTTAATCTACTTAAAATTCTAAAGCATTTTATCAATTCAGTGGATATACTCCTGTGTGCTTTCAGCAAAGAAATTTATGAATAAAATAAGAAAATAATGATGTTTCATTTTGTTATTCATAATTCAGTAAATTAAAATCCCTCAGTGGCACACACATCCTATAAAGTGGCTTAGAATTAATTTAGGCTCTAAATATGAAAATGATACCACAAAGAATATCAACCAAAATTATCTTTCATTTAAGAACAGGCTATGCACAAAATATTTTTTTGTGACTTTAAGAAAACTGCTTCTGGGTATTTTTAAAAGCACAGTGAAATACTAAAACTATTTCTATCTTTTTACAAAAAGAAATACCGGCCATACTGCTGTGTATCCGGGTCCAGAGGAAGAGGCAGCAAACAGAAAATCTCATTCTAAATTTACCTTGGCAAATGGAAGGCAATCTTTGTCTGCTTCCTTGTCTTTCACTTCGAAGTCATAAAGTGCTTTGCACTGAGGTGGGGGCTGAGGTAACGGTTTGATAATCTGCACAAAATTGGTGGGGAAAAAGCCATGGATCCCGTTGACTTCCCCATGGTACCAATTTTCATCCACTTGTCGCCGCAAAATGATGATGTCGCCTTTGCTGAATTTAAGGTCTCCGGGTTCTTTCCCTTCGTAGTTGTATAACGCTTTGGCACAAGGTAACTGAGGTATACCCTTAAGGAAAGAGATGAGTTTTAATTAAAGAATGATCCAAAAATGTCTGAAAATTTAACTGTGTTATCATCTTTAGTCAAGACTAACTCAACATAGAGCACAGGTCTCTAGCGTTTAGTGGGTGGGAAAATGAAACATTTCCTGGAGAAAGTAACACATGAGCCAAGTCTTCAAGGACACATAGGAGTTAGCCACAAAGCTGGAGTGGAAGAATAAAAGAGAAAAGTGAGGCATTCAAAGCTGATAGGACAGCACCCGTAAAGACAGGGAGCATGCTGTGCAGAGGGACTGGAGTTTTCTAAAGAATGCAGTGTTCCCAGACAGGAATTACAGAACATAAAGTGCAGGAGAAGTAGGCAGAAGCTAACTCCTGGAGGGTCTTGAAAAACATGGTAAAGAGGTTCAAATGCTGTGTCCTTCAGGCAATGACAAGCCCTCACAGGTGTGAAATACAGATGGCCATGGCAAGAAGCATGTGTCAGGAGATGAATCTAGCATTAGAGTGGGAAACGGACAGAAGGGGACAGGCAGGCAGACAGCTTATGAGCAAAGCACAGGCCTAAACTACTTGAAAAAAAAATTTTTTTACAGCCTAATCTTTCTAATGAAGTAGAGGAATATGAAACATTACTCATAGTACTGCCCTCTTCCTGGGCTCCTCCAACTCCCCACTCCCCCCCAAAAAAGTGGTTCTAAGTTTTATACCCTTGAGGCAACAGAACTTCAAAATACAGTTTTTAAAATTTACTTTGGTTTCTAGTCAGAGATTTAGAGTCTGGCCTACTCCCTAAGCCAAACTTTTTTTTTTTTTTTTTTTGGTTAAATATTTTTGTTTGGCCTAAGAGGAATAGCCAATTCTTGGCTCTCGAAATGCTATTGGCAGTCATCTTGTGTTGGCTTGATCCATGTGATGTTGCATCTGGTTAATGAGAGCTGCTCTCAAGGCCAATATCCCAAGGAGGTGGGAGCTGAGCCTTCCAGAAGTTCTGAAACCGTCACATGCCGTCTGACTTTTGGACCCTGCCTTAAGATCTTGCCTATGAAAGCATGACTCCTATTATCTGGCCATGAATCTTATAAACAATTCTGCTGTGCCCTTTGGTTTCTGCAGAAGGAAAATGCCAATCAGGAAATCTGGTGTCTCACAATCCTGTGAACTTTAGTTGTATCTCTTCAGTGTCCAACTTTGTGGGATGATTCTAATTTTTGTCTCTCACAGAGATGCCTCACTTACATTCTCTATTTTATTACATATTTCTTGAAGTCAGGTTATCATAATAACGAATTTTCCCAAGATAGATTTGAGAAAGTAACAGTAAATAAACAGAGAAATAAGTATCACTGTGAAAGAGGCAAGAGTGATCAAACCAGAGACAGAGCACTGGCAAGTACTGTAATAAACCAACTTCTGGAACAAGTTGATAGCACCATGATCAGGCATTTTCAAGGAGGTTGGAAACACAGACGCTGGAAGCCAGAATGCCTGGGTTTGAATCCCAGCTCAGCCACTCACAAGCTATGTGATCTTGAGAAGGTTAACCTCTCCGTGCCTCAATTTCTTCATCTGGGTTGTTCTGGGGATTTAGTAAACCACTACAAAAGGCCCAGCAGTTAGTAAGTGCTACATGCATGAACTATCATCATCATCATTGTCCAGTATGAAATGCCTTGTTCACCAGTGAAACACAGCACCTGGAAATGTATATGTGTCTATGCAGCTGGATGCTTCTCCTTTTGGATGAATTCACATAGCAATTATATTTTTAATACATATTCACTATATAGTAATGTAAAAAATGTTCCTCCTAGGAAGTGCTGGGATTTCGAACTGTGAATTTCTGAAGCACACATTTGTTTTCTAAGTGAAATCCATTCATCTTCTGGTTGAATAGAAGAAATTACAAATTCACTGACATGCACAGTTTAACAGGGGATGGCATTTTAGATGTGGCTGTAGTTCATCTTGACAGGGCTAATGTAAGGCATTGGAAGCCTGCATGAATTAATTGAAAATCCTATTACAAACTCGGTGACAAATAACTCTATTCACCATTATGGCCTATTCTCTTGATCTTTTCCCCACCTCAATTAGCTCTGTTTGGCCCACTCTGTCCAAATCCATGCCAGCCAAATCCATGCACCAAGACTTAGCACTCTTAGAAACTACTCTGAACTGCCCCTTGAAGAGATCTGTAAAATTCTCAAAAAACCACAGTATGGTTCTTTTCTGACATGCTCATGTGGGAACTAAAGGAATTTATTTCTTCACAGATCACTTCCACACACCAGTAGCCCAATGGGCTTATTAACTTTTCTACTAAAGCAAATCTATTAAGTATTCCTAAAATCACACATTCTTAATACAATGAATGGCAAGGATAAAATTTATGATAACAGTGATATACATCATGGTTAGCCTAGTTACATCTTTGAGACTGCAACCTAAAATTCATTAATTCACACTGATTTGCCAAATCTGGACTGCTAAGGTTATTTCAATGATCAATAACCACAGAGAAAGAATCATAAAGCTTATGGCAATCTAATCCTTGAGCAGACATTTGTGCATCTGGCTGTGTTTTTCCTTGGTGTTCTTTTTCAAGTAATTCTAAGAGGCTAAAAAGCCAGTTTGTGTTAAGTTTCTCAAAAGAAGTTTTCCCACATTAAATAAAATGAATTCGACTCTGATTTCAAATCAAGCAAAGTTCAGTGATCTTTAAAAGACTTATTCACACACAGACTACAGATGATTAAGGATAAGTGGTCAAACGACTTGGAAAAGCAATAAAAGAACGCGTTTTCCTTTTGCAACATCTGAAAGATAAAGCCAAAACAATTGGTTTGATAGCCTCGGACTACTCTTGTGGATAAAATACGTCCCAGGCCCAAGGAGGCAATGCCTTCTCATTCATCTCCTTGGAAAGGTCTGGGAGTCATGTCATCGCCCAGGCCCTTTGCCCTCTATGCCTTCAGGAGGCTTTCCAAACCGCTGCCTTTCTTCTGTATCCTCTCATCAGGCCAAGGCCCCTGAGGATCTGCAGAGCTTACATTTCACTTGGCTACACATGAAAGGGAGGCTTAAAAGGAGAGAAAGCCAGAGAGAAACTGACTCTGCAGTCTAACCTTGGGTTTGCAGCTGTCATTCATTCTGCCAGCTTTATCAAAAACCTTGGCAATTTAGATGGGTGAGCTATTATAATAATTCTTAATCAGAAATACATTTCAATAAATAGTGACTATTTTACTTATTTAAAAGGAATAAATATGACAATTGGCCAGTTTTATTCTTCAACTAATTCTCCTTCTACATTATGTATACAGATTTTTCTTTTTAATGTATACAGATATTTTATATAACATTAAAATCCTTATGGTGGGGATCCCTGGATGGCTCAGTGGTTTAGCACCTGCCTTTGGCCTGGGCATGATCCTGGAGTCCAGGAATCAAGTCCCGCATCTGGCTCCCTGTATGGAGCCTGCTTCTCCCTCTGCCTGTGTCTCTGCCTGCCTGCCTCTCTCTCTCTCTCTCTCTCTCTCTCTCTCTCTCTGTCTCTCATGAATAAATAAATAAAATCTTTAAAAAATAAAATCCTTATGAGACCTGCACACAAATATTTTTGATTAAACACTCTACACTCCATTTTTGTACCATCAAGTGTATTACAATATATCTGGCAAAGTGCTACTTGATGATGTGGCTGAGATTCTGATGGGTAAATAAAACATTCACTGCCAATTTATTTTATAGACTCTAAATGCCAATGCCCAGATATGCATGCAAGACAGCGTCTTTAAATTCAAATCCCTTCATGCATTTCTTACTGCTCCATAAAGTAAAAGAGATTCAATGATCTACTAAAAAGAGTATCTGGAAGATACTCTTGCTGTAGGAGCAGTACCACAGGGTGTATAATTTAATAATTTAGTTATAACTAAATGGGCACAAACTATGGCTGATTTCTACTTGACTTTCAGAAACTTCCCAGAAAGAACTGAAGCACAAAGAAATTACAATAATATAAAGTATTACACACAGAGTAACAGTTAGCAAAATGGGTTCAAAAAAGGATTTTTAAAATGTCCTTTGTAGGGGTGCCTGGGTGGCTCAGTCAGTTAAGCATCTGCCTTTGGCTCAGGTCATGATCCCAGAGTCCTGGGATCAAGCCCTGTACCAAGCTTCCTGCTCAGCAGGGAGTCCACTTGTCCCTCTCCACCCCTGCTTGTGCACTCTCTCTCTCTCTCTCTCTGTCTCAAATGAATAAATAAAATCTTTTATAAATTAATTAATTAATTAATTGTCCTTTGTACAACAAAATACATGTTGGCTTTTCCCCACAATGTGAAAATCTATCAGAATATACCAATAGTATATCACAAAAATACTGATTCTTTAATAGTTAATAAGTATTAAGTATTGATTGCAAGATGCCTACGTTGGATTATTACTCAACTATTACTCAACTATTATTCCATCACTTGGAGTGTTTCAACTTCAATATAACCAACATCCAAGATGAATACTACAAGTTATTTTTCCAAAGCAGTATCAGAAGGGACTGAGAATCCCATAATCCCATGATAGTCCATCTTTTTATCTGTACTTTCCTTTAAACTTTATTTATGGAGAGTACTGTGCTAGGACATTTTATCTGATGATCACTTTCTTAAGCTACCATCTGCCATCCACCCCAAGACAGTCACATAAAATCTCATCAGACTCACTTCAATCATTATCTGCCAGCACTTTGAGGATGGTAGTTGTGAATAAACAAAAATGAAGAAATACATGTTTTCTTCATTCACATTTATTCCCTGTCTGCTCCTTCTCACTGTCAGCAACTGCAGCCCAACCCACAAACCCTCATGGAGTTTCTGTCCCAACTCATGACTAAACAGCACTCAGCCAGTTACAGCTTTCAGCCTTGTTGTTTTAGTGATATCAGTGTTTTAGGGAAAGGGTGGAAGGAGAAAAAAACAAACCCAAGGTTTAAAAGAGAGGAGACAAAGTAGCCTCTTTCTCACCCATTTCCCTGGGCAGTATTCTCACTGCTTCTTACTCAAATGATAATACATAATCATTTATTTAATCAATACTCAATCAAATGTAAATACAGAATGAAATACGTTGAAGTCAAATATTATGTTCAAACATCCAGAGAGAGAATGAAGACAGAGTTTTCCAAACTTAAGAAAAAAAATTATATGAGATTCTAAAATTTTTTCTAGGACTGCAGTATAGGGAATAGATAAATCTACCTATGTGGGGTAGAACCCCCTCAATGGGGCTCCCCTCTCCTACTTGTCCAGGAAGGCCTGAGGGGGTACTCAAGCACAGTATGAAAAGCTGTGTTATGGGGGGGAGAAGTGATCTAAGCGGACTGAGCACACTGTTTAGGAAATACCTAGATTTAAGAGATTAAAAAAAACCTAAGGATTTGAGAGGTAGGAAGAGAACAAGCAGAATCTTTCTATCACGATAACCTACCTCAATGTCTGTGAATAAATTCTTGCTGAATAAATTAATGAATTTATCTCTAGGTGGTTGGGGTCTATGACGTGAAAGGCAAAATGTAAAAATAGCATACCTAAAGGAAAAGCAACTTAAAAGACAATTCTGTGGATAGTCAGGCTCACCAGCTGAAATGTATTGTACAATATATGTACCTATGTATTTCTGTGCCTCTCGTACTCCTCATGAATAGCAGATCGTGAGCCCATCCTTTGGAAACTGTCTTCAGTGCCTCCTATGGAACACAGTATACGGTGGCTGCTTGACACTGAGACATAGGAGGAGCAGAAACACTGTGGAAAGAATTTCATTCCTCATTCCCAAAGGCTACTGGGAAGTGTGAAGCACATGAAGGTGCCACAGAAAACCCTAAGGAAATGTGAGCAAGTCTGCTCACCTGGTGTCCACTTCAATGTGCTCTAGAAACATGACTAAAAACATGATCTGTTCTGGAAATGGGCAATTGAATTTGTACTAAACAAAATGCTGGCATTTAAAAAATGTGAAACAAATTATATAGCAAACAAATATTTTCCTTTCAAATTCATCTGGCGGTTATGAGGAAATAGTCACGTAGTTGATATATAGCTTTTTTTCTTAGCTGGCCTTAAGAAGGGGGTATCCGACTGACAGGCAAATCATTACAGAAAAAAATCTTACTGTATTTCTCTAAGGGAAGACAGCTATTGAGAATGCAGTCACGGAAATAAAATACAGGAAATTTATGGCACTCATTGCCCTGAATATTAGTTTTCTGTTTCATCACATGTTTAATAATTACAATAGTGTTTTGCAAAGAGGAGGAAAAGTTATTGGGAAAATTCTCTGCAGTAACATGAGCTATCATCTTGGGGACTCATGGCAGGATGAGGGATGTTTCCTGGTAAAAGGTCAAGTTTCTGTCTATTTGAAAAAGTTTGATTCCTGGCAAGGAATCTGCCCCTGCCCTTTCCTAAACCTCCCACCTGCCCGTGGGGGCGTGGGACTAGATGAAGAAGAATGTGTATCAGAATGCTATGTGGCCCTTGTCTAATCCTTACAGAAACCCAGAAATTTAGGGGAGTCAAAAATACAGAGGCAGAGGGGTCTGTGGAAGTAGGTTTTTAATTTAAATAGAAAGATCAGGTAAGGCCTCAATCTCATTCAATGGCCTGGTTTTAGACTTTTTTTTTGGGGGGGGGGGGAATCCAATGTTTCCATTAATATCCCAAAGAGAGACACTCATAATTTAGATATGATATTATTTATGAAAGACAGTTCATAGTTTCAGAGTAAAATAACATTGTAATAAACCCACATGTATACGGGCAATTAGACAAAAGTGCCAAAGCAGTTCAATTTAAGATAAGAAAGTATTTTCAACAGATGATTCTAGGATAATTGGAAGCCCATATGGGGAAAAATGAGTCTTGACTCCTACCTCACATCATATACAAAAATAATTTGAGATGAACCCCAAAAACCAAACGTAGAAGTTAAAACTAAGTTTTCCAGAAGAAAGCACAGATTAGTGATTAGATAGATCAAAAAATAAATCAATCATAAAAATTTATAAATTAGACTTCATAAAATTGAAAAATTCTGTCCATCAAAAGACAATTGAGAAAATAATTTTAATCTGGAAATACAAAAAAACTTCTATAAATCAACAACAATGAATTTAAAAACAGACATGATATGAAGATAATAATTCAAGAAGGAAATGACTGATTACACAGCCATGTAAAGGTATTCAGCACCATTAGTGAAATGCAAAATAAAACCATAATGAGATATTCTTTCACAGTCATTAAAATGAAATTTAAAAGACTGACAACAGGGACGCCTAGGTGACTCAGTTGGTTGAGCATCTATCTGACTCTTGGTTTTGGCTCAGGTCATCATCTCATGGGCTGTGGGTTTGAGCTCTGTGTCAGGCTCTGAGCTCAGCACAGAGTCTGGCTGAGATTCTCTTTCCTCTTCCTTTGTCCCTCTTCCTCCTACCTCCTTCCCTCCATCTCTCTCTCTCTCTCTCTCTCTCTCTCTCTCTCTAGTAAGTAAATCTTAAAAAAAATAAATAAATAACAGAAAATGCTGTCGAAGATACAGACCAAACAGAACTCAGATACATTGCTAGTGGGAGTCTAAAATGGTACAACCACTTTGGAAAGCTATTTGACAATTTCTTATCAAGCTATTCATATACCTGCTCTATGACCTAACAATTCTAATTCTAGGTAATAACCAGGAAATGAAGACATATGTCCACACAAAGACCAGTAACAGAAATGTCATTGCAGCACTATTTATAACACCAAAAACTGAAAAAAAAAATGTGAATCAACAAGAGAAAAGATAATGAAATCCTTAAGTTATAAAAAAAAAAAGTGATACACGAGTGAAAAAAATAAAATACTACACATTTATATGACCTCAAGAATAGGTAAAATCCTTCTATTGTAATATAAATCAGAACAGTAGTTGTCTATAGGGATTAGGGAATATAAATGGAAGGGTGAATGATGGAAATTTCTGAAATTAGACATAGATTCTACATTTTGAAGGGATGTTGATTACCCAGCTATACAAATGTGTGAAAACATATTAAATTGTACACTTAAGAACTACAATTCATATAGGCCAATTTTATCTCAATATTAAAATTTATAGGGGCACCTGGGTGGCTCAGTGGTTGAGCATCTGCCTTTGGGTCAGGTCATGATCCTGGAATCCTGGGATCGAGTCCTACATCAGGCTCCCTGTTGGAGCCTGCTTCTCCTTCTGCCTGTGTCTCTGCTTCTCTCTGTATCGCTCATGAATGAATGAATGAATGAATGAATAAATAAATAAATAAATAAATAAATAAATAAATAAATAAATAAATAAAATTCATTATTTTAAAAATTATATATGTGTGTATATGTATATATATATATATATAAACAGTAGCAGCACTCAGAAATAAAAATTGAAATAACCACATATACCGAATATGTGACCATGTATGCACATGGAGGAAAAGATACAAAAGTATCACAGTGAGTAACTTATGGCAATCAAGAGAACAGCAAAACTGGCAATATAAGAAATCTGAAGCCCAGATGTATGGAGATTAGTGCCTAGAAAGATGGCTCCTTTTTGAAAAGGAAACCCATCACTGACGTACAGAGTATGTGTACGTAATAAAGGGTCTCTGCTATAATCTGACCCGACACTTAGTACCAGTCAGGTGTTCAGTAGATGTCCATGCTACATTCTGAATCCCATAAACAGAATGAACAGAGAGCTGTAGCATATTCCATGAGGAGTGGTATAGATGATAAAAGTGTTGGAAAATACGATGGAAAAGCTGAAGGTGAAATATATCAGTGGGGCAGTATGAAAGTAAGTATTCAAATACAATGAAAAGGCATTACACAAGGAAAGTAAATTGGCTTCATATTCACTGAAGAAAAAAATAAAGGCTTAAACTGATGTATGTATTATTTAAGTTGGAGAAAAGAATTTCTTGCCAGTGAGGGTTGTTAAATACTGCAATGGATTATTCTATCTCTTTCACTGGAGACTTTTAAAAATAGGACAATCTCACAAGTTTGGTTCTGTCCAAAAGCAAAGGAACAAAGATTATGATGCGTGGTCTCTGGTAAGACTATGATTTCTTTGGCAATAAGACCATTTGAAAGAGCAATTGTATTCTTCATGATTTTGTCATTTGTTTCTTTTTTTTAGGAGTGGAATCTCAAGAATAAAGAAAGTACTAAGGTATGGGAGAGTGAGCTAGGAGAGGGCATTTAGAAAGAAAACAAAAGGAGAATATGAATTAGTTTGTAGAAATCAAATCAAATCAAGTCAGCCTCAATACTCCAAAATCTATCACAACCTGTTGCAATGTTACTTGCAAAAGTAGAGGCAAGCTCAGCTATGGTCAGTCACACCAGGTCCTCTTTTATCTCATTATTTTTGTTTATGTCAAAAAGTAATACATAATACGTGTGTTATTGTTACTACTCTCCATAAGAGTGCTCTGCCAGTTAATTAATATGAAGTTTACACAGTGAAGACTAAGTAATTACTGCAGGATAATATCCTCTTACTTTGAAATAAATCTATTACAAGGACATAAAACCAATCCTGTGAAACCCACAGGGTAGAATCAAGATCTTTAAAAGATAATTAAGTCTTCATTAAAAGAAAAATTACCCAATCTACATGCATATGCTTTGGAGTTTTGGCTTTCAAAATTTTTTTAAGTATTAACTGAATGTAGAGACAATCTTATAGTTATTTCAACAAATCTCTTTTACCTTTAAGTCTGTTGTAAATGATACTTTAAAAATATCTGTAAATATTCTGCAATACTTAAAAAAGTGATACTAGAAAATGCAAATTGCTTTTAATCTAATTTTTCTATTACAAGACTGCACAAGAAATGCTATGAAGAAAAAAATATTTGCAATGGATAATTTTACCAATAGATAATTATTTTAAAATGAGTAGTTTATTGAAACTTTTCTCTAAAAAAAAAAGTATTCCAATTTAAGTATATTGATCATTAAAAATATGAAATAAGAAGTGTAAGGGGGAGAAGATTTACTAACTAATCCAACACTGAGAAGCCCAAATCCAGCTCTTCTATTTTCCCCTATATTTATTATATATATATTATATATATTGTTTAACAATAGGATATGAGGGGGGAGGGGCAAGATGGCGGAAGAGCAGGGTCCCCAAATCACCTGTCCCCACCAAATTACCTAGATAACCTTCAAACCATCCTGAAAATTTACGAATTCGGCCTGAGATGTAAAGAGAGACCAGCTGGAATGCTACAGTGAGAAGAGTTCACGCTTCTATCAAGGTAGGAAGACGGGGAAAAAGAAATAAAGACACAAAAGGCCTCCGAGGGGGAGGGGCCCCGCGAGGAGCCGGGCTGAGGCCCGGGCGAGTGTCCCCAGGACAGGAGAGCCCCGTCCCGGAGGAGCAGGAGCTGCACCAACCTTCCCGGGCGGGCGGAAAGGGGCTCGCAGGGAGTTGGAGCAGGACCCAGGAGGGCGGGGATGCCCTCGGGCTCCCGGGGACACTAACAGACACCTGCGAGCGCAGGAGAGTGCGCCGAGCTCCCTAAGGGCTGCAGCGCGCACGGCGGGGCCCGGAGCAGCTCGGAGGGACTCGGGCGGCGGCTCCGCGGAGGGGGCTGCGGGGCGGGAGCGCGAATCCAACAGCGCAGGCCCCGGAGCACAGGGCGCCGGGACACAGCCCAGGATCCGGCCTCCCCCGGGACAGGCAGAGGCCGGGAGGGCCCGAGACAGCGAGGACGCTCCTGCCCCGAGCTGAGCAGATCAGCGGCCCCGCCCCGGAGCCTCCAGGCCCTGCGGACGGAGAGCCGAGAGCCCCGAGCCCCATAGTTCCTGCGGAGGCTGAATCCAGGCTTCCAGAGTTGCCATAGCAACTGCTGCTGTTCCTCCTGGGGCCTGGCGGGGTAAACAACCCCCGCAGAGCCCTGCAGCAGGCAGGGGCAGAGCAGCTCCCCCAAGTGCTAACACCTGAAAATCAACGCAACAGGCCCCTCCCCCAGAAGACCAGCTAGAGGGGCCAGTGATACTCCCCCGTGTTCCAATACAACTTGTTTCTGGCCACTCTGCACTGAGCAAAATGACTAGAAGGAAAACCTCAACTCAAAAGAAAGAATCAGAAACAGCCCTCTTTCCCACAGAGTTACAAAATCTGGATTACACTTCAATGTCAGAAAGCCAATTCAGAAGCACTATTCTACAGCTACTGGTGGCTCTAGAAAAAAGCATTAAGGCCTCACGAGACTTCATGACTGCAGAATTTAGATCCAATCAGGCAGAAATTAAAAATCAATTGAATGAGATGCAATCCAAACTAGAAGTCCTAACGACGAGGGTTAACGAGGTGGAAGAACGAGTGAGTGACATAGAAGACAAGTTAATGGCAAAGAGGGAAACTGAGGAAAAAAGAGATAAACAATTGAAGGACCATGAAGACAGATTAAGGCAAATAAACGACAGCCTGAGGAAGAAAAACCTACGTTTAATTGGGGTTCCCGAGGGCGCCGAAAGGGACAGAGGGCCAGAATATGTATTTGAACAAATCCTAGCTGAAAACTTTCCCAATCTGGGAAGGGAAACAGGCATTCAGATCCAGGAAATAGAGAGATCCCCCCCTAAAATCAATAAAAACCGTTCAACACCTCGACATCTAATAGTGAAGCTTGCAAATTCCAAAGATAAAGAGAAGATCCTTAAAGCAGCAAGAGACAAGAAGTCCCTGACTTTCATGGGGAGGAATATTAGGGTAACAGCAGACCTCTCCACAGAGACGTGGCAGGCCAGAAAGGGCTGGCAGGATATATTCAGGGTCCTAAATGAGAAGAACATGCAACCAAGAATACTTTATCCAGCAAGGCTCTCATTCAAAATGGAAGGAGAGATAAAGAGCTTCCAAGACAGGCAGGAACTGAAAGAATATGTGACCTCCAAACCAGCTCTGCAAGAAATTTTAAGGGGGACTCTTAAAACTCCCCTTTAAGAAGAAGTTCAAGTAACTCTGAACGTGAATGGGCTTAATGACCCCATCAAAAGGCGCAGAGTTTCAGACTGGATAAAAAAACAGGACCCATCTATTTGCTGTCTACAAGAGACTCATTTTAGACAGAAGGACACCTACAACCTGAAAATAAAAGGTTGGAGAACCATTTACCATTCAAATGGTTCTCAAAATA
Source organism: Nyctereutes procyonoides (assembly GCF_905146905.1). NCBI lineage: Eukaryota > Metazoa > Chordata > Mammalia > Carnivora > Canidae > Nyctereutes > Nyctereutes procyonoides. The sequence continues at coordinate 4,745,517 of NW_026575119.1, forward strand.
TACCCTAAAAACTACAGAACACTTCTGAAAGAAATTGAGGAAGACACAAAGAGATGGAAAAATATTCCATGCTCATGGATTGGCAGAATTAATATTGTGAAAATGTCAATGTTACCCAGGGCAATTTACACGTATAATGCAATCCCTATCAAAATACCATGGACTTTCTTCAGAGACTTAGAACAAATTATTTTAAGATTTGTGTGGAATCAGAAAAGACCCCAAACAGCCAGGGGAATTTTAAAAAAAGAAAACCATATCTGGGGGCATCGCAATGCCAGATTTCAGGTTGTACTACAAAGCTGTGTTCATCAAGACAGTGTGGTACTGGCACAAAAACAGACATATAGATCAATGGAACAGAACAGAGAACCCAGAAGTGGACCCTGAACTTTATGCTCAACTAATATGCGATAAAGGAGGAAAGACGATCCACTGGAAGAAAGACAGTCTCTTCAATAAATGGTGCTGGGAAAATTGGACATCCACATGCAGAAGAATGAAACTGGACCACTCTCTTGCACCATACACAAAGATAAACTCAAAATAGATGAAAGATCTAAATGTGAGACAAGATTCCATCAAAATCCCAGAGGAGAACTCAGGCAACACCCTTTTTGAACTTGGCCACAGTAACCGGAGAAGGACAAACGGTGTATGTTCTCATTCATTTGGGGAATATGAATAATAGCGAAAGGGAATATAAGGGAAGGGAGAAGAAATGTGTGAGAAATATCAGAAAGGGAGACAGAACATAAAGACTTCTAACTCTGGGAAATGAACTAGGGGTGGTGGAGGGGGAGGAGGGTGGGGGGTGGGGGTGAATGGGTGACGGGCACTGGGGGGTACACTTGACGGGATGAGCACTGGGTGTTATTCTGTATGTTGGTAAATTGAACACCAATAAAAATTAATTTATAAAAAAAAAACAAAACAAAACAAAAAAAAACAATAGGATATGAATTATAGGTATTTTCAACCAAAATGAACCATTATATGAAAATGATACATTGTTTTTTACATTTCTAGGTGATTAAATATATAACAAAGAATATAAAAATTATGCGCAGAGTCCATATGTGTGGATCCAAGACTTTCATTAAGCATTTAATACATACTGCACAAAGAAGATAAGACATCATTCTAGCTCTATTTGTAATAGAAAATTTGAGACAATGAGAAATTGATCATCTGAGATAGCCATTGACAACCAATTAAATTACGGTTTTAAAATACCTACTAATATAAAATACCACATCTGTAAATTTTTTAAAATGATTTAACTAAATGTTTCTTTGAATAAGGCAACTAGTTCTTCATGTGCACCAGGCTGTGAGCGACCTGAGGGCAGGGTCTGGATATCATTCATTGTATCCAGACAGCCCAGAACATGGCACAGAACCAACTCGTTGGATGACTGATTTCTGCCTGCCTCTTACTTCATTCCATCCTACAGAAATCTGCCAGATTCATCTTCTTAAAATACAGCTTTTACAAAATCATCTGTCTCATCAACCTTTTTTTAATTCCATTCCTAACAAATTTAGTTCAAACCCTTCTCTCTGGCACTTAAGATGCCCATAGTCTGACTCCAAACTATTTTCTCAAATACTTGTTGGAATATCTCCAACATTCTAACCAAACAGATTCCCTCTAGTTCCCCTAATATGATCCTTCTTCCCTAACCTCTGGGACTTTTCTCTGCCATTCCTTCCACAAGGGCTCTTGTCAGAAGTCCATCCAGGCTTCAAGACACAATTCAAACATCATATTTCCCAAGTCCCTTCTCTATCGTCCAATATAGATGTATATTCTCCTTATGAACCTCAGAAGGTTTTGTTTACAGTTCTCTCTTGGCTTTATTATACCTTTTATTATATATATTTGAGTATTTTACTAATATGCTACCAGACTCAAAACACTTTGAGGGCAGGGATGGTCTCTCACACCTTCTTGAATCACCTGTAGAGCCTAATAATGTATCTTATATACAGAAAACATATCTACTGAAATAAATTAGATCAGTCTCTCCCTCTAGGCAATTCTCATCAACTACATAATTCTAAGAAAGAGGAGGAAGCTTCTCCCCTCCTTATCTTGCACTCTCCATTCAAGTTGGCAGTCTATGTCTGGTATTCTACTCAAAGGAATTCCACTTAGAAAATTAGTAGAGTGGCCCAACTGCCTGTATGTACTAATCAAGCAGAAGGTCAGGGCACTGACTGACATGGGTGTCTACTTGTATTTTTGTTATTTTATCTGACCTAAGCAAAGAAATCAAAGAAAGAGACTTATATCAAGGCAGTATTTTGCAATGATGAGCTAAACAAATGCATTTAATTGCTTGAGTGACCTTTTTTCCTAAGGTCATATTGAAATAACAAAGAATATTTTTTTTAAAGTAGTTCTGTTTTTTTTTTTTTTTTATGATAGTCACAGAGAGAGAGAGAGAGAGAGAGAGAGAGAGAGAGAGGCAGAGACACAGGCAGATGGAGAAGCAGGCTCCATGCACCGGGAGCCCGACGTGGGATTCGATCCCGAGTCTCCAGGATCGCGCCCTGGGCCAAAGGCAGGCGCCAAACCGCTGCGCCACCCAGGGATCCCAACAAAGAATATTTTTTAAAAAATAAAGCCACAGGAGCTCTAGAGAACAGGGAAAACATACCAGAAAACTTTAGGAATTTCTACAAAAATGAAAGCAAATGGAATCAGAAAAATTTTCAGTGGCTGGATTGAAAAATATATGGGGCAGGGCTAAATACCAGGATGGTAACCATCGTCATGAAGTCAACTATATATCACAAAACATACAGAAAAAAGAGAGGTGAAAAATAACCAAAAATTTAAGAGATATGAAAGATACCTCTAAAAAGGCCTAATACCAATCTAAAGTAAGAATCATAAAGAAAAAAAGAATAAGGGGGAAGAGAATAATGAAAGAAATAAGAGGATTAGAAGAAAAGTTTCATAAGCTAAAGACACTCAAGATCTGAATTACAATAATGTCATTAAGTACTAAGGTTAATAAGGAAAAAAATATTCATATTTGGAGACATCACTTTATATTGCAGAATTCCAAAGATAAGGAAAAAATTCTCAAAGATTTAGGGCAAAGTTTACCATTATGGAACCAGAATCTGATTTTTTGGCAGCAATACTGGATAAAAGAAAACGACAGAGCAATGCCTTTGAATTTCTAAGGGAACGTGATTTAGAAAAACTCAGCCAGCTAAGTTGTTAAATATTTATGTGGAAAAAAGATAGATATTCTTGAATAAACAAAATCTCAGGAAGTTCATCCCCTGTGCATTTCAAATAATAAAAAAAAAAAAGTTCAGGGATCCCTGGGTGGCGCAGCGGTTTGGCGCCTGCCTTTGGCCCAGGGCGCGATCCTGGAGACCCGGGATCGAATCCCACGTCGGGCTTCCGGTGCATGGAGCCTGCTTCTCCCTCTGCCTGTGTCTCTGCCTCCCTCTCTCTCTCTGTGTGACTATCGTAGATTAAAAAAAAGTTCAGGGGCACCTGGGTGGCAGTCATTTAGGTATCTGACTCGGTTCAGCTCAGGTCATGATCTTAGGATCGTGACATCTAGCCCCCCATCAGGCTCTGCGCTCAGTGTGGAGTCTTGCTTGGGACTCTCTTTCCCACTCCATCTGCCCCTCCACACCTATCCCTTGCTCTCTCTCTAAATAAATAAATAAAGCTTAAAAAAAAAGTTCAAGGAGGTATCTCCCATCCTACCCCCAACAAAACCACAGAAGACTCCTAGAGAGAGGATATGTGATACAAGAAACATGGATGGCTAAAAAAATGATCTAGAAGACATAAAGAAAATGGAAAAGAAATTTAAGGAGAATCCATAGAACTTCGAAGCTACATTCATCCTACTTATATTGAAGCAGGATCTGCTGACACAGGTTATGTTTCCCTTTTTAATGGACCCAACCACACTGCAGTGAATAATGCTTATATAATCAGAATACCACAAAGTGTTTTTATGGAGTTTCAACCTATAGAATCATTCTCCAAACATAGAAAAGAAGAATTAGTTACAGCTACATAACAGAACTCTATAAACTCTGATAATATAACAAACAAAAATCAGGAGTTAGGGAAGGGGAGATGGGAAGTAGAAGCAATCTCAATTTTATCCCTTAGTATCCGAAATTGATATTGTCCAAGGCTAAGGAATCAAGAAAAAGAAACACATTTTTTGATGTTGTGCATGAAACCAGTAGAAGAACCAAATATCAGAACACAGTATAAGTCCTTAGCTCTGGAAAGTAAGATTAGGGTATGAGAGAAGAGACACTTTAATTTTCTATTTTAGACTCTTCTGTGTGGTTACATATTTTATATCATGAACAGGTATAACTTTAAAAATAAAGTGCATAAGAAAAAGGAATGCAGTGTGTAAAATTCTAATATAGTCAACTATAAATTTTAATTATCTTGTTTATTAAATAATTCAGATATGCAAAGAAGATGGATACTATAAAAGAGAGCTCTGTACCTACAACATAATTTGAGAAACAGCATTATAAATGCAGTCAAGGCCGCTTATATATCTTAAGCAACCACATAATCACCTTTAAATGAAAATGAAAAGAAGAAAAGTTAGGTAGACCCTAAATACACACCCCCTGTTCACACTTCCAGTTAATCCTATTACTGATTAGGATATTTGGTTGCACTAAATAATTGACTCTGGCACTTTAATGCAATATCAACAGAACATCAGTAAAACCCCTACTATCTCATTTATTATTTCAAATTCTCTTATAAAAATACAGACTTCTTAGCTTGCTATGCTAATTATCTTTATGACTATTAAAAATAGAACAATTGTATAAAATAAGACAAATTGTTTTTTTTAAAAAAGACATAAATTGGTTCCACAATCATACCTCCCACTTCTGTAAGACCTGGCCACACTAATCAATGTGATTTCATCTTAAGACTTTATGTCTGGGAGCTGGTGATCCTGACATGCTGTAGATCATGGGGCCTGGAGAGTGAAGCATGTTAGCTTTGGAGGAAATAAGACCATAATGCCTTTCCTCAGATCAAAAGAGGTTAGTTTACTAAACTTATGAAATACATGTCACTTTCAAAAATATCTATTTCTCATGCAAACTTAAGAAGTCAACATATCATCCCAACTATCAGTTACCTCATCATTTACTTTTAAGCAGGGACTAGGGTGGGGGTAGGAGGTAAGTTGATAGTATATGAATTCTTAGAGCCACAGTAAAAAAAAAAAACTTCATTAATCTGAGATAGCTTTTAAAATGTTGAAAATAAAGCCATTTCTCTCTTTCTCACAAAGCGTTTTAGAAATATAAGGGCAGCTCCCAATACCACCAATCTGATTTAAGGATATAGCATGATACTTCCATTTTTTTTTTTTTAAACAACAATTACAGACTTTTTTTTTTTCTTTATTTATTTATGATAGTCACACAGGGAGAGAGAGAGGCAGAGACACAGGCAGAGGGAGAAGCAGGCTCCATGCACTGGGAGCCTGACATGGGATTCGATCCCGGGTCTCCAGGATCGCACCCCGGGCCAAAGGCAGGCGCCAAACCGCTGCGCCACCCAGGGATCCCGATACTTCCATTTTAATTTTCCCTGAGTGTGAGAGAGAAATGGAGAACCAATGAATGAATTCATACTTGGTGGAAGCCCTAACATGATTACAAAATCAAAACAGGTGCTTTTCAAACTATTTTTCAGGCCTATGAGTCATTTGGTGTTCCTATTACATGCAACTCTGATTCAGTACGTCTGGGTAGGGCTAGAGAGGCTGCATTTCTAACAGGTCCCAGGAGATAGCAGTGGTGATGCTGCTGGTCCAGGAACCATACTTTGAGCAGCATGGGAATCAGGGATCAGTCACCTTCCTCATGTCCTTTCTGAATCTTCTTCCTTAGTTGCTCCAGGATTCAAGCTTTTAACAGTTTCTCTTTTCTAAGTTTACTCCCAAGCCAATCTCATCTATTCCCTTCTTTTAACACCATTTATGCCAGCTATTACCAACTCTGGCTGCATATTAGGATCAACTAGGGAGTTCTTTTAAAGTTATATAAAAACCCCATCCCAAACCAATGAAGCAAAAATTTCAGGGTTGGGTCAGAAATATAGGCTTTTTTAAAAGCTCCTTCATGGTTCCCATATAAAAGGCCAAGACGGGGCAGCCCTGGTAGCTCAGGGGTTTGGCGCCGCCTTCGGCCCAGGGCCTGATCCTGGAGACCTGGAATCGAGTCCTGAGTCAGGCTCCCTGCGTGGAGCCTGCTTCTCTCTCTTGCCTGTGACTCTGCCCCTCTCTCTCTCATGAATGAATAGATAAAATCTTTAAAAAAATAAATAAATAAATAAATAAATAAATAAATAAATAAATAAATAAATAAATAAATAAAATAAAGGGCCAAGACCTGTTATCTACATGCTAATATCTCCCAAGCCTGATCTCAGCTACAACTTCTCCCCTGAGCTGCAAGTGCTTCTATTTCTCCTATCAAACGTCTAATAGATGTCTCCAAGTTGACCTGTCTAAAATAGACCTCTTGATTTCCACCTGACTCCACCAAAACCTGAGCCTCTACCACTTCTTCCCATATTGGTAAATGGCCCCACCATTCCTGTAGCTGCCCTGGCCCAAAAACTGAGCCTCATCATGATGCCTCTTTCATATTCTATGTCTGATTCACCACCAATCCTGCTGGCTCTACCTTCAAAATATATCCTAAACTGGTGCATTTCTTACAACTTCGATTGCTAGTAACCTAAGCCAAGATAACACTACCTCCATATTGCCACTCTTGAACCCCTAGAGTCTGATATCTACACTCTCTTGCCTGTTAACTTCCCGATGGCTTTCTTATCCACTTATATTAAAATACAAACTCCTTTCCATGGCCTCCAAGGCTTTGCATTATCTTTAACCAACTTCCTTCACTCTAACCTCTAACTCCTAACCCTGTTGCTGCTTATAACCACTACAGGCTCTTTTCTGCCTCAGGATCTTTCTCTTGTTTTTCCTTATGCCTACAATATTCTTTATAGGTTTATTTCTGCACATTGCTCAGGTGTCTACTCCAACATCACTTCAGAAAAGCCTTCCCTGGGATCCCTGGGTGGCGCAGCGGTTTAGCGCCTGCCTTTGGCCCAGGGTGCGATCCTGGAGACCGGGGATCGAATCCCACGTCGGGCTCCCGGCGCACGGAGCCTGCTTCTCCCTGTCTATGTCTCTGCCTCTCTCTCTTTCTCTGTGACTATCATAAATAAATAAAAATTAAAAAAAAAAAAAAAGAAAAGCCTTCCCTAACTATCCCCAAATAGCCTCACACAACCACATCTATCATAATGTCCTCACCTTACTCTTTCTACCATGCTCCTTTTCTTTGGCATTTCTCACCACCTGAAGTTATACTAGTCATTCCTTTGTTGGCTTGTTTATTGTCTCCCCTCACCCACTCCAAAATACTAGAACATAAGCTCTAAAACCCAGCTTACCTTATTCAAGTAAGGATCATAAGCCTATGTCCATCCCTAACAAGTTGTAGAGACTCTAATGCATGTTGGTTGTTATGGGCAGAAAGTTTATGGCCTCTCCAAAATTCATATATGGAAGCTATAAGCTCCAATGTGATGGCATTTGGAGGAGGGGCCCTTGGGAGGTAATTAGGTTTAGATGAGGTCATGAGGGTAGAGCTCTCCTGGTAGGATTAGTGCTCTTAAGAGGAGACACCAGAGTTTCCTTTCTCTTTCTCCACAAAAGTACACCAAGGAAAAGCCATGTGAGCACACAGTAAGAAGGTGGCCATTTACAAGCCAGGAAGCAGGCCCTTAACAAGAAACAAATGTGTCAGTACCTTGACTTTGGACTTCCCAGCCTCCAAAATTATGAGAAATATATGTCTGTTGCTTAAGCCCCACAGTCTGTAGTGTTTTATTAAAGAAACCTGACATTGGTAAAATGGATAAATGAATCAACAGAAAGTAACCTGGGTAGAGAGCTCTGTGGTGTACCCCAAAGCTTTGTAACTGTCCATCCTTTGGGATGTCCAGCATTTTTAGTAATGATTTCAATGAAAGTATTTAGGACACAATTAAATTGCCAGTGACACAAAACTAGAAGGAAGTGCTAGCCAACTAAAATGATGGATGACAGAAATAGGATTTTGAAAGATTTTCATCAATGAGAAATACGGACCAAACAAAGCAAGTATTTCCTGGGATGAACATTTACTAGTGTATTTCATTGTTTAAAACCACTAGCATAGGGATGCCAGGGTGGCTCAGTGGTTGAGCGACCACCTTTAGCTCAGGATGTGATCGCAGGGTCCTGGGATCAAGTCCCACATCGGGCTCCCTGCAGGGAGCCTGCTTCTCCCTCTGCCAGTGTCTCTGCCTCTCTCTGTATGTCTCTCATGAATAAATTTAAAAAAAAAAAAACCTTTAAAAAAATAAAAATAAAACCACTAGCATAGGTATAGGAAACTACAAAAGACCTGCCCTAAAAGCAGATTAAATGAAAAAGACTCAAGGACTTTTGCTAGCCACAAGTTCAATATAAGCCACAAGAAACAAGGATGCTGTCAGATTCACTGGAACATTAGCCTGCATAAATGAGATGCTGGTGGCAATTAGAGAAAGGAACAGACCTTCCATGTACCGACTGATCAGCCACATCTACAGAATCTTGTTCAGTTCTGCGTATCCAAACTTATAAGAGGAATATTAATAAACTGATCTTTAGAAAGGTGAATGGTCTAGAAAACATAGTAAAGAACATTTGCCTAAATGACTTAGAAGACTTGAGAAAAAACCTAGAAGGTGAAGACAGTAATAGTTGGTAGTTGCTGAGCATTCTCAATGTGCCATCATACATTCACACACACAATACACTGTGGGGTAGGCTATTATTATTATTCCCATTTAACAGATGCAGAAACTGAGGCTCAGAGAGGTTGTGTAACCTACTCAATGTTACACATTCAGTAAGTGGTGGGGTTTTATTCCAGAGTGTAATCTTTAAACACTCAAAGGGTTGACATATGGAGCAGTATTATAATTCTAGGGTCTAAAACTACAACAACAGAGGGAAGTTAAAACCGGCCATGCTCATTTTCAATGCAAAGAAACATTTTTTCTAATAATGAGTTCCTTCTCAGTCATTAACAAGTATTCATGTGAAGGCTGGCTAACCTGCTGTCCCTTTGCTGCCCAGAGAATAGTCAATTTGGGTGGGGGTTCAGAGACCCCTTTTTCCTCTCAGCACTAATTTTCAACGTGTTTCCTTTTTGAAGGAAAATGAAACATTTAGATATTTTGTATCTAAATACAGCACAGAACACTGAATGGTAATGTCTACAACTCCTCAAAGCAGTGTTAGCTAGTTATATTTGAAAGAATGATAAGCCATCTCAAAGTCCAGCACTCAACTATTATAAAACAAGTAAGGGATGTTATGCCATCCTTTGTTAACTCCGAACACAAGGTAGATGCAAGTGTACTCACAAATAGGGTCTTGCTTATCTCTTTGTCTTCCAATTTTAAATACGTTCAGAAAAGATAGATCTTTTCCTAAAGACTTCCTCAGCTTGTACTCTAGAGATCTTTACTTTATAAATACCCACTTGTACCAAAGGAGGCATTCTTCATCCTTTAATTAATAAGACATCAACTAAATAAAGGACAACACTTACAAGAACAGAATACACAGAGAAGTTACAAAATTAAGCATCAAAAGATCCCCACACTGATTCGAATGAACACATAATCTGTAAAGGCAATGAAAGTTTATTAAATAAACAAGAAAGAATATATTTTTTAAAGATTTTATTTATTTATTCATGAGACACACACACACACGCAGAGGCAGAGACACAGACAGAGGGAGAAGCAGGCTCCCTGGAGCCCGACGTGGGACTCGATCCCGGGTCTCCAGGATTACACCCTGGGCTGAAGGCGGTACTAAACTGCTGAGCCACTCAGGCTGCCCCATGAAAGAATATTCATAATCCATTGATAATCCATTGTATATGTCTATATCACTAAAAAGATTAGTCTAGTAAAAGCTATCTTTCATGTTAATTTTTTTTTAAATTTTATTTATTTAATCATGAGAGACACGTGGGGGGGGGGCGGCAGAAATACAGGCAGAGAGAGAGAAGCAGGCTCCATGCAGGGAGCCCGATGTGGGACTTGATCCAGGGATTCTGGGATCATGCCCTGGGCTGAAGGCAGTCACTCAACCGCTGAGCCACCCAGGTGTCCCTCATGTTATTAATTTTACAATGAGATACATCTTAACCACGTGTAAATGGTATTATCTACCATTTAAAAAATACTCAAATGTTTTAAAATCAATCTCTCTCTCTCTCTCTTTTTTTAAAGTAGGCTCCATGTCTAACATGGAGCTCAAAGCGGGACTTGAACAATTCTGAGATCAAGAGTTGGATGCTTAACCAACTGAGCTACACAGGTGCCCCTAAAATATCTCTATACCTTAAAGTTGCTTACATATATGTAAACAAATTTAATGGAGTTAAGAGGTTAAAAGAGAAAAGATCCTATATATGTAGTTCATATATACAGTTCCCTGTATATATGGAATGGAAAACATCACATATATGCATGTATAATGTGAACACACATACAAATATTCACTTACAAGGCTGATAAAGAGGTGCTAAGGCCTTGATTCTCACAGATGACATCTTTGAGAGTTTAAAAAAAAAATCGCAATTAGAAATTATGAACCTAACCTTATTTTGAGGCATCAACTCAAAGGATGTCGGGGCTAAAAGGGATCTTAAAAATTATTTAGCCAACTCCCACACATCAGGACAGAAAGGTGAGCTGAATGCCCAAAGCCACACAGCTAGAAACTCTGTAAATGTGATGAAGTTAAGAACCTTGAGATGGGCAAGTTATCCCCGGTTATCTAGCTGGGCTAAACATAGTCATAAAGTCTTCAAAATCAGAAAACATTTCCGGCTGAGTTCAGAGGCAGAGGCAGAGGCAGAGGCGGATGTGACTATGGAAGAACACTGCTGGCTATGAATATTGATGCAGAGATGAATCACTGCTGGCTATGAAGATGGAGGAAGCCCACAAGCCAAGGAACGTTGTGTAGCCTCTAGACAGTGGAAAAGGCAAGGAAACAGATTCTCCCCCTAGAGCATCCAAAAAACAAAACCACCTTGCCTGTGCCCTGATCTCAGCCCAGTGAGACCTGTGTTAGACTTTTGACCTATAAAACTATAAGATAATAAGGTTGTGTTGCTTTAGGTCATTAAATTTATGTTAATTTGTTACAGCCAAGATAAACTAATTCACCATGTGACTCCATATTCAACATTCTCATCCCTTGGCCAGTCCAACATCTGAGGCCACCTGGGACAGACCTCACATCTGCTTTGAGGAACTCCCCACACTCTGCAGGTTAGACAAGGATAAGTTGAGTAAAATGGTACACAGCTTGACAATGGAAAAGAAAGCTGCTGAAAGCCCTATACAAAGACAACACTGCTCCAACTTTGGATAAGTTAAATTTCACTGTTTACTTTAGCTCATTCTTTGAACTACATTTGCTTCCAAGTGAAATAAAATTGACTTTGAATAAATTTTACAGTGTTCTACTTGAAACAGCTGGTTGGGATTTTTCAAAAAGCATCTTGTCAGAATTATGTATTTTTTTCCTAAGACATATTCCACCCACTAAGTCATACCAGCAGCCTTGGTAATCATGGTAGATTATAGAGTGAATGCAAATCCCTTAGATTTCCATTCCTCAATAAGCTTCTTACAGGAAGGTGTGAATATATAAAATACCTTAAATTTAATGCAAAGGAAAGCTGCAAAAATCTTTGCCACATCCAATACATGGAGGGGCAAGCAGAATTAAAAAGAAAACTTGTAGTTCTAGTGCTGAACAACCAACACCAGACCATCTGCATAACACCAAAGGCAAAAGAAGCAAATGCAGCAAAATGAGACCTAAGCCTTAACTGATTATTTCCTTTCCCATTTCCAACTTAATGTGTCTTGATTTGGGAAGGGATTATCCATGAAGAATAAAGTAGTGTGGGAAAGGAAAAAAAAAAAAAGGAGTTAAACTGAAAACCTGTAGATGAGAAAAATGTGCCAAAACCAGAGAGGCCAAAGGCTCGTGTTCCAAGTCCTGCTTGTATAAATACTGATCCTCCACCTCATTGAATTGTTGACATTACATAATTAGCCAGTTACAATAATAACACTACAGCTTAACAAACTGCCACAACCAGAGGAATTTTAACTAGTCTGGTGAATTGCCCGTCACCAGTTACATTTGTGCTGAGCTTCAAAGCAAAAATGGAAAAAGAAAAGAGATGAACGTTTAGTATGCAGACTAACGCAGAGTAAACAAGAGGAGTCTAGTCCATCCAGGATTTGGGTTCCTAGTCCCCCCCCCCGACCCCATTTGTTTTTGTGTTTATTTAATTGGTTCAGCCTTTATCTGTTGCCTACTTAAGTAAAATTCAGTAAAAGCACCACATACACACTGTGATATAGGAAATAAATACTAATTTACCTCATGTTAGTGTATACATGAAACAAATTCAAGACACTTTTACTCTTCAACTTTGTAAACTTTAACATAACTCCCCCAACAAAACCCACAATTTAAACCCAATACTTTCAGTTTTATTCTTCAACTTTTTAAACTCTAACCTAAACAAACAATACTTTAAAAAAAATCTCAGATGTGTCAGGCACCTATTAGCATTCCCCTCACTAACCAGAGGAAGAGTTTCACCTGCCTGTGACCCTTTCTTTTCTCTTTAATCATGCGTTCACTCTAGGGAATGAAGGGCGCTGTATTCTTTCTTAGTAAAGTAAATTAAATTTGAAATGTAGCCTAACCCAGGTACTTAGGAAAATCCTATACAGTATCCTGAGCGTTCTTACACATACTGTAAAGAAATGCTCAATCCTTCCATTGAAACGCAAAGTATTTTCTTACAATTATTTAAGATCACAGTCCTAGGAACTATTAAATCTGGAAGGAAGTTTAGAAATCATCTGTTCTACTCCTTTTGTTTTATAGAAAAACAGAATCACAGTATCTTTTCTCCCCTGTTGCAATGAAATCATAAAACCTTGCTGACTGAGCATTCCACAGTGGGTCAGTTCCTCCTGCCACTATTCCAGGGAAAGCGCAGAAAGAGGAACTGGGGCTCATATTTCATCCAGGGAACCATATTGAAAATAATGACCTTTCCATGTAATTTATCATGTTCTTTCCTCCCTTATTTGGTTGGTACCTAATCTTCATGTCATCCCTCCCTCCCTATATCCCATATCCAAAATACTTTTTAGCAAACACTCACTTTGGAAAACCCTTTTAAGAGAAGTCTCCTGAAGATTAATAAAATGATTTAAGTATCAAAGAAATGAAAATAATGGTGAAATTTGAGGCATTCTGATGATATTTGAGTGTGTAAAAGTCTTCCCAACACTCTTTTATCTATATCATGTTGGTAACTATCCACTACATTCAAATTTAAATCCTTACCTTGTCTAATTTTTATTTTACTTTATTTTGTATTTTATTGTGTTAAAAGAACTCTTAATATGCACTCTATCCTCCTAACAATTTTAAAGGGTATACTCCAGTATTCCTAACCTGTAAGCACAATCTTATGCAGATTTGTTATTCATCTTGCATAACTGAAACTTTCTACCCTCAAAATGTAGTATCTTGCCCACTCTCCTTTGAAGCTGCTACTCTTATCCTTTTATTATCATTTTTCTAAGATTGTGGTGCCAAAAAAGAATGGGACGGAAATCTGCACGAGGCCACACAACACTTGAGACTTCCAACTTCTTCAGCTCTTGGAACTAAAAGTGAGGTTGTCACCCAAATGGCCATTCTTGCAAGTGGTCTCCAGAGCCCGAGTGAACTCACCTCTCCCTTCAGGGTTTCACCAGCCCTGCTGCAAAAAGGTGCTGCCGACAAAATTTTCTAAAGTAAAAACTAAAGATGCATGGTCTGACAAAAAAATGATCTGACATTTCTGTTCCTAACACTTTAAATCCTCTTACTCTGCTACATTTTTCTTTATGGTGTTTACAGTTCAATTCATATCTATCCATGCATATATACATGATGTTCTATTAGGTACCTATTTTTTTGCTGTATAGAGACAGTTGCCTCTTCTATTAAAGTGAGGAATGGGATCATATTCATTTTACTCATTGCTGTATCCTCAGTGCCTGAAAATGTACCTGGCATGAGGTAAGTACTTACCTAATTTTTGTTTAATGAATAAACGAAGTTTTTGTTGCTTATGTAGAGAATGGAATGGACTATCTGAAATAGAGATTAATTCAGGAAAAGTCAAATACGTGATTTAGTAACTTTCAAGTTAGTTATATTTTACTCTAACTCTATAAATGAAAAAAAAAATACAACTGATTTGTTAGGAATAGCTCATTTTTATAACCAAATTACCAATGATTGTATAAAACACCACCATTTCCAAAAGAATATAACCAAAAAGATCATTTACTAAGCAATGGCTTGTACACAAAGACATAGCATAGAATGTATACATGTTTCAACACACATATAATTAAGAATGCCAAAATATTTTCTATCTTCAAAGTATTCTTAATATCCTAACATTACCTGGAAAATTCAAAACTCCTCAAAAATATTATTACGGGGGCTTTTAGAGCATGGAAACTAACATAAAAACTAACCTGTACAGTTTAAAATAAAAGAGACCCGTTTATTAGTCTCTATCATAGAGTAATTTTAGGTTTTTTAAAACCAATTCTGCTCTAATGTGACTTACAAAGGGCTTATGGAAAATGTTTCTTCTGAACATGAACGATTAGCTCAGCACCCTGTTAATTACCATCATCCCCTTCTTGCCTCTCTTCATAGCTGGTTCTGTTGCAAAAAGGTCTATTAAAAAACCAAAATGGAGTCATTTGTGTTAAGCCTCATGTAAGCAAACCAAGACTTAATACCTAACTGAAACTTCAACTTCTCCCAGGAATGTAGGTTTTAACCAGACAATCTGGAATTAACCTGAATTGCACCATGAAATAATCTGTCCAACAGATCCCTCCTGTTCCTCACATTAGGAGGGTGACCTTGCCTGAAACAATGCATACATAGTCTTTGCTAATAATTTCCTTTTCTGTCCCTTTACACTCTTAAAATTCTTTCCTTTTCTGTAGCTCAGGAGAATTCTTTACTATTTGCTGGGTGGGATGCTGCTTAATTCATGAATCACTGATAAAGCCAATTTGATCTTTAAATTTACTCAGCGGAATTTTTGGTTTTTATCAGATTTGGTGGCAGTGGTGGGATCTGAAGTGAACTTCTGACAGCATTCAGGGACAAAGAGAAACAGGAATGATACCCCACAAACCCTTTTGAATTCACTGTTTTTTCTCAACTCTTCTGAGGGCCATGGGTGAGTTCTCCTATGTTCAGAGTTCTGCTCTCTTTGCTTTGAGCTCCCAATCTAATTGGCTTTCCAATCCAGGGCTTATTAGGTCAGTCTGAGCTGGCAGACAGTTCCATCCAGAATCCAACTCCTTGCCCTTGATTCTGTTAGGCAGAAGCTAGACCTGAACAGTGGAAGGAATACCCTGAGGTATGGTTCCAAGTCCATAAAGAGGGAATGAGAGAGACATGTGCTGGAGGCAAGAATGGTGATAAATAAGCTATATATTAAAAGCCTGGGAACACAACATCCTGACCTTGTGGCTTCTAAGGCCTTGGGGCTGACAGATCAAGAGCCACAGGTGCAGAGTATGCACTATTCTCTTCTACTTCTGCCCTAGAATAACCCGTAGGCTCATTGTAATGCATTTGCACTGTGGGTACAGCCCCTTCAATGGAGACAGGCTGCCATACCTTGTACGGTCAAAAATTCCCCCTCCCAACCTGTGGGAGGAGTCCCTCAAATGACCAGAAACAACCTCCATCAGAGACCAGCAAGACTGAATGGCACAGCTCCTCCCAGCCCAGAGAGGCACAACAAATATCCAATCCTCAAACAACCTTAGGGCTGGTTCCACCTCAAGGCATCTGCCCACTCTCCCACCTAGAGAGTGTACTTTTGCTTTATAAACGGTTTTGTGCTTGCTACTTTCCTTCTGGCTGGCTTTATTAGAGTGGATCCCCCATGGAAATCTTCTCATGCAAAATCCAAGGACCAAGACCCCCATTCACACAATGCAGACTTTCCACCTCTAACAGTTCAGTTGGCAATTTACCAGTCGTTTGTAATCACTTCCCCCAGTTCCAGTCCAGAGTCCCCACTTACTGGAGTTGCTGATTTAATCCATAGTGTGAACTGCTGGTGGTGTGCACAGCCATCTCTTGGGCACTGTGCACTAAAATCCCTTGGTTACTGCTGGTGTGTTAAGATGCACATGTTAATGTTTGTCTTGTTTTGTGTAGACAAAGGCTAATTGCTAATAAGAATCTTGAAGTCAAAAAACCACAAAATTGGTGAGCATAGGTCAAGCACTTAAAAGATGATAAAGCCCTCACCACCTAATTAAAAAATTCCCACATTAGGATAAGTTGGTCATGGAACAAGTTAGATGGACACTAGGTTACCCATTAGGTTCAAGAAAATTTCCATGCAATAAGGTATACTGTAAAACAGCACACCATTCCAAACCCCATGACATACATCTTTTAGGTATTAATTTGGCTCAGACCCAAAGGCCCAGCTAAAATAATAATAGTAGTAATAGTAGTAGTAGCAGTAGCAGTAGTAGTAGTAGTAGTAGTAGTAGTAATAAAAACGAGATCTTCAAACACCAGTTAAGCGTGCCATCTTCTGGCACACTTCCTTATTTTATGTCTAAGAACTGCAGTCCTAAAGGCTGTAAATATCTACAAAAATAACAAAATCTTACAAAAGCCAATTTAGAATTATAATGGCCATTATGGGAAACATTCCAATTAGACAAAATTGATTTCAGAAGGGTATTTGAAATTAAGGGTTCCCATATCAAATAAACGGAACGGGATACCTATTTTCATTGGTGTGTAGAAGGTTCCAAAAGTGTCTTTAAGATTCCGTAACAGCAAAAAAAAAAAAAAAAAAAAAAAAAAGATTCCGTAACGGCTTCATTAAAAAGTTCACTGCAGAAAGCTAATGAAAATCTAAAGACACAGGACTGTAAACAAAATCTTGCCAAACCATTAGCTTTATAGTTACAACAGTTCCAAGGCCAGCCACATAAAATACCTGCAATGCATTCTCCTAGGGAATCCGTCATGAAAACAATGGTGAGGGATTGATGTTTCAGTTGTAATCAGCCAGGACACTGGGAAAGAGATTGTTCTCAAAGGGCCTGTGCAAATTTTTCAACATCAACTCAAATGAACTCATATCTGCCCTCAAAGGAGTCCATATGGGCCTCTCCCAGAGTTGATGAGACTCTGAGGAATTTTCTGGGAAACTGCTATGTTATTCTCTTAATCAGCCAAGGGAAAATAAAAATTAATGAAAAACCTTGCCAAATTCTGGATACTGGAGCTATACCTCCTTTAAACATCGCTCAAGAGCCTGTGGATGGAATCCTGGGAAAACTGGCAGAAGCTGGTTAAAGGTGACAATTCTTACCAGCCTCAGCTTTCCTGGATCTCTGCTATAGTGCCCCGTAAGAAAGAGGGAAGTAAAATCTCTCTTGTATCCTTCTTTGGGGATGTGTCTTGAGTCCAAGGGGTTATCCAATACTGCCAAAAATATTTACTGTTTGTCTCAACTAAAAACTAAAGTAGTTCTGTTGTGAAAAACTAGCCAACCACAGAACCTGATAGAAAAAAAACGTTTAAGCCTTCTCCCCTAAGTTTTACTTTTACAAAATAAAACTATGTATCCAGGATAGAAGAAAAACCTCCCAAAGCCCTTGTAAAATGATTTATGAGTGGATCAACCTATCAGGTCATTGAAGGTGCAACACCATCCCTTGAGGAATTGAGAGCAACTATCTTTATCTTAAAAATCTCTGCAAAACTACAAATGCAACTCTAGGGGCAACTTAAATTCCACATATTCTTCTTTACCAATCCCCAAACTTTCCCCATTTATCTTAAAATTCTTGTAACCTGCATTCTTTCTGGTGCTTTGGGATGTAAATGTTAAAGTACACACTTCAGAGAAGTAGTTCTTATCAAAAGAGAAACAAAAGGGGGAAATCATTGGAGCTTGGGCTAATGGGAAATCCTGTGTTGTGAAACTATAAGGTCTCTGTTTGCATCTGTCTGTCTGTTTATGTGTGTTTATATATATGTGTGTTATAGATGAGTGTGATATTTTCTACCTCTAGATGGCAATACCAAAATTAATTTGTGAAAGACCTCTATTTAAGTGTCTTAAAGAAAATCAAGTGCTTATATAAATTAGTATTCATAAAAATTCTCAAAAATACAACAGAAACAAACCCAACTACTTTTCAGTTTCACTGATCCAGGTTAACCTTTGACAAATAAAAACTAGCTTGGGGTTTGGTTTCATTAAAATAGGCATGTCTTCTGAGTTACCAGCATAAAACACAATACAGACACACAACTTATATTCTACCTGGGTTTACTAATCAAGTAAGTTCATTTTATCTCTTACGGAATTTGTCAGCAAGAACAATAGCTTGGCATGTGGCTGATTTTGTCTAACGTCTCATTAAGTTTTTGTGGGTAGTCTAAATATAATTGTTAAGAAAAAGATGTTAAGTGAAATAGAAGTCATTTTTAGCGAACTTTCAAATACTTTCCCCCAGTTTTTTTTTTTTTGTAATCTAAAACCTTAAAGTTTTGCTAAATTAAGTTAAATGGTGAGTTAAGTTAAATTCATTATGTAGCCAGATCACTTCCAAATAAGATAAAATGCTGAAACATCAATTATTGAACACAGGCCTATCTACTTTTTGTTTCCTTTTACAGAGGAACTAAAGATATTTGGGTCTATTAGTAAACATGTGTTTTTTGCTATGCTGAAAAATTATTATTGAAAAACATATATTTCTAGGAATTATAAAAAGTAGTTTTAGATTTGCCAAGCCACAGAAAGCTATTATAAAAGACGGTTCATAATATTTCTTTATTTTCACTAACAATTAAGGTTCTTGAGGGTTAAAAATTCTAATAGATTCAATTAAAGCCACTAGAAAGAAGGAAAATATCTCCAAATGAAACAGAAGTAGAATGTGTGTTTTCAGTAAAAGAAGGTATGAGGGGGCAGTCTGGGTGGCTCGGCGGTTTAGCGCCACCTTAGGCCCAGGGCATGATCCTGGAAACCCAGGATCAAGTCCCACATTGGGCTCCCCACAGGAGCCTGCTTCTCCCTCTGCCTGTGTCTCTGCCTCTCTCTCTCTCTCTGTGTGTTTCTCATGAATAAATAAATAAAATCTTAAAAGAAAAAAGAAGGTATGAGGAATGAAAATACATTTTTGTTAGAGGGAAATGAAAGTTTGTTCTAAAGAGAGGTTAATTATTTAAAAATGGTAAGGAGGAAAACATAGGACAAAATATAAATGTAAGAAAGTTGTAAGTTTATGGAAAAGAAAAAAAATTTAATGTGTGGTCAAGCTGGCTAAGATTAAAAAATAAAATTAATTAGGTTAAATGAATTTTAATAACAAAAGTAAGTCACTACAAAATTAGAATTTGTTTTTTTTCTACTCCTGATAAGACACTATAAAAGGTTTTCTTTTTTTAATTTTTATTTATTTATGATAGTCACACAGAGAGAGAGAGAGAGGCAGAGACATAGGCAGAGGGAGAAGCAGGCTCCATGCACCAGGAGCCCGACATGGGATTCGATCCCGGGTCTCCAGGATCGCACCCTGGGCCAAAGGCAGGCACCAAACCGCTGCGCCACCCAGGGATCCCTATAAAAGGTTTTCTTAACCTTTTAAATCATCTGCCTAGAAAACAAGGATTTTGTGTCTTGTCAAAAATTTGTCAAAATTCTGCGTCTTTATCAGGTTTCTGATTACTTAAGAAGACTGAGTCTTCTTTATTAAAAGAGCTAAGGTTTTTAAAAACTAACTTTCTATATTTGCCTTCAAAGTCTTTAACTGTACTATGGTTAAATAGATAACTAAGTATTGTTTCACAGTGACCTATAATCACTTGTCTATTTAATCAAGTTTTTAAAACCTTTTGATATTCTTGACAAACTTCCCAAAAATCACACTCATCTTCTTGATATGAAATTAACTTCAGGACTCTCTAGTGGGGTCCCTATAACATCTCAAAAGATTTTTTCCCTCTTTTTATAAAAAGAGATATGTTACACAAATTAGGTTTATTTGGTTTGTTAAATTACATGGGAAGTATTATCAAATACATGATAGTAAACCTTCTTAGATTATATTTGTATAGATATGTTATTAACATGTGTTTCAGAAATCATATGAAACTGTGTCCTGGTATGTTATTACTTGTAATTCTACTTCTTATCCTGAAATGTTATCATTCAGTGTTATCAATGAAATAACCAAATTGCTCTGACAGCTGCATTGTAATGAACTTTCCACCAGATCTTTAATCATACCGATTTTTAAGTCTTTTGTCATTTACTGACATCACTGTAATGCTTTTGCAAAAGTGTTTCATCTTCAAGGACACTCATGGAAAGCCTAGAACATGGTTTCTGATAACTTTAAGATCATAAAACTGAACTGGATAGCAATTTCCAGAACTAATGAAAAAACTGAACTCAAGTCAAACAGTATTAATTCAATGGTACTAAATAAACTGAAGAGAAGAATAATCATTTTCCAGACTTATTGTTTGAAACATCTGATTCTTTAATACTTTGTTTTTTCCAAATCTTAGGAAGCCTTTTTCTCTTTTTCCTTACACTATCGACAATGTGGTAAAGATGCCTTTGTGAACAAAGATGAAACATTTACCTTTCTTCCTACCTGATCCCTCCAGAATTCTGAAACTCTTGAGTATTCTTTCTAGAACAATATACTTACTTGCATAAGTCCAATAAAAATCTATTCTCCTTGTAACAAGACCCAATTGGGAACATTGCTCATATCATCAAGGCTTTGACTAGAATATTGTATTTGAGAGAGCTATGTGTAGACTCAGATTTGACCACACAGTTTTGAGGATCTAAGATTGACTTTATAGAACTAATAAAGCCCCTTGAAAAATTCAGCCTGCCATCTTGTTTACAAGGTTCTTGCTTACAAAGCAATCATAAAAGAAGCTTATATGGTCAATTACTACTCTTGTTGTAATTGGTGTAAATAACCAGGCCAAGTCTAATGCAAACAAATTAGTTTTACTGTTATTATCCTTGGGAGAAAAAATAGGAAATACTATAAAGAAAAAAAAATATGTTTGTATCCTTGTCTATAGTAGATTCTAATCCTGTTGTCTTTGAGGCTGAACTGAATCCTAAATTCTTCAAGTTTCCTCAAATATTTGGCTACAACTCACCAAACTAGTATTTCCAATTCTCTCTCAGCCTTCTGATTTGGAATCACTAAGACTGCCCTTCAATCTCCTTGGAACTATACAGATGAAAAGGCTCCGTTTATCATCTGGTCGTGTCCAAGTCAAATTAATCAGGAAGAGAAGTAACTGATAGTGAGGTAGACTGCTTTCTCCCAAGATATGGAATCAAAATTTCATACTTTAAACATAAAACATCTTCTTCTTTCTTTCCTTTACTCTGGCATTGGCCAGGAAAGATAAAACATCATACATATTTCTTAAGCCATTGCTAAGACAGGGAAACCTTGCCTTTCAGACTGCCGGATTTGTTATCAAAACTCCAATATGACCATTAAAAGTACCACCCGAGTGGGAGTGGTTTGTGCCCTGACAGGATTTGTCTGTGGTGGTTGTCATTCTCCTTGGGCCTAAGAATACCTAGAGAGCTGGCATAAAACCGGCAAGTGCCTCTTACGCTATCTAACTGCCCCTAATTATTAACAAATCATTTGGTCAACTCTGTTGAATTTATGCTATCAAGACAGAAAGAATCTACTGTAAGTCTTTTATGATTCAGGATTCACATCCTTTGGTAAAGACCTATATCCCTGGTTAGGAGTAAATGTAAATGAATCTATAATGAAAAACCTCCCCTTCACATTTAAAAATAATGCAGAATCCACTGCTAAGACAATAGATGCCTGACCAAAAGCATTAGACTCTCTGGCCAAAGTTGTTCTTGATAATAGAATAGCTCTTAACTATCCTTTAACTGAGCAAAGAGGTGTCTGTGTTGCCAACACCACCCACTGCACCTGGATTAACACTCCTGGAGAAACTGAAACTCACCCACATAAGATCACTGAGTAAGTCACTTGGCTTAAAAGGGGACTCCTTCAATACAGTCTTTCCATGACTTACTTGATTTTGATTGGTTTGGGTCTTGTGGACCATAGATCCAAAGTATACTCCAAACACTAGGAATTACCCTGCTTATAATAATCATAGTAATCTCCCCAGTTTATTGTGTTCTTTCAAATCTTTTCAATGCACATTCACAGCTGCTAACCGTCAAGCAAATGATTTCCCCAAGACTGGAATGTCAGAAAACAAATGAAGACAATGACCAACCTAAAAACTGTGAACCTAAAATCATGGCCTATACAGAGATTAAGCAAAAAATGTCATGGCCTGTGAATACCACACAAAGGATCAAAAAAGTTACAAGAACTATACAGCAGTAGCTAAGAGTGGTGTTAATATCTTAAATTTTTATCACATCTCTCAATTAAGTGGAGTCTGAAAAAAGGGGGCAATTTTTTAAGAGACAACAGACCCAAAATGGAGTCATCTGTGCTAAGCCCCACATCAGCAACCCAAGATTTAATACTTAACCTAACTGCAGCTTCAACCTCTCCCAGGAATGTAACCTTTAACCACCCAAATTGGGATTACCTGGTCAAGCATCAGTGAGGTCATCTGCCCAAAAGATCTTTTCAATTCCCCTTATGATGAGGATGGGTGACTCTGCCTGAAGCAATCCATTTTTTGCTAATAATTTCTTTTTTCCACCGTCTTTCTGCCTTTACTAACTTTTCCTCTTCTGTGGCTCAATGGTGCTTCTATTTACTAGATAGGATGCTGTCTGATTTATGAATCATTAAATAAAGCCAATTTGATCTTGATATTTACTCAGCTGAATATTTGTTTTTTAATAGGACTTCAAGGAGGCAAAGTGGCCAAGTGTAAAGACTAACAGTACACTGTCCAGGTATTAGGATGCTTACTCGTTTTCTTAAAGAGAATATATCATGAAATAGTATGTAAATAATTGCCTTTTTCTTTCTTTCTTTTTTTTTATTTTTTATTTATGATAGAGAGAGAGAGAGAGAGAGAGGCAGAGACATAGGCAGAGGGAGAACCAGGCTCCATGCACTGGGAGCCTGATGTGGGATTCGATCCCGGGTCTCCAGGATCACGCCCTGGGCCAAAGGCAGGCGCCAAACCACTGCGCCACCCAGGGATCCCTAATTGCCTTTTTCTATCATCAAAGAAGAAAGGTGGCTGTTAGTGGTTTTTTCCAAGACTTTTTAATAACTGCTGACTTTTTTTTTTAATGTCGCCAAAAAAATGAGTCAGGACATGAGTTAGGACTTGTTGGAAGCCTTTGCTGAGATAATAGGAATGTAGGAAAGAGATATGCTATTTCCATAAAATCATGAAGTTTATGAGACTACAAAGAAAAAGCTGACAGACTGTCTCCATTAGCAAGGCCAAAAGGAAGGCTTGTTTGTTTTTAAAAACAATAATAGAGTATAGTCATTCTTTTTGCCTCAATCTGTTACCTGGGACGTAGTAGTAAGGAAGCTGGAAAACATTAACAATCCTTGGTGACTAACAGAAATTCACTCACAGAAGGTACCAGACCTCAAGGGCACCCCATCAGCAGACTGTGAACCTACACCCCTACCTCTGAAATCCATTTGCTATAGTAGGAGGATCTCCCACAGATGTCTATTTTCTCAAGGCAAATTATCTACTGAATGCTTTACGGCAACACATTCTGTTCAACTCTAAATTTTAAGGTGTTTCTAACTGCATCAGCAATACCAGGGCACATCACACATGCACGTATCAAAAAATAGATCTGACCTTCCATGCTGGAAGATTTTAGAAAACCAGATGGTGAGGCCACAAAGCAGTGTGTAACCAACATGGACTGTGAAGTCAGTTAGACCTGGGCTTGAATCCAAACTGCTTCACTTCGTCACAACTTACTTCACTTTTCTGAGCTTCCCATGAGGAGAGCTAGCTATTCTTTCCCTTTTGAGCCATTCAAAACTAACCATGTAATAATACTCTGAAGACAGCTAAGGCTCATGACCTTTAAATGCAATCCACAGCAACCACTAATTAACTATGAGCCACCAAGAAGAAGATATCTATCTCTGTATGAAGAAGGCTGGTGAAGAAAAGATTCCTAACTTCCCAATCATCTGAGGTAAGACAGTTTGTTATTTTTTGCACACTGGCAATGTGTGGAAATATTTCAGAGAACGTCTGTGCCCTAGGGTGTACAACAACCTAAGTCATATTTGAATAGCATTACCTAAAACTAAAGTGGACTTAACAGCAGCAAATGGACAGCAGTGGACAAGATTATACATGTGAAAGATTAATTTGCATGATAGTTTACTTTCCTGACTCAAATTCTTTGTGCCTCACCTTAGGTTTCAAATAGTGATGCCACAAGACCACCAGGGAAAAAGTCTCCTTATTCCAAATGTCTTACAAGTATGTTATTTGCGTCATCTGTTTCCTAGGATGAAGTTTTAATCAAAAGGGACAAGTCTTAATGGGAATTTCAAGATTTCCTTCTCTGTGTAGACAGAGGTTGTTCTTTCATCCCACAAATATTTACTAGGTACCTACCACATACCAAGCACTGGACTAGGCACTGAGAATAAAATGATGAAAGAGAAGGATAGTCTCTGCAGTTTAGGGGGCCCACACCTGAATTCAGGGACAACTGCCAGGAGAGAAACAGTGGCAGGATGAAATGGTAACTTTTAACTCCTTCTCAAACTGTTGAAATATTCTAAATATAGCAAAGAGAAAGAAAGAATTCTCAAATTTTCAGGAGTGAATTGCAGTCTCAGCTGATCTCTTTAGCTGCACAGAAAAAAAGTACTATTAAGGAATATTGTTCTTTTATTTTAAGCAAATATGTTAGTTAAAAAGTGGTTACCGGGGGGATCCCTGGGTGGCGCAGCGGTTTGGCACCTGCCTTTGGCCCAGGGCGTGATCCTGGAGACCCGGGATTGAATCCCACGTCGGGCTCCCGGTGCATGGAGCCTGCTTCTCCCTCTGCCTGTGTGTCTGCCTCTCTCTCTCTCTCTCTCTCTCTCTGTGACTATCATAAATAAATAAAAATTTAAAAAAAAAATACTTGCTAAAAAAAAAAAAGTGGTTACCGGGACACCTGGGTACTCAGCAGTTGAGCATCTGCCTTCAGCTCAGGGCATGATCCTAGAGTCCCCGGATCGAGGCCCACATCTGGCTCCCCGTGGGGAACCTGCTTCTCCCTTTGTCTATGTCTCTGCCCCTCTCTCATGAATAAATAAATAAAATCTTAAAAAAAAAAGTGATTATCAACTGCTAACAGCCTCAAAGCTGGTGTGGACAGGAAAGAAGAGAAGTAAAGAAGAGTTGATTTATTCTACATAATTAGGTAAGAAGAATTGGACAGCTGTCCAGGCTCTGCTCACCCAGGAGGAAACTGGGGCAGGACAGGGGGAGAAGGACAGGATAAAGCCCCAGAGGAGGGGAAAATGGGTCTGGGGGTGAGAGGTAGGGTGGGAGGGTAGGGATGAGCCCAATGTCACAGCCACAGCCTCAAGCCAGAGGTTTTAGGAGTGATAGGAATTTGAAGGTGTTAAATTGTCAATTTTAAACTATGTCCTAATTCAGCCTCCTCTAACCATCCAAGCCTTCAGTAGAGGGAGGCTGCTATACACAACAGGTTTGGATAAACTGTGCTTTGAGGATGAAGGAGGGGGATTTTTCCCCCAGCTTAAGGCAACATCTGAAAGATGGCAGCAAATCACAGCTGAGAAGTATGTATACAGAGTAATCAGAGCCCAATGGGAACAGGATTTCAAAGCTACAGGGACCAGAATAATGCACATCATGAGCTTCCTGCCCACACACCTCCACCAAAGTTACTCTCCACTGCCCACCTCCCCAAGATCCACAGAAACACTAGGACAGACACTGGACTTCCCAAAATGTGTGAGATGGGGGCTCAGGTCATTTTTTTTTTAACTATTAGGATAAGAGTAACGATATAGAACTAAAAGATTTAGAGAACTGCAGGTTATATAGAAAATTTTACTGCAAGTAAAGAAAGGATTTCCTCTTCCAACATGAGGAATTGACTGTCCTTTTTTCTGAGTATTTAACTTTCAAGTGACTGAAAGGTGCCCAAACTTACTGTTAGTAATTTGTTTAGGCAGCTTAGGTATCTCATTTTATAAAACTGAAGTTATTTCTTCTCAAAGATCGACTATAAAATGATTGTTTATATCAATCTTTTTTTCTGATTCCATTATAAACTCATTCTTTTCCTTTAGGTACACAAAATAATGAAAATTACACTTACTGTTTTAAAAGGATCTCTTTAACTTCACATATTCCAAAATATTCTCTAGAAAATGCCAATATTGTGCTCACTTCAGCAGCACATATACTAGAAAATGCCAATGTTAGTAATAAAAATATGTCCACAGATAAACATTTTCTTGACTATTAAAATATCCTATCAGTAAGAATCTATCCTTTGTAGAAAGACAGTCTCTTCAACAAATGGTGTTGAGATAACATGCAAAAGAATGAAACTGGGGGGCACCTGAGTGGCTTTGGCAGTTAAGCAACTGGCTCTTGATTTTAGCTCAGGTCATGATCTCAGGATGTAAGGAGTCTGCTTGAGGATTCTCTCTCTGCCGCACCCCTCCCCCCCATGTGTGCACGCGCTCTCTCTCATAAATAAATAAATAAATATATATAAAACAAAGAAGAAGAATGAAACTGGACCACTTTCTTACACCATATACAAAAATAAACTCAAAATGGATTAAGGACCTAAATCTGAGGCTTCAAACCATAAAAATCCTAGAAGAGAGCACAGGCAGTAATTGCTTTGACGGCTGTAAAAATATTTTTCTAGGTATGTCTCCACAGGCAGGAGAAACAAAAGCAAAAACAAACTATTGAGACTACATCAAAATAAAAAACTTCTGTGCAGGAAAGGAAACAACCGACAAAACTACAGACAACCTACTGAATGGAAGAAGGTAGTAGCAAATGACATAGCCAATAAAGAATTATTACCCAAAATATATAAAAAAACTTATACAACACCCCCAAAAAACAGGAAAAAATGAGCAGAAGACATGAAAAGACATTTCTCCAAAGGCAACCAGATGGCCAACGGATACATGAAAAAAACGTTACATATCACCCAATATCAAGGAAATACAAATCAAAAACCACAATGAGATATCACCTCACACCTGTCACAATGGCTAAAGCACATACACACACACACACACACACAAGAAAACAACAAATGTTATAAGGATGTGGAGAAAAGGAAACTCTCGTGCACTGTTGGTGTGGATGCAAACTGGTACAGCTATTGTCGAAGACAGTATGGAGGTTCCTTAAAATTTAAAAATAGAACTACCATATGACCCCACTACTGGGTATTTGCCCAAAGAATACAAAAACACTAATTCAAAAAAATATATGCATCTCTAAGTTTATTGCAGCATTATTTACAATTGCAAATACAGAGACTGCCCAAATGTCCACTGATACATGAATGGATAAAGAAGATGTGGTAAACACACATATACAATATTACTCAGCCATAAAAAAGAACCCAGCTAGCCATTTGTAACAACATGAGTAGGTCTAGAGGGTATACTACTAATGAAATCAGTCAGAGAAAGACAAATACCACATGATTTCACTCATATGTTAAGAAAAAGACCAAAAAAAAAAAAACACACACACACACACACAAAGCAAAAACCAGACTCTTATCTATAGAGATCAAACTGGTGGCTACTAGAGGGGAGATCAGTGGGGTGATGGGTGAAATAGGGAATTAAGAGCATATTTAACCTGATGAGCACTGAGTAATGTATAGAATTGGTGAATCACTATATTGTACACCAGAAACTAATATATCACTGTATATTAACTATACCAGAATTTTTTTTTAATTTTTTAAAGAAAAAAAAGAATCTGTTGTTTAAATTCAGTTTCTAGTACACTCTCCACTCCAAGGTAAATTAAGATTTTCTATAAAATCTCAAGATCTCTGTTTTATATGAAAGGATTCTTTTTGATATTTCTTAAACTATTAGGGCTACTAGCAACTATCTCTCTAGTTTATGGTTAAAAGCTTTAAATGAGCTTGTTTCAGGGGCACCTGGGCGGCTCAGTTGGTTAAACGTCTGCCTTCATCTTAGGTCGTAATCCTGGGGTTCTGAGATCAAATCTTGCATCAGACTCCCTATAGGGAGCCTGCTTTTCCCTCTGCCTATGTCTCTGCCTCTCTCTGTGTCTGTCATGAATGAATAAAAAAAAAAATCTTTAAAAAAAAAAAAAAGAGGTACGCTTGTATTAGGTTAAACAGTCCAAAATTTCATGTCCACCTGGAGCCTCAGAAATGACCTTATTTACAAATAGGGTCTTTGCAGACGTAATTTGTTAAAATGAGGTCATCCTGGATTCTTCTGGGCTCTAAGTTCAAGGGCTGCTTCTTTGAAGGCTGTGTGAAGACACTGTAAGACATACACAGAAGGAAGGAGGCTACGTGATATCAGAGGCCAACTTGGGAATGATGAAGGTGCAGACTAAAGAATACCAAAGATTGCCAGCAATCATCAGAAGCTAGGAAGACAGAAGAGAAGATTCTTCCCAAGAGCCTTCTGAGGGAATATGGCCCTTCTAACACCTTGATTTCAGACTCCTTACCTACAGAACCATGAGAAAATAAATTTCTATTGTTTTAAGCTACCCAGTTTGTGGTAACTTGTTGCAGTAGCCCTAGGAAACTAATATAATATCTTTGGCTGAAAGGCATGCTTAGATAGAGAAAAGCGGCTTTCCCACAACCATTCATTCTTCAAGTAAAATATTAATGCAGCAAAGATATATAACACTGGGGCAAATTCCTACTCAGTTTAACAACACAATGTTTATACTTTCTTCATCACTCTCATTGTAACCACCAGTGTTCATACCTTCAGGCAGCTCTTTGCTCTTAGACTATTGCAAGGTAAGAGCAAAATCTAACTACAAAAAAAAAGGCAGTGTACATGTTTATTATCCTAACAGTGTGACCACTGAGGAATGATACACTGTTTTTCTCTAATCATTTCTGAAAATGCTTCCCTTCTTTACAGTACAAAAAATAATGAAAATGTAGTTATAATCATAATTCACTGAAAATCTGACCAAAAAAAAGCCCACATCTAAAAACATCGACATACTCAAAATCTTTACAGCTTTTCTGGCTTATTTAATAATTTCAACCTGCCTGCCACAGTTCAATAAATTTTAAGTGAAAAGCTTTGTGCAGAAGTGGACAAAACTGGCAAAATAATTTCTTCCATACTCCCTATCTCAATTTTTTGTATGTGCTTCAAGCTTTCAGCAGGGAATGTTACACACATGCTCTTTTCTTCTCCAATATTTTGGTGGCTGCATTGCTAAGGAAATAGTTTATCAATGTACCGGTTGTAACTGACTTTTTCAATGAAATTATATAATCACCTTGACATTTTCAAGAAGTTAGCTACCTTGAAAAAGAAAAAATACACACACACAGAGGCACAACGCATATATACACACTGAAAATGAAAATTTCTGGGGAAACAAATAGCAGTCTCATTCTAGTAAATATAGCTTTGGCTTACAATTACTGTAAAGACATTCTGACCACTTCAATAGAAGCTTTTCTAAGTGTCTAAGATGAACACACTGTGGTTTTTACCATTCTGCTTTCATTGATGCTGCATTCAAGAGCCACCAGAACAAAGCAAACATGTATCGCAACAGTGAACGCAGTCCCCTTCCCAAGCCATTTCTATCAATTCAGAAAGGATTCTCTGAAATTAGTCAAATAAGTCATAAAGCAGGAAAGTCATCAGCTCCTAGTGCTGATATTTTGCTGCAATTTTAGTCCCATTAAAACGCTCTCTTTTATGGGGTGCCTAGGTGGCTCAGTGGTTGAGCATCTGCCTTTGGCTCAGGTGGTGATCCCAGGGTCTTTGGGATTGAGTCCCACATCAGGTTCCCATGATGAGCCTGCTTCTTCCTCTACCTATGTATGTTTCTGCCTCTCTCTCTGTGTGTCTCTCAGGAATAAATACATAAAATATTAACTAACAAACAAAAACCACTCTCTTTTAAAGATCTGGTCATGGATTTCGATGAGTTCCATGTGGGGCCACAGAGAGCAGAAGTCATGGTGAGTTAGTATGAATTTTTTCTTACTCCTCATCACAGCTCTGGACATGACAATCTAAACGTTGGCATTAGGACAAGGAAAGAACTGGGTGGGAAGGCAAATACATTATTGCTGTCTCGTTCTAGAGATTCTTTTACAGATTTTCACAAATTTTCTGCTTCAGGGGCCATTAGTGCAATACCCTAGGTTAAAAATAAAATTCTTATTTCCCTACATTATTAAAGAAAGTAGAGTGCACAGGAAAAGAACAAGCTTTGGGACCTGCTCCACCATGCTTAGTAGCTGTTTGCTCTGAGGCAAGCTGCCTGACTTCCTTAACATTCGCTTTCTTCATTTGAGTGCTCCGTGGGGCTAAAAGGGGTGGTGAGAGCATGCAAAGCACCAAGGATACAGAAGTAGGCTATGCTCGGTGCAGGTCAGCCCCTTTTCCCCTTCTCCCCTTCCCCCAGTTAAGTTTAGGTTTATGTTTTAAGTTTCGGCAGAATGCTGCAGATGTGTCAGCCTCCAACAGACAAAGCACAAGAACTCCACCCCCAGAGAGTTATTTGGGGCATATTTTTTCTTTTAAACATAAATAAATGCCTGTAGCTATTCCAGGGCTGTTATGTTCTACTTCGATATATACAGATATTAAGACTGCAAATTAGAACTGTCATTCCAAAATTGTTCCCTCTGGGACAAATAAGGAGACTTTGCCCTGTTACCAAGACTGCTTAGCTCACTGCATGGCCGAGTAATTATTACAGTGTAAAACCTGTCAGGGAATGCATCACTCCATCAATACAATAAGGAAGGAGGGTCTCATCACACAGTCCTGCCAGTCACCTAAAGAATAGGTTCCTTGGCCTACAAACTGGAACGGAGTATGAGGTCTCTCCTAGCAGTTAATAGACACTCTCTCAGGGATGGAAAAGGACAGAGTCTACGAGCTTTGGGAATAAATTAGCTCGTTAGATTCAATATCTGAACAAAGAGACTGTTTTTTCAGGTTTATGATCCTTTGTTATTGCTCATATTTTTTCTGCTTTTCTTCCATGGATATTTGATAAAATCTTTTTTTTTTTTTCTTCAGCTGGGCTAACACTGTGAGGGATTTTCTTCATACTTGGGCCAGAGTTGTAAAAGGGGACTAGCATGCTCCTGATGGCTAGCAAGAGAGCTGCTTTAAAAAAAAAAAAAAAAACTAGACCAAAAGGACCTCCCAAACAGACACACATCTAGATCATAGGAAGTTAAAATAGTTCTCCATTTAAAATTTCTTCTGTATGGTTTGAAAATTTTATGAGTATGCATTTTAACATTTTTTGTTGTGAAATACAGAAACATGCACAAAACAAAATAGGCAGTTCAAAGATTTATCACAGGAAAAACATTCATGTAACCATTACCAAGGTCAAGAAATAGAACTTGCCAGAACCTACAAGCCTCCCTCATGATCCTAATAACTAGCTCCTCCCTTTCCCAAAAGGCAACCAACCAAACTTTTGCCTAAGTATGCACTGTTTGACACTATGGTTCCATTTTTGTCTTTTTAAGATGCTATTTAAGCAAATCGTGCAGTCTTATATTCTTTTATGCCCAGCTTCTTTTGCTCCATTTTATGTCTGTGAAATCTATCCAGGTGGTTACATGTAGTTGTTAAGTTTATTCCTTTTCACTGATGTATATATATTCCACTGTATGAATATACAATTTGTCCATCTAATCTTGGTGAACACTGGAGATCTTTCCAAGTTTTAGTTATCATGAATGGCTCTGTTATGATTATTTAATGTGTCTTTTATATGCATTTATATTAAGCTGGATCATAGGGCATGTATATCATAATGTCTGCACATTATCCTACTTTCCAAAAGTGGATGAATAATTCACGTTCTCCACCAGTAGTTTCTGAAATCTCCAGGTAGCCCATATCCTTGCCATACTTGCCGAGTATAGTGGTATTTCAATGTAGTTGTATCTCCCATTTTCCTGTAACACATTTTGTTAGGTTAGTTTGTTTGTAGGTTTCAAAACCTACTTGTCGTATATATTTTAAATCCAAAAAGACATTATTACTATTTTATACAAGACAAGGTATTAGATTTCTCTAATTATAATCTAATCATATTCATTTAAAGTTGCATTTCTGACCACCTGGGATAATTTTTCTCCTTCCAAATAAAACCCTTTATTATTCTCTTTGGTTAAAATCTGTTGGGATAAAGTCTTTCAAGTTTTGTTTGTCTGAAAAGGTCTTTATTTCACCCTCATGCTTGAAGAATATTTTTGTTGTGCCGAAAACGCTAAGTTGACAGTTATTTCTTTCCACAGTTTAAAGGTATCATCTCAATGCAAACCAATGCAGCCACTCTGGAAAATAATATGGAGGTTCCTCAAAAACTTAAAAATAGAATTACCCTATGACCCAGCAATTGCACTACTAAGTATTTACTCAAAGGATACAAAAATACTGATTCAGAAGGACACATGTACCCAGATGTTTACAGCAGCATTATCAACAATAGCCAAACTATCAAAAAAGCCCAAATGTCCATTGACTGATGAATGGATAAAGATGATGTGTAAATACATATATACAATGGAAAATTACTCACCCATGAAAAAGAATGAAACCTTGCAATTTGCAAAAACATGGTTGGAGCAAGAATATACTGTGAGAGGTGAGATCAGTCAGAGGAAGACAAACCATATGATTTCACTCATATATAGAATTTAAGAAACAAAACAGATGAACATTAGGGAAGGGAAAGAAAAAGAGAGAAGGAAACAAACCATAAGAGACTCTTAATAATAGAGAATAATAAGCTGAGGGTTGATGGAAGGAGATAGGTGGAGAATGGGCTAGATGGGTGATGGGTACTGAGGAAAGCACTTGTTATGATAAGCACTGGGCATTGTACGTAAGTGATGAGCCACTGAATTCTATTCCTGAAACCAATATTGCACTGATGCTAACTAAAATTTAAATAAAAATTTGAAAAAAAATAAAAAATAAAAATAACATCCCATTGCCTTCTGACTCCCACTATCTCTGCTAAGAAATCAGCTGTTAGTATAAGTATAGCCCTTTGGAAAGTAGTTTTTTTTTTTTCTCTCATTGCTTTTAAGATCTTCTCTTTGTTTCTGTTCTCATCAGTTTTACAACCATATGTCTAGATATGAGTTTCTTTTCATTTATCTTTGGAGTTCATAGGACTTATTAAATTTGCAGATGAAGGTTATTTAACAGTTCTAAACCATTTTCTATTCAAATATTGCTATTTTAGCTCTCATCTACCCTCCAAGATTCCAATTACAAGAGTGTCAAAGCTTCTTACCACATCCTTTATGTCTCTTAACCTCTCTTCTCTTTTTCTTATTCTTTTGCTCCATTTTATTTTGCATATTTTCTTTAACCTAGACAGTTCTCCTGAATTCTTATCTTTTCTTGAAAATAGTAAACATAATATTTTAAAGTCTGATTCTTGTTACACCAATATATAAAGCTTCTATGCATTTTTCTTTTTTAAAAATTTTTATTTATTTATGATAATCACAGAGAGAGAGAGAGAGAGAGAGAGAGAGGGGCAGAGACATAGGCAGAAGGAGAAGCAGGCTCCATGCACCGGGAACCTGACGTGGGATTCGATCCCAGGTCTCCAGGATTGTGCCCTGGGCCAAAGGCAGGCGCCAAACCGCTGCGCCACCCAGGGATCCCTCTATGCATTTTTCTATTGCTCTTGTTTTTCTAGGTTTTGCTAATATTTGTATTTCTTCCACAAGTGTTTATTTTTGACTGTCCGACACTGTTTTCCCAAAGTTGTTAGTAAAAATAATTTGAGGATTAGGATGTTATACTCTTACAGAAAAAATTTAGGCTTGTTTCTGCCAGATACTTGTGGGACTACTACTCTAGAATCACCTTAATCTAATTTCAGGAAATGATGATTTCTTAGAAGCTGGGCCTCCAATCTCCCTGTTCTGGCCTCACAACTCTTCACTATCTTATAATCTCCCCAATGCCTCCAAGCAGGTTTTTTAAAAATTTTATTTATTTACTCATGAAAGAGACGGGGGGTGGGGGCAGAGACACAGGCAGAGGGAGAAGCAGGCTCCATGCAGGGAGCCCAACATGGGACTCAATACTGGGTCTCCAGGATCACACCCTGGGCCAGGGGCAGGCACTAAACCGCTGAGCCACCCAGGGATCCCCCATTTTTTTTAATTTAAAGACTTAATGTTTTAAAGCAGTTTTAAGTTCACAACATAACTGAGAGGAAAGTACAGGTTTCCCATAAACCCTCCTACCCCCACATATGCATAGCCTCCTCCATTACAAACATCCCCCATCAGGGTGATACATTCATTACAACTGAAAACCTGCATTTACTTATCATAATCACCCAGAGTCCATAGTTTACATTGACAGTTCACTCTTGGCATTGTGCATTCCACACATTTGGACAAATATACAAGGACATGTATAATCAGAGTATTTTCATGACCTTAAATATCCTCAATGCTCTGCCCATTCATCCTCCCCCACTCTTTACTCTCTGACAATCAATCATCATTTTACTGTCTCTATAGTTTTGCCTTTTCTAGAATGTCAGAGTTGTAATCATGCAGGAAGTAGCCTTGTAGGACTGGAGTCTTTCACTTAGCAATAGACACTTACAATTCTACCAAGTCTTTGCATGGTTTGAGAGCCTGTTTCTTTTTAGCCCTGAATAATATTCTAACACTTGGATGTACCAGAATCTGTTTTTATCCATTTACCTACTGAAAGACATTTTGGTTGTTCCAAGAAGACTTTTTTAATATTTTAACTTGCTTTTCCAGTCTTCCTCAGCAAGAGGGTTAACCTAAATTACCTAGTCCACTACCCTGGCCCTGTGTTTTATTTTAACAAGCTGTTCCTTTACTGTATCTCCTCAAAGTCTAACCATATTAACCCATGAATTTGTCTATTATTGCTTTAGTTTTATCCAACAAAATATGTTGTTCTCTACTTTTGAAGTCCTTTAAATAGGTAATAGTCTTAAAACATTAAGTCTAAAAATACTGAGAAAGAAACACTCAAAGTAAAACAAAACAGTCAAGTAAAAGATGACACAGAGGGAAGACCAAGTGAATATGCCATAGTAAAACAACTGTAAGCCAAAGAGAGAAGCCCTCAGAAGAAGCCAACCCTACTAACACCTTGGTCTTACAAGTTCTAGTTGCTAGGACTGTGTAAACCAAATTTACATTGTTAAGGGGGAAAAAAGGTAAAAGGAAAAAGATCTATATTTCTATCACTTCTATTTTTAACTGTACTACTCTAGAATAACTATGTTCATGGTATTATGTTTTATAAAGCAAACTGTATCTGGAATGGTAAGAATGGGAATAAACTTTTCAATATAAAATTGACATTCTGTATTAAAATCAGAAGTTAAACAGACCTAGTACTTTCATAACTGATAAACGATAAAATTTCTCCTGCAAGTTTTGGTTAAAACAATATTGCAGCCTTTTAAAATATGACTAAAAGTTGGCACTTAGCTACAGGACACTGATCAAGTGGAAATATTAAAAGTTTCAACTGTTTGAACTATTTTCTTTGCTGTATAAGAAAAAACAATTGATACACATGAGCGGACTGCTAAATACAAAGTGACCCCCAAAATCCAAATGTTCTCCTTTGACGGGAGAAATGAAAAAGTTTAATAGTGCTTTAGAAAAATCAATTGGTCCAAAATTATTCCATCTAATAAGATTTTCCGCCCTTTCTAGCAATGTTTTTAGGCTGGAGCAAAAGGTAAATTATATTATATATTAATTATTATTATATTAAAGAGCAACAAGGTTCTCTTGTTTCCACCTTTCATTTGCTTTCTATAATCAGAAATTGTTAGGTTATTGTAGCTTTCAACACTTTAAAATGCAAATAAAGGACTAATTCTTAAAATAGGGGCAAATGAATATTTTTAACATTCCTGGTTATATTCATAATAGCGTTCTCCTTCTGCATTGTATATATAGTCTACATAGAAAAGAATGTTGCCACCAGGTTCTTAACTTTTTATGTTCCATAACTTTCCATAGGACTGGTCAATATAAATGTGTATTTGATTTTTTTTAAAGATTTCATTTATTTATTCATGATAGGAGAGTAGAGAGAGAGAGAGAGGAGAGAGAGGCAGAGATACAGGCAGAGGGAGAAGCAGGTTCCATGCAGGGAGCACGACATGGGAATCGATCCCAGGTCTCCAGGATCAGGCCCTGGGCCAAAGGCAGCACTAAACTGCTGAGCCACCCAGGCTGCCCTGTATTTGATATTAATACACCTTTGTAAATGTCCAAAAGTAAATAAATAAAATATATATTTTTTATACATTTTTATATCATGTTCAATATAATATACACATACCAACACATGTATTTAGATTTGTATATTTGCAAATCAATTTATTAAAAATAATGTACTTTCTATGGAAATAAATCAAATGATTGACCTTTTTTAGATATTCAATTTGCCCAAATCTTTAAAATGTATAAATAATATATTAAACAAAATGAATACTCAAGAGGATAAATTAAAAAACCACACCTAGATACATTATAATCAAATTACAGAACATCAAACACAAAGATTAAATTTTTAAAATTTAATTTAAATTCAATTAATTAACATAGTTTATCATTAGTTTGCAAGGCAGAGTTCAATAATTAAGATAAAACTTTAAAAGAGAAAAAGGTAGACTAACAAAGGATGACAATTAGGCTGAAAACAGATTCAAAAGAAATAAAAGCCAAAGTTCGTGAAAGTAGCTTTGAAGAACAAGAGAAAATTAAAGACATATTCATACAGGTGAAAACTAAGAGGATTTATAACCAGTAGAGTTTTACCCACTGGAACTCCTAAAGAACATACTTCAAGAAAGTAAATGACTAGAAAGCAAGTCTGAGTGACGAGAAAAGGCAGCAAGGAAATAAAATGGTAAAATGAAGGCAAAGCAAAACAATAACAATGTCTAGGATTTACAAAAAAAAAAAAAAAAGCATAAAAGAGGGAAGCAACTGAAATTGTGTTCTCAGATCCCTGCATTGTGGGGGAGGGTTTTAAAGTCAGGTTTAACTTCAGACTCGGCTAGCAATGCGTGGCCAAGGGGGCCACTTAAAGAACAAAAAGAGTGTACAACCTCTACATTATTCAAGAACACACCAGCTACCATAACAAACCACGCAGATTTCACTGGCTTAATACAGTATTTCTCAAAACAGTCTAAGGTTCAGTTAGCAAGTGATCTTCCTCCACACACAAAGCCTCAGGTTCTTTCCATTTTGTGGCTCCATCAATCCTTAGAGTATCATCACCGTCTACATCCAGAAACCAGAGGTAGAAAAGCATATGGATGAGGTTCAGGCACTCCTAAAAGCCTCTGTCCCAAAATGGCACATATCACTTCTGTTCAGATTCTATTCTCTAGACCTCAACCACATGGTAATATTTAATAGCAAGTGAAGATGGGAAATGTAGTTGAGTTGTACGCTCAAGAATAAGAAGAGGATATACATTCAAGAGCTCACCTGGGAGTCTCGTTATAGCTTCCAAACCAGAAGTATAGTGTTGTGTAATAAGAACACAAAATTCAACCAATTAAAAAAGGACAATAAAATGGAGAACAGAAAGACTAAAAAGTGAGACACACAGGAAGTATAAGATGGTGGTAATACCAAATATATCAGCAATCATAATAAACATAAATTAATCTGCCAGTTAAGCATTAGATTGTTATAATGAATTTTTTTTTAAGATTTATTTATTTGAGCAGGGGCCACAGGGCAGAGGGAGATAGAGAATCCCAAGCAGACTCCCTGTTAAGTGCAGACCACCACAGAGAGCTCAATCCCATGACCCTGAGATCAGGACTGGAGAGGAAATCAAGAGTCAGATGACCAACCGACTGAGCCACCCAGGTGCCCCTGATGTAATGCATTTTAAAAGAGTATTAAAATCCAGCAATACTAAAGAGATCCTAAAACATAAAGACATAAAAAGACTGAAAACATGGAAAAAAATACCAGGCAAATATTAACCTAAATAAATGTTAAAATATATTAATATCATTTTTAAATGAGCTTCAAAACAATATAAAATAGAGCATCCACATAACGATAAAAATTTAACTTAACAGAAAGTATAACAATTCTATCCATATACTTATTAAAATAGCCTCAAATGTGAATAAAGGAAATTTAATAAACACAGGAGAAATTAGTAAACTTATCATGTAGTAGGAGATTCCAAAAGATGTTCAAGGTAGTGAACACATGCAGTGCACCAAATAATCAGAGTATGCACTATGTTCATATACCCATTGTCAAAGATTTTGTATTCGCTAAGCCACAATAGAAGTGTCAATGGATTTCCAAGAATAGGTGTTATATAGACCATGTTCCCAATCACAAAGCAATTAAGTTAGAAATCAATAATATAAAAATAAATTTAAAATCTTCATATGCTGAGAAAATTTTTAAACATTTCTAAATAAGTCATAAAGTCAAAGTAAAGACTGGAAAAGAAATGTGTATGTGTAAGAATGAACCACAGCTCAAAACAACATGGATGAATAAGAAGCACAGTATTGAATGAGAAAAACAAATTGCTACAGTCTGTATGTTACTACTACTTCAAAACTACTTGTACTTATGTGAACTACACAACTCTTTTTACAAGTAAATGTTAAACACAAAAATTGGAAGACAAATGGGACAGCGAATGAACATACAAATAACCTCACTAGTAATGGTAATGTTCTGACTCTTAACCTGGGTAACAGGTTCACCAATCTACATATAAGTCTTATAACACACATACCTTACATAGTCTTTCTTTTGTTTCAGGCTTGACTGTCAACTGACACACTGTCACATAACCTATGACCAATTCAATTCTCTCTCTGTTCCTTTTACCATTTTTAAATTCTAATTGAAAAGAAAGTTCCAGTTACTCACTACTCTCTTTCTAATCACAGATTAGAAAAATACTTCAGATCCCAGAAGAGATTGGAAAGAGATTTTGGATCCCACAGTAATCTATGGTACTAAGTGAAATAAGTAAATCGGTAAGTTTCTAAAGTTTAAGTGCCAGACAATTATGAAGTTCCTGTATAAAATCGTTAGCCCTTTCAAAGCAAAATGACAGCCATAAGAGAACAGAAGTCTTCGGTGTACCCTGCAGCAAGTCAGAGTAAAGTCAGACAAAATGTTAGTTAAATAAATAAAAACACAAGAGGATTACAAACATAAAGAAATTAAGAGCAATACCACTTCCAGTTTTCTTTGACAAAGTTTAAAGTACATGACCAATGTTTTTTAAACAAGAATTTTTTGGAAAGGCCTTTTTTTTTTTTTTAAGGACTGCACTTCTTAAACAGATACAGAAATGATGAATTTGAAATTAAATTTGCTATTGGAAAAATAGCACTTTAAAAAAAAAGATTTTTATTTATTTATTCATGAGAGACACAGAGAGAGAGGCAGAGACACAGGCAGAGGGAGAAGCAGGCTCCATGCAGGGAGCCTGACATGGGGCTCAATCCTGGGACTCCAGGATCACACCCTAGGCCGAAGGCAGGCGCTAAACCTCTGAGCCATTCAGGGATCCCCCAAAATAACACTTTTTTACTACACTCCCTCCACGCAACTGCCAGAGTTGGCTTTAACAATTAATAAATACCAGTGCTAACATACTCTACAGGGAATGTGTAGATGCAAAAACCAGGAAACAGTTTATCTCCACTGGGGATATCGTGAAGAAGGAATTAGAGGAAGCTAGGCAGGGAAGATTCAGGAAAAAAAAAAAAGCCCAACAATATTTGCTAAACTAAAAGCACATATGCACACATGGGAATTACTTTACTTTCAACAAGTTCCAAAAATAGTAACAAAACCAGGGAGAGTTAAAATAATTTAACACTGATGTTTCAGGCATGCTTAGAGGGACTGGGCATTTAGACCTCATGTTGCTAAATTTGTTCATCTAAAACCTGAAAGGCACTGTCATGACAACAACTTTGCTATTTCTCAGCCTTGTCTCCTTAGGCAGCTTATTTCCCACTCGAGGTTATAATTCTGTATTCATAATACCATAATCATTTCCATGGTAACTTCTGTGATGTCACAGAGAAAACATTACTGGCTTCCCCTGCAGCTCTTCTTTCCCAGTCAGAATCATACATTGATTTTCTTCTTTCTAATGTAAATAAAAGACTTAACTATTAAAAGTTCTAGGAATAAGAACCAATATCCCATCTATCATCATTACAGAGGCAAGTAGAGAAACCTAGTAGCACAGGATACTCATTAAAACTGCAAGTACCAGCATCTGCCTACTTGGATTCATTCTAGGCTCCATTGGTTATGAAATAAGGCTCCTCGGGCACAGTACCTAATGTTCTCAAACTTCAGTTTACACATCTGTCAAATGGAAAAGCACTTCATTCAGTTGTAAGAATTAAATGAGACAATGTACACAGAACACTTAAGCATAAAACCTAGCAAATGTCATCCTAAAAAAAGAAAAAAATCTTGAGTTCCCCAGAACTATAAACTCGGGATATAGAATTAAAGAGGAAGTAATGATTTTAGTCACTGAGTGCCTACTTTGTGCCACACAGCGCTTGAATGCTGGGACCATAAAGAACCATGTTTGGGCTATAGCCCTAACAAAAACTGTTCCTTTACCCTGCTTCTTCAATTTAATGCTTACCTCCTTCTACAGGAGGCTGGTTCCTGATATGAGATCAACCTCGAGCTCAGTCCTCTATTTTCTCTCCTGCCCACACATCTAGGCAAAAAGAGTACACATTTAATAACTTCAAACAGTGAGTCTCTGTGTAGATGAAAAATGGAGTCCAAATACTATTTCAATTTACCAACTCATCTAAAGGAGGGATGTGGTTCTTTTTAAAGGGTAATTAAAAAGTGAATAAAAGTCTTCATCTCGCAGCCAGCTTATAATTATTATTTGGGTTTAAAGTATACTGACAATTGTCTGAGCCTCTGAAAACACAATGGTAGTAAATATCTACCTTCAAAAATCAAAGTATCAATTAATTTCAGGCCTGTGTAAGTGCCTATTTCTAAAGAAATAACATAATAATTTTACCTAGCAACTTCATGACAAGCAGAGTTTATGACAAATGAGTTCCTTGGAGTTCCTTACACACATTGTTGTCATCAGATATTTCATTTTTACACCTAGAGATTAATATATTTACCATTAGAAATGCTGAGATGGTCTTCAATAAAAGGAACCCTAAAGGACACAATTATGTGCTTTCTGAGTAGGAAAGAAAAACAAGTAAAGAAGGAAGATACAGCATTCTATAGCTAGACAACACTAGAAGCTCTCCTGCACACTATTTGGGTTAGACATCTCTTAGAAAAACAAGGTTCATAAGTTTGGGAAATACTGCACAAGACTGACAACGCACATTAGCATATTAAGGGCTCTAAGATGTTCCGCAGTAAAGAAATCTCTTTAACCAAACATTTTCCAAAATGATTCACCAAATACTCCACAGAACACACCTAAAGAGGGGATCCCTGGGTGGCGCAGCGGTTTGGTGCCTGCCTTTGGCCCAGGGTGCGGTCCTGGAGACCCGGGATCGAGTCCCACGTCGGGCTCCCGGTGCATGGAGCCTGCTTCTCCCTCTGCCTGGAGCCTGCTTCTCCCTCTGCCTATGTCTCTGCCTCTCTGTGTGTGTGTGTGTGTGACTATCATAAATAAAAATAAAATAAAATAAATAAAAAGAACACACCTAAAGAAATGTTATGTAGTACTTTCCAATTATGCCACATATTAACATAGCTGCTAGATACATCAAAGAGTATTAACTCATTACTCAAAATATTTTTTATAGTTCCTTCAAAATAAAGATACCCTGGAGTTGTTCTAAATGCTCAACAATTCCTACCATATGGTGGAAGGGGAGGGGTGGGGGTGAATGGGTGACGGGCACTGAGGGGGGCACTTGATGGGATGAGCACTGGGTGTTATTCTGTATGTTGGCAAATTGAACATCAATAAAAAATAAATTTATCAATTAAAAAAAACAATTCCTACCATAAATAAGAGGTCTCTTCTATAAATGTATACTATAGGTAAATGATGAAGAAAAAAAAAGTAAGCTGTTTTTGCCTGTTTGGTTAAGGATACACATAGAACAGTATCTGGCATATAAAAATATTTGTTGAATGAATGATTGAATAATTTGCATCCCCCCCCCGCCCCCGAACTCTAGTCAAGAGATAACTCTTCTGTTCTTCAGACTCCCTGAGAGGTAGCAGCAATCTGTGATTCTATGAAATCATTGATTTTGAAGCACATTTACAGAAGAAAGAATACAGAGCTTGGTGCTAAACTTAACAAGGTTTAAAGTCTAGTTGCACTACTAACTAGCTGTGTGATCTTGAACAGTTACTTTTTGCAAAACAGGAATTAAAACTGTTTTTATCCCAAAAGACTACTGTGAAGAAAGTGCCTTGTATAATTTTGGCACTCAGAGGGATTCAAAAGTTACTAGTAATCTCTCTCTCTCTCTCTCCATCATTCTAACTTCTTTAACCCTGAGGAAAAAAGAAACTCAAAGGATAAGTAAACTTCATGGTAGGCTATTAAATAAGATAAAGTAAGGCAAAACAAAACCCACAATGAATATGATAAAATAGAGAATTAGTTTCTAACAACTGTAATACTATTTGGTCTATTTACCTAAAGGGCCTGAATACTGTAGTTCCTTTTAATTTTGAAGTGTACATCTTTCAATTAAACTAATTCAACAAAACTTCCAGCACATAATTTCATTAAATTACCTTATTCCCTGTCAAAGGCTTTATCATCCCCAAAATCAGAACAGCATATTTTTATGCTAATATATTGTCTCTATCCTCCAAAAACCCTCAAACATAAAAATTTCCCAAAGCATACTTAAGACTCTACAATGCTAAAAACAACGAGAGTATGATGTTGGGTATTTAATATATAACTAAATGACACAGATAAGACTGAATCTTGCCTAGTTATCACAGATAGCAACTTCTCCCCTTTGAAGCATCCAGGCTCATATCTATCTTGTTTCTGGAATTTGAAACAATTTATAATATTAAGAAGTTGATTTGCTAATTAAAAGATTTTATAAAAAGGCTAAATTTCCTTTCTCAGTCTCAATCAGTCATTAGTGAATGAAGGGAAGATAGGAATCATATATTAAAATGTAAATTTACTAGCTACATGACGTTGCCATATGCTGACAGAGTAACAAGGGAGTCAAGAGAAATAGCTTCATTAAATACGCTATTTATGTTACAGTAAATCCAGTGTTTTAAAATTTTGACATTTGTTTTGAAACCAGATTCAAATTTAGTACATCGTATTTCTTTGTTGGCAAGAGCTGCAAGAAAGTTAATGCCAATAAGTCTAGCTATTTTACACACAACTTTTTGTGTGTTAGGGTATCAGAGGACCTATGAATCAGGTCAAAATTAACACCACATGTAGGGCTTTGGAGAAACAGAAATGATTTCTCAGATTTCTTGATGAAAAGTATATTTTTGAAATACCACTGATAAGGCAATAATAAGCATGGCAAAGTCTCTCATGCATTATCTTCTTTATATTAATAATTATGATTTTGTAAAAATAAGATCAAATCACCTAAAAATGCAGGCCAACTTCCAGGTGTGTCAAATATATGGCCCTACACTAAGGGGCATACTGCAGCACTGAGCATCTCCTTCTTTGGTTATTTTTAAGCCATTTCATCTCATTAAAGTGTTAACAAATATTCACCTGTCAGAAAAATCTTCCAGCATATTTTTTCACTTATTAATATTAGACAGTAATTCTGAGAGGAGCCCTTAAACAGACATAATGATATCTTTAACTGGACTAATAAATTTCTATCTTCCCCTTTCTTGAAATTTGCCAACATACCATACTGATACTGAGTGGAATTCTTCTGACTCAAGGAAAGAGAAGATCAAGAATATTTAAAATATTTTTTAACGAGAGAGAGAGAGAGAGAGAGAGAGAGAGAGAGAGAGAGAGAGAGAATATCCATATCC
Source organism: Nyctereutes procyonoides (assembly GCF_905146905.1). NCBI lineage: Eukaryota > Metazoa > Chordata > Mammalia > Carnivora > Canidae > Nyctereutes > Nyctereutes procyonoides. The sequence goes on from NW_026575119.1 coordinate 4,790,144, forward strand.
TGACTTAAGAAAACAAGCAAACCTTGTCCAAAGATATTCTCAGATCCCCTTTGGCAAAACCGCCTCATTCCAGCTCATTAGAGATATTTACATTTGAACTAAGCTTAAAATCTGGGGCCTTTTATAATTGGTTCTTCCTCTCTCCACCAAGTACAATAAATACATTTTTTAATTAATGTCTTTATTTTTTAAGGTTTATTTATTTAAGTAATCTCTCTCTCTACACCCAACGTAGGGCTGGAACTCATGACCCCAAGATCAAGAGTCTCATGCTTCTACAACTAAGCCAACCAGGTGCATCTCAATTAATGTCTTTAAATGGAATAAACAGTAATGGAATTCTGGAATGCAGCAAACACAGAAACCTGAGAAGCATACACAGCACTTACAGTCAATCAGATGACAGGAACTTAACATTAGTTCTAAAGAGCACTCTTGAATATATCAGAACATTTCAAGAGGACATTAAGAAAATATGACAAAATGTATGAAATGTCATTTACTACTATAAATGACACAGTACTTCCAAATATTTGAAAATGATACACCTTTGTGTGCCATACATATGACTCTGGTTACAGGGGATGCTTGAGGTTCCACTGGATTCATAACCTCTTGCAAACAGGGGTGTGCCAATACTGCCCTTAAGTCTAATGTACAACAAAGACTGCTCATAAGATTCAAATTAAATAAATGAAGTCTAGAAATATTTGGGTCAAGTGTTTGCCATAGGGACACCTGGGTGGCTCAGTGGTTGGGCGTCTGCCGTCAGCTCAGAGCATGATCCTGGGGTCCTGGGATAGAGTCCCAGCATCAGGCTCCCTGCATGAAGCCTGCTTCTCCCTCTGCCTGTGTCTCTGCCTCTCTCTCTCTCTCATGAATAAATAAAATCTTAAAAAAAAAGTGTTTGCCATATACAAAGCTCCACAAAGTTACTATAAAGCTAAGTTATACAGGTATCCCCTACATTCTGAAAGTTCACCTTACACCACTTCACTTAGATAAAGGACCCTACATTACCACCTGTTTTTGCTAACCAGAAGAAATCTGAGGATTCACTTTTACAAAATGGTAATTGCTTCCTCACTATAAGACATTTTGACTTATGAAAGGTTTCACAGGATATCAGGGGAAACCTGTACCTGTTCCAGGTAAGCTAAAAGAAATCCCAAAAGGACTTCTGCATTTATCAAAAAAAGGCAAAAGTGAAAACAGCATTCATCATTTGTTTTGCAGTAGTTATAAAGGCAGCTTGAGCCTGGTGCAGCCAGAAGGGCATCCTCAAGCTCCTTCTCCTCGAACTATACTCAGCATCTCAACACCAAGCTCCATAGCTTTGAACGTGTCTGTGAGTATCTCTCCTTTATCTTGACTTATTCTGTGCATCCGTTAGCAAGATGTGTCTTAAGGTATCAAAAAAGCCTGAAAGAGGTTATTTCTGGGCCTGGGAACACTCAAGAACTTTCCCACATAAATTAATAGTATTTGCTTCTTCACTTTGCACCATTTTGGCCTACAAAAGGTTTCACAGGAACTCTCTACTTTCAGATAGTAAGGGAAAACTGTACTGAGAATCTCAGGCTCAAGCTCTTAGGATACCCTAGGAATATCAAAAGTCCAATCTGTATAGGGTAACAGCAGAAGATACACCAAGCCACATGAGATATAAGAAAATTTATAGTTTAGTACTATTGTCATTTTATCAATAGAAATGAATAAACAAGTTAAGGACAAAGTAAATGGGGCAGTAATCTAAAAAGAAATGAGATATGCTAACTTCTGGATATTATTCCATCTGCTAAACCAAAATTCTTACATTTTAAAATAACTCACCACAATATACTAAAATCATTTAGAATTAGATTCTGGCCTCTGAATCAACACTACCCCAGAAAGAACTTAAAAAAAAAAAAAAAAAAAAACCCAGAGCTCTGTCCATATCTGTGGTCAGCTCAAGTGGTCTCCTGCACTCTTGAAGCTCAGCCCTCCAGCTTCTGGCTGCTGTGAGCTCTGCTGAGAGATAAACCCAACAGCGGACTGTGATGCCTAGGCCAGTTCCAACAGATCTACCTCTGTGGAGGACCCTTGTTTAGAAAGCTCCTTTATCCTTAACTGCTTATCCCGTGTCAAAAACCACCAAGATGCAACAGAGGACAACAGGAGATGGGGTTGTTTATACAGGTGCCACTCTCCAAAGGGCACTCACAGGAGCAACCCTCCCTACAGGGCCGGACTCACATCACAGGCCTAATGACAACACCATGGTGGGGGGCGGTGGGCAGTGAGGGTGAGCAGATTCTCCAGAGAGGAGCAGGGTCTAGGCAAAAACCCAAACAAAACCCGGTAAGTACAGCTTCTAGTCTGCTTTGCCAGGTTTTCCTGTCTGCGAGTATGGAACAGATACAATGAAACATACTAAAATAAAAGAACTTTATTTTAAAAATGTAAAGATTTAGTTCAGACGTTAAGGCTTCCAGTTCTGTTTTGTTTTTTCCTAAAAGGAAACTACATTCCTTCACTAACTCTCCATCCACATCCCTGCCGTCTGACCCCAAGTATTAGTAGTTTCTGCCCAGAGTTTAAATGACCTTTGCCCTTCCACCCACTTTATCTTCTGGAGGAATTCCATTCATCCTTTTGTTACCCACTGAAACCCACTGTGCTCTCATTTTCCCTCTCACTTTTATTTACATTCCTACAGAAACTCTTTATAGAGAAAGGAAATAGTTATCACTGGGTAGGTTAGAGAAAAAGATGAAAAATAAATTTGAATACCACAAAGCTATACTCCTTTTTAGCAAGACAGACACAAGAGTTTCAAAAAAATACATGTGTATACACACACATCTATTTTATGTTCGTTTTTTTTAAAACTTAACAATTGCTATGAAGTCAAATGTTTCTTTCCTAATACTTCAGTAAATAACTATTTTCATTCCTATTAAATCAAATACACATAACCAAAAAAAAAAAAATACACATAACCTAGAAGACCAGTAAATGACTACTAGCCATCTTAGTTATACCAATTTCACCCTGTCCTAGCATCCCAAGGACAAAATGAGATCATAGAGTTTTGAATTAAGCATCATACATCTACCCTGAAGCTGTATCAGGCTTTTCTACCTCCTTCATTCAGGTCCTGCTCCTAGAAAGTTACCAAACATTCATTCCAAGTCATTTGTAACTCAAGGGACAAAGCCAAGAAGTAGGGTGGGAGCCTCAACCATGCATAAATCCCCAGGCATGAATACAGATAAGAATATTTTTCTCAAAACTTGAGTTTCTATTGTTGAAAAATAAGGGGTTAAAAGAACAGAAATGAGGAAAGAGATGAAAAACACCAAACAAAAGGAGAAAAGGCAGTTTGTTATAGAAGAGGAGAGTGGTCATTGTCAATTCATTTTTCAGTTCTCAAACAAGAATCCACCTCATCCAGGAAGCTTTCCCTGATGCCAAGTCAGTGTCAGGTGTTTTCACCCTGAATTCTCTCCTACTGCATTCATTCTCCTATCTACAGCATTTATCACTTGCACCGAACCTGGATAGTTACTTGTCTTGCCTGTCCCACTGGAATTTAAGCTGTATGAGGACAAGAATCCTAACTACCTTGTAACTGTAGTATTTTTTATGTCAAACGTGGTCTATAATGAAGGTCAGTAAATATTACTAGAAAAATTAAATAAGGAGTTCAAATCCTGGTTCTACCATTAACTCACACTATAACATAAGATACTCAAGTTTTCTTATCTGCAAAATGGACATAATAGACAAATAATACTGTACTGTACCAGTAAATGCTAGCACAATTCAGGGACTCAACAGATGTTAAATGTGTACCTTTTTTTCATGCCTTTCATTAGTCCTCTGATCTCTGCATTCTGATGGATCCCTTCCTACCTTCTTCCCTCACTAATACCTTTCCCTCATGTCATCTTTTAAGAGTCTTTCTGCCACTGTATCCTTCACCTCCCTCTAACTTACCCTCCCGCTCTTCTTTCCATATTTGCCTTGCCATTTATTTCCATCTCCAAATCACAAAGGATCATTTGAATTTGAAAACTGTAAACTTTACCTTTTAATTTACACCAAGACAAAACATTTTATGTGACTACGTAACTTATACTCTAGATATGTTTTAACCGATGATTATTTATAGCATGATACAAAAATTGAACAAATGTTAATTTCACAAATTATAATGAAACAATATGCTTTAGTTTATTATTTTCAAAAGAGGTCTAAGCCTAATGAGGTGTTTAAAATAATAATTTAAAAACCCCCACTGAAATAAAATTGCATTTACCTAGTTTATAAAAACTATTTCTTTTCATAATAGCATGCACAACTTTGCATAATTATTTTTTTGGTGATGCTGCTTCAATGTTATGTGCTCCAAAAACCCCACTTTCATCAAAAGAGAATTATTTATTTTCACAGGAATGTAAATAAGAACAAAAGACAAAACACTTATACCCTTAAACAGAAAGTTCCATTAAAGGTCTCTTAATCTACTGTCCATTAGTGAACAGGTTTTGTATTTTGACTCCTTCTCTGAAGAACTACATCCAAGATTACCATGCTGCAACCATTCAGTGGAGAGCTCAGAATAAGCAGGTTATCTCATCAGCACCATCTACCGTAAATGAGGAATGAGGTCAAACTGTTCTGAGTTCCTTCAATATGAATAAAGACCTTGTGCACTTGTACAATATTTTTCATCATTAAAGGGGGAAGTTTCATAAACAAAGCCTAGATAACAAATGTATGTGTGTTGGTGGATTAAAGTATTCATAAGTTTTATGACCACATATATCAGGGAATCATTAGGTGATAATGAAACTGGCACAAAATTGCGCTGCTGTCATCCTAAGTCTCCATCTAGATGGCCACCACTCCTAAGTCAACTCTCATATAGACAGGGCTTCTCAAAGTGATATCAATTTATCTGTTTTATACCCTAAAACCAAAAATATAAGAAAAATTGGGAGTGCTTGGCTGGCTCAGTTGGTAGAGCATGCAACTCCTGATCTTGGGGTTGTTTGAACCCTATGTTGGGTACAGAGATTAATTAAAAATAAATTTTTTTTTGAAATTCAAAAATATAAGAAAAACTGCAGAACCCAGTTTTAGATACTTCTTCCCAAATGTAGCTAATTAATCTTCTACTTTTCATATCACTTAGACTTTCATGAATAGTGCTAAAGAGAAATAAATGTTTCTATGTAATATCTTAGTCGTTAGTTTCTAAAATATTCTCTGAAATACTTAATCAATAGCAAAGACAAAGTAAACATTTCTAGTTTGAAGCAATATATTGACACAATAACCTCAGGACTCTTTTTAAAATCTAAGCAAAATATGTATTTTTTCTTTTTCATCATTTCCTCCCATTTTTTCCTTTTAAATAGAATGTATAGCACTTTTAGATGTACCAAAGAAATTGAACAGGAAGTTTAAGGAAATTCCCATAAACCCACTGCAGCTCCACACATTCACAACTCCTTCCACTATCAGCATCCCCCACTAGAATGATACATTTGGTACAATTGATAAGCCTACCCTTATGAAAGTCCAAAGTTTACAATAGGGTTCACTCTTGATGTTGTACATTCTATGGGTTCTCACAAATGTATAACATTCTACCATCATAGCATCATATAGAATATAGTTTCACTGCTCCAAAATTCCTCCATCCCGGCCCAAGACTCCTGACAACCACTCACCTTTTTACTGTCTCCAGTTTTGCCCTTCCACAATGTCATACAGTTGGAATCATACAATATGTAGCCTTTTTACACTGGGTTCTTTCACTTAGAAATATGCATTAAAGATTCCTCTGTGTCTTTTCACGGCTTGATAGTTCATTCATTTTTATTTTTATTATTTTTTTGAGAGAGAAAGAGCTAGCACACAGGAGCCAATGGGGGGTGGCAACAGAGCGAGAAGGGGAGAATCTTAAGCAGGCTGTGTGCCCAGCACAGAGACTGACATGGGGCTCCATCTCACGACCCTGAGATCATGGTCTGAGCCAAAATCAAGACTCAAATGCTTAACCAACTGAGCTACTCAGGCACCCCCAAAGTTCACTTATTTTTGGTACTGAAGAATATATCATCATTGGGGCGCCTGGGTGACTCAGCAGTTAAGCATCTGCCTTTGGCTCAGAGCATGATCCTGGAGTCCTCGGATTGAGTCCCACATCCGGCTCCCTGCATGCAGCCTGCTTCTCCCTCTGCCTGTGTCTCTGCCTCTGTGTGTGTGTGTGTCTCTCATGAATAAAGAAATAAAATCTTCAGAAAGAAAAATATATATCATTGTCCCAATATACCAGTTTCTTTATCCATTCATCTACTGAAAGACATCTTGGTTGCTTCCAAGTTCTAGCAATTATGAATAAACATGTGTGAACATTAAGTAAATACCAAGGAGCATAACTGCTGTCTTATATGCTAAGAGTATGTTTTATTTTGTAAGCAACTGCCAAACTATCTTCCAAAGTAGCTATAACATTTTGCATTCCACCAGCAATGAATGAGAGTTTCTGTTGCTCCATATACTCAACAGCATTTGGTGTTGTCAGTATTCCGTATTTTGGCCATTCGAATAGGCATGCAGTGTCTATTATCTTAATTTTCATTTCCCAGATAATATATGATGTGGAACATTTTTCCATATGTTTATTTGTCATCTGTGTATATTCTTGGGTGAGGTACCAGCCCAGGTCTTTTGCCCAGTTTTAATAGGGTTGTTTGCGTTCTTATTGTTGAATATGAAGAGTTCTTGTAGATATTAGGTAACAGTACCTTATCTTATGTGTCTTTGCAAAATAGTTTCTCCCAGTCTGTGGCTTGTCATATTTTCTTGACTATCTTTTGTAGAGCAAAGTTTTAATTTTAATGAAGTCTAGCTTATCAGTTTTTCCTTCATGGATCATGCCTTTGGTGTTGTACCTAAAAAGTTATTATCATAGCCAAAGTCGCCTAGATTTTCTCCTAAGTTATCTTCTAGGAATTTGATATTTTTGCGTTTTTGTATTTAGGTCTATGATTCATTTTGAGTTAATTATTTTGGTAGGTGTAAAGTCTCTGTCTTGGTTCATTTTACTGCATGTTGATGTCCAGAAGATAAAACTATCTTTTCTCCACTGTGTTGTCTTTGCTCCCATGTCAAAGATCAGTTGATTATTTATGGGGATCTATTTCTTGGCCTTCTGTTCTGTTCATATATCTATATTTGTCTATTCTTTTGCCAGTACCACCCTGTCTTGACTACTCTAGCTTTACATCAAGCCTTAAAATTAGGTGGCACCATTCCTCCAACTTTATTAGTCTCCTACTATATTGTGCTGATTATTCTGGGTCTTTTACCTCTTATATAAACTTTGGAATCAGTTTGTTGATATGCACAAAATAACTTGCTAGGATTTGCATGGGTCTGCACTGAATTTAGAGATCAAGTTGGGAAGAACTGGTATTCTGACAGTACTGAAAGATCAACAGTACCCACTTACATGGAGTATCGATTAAGTTCTTCCCTGATTTCTTTCATTTTTCATTTTCTTTCATTTTCTACCCACTTACATGGAATATCTATTAAGTTCTTCTCTGATTTCTTTCATCACAGTTTTGTAGTTTTCTTCATACAGATCTTATACAAATTTCGTTAGCTTTATATATAAGCATTTAATTTTGGAGGTCCTAATGTAAATAGTACTGTTTTTAATTTTGAATTCCACTTGTACATTGCTGGTATATATGAAAGCAATTTATTTTTGTATATTAAGCTCCATGCAACCTTGCTATAATTACTTATTAGCTCTAGGAGTTTTTGGTTAATTCTTTAGAATTTTCTAAATAGACAATCATGTCATGTGGAGAACAAAGACACTTTCATTACTTCCTTCCCAGTCTGGATACATTCTACTTCCTTTTCTTGTCTTATTGCATTAGCCAGTATGATGTTGGAAAGGAGTGGGAAGAGGCAATATCCTTGTCTTGTACCTGATCTTACTGAGAAAGTCTCCAGTTTCTCACCATTAAGAATAATGGTAGCCATAGTGTTTTTGTAAATGTTATTTAACAAGTTGAGGAAGTCCCCTCTATTCCTAGTTTATTTATTTTTAAGACTTTATTTATTTATTCATGAGAGACACAGAGAGACAGAGGCAGAGACATAAGAAAGAAGCAGGCTCCACATGGAGGGAGCCCAATGCAGGACTTGATCCCGGAATTCCAGGATAACGCCCTGCACCAAAGGCAGGCACTCAACCACTGAGCCACCCAGCCATCCTTCAATTCCTAGTTTAATAAGAGTTTTATAGCTAATGGGCATTGGATTTTATCAAATGTTTTTCCTGAATATATTGATAATCATGTTCCTTTTTTTCTTAAGCTTGTTGATGTGATAGATTACATTAATTCATTTTTAAATGATGAACTTGACAGACTTACACGCCTAGGATAAATCCCACTTGATCATGGTGTATAATTCCTTTTACATTGTTGGATTCAATTTGCTAATATTTTCTTGAGGATTTTTGTATCTACATTCATGAGATATTAGTCCATGGTTTTCTTTTCTTATAATGTTTTTATCTAATTTTGGTATTAGAGTAATCCTGGCCTCCTAGATGAGTTAGAAAGGAGCTCCTCTATTTCTATCTTCTTAAAGAGAATGCAGAGAATTGATAGAATTTTTCCTAAACATTTGGTAGAATTTATCAGTGAATCTGGACCTGGTGTTTTCTGTTTTGGAAGATTATTAATTATTGATTCAATTTCTTTAATAGATTTAGCCTTATTTAGATTTCCTATTTAATTACATCATTTGTTTATTATGAAAGTTCCATTTTATTTCTCTCAGAAATATGAAATTCACAGATTTATTATCTGTGAATATGTGGCATACTCACTTGTTTTCTAATAGTCAGGTAATGTAGTATATGTATATATTAGCTATATGTCTAACTCATTATTTCTAATGCAGACAAATAATAAAGAATCTTTAAAAGCCCATATTCTATAAAGAATAAAGAGTTTAAAATAATTTGAAATTATAATGCTTAAAAATAAGACATTTAACCATTAAAATATTAATTTAGCATTTCTCTTTATGATTCCTGAATTTAAAATAGCCAGGCATTTTTCATTGTTTCCTCCTAGTATTTGAAATATTTTATTTTTTAGGTAAAATTTCCTGTAACTGCACTTACATAGTCTGCTATTAGCGTGAGTATAAATAAGATCTATGCAACGACTACTATGAAGTATAAAGAATGTCCAGAAACAAGAAATGCTTTCTCCTCATGTTTTTACATCAAAAACTCATGTTAGGGGCACCTGGGTGGCTCAGCCAGTTAGGTATTCAACTCTTGGTCTAGGCTTGGGTCATGGTCTTGGGGACATGGGATCTAGCCCCAGATAGGGCTCTGTGCTCAGTGGGGAATCTGCTTTTCTCCTTCTCCCTCTGCTCCTTCCCCAGCTCACATATTCTCTCTCTCTACAATAAATGGATAAATCTTAAAAAAAAAAAAAATTAAGTTGCACTCTAATATTTAGGAATAGCTCGAGGGAAATTCATTTGAAAATTTTATCTACCTATGCAAAACAGCATAAATGCCTACTTACTCCAAGCAAAAATTCTACTCTAATTTTCTAGATATACACACACACATAAACTATATATAATAATTAAACAACTATTTTGGTGTATTTAACTATTTAAAGTAGTTAACAAGGGATCCCTGGGTGGCGCAGCGGTTTGGCGCCTGCCTTTGGCCCAGGGCGCGATCCTGGAGACCCGGGATCGAATCCCACGTCGGGCTCCCGGTGCATGGAGCCTGCTTCTCCCTCTGCCTGTGTCTGCCTCTGCCTCTCTCTCTCTCTCTCTCTCTGTGACTATCATAAATAAATAAAAAAAATAAATAAAGTAGTTAACAGTAAACAAACTGAATACATTAGGAATAAAGTTTAAAAAATATTAGAATAGGAATGCCTGGGTGGCTCGGTTGGTTAAGTAAGCATTTGCCTTTGGCTCAAGTCATGGTCTCAGGGTCCTGGGATCCAGTACGACATCGGGCTCCCTGCTCAGCAGGGAGTAGCTTCTCCCTCTGCAACTCCTCCAACTCATGTTCTTTTTCCTGTCTCTAATAAATTAAATCTTTAAAAATATAAAGAAATTTTTTTAATTAAAAAAAAATTTTAATTAAAATAAAAAATAAATTAAAAACCATCCTGGCATATTGGCAACATGTGAAGAAGCTAGACTAGACTGAGACTACATGGAGAGAGAAAGGCCAAAGCAGCACCTGCTGAGGGTGAAGTCATCCTGGACGTTCAAGCCCCAGTCAGGTCACCCCAGCAGATAGCACAAGAACAGAACAACTGCACAGTTAAGCCTAGCCAATCTAAGAATTATAAGAAATAATAAATTGTTGTTTTAAGACATCAGATTCAATGATGGTCTGTTACACAACTATAAATAGCAACACAAAAACATAGGAAAATATCTTCATAACTTGATTTAATACAGCTTTCTTAAACATGCAAATTTATTAATGGGAATTATTGTCTCATCTCTTTTATATTATCTATTAATTGCTAACTCATGAATTATTTCTAGAAAGCTAGCTAACAGTCTTCAGTATTTTCCTGCTATTTTTGGTAAATGAAATTCATTTACAGTGCCATACTGCATTTATTGAAAAAAAATTCGCATAAGTGGACCCGCACAGTTCAAACCCACATTACTTAAGGGTCAAGTGTAATTCAAATGTGAATGCATTCATATATAGCAAGAATAAGCAGTAGCCAGAGTCTGCATCAGAATCAAGGTTGACACAGCCATGTTTAACTATAAATCATAAACATACATATATACATACAACACGCATTTAGATTGGCAAATATTTTATTACTTAAAATATTTTAATAAAATATTTGACTCTCCTCCCATCAAAGTCTCTGGCCTGTACTAAAACTTCTTTTATCCATGTCCTTGGACTGGGACCAGGAGCCTGGGTATGGAGGATTAGCCACCCTCAATACAGGGAGGAAAGGCTGCAGAGCAGAGACCAAAAGAGAATACTACCACCCTGACACTAAATACAGAGAAATCAGTCATTTACTGTTAATTTAAGAACCAGAGCCACATGGGGATCCCTGGGTGGCTCAGCAGTTTAGCGCCTGCCTTCGACCCAGGGCGTGATCCTGGAGTCCTGGGATCGAGTCCCACATTGGGCTTCCTGCGTGGAGCCTGCTTCTGTCTCTGCCTGTGTCTCTGCCTCTCTCTCCCTTTCTCTCTGTGTGTCTTTCATGAATAAAGTTTAAAAAAAAAATCAGAGCCACATTCACTGCCTAGTCATAGCTGCCTGAAGCTAATATTGAAATGCTTTTGTAAGTCTGCAAAGTAGGTAGTGGTGTGCCTAACAACTATATAAATTAATTAATTTATGGAAGGAAGCATCTAAGAATAAAAAATGTTAAGTAAAGGGCATCTAGAAGTAAAATTTTGCCTCAGGTACCTGGGAATTCTTTCAAGGTACTTTAAAAACATTGTAATTTATACTATTTGGAAGTCAGACTTTTGCAGATCTACCCTCTAAAATATAGCCGCTGAACACAGAAGCATGATTACCCCACCAAAATACAGCTTATCACAAAACCTCCATACTCAAACTCCTTAATAACCCTTCCTTATATAACAGAGACTTCACAATAAACCTAGTTATCTGATTTCTTAACTCAGAAAAAATTAGAAGGAGTAGCTGACAGATGCAAGCATAACAACATGGAAGAGGTGATAACTGACAGCTTGACCTCTACAAAAGACAAAGAAACAGACTGCACTGTGTTGAGACTGCTCAACAATAAGTGGAAGGGTAATCCTAAACCCCCAGAAAAAGGTTAATCTATGCTGTGTAGTCTTTGTTCGGTGGACGTAGGGAGCCCTTCATGTGTGGAAGGAAAGATTTAATAAAAATTACAAGAAAAGAAAAAGGGTTCTGGACTCTCACAGAATAAACTCCAGTTAGATTAAATATTCATCCCTGAGAATACCTTATTTCCTAGCCAGTGCCAAATAAAGGAGCCACTGCTTTATTTTCAAGTTTTTCTTCCTAAAAGAAACTACTTCAACACCACCAGAGATTGCCTGCTAAAAAACTAATGTACTTTCCTCCGAAATCCCTTACCAAATATTTGAAGGATAAGGGGCAGCTTGTGTTTGTTCTTTGTCTACTGTTTTCTGTTTCCTTTAGGCCTATTTGCAGGCAAAGGGCCAATAGTAGATAGCTGCTCTGATTACTCTAAAGAACCCAAACTCAAGAACACTGTTCATGCGTTCCTGCTGGTGAAGCCAGGGGTCTACACACTTTAAAGGTGAAACTATTTCTTCCTTTGTGCCCTCTACTATCAGTCCTTATCAAACAATCATCAGAATAATTTATTTACTTGTCATCTTGTGTAAAATCATTTTATTCACATATAGGTTATGCTGCTTATTTCCAGATTTGTATTTTGTCTCAGCTGACTGAAATATTTGTTTTTGTTTTTTTTTTAAAGATTTGTTTTTATTTATTTATTTATTTATTTATTTATTTATTTATTTATTTATTCAGAGAGAGCGAGAGAGAGGCAGAGACACAGGCAGAGGGAGAAGCAGGCTCCATGCAGGAAGCCCGACGTGGGACTTGATCCCGGGTCTCCTGGATCACACCCCGGGCTGCAGGCGGTGCTAAACTGCTGCGCCACTGGGGCTGCCCTGAAATGATATTTGAATACAGTTCGTTATTAACAATCAACATTAATGCAATCAATTCAAGTTAGCCTGTGTAATCTAAATTAAGAGAAAGACAGAAGGGAGGAAAGAAGAAAAGAGAAAGGAGAAACTTTTGGTTTATGCTTCAAAGAAATACTAAAATTACTTCAAATCAGCCAAAGTGAATCATCTGTCTACCAGCATGCCTCACATTACATGGCCTATTTATAACTAAGAAAAAAGCAACTAATGTAAGAAATAGTTTTGTGTTATAAACTGCATAATTTTACTGTTTTAATAATGAAATTAAAACTAACAATTTTCTTTCTTTCCTTCCTATGAACTTCCTATAATTATAACTCAAAGTGGCAAGTGGTGTCTACAGCTAGCTGACTCTTCACATGAAGACTGATGAAAACTAGGTTTCATTTTAAATACATGTCATTTCACAAGTTCTATGATTAAATATTTACACTAGTTTTCCTCAGTCAAAAATGAATGAACCGAATGAACTTCTGTTGATCTTCTCTTCCACAGGATAAATTTCCCTTTTTCTGGTACTTTTAGAGTGCATATTCTCACAAGGGTGGGTTGAGGAGTGGGGCAGGTGTTGGGGATGAGGAACACTTGCTTTGTCCCAAGAGCAGCCATCTTCTGGTCTTTGGCAATTTTAGCAATGTGCAGTTCTGCCCACTATCCGGAAGTCTGGGTACCTGGGTACCCAGCTCCAGAGGGATCACTCCTCAATCAAACAACTGACCCACAAAGCCCTAGATCTCACCATCATGCAAGACAAAGCTTGAATATACTAACCTCCTATTATTTATTGGTAAGTAATGCACAGAGGAACTTGAAATTACCTGAAAATATAATCTACAGTAAGAATCTACAAATCTTATGAGGTTAGTATTTATAATTTTCAAGAACAAAGTCATTGCAGAGGTTCTGATTACTGTTAAAAGTAATGAGACTAAAGATCAGTCAACAGGTAAAATTTGCCTTAAAATTAGAAGTTTGGCAAATAATTCTGGTTCGGTTCGGTCAAAAGTACTTTGAACATCATGTATCAAAATAGTTTGAACACAACTTTAATACCAAAAGGTCTCAAGTAGTTAATCAGAAATGAGAGGCACACACACTGCATTTTATACTGTTTTCAATTTGCTGACACAACATCATTCTGTGCTCTCTAGTGAGCAAGAGTAATCCTCAATGGCATTAAGAGGAGAGGCTGAGCATGAAACCACAGGCAAGTCAAGTAATGACTTTATTCTTTTTGTCATTTTCCTTTCAAGTGGAAGATTCCTAACGCTCTTTGCTTCTGACAATGTTTATAAACAGAACTCTCAGAAGTATCTGAATGCAAAAAAAAAAAAAAAAAAAAAACAGATCTTTCCTACAAAGTGTGATAGACAGTCAACCAGCTGAGTCTTCATCCTGCAGACACAGATTTGGAAGCACTTTTAAGAACTAGTTTCCACAAAAATAAAACTCAAAAATTGTCCAAATTACTACTTTGATCTCCATCAAAGAAAAATAATGTATAACTTAAGATTTACCATAATCAGCTATACTAACAACTCTGTTCTGGGAAAATTTAAAAAACATTAACACTAGGAAAACAGGTTTCACCCAGATATATGGATTAGGCTAAAACTTTTGATATGTAGCATTTCATTCTAACATATAAACACTCTATTTGTAACATACCTATTACAATTAAAGGCAGTATCTTTTATGCCTTATAATAAAAGAAAGTAGCTGTTAGGTTCAAGATGACACAACACTTCATCTGTTACTCCCTAAAATTTGCCTTGAATCTTAAAATTCTTCTTTTACATAATATCTGCATTCTACAATTCTGATAGCCTTTTTGAGAGGGATCCTAAGTGAATTGCTAAGCTAAAGCATAACTCTAGTGCTTAGTGGGTGAATGGATTTCAGTAATAAGAGCTACATAAATTCATCCTTCTAAAACTAAGCCTTCCAGGGCATGTGGGTGGCTTCCGTGGGTTTAGCATCTGACTCTTTATTTTGGCTCAGGTCATGATCTCAGGGTGAGATCAAGCCTCTTGTGGGGCTCCAACCTCAGTGGAGAGTCTGCCTCTCTCCTTCTCCCAAGTTCTCTGCACCCCCCTTCAAATAAATCTTTAAAAAAATAAATAAAGCCTTCCTCCTCTCATCCACTGAGAAAATACTAATTTTTCCTTGTAATATTATCAAGTGTAGATGTCTACTATCTGATGATAATGATATATATATTCAATCCATTTGCTTGTTCTTTTAAGGTCAACTTCTTTTCTTCCAAAGGCAAAACATACTACACTATAAAATCAGCAATGTTGTAATTAATAAATTATAAATCATTGGCTTTTCTGTACATTTTGACACCTTACCAACAGGGATTTAAGATAACAGACTTTAACTCAATTTTAACCACATTGCTAAATAAATACCATAACAAAATAATAACAAACTCTGCCTCAATAAAAATGGAATCGTAATCTGAGGACACATTTCAGTTTATTGCTTCCCTTGTTAATCTTTCACTTTCTTAAATGCATTTATAACTAAAAGTGAGAAAGAATGTACATTAACAACTCTCTATTTCGTGACATAACTTTTATAGAACATGTTTATTCCCCATTTCTGTCCTGCTCCCTGCCACATCTCTAATACAGAAGTTCAGCTGAGAAAATTTTGTCTCAAATGGAAAGATCTGAGCAGACTATGAAGCCTGTGTGGACAGCATCTCTGTACCCCTGTGAGTTTTGTTTTGTTTTGTTTTTAAGATCTTATTTATTTATTCATGAGAGACAGAGAGAGAGAGGAAGAGACACAGGCAGAGGGAGAAGCAGGCTCCATGCAGGGAGCCTGACCTGGGACCTGATCCCCAGTCTCCAGGATCAGGCCGTGGGCTGAAGGCGGCACTAAACTGCTGAGCCACCTGGGCTGCCCTCCTGTGAGTTTTTAGGAGGTGTAGTATCATGCCTCATGTGGCTTGCTCAGCTGCAGCCCTTTACAAAGATGAAGCACACACAATATTGCTTCTACTTTTCTTCCCAAGTGGTATCAGTACTCCAACATGCTGACTCCCTGATGGCAGTGCTCCAGGGCTGTCCAGGCATAAAATGTCAAGAGGGGGGCCCTTTCTCCCAGGCAGACACAAAAGGATACCTATTCAACTGACATATAACAGACACCCACTGCAAAGTGCTGTGCTCAGCACACAGGGATAGTAGGTTGAAATGGACACAGAGCATGGACAAGCAAGGAACACTGAAACATAAATAACAGAAGTCAGCACACATAATAAGAGCTACAAAGTCCTCTGAGAGTTCTGAGGAGCTAGAAAGATCATAGAAGGGACTATGAAAGAGGGGACAGCTGAAAAAGACTCTCAAAGGATGGGTGGGAATTGGAGATACGAATAAAATACACTCTACAGGTAAACAAAGAGGAGACACCACAGCATGAGGCTCGCAAGTGTATAACATCTGCTTATTCTGTCAATATTTATCTCAAATTATTCTACTCCATATTCAAAAGTGATTCATATCTAAAATTCACTGTCAACAAATGTTTACTGAACACCACGCAGTCACAGGCACTGTTCTGGGTGCTGAGGATGCACTGTAAAAGGCAAAATCACTGCTCTTATCAACCTTATTTTCCACTGGAGATGAACAAAGAGATCCACAAATAATATAAAAGTTCATGTCAGATAGTGATAAGTACAAAGAAGAAAAATAAAGCAGAGCAAGGGCATGGTGGCTTAGGGGGATTTCTATTAAGGGTGATCAGTGAGGTGGTATGTGAGCAGAGACCTGAATCAAGTGAGAAAATAAGTGATTCCAACAGAGGAAAGATTGGAGGGGGGTATGTGCAAAGGCCCTGCGGCAGAACAGTCTGGCATTATCTAAGACTAGCAGAAAAACCCATGTGTCAAGAGTAGAATAAGTGAAGGAGAAAAAAAGGCAGGAAATGCTTCTGGAAAGGTAAGTGAAGTAAGAATGAGCATTTCTCAGTAAGAGCACTGTTGTCATTTGGGACAGGATAATGTTGGCTTTTTTCTGTTCAGTATCATGGTCCTTGAAGCACTGAATACCAATAGCACCATCCTTGTAATGACAGAAGAAACCATGACTTATTTCCAAACACTCCTATAGGTGACAAAAAGGGAGCAGTATCTCCCACTGAGAACCACTGAGGTAGATCCTGTTTGGCTTTATTGTCATAAATACTTGATATGATTTTGTTGAGCATAAGTGAGAAGCCACTAGAGGGTTGGAACATAGGAAATAGCATGTTGTCTCTTTCATGGAACTATGATCTGAATTCGATCTTTAAAAGACATCTTTGTCTACTGTATAAAAAAGTGAGTCTAGAACAAAGTAGCCCCACAGTAACCAGGTACAAGGCTACCATAATCAGCTAATTGTGACAACTTGAACTGGGGTCATAGTGGAGATGCTGAAAAGTAGCAAGACTAGGGGCATTTTGTTGACAGAGCCATTAGAATCTGCATGATGTAGCTTCATCCAGTTGAAGCAAAATACTTCAAAAGGGTAAGTCAAAGATGAGGTTAGAGTGGGAAACTGAGAAGAGATTGCTGAGGACCTAGAGAGCCAGCTCAAAATCTGTAGTCTCATCCTGTAGGCAACAGGGTGCCAAAGAAGCACTCCATGCTTTCAGCAGAGTATTCCAATAGCAGTGTACGGACTAAATGGGAAAAGGAGAAACCGAAAAGAAGGAGACCAGAGGAGTGAGGCCAATTACAGCATCCATAGGGGTAAAGGAAGCAGGCTCTGCATAGGTGAATCCAAAAGACATCACAGAGACAAAGGCAGGGCCAGTTAATGACTGGCTGACACTGAGATTCTACTCTGGCTGACAGAGGGATGACAGGACCATGAACAAAGCTGGGCATTATGGAGAGAGAGGAGAGGGTTTCAGAAGAAAAGGAGTATGTCCAGCATCAGCTTCAGATAATATCCTGGGTTTGAGTGCTGGCCAATCTCACAAGAAGGAAAGTAAACTGAATATGTGGGGCCAGAGCTCAAACATCAGGGCTGGAGATCACTTTTTGGGAGTCATTAGCAAGATGATGACCAATCAAGTCCCAAGTTTGAAATAGCGCCACCACCAGACAGAAGGTTGGCAGAGAAAACCGTGGATACAGAATGTGGTGATGGGAGAAAAGGAAGAGGCAGTTTCAAGAACACAGCTGTGTGCAATGAGGTCAAATGCACAGATGTAAAGGGTGAGAAAGCCTGAAAAAGGCCAAAGGACATTGTGACTAAGAGTCAGGAACTGCCAACAGTGCAGTTTCATCAAGAGAGAGAGAAAGTGACTGCAAAGTGCTAACGGAAGTGAGTCAGTCTAGGAAACCAACACGGGAGTACACTATTTGTCAAGGTGTGGTGATAAAAGAAGTACATAGGAGGGGGGGTAGCTTGGGCAGAGCTGAGAGGAGATTGTGTGAGTGCATGTGCGCGTAAATGTCTTAACACTGGGAGTTAACTTAAGGGGCTTAAAGAGAAGAACTCCAGTGCAAACAGAGAATAAAACTGCAAGATGACACCTTCTGCTGAGCAAGAGGATAACAGGAGAGATGGGCAGAAAGACATCCTTGGAGAGGAGAAGGCATCCTTGTTTCTTCCTCGACAAAGAAGGGAACACCATCAGGCCTTGTGACCCATGGTGGCCACCATGTTGCTGACAGCATAACAGACTGGTGTCAACAGTATGTGAAACTCTGAAGTGAATGATGAGATAAGGAATAACGCTATAGATGGCAACACAACTAATAATCATTCTAGAAGAATCAATATTCTGACTAATGCCATTATTCTAGTTAATGTCATGACATCAGAACAACAATGTTATGATTCACAGTTTGTCTCTTTTGTTTAATGCACTTGATGTGAATGAAAGAGGTGGGTGGTTAAGTATCTTTGGTAAATGAATGAAGAACAATCTTCTAGACACCGTTTAGCATGCTATATATAAAACAGTATGTTTTGTTTCTGAAATTCATCATTTAGACTCCTACTTAGTCTTTCTCAATCACTTGACATTTACAATTCAGTTTCAAATTCATAAATCAAAAAAATTCTGCTTTTTACTGTAGTTGTGTATATCCGTCAAGTTTTTTCCTAGCCACCATAACACTACCATTCCATAGCATTGAAAAGCAAAATATACAGAGTGCTATAATGAGAAAAAATCTGATGGAGCTTGATTTTTTAAAAAGGAGCAGGAAAGAACAGAATCCAAAGATAAGCTAAGTAATTAACGAGATAATCAATCATAGCTCATACTAACCACATTTAACTAGCCCTCCCCCCAAAAAGTAAACTACAGAAAAAGCACAAGGCAGCAGCAATTGTCTTTAGATCAGGAGCTTTTAAAGTAATTGGTCATGATGTATCACCAATCATATAGGAAACATTTAGAGATAATGAAAATGCATCTTTGTAAATATATTTTATATAGTTTGCCAAAATTATCAATGAAGCTAAAGTCTTATAAGAACTATGAATGGTGACATCCTGAATAACTTAAAACAGCATTACTCACCCCAATTCTAAACCTAAGTTGTACTATATCTCAATTACCAAACTAGTTTTAAAAACACACAAAAAAGAATCAAGAGTTCAGTTAATTCCAATTACAAAATAACATAGGAAAAAAATTAAAAATTCACTAGACTGTATCAACAATCAATAACCTATTTTCAAAGAACTCTTAATTTATTAGACACTAAAAAGTTCTGAATGGCAGATGATAAACAAAGAACTACTCCTTATTTCACATATTTTTAAAATATTCCTGTTGAATAAGCTGTAATTATCACCAAATATTTCATCTTTCACTGATAGGTAAATGGCAAAATGATTAATGGAGACCATCTATGGCTACAAAAGTATGTGGTTTTCTTAACAGGTGTCAGGTGTCAAGTTGGAATTTAGGCTTTACAACTTGTGATGAGCCCACAGCAGCATAATGTTTCTTTCTAAATCTGAATTAGCATTTTATATTCTGAAACAACATTTGGCAGGGGTAGTTGGGATCCCTGGGTGTTGTACAGCATCCATTCATTATTTATTTTTCTATACTACCATATTAATCTATAATTACTCTCTCTGTGTGCCTTTTTCCACCAGTAGACTGGAAACAACTTGAGAGTAGAGAGACAACATCCCCAGGAAGCAGAACAGTGCCATTGAGATAAACCCAGCCACTTTTAAGAGGTGTGTCAAAGGGCAATAGGATAGCTACAATACAGTTTCCCAATGGAAACATACCATCTCTGGATACTTGAGCAGAATCTAACTGCATCCCCAAATACCTCACCTTAGAAAATTCTTAAGGAAAACCTTGAAAAAATAATGCCACAAGAGTGAATGAAGGGAACCCCATAAATTCTGGAGTCAGAAAATGATTCTAAATCCCAAATGCCTGATGTGAACTTTATTAAGGATTTTATTTCCTATAAAAGTAACATAATGCATTTCAATTTTAATCTTCAAAGTTGTTTCACTATTCTACTTTTCAAGCTGTTTCCATGAATAGTAAGTGCATCATCATTAAATACATAGATACTCTAAATGTGTATCTTCTAAAAATCTGCATTAGAAAATTACAGGCTATAAAATCAAGTAGTCTTCAAACACAGGGAGCCACCAAAACATATTACAGTATACATGTGCATTAGTTTCCTATGGTTGCTGTAACAAATTACTGCAAACTTCACAGATTAAAGTAACACAAAGTTATTATAGTTCTGGATGTCTGAAGTCTAAAATGGGTCTCACTGAGCTAAAATCAAGGTGTCAGCAGGGGTGCATTCTTTTCTGGAGGCTCTAGGAAAGAATCCATTTTCTTGCCTTTCCCACCAGATGCATTCTTTGGCTCATAGGTCCTTCTTCCATCTTCAAAGCCAGTAGCAGAGCTTTAAGTCTTTCTCAACCAAGCATTAACTCTGCTTCCCTCTCCCCTTCTAAAGGCCCTTGTGATAACATCAGACCCATCTGGATAATCTAGGATCTTCTCTTCATCACAAAGTCAGCTGATTAACAATCTTAATTCCCCTTTGTCAGGTAACAACATATTCACAGGTCCCAAGGATTAGGATGTGGACATCTTGTGGGGAGAGGGGCATTATCTCGCCTGGCACAATTCGTAATCATCCATTAGTACACATACCATTTTATCTTTTCACATAGATACAAAGACATATACCATATCCACACACACAAAATTCTTTAGATTTTTCTGTTCTACTTTATGAATTCTAGACTATGCTGAATAATTCCACAAATATCTCCTATAACTTTGTAGTGTTAAAATTTTTTTAAAAAAAATCTGTTCTTAAAAGAAATAACAGATGGTTCAAAGAGTGCAAACCAGAAAATAGCTTACTTTGATCAAAAAGTAGGATAACAAAAGCACAATAACCCCAATGAATAACTCTTTTAGGTTCACAAAGTGTAATATCTACTATGATCTCATTTTAGGCTTATTCTAGAAAAGGTCCTAAGGCTCCTGTCCATAGTCTTAATTCATACTGCTATAGGCAGGCTGACCTATGGCTACACTTTTGTTAAGTTAATTTTACTTTATCTCAAAAGAGTGAGTCTTTCCAGAAATTCTCAAGGTCTCCATTCAGTTAACCAAAGATATCTGAACTCCGTCTCAAGTGTCAGTGCTTTCCAATAAAAATAAATCATGACATTTTAATTTCAACTTTAGTTATGGGAAAATGGATTCATCTTTACAATTCTTTTTTTTATTAAGTGAAGAGACTTACATAAAATAATTAAAGTATTTGAATTTAATTAAGAATGATTCTTTTGTCAAATTCAAATAAATTGCCTAATACTTCTGTTGGCCACTTTCTTTTCTTTTTTCTTTTTTCTTTTTTTTTTTTTTTTTTTTTTGAGCACCCAGAGCATTCACAAGACAACTGGGAATAAAAGCAACCCCAGTTTAGCTCATGAGAGCTTATGAAATATAGGTACAAATGTCAAATGTAGAATCAATGCCAAATTGCAACTATGATTAAGATTTACTTGAAACAACACAAATTAAAAAATGCATTGCAGCTTCTAATTGTATTTATATGGATGGGTCATTTAAAAGAAATACTGTTTAACTCAACATAACGTTAAATGATCCAAGTATAAACAGACCATGCCGTGTTTATAAATAGTCGAAATGTCTCTCATTCAAAATGCTGGCCCTCAAATAGAGCGATGGATGTTCCATCCACTACATATACACAGCAGATTCATAAAAGGTATGTCAAAAGTTTTTTTCCTTCATTCACTGAGTTAATAAAAACTAACATTTAATTAAAATACATTGAGGTTAATTCTAAAATGATAGGAAATTTCTTTCAAATGGTTTTCACCTTGTTTTTCAATAAATTCTAGAATTATTTACATCTAAGATAAAATTTCAACTTTAATCCCACAATGTTAACTATTCAAATATTATTGACTCCCCTTTTTTAAAACTTCTATACAAATGGGATCTACAATACGTGAGGCTCAACAAGTTGAAAAACAATGTCTTGATCATTGTCCTGCTCCTGTGAGATGTTAAGTAACAACAGAAAGACCACACATTCTGGGGCCTGGAGTGGGATCCGGCTCTGCCTCCCAGCAGCTGTGTGTCGTAGGCATGCTCACTTTCTCAGAGCCCACCCTGCTTCATTTATATAAGAGAGAGGGTAATAACACCTACCTCGTGGGGCTGCTGTGAGAATTAACTGAGTTAAAATATGCCAAGCAGTTAGAATAGTACTGGCACATGGCACTCAACAAATGTGTTGTTACTATATTACAGTTATTATATTACCGTTTTTACTACACTGTCTCTGACCATGTTTGTTGCCCTAAATTTGTCATTAATAAAAAGAAAAATACATTTCTGAAGAGTCTATCTAAATTGCCAACATTCATTTTGGCCTAAAGCTGTGACAGGATACCTACACCTCTGCCAACTCTCTGTAACCATTAACCTACTACCCATTACTGTTCCCATCACAGTCCTGAACCAATGCCTTTTTCTTTTTTTTTTTTCCAATGCCTTTTTCTACTTCTACCTGAACCATCTCTCTTCAATTATCGATTCATTCAAGCATATTCAAATATCTACATGTCAAGCACTGTGCAGACATTGGAAATAGAAAGATATAGTAGTATCAGGTCCTGTCTTTCAAAACCTATTAGCCTAGAAAAAGAACAAATGAAAAGATGTCAACAGTTTAAAAAATTCCAGAATGAGGGACCCCTGGGTGGCTCAGCCTTTGACCCAGGGCGTAATCCTGGGGTCTGAGATCGAGTCCCACATGGGGCTCCTGCAGAGAACCTGCTTCTCCCTCTGCCTGTGTCTCTGCCTCTTTCTCTCTCTGTTTCTCATGAATAAAATCTTTAAAAGAAAACTAAAATTAAATAAATAAATAATTCCAGAATGAAAATATACCTAAGACAGAGTATTGGCAAAAAGAATGGCCTGACATCCTTGCTGAGGAGCGAGAGTGCCAGGCCAGGGAGCTGGTCAGAGGAAGAAAGGGAGGCAAGGCATTGTAGGTAAAGGGGGTGGCTTGCACAAAGGCAGACATGCAGGAATTGCTGAGAGTGGTCTATATACTAGATAGCCAGTGAGGGCACTGGTATGACCCTGTGCAGTGACAGTCAGAGGAGGTGAAATCCTACAGGCTCTGTTAGACTGTGCTACACTGTGCTAAGAGTTTTGGACTTAATCTGTGTTCATAGAGGGCTCTGAAGAGATTTAAACAGGTAAACAGGGGAGTTGGTGGTTCAGATCCATACTTGGGAAAAATCACTAGAGCAATGTGGAGAATAAAAATAATAGAGAAGTAGAAATTAGAAAAAACAGGTAGGCCAAGTCCACAGGCTTCATGATTTTTCCCAGTGTCTTCAAAATTAGAACACTCTTACAAAAACTTTGTGTGGAGTGGCCTCTGTTACTCCCATATTTAATGTTGGAAACTGAGCTTCACGAAGATCAAAAGGCTTGCCCAAGGTCACATAATGGTGACAAAATAATAGCTAAGAGGCCCCTTGAATCCAGGTCTTCTCATCCCACTGAACTTCTCCCAACCCATGAAATTAAAATAAAAGGCAAATTTTGGTCATATCACAGAACTGTAGCCAACCTGGTTTAGCTGGGGCAATGAACTGGACTTGACTAATCAGATACTTTCTGATCGAAACGGCCTAGTACATACACCATAGCTGTACAAAATGAAGTTGATTCAGTACATTTTTATAAACTGCACTTCAGTCCTGAAAGTTGGCTACTATTAAGTATTTTTTACCCTTCTCAGTGATGTGCACAAATACCCAAATAACGTTCACGTCCAGGCAGGATTTTAGTTTTAATCCATAAACTCTGAACATCATGTAATCTACAACTCTAATCAAAGATGGAAACTGCCTGGTTGTAAATATTAAGTCTTTAAAGGTAGCAGATTATAATATCAAAACTCTGATTTCCTCAGAATAGTTGGTAAATGGGATGTTCTGGTTAATTTACTATTCTGATTATCTGGAAGGCAACATATAAGCTATATATCACAGAAGAATTAACAATTTTCAAAGCATTATTATAATAAAATAATTCAAAATTAAAACCATATTGAATATGACAATTCATGGTCTTCATTTGAACAGCTGATGGCATTATGGAAAGGTTACCATGGGACAGGTACTCTTCTAAGCTCTTTAAATCTATTAACTCATTACATTATATTTTACCTCACCAACTCGTTGATAAACAAGAACTGCCACTGTTAAGTCATGAAAAACAAACCCAGTTACTTTAGGTTCTTTTGTGAGGATGAGTGGTTTGGCTTCTGGAAAAATAAAAGTTAGATTTCACCACCATAATTCACTGACTGATTTTCTTTACAGCCTCCAGATAATGAGCAACTTAATCAGCAAACCGCCTCTCTCTACATCATTATTTCACAGAACCATTACTCCTTCATACTTGTCAGCTCCACCCTTACAAGGTGACATTTCATTATGGCACATAATTGAAAACCTCGCTTTCAGGTAAGTCTTAGGGTCTTTCTTCCCCTTCGATTTCTCTATTTTGACCCCTGCTCCAGAGCCACTATAAAACACCTTCTGTCCTGCTAGTTACCATCTGCTTCCTCATCCTGTACTCTGAAATCTTCTCCAACTATCATTCTGATTTTCTATATATTCCTAAAGCTGAAAAGTACTCCTGGTTTGCTGAGGTTTTTTTCCCCATTCCTACCTCACTCTACTAAACCTATCCATTTAGTCAACCTGAACACCCCAGAGAAAGCAGTGTCCTCATCCCAATTACTCTAGAACAGAAGTTCTTTGTTAGGTGCATCCCACAAGGGAATATTTGGCAATGCCAAATTTTTTATTGTCCACAATGGTCAGATGGAGGGGATGGGGAGGATTTTGCTACTGGCATCTATTAATGGGTAGACTTCAGAGATGCTGCCAAACATCCTACAAACAAACCCTCACAAAAAAAGGATTATCTAGCCCAAAAGGTCCATGGTTCAAAGCTAAGACACCCTCACCTAGAACATGATCTAAAATCAAGTACCACAATCTTCCACTTCTCCCAGGAAGCAAATTAACACAAAACTCTTCAAATATACTGCCATGGTGGTTAAAGAATATCAGATTTGGTGAAGAACACTTTTTACATCTATACAGAGATATCCTAATAGCTCCTTTCATGAGGATTAATTAACACATTTCTAAGACCAGACTTATCATTTAATAGACATTGCTATACCTCACAGTACACCTTTGCTAGAATGAGCTGCTTGGCAGTATTTAGAAATAGCCTCATACTATTTCCAATAAGTCATTATAATGGTATTTACAACAGGAATCTACCCGCACTCTAAGGATTCTTTCTTCTTAAAGCAATCTATGGCAAATTGATTTCTGTTTCCAGGACAGGGTTTTTCAACCTTGCCACTATTGACATTTGGACTTAATAATTCTTGGTTGGAGAGGGTGGCTATCTTGTGTATTGGAGGATGTTTATCAGGATCTTTGGCCTTGAGACACTAGATGCCAGTAGTACCACTTCCCCCAGTCCAATATGACAAATGTCTCCAGATATTGCCAAATGTCCCCTGGGCAGGGATAGAGAAAATCACTACCTTACGCCAACTGACAACCACTATTCTAGAACTTTAAGAAACAAAAGCCAGCTTTCCAACCTGGGCCCGAAGGAATGGCTCTCACATAGAAGGGTGGTGAAAAGATAGGCCATCCTGCCATCAAGGAGGTAGTGACCAGAAAATACACCACCAGCATTCATAAGCTCATCCAAGGAGTAGGTTTCAAGAAGCATGCCACTTGGGCACTCGATTCTGAAATCTGCCTGAAGGAGATGAAAAGTCCAGATGTATATTTCAACACCAAGTTGAACAAAGGTGTCTGGGCCAAAGGAGTAAGTAATGTCTAATGCCATATCCATGTGCTGTTGTCCAGGAAATACAATGAAGAGGAAGAGTCACCAAAGAAACTCTAAGCTCTATACTCTGGTTATCTAGGTACCTGTCATTACTGTCAAAAATCTACAGACCATTCATGTGGATGAGAACTAGCCACGGATTGTCAAATAAACGTATAAAATTGCCACACACACACACACACACACACACACACACACTCAAAACATCCTTAATTTAAGCTTTCTACATCTACATATTCATGTTTTAGGTTTGCTGGGCACAGATATTTTTAATAATTAAATTAACAAGTTCTTTTTTGTTGATATTCTTAAAACAGAATTCTACCTATTATCCTACTGTAGAAATCAGACTCAGTATAACACTGCTCTAATTCTTAACGAATACAAATGAAAACATGTAAACGTTAAACAGTACCCAAGCACTACAATAATCTGGCTTATGTAACACAGTGATATCCTTACAGACAAACCTAGTCATTAAACTATTTTGTCTATAGTTAAGTTTTTAAAGATGCCATTTATTCTGTAGCAGGATAAAATTCATAGTAAAAAACTGTAGGTAGCATCTATTCAAAATTATTATGTATTTCATACTTCTTATTCTAATAGCAACAAACATACACAATTTTAAAAATCCCTTTCAATGATACAATAACTCTGTAGTATAGTTGCTACTACTTTTCCCATTTAAATATGAAGCAATTAAACAGAAATATTAAGTAATGTGCCCAAAGTAACAGAGGTAATCTGTGACAGAGCTGGCACTGTAATCCAAGCAGCATTAAGTCAGAATCCATGTTCTCACTTAATATGCTATACTGTCTCTCATATACTAGCATGTCATATTAATAATTATCAATCATAATAATGAGCATATTACAGAGAACTGTTAATGTCTTTCAATGACAGTTCCTCTGCATCCTAAGTGACAAAACTGTTGTAGACAGTACATGCCTCAAGAAGCTGTTGTGTATTTTCTTACAGTTATAGTCACTGTGCTATAACAATGTCACAGCCTCTGTAACCTGACTGCCTGCTTTCCAGTCCAGGTCCACCACTGTAGTAATTGTTACAGCTTTTCACAAACACTCCAATTCTTTTCTCCCTCTGGGCATATGGCAGGACTGCACTTCCCTACCTCCTTTAAATGGAGTCATGGCTGAGTGACTTGGTTTGGACAATGAAATGTGAGCAGAAGTAAATGTGTCACTGCAGGTAACTTTAAGAGCCAGAGCTTGACTCCCTGTTCCTCCTAAAAGTATAAGTTTAGACAGAGCCTATGTCAGCTGGGGTCTCTTAGTAATTACAATGAGGAGAGCTCCCTGGGACCTCACATTGGCCATGCATCGTAAGAAATAAGTCTTTGCTGTGTTGAGCCTCTCATATTTAAGGTACTACACATATTGTCCATTACTGTACCAAAGCTTAACCTATTATTTCTTCTTTCTTTAAAGATTATTTTTTTTTGAGAGAGAGAGTGATCAAGTGTGGGGGTGAGGGGAGGAGGGGCAGAGAGAGACTCTCAAGCAGACTTCCCTGCTGAGTACAGAGCCCAGTGCGTGCGCTTGATCCCAGAACCATGAGATCATGACCTGAGCAAAACCAAGAGTCAGATACTTAACCAACTGAGCTACCTGGGTGCCCCAAAGCTTAACTTATTCTTTTTTTTTTTTTAAACTTATTCTAAATAATACAGTTACTTTCAGATGTGTAACCTTAAACAAGTTACTTAACCTCTCTGTGTCTATTACCTCATCTGTAAGATGGAGATAGTAATAACAACTACCATAGGGGCACGCACCTGGGTGGCTCAGCAGTTGAGCGTCTGCCTTTGGCTCAAGTTGTGATCCCGGGATCCTGGGATGAGTCCCCCATCAGGCTCCCTGCTGGAAGCCTGCTTCTTTCTGTGCCTGTGTCTCTGCCTCTCTGTGTCTCTCATGAATAAATAAAAACTTCAATAATCATAATAGCAACTACCTTATAGTGTTGTTCTAAGAATAAAAAAGGGACCCAGAACATTGTCTGGAAAACAGTTAAGTATCCACTATTTATCCTAGATACTTTTTTTATTTTTTAAGATTTTATTTATTTATTCATGAGAGACACAGAGAGAGGCAGAGACACAGGCAGAGGGAGAAGCAGGCTCCCTGCGGGAAGCTTGATGTGGAACTCAGTCCCGGGTCCTGGGATCACGCCCTGAGCCAAAAGCAGATGCTCAACCTCTGAACCACCCAGGGGCCCTGATCCTAGATACTTAGATAAGTATACTTAGATAAGCTAACTTACATTGTCACTATGGTCACAGGTCTTTACAATATGAGGAATGGATATGTAAATATATACACTGTTTCTCATTATTCTAATAATAAAATGCTAAATACAGATCCAAAAGCTAACAAATAATTGACTGACAGGCATAAAAACTGAATAATAAAATGCATGATCCACTTGCTATAAAATGATGAAAAAGGAAAAATAAGGAAGATAGAGAAGAGACAACTATATTTAACCAAACCAACTTTTGCTTATGCCCCATCCTCTGCCAGTACTACACATATAAATATAAACACACACACACACACACACACACACCCATCTCAATGAACAGATTTAATTTGCCAGCCAACTAGAAAGAGATTCATCAGAAGGAGCCAAAAATGTGGTGCCAATTGGCTGTGTGACATGCACAGTAATGTCTACTAATGAACCAGCACCCAAATCAAGTAGCTAGGGATAGAATAAGCAGACAGAAAAGAAGTGATGTGATGTGGAAAAACCAACTTGGAATGTTCTAGACACAGAGTAAAGGTGATTTGATTAGGAATAGGGTCATGCTTAGAATCATAAAACATTTTAAAAAGCATAATCATTCAAAGACCATTTTCACCAGGTGCTTTATTTACTCAGATCATTACAACTGATTTCAAGAGGAGAAATGGCTGTACCTGCCCATAAGATGGTTCCCCATATCAAAAACTAGCATGCTACAATGACAAAATTCTGAAGTCTTTATTAGACAGTTTTGGGGAAAGAAGTAAAGGAAGGCTTTCCTAAAGGTAGAGAAGAACTACATTGACATACTGAAAAAATATCCTACTCTACTAAAAATTAACCTACTCGGGGCTGCTATAATAAAATGTATTTATGGAGTTTTACATATTTTTTTAATGCAAATATGAATTAGAAAGCCCTGAATGTGGCTAATGGAAGGGAATGATATATCCAGCTAAATCACAGGTAAAGTGATGAAATCTAGGAAGCTTGGCTGTGGCAAGTTACAGAGCTTTTAAAAAATTAAGAAGAGTAGGGCACCTGGTGGCTCAGTGGGTTAAGTGTCTCGATTTTTTTTTAAAGGTTTTATTTATTTATTCATGAGAGACACACAGAGAGGCAGAGACATAGGCAGAGGGAGAAGCAGGTTCCCCATGGGGAGCCTGATGTAGCACTGGATCCCAGGACCCCAGGATCATGACCTGAGCAGCAGGCAGATGCTCAACCGCTGAGCCACCCAAGCATCACCTGACTCTTGATTTTGACTCTGGTCACGATCTCAGGTGGTGAGATCGAGCCTCATATGGAGCCTGCTTAAGATTCTCTCTCTCCGTCTCCTTTTCCCTTTGTCCTACCCCTTTTCGCTCCCTCTCTAAAAAATAATAATAGTAATAATTTTAAAAAATAATAATAATTAAGGAAGAATGCCCTGAGAACAGGAAGGCCAGCAAAAGAATAAAAATAGTGAAAGTCAGATGGACATATATTACTAATAAGCAATTAATAATAAGACTGCAGAGAAAGAATACCCTACAGCACTAATTAGAATATAAGAAACTGGCTTATTTGAAATCTGTGGTTCTTAACAATTTTGGGGTAATGGAGCCCTAGGAAAGTCTGAGGAAAATGTGTGGACCTTCTTTGCAAAAAAGAAAAAAAATGCACGTACACACAATTCTCTCAAAAACTCAGAAGAGGGACGCCTGGGTGGCTCAGTGGTTGAGCATCTGCCTTTGGCTCAGAGAGTGATCCTGGCATTCCAGGATCAAGTCCCACACTGGGCTCCCTGCGGGGAGCCTGCTTCCCCCTCTGCCTGTATCTCTGCCTTCTCTCTGTGTCTCTCATGAATAAATAAATAAAATCTTTTTTTAAAAAAAAAAAAAAAAAAGCTCCTAAGAAAGAAAAGAGAAAAATGCCAGAGGTTTCTGGATACTCTAGACTTATGTCAAAGGTCAAGGAGAAGAAATGAGAAAGTAGTAGAAACTTCCTTTTCTGGAACTGGAAGATGCTAAGTTAAACAACTGTCTGACAAGAGACTGAAAGACAAGAAGATAAGCCAACAGGTCTGCACAGCCTCTATAAGCACTTGGCCACCATTCCAGGGTGCCTCTAGAAAAATGCTCAAATGCTGCCATTTTTTTCTATAATGTTAATGGTGAGAAATGACAATACTAAGACTAGAAGTCCCCCTCCCTCCCCAAAAAAGTTGAGACTGGAATGTTATCTCCAAGATTGTCCAGGGTTGAGACAGCAGCCCAAATCCAGCCTATACAGGTAAAATTCATCACAGCAGGAAGAAGGGAGCCCAGCCAGCAATCCTAGTGTGAAAGGTTGTAGGGAACTCTGGCCCTAGCCATCTTCACCACTGAGAAAAAGACAGAATATTAAGCTGCCATAGATTCTCTGCTGCATTCCCATTTTACCAATACCATGAAACTATAGGACACTTCAGTTTCAAACACAGTACCTTCTTACAGCTCTGTCCTACTAGATGCCTATAAGGTAGATGAGGCTGAGAATTATGGGCCATTGTCTACCAGGGTAAAATGACTTTCACAAGATCAGATTTGACAGCACAGAGGTCAAGCATCAGCTCTGTGCTCTCTTCACAAGAAACAAATCATTGCCTCCTTTATTCTGGCACAACTCAGCCAACTATGCTGCCAGGGTTTATTCTTCCCATCATCTGACTGTGGAATACAAATTCTTATAGGCTCATTAGTTTAGGGAATCGTCACTTCCATTCTGAAAACATGTTGGCTGTGGTAATAGAATGCTGTAAAGAACTCTTTTATGATACCATCTTCCTCCTATTCCCTACTGCCTCACATTTAGTTCTGTCTCCCATTTGTCAGAAGCAGCATTTACAGCTGCCCATTCCTTTCTTCCTATTAGATTTTTAGGCTATTTAACTATTTCAGGAATAAAAACTGACAGGTAAATAATGTCCCAGCTTAGCCTTTCTTTCTTCTTCCTTCCTTGCCCAATTCCAGTCTCAAGATATCATACGGGTCCTGCAAGCATTTTCACAAAAGATACCTTAACTGCTCCTCGGCACTGGCCTTGGTTAATTCTTATACTAGACTATACTATACACAGACTATACTAGATACATTTGCTCACTTAAGTAATACTTCACTGATCTTTCTTCTTATTCCTCCTCCATGTGGGATTTTGGCCTTTTCACAACCATCTGTGGGTCACTATTTCAGCAAAGACTGCACCAGTAAGAAAGCTTTTAAATCTACCCACTTTGTATAAAGGGAGTATTTTTGTTACCATCACTTATCTCTGTTAAACCATGAAGGATATAATGCAGGCCAAGCACACAAGCAGCAAGCAGAAAAAAAGCTGAAGTTCAAGAAGTTAAGCATAGATGGACAGAACGAGAGGTTAATGAAGTGATTTCTGGGTTACAGGTGTTGTTCAGAAAACAAAACAGACAGACATCTGTAAGGATCAACCCTGGAACTAGTCACTGCTCCACAATCAGTGTGTAAATATGTGTTTTTACCAAATAACTGTTCAGAGACTTCCAAATAAATTAAAAGGCAGTCTAAGTCTTAAAACTTTTAACCATTCAAGCTTTAGCAACGTACACCTCATGATCAAACATTCCTATATGAATGAAATGAGTGCCTTATTTGAGAAGTACTCAGAATAACTGCCATTAATTAATTGCAAATTATAACATGAAACTACCAATGAAAAACTTTTCTTTAAAAATCATTAAGATCTACAGTAAGATTTACAAAGCATAAACCCAAAATAGACATTGGGATATCCAAAAGTGGAATCCTAAGACAAGCAACTTTTTCAAAGTCAATTAAAACTTCCCAAGGTGTTTTATAATAAACCACTTACGAAAGCAATTTAAGAAACCGTGTTCAACTTGGAATACTAACCTGCTTTATACACTACTCAACTCACTTGCACACCAGCTCTCATTCAGTACAACGATCCATGTGCTTACAAGACCTAACTGAACTTCACCTAAGCATCATCCTCTCATCAGGAAGGCCTTCCTGAAGTAAGTGAAGCCTTCTGTTTAAAGGTTTACTAGGGTCTAAAAAATTCAAATCAGTGCCACTGCTCAAGTCTGTGAAATGGACCAAGTTTAAACATTCAAATTAACAGGAAATACATGCTAAATACTATTGAGAAGGCACTTGAATAGATTCAATAGATTCAAATTCATCCTTCAGCAAATAGGCAGTGAACTTCACCTCCAATTCCATATAGAATTGTTGACATGATTTTGGGGGGTTCTGTTTGTGTCTTAAATTATCCACTAAAGTAAAGGCCTTAGGGATAGGAAAGTGTTGGAATGTATCTGAGCAAATGAAATGTGCTTTGGCATAGGCTTACTGTCAACAGGGGCACACCTGAGCTCTACCTGGGCTGACTGAGAAAACCAGCACGTCCTGGAATAGGGCTCCAGAAATGCATCAGGAAAGGGAAGGAGGGAAGGAGGGAAGGGGAGAAGGAGGGAAGAAAGGAAGGAAGAAAGGAAGGAAGGAAGGAAGGAAGGAAGGCAGGAAGGCAGGCATTGGAACAACCAAAAGGAGAAGGTGGTTATCTTTCTAAAATGAAAAATTAAAGGCACAGGCTGAGATCCTGCTGAAATGTCATTTGTAGTGTAGTCACTGAATACATACTGCACTTCCAGGGACACAGGAGCTAGTTCCTTCCTACAAGGCCCTCTGACCCTTGGCAAAGTCAGTGTGGGCTTCTCTGTCCTTATGGCTGAAGTCCCTAAGTCTGTTAAGCAGACAGTTAAACAGTAGAAAGCACAGCATCAAAAACTGTTTTCAAAAAATAGGAGATAAAGTTTCAGGTCATTTGAGTTTCTGGTCATTCATATTTTGAATAAAATCTGAAGATGATATATATACACAATAATCCTTAAATGCCAAAAAAGCTATAAAGAGGATCCTTTGGTAGGAAAGAAGGGATTTGATTCTTAATCAAATATTTTTCTATTTCAATTAGAATATTTTTTTAACAGAGTAAAAAAATATAGTGCTAAATGATTCTGTCACTCTCCCCAAAGGGAAAATATTCTGCCTAAAACCATTTCAATCATTAAGCTGATGTGTGATTTAATCACAAACATAAAACTGCTTCCCATGAAAACTCTTCTCCCCCCACAGGCACCTCACTTGTTCAGTGGCCCAAATTCTAGCATTTATGTAATCTTTTTCTATTAGGCATTATTTTTAGGATGAAATATCACTTCTAAAATCATACTCAGAGGAAAGAGAGATTTGAAACATCCAATCTGTGCAGCTTAATAGGTAAGTAAGATTTGCATTTACATTTTGGAATTGGTTTCCCTCAAACATTAAGCGTGCACCAGACCTTGTTCAAAATAGAAATTCCTGTGTCCCAGTCCCCGGAAATCAAAATCTCTGGTTCTGGGCTGGGACTAGGAACCTGAACTTTAAATGAGCACCCTGGCGTTTTTCATGCAGGTGGTCTTGGAAAATAGCACTGCAGGGAAAAGAATTCATTTCCATTACAGCTGTCCAGTCCTCAAGCCCCTTATCCCAACTCCATGATTTTTTTTTTCATTTGACACTTTTTAAACAATCCCTAGTTGGATTAGTGTTTCTCAAGGAAAATCTCTGAAATGTCATTTTCACTGCAACTACAGAATAATAACAATGCCAGAAGGCAAGACACAGCAGAGATGGTGTAAGAGAAAGCTGAAAAGCTCACTTGCTCTAAGAAATCATTTAAAATTAGGACTAGATGGGATCTTGACCATTCTAGACCAACTCATTTCAATCTTTAAACAATATTTTAAGCACTCCTCTGACTATTGATTTTGTTATCTATGTTCTCCACTTACCTCACTCATGCTATAAAGGGAGACGGTGCCTGAAATTTAAATCAGTCTCAACAGCTCTTGCACTGGGTTTTCATTAAGTCTTGCTTTCATTTACTGTGTTTTCTTATTTGAACTTTTTAGAATCAGAATTGTTTATCCATTTATTCCATTATTTTCCATAAGATGACTTAAAATCTCCTGGAAATTCCCACCCACCCACAAATGTAATTGACTGTATTGACTACATACAGTAAACTTATATTTTTAAGTCACAAATTCAGATTTTCACTTAAATAACTGCAGACATGGCAGGCTACCCTGGAGTTGCCAAAGTCAATATGTTAAGTCTGTCTCTAGGGCAACAGACTAAAGAGTAGTAAATGAGGTTTTAAACTGCATTCCTGTTCATTTCTGATTTAGCAACAGGCTTCTACATGCTCCTATTATGCTCTGGCCATCCCTTTGTCTGGTCTCAAAATTACACGGAGTAACTTTTTGGTGGTTCTACTTTTTTTTTTTAAAGATGCTCTATCTCAATTTTTCTTGCTGTTTCCACATACATTATTTTTTTTCTAATTTTCACTCTCAATCATTACAAGCAGCTGCCCTACACAAACACACATACGTACACGTGCTTCGCCACCATTTTAAAATTTTTCCATGTGAATTGAGGACTGTAAGTATTCAGTGGCTTAATTAGAAATCTGCAAACCCCTTCACACAATGGACGAGTGCTGATTCAGTAAGTACTTCCTGCTGCTTTTGTAAAAGCTCTTCCCAGTTTTTTTGAAGCCACTACACAGATGATCTCTTTCTACCCAATTCTAGTTTCACAATACATCTTTTTTGTGGACTCAAGAATACACTATACTGCTAATGCCAGAATGTCAATCAATCTAAACTTTCCTAGTCCATAAGTTAATAAATTTAAATTCATCGAACTATAACCAGCATTACTTGAAGGAGAAAGACATATAAAATCCAGTGTCTTAACTACCCAAAATGCACATGGAAATACTTATGATAAACTGATATGTATGTGAAGGATATCTAATGAAATAATACATAGAAGAGAATGATTTTTTGAGTTGCACAAATTTAACCAAGACACAATGACAACCCTGCAGCACCAAGCTTTTCTAAACCTAGTCAATGGTTTTCAGTTCTGTTGTTCTAACCTAATTCCTTTAATATCCTTAAATTGTACTATCATTTAACATCCTATTAATAAGAAACAAAGAGGGTGGTACATAAGACTCATCATGAAAAGAAACACTGAAACTCATCCAGCTTTTAGTAAAGGTTATGCAAAAACACAGGTTACATACTTATATAAGTCGCTTAACACACAGAGGTATTATACACTACAGTAAACATACCTCTATTCTATAAGCAGCTATTCCATCATGATAGCACAATTGGCACCAAAAACCTGCTAAAATAATACATTTATCTTTTGTATTACAAAGCAAATTCCTAAATTGGTCTAAATTTGAAAACAACTTGTGTTTACCATAGTAAGAGTAGTTTGTTTCAAAGATTAAAGGAAGAATAAACGTCTCAAACACAACCTTAACTACCAACTCTAACAAGGTAATCTCAAGGGAAGAAGTAAAATGGTACTGTCAACAAAAACCTAACAAATCTACTTAGGTTTAAGCCTATGTCCATGCATGAAATGTGAACAAAATGCCCTAATGATGGCGCATACTGGAGTCAGAGCACAAGCCATATTAACCAATATTAATTGCATACTCAAATGTCCATGTTTCAAGTCTCCATCTAAGTTTATCTATCATTCACCTAAATCCACTATATTTTGATAGCCACAGATGAAGTAAACCATGTTCTCATACCAAGATTAGCAAAAACAGTCCAGAAAGCAAAGCTCCAACTGTCCTAAAATCACTAGCTATCTATCCTCAAGATCCTGTTTTTGCCTACATGGAGAAAACCACACAATCCAGTTATAAATAGAGCAATGATAATAAACCTCAGTTTCTGCTACAAATAATATGGTCAGAAATACAGCAAATGCAGCTGAAAGAAAAAGCAAAATCGCTGTGGTAGGTTGGTAATAAAGACTGTAGTCTTCTAACTGTGGAATAGCCTATAAAATGAAAATGTAATTTATAAATCATTTTTAATGCTACCAGAAACCAAAGGAAGAGCAATAGGGGAATATTTACGCAAGACCACCTTCAAAAGATTCCAATAAAGCTGAATCTACTGAAGAGAAAAATGGTCACATTAGTTTTTAATGAAAGACAGGTGAGACATCTCTGTTCATTCACCTGTCCAGACAGCAATTGCTGAAGCTGAAAAGAAAAACAGTTTTGTCAGGTGTGTCACATCCATTGTAAGCTGCAGCAACTGAAGACCTGAGAGGTAAAAAAGTACTTCAGAAGCCCAGATGGCACTTCTACCTGGCCCCTCTACCTCGCCTGTAACTGAGTCATGCAAATGGTATGCTGTTAGGCAAGGTGTTGCTTATTCAAGGTTTACTCTGAAACTCAAATTATTTCATAACACTCAGAATAGGGCTCAGCCATAGTTTACTCCAAATTGGAATACGAAAGAAAGAGTTCATAAAGAGAGCTCAGCTTTCCAAAAGTTAGATTTGGCAGTGGTGGAGGGGAGCGGTGAGCTAGAGAACATAAATTTTCTGTAGTATGTTTTAATCTTTGTATGTAGGTGTGTTGTGCAGGTATTATCACTGAAGTATCGAACTCTGCGCTGGGAGATCGTGCAATCGTGCTCATCTGCATTCTGTCACTCTGTTCTGCTCCATAGACACTGATGAGGTCATGCTTAATGGCCAAAAAATTCACTACGTGCCTAAAGGATAAAGTATAAAAAGATAGCCAAGCCTGAGGGTGTGATTATCTATTTAAGCATGCAACTGTATTTTAAACATAATTAGACTAATTGCCTCCCAATCTTTGCTGATGCATCTGCACACACGATTAATTAGAACTGATTTTAAAAGCCCTGTTTGGAATCCTTTGTTCCCCACTTCCTACAAATCAAATTACCAAGAAACAAATTTAATTCTTCAACTTTTATTTTAAGAGAGCCACAAACTTATGTTAACTAGGTCTGATCGACTAATATAAGTCATTTAACTAGCAATTATTTTATTCTGAAACTAAAAGCCAATCCAAATTTTTTCATCTATAAAATAATCCCAGGTAATTATGACAATCCTGTAAAACTGCTATAGAAAAACTTGAATAATTTCATAGCTCTTCATCTAAAAAGGGAAAGTAAAAGGAGATAAAGTTCCATTTTGCAGAAAAATTGCAAAGTATACTTATTAATGCCTCTTTTTACTATGTGCTTTATTCACCATTGGTTTTTCTACCATGATTCTTTAACCATATGGTTAAAGAATTTTAAAAAGGACATTAAGACATGATGTGCTTACTGGGAAAAGAGGGATGACTATAAAACAAAGACTGAGATAAATTGGAGATTTGGGAGTGGGTAATAAATAGGGATAAAAAAGAGGCAAACAAAAAAAATGAAAAAAGAAAAAACAAGCTTGATATAGTTTAGACAGAGACCATAGTGGGTGAAAAGAAGACATGGTCAAAGTAGCTCAAGGATCTTCTCCCATGTAAATAGTTACTGAGCAAATGAATGGTGGATAACCCACAGCAACATCAGGGGTATGTACTTGATTCAGGGGATACTGATTAACACAGGACACAGGCTGGTCATGTGAGGCAACACTAAAGGTGCAAGCTAGAGCCTGGCTTTAATAATGGGCCTATGTACAGTGACCTTATAGAACTGCCCCAGAATCATTAGTGGGTAGGGGGGGACAACCTCTATTTTTTTTAAGATTTTATTTATTTATTTAACACAGAGAGAGCACATAAGCAGGGGGAGCAGCAGGCTGAGGGAGAAGCAGACTCCCCACTAAGCAGGGAGTTGGACCTGAGACTCCATCCCAGGACCCTAGGATCATGACCTGAGCCAAAGGCAGCCACTTAACGAGTGAGCCACCTAGGTGCCAGACAACCTCTAATTCTAAGTGGAAAGCAGACCAGTACCAATATATGATAAAACACAGAATTATGTTAGTGAAAAAAAATACAAAGATCCATCCCTCTCATAGAAGCACACAGGGCAACAACGGGAAAAATAAATGTTTAGCAAGCTCTGACTCCATGTCAATAAGCTAGAAAAAACACATACAGATTTAAGGATGGTAAATGATGGAACGTGATGGTGATCATGTTTATAAGTGTCTACACAGAGACACTGAAGTGAATTTTACATATAATACACATAGATTAGATTAGAAAAAGAACTTCATTTCTAATATTAATCAACAGGCTCAGGACACTCAACAGTATCAACCCACAATTCAGTAGTATTATTTTGCAAAGGAAAAAAATGGATACTTGTAGGCTAATTTGAATCTACACAACATCCCATGAGCAAATATTCTCAAGTCACGACACAGCCAAGATTAATAGGTGTTTCCACCCACTCCTTAAACAGTTTTAGGTACAGAAAACAATGTCACTTCTCTTCTAAAGAATATGTTAAGCATAGGAGTTTGCAGAAATATATGAAAAAGACAGTGCTCCTTTCCATGCTCTCATTATCTTGGGTGTTCTGGATAGCTTTAAATGTATGAGTACTGAAGTATGCTGACAGTATCAGTTATAAAGGGTGTGTATTCATTTCCAAAAGCTAAAAACAGAGATAGTGCTATAGTTTAAAATCATGCTGTTCATCTCTTGTACTGGAAAAAAAGGCTCATGGCAAAATTATTTTTTAAATCATTCCATTTTTACATTCATAAGCCAAACAATACAAAATGAATTCCTAAGAAAGCAAATATGACACTTTAATTCACTTATCTATAAAACTTTTCAGTTCTAACTTAAACATCTGAATGATCAACAATCATATTCCTATTTGCATTATTTTTTCTTTTTTTTAAGATTTTATTTATTTATTCATGAGAGACACAGAGAGAGGGAGGCAGACACATAGGCAGAGGGAGAAGCAGGCTTCATGGAAGGAGCCCAATGTAGGATTCGATCCCAGCACTCCAGGATCACACCCTGAGCCAAAGGCAAGTGCTCAACCGCTAAGCCACCCAGGCATCCCTGCATTATTTTTTCAACATGAGGTTTGCAGAGTTATTAGGGCCAACATACATCAAGTAAAACTCATTCACTGATTTGTTAATTAAACAAATTCTTACCGAGGGCCTACTGTGTACCAGGCAGTGTTCTAGCTGCTGGGTATACTGACAGCAATAAATTTAATCAGTCCTGACCCTCATAGAGCTACCGTCTATGGGGGTGGGGACAAAGTAAACAAGTAAATATATAATTTTAAGTGGACATAAGTGCTATAAAGAAAATATCAGGGGATCCCTGGGTGGCGCAGCGGTTTGGCGCCTGCCTTTGGCCCAGGGCACAGTCCTGGAGACCCAGGATCGAATCCCACGTCAGGCTCCCGGTGCATGGAACCTGCTTCTCCCTCTGCCTGTGTCTCTGCCTCTCTCTCTCTCTCTCTCACTGTGTGACTATCATAAATTAAAAAAAATTAAAAAAAAAAAAAAAAGAAAATATCAGGGCACCCCCGGTGGCGCAGCGGTTTAGCGCCGCCTGCAGCCCGGGGTCTGATCCTGGAGACCCAGGATCCAGTCCCGCGTCGGGCTCCCTGCATGGAGCCTGCTTCTCCCTCTGCCTGTGTCTCTGCCTCTCAGTCTCTCTCTCTCAGAATAAATAAATTAAAAAAAAATACTTATAAAAAAAAAAGAAAATATCAGACTAGAAGATTGAATATGGTGGCCAGAGAAGACCCTTCCAAGGAAGTGACATCTGAGAAGAAATCAAATTGAAGAAGCAAACCATCCTGGAGCACCTAGGTGTCTCACTCGGGTAAGTGGTTAAGTGTCTGCCTTCAGCTCAGGTCCTAGGATGGAGCCCCACCTCAGGCTCCCTGCTCCTTTGCCTGCCACTCTCCCTGCTCGTGCTCTCTCTGTATCAAATAAACAAATAAAATCTTAAAAAAAAAAAAAAAAAAGGCAGCCATCTTGAAATCTGGGTAAAAGCAGACCTTCCTTCCTGGTTCCATGGAGAATGAGTACAAATGGCCCCAGGTGGTTTGATGAAGAGCAAGAAAATTTGTATGGCTGAAGCAAAATGTATAAGCTTAAACGATAAGGTAGAGGAAAAGATATGGCTCAGTCATACTGTTTCAGTCTAATGGGCCATTACATAGTTTTAAGCAAGAGAGTGTCCCTTCACATTGAGATGTAAGGGAACGCCAGGAGATGCAAGTAGAAGAGGAAGATTAGTTAGGAGACTATTTCAATAGTTAAAGCTCAATCTGATACTCTATAAATACTTTAAACCCTTTAGATTTTGTGGGGGTTGAGGAGCTAACTTCTTAAATTTAATTCTATCTAAAGAAACAGACATAAAGGTGTGTTTATAGACTTTATACCACACATCCCTCTCAGTGACTTTGTTAAATAACTCAAAACTATTGTTTCAAATAATCTGTCAAGCTGCCTTAAAATCATGCACAAAACAAGATGACCATCCTCCTAGCTTTTATTATAACTACATGAAAGTCATGTAGGAGTGAATAGTTCTTTTGTCCTTAAACAGGCTATTTGAAAAACAGAAGCATACTGTCTTTTATTGTCAATTCATGGTTCACAAAGCCTCTGAGGTTGGCTTTCGTCCTTCAAAAGCTTTTAATGGACAGGTACATTTAAGCCTTATTTTATGGGCTGTGAGAAATGGAATGCACGGGGAGCGGTCCACATCTCCCTTTTATGAAAGGAAAAAGATATCAGCAATGCAGAGTGACCTCACCTATAAAGAATGCATCAGTGACATGGAACAAAGGTGGCTTCCTTCGTAAGGAAACACAATCTGTTTAAAAAAACTGCTTCATTTCTTTTGAATGATTTAGGGCTGCACAGTCTACCAGAAAGAGTTCTAATCTTTAACCTCTATTTATTTTATTAACAAAACCGATTGTGATACCATTCTTTGTTCAAACCTAAAGAAAGCCTAGTATATTCATTAATCAAACCTGTATACTGTTCAGATCACCTTTGATCATATGTGTTTGTGCCAAATAAGGGTATTTATCAGTTGTAGACTATAAACAATAGAATGCATATCTACAGAAATAAGAACTTTGGTATGCTGTCCAGAGACTCAAGAACTTTGTAAGATATGGAAAATAAAGGCAATTAACCCAATGTTTCAGTATATAAAAGGAAGCCCAGCATTTTCACATTCTAAGGCATCCTGAGTTTTCCAGCTTATGAAATTTACTATAGCTTGCTTTTTTCAGTGATATCAATGCAAAATAAGTTATTCAAGAACAGAATGAATTCAATCATTGCTAACCTAGATGCAACAAACAGAGCAGAGTTACAAAATATCAGTTTACTCAAATTCATTAGCTCACTCAACTCATTAGCTCACTCAAGATCACAAAACATCATTACATATTTTCCCTTAATGGCAAGTAATAAAGAACTTGTTTTCTTGAATCAGATATACATTTTTCCATGTGATCAGCTCATAAAATGATTTCATGATCATGTAAATGTGATTTTTGAGTCAAACTAAAATTACTACTATTTTCATCCTAAAGCTACAGATATATCATTGTGATCTAATTACTCCCCACCTGTGCAGAGCATATTATCCAGTACATGGCTGCCGATAATTAGCAACTCTGCATGCTTCTCAGATGACACTTGACTAGGAAAATTGATATTAAGTATTAAACTATAAATCGGGGATCCCTGGGTGGCTCAGCGGTTTAGCGCCTGCCTTTGGCCCAGGGCGCGATCCTGGAGTCCCGGGATGGAGTCCCACGTCAGGCTCCCGGCATGGAGCCTGCTTCTCCCTCCTCCTGTGTCTCTGACTTTCTCTCTCTCTCTATCTCTATATCATAAATAAATAAATAAATCTTAAAATAAAATAAACTATAAATCAACTTTAGTTTCAATCTATCTTTAACCCACCTATTCAATTCTTTGGCTTAATATCCCAGTCTGTCCTGTAAGAGTACCAAGAAATGGTGACCTTTCACTCCAGACACAAAGAAATGTGTACCAATGACTGATAACATGACATGCCTGCACTAAACACAATCTGTGTTTTCATACATTCTCAATTTCAACATATATCACTAAACATAAACCACGTTAAATAAATCCCAAGCTGGTCAAAAGCCTCCACTTACAGAAGAGCTGGGTGGCTCATAGCATGGCTGCATTTACACAGACATGACGCTAACTAATTGCTAATGATGGGTACCCTCTGCCCAGATACTAACCTGACACCACTAAATTGGAAGGAGAAAGCCACCAGCAAGGACTGACCAATTTACATATTGGGTTGATGTGAAAAATAAACTTGCTTCTCAGTCCAGGAAATAAAGCTGGGATCACAAAGAAAAAACGTACATAAACCTAACAACATATGCAAATTTATATAATAAGTATTCATAAAGCATTCTTACCCCTTCCACACAAAGCTCTTCATTCACTGCATACCTAAAAACCACAGCATGACACATTTCTAAAGTTACCAAGCCTTCCTAACATGCTGCTCCTGGAGATATGCCATTCTCTTTCATCTATAATGAAATGTTCGGTGGATCTAGTGTTACTTATTTGTAGGTATCACATAGCTTAGTCTCCTGAGAGGAGTAATAATAACTCGAGGTATTTCCACACATTATAGTTAAATATTTGATATATTAACAATCACAGAGTATCAGCCTTGCCACTACCTGACCTAGAGAGCCTGGGGTCCTTGTCATGTTTCATATCATAGCTGACTGGCTTATAATTTGAGAATTGGAAAGAGTCACTTGAGGCTAATTTATTCTTCTAACTGCCTTTTTCCCCCCTTTCCACTTCATTCTCGAGATTTTTAATTTTATTTTGAATGAGCATGTTGCCTCTTATGGGAATTAGAATGTGGAGGTGCTATTACAAACCACATCATTACCTGTGTTTCCTACCATCCACAGGATTACCTACCATAGGAATTACTTAGTATATAGAAAATCTACATCAAAACAGAGGCCTTTATTACATGTAATGTTTGCATTCCAAAAGTAGATATGCAAGCAAAGAAATCACAAGGTGTTTGGTAAAGATCAGCTTGACTGTTGGATAGCTAATTCCTATCAGATCCATTTCATTTTCCTCTATGTCAGAGCGATGGGGTGCCTGGGGGATAGGAGATAACAGATCACATATTTTAACTTTTGTGAAGGCTTCCGATTCAATTCAACAGAACATTCTTTCTAATAAACTAGGAAAACATGATTTCCAGACCACCATGGTGGGTGTAACACAAATGTTTTGAGGGCCACCCTCAAGTGAACTATTACTCAGGATCCAGTTACAGTCAAGTTTCATGAGGGTTTACCCAGCCTTTGGGTAATACTTTCATTGCTGACTTAAATAATGGAGAACTGAATATGATTAAATGCACCAAAAATATACATGTGGTTAGGCACTCTCTCCAATGAAGATGTAATTGTGTTCAAACAGACTTTGGGATTCTGGAATGCAAAGAATCTATCAATCCCATCAAGATGTACTTACTGAACACTGAGTTTTCAACAGTAAAGAACAGAAAAGAGATATAAAACACAAGAGTTCCTGCTCTCAGGTTATTTACAACTTGGTTCAGAGACAAAACTAAAACATAATTAACTAAAGAACGACCAAAAACCTAATGGGGGCAGAAGATACTCAAAATATATATGATAAACAGGTTATATATGTGTTTAAGATCAAGCATCCA
This sequence comes from Nyctereutes procyonoides, assembly GCF_905146905.1. NCBI lineage: Eukaryota > Metazoa > Chordata > Mammalia > Carnivora > Canidae > Nyctereutes > Nyctereutes procyonoides. The sequence goes on from NW_026575119.1 coordinate 4,834,352, forward strand.
TATAATTACAAATACCTATTAAAGAGATAGCATTTTGGATTGACATTTTTCTGTTCCCATCGATAGCTGCAAATTGCTGATGCTGCCATAAGGATTACAGAAACAACAGGAGGCAGTTTAATTAGAAAGGTAGTAAAAACTAACCACTCAAGTAAGAGGTAGGGGGAAAACAAATTTTATATAAAAGAAACTCTGAGGGTCTAGGCAAAGTATGAATCAGCAACAGTGAGTTATTTTTAAAGATACATAAGCATCAGTAAGTACAAACCAGCAGCCAGCTCAGGAGGATCATGTGCTAGCAGCCTTCCACAGCACGATGGTCTAGTTGGGACTTTAGTACCATGCTAAGAGCTATTCTGGACCTGAACCCAAGCAAGATGAGGAGAGTTGGCCAGCATCCAAAGGAAAACGACTAAAATGATTAGAATGTCAGGAAATGAGTCCTAAGAGGACCTGTAAAGGAAATGCAGTTATTTAGGCCAGATAAAAGATGGCTGAGTGAGGAGGTCAGCAGCACAACCGCCTGCAAGGTTACAAGGCGAACGTACAAGGGAGCACTTCTTTTCCATTAAGGATGAGACTAGAGGAATGTGATTAAATTGCAAGGACAGGGATTTGTATTTGATACAAAAGGAACTTCCTGGCGATGAAGCTTGCAAGTTACAGGAATAAGTTACCAACCAGCTTTTGAAATGCCCCTTTCAAGAGGCTTTTTAAAATACAGCAGATGACCATATTCATAAAATATTCACTCAGTGTCCTTTTTTACCCTTCAAACTCAGGAAGTGAATATTTTAACTATAAATAGAAGCTCCATTTAACAAAAAAACAAAACAAAACAAAACAAAAAAAAACCATACCAACTTGCTTCAAGTTGAAGCACAGCAAGGCTCTTTACTGTTGCAGCATTTTAAAAATTCACCAGAAAGTTATCAGTTATGTAAATGCATTTATTTAGCCAAAGATAGCTCTAATCACATAAAAATAGCAATCAGTTGCTCTAGACAGGAGATATAAAAATAATGAAAACATGGAACATAATCTTGATGCTCTATGGACTCGAGGGGTAGGAAAGGGTAGGAATGAATGGTAAACAAAAATCAGCCACAAAGGAATAAAACACGCATGCATTCTATATCCAACAGTAGTAGCATTTAAGAACCTGTGTGAAGGCATAAAAATCCTTCCTGACACTAACTTTTAAAACTTAGTGCACTGAACAAAAATTGCACTACAAAAGCACATCTAGTTTCCTTTACAGAAGTTTTAGAGATCTAAGTCTTTTTAGTACTAAGTCTTTAAATACAAAGATCAGTATTTAAATTATTTGAACTATTATCTTCCCCACAGCAAGAATGAAGGCAGGAAGGAAAGCAGGCAGGCAATGAAAAGAGTCACAGATGGTCTAATACAATGAATTCTGCTGGCTGAGTGTCTTATAGGATGAGAGAACAGGAAGATGTATGAGAGATAATGTTGCTCACCATCTCCTTTCACAGATGAGGCCCGAAGAACCAGTGTCACACCAGAGTTAGTGGTAGAAGCAGGACTGAAACCAGATATTTAGCATAATGTGCAGGCACTAATTGATGGACAGCTTGTGCACCTAAAGTCTGTCTGTTGAAGAGAACAAAATCTCCTGTGGCATTAACACTGGAAATGTGGATTAATTAAATAACCAGACTACACACACCCACATGCACGTGCACACACATGCATACACACACAGATAATTTTACAATGTAACTGATATAAGGTGCTAAAAGTTCTAATTTCTGGCAAGAGAAAAGATAGACGGTACTAACATTTACTGAACGTCTAACTAGGTCCTAGGCACTTAACATTCTTTATCTCGTAAAATCCTCACAACCCTGGAAAGTAGATCTTCATCATTTTACAAATAAATAAATTAGGCTAATGAAGTAACATGCCCAAGAGCCACATGGATAACAAAGAATAGAGGAAGGTCTGCCTAAAGCTAAATCCCCTGCCTTTCCTACACTATGTAACATTTTTTCTCCAGCAAAAACCACAGAGCCCACAGAAAGAAGCATTCACAGGAAAAAATCAATTCTCTTGCATTTAGCCTGAAAATGTTTGAAAGAGCTTCTGTATTCTTTGGCATCTTCTCCATACTTGATGAAACTTTCTTCTATTTCCTGGGCTCACTCACACTGCTCTCAGCTAGGATGACCATATGGCCTTGTTTGTCCCAGACAGACCCAGCTTACCCCGTTGACTCTGCAAAATTATCAAAAGCATCCCTTTACACTCAAAAGTGCAGAGAATAAATTACATGGTCACTCCACTAACGACCCTCTGCACTCCCTTCATCCAGGCTTCTCTGACCCCAAAAGAAACTCTGTTACTTCCATCTCTCCCTTTCAGCATAAAGAATTCTGTCCATCGGAGCAAGTATTCTCAAGTCAGTAAGAATGGGAAAAGCAACATATTTCAATGATTTCATACCCCTTCTAAAGAGCAGAACATTTTAATATATGGACAATCTCTAATTGTCAGATTTTCCAGCGGTGTGACTACTACACGAAGGTAATATTCAGGCATGATCGAGGTAGACCAATCCACGGAAAAAAGGCCCATCAAGCAAACCAGCCCTCCCTGGAGCCTGATCCCAAGTCAGGCTCCCTACACTGTCCTTGCTTCTCTATTCTACCTCACATCGAGACTCCCAAATTACCCAACAGTTCCTCTGAAGGTTCCTGTGGCAGACGGAAGTGTGGGCTTCTCGGGGGATATTAGAGTCTGGTGTCCATGGGTGACTCTGAGAGCCACCTTTCACCTCATCGCACCAAGATGATATGCAGACACCAACCTCAGTTTGTTCATCATGTTCAATGTCAAAGCTTAATTATTTCAAAAAAATCAGGGAAGCAGAGGAACTTGGGATATCAAATAGGCCCTCATTTTACAAAAGGAAACCATGGCCTATAAAAGAGAAATCACCAGCATAAAGTCAGCCACACAGCCAGTAGTAAAAACCATCATTCTTACACCATGTAGGTGATTGCCAACTTCTGCACAGCATACATTTTCATATTCCTATACTGACACTCAATACTTTTTTGATATAGGAGTGGAACTTTCTTGAAATATATAAACATTTTGAGCTGTCACATGATGGTGCCTTTCAATGAACACTCTAGACAGCTGCATCACTGTCTTTGTACAGCAAAGATCAGGTTTTTAATATCATCTAATGTTCTGGACTTGTTTTATAAAAATGAACAGAAGAGAGGAAAATGAAAGTGTTAATTCCAGCACATAGTATCATGTACTATGAAATAAATACTGAATGAAAATAATTAGGCCCACCAAAAATGCCAAAAATATTTAGCCTACAGATTTAAGCTCTTCAGCTGTGTTCAACTGTGGAGGAAAAAAGTAAAAACATGAAATACCAGAAATAATTCATCGAAAGTGTGCCTAAAACACAAGCTTAACAGGGGAAAAACTGAGATTTGCTAACTACATGTCACTTTGAATAGGCTGAATAAAAATTTGTTTGAAATTTAATTTTTTATATATAATATTTAATCTGTTAAAGAACTTTTAAAATTATTTAAAAACTGAATAGTTATGTAATTAGGAGTGTACACATGTTTTTAGCTCTACAGGAATTGTATCTCCTTAAAACAAATCAATGTTCAACTTTTATTTTTTTTTTTAATTTTTATTTATTTATGATAGTCACAGAGAGAGAGAGAGAGAGAGAGGCAGAGACACAGGCAGAGGGAGAAGCAGGCTCCACGCACCGGGAGCCCGATGTGGGATTCGACCCCGGGTCTCCAGGATCGCGCCCTGGGCCAAAGGCAGGCACCAAACCGCTGCGCCACCCAGGGATCCCCAATGTTCAACTTTTAAACATTAGTGCTCAACCATACTTCCAAGATTATTATACAGATGCCACAGCTGTCAGTATCCCACACTGATATTTTTACTCTACTGCTATTGTTTTACTGGGGGGAGGGGTGGCATCCCTTACACATAAATTAAAACTAGATATGGGGCACCTTGTAATAAACTTCAATTTTACTTCTGTATTAATTCTTCATTGCTTAGGACTACCCACTATATCTTAAAATAATGAAAATCCACTCTTGTTTAGTCATTGCAACGTTAGAAACAATAAACATAGACTGTTTCAAAAGGATTTTTTTTAAAAAAAGGATTTTTTTCTTGCAAAAATAAGGAATTTTTTATTTTCTTTGGCTAACAGAAAAATGTTCAAACTTGCCAGTCCTTGCCTTTCTGTACTATATTTAATATAACTTAAAAATTCATTTGCACATCTTCCTACTGCTCCCTTTTATCCATGCTTCACAACTCAAATAGTCTACTACTTAACTGCTACTGTCAACCATTTGAAGTGGCACCTCCATTCCTTTCCCTGCTACCCCGGAAGAGCCCATTCACACATTTATCTTTAACATGGCTGTGTTTACAGTTACCCATATGTCACTATTCATGAAACAACTGCTACCATCCTCTTGACTAAGCACTGGCAGGCATATACACTGCAAAGGATTGCAGGAACAGAAGAAGGGGGATTGGGGCTCAGAATTTTTCTTTTTAAGGTTACTACTTTCAAGGTCTCGGAAATTTAAAAAAAAATTTTTTTTTTTTTTTAAATACAGAGGTAGAGGGATAGACACATTCTTTCTGATAAAAGCTTTGTGCGGGTGAGAGGTCTCCACAATGAGGGAGCCTTACTAGCAAAACTGTTTCCAAGTGTAGTATTTCTATCACAAGTACACCTCACTATTCTATGTTACTATGTAAAAGAGGCTTGCCTGACTTGACATCTGATTTGATATCCAAGTTCCTCACTATACTATGTTGCTATACATAATATTTCTATCTCAAGTATTGTCACTATACTGTACTACGTATACTATGTTGCTCTACTATTGTGAATCCTCATAAAGAATCCTGCTAGAAAGCGAATTACAAAGTCATCTGTCTTGAGCTTAAAATAAAAAAGGCTTTTCAAGTACTGTCTCAGGTTTGCTTAAACCATGTCAGTGCAATGGACTGGAGAGGTATGGATTCATAAACAGAGTGAGCACCTGATGGTGGTGGGGAAAAGCAAGCATTCTTCCCAGTAGAGGAGGTGAGTTAAGGAATGGAGGTGTGCAAAGAAGAGCCAGGGACTCTTGGAATGGTGAAGTGGAGGTAGGACTGCCCCTACCTTTTTTGTATCTATTTTTAATCTTTTAAATCTTTTTAATCTTTCTTTTCCCCAGCCCAGAGACTAATCATGACGGAAAAAGGAGCAATTTGTGAATGCAACCTGGAAAAACAATTCAAGGAAGGAAATGGAACGACACAGGAATCCTGCTCTCCTTTTTGTTCCACCATTTCTTTCATATCCCTCCTCTCAGTTACTTGGAAAACGCAGACCATGGTTGCATGACAGGACAATGCAAGGTGGCTAGAAGACAGAAAAGTGAACAAACTACAGAGGTTCCACACCAGCGGCGGCTGGAGCTAGGAGCCGGAGGCTGAAGCCAGAGAACTCACAGCAGAGGTAGGACTTTTCAGAGAACAGGAAGAAGGGCAAGGGCTTGTGACTAAACCAAAACTAGACTATCTCATTATCCTCCCTTTCTCTGTACAGCTAGCAACAATAGAATAATCTCCCCTTCCCTTCCTCTCTTTCAGTCATGTCCAGGAGAAATAAGGGTCAAGGGAATAGTAACCAAGTGGGGGAAATGGGGGGATAACCCCCAGGGGTAGCCGAAGAGAATGAACATACATCAGGTTGTTTCTCACAGGTAAGGGACCAAAATAACTGAGCTAATGTCCTCATTTTGTGTAGCTCTACATTCATTTTGTGAAATTTTATACTTCTTCTCAATTATTTGTTTCTTGTCACCCAAGTAGAAGTGATATTATATTCCCTATGAGGACTGATAATTTGTATAGTAATGATACTAACAATAATGCATCCATTTATGTTGACTTTATAATTTTCTAAATATCTGCACATCAATTCTTGCATTTATCCACTAGGCAACCTATTAAAAGGAAGAAAGGGGGTATGTACAAATAAATTGTTGAGGGAACGCACAGCTAAGGATCCTTACAAGGTGATTAGAATTCACGTCACGGGGGATCCCTTGGTGGCTCAGCGGTTTAGAGCCTGCCTTCGGCCCAGGGCATAATCCTGGAGGCCAGGGATGGAGTCCCACATCGGGCTCCCTGCATGTAGCCTGCTTCTCCCTCTGCCTGTGTCTCTGCCTCTCTCTCTCTCTCTCTCTCTCTCTCTGTGTGTGTGTGTGTGTGTGTGTCTCTCTCATGAATGAATAAATAGTATCTTTAAAAAAAAATAGAATTCACGTCACTCAATCATTCATCCCTGCATTCATTCAATCTGTTATGGGTTGAATTGTGTCCCCTAAAATAACATATTCAAATTCTAACCCCCAATACCTTACTTAGAAATAGTCTAGCTGATGTAATCAAGTTAAGATGAGGTTATATTAGTGTAGGGGAGGTCCTAATCCAACGACTGGTGTCCTCATAAGAAGAAGGAAATTTTGACACAGACACACAGGAAAGGAATGTGAAGACAGAGGCAGAGGTTGGAGTGATGCGTCTACAAGCCAAGGACTGCCAGAACCACCAGAAGCTAGGATGAGGCAGGGAAGGATTCTCCCCTCAAAGTTTGAGAAAGAGCATGGCTCTACCAATACCTTGATTTCAGACTCTGGCCTCCAGAACTGTAAAAAAATAAACTTCTGTTGTTCTAAGTCACCCTGTTCACAGTTCTCTGCTATAGCCGCCCCAGAAAACTAACAAACATTCATTCAACAAACCTCTTTTTGAATGCATACGATGTGCCAGATACCACAAAGGGTTCTGAAAAGTGCAGGATGAACCAAACTCAGCAATTCTTGTCCTCCCATCCCCTGCATGGAGCTTAGGGACCTAAGGTTCTGCACTTCTGTACTGAGGATACAAAACCCAGAAAAGCCAAACAGCTGGTTGATGGCAGCATTAGAAACTGAGGCCACAACCTCTTCTTCGAAACCACACTCCTCCCGTGTGCCAAGCTAAACAAGATCTGGTTTCTTGGTCTACTGTCACTGTAAAGGAGCTTCAATGTCCCTTTAAAACAACAACAATGCATACGCGGACAGTAATGACACAAGTACCTCCACTTAAAAGCTGTCCCTGTTACAAGCAGCATGAGGACCCTGGAAGAATGTCTGTCACTTAAGTAGAGTGTGGGAAAGGAGGGAAAGAAGCTCTTGGGACCAGACGCGCTGGGGTGAAAGCCCATCTGCACCACGTTCTAGCTAGGAGACCCAGAACAAGTTATTCAGCCTCTTTCTGCCATCCTCTCCACATTCATAAAATGAGAATGATAGTACAGAACACCCTCTTAGACATCAGTGAGAGAGCAGATATGGAAAGCTAGGAAAGCCTTTTTTCTAAAAAGAAAAAAGAAAAAAACCTCAAATTGCAGAAGAACATATATAATGTGATCTTATTTCTATAAATGGGGGGGGGGGGGACACACAAAAAACCTCTTCACAGTAGTCACTCCTAGAGGTTAAGAATGGAGAGATTAGAAGCCTTGATTTTTCTCCGTTACATCCTTTTCTACCATTAAGTTTCTTACTATGAGTGTGTATTCCTTAATTTTTTAAATAGGGAGAAAATTCCAGGTCATTTAAAAAGAATGAGGCATGATAAATGAGTTGTTCATTTAAAATAGGTGCACTTCTCTGTGTATGATACCTCAGTAAAGAGGTGTGTTTTTAATGAGACAGATATATGTGCTCAAACATGAAAAGGTTTCCCAGATATATTAAATGAACTATCAAATCATCAGATACAGGGTGTGAAATTCCATTTACGTAAATATATATATATACATATACATACATACATACAAACATATATGAAGAGATGTGGAATGCTATGCACACTTCATAATATTATACATCTATATTGTTGAATTATTTTACCACCAGAATATTTTTAGGAACTCATTTTGAAATTCACATTCTTTTTAACTTTTTAAATAATAATAGTACTTAACCCCAGAGGGTGGTTGCAAGATTTACATGATAATGGTCACATGATACTTTGTGTAATAAAGAAAAGAGTCGTTAGGCATTTCTTTTTTTAATTACTCATCAGTATGCACCCAGACTCCTCTCCATCCCTGCCTTCTGTCCCAGTCCCAAATCAGAGGCTTGAGCCCTAGCCATTGAGGATGACTCGGGAATAGAAGTCAAGTCAAGGACAAGATGAACATAAGGACTAAAGCAGGGGTCAGGAATGAAATGATCAATAAAAGAAGTCAATAATTTCTCCAACAAACATTGTTTGGCAAAAACAAACACAATTTTCTATTTTAACTCAGCCATTCAGAAACAGCCAAACGTCTCCATCATCCAAACCACCAAAGACATCTATTCCTGCATCAGTGTTGGACTGAGTCTTCCACTGAACGGAAGCACACCCTGCCCTGTCCAGTCCACCCTAATCCACACTCACTCCATTCTTGGACCACACACTTAATCCAGGGGCCACAATAAACGAACCTCACCACAGAGACTTTTTCCATTTCTTATCCCATAGCTTGATGCTTCACTATACACTGCCTTATTTGTTGCTTCTTGTGTTTACTTCCCCATAATGTACACTCTCTTTCAACAAAAACATGCATGAATGCCACCTCTGTTCTACGACATATCATAGCATAGAAGTGAGCCAGAAAAAAATTCTCCACAGGTTCACTGAATGGAGGTTACAGATGGCCAATGGGGCAATTCATAGCACTAGTTTCCCAGATCCTACCTGGAGCCACATTGTAGACTCCACTTTCTCCCCTATCTTCCCTCTGTCCCTCTCACTTCTCTCTCTCACTAAAAAAAAATATATATATATAAAATATATATATGACTGATATATATATATATATATATATATATATATATATCAGCCATATTGTGGATTAGGGCCCACCCATATGACCTCATTTGACCTTAATCACCTCTTTAAAGTTGCTATTCCCCAAACACAGTCACATTCTGAGGTACTAGGGGATACAACTTCATCTTATGAATCTGGGGAATAAGGTAGAGAAGGACACAATTCAGCCTCTAATAGTCAGCAATAGGGAAAGGGAGAGAAAGGAGCTGTGAGTGTAGCTATGGAGAAATGAATGCATATTCTACATTTGCAGAAGGAAATTTCACCCAAATCTAGAATTCCCTACCTTCCTTCTCTCTCAGTCCTCTGACACGAAATTGCCATTTCCATTCGGAGCCCTGATGATCTCAGTCCTAATGACTCATAACTGTAAGCCCAAATGCAGAGCACTTACTAGCTATATTGCTCATCTGGCCCTTAACCTCCTGTGGCCTGTGGTGGCTCTGGATGCCTTGTGCATTACTGCACTTGAGGCCTCATCTCAGGTCACTATCCCTGTCCCTTGCTTAGTCCATGTTCCCCTTACACTGGTTCTTCCCAGAATCCATACCCTGTCCCACAACAGATCAAAGCCACTGGAATACTCTTCCCCCTGCTCCTTCACCTGCCCAGTCTTCTCTCAACTAATAAAAATCATTTTATCCTTAAGATCTCAGCTCAAATGCCTCTTCATCAAGGAAGCTTCGGAAGCTTCCTTTGACCACCTCCCACACACACATTTACCTTCACACTAAACACAGGTCTTTCTCCTATCCTCTCCCCTAGCTTTCTGTCATAACACTTAGCAAGTTTAATTACATACTTGCATTGTTGTGTTATTAATGTGTGTCTCTCCCCCAAGGTTGACACATACTCCTAAGTTCATAAGTGGAATCTGTATCTCATTTATTCATCATTATCTACTGAGCAGCTACAGCAGTGCCTGGCACCCAGTACGTGCTCAATACACATTTGTTAGATAAATGAAAGAATAAACAAAGTGTGAATTAGCATAAATCAGTGGTTATGTGGATCTATTTTTGCTGAATAAACTCACTTTGAGATAGAGGCAGTGTGAAACCATTAATAATTCCTAGACAGACAGACAGGTGCACAGGTATGAATAGATCTTGAATGAATGGAACCCCTCATAGAAAACAGAAATTTAACCATTCTACTATGTCATAATTCTGTAGAAATTACTTAAACATGTCTCCCATATGGAATTTTGCATATATATATATTTTTTTAATTTTACTTATTCATGAGAGACACAGAGAGAGAGGCAAAGACATAGGCAGAGGGAAAAGCAAGCTCCCCATGAGTCCCAACCCGTGTGGGACTTGATCCCAGGACCCCGGGGATCACTCCCTGAGCCAAAGGCAGACTCTAAATCACTGAGCCACTCAGGTGCCCTTATATATATTTTTATATATTATCTATCTTCTATGGGCATTTTTAATCCATTTAAGCAAATATCTGCAATCCCCCTCACCCTGTGGCTCATTCCACTGCTCAACTTTGGCCTAAAACCAACAGGAATTCTTTACATGAGGTAGAGACCTGACGGATTCCCACAGTGACTCCAATCCAACACTTTTTCATTTTCTCCTTCATATTAGGCAGGAAACACTAAAATTCTGGGAACAAGATCTGTGTCACACATTGGAAATGTTTGTGTCTGCTGATAACACTCAATCTACCTTGGCTAAATGCATGAGGAAGCCACATGGTCACAATCTAATAGAACATAGAACATAACTAATACACTGAAGCAACATTCCACATGTTATCACTTTCAGCTTTGCGCAACATGTGGAAACAGGCTCATGTACCACTTAGTTGTGTCAGAAAATCTAAGAGAGAAGAATGCATGTTTGGGATTTATTATGGTCACTCACCTCAGGAAAGTGTCCAAAGGAGTGCATTACAACCTCCACATGCCTGAATGTTACAGATTTCTTTTTTAAAAGGAGGATTGTCTGAGATGTATTTATCTTTCAGGTACTTGGACTATTTGTACAGCTCTGGTTGTTTTGTTTTTGTTTTTATTTGTTTGTTTTTTGTTTTTTTAAAGATTTCATTTATTTATTCATGAGAGACACACAGAGAGTGGCAGAGACATAGGCAGAGGGAGAAGCAGGTTCCATGTAGGGAGCACAATGTGGGACTCGATTCTGGGGCTCTAGGATCATGCCCTGAGCCAAAGGCAGATGCTCAACCACTGAGCCACCCAGGCATCCCACTCTGGTTGTTTTGAATACTTGAAAGCAAAAGGTACCAGTAACTATCAATGAGAAATTATTTTAGAAAAGAAAAAATAAAACTGCTCTTTTTATAAGTATTGCAGCATTTGTATGAACTCAAATTACTGTGTAATTTTGTTTTGTCCTCTACCATCTGTGCCTCCCCATCCCCTAAAGTAACAGACATCATCTTCTGTTTTATTTACCTCAACTATTCTATCCAAGTTATAAGGCTCAAGTTCATCAGCCTCTTGGTCAATAATTTTTCTCATGCTAAAGAAAAAACATGATACAAATTAGGAATTCATATAAGACAGAAAAATAACAGTAACATCATCAAAATCCCAAAATAATTTACCCAAGATAAATGGAGCTCAATTTTGAGAGTTTAGCAGTTGAGATAAATGAACATTACAGCATTATATAGTCAATTTCTATGTAAGAAAGAAAACAAATTCAAAGGACATTAAGTTGGGATCCCTGGGTGGCGAAGCGGTTTGGCGCCTGCCTTTGGCCCCAGGCGCGATCCTGGAGACCCGGGATCAAATCCCACGTCGGGCTCCCGGTGCATGGATCCTGCTTCTCCCTCTGTCTGTGTCTCTGCCTCTCTCTCTGTATGACTATCGTAAATAAATAAATAAATAAATAAATAAATAAATAAATAAATAAATAAATAAATAAGAAAGACATTAAGTTGAATGCTTAATTAAACCCTTTTCTTAAATTCCTTTTTATTTTTTTAAGATTTTATTTATTCATGAGAGACACAGAAAGAGAGGCAAGAGACATAGGCAGAGGGGAGAAGCAGACTCCCTGCAGGAAGCCTATGCAGAACTCAATCCCAGGACCCCGGGATCATGAACTCGATCCCAGGACCCCGGGATCACGACCTGAGCCAAAGCAGACACTCAACCACTGAGCCACCCAGGCGCCCCCCCTTTAAATTCCTTTTTATCAGTAATCAAACATTCAATGCATTCCTCACAACAAGTAAGGCAATGTGTCAACAACTAAGATACTTCATTCATAGCCAGAAGCTACATCATCTCTAGTCTAATTAACAAGGAAACAAAATCTCTCCAGAGAAGCAAATCTGTCTCACTAACCTAAGCAGACCTGGGTCAGGTGTCTCAGAAATGACCAACTTGATCACTGGTTGTAAGGTTAAAATAATAATGACCATATACACTAATCAATGCACCAGTAAACTCCATAAAATAAAGGAAATCCAGGAAAAGTGCTATAAGACCAACTTCACAACACATGGGCTTCAAATATGCAAAGAATATCTCCCTATCCCAAAGTTTTCATTGTCTTTAAAAAAATAAATAAATAAATACAAATCAAAAGAAGCCTGATAGCCTAATAAAGAAATTGTTTCCTAGCAATTAAAATGCTTTCCTACTTTACATCTAGTGATATAAATATTTTGTATTATTTTAAAAGATGAGCTCGAGAAGGAAGGGAATTGGTATACCCTCTAATAGCCACATCTGTAAATTTATACTAATGCCATCCCAATGGCTGTTCTCACACTAAATGAAAGAAGTCAGCTTTAGATGTTAACCATGAATATTTGAAAAAAAAATTCTTATCCAAATTAACTGTTCTTTAAAAACCTATTTTGTCAGTCAGGCCAACTATCAAAATCATTTCTTCCAACAAAATGAAATTGTTTTAATTATCTGATGCCCATAACTACTTTTTATTTTTATAAAAATGAGAAAAATGTGTCTTACTGGGATGCCATCACCCACAACATAATATAGACTTATTCAGAATACCTTACCTTCTAGGAAATTTAAAATGTGGTAACTATCCAAATAGCTTCATTTAAAATCATTTCAGCCCAAACCCAAAACCCAAGAAAAATCACTTTGATGCAAACATTTCATTTCACTCCCTGTAAAACCCAACATAAAGCTAGATTCTCCATGACATAGTCCTAAATGACATTTCGTTGCTACAGCAACGAAACTCTGCTACCTGTGGCCATGATTTGTTAAGAATTCCTCCAACCAGTAAATTCTGTGCTGTGCATTCATAAAACCAAAAGAATGACTAGAATGGCTCAATGCAACATAAAAATTAAGGTCTAATTTCCTACTTGTGATTCACCCACACACATATTTATAACATATATCATGCATATACACATATATATGTAATTATGGTTCTCCCAACTCCATGAAAAAGGGGAAAAAAAATCACACCAAATTTCCATTTTAAAATGAGCATCAAAAAACTGCTTTGTTTTAGATTTCAGTGAATAACGCCTACCTGTTTCTCAAAATTTATCTTAAACGGTACTAGGAACTATCTGGAGAGAATTTTTATTTCTTATTTTTTTTTAAAAGATTATTTATCTATTCATGAAAGACACACAGAGGCAGAGACACAGGCAGAGGGAGAAGCAGACTCCCTGCAGGGGAGCCTATGCAGAACTCAATCCCAGGACCCCAGGATCATGAACTGAGCCAAAGGCAGACACCCAACCATGGAGCCATGAAGGTGTCCTGGAGAGAATTTTTAAAAATGAAAATTTTGTTATTTATATCCATTCTCATTCCAAAAGGGGGAAAAAAATAAACGTGAGGTATAATTTCCTATCTGCTCCATTAAGTGTGGCTTCTTTGGCAATGAAGTGATTTAGAAAATATAAAGCTGGAGCATAAAAAAAAAAAAAATGTAGTTGTCACCACCTTTATTCACCAAACTGCTTCTGCAGGCTACTCACCCTCACCGGGGGACTCCAGGCTTGCACCCGTGGCTGCTGTCCTCCCTGGGAGCTCTGCAAATCTTTTGAGCTACAATTAGCCACAGGGCTGCTCTGAGCCCTTAATGCATTTGTGCAGTTCATCCCACTGCCCCCACCAGGGCCAGGTTTCCAAGGCCTCTGCTTGATGCCATCCAGAAGTCTGACCAGCAGGATGTTACTTGGAAGCTCCTCAACACCCGAGCCAACAAGAGTCCTACACTCAGGACATCTGAGTTCATTTCGGGAACCTACAATCCCCAGCAAACATCGTTTGCAAAACGTATGCTGGCATGGCAAGACCTTTGCAGAAGCATCAAGCCGCTCTAGACAAACAGGACACTCCAAAAGATCCAACAAGGCAGATTCATCCATCTTTATCTAGTTTACTGAGAAAAAAGCTTCAGAAATGTTCATAGTTCCGTGCATCCCTTAAAGTGACTCATGTAACATCCATTTCAGACTTTGCTCTGGAGTGATGGGGGTGGGGGAGAGAAAAGACAAAAAAAAAAAAATTAGTACTGTTATTTGGGAAGAAGGTTCACAGAGGAGCCAAGAACCAAAGAGTACACAAAAGTGCTTCCTCTGAATAGTGCAGCTTTGCTTTGGAATGTGGTTCCTGAACTCCAAAGTCAACAATTAAAAACAAAATGTGCTTTTTAAACAATTCAAAATTAATCCCTAAAGGTATCTAGGAGTTCTCTGTGCAGAAACAGCTAACAGGTACTATATAGAATTCCTGCAGTAAAATGGGACTTATGAAATGCAATAAAGAACATAATTTCTTCAGCTCTCAAAGTGATATTGGCTGCCTTAATAAAGTCTCCAATACGTATGAGAAGCCGAACAGAAGCAACGGAAAGTTTCCTCTACCTGAAATTACTTTTAAACCCAACAAACCTCCCAATCTTTAAGCCACTTTAGTGTTTGAGAAACCGTGCCTCGCGTGATCACTTGTGGTTGATGATCCCAATACCAAATACATAGGTTTCTTCGCTGGTCTTAAAAATAGAACTGTTTCATCTTGCCCCAGCAAAACGAGCCGAAGGTTGACAATCGGAGAGGACACAACTGAAGGTTCGTCTGAGAGCAGCTGAAATATAAAAGCACCCTTCAGAGCAGTGGCTGACAAACTCTGAAACATATTTCTGAACAGCTTGTCCTGATCCCATTCAGAAAATCTGGCAAAATCATCGCCCAAAGAATTCGACAATGGAATGCTGGGCTGAAAAATGGGCGCATCCTATGAAAATGGGGCCATTCAGGAAAAAGCACCGAAGCCAGGGCCCGCGCCGCTCGCCCCGGCCGCCAAAGCAAGTGTCAGCGGGAACGCCCGGGAGAGGAGGGAAGGAGGCTCCGGCGGAGGCGTCAACAGCTGCTGCCCACCGGGTCGGGGGGCGCCAGCAGGTACAGGTGCCGCAGGCCCGCGGACACGCCCCAGGGCCAGGTGCCGGCGCCGAGCACGGGGCCCCAGGCCGGGCGGGAGCCGGGGTCTCCGTCAGCAGCGCGCTCCCCACCGCGCTCCGGCTCAGGCCGGGCACGAAAACGCCCCCGAGCGCCTGCTGGAAGTTTTCAAGGGCTCAAGCACAAATCCGCAGCCCCCCGAAGTGCGCCGGGAGACCTCCGTGCCGCCGCGGGGAGGAGGAGGCGGAGTCCCCGGGGAGTCCGGGCCGGCGGGCAGCGGGAGACCGCGGGCCCGGGCCCGGGGCGCTTCCGGCCGGGGCTCGGAGGCCGCGAGGAGCGAGGCCGCGGCCACGGGGCCGGGCGGGGGACGGAGGGGGGGGGCGCCCCGACCACCCCTCCGCGGCCGCCGGGTGTGCCCGCCCCGCGCCCCGCGCCCTACCTCGCGCCGCGGCTCCTCCTCTTTGTTCGCGGCCCCGCAGCGGCGGCGGAGACCGAGGCACGGGCGGCCCCGCCGCGCCCGCCGCTCGCAGGGTCTCTGACGCGGCGGCGGCGCCCGGAGACTCCTCGCCGCCGCCCCACTCACGCGCGCACGCCGCCGCCACCTCCCACTTTCCCAGCCGGGAGGGCGGGGGAGGGCGGGGGGGAGGAGGAGGAGGAGGAGGAGGAAGAGGCCGAGCCGCGGCGGGCGCCCGGGGCGGGAGGGGGCGGCCCCGCACCACAGCGCCTCCCCCCGGGGCGGGCGGGGCACCTCCGGGAACTGCGGGGCGGGCGCGCCCTCCTCCCCGCCCAGGTCCCTGCCCCGGGCCCAGGGGGCGACCCCGCACCACCGCGCCCCGCCCCGGGCAGGAGGGGCGACCCCGCACAGCTGCGCCCCGCCCCCGGGCAGGAGGGACGACCCTGCACAGCTGCGCCCCGCCCCGGGCACGGGGGGGCGACCCCGCACCGCTGCGCCCCGCCCCCGGGCACGAGGGGGCGACCCCAAACCACCGCGCCCCGCCCCGGGCAGGAGGGGGCGACCCCGCAACCACCTGCGCCCCGCCCCGGGCACGAGGGGGCGACCCCGCACCACTGCGCCCCGCCCCCGGGCACGAGGGGGCGACCCCAAACCACTGCGCCCCGCCCCCGGGCACGAGGGGGCGACCCCAAACCACTGCGCCCCGCCCCGGGCACGAGGGGGCGACCCCAAACCACCGCGCCCCGCCCCCGGGCACGAGGGGGCGACCCCAAACCACTGCGCCCCGCCCCCGGGCAGGAGGGGGCGACTCCAAACCACCGCGCCCCGCCCCGGGCACGAGGGGGCGACCCCAAACCACCGCGCCCCGCCCCGGGCACGACTGGGCGACCCCGCACCGCCGCGCCTCCCCACCCCGTACCCCCGCCGCAGGCGCCCCTTCCTCCCCGCCCAGGTCCCTGCCCCGCCCGCCCCGGGCACTAGGGGTGGCGGCCGGAGGGGGCGCTGCGGAAGCCGCGAGCCCAGGAAGCGGGGTCCCGGGAGCGAGGGAGGTGGGCCGTTCGTGAGGGAAGCTGGCCTGGACGATGAAGCCGCGGGGAGGCGGGGCGGGGGTGGGGGGGAGCGTTGGGAGTGGCGGGGAGTGAAGAGGGAGACGCCACCGGGCGGGGCCCACGTCCTCCTCCTGCCCGGGGGTGCCCGGGGGTGCCCGGGGCGGGAGGGGCGCGAGGGGAGAGGGCCGGGGCCGGAACGGACCTCACCTCCTTGGCGGCTGTCCGCCCGGCGCTGTGGAGACGCTTGGTGGAGCGAGCGTGGGGTGCGGTGCGTGACCCCGAGGCCCGAGAGAGGCTCCCCTGTGTGGGAGTCACAGGGGGACAGCCCCGGGGCAGCTGTCCGTCCCCGGCATCACGCGGCCTCCCGGGGCACAGACCTCAGCAGACCCAGAGACAGACCCGGAGGGCAGAGGCGAGGATAACAGGTGTGCGGGGCTGCTGTTACACCTGCCCTCCTGGGGACGGCTCAGGGTGACCCCGGGGCGGCCGGCCCCGTCCAGGCCCGCTCACAGGCGCCTCTTGCCTCCGAGCCTGGGAGCAGCCCGAACCACCGCTGTGATCTTTGCTTCGGTTGCCCCAGGCGCACACCTGTAAACTCTGAAATGTAGTTTTGAAAAACATGTCCACAGGTTTTGAGATGTGTCTTTCAGACTCGATTCAGAGGGGAACACAAATTAAAATGTCATTATCCCAACGTTGTCACAATGTGACTTGCACGTACCATCAACTTAGAAAAAGTTATCCCAAATATCCTTCCTCCAAGGGGTGCAGAAACTAGATGAAAATAAGAAGGGTTCTAGAGAGATCTTGTGAGAAATCCCTGCTTGGCCAGCAAACAGGATGACGTTCCGAAGGGGAGCCGGATTATTCTCGTCTCCACCCAGGCCACGGCTGAACTATTCAAGACCAATGAGATCACTTACCTAAGAAAAACCTGATAGTTCATGATTATATATCGTTCGCTGTATGATCTAAACATCCATTAATTCGATCCTTACGCAGTCTCAGACCTCATCATGCCTTAGCTTTGTTTTAAATAGATTAATATGCTGAGAGTCCTATTGTGTGAATACCAGGAATAACAGCCCACTTCCCCTTCCATTAGAAGTGAGCAAATACACATGCATTTGAACTGAGAAAGCAAGGAAAAGAATGAACGTGGTGGAGAATTTTTAACAATAATCGACAAACAAAGCACTCTGAAAGTGGCTACATAGCCTGTATTCTTCTGTATCTGGACTATACTGATGATAGTGGGGCTGGCTGGATACCATCACAGTCAACAAACAGGTAAATATGAGTACATGCAGTGTACAGTCTTTAAAACCGAAGTCCAGATAGGTTCGTTTCACCCCCAGGTCACACAATCAGTAATGCTGAACCAAGATTCAACCTCGGGCCTATGGATTCCAAGTACCCTTTCTCACAGACCGCCTCAGGCAAAACCAAGTGTACTGTATCTGCTCCCAGGGGAAAGACGACACTGTTCATCATGTATTTACTCTGAAGAGTAATTATTTTGTTCTTATTTTGGGTTTTTTGTTTGTTTGTTTTTAGAGAGAACAGTATAGAAGGTCATGTGTGGAATGGTGCAGCTTGTGAAACTAGGCAAGAAAATCAATTATCACACCCATTATCAAAGAACTGAAGACAGCATACCCAAGACTACAGTGATCAACACGAGCACCCCCGCCCCCAGTCCCACAAATATTATCTGGCTCATGGCTGCAGTTGTATGTCCCTGGTGCTAGTTCGCTATATTCTATAGAACACAAATATTAGCCTTCATTACTCTAGCTAAAAAACTCTTGAGCCATCTCTCTTCTGTTAAGTGGTGAAAAAATAATACCTTTCTTAGTGTCCTTGGAAGAGTCAATGAAATAATGTGTTCATTCTTTGTAATCTGTACATCTCTATTAAAGAAAGATCTCATTATCATTACCTGCCCAGGCAGAGTTAGACTGGGCAAAATCCTTCCTTCCCATGGTCTTTGAAAAGTTTGAGAAACTCAGAATTGCAAAACCCTGTCAAGAGAATACTACAGGGGAAGGAACGGTTGGGGAAAGAATCCAGGAATCCAGGGGAAGGAACAGTTGGGGAAAGAGAAGCATGTTCATCTTATCATTTCTGGGAACTGAACATGAACATGTAAACATATTATACTTAGGGCCCCTGTGACTTTGAGGAGATACAAGAAAAATATAAACACACCCTGTACACAGTAATGATAGCTTCACTTAATATAGTTCTCATCCTCCCAAGACTTCAAAGTTACTTTCACTTACATTATCTCATTTATCTTCTAAGCATCCCTCTGAAGTAGTAAAGATAGATATAATCATTCCCATTTTCAGATGGGAAAAAAATGAGGTGTAAGGCAGCTATTGCTTCTAGTGATAAATTTATGACACAAATCAGGCTTTTGAATTCCCAGACCAGAGCACTCTTTTGTAAGCTTTGGTATCATGCTTAGACATGCATGTTCATACATGTGTCTGATCATCATTTTCCCTCAAAACTTTTTTTTAAGTATAGTGACATTTTAAAAAATATTTTATTTATTTATTCATGGGAGACAGAGAGAGAGAGGCAGAGAAATAGGCAGAGGGAGAAGCAGGCTCCATGCAGGGAGCCCAACATGGGACTTGATCCTGGAACTCCAGGATCACACCCTGAGCCGAAGGCAGACGTTTAACTGATGAGCCACCCAGGCATCCCATCCCTCAAAACTTATCTAGCCCCCAGCTGCAGTGACACTGGGAAATGCAAGCATCGTTTACCCAGTTGTTTAAACTAGAAACCTAGGGGTTGTCTTCGATTTCTCTCCATCCCTCTCCATCAACAAGTCTGCCAGCTACCCCCAAAATATCTCCATTGCACCTTTATTCAAGCCAGTGTGGCTCTTTGTTTCTGGCCCTCCTAACCAGCTTCTCTGCTCCTTTCCATTCCTGTCCCCACAGTCTTGCCCTGAATGTAGGGACACCCACAGCAAAATGCAAAAAATGCATGATAGATCATGTTACACCCCTTTTCAAAACATCAATTTCTTTCTATCATACTTGGAATAAAAATCATGTATCTTTCCCGTTTTTTGAACCCGTGTCACTTGGACTCTACACCATCATGCTCTACCACAGCACTTTATTTATCTCCTTCACAGTACTGTTCAGAATCTCATTCTTTGATTCCTTATTTATTGCCTATTTCCCTTACCTGAATATAAGCAACCTGAAGACATGGACTGGGTCTGTCTTCTTCACCTTGGTAGCCTAGACAGCCAACCATGGTGGGTACCAGTGAATGGTTCTCAAACAAAGAATTAATCAAGTATAGAATCATACATTTTCCCATCCTAAAGCTACAAATATATTAGTGCCTCACTGCCCCAAAGATAGGAAGTCGGGCAATGTTCCAAATTCCATTGAGAGTCTTTCTTAAAAAAAATAATAATAAATAAATAAATAAGTAAATAAAGAGAGAGTCTTTCTTATAATCTATTGGTCAATAAGTTTTTATGTAGAAGATGAAAAGGACACATGATTCTCTTCTCAGTTAAGCTGCAGAAAAAGCTAAATGCCAGCTATGTAACACAGAACATAAATGCAATGCCAGCTTGTCTTCATTCTAAATCTTGGTCACCATCTACTTTGTTTTCCAACCAAGCAGGAAAATTCAGAGTTCTCTCCAGCCCCTCATTTTCCCTCTGCTCCCCCTCCCACCGATAAATGATCCAAAGATCATCAGAAGTGCTTTTTAAATCTGCCCCTTCTCCCAAACCTTATTTTCAGGACTGTTTATCTTCTACCTGAATAGTAAATCCGTCTCCTAGCTTTCAGTCTCTCGAGAGTACTGAATTCTGGAGAGAGTTCTGGAATCAAAAGCTTCTCCATCTACTAACCAGGTGACCTTCAGGCCAGTTTCTAGTCTTCTGTGCCTGACTTTCCTGGTAAAATGGACCTAAAATGACTACCCGCCTCAGGGATTTGTGGAGATTTTACATAAGTTAGAAAAATAGAATGCTTGGAACTATGCTCAACACATGGTAAGTGCTTAATAAATGATGGTTAATATTTTTATTAGAGGGGTGCCTGGGTAGCTCAATCGATTAAGTGTCCTTGATTTCAGCTCAGGTCATGATCTCAGAGTCATGAGATCGAGCCCCAAGTAGGGCTCTGCGCTGGGCATGGAGCCTGTGTAATATCTCCTCTCTTCTGCTCCTTCTCCCTTGCACCTTGCCCCCGTGCCCCACCCTATGCAGCGCGTGCCCGTGCTCACTCACTCTCTTTCTCTCTTTCTCTCTCTCTATATATATATGTACATATTTTTTTATCAGAATCTAGATTCAATTCAGAATCCACTACCTGTTAGCAAAATGACTGCAAATTTCCTTAATTTTCTGAGTTTCTAACTTCCTTATCTATACAAATGAATACACTGTTATCTACTTTGAAAGCTTACTGTAAAAAATTAATGACAAAACTCATTGAAAAAAAGTATGGCACATAGTGGGGACTCAATATAATATTTGTTTCCAGTCTCCGATTCTATGTACATCTGCACCTTTTCTCACATAATTGGAATGATTATCTCTAAGGTTCTTTCCAGCATAAAAAGTATATCTCCATCCTAACTGCATAAAGGACATCTAAGGGCAATGGATTCCTCTTGTGAAGAACCAAGTGGTCTTGAAGCACCCTCATTTATCAGTTAGAGTCAGGCAAAGCCCAAAGAAGTTATTTTGGTCTACGGTAGTGGGAAGGTGGTGCAAACGCCACTGTCTGGCAGAAAATCTGAGCAGATGGAGTATTTATAGGCACTCCCCGAAGATTTCAGTTCAATCAGGATGATGTTAGGGAGAAAGACTGATGAGTGGGAGGTAACTGAACTGAATCTTCCTCCAGCCTTTTTGAAACAGGTCTGAATATTTGAGGAGCTGTTTGACAGCAGAGTACCTGGGGAAGGCTGGAGTGCTCTAAGCTGACTCTAATTCTAACCTGGCCTTCAGGGAGTGGCTCTTGAGGTGTAGTGCAGTCAGAATCACCTACAAAGCTAGTCAGAAATGCAGACAACTTAGCCTCGTTCCTAAAGGTTCTCACTTAGTAGGTGTAGCAGGGGTTAAAGAATCAGGTGATCCTAATGCATGGGATGCTGGGACAACAATTTGAGAAACGCTAGCCAACTGTCATCCAGAAGCACATGAAAAAGAGGTACCCTGGGCATTGACCAAGGAAATTCATCTCCAAAAGGCCCTCTAGAGCTTTGGTGTTGTTGAGAAGGATATGGGAGACTGGAGCCATTGCTGGTTTTCTGAGGACAGAAGAGCCATTGAGTATTTCCACCTCCAGTCTGTATGCCTCTTCACTGCCCACTTCACCATATAGTGTTGTCTCTCCTCTTAGTAAATACTAGACAGATTTTTATTTTTTTTTATTTTTAAAGATCTAATTTATTTATTAATTTGAGAGAGAGAAGGAGAGCATAAGTGTTGGGGGGGGGGTGCAGACGTAGAGGGAGTTGAGCAGGGAGCCTGACTTGGAGCCTATCCCAGGACCCTGAGATCACCACTGGAGCCAATGGCAAGACACCTAACCTACTGAGCTACCCAGGCACCCCATACTGTATAGATTTTTAAAGAACATAAGTTTGAAGGGAGCTAAAATATTAGTCTGCCCAGAGAAACACACATGGCTGGCCCCAAGTTGCCCTAGGACCCTCAAATGTGATGAAGGTCACCCATATCAAGCCTCAGAAGGTCCTGTTGCTCAATACTGTTAAGCTTCAGTGAAAACATGACTGAAAACTAGATGCCTCTAATATTTTTTTACTTGAGTACAAAGAAAAATTTAACCTACATGAGGAAAATATAACAGGATTTCTTCCTTTCTATTAAAAAATACTTTCTCTTGTCAAATTTCATTATCATTCTAAAAGTTTAAGCTTTCAAGTGGTCTTTTTGCTTCTAAGCAAACTTTACCTGACCCAACTATTAAAGAGAGTAGATAAATATCCATCACTCTATCTAACCATCTTCAGGAAATGAAATTCCATCATCTTTCTTGGTAACCTGTCTTTATATCCCAAAGATTATTTATCAATTTTGAGACTTTTTCTGATCAAATCTAAAGATAAAGGCTGACTTTTCTAATGCATTTAAATAAATCTGCTTAGACACACACACACATGGACATGTGCTTGAATTCACTAGAGACTCATGACCCAGGTCCAATTTTTCATTATAATACTGAGCAGAAGAAGTGGGTCCTTCTCAATTTATTCACCCTAATTCACATGTATACTCGAATAGAAGCCTATATTCTATGATTTCATAATGAGTAGAAATGATCCCATCATAACATTTTCTTTTTTCTGTAGCTAGTACCTCACCTTCTCTCTTTCTTGCTCCCAAATAAAATGTGTTTATTTATGTTTTTTTTAATTTATGTTTTTAAAAGCATAATTATCATCACGTGTACTGATCATGCTATACTTCAACTCATTTTTCTGAAAATTGGCTTGAATTCAGGAAGTGGTTTACTTCCTTTTGTCAACAATTTCCTTACTATTTTCTGTCCCTCATTCCCCTAAACCTGTACCACCAAAATATTCATGCCAATCTTCACATTGTTCCTTAGAATTTCTATTCTTATAGCTTCTTGTACATGTTTTCTTCCTTTAAAATTTTGTGTCATGCATGAAGCAGGCAAACAAAGTTTAAAGGAACAACTTGGAAAATTTGTTAAAGTGAGGTGCCCAGGGGTACAGTCAGTTAGCATCTGACTCAGGTAGTGAGTTTGGGCTCAGGTGATGATCTCAGGGTCTTGATCTCAGGGTGGTGAGATCCAGCCCAGCACTGAGCCCAGTGTCAGGCTCTGTGCTCAGTGCTGAGTTTGCTGGACCTCTCCCTCTGCCCCTCTCCCATTCTGTAAAATAAGTAAATAAATCTTTAAAGAAAAGAATAACTCCTTGAAGTAATAAACATAATTTTTAAAAGTAAATTCCCATCATCAGTTTATGCCACTGAACTTCATGTGATGAAATACCTAATAAATTTATTATAAAGCATTCCCCCATGTAACTTACACATGCTACAATACAAGTATTGAATAACTCATCAGAAAAATGTATTAGTGGTTGGTGTTAATGAATTAGACCTAAGCATAGCAATATAGAAGATAATGTCTTTAATCATCTCACTCAAAACAATCTTTTTTCTGTAATTCAAAATGAGCTGCTCTAGAGTTGTTTTTTTTTTTTTTTTTTATTATGATAGTCACACAGAGAGAGAGAGAGAGAGAGAGGCAGAGACACAGGCAGAGGGAGAAGCAGGCTCCATGCACTGGGAGCCCGACGTGGGATTCGATCCCGGGTCTCCAGGATCGCGCCCTGGGTCAAAGGCAGGCGCCAAACCGCTGTGCCACCCAGGGATCCCTTTTTTTTTTATTTATTTATGATTAGAGTTTTTTACAAATAGGAAACCAAGATAGTATCAATCCAGTTGACATTTTTCTCTTCTACAAGATTGTGGAAGACTAAAGATGAAGATAATTTCCTTGTTTTCCATGATGCTTTTATGCAAAAATGATAATTTGCATAATTTCTTCTCTGTCTCAGTTGAATTCCTGAAGCTATTTTCAAGCAAACTTCCACATGTCTCCAGTGTACACCATCTGTCTCATATCTCTCTCTCTCTCTCCCTCTATTTCTCTCTCTCTTTTTTAAGTATTACAATTATCATGTAACAGGAGCTGTCAAATCTTTATTCCCCAAGGATTCTTTCTTTTGATAAATGGAAAGGAATTGTATATATTGTTATATGTAGTTGTATGAATGGGATGGGGGTTAAGGAAAGGTTAGATGTTCAAAGCAGTTATGGCTAAGTTGACATATTGGAGGAAATGTGATCAGGTAAGTTAGCTAGAGTTTTTAAATCAGATTCTTTACCCCAGGAAAATAAAGGAATGCTTAGTCAAAAGATCAGGAGGCCTTGAAGCAAAGAAGAATTCATAAATAGCTTTACTAAGGATTCTGTGGTCCATACTACAAGCATTAGAGAAAATATGGAAAAAAGAAGATGAACTTACTCACAAGCTGCAAATTGCTTATAAAGCCTATTGGCATTTGCAAATGGTTGATGCTTTTACTGGAGGGAATCAAGTTTTATGTTTACATAGTAAGTTTATACTCAGCAGGAACTTCAGGAAATCATATGGATTGCCAAGAAAAAGTCCATATTGAAATATTTTTTAGAAAAAAAAAAATCCTGCCAAAAACATTTAGAAGGCTTTTTTTTAAAAAAGGAAGTTTGCAAGGAAATGCAATAGATAAAATTTATGTACTACTCAAAATTTACAACCAATATATTTTATGGCATTTCATAAAAATTTTATTTGCAACTCAATTTTAATCAATTTGTAGAGCTATAATTACTGAAATCTAATAACAAGCTACAGAGTACAGTTAAAGCTTCAGCTACCCAGAATCCTTGAAGAATGGGCCATTCTAAAAAAAAAAAAAAAAAAAAAAAAGGGTCATTCTGGAAAACCCAGTTTTATTTGGCTGAAAATATTTGAAATATAGTTTAAGTTTCCCTGAGTTTTGAAATAAAGGGCACTGGAAATTAACATTTCAGGATGACTCCAGGCCATCATTATAAATATCAGGGTTTGTACAAACAGAATAATTAACTGTGGAGTCAGATAGGCTTGGGTTTGAGTCCTGGCTCTGGGAATTTTTACTTATGTGACTTTAAGAAAGTTATTCAATTTCTGTCAGCCTTAGTTTCATCATCTCTAGAAGGGAGATAATGGTACCTCCCTCGTTGGTTGTTGTGATGCTTAAAAGTGAGGATAAATTTGAAAAACTAATTTACTGGCCCTTAGTGAGAGCCCTTAACTAGTCTTAGTATTAATATTAATGTTAGTATTGACAGGTTTATTTTCATTGAGGTATTTAGGAGCATTTTTCTAACAACAGAATTATATTCTTAAATCTTGTGTTTATATTTTTTTTTTGTTTTCATCCTTCTTCCCTTTCTATTGGAACCAGGAGCTGCCCAAATCTTTTCTTTTTTTAAAAAAAATTTTATTTATTTATTTGAGAGAGAGAACAGGGGGAGGGAGAGGGAGGGAGAGAAGGAAAGAGAGAGAGAGAGAGAGGTTGCGCCTGACCAGGAAGAGGGGCAGAAGGACAAGCAGACCCCTACCCACCTCTAAAACTGCTCCCCCACCCCCACACTGAATGGGGAGCCCGGCAGTGGCTTGATCCCAGAACTGCCAGATTATGACCTGAGCCTAAATCAGACGCTTAACCCACTGAGCCACCCAGGTGCCGCAAGGAGCTGCCCAAATCTTTTAATGGTGAGGGTTTGGAAGTGCCAACAGGCAGACCCAACCACACCGCTCTGTCACCAAGTTCTCTCTGAGCTATCACTAAGCTCCATACCCATCTTCATCTTCCACTTGGATGATTCTAACCATTAGGAGTAGTCAGAGTTTTTACACATTCTTGGCCTGCAATATGCTCTGGTGCTTGACTGTCGCATTGGGAATCTTCCTCTCCTCCTCCCGAACCTCCCCACGCTTTTGGTAAATGATCATCACCTGTAGATTTTAGTTTAACTTTCTCTTGGCCCTCCGTTCTCACAAATTTTCTTCTGAGTATGTTAGTCACTTGTCCTGCTTCCAACTGCTGATTTTTTTCAGATCCCAGCCTTCTCAGTTGGGGCCTAGCAATAAATCTACAGACTATTACTTCTTACTATTTTCAAAGTAACAGTCTTTCTTCAATTAATTAACCAAACTGCTAGAATTTCATTTTTTTTATTTTTTAAATTATTTATTTATTTATGATAGTCACACACACACACACACACACACACACACACACACACACACACAGAGAGAGAGAGAGAGAGAGAGAGGCAGAGACACAGGCAGAGGGAGAAGCAGGCTCCATGCACCGGGAGCGCGACATGGGATTCGATCCCGCGTCTCCAGGATCGCGCCCTGGGCCAAAGGCAGGCGCTAAACCGCTGAGCCATCCAGGGATCCCACTGCTAGCATTTCAGTAATCAATTAACCCAAATGTTAAGACTTGATTGTAGAGCAATAGAAATTGGTCAAAACGGAGCAGTACTGTCAAAGTTCTTTCCTCTTATCTATATCCACCCCTTCTCCCAAACATATATATATATATATTTCCATGTATCTTTCTACAAGCTCAAGTAACCAAATATAAAATATATGTACATATATTGGGAAGTTAACTTTGCTGAAAGAATAGGATTGTATCTTATATATTTCTCTGCATCTTTCTTTTTGTCTCTAAAAACTATAATGTAGGCATCTCTTTTAGTCAACAGGCATAGAGCTAACATTCTTTATATTGCATAGTTTTCTTTGGAATGGTTGTATCCCGATCATTTTTCAATTAATATTTCACTATTAATTCACTATTTTGTCTTTTGTAACTAGACACAAAGCGGTAATAAACATTCTTGTTTCTGTGTTCTTATGTAGCGAATGAATTCCATAGAATGGGATTTCTGGGTCAAGGGGAAAGTACTTTAAAAAATGTTTTTATTGAGATATAATCACCATATGACATTGTGTGAGTTGTTGGTTTGACACATTTATCTACTGCAATATGATTACTACAATAGCATTACCTAACGCCTTTATCATGTCACATAATTATTTCTTTTTGTGTAAAGAACAGTTAAGATCTAGTCTCTTATAACTTTGAAGTTTATAATACAGTATTGTTGTCTATAATCACTATGTTGTGCGTTATATCTGCAGAACTTATTTATCTACTAGTTGTAATGGAATGCCTATTTTTAACAGGTATTGCCAGATTCATTCCACAAACAATTAACAATTTAGATGTCTACCATCAACGTGTGAAAAAACTCATCCCATATCCTCAAATCACCTTTTCTGATGACCACTTTTTAATATTGTTATAATTTTGATATGTGCCTTATGATATTTGATTAATATTTTAAATTGCATGTCCCTGACACCTACTGAGGTTACCTTTTATTTATCATTCACATTTTGATTTTCTCTTGAGTTTGTTAGTCCTTATCAGTTTAACATGTTCAACTTTATATGTTAAATATATTAGCTACTTCTTTGACATTGGCATTGCTAATATTTTTCCCAATTGGTAGTCTTTTCACTTTCTCCATAACTTTAAATTAAAAAAATTTTTTTTGAAACCATTTTAGGGCACCTAGATGGATGGCTTGGTTGAGCGTCAACTCTTGGTTTTGGCTCAGGTCATGATCTCATGGGTAGTGAGACTGAACCCCGAGTTGGGCTCCATGCTCAGCAGGGAGTCTGCTTAAAAATTTTCTCTCCCTCTCTCTCTGCCTCTCCCCACCATTCCCTCTCTCCCTTTTTCTCCCTCACTCAAATAAGTAAATCTTTAAAAAATTTTTGAAACAATCTCAAATTTATAGAAAAGTTGCAAGTAAACATATCATGAACTTTCATTTTCCTGAATCATCTGAGAGGAGTTGCCAGTGTGATGCCCATCACCTCACAGACATTTTCCTGCATAACCACAACACAACCATCAAAACTGGGACATTGACAATCATACAATATTACCAGTGAGTTTTGTCAAAAACAATAACAATAATAATAATCCCCAATAATTTCCTTTGTTTTTTTTAAAGGTTGTATTTATTTATTCATGAGAGACACACAGAGAGAGAGGCAGAGACATAGGTAGAGGGAGAAGCAGGCTCCCCAAGGGGAACCCGATGTGGTACTCAATCGCAGAACTCTGGGATCACTCCCTGAGATGAAGGCAGATGCTCAGCCGCTGAGCCACGCAGGCGTCCCTATAGGCTAGATATTTCATATATCTTGAGTTTAACACTATTCCCTATTATTAGATTCAGGTTATGCACCTCTGGAGAAAAATCCACAGAAGTGATGCTGTGTTCTCCTCACGACACCCTATCATGTGGCACATGATTTGTTTTTAGTGTTGTCCAGTTTGATAACTTATTTAACATTAATCTCTTCCAGTCTTCTGCACTGCAAAGTTACATTTTCTCTTTGTGGTATTTTCTTAGGGAGTGTTTTGAGATTAAGTAAATATTCTCTTATTAAACTTTCACTTTCAATATGTGTGTGTGTGTGTGTGCGCGCGCGTATGTATTCTCATGGTTTGCAGTTTCATTCAAAGGATATTTGCATTTCCATCATTAGTTGTTTGGGTGCTTAATTTGCCCCAGATTTGTAGGCATCTCTTCAAACTGGCTTCTGTATGTTTTTGCTATATCCCAAATTCTTTGAGCAACTCTTTGCTTTTTGCCACTATAAGATGTTCCAGGTTCCTTTTGAACTTACTCTGCCCCAGTCCTAGAATCTCATTTCTCCAAGGGGCTCTGGCTCCTTTCAGTGGAGAATGGTTTTCAGAAATCAAGATCCTAGTACTACTGTGCTCATTGCTTTTGGAATATCTCTGCCCTTAGAACCTTCTCAGTGGACCGATAAGGAATGTACACACACCTTTGCACCCATATTTATTTCTATAGCTCTATATATTGAAATCTGTGATCTCAAGATACTTCCAATTTCAATCAGTACTGCAGGGCTAATTCCTTTTTCTCCTTTTCTTTATTCATAACTCCTTCCACCTGATTCCCATTTTCCTTAGTATAGTTACTTCTTTGACCAATCCTCCAGCCTATAACCCATCTCCCATAATCCTACGCTGGCACTTCAGCCATCCTGCTCCCCACACAGGATACCCTCCCTCCCTCCCTAGCCTAGGTTGGTAGGGCCAGGCCAATCCCCTGGGAGAGCCACTTCCTCACCCCAAATGTCCTGATACCCTGCAACATGATGTCCTTCTATGCAGAGGGCCTCCTTGCCTTGCTTGCACCCTGACATCTTACACTGGGATGTCTCCTCCGAGTCCTTCCATTCAGACACGCTCCTTACCCTGGTTGGTCTCTGACAATCACACCTGGCCACCCCTCCTACAGCAGCCCTCCTTAAGCCATTAGATCTTTTCTGGTATGGCATGAGATATGCCATTTTATTCCATTCGGCCAGGTGTGCAACATCGCTTACTTCAACATACTCCTCCAGCTAATAAGAAAGAAAACTAGAAGAGATTCAAAAGTGGAATTGCAGAGAATCCACTGGGCAGAAGCTGCTAGTCTAGATGGGAGTGCTGAGGAAGGCTCTTGTTTCCTTCACTTCCTGTCACAAACCAACTGCAGCAAGCTTTAAGAAATATATTTGTAGGAATGCATATTTGATAGAAAGGAGGCTGGCTGGGGCCAGGGCTGAGCACAGGAGGAGTGCCAGGACAGCTTGACTTGTGTCTCCTGAAGCGTGAGGCACATTTGTGAATAGAATGCTATAGCTTTTTCCTTGAAGAGTCTCGAGGGGGCAGGTGGCCTTGAGCAGTCTGCACAACCAGGGCAGGTAGATAAGCTTGTGTCGGAATAGGTGTATTTCCACCATCTGACAGCAAAAGCATGTTTGTGTTTTTTCCATAGTATCAATAGGTAGCAGGGCCTGGGTCATCTTGAACTGAATCCTAGATAGAGGGTTGCTTGCCAAGGGGAATTGAATTCCAAAAGAAACAAACAAAAAAACCCCACAGAAGCAAAAGGCAGAAGGCAGGGACTAGGGTTACCTGGAGTCTTGCAGAGGTTAGCTAGCATGTGCCTCAGGTGCTCCAGGGAAAACCAGTGCAGGTGCAGAGGTCTTCAAGGGAAATCTCCCAAGGTTGCTGCACACCAGGAAAGAACCAGAATTTGAAAATGAGTCAAGAAGGAGGGCTAATGACCAACAAAAGAAATGGTATAAATGTTGTGGGCTCATCCTTCCCTCTGCACACTCTCGGTCCCAACAGTGGAGGAGGCTTGGGGGAGCCAATGGAGATAAAATGGGCCCCCACACCCCTATCTCACCATGGCCTACAAAGCAGTGGATCAGATCTGAGTGGGAAAGACTGGAAAATCACTGAATGGGAAGAGATACTCATGTTTTCATTTAGGCTCATCAAACTACAAAATATCTAAGTATGGGACTGATTTTAGACTCCAAAGTGGGTAAAAAGTCATAGAGTCTACCGGAAATGTCACCATGAACAAAGAAATATTTCTGAGAAAAAAATGTGTGAGGCAGTGGTGGGAGAGAACAAAGCTGTTGCTGACCACGCTGATCAGTCCAGTCAATTCAATAAGCCTGTTGTTGCACCATGTTCCTTTGCTCCCTGCGTTTTCCTCCTGTAGGCTGGGGGCTTCAACTCTTTAGGGGAGTCTGCCATAAGAATCGCTTTGAGATGGACTTCTCTTTCTACTTTATTTGTTTTTGGTTTTTTTTTTGATAGATTTATTTATTTATAACTAAAGAGAGAGAGTGTGTTCATGCACATGAGCGGGGGCAAGGGCAGAGGGAGAAGGAGCACATCCTCAAGCAGACTCTCGCTGGACTCAGGCTCATCTCAGGAAACTGAGATCACACCTGAGCTGAAATCGAGTCCCACACTTAGCTGACTGAGCCACCCAGGCACCCCCTACTTCATCTGTTTTCTATTCATTATTTTCTATCTTCATTCACTCTTCCAAGTTTTTCTTTGGTTTATTTTGCTGTTGTTGTTCTATCTTCTTAGACTGAGTTCTAAGTTTATTTTTCTATTTTTTCTTTAATAATAAAGCATTTAAGGCTATAAATTCCCAGTAGGAATGTTTGAGCTGTGTCATATATGTTTTGGTATAAAGTTTTCTCCATTACTGCCTGGTAGGTAGTTTGGGTAATTTTGGCTTTATTTAAATTTTATTTATATTTATATAAAACTATGTTATTTATTATAGTTTTATTATATTTCTTTTATATTTAGTTGCATTTTAGATAGTATTTATATTTTGAAGTGTTATTTGGGACATTGGTTCTCAATTTCCAAGTCACAACAGGGGTTTTCTTAGGGGGCATCCCCTTTCATTACTTATCCTCTCCCCATTTTGGGATTACAGTTAGGAAATGTGGCCTATAAAATCTCTACTTTTGTGAATTAGATATTAGATATCCTAGATGTTATTCTGAACCAAATACAAGACTAACTTTTGTAAATGTTCCGTTAAAATACAAAAGAAACAAAGTTACAAGATACAATGTTCATACATCTTTTAGGTCAGATTTGCTGGTTATTTTATTATATTTTCCTCCTATTTTTTTTTGTCTGCCTGATATGTCTGATTCTGAAAAAAGTATCTTAAAATCCCTATTATAAATGTATTTTTACTAGATTCTCTTAATAGTTTTTGCTTTATATATTTAGCTTCTGTATTGATTGGTGAACATGGTTAATGGTTGTTATACCTATCTATAAATTTGCCTTTTATCATTACATAATAATAATATTCTCCCTGCTTCTTCCAACATTGGTATTGCCAGACTTGGCTTCTTTTGATTTATATTTATCTGATGATAACTCTTTATATCCTTTGAATTTCAACTTCTATCACTTTGTTTAAAGTGGGTTTCTTTAGGAACATGTGGTTGGGTTTTGCTTTTTTAATCCACACTAACAGTTGTTGGTAGATATTAACCTACTGTCTTCTGATTGCAGAGTTGTGGTCCAGTTCTTTTTTGGTGTCAATGACTTGTCTTTCCCATCTGGAGGACTGTAGAACTTTGTCATTATCCTTGGAATTAGCACATTTTACTGGAATTTGTCTTGTTTGTTCCGTTTTGTGTAGCTCAGTCCCTTGGATCTTAAAGATCCCTTTATATCTGAATGGTTTCTTTAGCTCTGCAAGATTTTCTTCATCTATTTGTTTTAATAGCGCCTCTCCTCTCTCTATTGCTATTTCTCCTTCTGCAACTCCTATTTATTTATACATTACAACTTCTGGGTCTGTCTTCTGGCTCTCAGATTTGCTCTGATGGTTTCTGTCTTTAAATTTTTGCTATTTGAAAAAAAATAACATAAAATAAATTTTTGCTATTTGAAGAGATATTTCCACTTGCTCTTCTAGGCCTGTGTTCACTTCTCAGCAGTTGCCATACTCTTTTTCAATACATCTGCTGTATTTTTAAACTCAAAATCATGTTCTTGAGTTCCAGTTATAGCAGTTTAATGCTGTAACTGGAGCCCCTTGATTGCACTAATTGGTTTTTTTGGTTCAAGTTGCCCTGTACAAGCCATGCGATTTTGCTAGCAGCTGCCCATCCAGGGTGCTATGAGTATTCTTTCCCTCTCTGGCTTGGTTGTTATTTTGCCTACCTGCAGTATCATTCACCCTGGGCCAAGTGTTAAGTGATCCCATGGGTTATTAAAGGTCAGTGCTCTCTGCCCCTGTAGACAGACAAGGTATCAGCTGGAAAATCCTGTTTCTCATCCAAGCTTTCCTGCATCCAGGTTTCCTCAGCTATAAAGGTTAGTGCTCTTCCAGCCTCAAAGATACAGAGGCTTTAGCTCACCCATTAAATCACCAGCCACTCTTGAGGGCCAGAAAGACCAGAAAATCCTTCCAAGGACAGCTGTGTCAGCTGTAGGGTTGCCAGATAAAATATATTACATGGGACATACTTGCACTAAAAGAGTTATTTATTATACATATCAAATTCAAATTTAACTAGATGTCCCATATCTCCCTCTCTCCTTCAGTCTCTCTCTGTCTCTGTCTCTCTTTTTGGCTCAACCTAGTGACCCTTGTCAGCTGAGTTGTTCTCCCTCTCATCTTTCCTCTTATCTATGGATCTCATAGACCAAGCTCTCTCCAATAACTTTGGAGCTCTGACTCTTGCCTTCAGGCAAAGTTTCTGAGGCCCCAAATTCTCTCTGGCCTGGAGGATGTCAAGGTCCACATCCCATACAGGCTCTCTCTACATCGGATACCCATAACCCTGAATATCCCTTCCCACTTCCAGGCTCTACTCAAGAAGCTGTTCACAAGAGCTTAGTTGCAAGAGCAAAGAATACTGCTGAGACACACATATATGCAGCTCTCATAGAATGTATGAGGAAAATAATTCTTATGCTAGAGCTCTGCAGCCAAACAATCTACCAATTACATAGAATACAGGCAAAAATATTTTCAGAACTGCAAGCACTCAGAAAGCCTATCTCTCAAGTATTTTTCTAAAGAAGTAATGGGAAGATATGCTCAAGTAAACAAAGGAGTAAAACAAGAAACAAGAAGATATGGGTTCTGAAAAGGGGTGGGTCCAACCAAGGAGTGCCAGGAAGGGAAGTTCCAGAACACTAGCTGGCAGCTGGCCTGAAGAGGAATCAGGCAAAATTGGAGTAGAAGGACAGAACTGCAGAAGAGATATTTTCATACATTAAATACTATGTGGAAAATAATGGAAGAATGTAGTGACTTGATAAAGGGCAGACAATCTAGGTCTTTCCAGGCAATTTTTTTTTCTTCCAGCCAATTTTTATTTGAGATGGGATCAGACCATTCAGAGCTGCTCCCATCAGATCTTACTGGGAGTTGGTCTTATTCAGATTCATGTCCCCATATCCTCAGAGACAGATTAAAATCACACCAACCCCTGGAGACAGAATAGAATATATGTTAAAGGCTAATAAATGCAATAACTTCTGCTCAAATTCAGACCTCTGAGGTCAAAAGAACTCAAAACTTGAGTTCCTACTTTTTTTCTGTCACCACTCATTCCAGCTGACAAAAACCAAACTAAGAAATCTACTTTGGGTTCTGGTCTGGCATGGAAGGTGCCTAGAAGTTGCCGCTCCATTTTAACAACAAGTAAAAAGTTGAACAAACTGAAAAATTGACAACTCTCCTTAGATCTGTAAGAGAAGTAAGGGAACAGGTCACATTGCTGCCTCCAAATTTGGAGAGACTGACAGAAGGCTACGGAGAATCACAACTTACTGGAGCAGCAATCCACAGTTAAAGCTTCCACAAAAACCAGTACCAAAATAGGAAAACCTGACCTCTACAGGCAGATTTCATTTTATCACACCTCACTTTACTGTGCTTCACAGATACTGTATTTTTACAAATGGAAGGTTTGTAGCAACCCTGTGTTGAGCAAGTCTACCAGAACCATTTTTCCAGCAGCATTTGTTCACTTTCTGTCTCTGTTGTCACATTTTGGTATTTCGCACAATATTTCAAACCTTTTCTTTTTTATTATATTTGTTATTGTTATCTGTGATCAGGGATCTCTAATGTTACTATCATAATTATTTTGGGGCTCCACAAAGCACACCTATATGAGATGGTGTACTTAATCAATAAATGTGTGTGGCTCAGTGGTTGAGCGTCTGCCTTTGGCTCAGGGTGTGATCTCAGAGTCCTGGGATGAGTCCCACAAGGGGCCCCCTGCATGGAACCTACTTCTCCCTCTGCTTATGTCTCTGCCTCTCTCTCTCTCTCTCTCTCTCTCTCTCTCTTTCTCTCTCTCTCTCTCTCATGAATAAAATAAAATCTAAAAAAAAACCAACACAAAAAACGTGTGTGCTCTGATTGCCCCACTGACCAGCCTTTCTCCCACCGTTCTCCCACTCCTTGGGCTTCCTATTCTCTGAGACACAACAATATTGAAACTAGGCCAGTTAATAACCGTACAATGACCACCAAGTGTTCAAATGAAAGGAAGAGTCATGGGTCTTTTACTTTAGATCAAAAGCTAGAAATGATTAAGCTTAGTGAGGAAGATGTGTAGAAAGTTGAAATAGGCTAAAATCTAGGCCTTTTGCACCAAATAGCCAATTTTGAATGCAAAGGAAAAGTTCTGGAAGGAAATTAAATGTGCTACTCTAGTGAACACATTCTTATTGCTGTCATGGAGAAAGTTTGAGTGGTCTGGCTAGAAGATCAAACCAGCCACAACGTTCCCTTAAGCCAAAGCCTGATCCAGAGGAAGGCCCTAACCCTTTTCAATTCAAGGAAGGCTGAGAGGTGAGGAAGCTGCAGAAGAAAAGTTGGAAGCCTGCAGATGTTGGTTCATGAGGTTTAAGGAAAGAGGCCAGCTCTATAACATAAAAGTGCAAGGTAAAGCAGTAAGTGCTGATGTAGAAGTAAGTTTTCCAGAAGATCTAGCTCAGATAATTCATGAAGGTAGCTACACTAAACAGCAGATTTTTCTATAAATTTATTTTTTATTGGTGTTCAATTTGCCAACATATAGAATAACACCCAGTGCTCATCCCATCAAGTGCCCCCCTCAGTGCCCATCACCCAGTCACCCCCACCCCCCACCCACCTCCCTTTCTACCACCCCTAGTTCGTTTCCCAGAGTTAGGAGTCTCTCATGTTCTAAACAGCAGATTTTTAATGTAGATGAAATTGTCTTCAATTGGAAGAGGATACCATCTAGAACTTTCATAGATAGAGACAACTCAATGCCTGCTTTCAAAGGTTTAAAACACACGCTGACTCTCTTGTTAGCACTAATGCAGATTATGACTTTAAATTAAAGCCAATGTTCATTTACCATTCTGAAAATCCTAGGGCCCTTAAGAATTATGGGAAATCTATTCTGTCTGTGCCCTATAAATTCACCAACGAAGCCTGGATGGCAGCACAATGGCAATGTACCTGGTCACCCAAGAGCTCTGATGGAGATGGACAACAAGATTAATGTTGTTTTCATACCAACTAACACAACATCTATTTGCAGATCAGACTCTTAAGTCTTATTGTTTAAGAAATACTTTTTGTAAGCCTACAGCTGCTATGGATAGTGATTCCTCTGATGGATCTGGGCAAAGTCAGTTGAAAGCCTTCTGGAAAAATTCACCATTTTAGATGTCATTAAGAATATTCATGACTCATGGGGAAAAGTCAATATATCAACATTCACAGGAATTTGGAAGAAGTTGATTCCAACTCTCATGAATAACTTTCAGGGGTTCAAAACTTCAGTGGAGGAAGTAACTGCAGATGGGGTAGAAATAGCAAAAAAAGAAAAGGAAAAAAAACCCCACCAGAATTAGAAGTAGAGCCTAAAAATGTAATTGAATTGCTGCAATCCCATGATAAAACTTGAACAGATGACGAGTTGCCTCTTATGGATAAGCAAAGAAAGTGTTTCCTTGAGATGTAATCTACTTCTGGTAAAGATGCTGTGAAGATTGTTGAAGTGACAACAAAGAATTTAGATATTACATAAACTTAGTTGATAAAGCAGCAGCAAGATTCAAGAGGATTGACTCCACCTTTGAAAGTATTTCTATGGGTAAAATGTTGTCAAACAGCATCACACATTATAGCAAGATCATGAAAGAAAGAGTCAATCAATGCAGCAAACTTTATTATTGTCCTTTAAGAAATTGCCACAGACATCCTAACCTTCAACAATCACCACCTTGATCAGCAGCAGCCATCAACATTGAGGCAAGACCCTCCACCAGCAAAGAGATTATGATTCACTTAAAGCTCAGATGATGATTAGCATTCTTTAGCAATAAAGTACTTTTAAATTTAGATATGTATATTGTTTTTTAGACATAATCCTATTGCACACTTAGTAGACTATGGTAGGTGAGCATAACTTTTATGTGTACTGGGAAACCAAAAAATTCATTTGGCTTGCTTTATTACGATATTTGCTTTATTGTAGTATCTGGAACCAAACCTACAACATCACCAAGGTATGCCTGTAATTGATTGACACTGCTGAAGGGTCAGTGTGGACAAGGTAGGGAGAGGTGTCACAATTTTGGGATCCTTACCCCTTAGAGCTCTATTAGGTTCTTGTGAAATACAGAAAATCCCCTCTGCTTCTGGTGAAAAAGGGGGAAAGGAAGCATTTAAAAATATGCCAGAGCCGTCTGCTTTTCTTAAAAAAAGTCTGCCCTCAGGAAAAACTATTTAAACGCCTCCTAATCTGCTGAGCTTTATCAGAGGCTAAGTGACCTGCAGGAAGGGAAATACTCAACTCCAGCCCATTCTAGCTATCCTGTACCACCTAAGGGGTGGGAAGGGGGCAACCAAGAAGCACAGGTGAAGCTCACAGCTTGAAGTACAAGCTCAGGAAAGACTGAGACCTAGTACTAGTACTATGGAATGCTTCCTCTTCTCTCACACCTCACCACCACATTACAAAAGCCTATTTACAGCAATATATATATATATATATATATATATATATATATATATATATAAATTAAAAGACATACAAAAGGTAACCATTTAAGGAAGAAATATCAATTCCCTACAATCTCCTTCTACACACAGAAGGAGAAGGAATATTTTCTCACTCATTCTATGAGGTCAGCATTATCCTAGTACCAAAACATGTCCAGGTCTATATGAGGAAAACTTCAAATAAATCAAAGAAGATGAAAGAAATTAAAGAAGAACTAAACAAATAAAGAGATATTCCATGTTCATGGATAGGAAGACTCAATATTGTCAAGGTGTCATTCTTCCCAACTTGATCTATTGATTCAACACCATGCCAATCAAAATCTCAGCAAGCTATTTTGTGGGTATTGAAAAACTGATTCTGAAGTTTGTATGGAGAAACAAAAGACCCAAAACAGTCATACAATGGAAGGAAAATAACAATGTCAGAGGACTGACACCATCCAAACTCAAGACTTACTGTAAGGCTATAGTAATTAAGACAGTGAGGTATTGGTAGAAGAATAGGTTACAATAGATCAATGGAAGAATAAATAGCCCAGAAATTGACCTCTCTAATTATAGTTAATTGATCTTTGACAAGGAAGCAAGAGCATTACAGTGGAGCAAAGGTAGTCTTTCCAACAAATGATGCTGAACAATATTTTTTTTACCTAGATATAGACTTTATATTCTTCACAAAAATTAACTGAAAATGGATCACAGACCTAAATGTACAATGCAAAACCACAAACGTCCTAGAAGATAACATAGGAGAATATTCACATGACCTTGGGTTTGGTGACAATTTTTAGCTACAACAACACCAAGTGTGAGAGAAAGACTTGATAAGATGGACTTCATTAAGATAAACAGTTCTTTTCTGTGAAAGATGTTGTTAAGAGAATGACAGACAAGCTACAGACTGAGAGAAAATATTTGCAAAAGACATATCTGATAAGGGACTGTTATGAAAACTACACAAGGAACTCTTAAAGCTCAACAATAAGAAAACAAACAACTCAATTAAAAAATGAGCCAAACACTTTAGCACACACTTCACCAAAGAAGATATACAGATGGCAAATAAGCATATGAAAAGATGCTTCACATCATGTGTCATCAGGGAAATGCAAATTAAAACAATGAAATACCACTACACACCTATTAGAATGGCCAAAAAAACCAGAACACTGAAAACACCAAATGCTGTGGAGGATATGGAACAACAGGGACTGCCAATCACTGCCAGTGAAGAAAACAGCTTGATGGTTTCTTACAACACTAAACCTGCTCTTTCCACATGATCTAGCAATTGCACTCCTTGGTATTTACCCAAAGGTGTTGAAAAACGCATGTCCACACAAAAACCTGCATGTGTTATTTATAGCAGCTTTGTTCATAATTGCCAAAGCTTGTAAGCAACAAAGATGTCTTTCAATAGATAAGTAAATGTATAAACTGTAGTATATCCAGATAACAAAATATTTTTCAGCACTAAAAAAGAAACCAGTTATCAAGTCATAAGAAGGCATGAAGAACCTTAAATAAATATTACCAGGTGAAAGCAGCTCATCCAAAAAGGCTACATACTGTATGATTCTAACTACATGATATTCCAGAAAAAAGCAAAACTATGGAGACAATAAAAAGATCAGTGGTTGTTAGGGGTTTGGGGAAGGGAACGATGAATAAGCAAAGCATGGAAGGATTTTAGGCCAGTGAAACTACTCTGTATGATACTATAATGGTGGATACATGGTGTTATACATTTGTCCAGACTCACAGAAATTACACCACCAAGATGAACCCTAATGTAAACATTGACCTCAGGGTTACAATGTGTTAAAGTAGGTTCCTCAATTACAGCAAATGCACCGCTCTGGTGGGGAATGTTGGTAATGAAGAGGGAGTCTGTGCATGCATGGGGTAGGAGGTACATGGGAAATAAAATCTAATATGTACACACATGCACACTTTTGGCTAGTGAGGAAAAATAGACCATGAATGTGTGGGTATGTGGGTGTGTGTGGGTGTGTGGGTGTAATATAGACTATATCCCCATCTTTTGATATAAAAAACATAATAGCTTTCAAAATTTTACTTGCCTTGGTTTCCTCATCTGTAAAGTGAAGCTAATAATGGCAAAGGATTATGGGAGGATGGAATGAATTAAGTATTTTCAACAGTGCCTGGCACATGATGAGTGCCGTGTACATGGTAGTTAATACAATTAATGAATGACAATGGTTCTTTGTATTATTGGAAAAGTGAGCTCAAGAGTCAAATTGGCAAGAAGAATGATGTAAATTTGAAATTATTATAGAAAATTATATCACTACACAATGGGGCGCCTCTGTGGCTCAGGTGATTAAGTTACTAACTCTTGATTTTGGCTCAGGTCATGATCTTAGGGTCCTGGGATCAAGCCCTGCAATGGGCTCTATGTTCAGTGCAATCTACTTGAGGATCGTTTCTCTCTCTCTGTGCGCACTCACACTCTCTCTCTCTGTCTCTCCCTAAAAATAAATACATCGTTGTTGATTTTTTTAAAGAAAATTATATCACCACATGAATAAAATGCAAAAACTAAAATTCCTTTGGCTACTGTGACTAAGTAGTAGCTGTAATGGTGTTTGCTGTGTTGACACACCTAGCTGATGATTGGGCAAGTTGATGGAAACTTAGCAGTATAATAATGGATTTGGAGTCATTTTATACAAAATTGGACACTACTTTCCAATAGAGCACAGTATCTTACTGCAAAAATTAAGGAAATTTAAGAGCAAGTTGAATATAAATTTATAGCAAACAAATACTAAGGAAAACTTGATGCTGAGAATGTGATGTGCCCTGCTTCTGGCTAGACACTTGCAAGACTCCCAAACCCTTCGAGCACGAGATGTTTGCTGGGTAACAAGATTGTCACTGTGACTTCATCTTGGCTCGAAGCTGCTTTTATTTCTGGTTTTCAGTTATGCTCTGGACATAGTTCAAATGCTCAAGAACATTTATCATCCTTGTTCATGTTTCCAAAGAGGACAGGATTTGTTGTTCCCTGCCTGAGAGGGGAGCATGGAGCGAGGACACCTGCTGTCCTTCCCACGCTGGTGAGGGGACAGCTCATCTGGTGAATGAGTGCTTGCATTCCTGGGGCTTACGTTACCAGAACACAGGATTATGTGCCCCAGGTCCCAGGTGCCTGGCCTGTGGCCCTATTGGGACCACTGGCCATCAGGCGGCCTATGACCTGCCTCTTGCTTCCTGTTCCAAGCGTGTAAAATGCTTCTCTTCTACTCCTTCTCTCCTTTCTGCCCATGGGGAAGATGAGGCCAGCTTGAAGTTCTTGGCAGCTGCTCTGTATGTGGACAGAGTGGGCCCCAAAAGTCTAGATTTAGGGAGGAAGCAGAACACCCCAGGCTTCAGTGCTAAGCCTCATTCTTTAGCATGGTTTCCTGGAAACCCTACTCAGTCATTTATTCATATAAAACCATTCATTATATTAAAACCATCAGTTAATATAAATGTTATGCTCTGATCTACATTCAACTGCTGATTCTTACATCCACTCTTTCTGATTATGCAGCCCTAGACAGAGAGGGAGACAAAGGGTAGAACCCAGGGCCTGAACTTTTTCACAAGCCTAACACCTCATTTGAGTGAAACCTTCCAGAAAACATTTGTAGAGCAAACACTAAGCATCTGTGTATCTGCACACATAAAACCATGGTTTTTTTTAAATCTG
Organism: Nyctereutes procyonoides; assembly: GCF_905146905.1. NCBI lineage: Eukaryota > Metazoa > Chordata > Mammalia > Carnivora > Canidae > Nyctereutes > Nyctereutes procyonoides. Next base: position 4,876,039 of record NW_026575119.1, read on the forward strand.
TAAATTTCTTATCGGAATTATGAAGGTGATGATAATTTTTGCATAATATTCCCAGCATGGCAGGCCAATGCAGTCATGTGGAGACAGTCTCAGATCTGAATCCTGTGTCTGCCATCTCCTGGGTATATGGCCTCAGGCAAGTTGCCAAACTTCTTGAGCTTCGGTTTCCTGTAGGTTCTATCACCTGATCTGACCTATGATCTGATTTATCATCAAGTTCAGTGCACTAACATGTAAAGGACCTAGTGGCAAATATGGGGGAAAAAAAGGAGGGGGGCATGCCTAATTGTCAAATTCACATCAACATTTCCCCTTTGAGGTTGCAAAGCAGATAGGTATACCGGCAACCCCTACCTCTGAGGATCCTGTGCCACCTCCTAACAGCTTTCAGGAACTTTGCTCTATAATGAGCCCAGTACAATCTGATATTTCCAAGCTTATCAAAGATCAATCCATAGACATTGTGGGCTCACTATTTCGTGGGAAGATGGGAGCCGTGCTGTATTTGCAAAGTGTTTGAGATAGTGAAGGCAACCCAGAAACATGCTCATAGCTTTAGAACCACTCTGTATTACTTCTGACAAGACCTACCCCAGTTGGGATGCACTGATCTCAGGTATGTATTAGATTGTATGCCAAGAAAGACTCTGCCTTAAGACTACCTCAGTAGCCTTGGGAGGCCTGGGTGGCTCAGTCAATTGGGTGTCTGACTCTTAATCTTGGCTCAGGTATTTATCTCAGGGTTATGAGTTCAAGCCCTGCATTAGACCCAGCATAGAGCCTACTTAAACAGAAAGACTGTCCAAATACCATTGGCTTGGCTCAGCAGATTGACTTCAAAAGCAGCTAACCTGAATATACATTCTAAATTTTGTAAAAACATGCAAGCACGAAAGCAAATTGAGACCATAATTTCCTCAAATAAATAACAAAGTCAACCCCTTATATAAGCCAAATCATAATTAAAAGCTACTTTTGTCAGGATAAGATAATGTTGCACATGGAAAATCTGTATTAATAATTATGAAGTAACAGTATTGTTCTATGATGGCCTAAAGTCTCTTTGAGACTTACATTCTGTCATTCAAGCTCTCTGGGGCAATGCTACCTTGGAATCCCATTCATGGTGGATCTCCTTTCAAGGAGTAGCTTGTATCTACTGTTGAGCAAAGCGAGGTCACTATGAGCTGTTGGTACTCATGTGTTAGGAACGATCCAAACACAAGAACTGCTGAGGTTCAGGTGGCAGGGAGGGTGTGCAGATGAGGCCAGAGCCTAGCCAGGGAATAAAAGCAAGCAGGAGACACATAGTCAGAAACCTAATACATTTTATGACTAACTTATTCTTACGGTTCTATGAGATGTGTCACGCTGCTCACCATCAGAAAAACTCCTCTTGAACCTCTTCTACATCTATAGTGGGCAACCTGTAGCATCTATTTTGAATTTTTTTTCTAGACCAAAACTATTTCTGCCTTGTTTTAGGGATAAGAACTCAAAATTTCAGGGTAAAATGTATTTAAGTACTAAAGTCTAACCAGAGCTATTGAGAAAAATCTTTATTTGTGTGGCCACCTTCTTTGTGAACGTGGGATAGCTTTCTATTCTGGCAAAAACATAGGCTACACTTCATGATATTCACATCTGAGCGTCATCTCTAGAGTCCCCTCCTTTGTTTTCCTAAAGGAACTGGCCTGAATCAGAAATGGGGAAGACCAGCACAGGAGCCCTTGTAGACAGCAAATGCTTAAACAGTTTACTGCCAACTCTTACAAAGAGCTGTGCAGAGGGACAGGATTTAGAGAATGTCATAGGGATGAAGCATCTAGAATTCAGCACTTCTGGGCTGTTTAAATTCCACCTTAAGTCAAGTTAGCCCACGGAATACTATACCCTATGAACTCAATGCTAGAATCATTTTTAAGTTTCAGCATTCAGATTTTACTGAAGATGGCTGCAAGTATCACTCATGTGGAATCTGTTTTTTGTATTTGTTGCAAAAACTAGAAAAATCCTACTGAAGATATCATCCATTTCACAGCATACGTGATTTTAACTACGTGAACCATCTATGCTTCAACAGTGAGTAGGAAAAGGGAAATTATTTAAATGGTATGACTTAAAATAAGTAAAAATTGCATTTTGTGCATGGTCTATTTACCATACTGCATACTTCTACATATGTTGTGTATATGCATGTTTTATTTTATGAACAATATAAGGAATTTTGTAAGAGAAAATTTTTGATTAAATGTAATTTTTTTCCTATACCCTATCTGGAACCTAACTCATGTGGAGGACCCGTCACACAACACATCATCACTTCAAGTGGCCTCTCTGACCTGGTGGGGCTCCTATCAGGCCTGAATTCTGTGAGCTGATCTAGGACCCACGTTAAAAGCTCACCCTACTGAAAGCACAGTTTCCTGCTTCCATCCAACCCTTGGGCACTTCCTGCCCATGTGTCAGGGAACTCTGCCATATAATCTGTTGCTTACTTTCTAGACTTGAACTCTGCATGCTTGTCGGTGAGCTGCTTGCTCAGCTTATAACCTTTGGCGTCACTTGCCATCAGCCTCTCAGGAGCAGGGCTATTTTACTCTGTTTTACCAGCATTTTGTACAGTACCTGGCACATGGTAAATGGCAAATAAATATTTGTTGAACAGAACTTATCTGTGTTTGGCTTTATCACTGCTTTTGCGGCAGGCGCATTCCTGAGAGCAGAGCCACTGGTAACAACCTCCCACTCAGCAAACACCCCTTTCTGCGCCCAGCCTTGAGTAAGCCTGGGCATCTCTTCTGTAAAGACCTCATATAAAAAATATTTTTCGGTATCTAGTGTTAGGAAAACACTTGTCTCCTAAGAAATAGTACACTTTTGCCTTCCTAGTCATGAGAACGGTGTAAATTATCATCTTTCTCTTTTTCTGCAGTTGCCAAAGACCTCAAAATAAATTTAAGCTGCATCTGAGACACTGCATTGGCCCTTTCAGCTACCATTTTCATATGCTTCCTTCTCTTTGATCCTGATTTTTAGTTTGGGGATACTATTGCAATGTTTCTCAAAATCAGCCCTAAGGGAGAATCACTGTCGCTGTTTGTTAAAAATGCTCTTTCCTGCCCCCTCAACAGACATGTTAATCAGACTCTATAGAAGTGAGACTCAGGAGTTTGCATTTTACGCAAACATCCTAGGGATTCTAATGCTCAGTGAAGTTTGAGAATTACTGGCCATTTTCATATGCTTTTTGTTATAAATGCCCCATCTATTTCTTGGGAATTTAGACACATGATATAATATGATAAAAGAAAAATATCCTACATATTATGATGCAGAAAGCATTCAGGTAATGTTAACAGCATTACTTAAAATAATTAAATCAGTAACAGAATTATTAATGTATTACTTTAATTTTTACTTGACCTTTACACAATATAGGAAAATAACTCTCTATCAAAACTGATGTTCACAATATTCTAAGCACTTATTACTTTTTTGGTTGAGAAATTAAGAGAGCATTCAGTGAGTGTATTAAATAAAACAAAGTATCAGTGCCTAAGAGCTATCTGTAAACTAACGGATTTACTAAGCAAACAATTTATCAACCGCCCCAATGTTCCTGGAGCAGCACTTGTCAGGGAGAGACACTTAAGGAAAAAGACTCAGTTCCTGCACTCAGGCTGCTAATGATCTAGTGGGAAACGTGGACAGATGAGCAGGTGAGACGTCTCAGTTGCCTAGGACATCTGGCAGGTGCAGGCACAGGCCGTTGCCAGAAAAAAAATCATCTACTAGCCATATAGAGTTCAGAAAATGATGCAAAAACACTTTCCCCAGGGAAATGAATCCCTTTCAGTCCACACTGGTGGAACCAGAGCGAGTCCTCCAAAAGTCGCTTAGGGCTTTGGGCTTCCTCCTCTCTCCCCACCGAGCGTTTCCCTCCCTCCCCAGCGCAGCTCCTGGGCTCCTGGCCTGGGCTGCTGCTTCCTGGGGTTACACAGGGAGAATTTCCATCTCTCTGATTCTTCCCAGGAGAGCATCTACAGTGACCAGCAAGCTGCCCTCCAGGCTCAACAGATGCACACCAAGTGGGCTTCCATAAAGTCGCCAGCGCTGGGAGAGGTGGGGAAAGGGGGGACCAACCGGGAAAGCCCATCCCGCGGGGGTCTGGTCTGCTAGGGCGTGGGAAGGGGGCTTACCCGGAGGGGCCTGGAGCTGGGGCTGGGTGCTGAAGCTGGAGGCAGCCCCTGGAAGCCAGGGCGGGAGGAGATCCAAGAGCACGGAGCAGTGGGGGGAATTTAAGGCCATTTTAAATCCTCAAGACGTAATTTTATGTATGTATGTATGTATGTATGTATGTATGTATTTGTGTATTTGTGTATTTGTGTATTTGTGTATTTATTTATTTATTTAATTTAAATTCAATTTGCCAACATATAGTATAACACCCACTGCTCATCTCATGTGCCCTCCTTACCCAGTTACCTTATCCCCCCACCTCCCCTTCTGCAACCCTTTGTTTGCCCAAGAAGTAATTTTAAATCCTACTCATATTTCAAGATTCCATATAAATCACACCTTATCTATGAAGCTTTCTGGGATTATGCTGCTCTCTTCATCGTCTTTTCTAGGTGTCTACAATATCGATCATCACACAGAATGACCTGACATTTCATTGTATAGTAACTTCTGTTGTTCATTTGCTTCACGTGAACAAACTGATTTGCTTAATTAGACTGTAGCCAGAAAAGGACAGGGACCATGTTTTAGAGTTTATTTTTTAAATAATTGCTTTATGGAAATATAATTCTCATACCATACAATTCACCTACTTAAAGTGTACAATCCAACACTTTTTAGTATTTTCATACAGTTGGACAACCATTATTATCACAATCAAGTTTCAAACATTTTCATTATCCCCAAAAGAAACACTGCCCATCAGCAGTCACTCCCCATTTCTCCAGGTTGTGAGTTGAATTGTGTCCCCCGAGAGACATGTTCAAGTCCTAACCCCCAGATCCTATTAATGTGACCTAATCAGAAGCAGGGTCTTTGTAGATGTACTCAAGTTAAGATGAGGTCATACTGGATTGGAGTGGTCCCTAAATCCAACATGATTTGTTGTCCTTATAAGGAGAGGGAAATGTGGATGAAGAGATATAGGCATATAGGAAGAATTCCTTGTAAAGACAGAGTCAGAGATTGAAAGGATGCTTCTACAAACTAAGGAAAGCCAAGGATTTCAGGTAACCGGAAGCTAGATTAAGTAAGGAGGGATTCTTCTGTAGATGCCTAGGACCTTTATCCCAATGTCCTTCAGAAGGAGTATGGCCCCACCAACACTGATCATGGAATTCTAGCCTCCAAAACTATCAGAGAATAAATTTCTGTTTTTCTAAGCCACTCAATTTTAACTCTTTGTTATGGCAAGTCTAGGAAACTAATATACTCTTCCAAACCTCCCTCAACCCACCCTAGGCAACAACTAATCTACTTTCTACTTCTATAGATTCATCTACTCCAGACAATTTATATAAATACAGTCATACCATATGTAATCTTTTGCTATGAATATTTTGCGTTTTAATGTCTTCAAGGGTTGTCCATGTTATAACAAGCATTGATACTTCATTTTTATTGGTAAATAATATTCCACTATATGGGTACAGCATATTAGGTTTCTCCATTCATCAGTTGATGGACATTTGGGTTGTTTCCACTTTGGGTCTTTTGAATAACGCTGCTATGAAAATTCATGTACAAGTTTTTCTGTGGACATGTTTTCATTTTTCTTGGGTATATACCTAGGAGTGGGATTGCTGAGTCATTTGGTAGCTCTATATTTAAAGTTTTGAGGAAATGCCACACTGTTTTCCAAAGTAGCTGTACCATTTTACATTCCTAACAACAGTGTATGAGCATACCAATTGATCTACATCCTTTCTTACACTTGTCATTATCTGTTTTCTTAATGATAATCATCCTAGATGATTATGATTTGCATTTCCCTATGGCCAGTGTAGTTCAGCGTCTTTTCTTCTGCTTATTAGTTGCCATCTTTGGAGAAATAATCAGATTTCTTGTCCCTTTTTAAAAAAATATTTTAGTTATTTATGAGAGAGAGAAAGTGGGGGGGAGGAGCAGAGAGAGGGGGGACAAGCAGATCACACTGAGCATGGAGCCCAATAAAGGGCTCGATCCCAGAACCCTGAGATCATGACCAACCACCCAACCAACTGAAACACCCAAGTACCTCTCTTGCCCATTTTTAAATTGGATTGATTGTCTTTTTGTTGTTGAGTTGTAGGTGTTCTTTATATATTATGGATGATTGGGTCATCCTTTGATTCTTGGGTTGTTAGTATTATTTATTTTATAGTTTTTAAATATTCTTCACTGTACCTAACAATACTGAGCATATGATGGAAATTGTGCTTATACTCTTGCACATTTCTGGTGTTCAAAAAGGATCATTTGTTTTTTTGTTTAATGAATGGGCTAGAATAACATTTTTCAGGGCTGTTGATCAAAATTTAGAGTAAGGAAAAGAACCTAAGATTTATCGACTGCCCATCATAGGCCAAGCATTGTTACCGGGAGAATCTCATAGTAACCTAAGGAAACTCTGTGTCATTTTCCCTGGTAAACTGGTTAGCACAAGGAACTGCTTACCAGACATCTCACAGTTGATAAAAGGTAGAGGTGCTTTTGTCACCAAAACCTGTGTTTTTTCAATCCTGCTCCCTTTTTCCTTCATAATGTGGTAAAAAAAAAAAAAAAAAAAAAAGACTATCAAAACTGGAGGACCTACTCCTCTGGCCTCTAATACATATAAAATGTCACCTCTCAACTGCATGTCTCACCCAAGGAGCCATAAACAATTTATATGTTTTTTCAGCTCATAAATTAATGAAATCTATGCAAATACTCCTCTTGCAGGGAAGGATCAGAATATAGGAATTGTGCCAATTCTTCTGTTAAAAACTAAATCACAGAAATGGGAATATGCCTAAGTTCCCTGAATAGGAAAAAAAAGAACATGTGACTCTGGACTCCCAGTAGAATGTATGTGAGTCCTGCAGAGGTTACCTTTATGTGTATGCTTCAAAAACCACCAGCATTTTCCAGGCAGTCCAAAGTGCATATGGTTTCTGCAGCTCATGATTCTGGCTCCAGGCCAGGGACATGCTCATTTGAATTGTAGCCAAACGCCTTCAGACTCACTGCCTAAACATGTGATTGGCCTTCTCATGTTCTACAGAGTGTACTCTCCTGGAGTCCCACTGACATCTAATTCTCTTGGATCCCATTTCATTTTTTATAGACAAGTGTCTTCACCCTTCGAAACCTAAAAATAGAGGTGAGATGAAGACATAGTCTTAAAAGCTCTAAGTAAAGTCCCTAAAACATTTAAAACTCATTAAAACTGAGATTCATCTCTGGGAAATAGTGCATCTGATTATCTTAAACTACAGCCTGTCCTGGACATTTCTCTCCTGGGAAAAAGGCCATTTGCAAATGATTCCTGTTTGTAAATATTTTTTTTAATATCTGAGGAAGACATCAGAAAGTAGAAAAAGAAATTAAAAGTGAAATAATTTTTTGAAATTATGTAGATTATGGGAAGTAGATTATGGGAAAGAAGGACATCTATGGGGATACAATTAAAATGGCCACATTAATAGTGTAATTTGACTTATTTTCACAGAGCTGCCCAAGTAGAGATAGAAAAAAGAATTATAGATAAATCATCCCTGTGAAAGGAAATCCAAAGGAACATTTCTGCTTTTGAAAGAAAATCATGTCTGTGCTGACCAATTCCTTGGGGATTTCCTCACATGGCTTGTGTCTGTGTGGTTCTGTCCTGTTTATGGACCCACTTCCTGGTTGAACATCCCCACAAGGCAGGCTGCGAGAACACCTGTAGGATACCATTGCTTGCCAAAATTCTAGGAACAATGGTCAATGGAATTTTGTTTCCCTGGTCTTAGAAAAGGGGGGAAAAAGTTTGTTTCCCAAAAAGGCCAATTGAAAGATGTCACATTATCCCTGGGCCTTCCCCATTGCTCAGAGTCAATTGGCACCTCCAGGTCCTTGGTTTCCCTTGGTGACTGACTGGTGCAAGGTGATGCATCCCTGGGCTTGCCCTTTGAAGCCTTCAACAGCTGTGACTATTGACACTTGTTTATCCAAGGGAGGAAGTAGCTTTGGAAGATTTTGAGATCCAGTTCACAGTCTGGATGTTTGAAAGGGTGAAACCTAACTTTAATATAATTTTAAAAGACAAAGGTTACATTTATTTATACAGTGCCTGCTTCTTTTTTATTCTATGCTTTCCCAGGGTACATGTTAATTGAGAGTGTATGTCATCCTACATCAGGAAGTGATGAAGTTTGATGGTTAAGTTTTCCTCTGGTTCCTTGCCCTAGTACACTGAGTTTTATCCATCACATCTGAAAAGCTAGTATGAACCACAAAATAGGTAAGAGGAGTAGAGGGTAAAAGGATGGGGTTTTCCATTGGATAACTTGTTCCAGGGGTGCTGAAGATTTGGGGGACTTATTGTCTTGATTGAATAGTTGGTCTTTACTTGGGTTAATTCAGGGGGGTTATGAAAGAATCATGTAGACTGGGCACAGAAAATCGTACATGTAAAAATATGTAAAATATTATTTTGAACATACACTCATATCCCGGAACACCTGGTTGTTGCGGTTGGTTGAGCCACTGACTCTTGGTTTCAGCTCAGATCGTGATCTGAGGGTTATGAGATCAAGCCCTGCATCAGGCTCAGTGCTCAGTGCAGAGTCTGCTTGAGATTCTCTCTCTCCCTCTGCCCCTCCTGCTTGTGTTGTTCTCTCTCTCACTCTCTAAAATAAATAAATATCTTTTTAAAGATATTTTAAAAAAATCCGTATCTCTCCTTCACCAAAAAGCTGGTAATATTGATGACAATAACATATTTTTGTTTAACTCCCTGTCTCCTTCACTAGTTGTAAACTATGAAGGCAGGGTCCCTATCTCTTTTATTCACCATTCGATATGCCACATGTAGCACCATACCTGGCAGAGGGTGAGCATTTGATATCCACTGGACATGCATAAGCATACTGATATATAACATAAAATGTATTTAATAAATTTGAATAATCTTTCTATAGATTCTCTTGGATTTTTGATGTAGAAACTAATGTTATTTGTGAACAATGATGGTTTAGCTTCTTCCTTTTTAGGCCTTTCTATTGTTTTTCTTGTTTTGCTGTGCAGCTAAGATCTCCAAGAATAGATGTTGATACTTGGCATTTTTGTGACTTAGTTTTAAAAAGGAAGATTTATCATTTCAACAGTAAGTATTATGTGTGATATAGAATTTTGATTGATGTCTTCATTATTTTAAGGAAATTCCTTCTAGTCTCAGTTGACTAAATTTCTTTTTTTTTATAAATTATAAATGAAGGCTGAATTTCATCTAATGCATTTTCTGCTTTACTGAGATGGTTTATCCTCTTTGTTTTTTTAAAGATTTTATTTATTCATTCATGAGAGACACAGAGAGAGAGGGGGAGAGAGAGAGAGAGAGAGAGAGGCAGAGACACAGGCAGAGGGAGAAGCAGGTTCCACGCAGGGGGCCCGACGTGGGACCTGATCCCAGGACCCCAGGACTATGCCCTGGGCTGAAGGCAGGCACCAAACCACTGAGCCACCCAGGGATCCCTTGTTTATCTTCTTTAATCTGATAATAGGTTGAATTATATTTTCTAATTTTCTAATGTTATAACATCCTATATCCTTGTATTGTCCATGATGTCTTATTGTATTATGTGTTGCTGGAGTTGATTTATTAACATTTTATTGAGAATTTTTAAAATCTATGTTTATTAGTAGAATTGACCTATAATTCTGTTTTCTCTTCCTCTGATGGTGTCTGGTTTTTATATGAAGAAACTTTGTAGTCTCATAAGATAAGATGGATAAACTTTCTTTTTTTTTTCTATTCTCCATGACAACCTAGACATAATAAAGAGTCCTTAAAAGTTTATTTTTTTCCTTAAAAGTTTAGTACTCATTTATAAAACTACCTTGACCAAGTGCAAGTATATATATAATTTATATATATATATATATACATTAATTGAAGTTTGTTCATTGTTTTGTTCAAATCATCACCATGTCCTTTGTCATTATGCCTTCATGTTTTTGGAAAGACTCTTAAACTTGTATTTTACATTTTAAATTCAGTTTTCTACACTGGCTGTGCTGCTCTCTCTTGCCCTCATCTGTTTTACTTTTGGTTTGTTCTTTTAATCCAGCTCTATTTTGTCTCAACTGGCATCCTTATCTGTTGTTCTTTGTATTTCCTATACATTTTTTAAAGTTAGTATTTTCTGGTAACTGTTTGAGATCACAGAGAAGCTGCTTTCCAAAGTTGGCTTCCATTTTTCCAGTAGTAAATCTCCTTTAAAGCATGAATTTGCTCTGCGTCTTCAGGGCCATACCCTTCTTACTTGTATGTTGTTGTTTCAGTTTGTTCATCCTTAAATAAGGAAATATGGAAAGATCATATGTGTATGGAGACATCTACTGGATATCTATTAGTTTGGATAATACTGCTGTGCCTGAAAAGTTATATATCATTCCATTATACATTTTTGCCGAGGCCTTATTGAGATAGGCTTTTTCACAATGCTCAGCACTTACTGGTAATGTCTGATTTTTTTTTTTTTTTAAGATTTATTTACTTATTTGAGAGAGTGAGAGAGTGTGCACATGCCCACAAGTAAGGGGAGGGGAAGAGGGAGAGAATTTCAAGCAGACTCCCCGTTGAGTGCAGAGTTGGATATGGGGCTCAATCCCACAACCCTGAGATTATGGCCTGAGCTGATATCAAGAGTCTGACACTTAGCCGACTGAGCCACCCAGGCACCCTAAACTGGTGTAGTCTCTATGCAATTTTAGTACTGGAAATTTCACATATGGCCAAGACATGGCAAACACAAGTCATCAATTAATTGGCTTGTGACAGCATGGTGCAGGGATAACAAATAGGTGTTATCTCAATACCAGTTCACCTACCAGGAATGACTGCCTGAACAACTTTGTTGAAAACAATTCTGAGGTGCTTTCTGACTCAGTTATACCTGCTAGAGGCATGAGTGTGGTGAGGAGTAGCAGAATGAATGCCACTATCTGCTGTGCCATCCTAATGACTGTCAACAGGTGCAGCATAAGATACAGAGAACAATAGTCCACAATGTTTAAAGGGCCTTGGCCTCCTTGATGCTGAGAAACAAAGTTCCATGTGACCTGGATTCCATCTGACATTGGGTCTTCTTAGAAAGTACTTTCCCTAGATGCTAGTGATCAAAATTTGGCCAATACTTCAGAGATCAGCAGACTAAACCCCGGCCAGCTGTGTGACTGAGTGCTGAACTCCCCAAGCCCTCACACGTCTAGATGTGGAAGCACCCAGCCTCCTCATAGCCGTATCAGAGCTAGGTCTACATAAGCCTTTGGAAGTGGGCCTCCATCTTGGATCTGGCTAGAATCTCCACCCTACCCCTTCACCCACCCTCTACCCAAAAGAACTGGCCATCCCAGGCAGAGCATTAGGCCTGTGACCCAGGCCTGCCCAGTTCAGCAAGTGTCCCCAAATGGGTATATGACCTGGGCTGGAACCAGAGTCTTTATCTTGCAGATTATATAGGAAGCAACTCTTTTCTCCTCTGGAATTGCTGAGCAGGGATGATCCTTTCTTTGAAGTAAAAGGCAGAGTGTACACAACAGAGAGATTTATTTCTCCACTCAGCTCATCAGATACAGTCTCTCAGGTTTGGGGAAAACGGCTTTCAGGCTATAATGTTGCCACTTGCATCTTCCAGGGCCCTCCATGAGTGACCCAATTGGAAAGCAAGGTAGGATGAATGGGGTGCCTTTCGCTTGCAATGGGGATGATGTGGAAACTCCTGGACAGGTATGTTTGGCAGTACGTTAAGGCCTGGGGGGAGCACCCAGAGCTTTGGCATCAAGGGCGCTGGCCAGAGGCAGCTGGAGGCAGCAGAAGGTCCTAGAGAAAGGTGCCACGCTTAGCAAAGGAGTGGGTGGCAGTCAGGATGAGCTTTGACAGCTCAGGACTTTGTCTCTAGCCTGCCCTGACCAGCTTAGGCTTGTTAACTAAAACATTCTTCCTATTCCTTTCTCTGCCTGGTTTTGAATGATGACAGGATTGTTGATACGATGCATTGACGACATTTAACCACAAATGGCACAAATTAGTCATAATTTGTCAAGACTAGTCATTAGTCTTTTCATAAAGTTCATCATGCACTGATACAGTTGCTTATCTCAGCTCTCAGGGGCTGCCCGGGAGTGGAATCACATCTCCTGCCTGTAGAGAAGTTGTCAATAGAGAGTAGTTGTCTTCATCTAATTTGAGGTGACAAGTACGGATGACAGATTCTAACAAAAGCATTCTTGACTCCATATGACTTTGTAAAGATGCAAAAATTTGCTCCTGCTCATGTGTGCATCAATCTCTCCATTCCTTGACTCAGCAGATTTTCAAAAGCAAGAATTTCCCTCTCCTTTACCCCCCTTTACTAACTGATGAAAATATAAACTGTTATAATAAGTCAGTCTCTTTACAGATGATGTACTTCTTTGACAAATAATGTTCACATAATTTTAGAGAATTGTAAAAGAGGGGACAGGATTGAACTAGGCATTTAGATAAGGTGGGGACAGAGGTAAAGAGGTACTGATGGCCTAATTACACAACATCTAAGAATAGTATCTGTCAAGAACTGTCAAGATGCTGAGAATTCACCTACATTCAAACTAATAAATTAATCTACCAGTTTCCTGGATGCTGACAGAAGACATGAATCCCCTGGGATTGGGGATGGCAGGCAATGTATTCCCCACAGTAATGGCAGTAGCCAAAGTATCAGCATCACCAGCCACCCCTTGAGCCCCAGGTCCCACAGTTGATGCAGAGCAGCCAGGTAACACCTGAACACACGGTGGATCTCATCACAGGGGGAAAAGCCTGAGCCTAGAAGCTCACATTTTCTAAAAGGGCCAGTAATCAGACCTGCCCACTGCTCTGAAGGGGAACACTAGCTCTACCAAATCTATTCCTTCAAAAGATAATCCAGGACTGTCAGTGCCTTGCTTGCAAGATAAACAGAAAAAGATACTTGTGGAAAAATGTTTCCCAGTAATTTCCAACCCTCATTTCAACACAGTAGTATTAGTGTTCTGAGAGTACTCTAACAAATTACAACAAATTGGCGGGCTTAAAACAACATAAATGTATTCTTGTGCAGAGGCCAGGAGTCTGAAATCCAGCTGTTAGCACAGCCATATTTCCTCCAAAGTTTCAAGTGCTTCCCAGTCTCTTCTAGCTTCTGGTGGCCCCAGGTGTGCCTTCACTGTGGCCACATCTTTCTACCATTGGCCTCCATCTTCACACAGCCTCCTCCTTTTTTTCTGTGGCTCTCTTCTGTGGGTCTCTTATAAGGACACTTGGCATTGAATTTAGAGGCTATCTGGATAATCCAGGATAATTTCATCTCAAGATTCTTAACCTAGTTAATCTGCAGAGACCCTTTTTCTTAATAAAGGTCACATTTACAGGTTCTAGGGGCTAAGACAAACATATCTTTGGGAAGGCTGCCATTCAACCCAATTATCTTGGATTCTGGTAAATGTTCCCATGAGTAGGCCTCTCTGTCAGCCATGCTCATTAATATGACTGACACAGAATAAAACCAAATCCATTCAAATCCTCTTGTACAGCATTTAATTAAGGTTACTATTAACAGGACTCCAAGCATCAGGATGAGGCCAACTTACAGTGTCAACCTCACCCCCTTAAATCCCAGGCCCAAGTTGAACAAATCCTATAAGCCATCAGAGTCTACTTTGGAAATGCAGGTGGTTCACTCTGTTTTGAACTTTCCACTTGGCTGAAGGCAGTACTCAAGTACAACAGTATGTATTACCAAAGGCAACAGAGGAAGTCTTGGGCAATTTTATGATTCTTAAGAGTCCTGGCCAGTGAGTTAAAGTGAACTGATATCTTCGGGGCTTTTGTTTTCTGTAAACACTTGAAGACCTTTTATAACTGCTATTAATGTGCATGTCACTATATTTCCAGGAGGGAAGCAAGTTAATGCCTGGGTTCTACATAAGAATTACCATCTCTGGAATGCAAATGGTGGTCTAGAAAGAATTTATAATTGTTGGTGCCACTTAAATGGAATCTGTCAGTTGGGGACCCTGGTTGACAGTGTCTCAGACATCATCTCCTGGCTGGAGAGGTTTTTCTTGGCAGTAGAATAATTTATTCTTTTTTTTATATAAATTTATTTTTTATTGGTGTTCAATTTGCCAACATACAGAATAACACCCAGTGCTCATCCCGTCAAGTGCCCACCTCAGTGCCCGTCACCCATTCACCCCCACCCCCGCCCTCCTCTCCTTCCACCACCCCTAGTTCGTTTCCCGGAGTTAAGAGTCTTCATGTTCTGTCTCCCTTTCTGATATTTCCTACCCATTGCTTCTCCCTTCCCTTCTATTCCCTTTCACTATTATTTATATTCCCCAAATGAATGAGACCATATAATGTTTGTCCTTCTCCGATTGACTTATTTCACTCAGCATAATACCCTCCAGTTCCATCCATGCTGAAGCAAATGGTGGGTATTTGTCATTTCTAATGGCTGAGTAATATTCCATTGTATACATAAACCAGAAGATGTGGTTTATGTATAGAATAATTGTTTCTAATCCTTGTTTTTGGAGGGACTGCCTCATAGCAGTCAGTTCAACTTGTCCTTTTGTCCATGTCCCCAGTTGGGTGGCATATGTTCACTCCATGGAATAACTGAGTAATGCCTATCAGTGTATGAAGATATCCAGAAGCATTGACCAGTATGTTGCTACCCAATCCTGACCTTTTTTCCTCTTTTAAGAAAGTTATTTAAATTCAATTAATTAACAATGTATTATTAGTTTCAGAAGTAGAGTTCACCAGTCTTATATAAAACCCATGGCTCATTAAATCATGTACCTTCCTTAATGCCCATCACCCAGTTACCCCATCTCCCCAACTCCTTCCCCTCTAGCGACCCTCATTTGTTTACTATGATTAAGAGTGTCTTATGGTTTGTCTCCCTCTCTGATTTCATCTTGTTTTATTTTTCCCTCTCTTCCTCTATGTTCCTCTGTTTTGTTTCTTAAATTCCACTTATGAATGAAATCATATGACAATTGTCTTTCTCTGATTGACTTATTTTGCTTAGCACAATCCCCTCTAGTTCCATCCATGTCATTGAAAATGGCAAGATTTCATTGGTTTTTGATGGCTAAGGAGTAGTCCAGAGTGTATATATATATATATATATATATGGATATTATATCCCACATTGGGATCCAGTGTCTTTAATATCCCATGCACTTAAGGAGAAGTTTGCTTTCCAAGAAAAGCATATATATATATGCTTTTATATATATATATATATATATATATATATATATATATATATATATATACTGTATCTTCTTTTTTTATATTTATTTATTTATTCATGAGAGACAGAGAGAGGCAGAGGGAGAAGCAGGCTCCATGCACGGAGCCCGACATGGGACTCGATCCTGTGTCTCCAGGATCACGCCCCAGGCTGAAATCAGCGCTAAACCACTGAGCCACCAGGGCTGCCGCACACTATCTTCTTTATCCATTCATCTGTCAAAGGACATTATGGCTCCTTCCACAGTTTGGCTATTGTGGACATTGGTGCTATGAACATTGGGGTGCAGGTGTCCTGTCATTCCACAACATCTATAACTTTGGGGTAAATACCCAGTAGTGTAATTGTTGGGTTGTAGCGTAACTCTATTTTCAACTTCTTGAGGAACCTCCACACTGTTTTCCAGAGTGGCTGCACCAGCTTGCATTCCCACCAACAGTGTAAGAGGGTTCTCCTATCTCCACAACCTCACCAACATTTGTTGTTTCCTGACCTGTCAATTTTAGTCATTCTCACCAGTGTAAAGTGGTATCTTATTGTGGTTTTGATTTGTATTTCCCAGTGTGCAGTGATGTGGAACTTTCTTTCTTTCTTTTTCTTCTTCTTTCTTTCTTTCTTTCTTTCTTTCTTTCTTTCTTTCTTTCTTTCTTTCTCTTTCTTTCTTTCTTCTTTCTTCTTTCTTTCCTTTCTTTTTTTTTAAGATTTTATCTATTTATTCATGAGAGACAGAGGGAGAGAGAGAGAGAGAGGCAGAGACATAGGCAGAGGGAGAAGCAGGCCCCATGCACTGGGAGCCCGATGTGGGATTCGATCCTGGGTCTCCAGGATCGCGCCCTGGGCCAAAGGCAGGCGCCAAACCACTGCACCACCCAGGGATCCCGACTTTAGTGGTTCTTAAACATCGGTAAAGTTGGTCTCGACTGAACATTCTTGCTGATATTCTGGGGGTGTGGCCCATTGCAGTGATCCTCAAGTGTCTTTGCCTGGGGCGGAATTGCACTGCCCTTGTCAGGGGGCCAGGCTAAGTAATCTGCCCTGGATTGCTCCATGTGGCTTTTGTTCCTGAAGGCTTTCTGTGCAGCCTTAGAGGATGGGAATAAAAATGGCAGCATAGGGCAGCCCGGTGGCACAGCGGTTTGGCGCTGCCTGCAGCCCAGGGTGTGACCCTGGAGACGCAGGATCGAGTCCCACATCAGGCTCCCTGCATGGAGCCTGCTTCTCCCTCTGCCTGTGCCTCTGCACTGCCCCCCCCCCCGCCTCTCTCTCTATCGCTCATAAATAAATAAAATCTTTAAAAAAAAAATGGCAGCATGTCGATCTCTAGCCCCAGAGAGATCCAAAAGCTCAGCCCCCCCCCCCCAGTGCACCCACAGGAAAAATCAATCCCTCATTCTATCTCTGGTCTCCATCTGCACTCTGGGCTCACCCAGCCTGTGACTGAGCATTTCTATCTCAGGCATGAGACCCCAGTTCTAGTATCCAAACCCTGCAGACTCCCGCAGTGTGCTCCTAAATTGTTCTCCCAGGGCAGGGGCGGGGGCGGGGGGCGGTGAGGGAGGGGAATGGGAGGTCTCAGGGGTTCTGCCATTTGTTGGGCTCCTGCTTAGACAGTGGTCACCCAGCTGTGTCGCTGTTCAAGGTTTATGGCAATCCCGAGCTGAGAGTCCACTCCTCACCTTGCTGATTGCAGCTGGTTTCCCTCTCTGATGCCTGGGAACTCTGCACACTCAGGCACCCCCACTTCCTGTGCCCCCAGGATCCTGAGACCACACTGTCTCACCTAGGATCCCACCCCCACCTCGCCACTTGAGTGAGCACCTTTCAGGCATGGATGTCCCTCACAGGAGCAGACTTCTACAAGTTCTGATTTTGTGCTCTGCTGCTATATATATCACTTTCCGGTAGGTAGCTGATGGACTGCCTCACCTGAGGTTCATCTTCCCATATATTGCCTTGGATTCACTTCTCCATACCAACTACCTTGCAGAAAGTGGAAGTTTTTCTATATGTTGAGGTGCAACAATTCTTTTCATAGATCTCTGGTTGAGTTTGCAGGTGTTCAGAATGATTTAATAGCTATCTAGCTGAATTTTGAGACCAGAGGAAACTCTTGTCCCTTACTCCTCCACCATCTTCCCTCTCTTCTATTTCAATACATTTCTGCAAACATTTTTCTAATGCCTGATCCATGTTAGGCTCTGTTGAACAAACTAAAAATTACCCCTCCCCCCACTGTTTCTGTTGGACTTTATGGTAGAGTTAAAGGGAGTAGAGTTCAAATGCTGGTCAGAGTTGTCTGGCATGGGATAGACCCAGCAGCCAGTTAAAAGGCAGGCACTTAGTGTGCTAGCACACTTTCTTTTGTGGGGAAGCTTCTGGGTTATTTTGAAAGATAAAGATAATTATTGTCCTTCCTTCTGTCATATTTTTACTTGCCAAGGTCTGGAGTATTTCCTTCCCAGACTCTACCACCACAAAAAAATAAGTGTGTCCATTCCAGTAGGTATACTTTTTTTCTAATCCTCTCCTACATGCACCCAGACCTTTTGCCTAGAAAGACTAGATACAAGTGCATTTGTATAAAACATACAGAGACCCACTGTATCCTCCACTATCCCATGTGAGCTGCTATAGGGAGATTCAGTGAGTAGTGTACTCGATCAACTGGTCATTATCCTAATGTACTAGGATGTGTTCATCCAAAAAGAGAATGCAGGTACCTGAACAAGAATTGGGTTTGAATTCCTGAGGCCCCATATTGGACAGGGTGTCACCCAGTAGCATACAGGCCATGCCGACATAGGGTTTCTCTTAGGGCAAAGAAAGATGTGGCATTTCCAAGCATTGTCAGGGTAGAATCCTAAATTTCCAAAAAAGATCTCCCTGCCACTTTTAGTGTGATATTACCTACCAAGCAGCCAATGGGAGAGGATCACTTTCTGAGGACAGCCAATTCAGTTAGCAAACTGCCTTAGACAAGTTTAAGAACCTGGATGATGTGAGATAAGTTGAGGCAGAAATCTTTTTTTGACTTGAGAGTTGAAGAAGCCATTCCACTGGTTAACAACATCAGATGCCTGTAGGTTGTAGGGAGCATGGAAGGTCCACTGAATATCTTAACTACCGGCACTCTGTTGAACAGTTTTTATGATAGGAGATGCACTATCATCAGACTTTAAACATCCAGAAATCCAAAAAGTTGCCACAGATAAATTCTAAGAGCCACAGTAGTGTGGGCAGACTCAACTATTCAGACTACAAGAGCAATACTATTACCTGAACAAGTGTCAATAATGCTGAGGCATCACCAATTGCCCTTAGAAGATCAAAGTTTCAGTTTATTCAATCTGCCAGGAGTTTACAGAAGTAATGTAATGTGACCTTCCTCCCGACAAGGTAAATGGATCAACTTATGCCAGAAATCCCAGGCCTAGCATGTATTAGATTCTGTATTAGAAACAGAATCCTCTGCTTTGTACCACATGGTGGATGTGCTGCCATGTCTAATATGACGATGGATCCAGACAGCAATGGTGGTGATCTGAGAGCTGCAGTGTCAATTGGCAGCTTGACCTCAGCTAATTTCTTCAGAGAATGGCCCTTAGTGTTGGCATCTGTATGAATCACCCAGATGGTTCAATCAGTAGCTATAATTTGTTTCCACAGGTCACAGCCCCAAAGACAGGTGTCTTTAATCCAACACTCTGTAGTATTTAAAGTGGCATCTAGTTATTAACAACAGAGTCAGTAAAAATATAACTAGCTTCCTTAAGAAGCTTACCAGCCCAAGTTATGAAAATGCCCTTGATTTCTGCCCACAGAGTAGAAAAACCACATCTGCTTCTGTTCTTGTATGGCTGGTGTTAAAGTCGAACAAACACAGCAACCCAGTGGACACCATCAGATATTGGCTCAGCTAAACCATCAGTGAGCCAAGCCCAGGCACCTAGGGGAAGCACTGTGAGTTGAGGACCTCACTGAGCCAGTAACTTGCTTCTGGTGGTAGCATTAGGATGAAGTTTCCCCCAAAGAAATAGCTGCCACTTTTTCATGTAAAGCCAACATGCCATGTGAGCTAAGCCAACTGTGTCCTTGTATGTATCATTTCCACGTGACAAGTGAGGCTCTTTGGGCCCTTCCCACCTTGTTAGACATTGAGTCAAAGTTGATCCAACCTGAAATAGGAACATAGGATGGACAGTCACGAGGCCTCCATGGGCCACTCATTCAGTTTTGTCAAGAGCCCAGTAGCAAGCTAAGAGCTATTTTTCAAAATGGGTATACATGGTCGCCAAGTCATGCAGATGACAAGTCCAAAAGCCTAACAACTGACTGGATAGAGGCTGCCTCCTATTGCTAGAGGCTGTGACCAGCAAAATAACCAGTCATAGGGATATAAAACTCAAAAGATTTATACCCCCAAAGGTGGAGAGTGTGTCACAGCTTTCTGGACAGCTTTTTTGTTTGTTTGTTTGTTTTTGTTTTTTAGATTTTATTTATTTATTAATGAGAGTCAGAGAGAGAGAGGCAGAGACATAGGCAGAGGGAGAAGCAGGCTCCCCAGGGGAGCCTGATGCGGGCCTTGGTCCCAGGACCCGGGGATAACGACCTGATCTAAAGGCAGACACTCAACCACTGAGCCCCCAGGTGGCCCGTTGGACACTTCTAATGCAGTCTGTTTGTTGGAGCCTCAAAATATCCTGATATAAAGGAATAAGTTGAATACCCAGTGAGGCACACACTTTCTTCAATACTCACAGAGTCCATGAAGGATCTGGGCATCTTTTGATGGTAGTTGTGGTAGGGCTGTAGACACAGCAGTTTTTCCCTGACTATTGCTGTGGCTGAGCATTGTAAATCTGCCCACATAGTCTTAAGACACTTTACCTGATGAGCTAGTTCCTGAATTTTTTCAGGGTTTATCAGCTTCATCTGTTGCCAGAAATATAATAATATCATAGTCAAAGCCATTGAGGCTGATGCTTCTTACTTGCCAACCAAAAAGACATCATCCCTGTAATGAAAGCTTTGGACACACAGGTGGAGCCATTTGCACTAAATTCTGAAACACCCATTATTGGCAAGTGGCAGAAATTTAGGTACTCCTGCAGGAATACTGCAAATGCATATTGGAAGCCTTGCAATATGAATACTATTCTTGATTCTTAGGTACTAGTGGAATGGCAATGAGGGCAAGGGATCCCTGGGCGGCACAGTGGTTTGGCGCCTGCCTTTGGCCCAGGGCGCGATCCTGGAGACCCGGGATCGAATCCCATGTCGGGCTCCTGGTGCATGGAGCCTGCTTCTCCCTCTGCCTGTGTCTCTGCCTCTCTCTCTCTCTCTCACTGTGTGCCTATCATAAATAAATAAAAAAAATTTTTCAAAAAAATGAGGGCATTAGCATGTCCAAGATAGCATGCCAAGTGCCACTGGTCTGTGCCATGGATCCAGTTACAGTCACAATGTCTGGAACAGCTGGGGCTATGGGATCAACAACTGAATTCAGTTGGCAATAATCTACTATAGGTCTCCAGCTCCTGTTAGTTTTTTTTACTGGCAGGACTATTATATTGAGATATTGCATCTCTTATAATCACTGCTGCCTTTCAATTCTTTAATCAAGACTGTTCTCTCCTATAGTTTTATACTGTTTCTGTCAGACCACCCAGGTGGGTCAGAAAGGTGGATTAAGAAGCAGTGTAGATGTTCCACTATCACTTCTCTAAATGTGACTCTTTTCTATTAGGAGAATCTCCTCTGGACTTTATGGACATTTATAATACAAGTATGTTAATAACAGTGATACATTGGTCAGTGCATCCACAATAACAGTACACCGAATTGGCCTAAAGGACCCTGGCTCAAGGTCCTATAGTTTCTCTTCTTCACTGCCCAAATTCCATAAGTTGACTTGTGAGGTTCCTCCTTCCTCAGGGCCAGATAGAAGATTAACTTAGACACTTATATCTAACAAAACCATAGCATTTCAAGTTATTGTTTCCCTAAATCCCTAGTATACTTGGACTGGAGTGTATGGCCTCTTCTCTTTATTTTATTAAAATATAGTTGACACATATGTTACATTAGTTTCAGGTATACATCATAGTGATTCCACAATTCTATACATTACTCAATGCTCATCGCTATAAGTGTAGCTACCATCTGTCACCATACAATGTTATTATAATACTATTGACTATATTCTCTATGCTGTACTTATCATGTCTGTGACTTATTTCTTTTACAACTGGAAGTTTGTGCCTCTTAATCCCCTTCCTCTATTTTCCCTATCTCCCATACCCCCTTCTGACAACCACCAGTTTGTTCTCTGTATTTATGAATCTGTTTCTGTATTTTTGTTTGCTCATTTGTTTTGTTTTTCAGATTCCACATATAAGTACAGTCATATGGTATCTGTCTTTCTCTGTCTGACTTATTTTAACCTAATACCTTGTAGGTCCATCCATGTTATTGTGAATGGCAAGATCTCATTCTTTTTTTGTGGCTGAGTAATATTCCATTATATGTATGTAGAGGCACCACCTCTAGTTGTTTCTCTTCTTAAAGTGATTGAAGAGGAGGTAGAGGAAGAGGAAGAGATCAGGGGACATGAAGGTAGAGTGGCCAGTATAAACTTAATGTTTGTGTCTCCCCCAAATTCATATGTTAAAGCCCTAATTCCCAGTGTGAAGATATTTGGAGATGGGGTATTTGGGAAGTATTTAGATTTAGATAAGATCATGAGGGAGGAGACCCCATGATGGGATTAGTGTCCTGATAAAATGAAGAAGAGAGACTTAGAGCTATCTTTCTTTCTCAGCCAGCCATGTAAAGACAGTGAAAAAGTAGTCATCTGCAAGCAAAGAAAAAAGTTTTTAATCCATCTTCACCTTGATCTTGGACTTCCAGCCTCCAGGATTGTTAGAAATAAACTGCTGTTGTTGAATCTACCCAGCCTGTGGCATTTTGTTATGCCAGCTTGAACAGACTAATACAGTGGCTCTGTCCACTAAACAAGGCTTTTCATTTCCTTGCAGTTTCAAACAATGCAGCAGTGTTTCATTGCTCAATCCAATGAACTTCATTGCTTTTGCCCTCACGGTGCTCTATATCAGGTAGTGATACCTTCGTGGCTAGTACCATGTGTCACAGCCTTGGGAACCCTTGACTTTGCAGCCACAACCGCAGCCACATTGTTTTCTGGGATCATGGGGTTTGTATCCTCTTTTGACTTAAGCATGGCTCACATAGTTATGACCTTCTTTGAAGCTATCGATTTAATATGAGACAACCATTGCCCCATTACTAAGACCACATCTCACATTCTCCTCTTGTACAATGAGGTGGACTTGAGGCTCACTGCCAGATGGGCAAGGAAATCTTACATTGGGAGGATGGTTAGCAATAAACAGGCAGCTATCTCTTGTCTGTACCCCCTTCCCAATTTTCCCTCATTATCAGGAAATAATACAGAAGACCATTTATTACCTTGTTGCTTAAAATTGCATCAGCATGCTTCCTGCCGATTCCCATAGGTTTTCTTCAGGTCTCATTAACTAGCTTTCAAGGCCTGCATCCAGAAAGCTACTTCTCTCAGTATCCCATCCTCATCACCAAAACTGTTAAGAACTCTTAAGGGTCTGAGATTTTACCCTACTTGCAATCTAACAAGTTAAACTGGTACAATTTCATGGATTCTGGATGAAGACACAAAACTCTTGAGTCAGAGGCAAAGGACAACTTATAACTCAGAACAACGGAAGCAGCCGGAGTTATCAGCATTTTTTGCAGTAGTTGCCTGAGCCCCAAGTCCAACAGAGTGACACCAAGGGGTCCAGAGGACACCTGCTCACACAGTGGGTTGTATACTGGAAGGAACTCTGAGCTTAAGGAACCTACATATTTTTTAAACAGGCAATAAAAAAAAAATAAACAGGCAATAAATAGTCTTGTCCTTTGCTCTGAAAGGAGACACTCTATCTTCCAAGGTTATTTACTAAACAAACTTCCTTGAAGAGATCCTCCAGAACAAGAGCAGTCAGTGTCTTGTTAACAAGACATGCAGAAATGCAAAACACCCATGGAGAACTGGCTCTCAACGACACATGTTCTCATTTGACAGAATACTTTTCTAGTCATTCACTGGAAATTATTTTGAAAATGTATTTCTGTGTCCTAAAGTATTAAAAGACAAACAAAAAATTTTATCATGAAAATCATGAGGAGAGAATATTAAATATTTACTCCAGAATGACTCTGAGATGGGTAAAATGATGAAGGCCTCTCTGCTTTTAATGCATCTAAGAAATAGCAGAGCAATGCCTTTTAGTGACTTTTAAAAATTAAACTTTTTGTTTTGAGATAACTGTAGATTCACATGCAGTTGCAGAATGTTAATATGTATAGATGCTATATATCCTTTACTCAATTTTTCCCAATGATACAATCTAGCAAAACTATAGGTCAATATCTCAACTGGGAAGTTGACATTGATATAGTCAAGACAGAACATTTCCATCATCACCAGGATCCCTGTCTGGTTGTTGTCTCTTTATAACCAGAAATATTTTACTACCCTTTTCCGTTTTCTCAAAATATGCTTTCTTAGCTAACTTATTTCTTCATTTTATCTGTGAAGAAATAGGGTTTTAAGTAACCCATTTTCTTGGTTTTAAGGTAAATTAGTGCTTGAGCTAACTAGATTTTTTTTTGCCACAGACCAAAGGGAGAAAATGGTTTATACTTAACAGGAAAATATTTTATATTTTATTTTTGTAAATATAAATAAAATGGCTTGTCACAGGACATTTAGAAAGCAGAATAACAAAGAAGTGGGAAAAAATCATTTGCCGCCCAAAGACAAAAAAGTGCTTACCAATTTAGCATATTTACTTTCAATCTTTTTTCTTTGCTGAGAGAGAGAGGGATATACACACAGATTGAGAGAGAGAGAATTTACTATTGTATAGCTATCTACAGATCTATATATCTACGTATAAATACATTTTGTTATATTCTGGAAGCCAATCATATCAGTGAAAGAGACAATTCTTATGCCCCTTTACTCTCACCTTTATTATAGAAGGACAATGGATGAGGGTAGCAGGTTTTATGGATAGTTTGCCAAATCTCCAAGACTGTGACCCACTGCAGTCACCCAACACAGCAGGCACAAGGACTGTCCACCAGCCAGGGGCTTCTGAAGAGGCTGAAAGAGGAACAAGCCTACTAGCTTTGGGATTTGACCAGCAGTTGGAAGGACACTGGAGAGCTGAGAAAGTGGTTGCCTGCCCCAAGTGGCACATTTTCAATAATCATTAGGCTTATGATTTTAAAAGATGTTCAAAGCAACAGTGTGAAATATGTGACTGTGTCCTCCAAGGTCAGAATGTGAGTCACTATGAATTACACAGTCAAGGGTGGTGCTTTTTTATGTACTCACTGCCTCCAATCAACCAAAGGCATTGTTCCTTTGTACCCTGCTTCAGTGAGGGGCCCTGGCCACAGATCCAGTGGTGAGAGGCATTCTGCCAACAGGATTCCAAATGCCAATGGGCTGATAGGTCAATGCTGACTCAGACAAGCCTTCTCAGTGAAACCATAATTACCTCCCACTCTCAGAACAGGATTTACAAATGCAGTTATTTGTGTATGATCCTTTTACACATGATCTTGTGCATTTTACTCATGCTAATCCAATATTTCCCACTAGATTTTATATTTCCTATAAGATTTTACTTTAAGAAAAATTCTCTTATATGGATGTCATACAAATAAATTATTGACTTTAAAAAAACACACCCTTGTTAACCATACACGATCATGAGGGTAAAAGTGTTTATCCCTTCATATGATAATACATTTATCTTTTTATTTTAAGAATCTTTTTCATTTAATTCATGAGTGAGGCTGGGAATCAATAAATTTTAAGTACTGAGACAAGGACATGATATCCAATAATAAAACAAAATAATATGAATGTACTTTAGAGGTAATTATAATAGAATTTTATTCAAAAGCTCTCACAGAACCTAATATAACTATGTGAGTTTATGAACATTTATCTGAGCACCAATCGCATCTTCTATAAAATGAAGGTAATTCATGCCAAACTCATAGAGATGTTTTGATCCAATAATGGAGGCTTGTCTTGTGTGTCATTTCAGGAGCCCCAAAGACAAGTTGTTTCCCAGTGTCCTGGCAGCCTCGAGAAGTGCTGTTGGTAGAAATCTCACCTTCTCTCATGTATGTGCTTCTTAGTCAGGAACACAGGGCTAAACTGAAGTTGTAAACTAACCATCATGACCAGCTGGTGATGAGCAAGTCTCCGACTCTTTGTACAAAATGAGCTCGGAGGAAAACTGGAGAGTAGTCAGACTACATCAGAAGTTTTTGCCCTCCTGGTACATTGGGATCCTCTGGGATATTTTTTAAAATCCTAATGCTCAGACCACACATGGGACCTATCAGACCAGATTCTGTAAGGGCAGAGGCAGCATCAATGATTTCTAGGTTACTCAGGTGATTCTACTATGTAGCTAAGATTGAGAACCACTAGACTAGCTGTCTAAGTCACCATTCAACTCAAAAACTTCAGTGATTCGGGCAGCCCCGGTGGCTCAGCGGTTTAGCGCCACCTTCAGCCCGGGGTGGGATCTTGGAGACCTGGGATGGAGTCCCACGTCGGGCATCCTGTGTGGAGCCTGCTTGTGTCTCTGCCTCTCTCTCTATGTCTCTCATGCATGAATAAATAAAATTTCTTAAAAAAAAAAAACAAACTTCAGTGATTCTAAATGAAATATTTGATAGCATTCTGAAAAATAAGATACTACTAATGTTATTCTCATTGTAGGTCCATAACATTTCAATCCGAGGTCCACGGTATTCTCCATGGAGCGAGGATGTCAGAAACGGGGGCTAGAGGGCTTATAATAGGATAAAATTTTTCATAGAGATTATGCCTCACACAGTCCTCAAACCATTATCATCTCTGACCAAGATTTCAACAGGAATCTCTCTCATAAAATCTGTAAGTAATGATACTGATGCTACAGTGTGGGCTTGGGAAATTAATCTCATCTTATTGGCCCTCATTCTCCTCTGTTTTAGGAGGGTGTTCAGATTGTGTATCTCATGGTTCACTCCACCTTTCCTCTTTAAGGGTTCCAGTGCACTGTTTTATTCACAGAAGTAAATTTAATGTGTGATAATACTTCTCTAGAAGAAGACATAGAAATGTGTCTGGCAATCCAGTATTTTAAAACAAAGGCAGAACCCTGTGCTATTGAATTCTGGAGAAAATCTTTAAGAAGAAATTTTACTTTGCACATTTAGAAAGGAATGTTGACTATTTTATTCCAAGTAGGCAGACACTCTGGAGATAGGTATCATATATGTGGCTTTTGTACTTCAAGAAGTTATTATTTATGTAATTTAACCACAGCTTTTATGTTTCACTTTGAACCCATGTGATGCTGGAAGTCTTGCTTATTGAAATCTTGCATGTGAAACAGGCAATACTATATAATTAAATCATCTGCAAGAATAATGAATTCATAAATCTCAATAAAACATAACATTCTATCAAGAGCAAACTGCAGCTCAGAATTCTGTTTCTGTTGATAAGTTATAACCATGTTTGAGTTATTACTCAAATATTAATCAGGAAATGAACACTTTTGAAGTCTATTTTTACATGTGTAAATTTTCACAAAATACAAAGATTCTATATTGATTAAAATTTAGCTTCCTTGATAGCTTTTCTGTACAATACGTACATAGTGAATACTACTTATATTCTTTTTTTTTACTAAATGAATATATGTTTATATTTTTCAGTTGTTGAAAGTTTCTTTCTCCCTTTCCTACATTATTTTATATAATGTGTGTTATTAATAGTGCAACTTAAATAGGTTGTAGACTATTGGGACAAGGATGTGCCCAAACTAGAGGAGAATGAAGCTATTTGTAGCAACTGATAACGTTTTGGAGATATACCTATAAATATATATATGTATATATATATATATTTTTTTCTGTGTCTCCTATTCTCTTTCCAGGATTTAAGACAGCTTATGAAGAAATATATAATATACCAAGGTCACATTAATTAAATGTAGGTGAAAATATGTTGCAAGAGAAAAAACTGATAGAGATATAATAGGAATGATGTTAATGCAAGAATATATACCATTAATTTCTATATACTTATACTATATGCTAAACTTAAAGCAACAAATTTGATTCTAAGCTTTCTACTAGCCCACAGAGAGAAATATGACCAATGTCACAATAGGTCATGAAAAACACAAACTAGTTGCTTGTGAGAAATGTATCTATTTCAGATACTAAGATGGGACCATAAATTTTTCCAAAGGTCTTTCACTAATAAGGTATAGTTAATGAAATGAGCATAAATCTCAACAAAAAGGGGTTGTAGGGTACTTTTAGTACAGTAAGTAGCTTTATTTAGAGTGCCTGAATTAGGTAATATCTTTCACTTGTTCTATTTTGTTGATGTGTCTGCAACCATGTCACATGTGCATTGGGACTGTTCAAGATACAATATGAAAGAAGATAAAAGGAAATATATATATTGGGTGCTCATTCTGGGCTGGACACATTTTATATGTTATCTCATTTAACCTCAACAAAGCATTTTACATGTTTATTTCATTTAACTTCAACAACACTTCAAGGCAGTCCTATTTTACAGATGTGAAAACTGAGAGGTAACTTGAACCATGTCACCAAGCTAGTTGGTAGAAATCACTTCTTTGAGATCCCTGGGTGGCGCAGCGGTTTGGCGCCTGCCTTTGGCCCAGGGCGCGATCCTGGAGACCCGGGATTGAATCCCACATCAGGCTCCCGATGCATGGAGCCTGCTTCTCCCTCTGCCTGTGTCTCTGCCTCTTTCTCTCTGTGACTATCATAAATAAATAAATAAAAATTAAAAAAAAAAAAGAAATTAAAAAAAAAAAAAAAAAAGAAATCACTTCTTTGAGGAGCAAATTTCATCAAGTCTGAGTTACTTTCCCAGAGTATATTACTATTTTGTGCAAAAGTCTTTGAGCTGAAGAGGCCTCTTAATTATATTAACTGCCTCAAGAATATTAATAAAACCCATTTCAACAAATTTCTGAAGGACCAGGCTGGACACCCAAGGGAAACCAGAGGGAACTTAATATAGTCCCCCCCCCTTTTTTTTTAAGATTTTATTTATTTATTCATGATAGTCACACACACACACACACAGAGAGAGACAGAGACAGAGACACAGGCAGAGGGAGAAGCAGGCTCCATGATGCAGGGAGCCCGATGTGGGATTCGATCCCAGGTCTCCTGGATCGTGCCCTGGGCCAAAGGCAAGAGCTAAACCGCTGTGCCACCCAGGGGTCCCAATATAGTCCCTTTTTCAAATATGGAGATCAACTATAGTGAGTTATTCCTGTGACATTTTGATTAGGTGAGTACATATTTCAAATAAATATGATAATTCTGTTATGAAGTTTGTGTCCATTATTCAAGTCTTTATTTTGTGTTTTTTTTCCTTACTTTAAAGACTATATTGTATTTTGTAACAGCCTTTGTCTAAAATCATGGATTAGTTGACCTTTTTAAAATTTTAAATCTTCAGGGTACCTGAGTGGCTCAATTGGTTAAGCATCTGCCTTTGGCTCAGGTCATGATCTCAGGATCCTGGGATACAGTCTTCTGTGGGACTCTGCTCAGCGGGGAGTCTGCTTTTACCTCTCCCTGTGCCCCTCCCCCCCGCTCATGCACTCACTCTCTTTTTCAAATAGATAAATCCTTTAAAATTTTTTTTTATTTAATTTTTAAAATTAAAAGCTCTATATTATAAATTCAGTGCAAGGAAATAAGATCTAAAATACTTATGCTCTTATTCAGGGACCCCTTCAGAACTAATCTCCCCTCTTCTATGATGCTTCCCCGTCTAGTCTGTAATAAAGCATAAAATCCATACAGAACTGTTTTTTTATTCTTTAAGAGACAGAGGGTGGGGAGGGGCTGAGGGAGAGGACAGAGAATCTCAAGCAGTCTCTCCACTGGGCCCCCCATGAGGGGCTCGATCTCACAATCTTGAGATCATGATCTGAACTGAAATCAAGAGTCAGAGGTTTAACTGACTGAGCCAGCCAGGTGCCTCCAGAATTGCTTCTTTGAGCAATTTCAATCTGAGAAGATTAAAAGTTTGATGATTCAGAGATTTACATAAATATGAATGACAGATTTCAAACTGACTAAGTATTTCCTTGGAAAACAAAGGCATGGTCTCCACAAGTAGTAAACAGGAAATGCAAATCTCCTAAAGGTGGAGGTAGGGGCTGAGCAAGCAAGGAGCAGAGTGAACATGCTGACTCTTCAGAGAAAAATGGTAAAGAGATGGGAGTACAGAAGCCCAGAAGACATATGAAGTCTGTGAGAAAAAGCAGTGGGTAGTATACGGAAGAACAGCAGATACACAGTTGGCCCTTAACACAGGTTTGAACTGTTTGAGTCCACTTAAATATGGATTTTTAAAATAAATACAATAGAGTACCATAAGTGTATTTGCTACACGTGATTTTTGTAATAACGTTCTTTTTTCTCTAGCTTACTTTATTATACGAATATAGTATATAATACATATAACATACAAAATATGTGTTAATCGACTGTTTATGTTATTGGTAAGGCTCCCAGTCAACAGTAGGCTATTAGTAGTTAAGTTTTTGGGTAGTGAAAAGTTATACACAGATTTTTGACCATGCAGGGATTGGTGTCCTTAACCCTTACGTTGTTTAAGGGTCAGCTATGTTGTTAGGGGATGGGAATTAAAGAGGGAGAGGCTAAAATCTGAAAAACAGATATTTTTTCCATGTCTGATTTGGAGAAAAAGCTGAGTATTCATCCTATCTAAGCAAATTTTTCTGCTCTCCTGAGTATCTATAGGTCACCTTTAATCAGATACATTCCATTATAATTGTCCTAAGTTTCAATATTCTAAGAAGCATTTTTGTGCTATCAAGAAAAAAAAATCAACTCTTTTTTTTAAAAGTCATTGTGATTCCATCAGACTACACCATTTGGAGTTTGGAAGCAATCATGGTGACCAGGTTATGCAGCTAATTAGCTGATGACCTCTTCCAGAGTGACGTCAAGGAAGGGCACA
Source organism: Nyctereutes procyonoides (assembly GCF_905146905.1). Taxonomy (NCBI): domain Eukaryota; kingdom Metazoa; phylum Chordata; class Mammalia; order Carnivora; family Canidae; genus Nyctereutes; species Nyctereutes procyonoides. The sequence goes on from NW_026575119.1 coordinate 4,906,750, forward strand.
ACCAGCCACAAATACTGCATTTGGCAATGCAAGAAGCCATGACTGCCAAAAGGTGCTATTTGTTGAAGCATGAAACCAAATCAGGGTAAGATAAAAGGAGCTTAGTCATTATAAAAATAGTATTGTTTTTCGTTAATGAGCTCTTTTTAATCAAGTGCTCTTAATCAAGAATGCTTTTCTCAACTAAAGTTTTAAGTTTCCATTTTCAGGTAAGAACTTTTCTGTGCCAAATATAAAAGTTATCTGATGAAGCTCAATAACCTATTGGCACACTAGAGGTGGTTTATAATTTTAATTGCTTTTGTCTAATTAATACTAGATACAAACTTTATACTGAAGATAAAATTTATTTTCTAGAGTTTCCACAGGCTATAAAAGATTTATTAATCCATTCAGCAAACATGTACTGAATACCTACTGTAAGCCAAGCATGGAGCCAGACATTAGAAATGCAAAGATGAGTACTACACAGTCACTCCCCTAAGAACCTCACAAAGTCTTTAGGGAAGGAATATTAAATCAATAATTTTTATGCAATATAGGAAGTGCAAAGTTTTGCAATATGCATAGTGTTGAGGCATTTACAGAGGTGAGGGAATTAGCCCTGTTTTGGAATCGTAGGGGGGCATGGAAAAAGAAGATTGAAGTGACCACCACTAAGTGGAAACTCAACACCTGAATGTACCCCAAAATGAAAACAGATAACCAAGCAGCATGTGCCAAACTGCAGTCATCTTTATGCCAATCTAATAATTGTTAACTTATATCATTTATACCTCTATTTACTTGACATTATTCTTTCAAATGGCTTACTTTAAAAAATTAAATTCAGAGATACCTGGGTGGCTCACTCACTTAGGCATCCGACTCTTGATCTCAGCTCAAGTCTTTGTGTGTGTGTGTCCCAGGCTTCTTTATTTAAGAAAGTGATGAGTGATGTTGGAATTAAAAACAAGAGCATCCTTGAACTTCACCTTTCCTGCAACCAGTCCCCCTCACCCCAAACTCCCTGCCTCCACACCCTTTGTGTCCCCAGCTCCTTTCTTAGTGAATGAAGAACTTAATCCAAAAGCCCTGGTAGGAATCCCAGGTTCTTCTTCCCTAGCACTCCCTCTTCCTCTGGCCCCCATTCCTGGGAAGGGCCAGCACCTCAATTTGAATGCATGGGAGCACCCAGAGTGGTGACAGACACTGAGGGAAAGCCTCAGGGAGAGGGACTGGGGAGTAGAGCGCAGTGAAGTGAGGGCCCCCATAGCCTGGGGTACCAAAATGGGGCCCCGGCGCCAGAGGAAAGGATACTGGTGCCTCTGAGAAAGGGGACCCAGCAGCTTCAAAATCCTCTCGTTGCGATAGTCACTGCTTGATCGTTTGCCCTTCTGCCGACGAGCGCAGAACCACACTCGGACCACATCCTTCTCAAGGCCCAGCAGTTGGGCAATGTGGCTGGTCTGCTGCAGGGTGGGCTTCGGGCACTGCAGGAACATGTTCTCCAGGCTGCCTCTCACTCGGTTTTCTCTTTCTGGCCTGCACAAGGGTCTCTGCTTTGCATATCTCCTGTAGATAGTCACTATACTTGGTTTCTATTAAAATGGCTAAGAGACAATGTTCTTAATCTTCCTAGAGGTGCTCTGGTTCACTGAGAAAACCTATGAGGTACATCCTTAATTTCTCGTGTTCTGATCCTTAATAATTCTAGGGTTTCAGCAAAAGACTGTAAAGCCAAACTTCCAAAATTTTGTTTTCTATGCCATGTTTTCAGCAGCCATCTCTGGATTTTACCATCCTTTGCCATCTAGATAGGACAAGAACTTCCTAAACCAAGTCCTATTTCCTTTTTGCTTTATGATTCTTACCTAATTCTGTCCCATTCTTCTGACATTTTACTATAAACAGAAAGAAGAAACCAGAAAACACCATCAACACTTGGCTTGGAAATCTCCTCAGCTAAATATCCAAGTCCATTACTTATGGGTTCTGCTTTTCACATCACTGTAAGGCACAATTGTACTCAATTCCACCACTACATTATAAGGACCTCTCTTCATCCAGTTTCCAATAATGGTTTTCATCGTTGTTCTGAACTTATGCCAGCAACATTCTTAATGTCCACATTTCTTTTGTTCATGGTGATTTAGACTTCTAAGGCAATTTAGAATTTCTCTGTAATGCTCCTCATTTCCTTCTGAATTCTCAACAGTAGCATCTTTAACATTAATATTTCCTTTTTTTTTCTGCCTAGAGGTTTCTCAATTGCATTGATCTTCTCAAAACAACAAAACAACAGCTTTCAATTTCATTGATTTTATTTATTATTTTCTGTTTTAACCTATTTTTAAGATTACTTTTTAAAAGTTTTTTATTTAAATTCAATTAATTAACATATAGTGTATTATTAGTTTCAGAGGTAGAAGTCAGTGATTGACCAGTCTTATATAACACCCAGTGCTCATTAAATCACATGCCCTCCTTAATGCCCACCACCCAGTTACCCCATTTCCCTACCTTCTCCCCTGCAGCAACCCTGTTTGTTTCCTATGATTAAGAGCCTCTTATGGTTTGTCTCCCTCTCTGATTTCATCTGGTTTTATTTTTTCCTCTCTTCCCTTATGATCCTCTGTTTTGTTTCTTAAATTCCACATATGAGTGAGATATGATAATTGTCTTTCTCTGACTTATTTCCTTAGCATAATACCCTCTGCTTCCATCCATCTCATTGTAAATGGCAAGCTTTCATTCTTTTGACAGTATATATATATATCACATCTTCTTTATCCATTCATTTATTGATGGCTATCTGGGCTCTTCTCACAGTTTGGCTACTGTAGACACTGTTGCTATGAACACTAGGATGCAGGTGTCCCTTCAAATCACTATGTTTGTATCCTTTGGTTAAATACCTAGTAGTGCAACTGCTGCATTGTAGGGTAGCTCTATTTTTAACCCATTGAGGAACCTCCGTACTGTTTTCCAGAGCGGCTGCACCAGCTTGCATTCCTACCAACAGTGTGAGGGCTCCCCTTTCTCCACATCCTCACCAACACCTGTTGTTTCCTGACCTGTCACTTTTAGCCATTCTGACTGGTGTGAGGTGGTATTTCATTGTGGTTTTGATTTGTATTTCTCTGATGCCAAGTGATGTGAAGCACTTTTTCATGTGTCTGTTGGCCATTTGTATTTCTTCTTTGGAGAAATGTCTGTTCATGCCTTCTGACCATTTCTTGACTGGATTGTTTGTTGTTTGAATGTTGAGTTTGATAAGTTCTTTATAGATTTTGGATACTAGCTCTTAATCACATATGTCATTTGCAAATATCTTCTCCCATTCTGTCAGTTGTCTTTTGGTTTTGTTGACTGTTTTCTTTGCTGTAAAAAAGCTTTTTATCCTGATGAAGTCCCAATAGTTCAATTTTGGTTTTGTTTCTCTTGCCTTTGGAGATGTGTCTTGCAAGAAGTTGCTGTGGCCAAGGTCAAAGAGGTTGCTGCCTGTGTTCTCCTTTAGGATTTTGATGGATTCTTGTCTTACATTTAGGTCTTTCATCCGTTTTGAGTCTTTTTGTGTGTGTGGTGTAAGAAAGTGCACCATTTTCATTCTTCTACATGTGGCTGTCCAATTTTCCCAACACCATTTGTTGAAGAGACTGTTTTCCATTGGATATTCTTTTCAGCTTTGTTGAAGATTAGTTGACCATAGAGTTGAGGGTCCATTTCTGGGTTCTCTATTCTGTTCCATCAATCCCTATTAATCTATTTCTGATTTCACTTTAAAGACATGGTAACAATGAAAAGAGTAGAAACTTATCCTCTTGGAATACTTTGCCACTTCACAAATAGATAAAACTACCATTCTATGTAAAACCGTTGTGGATAGTACAGATTGCTAAAGCAGCAAATAAGAGAATTAACATCTTTGAAGTCTATATGTAACCTTAGGGAACAGGCTATCTGTCTCAGTGCTCTTCTGCTGGACAAAACAGGTGGTTTTATATTTACAGGTTACATTTCTTAATTTCTTGCAGTTCTGCAAGTCTAAATGATTTGAAATTGGTTATAACCATATTATCTGGAGCCACAGATATCAGATAATCCACATTAGTAAGAAAGTTAAATTATTTACCTTAAAGTAAGATTGGTAATGGCTGTGAAATTTGAATGTTTAAAGCCTTTTGGGAAATGTAAGATGATCTGCCTCCTAAGTGAAATAAACTATACACATGAGAGTCCTGTTTTCCTTTCAAATGAGAAAAAAAAGTTCCAGTGCTAATGGTGAAGCTTTGATAAATGAAAGACTGTGTTGCTTACTCTATCCCTGGACATATTCAAGGTTTAGAATTTCGACAACAAAGAACTAAGTGCAAAAGCAAATTTACATTGAAAGCTAAGATATTCTGTAATCTTGCCTAGAATCATGATTCAACAAACAGAATCAACATTTTATTGTTAATTCTCTAAAATTATTTCTTTTGAATAATTTATAAAATTACTTTAATTATCATAAATAACAACTCCATTATGCCTGATTTCCTTTCTAATTATTGGGGACCATGATTTAAGTATAGTTAAATAATTATAACTGTTTTAAAGCCATTAAACATACATTTCAAAATCTTGATATAGAGTATCAGATAAATTTTAAGAAACTGTATTTTGTATTAAACTTATTTTTACCAGGTAAATATAATCTACAATTTTTCCCTCTGGAGATAGAATTATATATTTTTAAAAACTCACCACTCAGAAGAGCAGTTAATGTGTCTGCCTTAATATGTGATGCCAATTTTTAAGAGAATATTTTAATTTTATTTTTCAAAGATTTACTTATTTATTTGGGGGGGAGGGGCAGAAGGGAAGGGAGAGAATCCTTAAGCAGACTCCCCTCCTGAGCACAGAGACCCATGTGGGGCTTGACCCCAGGACCTGAAGATCATGACCTGCGCCAAAATCAAGAGTCAAGACACTTAAGTGATTGAGCCACCTAGGTGCCCCAGGATAATGTTTTTAAGAAAGATAGCATTCCTCATTGCTCCTGGCTAAAGGTAATGTTTCTCTAATTCCTCAGAATCTCAGTCTTTTATCTAGAAACAAACGTTCAAATGAGAAAAAAAAGCAAAGGTCTTTAGTGCATTTAAATAAATTTTTAAAAGAGAGATAAATTTGCTAACATTTTCACTGAGCTACAGTTTATCAAACATTCCCACAGATATTTTCTTTTTTGATAAAATCATCCTGGAACTAACTTGGCAGTTGAGACGTCTGAATCCTAACCACTAGACCACCAGGGAGCTTCTCAATTGGCAGATGGTTAACAGGTCAACTGAGTTAATCAAGTGGCTGAAACAAGCCTGGGATTCAGAGTTTCTCACTATTTGTCCCGCAAGAAAATTTAATTAGCATATACAACCACTTATTTTGCATTTTGGTGCATTATAATCACAAGCATAAGTATGTATACCCAAATCTTGTTGCCTGAACATGATTAATATTGTTGCTTAGAGTAAGATGTTCTTAATTCTGTAATTTGTTTCTCTAGAGTCAGTATATGTGATTATACACTCACATGTGACTGTCCTTGTAATCCTTTGAACAAATCCAAGACCTTGGCTCACATTCAAAGCAGACTCCTATACATCTAACTACCAACAGGACAATTTCACCTGGCTCCTCTCAAATTCAATAAGCCGAAAAGTTAACATACTGTCTTTCTTGAAAACCTGCTTATACTCAAAATATATTTTATCTGTTCCTTGCTTACCCCCATCCCCCCACCCTGTACTCCAACTGCCTCTGCCCATTGCTTCTACACATTATGAATGGCCACGTTATATTGATATAGCATTTCCTCATCATAGTCGATTGGACAGGGATGGATGTTTTACCTAAGGCCACAGGATAATACTCGATATCTTATTTATATTTCTAGATTCAAAGCCAATCAGATTCTCCCTCCCTCTTTGAGACACAGACTAAAGTAGCAGTTGTTTGTGGGAAATGAAGCTAAAGATCATGTAGAACTAAAGTCTAAGGCAGCCTTTTAAGGGCCTATGAATTACATTTGAAGCCAGGGTTTCAGAAGTACCCAGATCCATCTAGGAAAGTTCTTAATGACCTTGGAGGTGAGGTGCTGCATGTCAGAAGATGCCAAGAGACCACAAGAGAATAACGAGATAAGACTCCTGATGCCAGATAGTTCTGAATTGGCGGTTTACTCCTCTTGTCTTTCTGACACAAGAGTATGGCTTTATTGTTTTTCAAGGGAAATGGGTTGGTTCAACAATACTTAGGTCTATAGGCATGGAGTATGTGGGATTTGAATGAAATGGGATTATAAAAATTCTGTGAAGTAAGGTATTTTTAAACCAGTATAAAAAGGAGTCAAAAGTACTTTTCACAGTAGGGCTTAGGATGTTGCATTGCTTACAGGAAGCCCATCAAGTATCCTTACCATTCTGCAAACCAAACTTCTCTACAGGACTCTAGCAGCCCCATAGAGATGTGTCTGTCAAGGACTATATCCTGGAAGGGATAAGAAGCATTTAAGTGTATAAAACTACACTAATGTGGATAGGTACTGACTTTTGTTAACACTCATTTAAACAATAGAATATTTATTTCAAGTACTCTTGAATTCTTTAGAAAACTATGTATTTATGTATACTAACTATCTAGGATAATCTTTACTGGTTTACCCTATCAGGTTTATGGTAAATAGTTGAGTGCAAAACATTTTCTAAAGGTCTTATTATGACCCCCTACTGTGAATTAGTAATGCTATAATATAAAATTGAGTAGAATTCTTTTTATAAAAGCAGTTCTTGCAAAAAGTGTACAAAACTTACCTGTATAGTTTATCTAATGGTTACAAAGGAAATATCTGTCATCACCTCCTAGGCCACTTGCCTAGAACTCCTTGCCTAGAACATTTGAGGCAACCAGGAGCTACCACTCCACCACTGGCCCTTGTATCTCCTAATTACAACATTTCCTCCCTTTTAAGATAATTTATTTCCTTATTTTTCTCAATGATTTTACCCTTTATGATTGCATCCCTAAATCTGTTTAAAACTTTAAATATATGGAATTCTATCGGATACATTCTTTTTAACCTTGCCTAATTCATTCAGAACTCCTGACATAAGATTCATTCACATTTTTAAATGTTGTGTAATATTGCTTCATATGAACATAGTATAATTAAACCATTTTAATGTTGATGGACATTTGGTTTGCTTTCAGTTTGGGGCTCCTAAGAACAATCCTGCAATGAACATTCTTGTGCATAAATCCTAGTGAACATGTGCACATATTTCTGTGGTTATATACCTAGGACTGGAATACTTGTCATAAGATATTCAACATTCTACAAGATAATGTCAAATTGTTTTCCAAAATGATTGTATCAGTTTATACTTCTGTCACAAGTAAGAGAACTGATTTTCCCCTACAAGATTGCCAAGAATTGGATTTACCTAATTTTTGCTAATCTTATGGGTAATGGCTTTGCATTGTGGTTAATTTACATTTCCTTGTTTACCAATGAGATTGACCATCTTTTCTTATCTTTATTGGCCATAAAGGAGCTCTTTATGTATTCTAAATGCTAGTCAAAAAAAATCTTTATGGCTTGTCTTTCCACTTCCATTATGGTATCTTCTGAAAAATAAAAACTCTTAACTTTGATACACCTGAACTTATCTATCTTTTCTTTATAGTTAATGTTTTTTTTTTCAAGATTTTATTTATTTATTCGTAAGAGACACACACACAGAGAGAGAGAGAGGCAGAGAGAGAAGCAGGCTCCATGCAGGGAACCTGACGTGGGACTCGATCCCAGGTCCCCAGGATCACGCCCTGGGCTGAAGGCAGCACTAAACCACTGAGCCACCCGGGCTGCCCCTATAGTTAATGGGTTTTTTTTTTTTTTATATAGTTAATGGTTTTAAGAAATTCTTCCATACCCTGAAGTCCACAAGATAGTCACTTCTAAGAGCTTTAGTTTTGTGGGTTTTTTTTTTTTTTAAATTTTTATTTATTTATGATAGTCACACAGAGAGAGAGAGAGGCAGAGACACAGGCAGAGGGAGAAGCAGGCTCCATGCACCGGGAGCCCGATGTGGGATTCGATCCCGGGTCTCCAGGATCGCGCCCTGGGCCAAAGGCAGGCGCTAAACCGCTGCGCCACCCAGGGATCCCCGGTTTTTTTGGTTTTGTTTTGTTTTTTAGATTTGATTTGACAGAGAAAGCTCACAAACAGGGAGAACAGCAGGCAGAGGGAGAGGGAGAATCAGTCCCCCTCTGAGCAGGGAGCCAGATGCAGTCCCATCATGACCTAAGCCAAAGCCAGATACTCAAATGATTGAGCCACCCAGGCACCTCTAAAAGCTTTAGTATTAGTCACTAAATTCTACACCTGAAACCTAAAATTAAAATTTAAAAAAATTAAGAAGAAAAGCTTTAGTTTTACTTTTCAAATGAATATTTTACCAGGAACTGATCTTTACAAGGAGTGAGCATCTAGTGTTGTTTCCTTTAAAGCTTCTCTCTCACTTTTGCTCTTTTTTTTTCTTTCTTTTGTCTTTATAGATACTCCATTGTCCCAGCACCATTTAAAAGATTGTACTTCTCCACAGTCCACAAGTACTACTTCTAAGACATTTTGAGTATCTATATATGGATGAATCTGTTTCTGGGCTCTCTGTTCTGTTCTATTGGTCTACTCACTTTCCTCTGCACTATTAATTCATATCTTTATCACTATGGTTTTATAATAATTCTTGATATCTGATTCAGCAAGCCCATCTATCCTTTTATTTCCAAAAGTGTATTTGCTATATCTGGCCTTTTCTATTTTCTTATAAATTGAAGGAGGAACTTAAGATTTAGATTGTGATCACATTGAATCAATATATCAATTGGTAGGAACTGACATTTTTATAATTTGAATCTTCTAATTCATGAATATGGTACTCCATTAATTTATGCTTTCTTTAATGATTCAATAATGTTTTAGAGTTTTCCCTTTGGAGGTTTGAGCATATTTTGTTGCTTTTTTTAAATTTATTTTTAATTTTTTTTAATTTATTTTGTTGCTTGATATTTTTGATGCTATTATAAATGTTTCTTGCTGATTTATAAAAATATAATTTATGCACTTGTGATGAGCACCAGGTATTGTATGGAAGTGTTGAATGACTATATTGTATACCTGAAACTAATATTACACTGTATGCTAAGTAACTATAATTTGAATGAAAGTTTATTTATTTTTTTAAAAAAATTTATTTATTGACTTTGTATTTAGGAAACTGACTACTTTATTAATTCTAAATATATTGAGATGTTTTGGGTTTTCTTTTTTTTTTAATTTTTATTTATTTATGATAGTCACAGAGAGAGAGAGAGAGAGAGAGGGGCAGAGACATAGGCAGAGGGAGAAGCAGGCTCCATGCACCGAGGAGCTCGATGTGGGATTCGATCCCGGGTCTCCAGGATCGCGCCCTGGGCCAAAGGCAGGCGCCAAACCGCTAGCCACCCAGGGATCCCTGTTTTGGGTTTTCTATGCATATAATGATTTTATCTGTGAATAATGACAATGTTCTTTTCAAAACTTTTAATTTTCTTACATTATTGCACTGAGACCTCCAGTACAATGTTGAATAGGAATGAGAATAGTTTGATTCACAATTTATCTACTTATTTAGGTCTTTTAAAATTTCTCTGAGCAACATTTTGTACTTTTCAGTGTATATAGTTGTTTCACATATCTTGTCAGATGTATCCTTAAGTATTTCAACTAAGGTATGCAATTTAAATGGAAGTTTTAAAAAGTTAACTTCTGATTGTTGCTATAATAAAGGAATGGAGTTGATTTTTCTATATTACCTTCAATCCTGCAAACTTTCTAAATTCATTTACTAATTCTAGGAACTATTATGTAGATGCTATCATATTTTTACATGGATAATCACACTGTCTGAAATAAAAACAGTTTTACTTCTTCCTTCCAATTGGGATGACTTCTATTTTCTTTTCTTGCCCAATTGTACTAAGTACAATCTCCAGTACAATGTCAAATGGAAAGATACATTAAAATTTTCATTAAGTATGATGTTAGCTATAGGGTTTTTCATATAATGTCCTCTATGAAGTTGAGAAAATTCCTTTGTATTTCTAGTTGCTTAGTTTTTATTAGGAATTGGTGATACATTTTCTCAAATACTTTTTCAGATAATCATTTGATACTTCTTTTTAGTTTTCTGTCTTTATATATGAAGAGCTTTCTTCTGGGAAGCATATAGTTGTTATTATCTTTTTATCCAACCTGATAATCTCTGTTTTTAAATGGGATATTTATGTAACTTACTTTTAGTTTATTATTAGTGTGCTTAGATTTTAAAATATCTTGTGGGGTACCTGGATGTCTCAGTTTATTATGTCTAACTCTTGGTTTTAGCTCCGGTCATGATCTCAGGGTCCTGGGATTGAGCCCTGTGTCAGGCTCTGTGCTCAGCACAAAGTCTTCTTCAAATTCTCTCTCTCTCTCTCTCACCTGCTACCCCTGCCTGACCTCGCTCTAAAATAAATAAATAAGTCTTTAAAAATATATAATCTCATTATTGATTTCTATTTGCTTTATGTGTTCTTTGGTCCATTTATTCCTTTTTAAAAAATTTTTCTAACTTCTTGTGGATTGAGTGATTTCACAATTCCATTTGCTGGCTGATCAGCTAGAAATTACTTTTGTTATTTTAGTGGCTTCTTTAGAATTTATATTATACACCTTTAATTTATCATGGTCTACTTCAAGTCATATTCTCTCCACTTCACATATAAGACTCTTGTAATAGTTTACTTTCATTTCTCCCTTCCAAACCTTTGTGTTATTGTTTGTTGTTATTTGTTTCAGGTTTTATTTAAATTCCAGTTAGTTAACATACAGTATAATATTAGTTTCAGGTTCATCATTTACATACAATACCCAGTGCTCATCACAATTGTGTTCCTTAGTACCCATCACACATTTAACTCATCCCCCCATCCACCTACCTTTCAGTAACCTTCAGTTTGTTCTCTATAGTTAATATAGTCTGTTTATGGTTTGCCTCTCTCTTTTTTCCCCTATGTTCATCAGTTACATTTCTTAAATTCCACATGAGTGAAATCATATAGTATTTGTCTCTGACTGACTTATTTCACTTAGCCCAATATTCTCTAGCTCCAACCATCTCATTGCAAATGGCAGGATTTCATTCTTTCTGATGGCTGAGTAATATTATATATATATATATATATATATATATATATATATATATATATATCACTTCTTCTTTATCCATTCATCTGTCGATGGACACTTGAGCTGTTCCCATAATTTGGCTATTGTTGATAATGTTGCTACAAACATTGGGGTGCATGTGCCCCATTGAATTAGTATTTTTGTATCCTTTTGGTAAATATCCTGTAGTCCAATTGCTGGATCAAAGGTAGTTCTATATTTAACTTTCTGAGGAACCTCCATATTATTTTCCAGAGTGGCTGCCTCAGTTTGCATTCCCATCAGCAATGTGAGAGGTTTCACCTTTTTCTGCATCCTGGCCAATATCTGTTGTTTCCTGACTTGTGAATTTTAGACATTTTGACAGGTATAAGGTGATATCTCATTATAATTTTGATTTGTATTTCCCTAATGATCAGTGATGTTGAGCATTTTTTCATGTGTCTGTTGGCCATCTATATGTCTTCTTTGGAGAAATGTCTGTTCATGTCTTCTGCCCATTTTTTAAACTGGATTGATTACTTTTTGGGTGTTGAGTTGTACGAGTTTTTAAATAGATTTTGCATATTAAACCTTTATCAGATATGTCATTTGCAAGTATCTTCTCCCATTGTGTAGCCTTTTAGTTTTGTTGATTGTTTCCTTTGCTGTGCAGAAGCTTTTTATCCTGATGAAGTCCCAATAGTTCATTTTTGCTTTTGTTTCCCTTGCCTTCATAGATGTGTCTAATAGGAAGTTGCTATGGTTGATGTCAAAAAGGTTACTTTGGGGCAGCCCTGGTGGCCCAGCGGTTTAGTGCAGCCTTCAACCCGAGGTGTCATCCTGGAGACCTAGGATCGAGTCCCATGTCAGGCTCCCTGCATGGAGCCTGCTTCTCCCTCTGCCTGTGTCTCTGCCTCTCTACTCTGTGTCTGTCATGAATATATAAATAAAATGTTTAATAAAAAAAAAGGTTACTTTGTTCTTCTCTAGGATTTTGATGGTTTCCTGTCTCATATTAAGGTCTTTAATTTTGAATTTATTTTTCTGTACAGTGTAAGAGAATGGTCCATTTATTCTTCTGCATATAGCTGTCCCATTTTCCAAACACCATTTGTTGAAGAGACTATTTTTTTTCTCCAGTGGATATTCTTTCCTGCTTTGTCAAATATTAGTTGACCATAGAATTGAGGGCCCATTTCTGGATTCTTTATTCTGTTCCATTGATCTATGCATCTGTTTTTGTGCCAGTACCATACTGTTCTGATGATCACAGTTTTATAATACAGCTTGAAATCTGGCATTGTGATGCCCCTGGCATTGGTTTTCTTTTTCAATATTCCTCTGGCTATTCGGGGTCTTTTTTTGTCCCATACAAATTTTAGGATTATTTGTTCCAGCTCTGTGAAAAATGCCAGTGGTATTTTGATAGGGATTGAATATGTACATTGCCTGGGTAGCATAGACATTTTAACAATATTTGTTCTTCTAATCCATGAGCATGGAACATTTTTCCATTTTTTTTGTGTCATTTTTTTGTGTCCTTTTCAATTTCTTTCCTAAAGGTTCTATAGTTTTCAGAGTACAGATCCTTTACCTCTTTGGTTAGGTTTATTCCTAGGTATCTTATGGTTTTGGATGCAATTGTAAATGGGATTGATTTCTTGATTTCTCTTTCTGCTGCTTCATTATTGGTGTGTAGAAATGCAACAGATTTCTGTACCTTGATTTTGGACCCTGTGACTTTACTGAATTTCTGTACTAGTTCTAGCAATTTTTTGGTGGAGTCTTTTGGGTTTTCTACATAGAGTATCATTTCATCTGCAAATAGTGAAAATTTGACTTCTTCCTTGCAGATTTAGATGCCACTTATTTCTTTTTGTTGTCTGAGGCTAGGACATCCAGTACTTTGTTACGTAACCGTGGTGAGAGTGGATATTTCTGTCTTATCCTGACCATAGAGAAAAACCTCTCAGTTTTCCCCTTTTGTATCTAGCATTTATGATGTTGAGGTATATTCCCTGTATCCCTACTTTGTTGAGGGTTTTTATCAAGAATGGATGCTGTGCATTGTCAAATGCTTTTTCTGCATCTATTGAACAGATCAGATGGTTTTTGTCCTTTCTGTTATTATTGTGGCTTATCAAGCTGATTGATTTGCAAGTATTGAACCACCCTGACAACCCAGGAATAGATTCTGCTTGATCATGATGAATGATTCTTTTAATATACTATTAGATTTGATTTGCTAGTATTTCACTGAGAATTTTTACATCCATGTTCATCCAGGATATTGTCCTGTAGTTCTCTTTTTTAGTGAAATCTTCTAGTTTTGGAATCAAGGTAATGCTGGTCTTGTAGAATGAGTTTGGAAGTTTTCCTTCTATTTTTATTTTTTGGAACATTTTATTTTTTGGAAGAATAGGTATTAACTCTTCTTTAGATGTTTGTTAGAATTCCCCTGTGAAGCCATCTGGCCCAGGAGTTGTTTGTTGGGAGATTTTGGACTAACAATTCAGTTTTCTTGCTGGTTATCAATCTGTTCAGGTTTTCTATTTCTTCCTGTTTCAGTTTTGGTAGTTTATATGTTTTTAGGAATTTATCTATTTCTTCTGGATTGCCCAATTTCTCAGTATATAGTTTTTCATAATAGTCTCTTACAACTGTATTTCTGTGGTGTTGGTTCTGATTTCTTCTCTGTCATTCATGATTTTATTTATTTGGGTCCTTTCTCTTTTCTATTTGATATGTCTGATGAGGGGTTTATCAATTTCATTAATTTTTTCAAAGCACCAACTCCTGGTTTCATTGATCTGTTCTATTGTTTGCTTTGTTTTTATATCATTTATTTCTGCTCTATTCTTTAGTATTTCCCTTCTGCTGGCATTAGGTTTCATTTGTTGGGTTTGTTTGTTTGGGTCTTTTTTTTTGGGGGGGGGGCGCTCCTTTAGGTGTAAGGTTAGGTTGAGTATTTGAGATTTTTCTTGTTTCTTGAGGTAGGCTTGTACTGCTATATACTTCCCTCTTATGTGACTGCTTTCACTGCATCCCAAAGGTTTTAGACCATCAAATTTCCAGTTTCATTTGTTTCCATGTACTTTTTAATGTCTTCTCTAATTTCTTGGTTGACCCATTCATTCTTTAGTAGGATATTCTTTAACCTCCCTGTATTTGTGGTTTTTCCAAATTTTTTCTTGTGGTTGACTTCAAGTTTCATAATGTTATGGGTAAAAATATGCATGGTATGATCTCAATCTTTTTGTACTTGTTGAGGTCTGATTTGTGACCTAGTGTGCTATCTACCCTGAAGAATGTCCCATGTGCAATCAAAAAGAATGTGTATTCTGTTGCTTTAGGACTAAAGTTCTGAATATATCTGTTAAGTCCATCTGGTACAGTGTGTCATTGAAAACCAATTTCCTTGTTGATTTTCTGGTTGAATAATCTGACCATTAATGTAAGTGGGGTGTTTAGGCCCCCTACTATTATTGTATTATTATCATTGAGTTCCTTTATGATTGTTATTAATTGATTTAAATATTTGGGTGCTCCCCAGTTGGGGGAATAAATATTTACAATTATTAGATATTCTTGTTGGATAGACCCCTTTATTATGATATAGTGCCTTTCTTCATTTCTTGTTAGTCTTTGGTTTAAAATCTAGTTTGCCTGGTATAAGTATTACAACTCCAGCTTTCTTTTGACATCCAGTGGCATGATAAATGGTCTCCATCCCCTCACTTTCAATCTGTAGGTGTCTTTAGGTATAAAATGAGTCTCTTGTAGGCAGAATATGGATGGGTCTTGTGTTTTTATAAATCCATTAAGACACTCTGTGTCTTTTGATTAGACTAAATGCTCCAATCAATCAATGTCTTTTGATTGGAACATTTAGTCCATTTATATTCAAACTAATTATTGACAAATATGAATTTAGTGCTATTGTATTACTTGTTTTATCATTTCTGGAGATTTTCTCTATTCCTTTTTAGTCTTTGTCACTTTTGGTCTTTCTTTCCCACTCAAACAGTTTCCTTTAATTCCTACAGGGCTGGTTTAGTGGTCACCAACTCCTTTAGTTTTTGTTTGTCTAGGAAACCTTTGATTTGTCCTTGATTCTGGATGATAGCCTTGCTTGATAGAGTATTCTTAGATGCAGATTTTCCCTATTCAGCATGTTGAATATAACATGCTACTCTCTTTTGGTCTGTCAAGTTTCTGTGGAGAGACCTGCTGCTAGCCTTATTGGTCTTCCCTTGAAATTTATGGGCTTCTTTTGCCTTGCTGCTTTTAGGATTTTTCTTTATCTTCATATTTTACAAATTTAACTACCATATGTCTTAGCATTGTCTTACTTTTGTTGGTTTTGATGGGATTTCTCTGTTCCTCCTGATTTGGATGTCTGTTTCCTCCCCCAGAAAGAAGCTTTCAGCTATAGTGTGGTCAAATAAACCTTCTGTCCCGTTTTCCCTCTTCTCTTCTGGATCTCCTATGATACTAATATTATTATGCTTTGCGGAATCATTGAGTTCCCAAGTCTACTTTCATAATAAGATTTTTCTTTCCCTTTTTTTGTTCAGTTTCATTATTTTCCATAACTTTATCACTTATTCATTTCTCTGATTCTTCCTCCTTATTGTCATGATATCCAGTTGGCTTCAAATCTCGGTTATTGCATTTTTCATTTCAACCTAATTAGTTTTTTAGCTTTTAAAAAAATCTCTATGATAAGGGACTCCCTGTATCTTCTCTGGTTTTCTCAAGGCCAGCTAGTATTCTTATATTGTTGCTTTAAATTCTGGATAAGGCCTACCTATTACGTATATCAATTATAATTAGATCCCTGGCCAGGACCTTTTCTTGTTGTTTCTTTTGGAATGAATTTCTCTGTCTTGACATTTTGTCTAGGTCTTGGTCTTCTTCTCTGTGTTAGGAAAGCTTGTTACGTTTTCTGCTTCTGAGAGTAAGGGCTTTATGAAGAGGTCATATAATGTCCAGAGCCTGGTGCTTCAAGAAGTATCTCTAGTATATGCTGCATGCACTCTGCTATGGTATTATGACTGCTCTATCCCTCAGGGCAGCCCTCTGCAGAGTTTCTCCTTGCTTGCAGGGGGGAGTGGTCTGGATTTTGGCCAGAGTGTGGTGTGCTAACTAGGTATGTTCTGGTCTGCTTGTTAAAAAAGACTTGATGCTATTTCTACTAAAGCTGAAGCTTTGTATGCTCAGCAGGTATGGTGTGTGTATGTGTATATGTGTGTGTGTGTGTGGGGGGTGCTTGTCTTCTGGGAGAGGGGCCTGATGCAGTGGTTCTCAGGCACACTTACTGGAAAAAAGCAGTACCAGCAGCACAGGGAGGCAGGGTTTGTTATAAGCAGCTTAAGCAGCCAGTGTTGGTGCTGTGCTGTTTACTAAAGTTAGATTATGCTGAAGAGCAGGGGAGGGAAATGGTGTCAACCAGTTCCTTTGTCCCTGGAAAGGAGAGTTTCTATTTGCTGCTGTCAGGGAAGCCCTCCCAGAAAAATGAATAATTTCCCCTTGTTTTAATTAATTAATTAATTAATTAATGATAGAGAGAGAGAGAGAGAGAGAGAGAGGCAGAGACATAGGCAGAGGGAGAAGCAGGCCCCATGCACTGGGAGCCCGATGTGGGATTCGATCCTGGGTCTCCAGGATCGCGCCCTGGGCCAAAGGCAGGCGCCAAACCGCTGTGCCACCCAGGGATCCCGAATAATTTCCCCTTGTGGGAGGCCTAGGTGTGTTTCAGATTGCTTCTTTGTCTGGAGCTGTGTAGTGCACATTGGGCTCTATCCTAGCCAGGTCAGCTGGGTTCTAAAACTCTAAACTTTAGAGAACTGGTATAGCCAGGACCTGTGGTGGTCTTTGGTGGGGAAGGTCTTGTGCTGGTTTTGATGCAGGTTTGACATGGAAAGGCAGTTGAACCAGAGTGCAGGAGTATGGGATTTGGAGCAAAGCACACCAAACAGCCAATGTCCAGGTTAGCAACCATCAAAGATATCTCTGCCTATGCTGAGGGGCAAGGTAGGGAAATGGCACTCACTGGGTCCTTTGTCCCTACAGAGGCAATGCCACCTTTCTCAGATGGGCTCCAAGAAGGGCAATTGTGTCTCCCAGTGTGTCTCAGGAAATCCACAGATCACACTGTCTTGTCTTGGGGTTACCCGCCTGCCTTTTCTACTGCAGTCCCCTCAGGGCTCCACACCAGCCATGTTGCAGACCTCAGTCTTCAATCTTCAAGTCCCACTGGTTGCAAAAATCCATGAAAATTAGCCCCTCATGTTTTCTTAAGTCAAAGGCGTTGGGAAAGTGTTTTCATTATGTGATCCCTGTGTGCTCCTCTCTCTCACCTCTATGAACAGGGCTCCCTTCTCTTCATAGCACTGATGATCCAGTTCTCCCATACCATGTCTGTACCTCCTACCTTCCATGGGCCTCTTCTCTCCATAAATCTAGTTGTGCAATTTGTTCTGTCAGTCCTCAGATTGATTTCTTGGGTATTCAGAATTATTTGATATTTATCTGTGTTTGCAGGAGAGGCAAGCCTCGGGTCCTCCTACTACTCTGCCATCTTAGCTCCTCCTCCTTGTGTTATTGTTTTTTTTAAAAAATATTTTATTTATTTATTCATGAGAGACACACAGAGAGAGGCAGAGACATAGACAGAGGAAGAAGCAGGCTCCATGCAGGGAGCCCAATGTGGGACCCAATCCTGGGACCAGGATCACATCCTGAGCCAAAGGCAGACGCTCAACCGCTGAGCCACCCAGGTGTCTCTTGTGTTATTGTTTTTTTTTTTTAATTTTTATTTATTTATTTATGATTGTCACAGAGAGAGCGAGAGAGGCAGAGACAGAGGCAGAGGGAGAAGCAGGCTCCATGCACCGGGAGCCCGATGTGGGACTCGATCCCGGGTCTCCAGGATCGCACCCTGGGCCAAAGACAGGCGCCAAACTGCTGCGCCACCCAGGGATCCCCTGTGTTATTGTTTTAATGCATTTTCCTTTTACATGTGTTACAAACAAAACACAACAGCACATTGCTAGTCTTTTAAAAGAGATTTAAACAAGAAACAAATGTATATGTATATATATATATATTTATGTGTTTACTATATATGGTGCTTTTTATTATTTTGTGCTAATATTTCAATCTAGTATTATTTTCCTTCTTCCTAATGGAATTCATTTAACATTTCTTGTATATGGATCTTCTGGTGATGAATTCACTTAGCTTTTGTGTATCTCAGCTGTTTTCATTTTATTTTTGCTTTGAAATTAGGTATTTTGGTTGACTGTTTTTTCAGTACTTCAAAAATGTTACTATGCTATCTTCTTGCTGAATTATTTCCAACAAAAACTCCTCAGTTACCCTTATCTTTGTTCCTTTTAATGTAACATGTCTTTTTGTCCCTTTGCTTTCAAGATTCTCTCTTTGTCACTGGATTTAAGAAATTTGATCGGGTTATTCCTTTGTGTTCCTTCATGTTTCTTGTGCATGAGTTTTATTGAGTTTCTTGAGTCTTTGTATTTACAGTTTCTATCAAATTTGGAAATTTTCAGCCATTAGGTTTTTTTTAAATTTTTATTTATTTATGATAGGCACACAGTGAGAGAGAGAGAGAGGCAGAGAGATAGGCAGAGGAAGAAGCAGGTTCCATGCACCAGGAGCCCGACATGGGATTCTATCCTGGGTCTCCAGGATCGCGCCCTGGGCCAAAGGCAGGTGCCAAACCGCTGCGCCACCCAGGGATCCCTTTTTTTTTTTTTAATATTTTATTTATTTATTTATGAGAGACACAGAGAGCAGGAGACATGGGAGGAGGGAGAAGCAGGCTGCATGCAGGGAGCCTGATATGGGACTCAATCCTGGCACTCCAGGATCACTCCCTGAGCTGAAGGCAGATGCTCAACCGTTAAGCCACCCAGGTGTCCCTCAGCCATTAGTTTTTCAAATATTTTTTATGCCTCTTCCTTTTCTCCTTCCTCTTCTTCAGAGATTCTAATTATACACATATTAAATGGCCATGTGAATTTGTTCCAAAGCTTACTGATCCTCTGTTCTATTATTCTATTAATATTTTCTTTCTTTTTTTTTTTTTTTTTTTACTACTAGAAAGTTTCTATTGTTATGCTTTCAGTTCCATAATCCTTTCTTTTGTAATGTCTCAACTGCCATTAATCCTATCTGGTGTATTTTTCATTTCACTTATTGTGGGTTACATCTCTGTAAGTTTCATCCGATGCTTCATTATTTCTTCCATGTCTATACTCATCTTTCAAAATATATGTAATATAGTAACAATAACTAATTTCTAATTTAAATATTGAGAAAACTGTAGATTCATAAAAGGTTGAAAGAAATAGTAGAGATTCTACATACACTTTATTCAGTTTCACCAAAGGTTAGCTTTTTGCGAAACTATGATATAGTATCACAACCAGGATTTTGGCATTGATACAATCCATCTATCTTATTCAGAGTTCTCCAGTTTTTCTTGTACTCATTTGTATGTGTAATTAGTTTTATACAATTTCATCACATGTGTATTTTGTTCTATATTTTATTTCATGCAAGTTTGTGTATACATCACCAGAGTATAAAGAATTGGTTCTGTCACCATAATGATGTCTCACATGCTCGTTCCCTCTTCCTGGCCCATCTCTAACTCCTGACAACCACTGATGATCTATTCTCTCATTCTAAAATTTCGTTGTTTTGAAATATTATGTAAATGGAGTCATAACAGTATCTAACTTTTTGGGATTGGCGTTTTAAATAATGTCTCATAATTCTCTAGAGATTCATATGTTATTTCTAACAGTAGTGTGCTCCTTTTTATTATGAGTAGTATTTTATGGTGTAAATATACCACATTTGTTTAACCACTTGTCTGCTATAGAATCTTTAGACTATTTATAGCTTTTCGCTATTACAAATAAAACTACTATGAACATTTCTGTACAGGTTTTTGCAAAAATGTAAGTTTAAGCTACTTTGATAAATATCTGAGATATTTGGGTCATATGGTAGTTGCATGCTTAGTTTTATAAGAAACTGCTAAACTGTTTTCCAAAGTGAAACCATTCTACACTTGCATTAATGGTTTACGAGCAACAGTTTCTCTGCACCCTCATTAGTATTTGGTGTTATTTTTTGTTTTATTTTAGCTATTTTTTTAGGTGTGTAGTGATATCCCATTATGGTTTTAATTTGCATTTCCTTGATGGCTAAAGATTTCAAACACCTTTTCATGTGCCTATTTGCTATCTGTACATTCTTTCTGGTGAAGTATCTGTTCCTGTCTTTAAACTATTTCTAGTTAGATTGACTTTTATGTTGAGTTTTGAGAGTTCTTCATATAGTATAGATATTATTTGTTGGATATAATGATTTGTAAATATTTTCCTCAGTCTGTATCTTTTCATCCACTTCATATACTTGCAGAGCAAGATCAGTTTCAAGTAATTAAAATTTTCTCTTATGGATTATTCTTTTGGAGTCAAGGCAAAGGACTATTTGCTTACACCTAAATTCTGAAGATTTTCTTCTGTTTTGTTCTAATTGTTCTATAGTTTTGTGTTTTACATTTAAGTCCATCGTCCATCTTAAGTTAATTTCTTTTTAAGTTGTCAAGTTTAGGTTGTTTCACTTTTTCTCCCATGGGTTTCCATTTTCTCCAGCATTTGTTGAAAGGCTATCTTTCCCCCACTGAATTGCTGTTGCATTTTTAAAAAGCTTTAATTTGAGAGAGAAGAGAGAGAGAGAGAGAGAGAGAGAGAGAGCAGGAGGAGGGGCAGAGGGAGAGGGAGAGGATTCCAAGTAGATTCCATGCTCAGGTCTGAGCCTGATGCAGGGCTCTATCTCATGAGATCATGATCTGAGCTCGAAATCAGGAGTTGGATGTTTAATCAACTGAGCCATCCAAGTGCCCCTGCCATTGCATATTTGCCAAAAATCAGTTGGACATTTACATGCGTGTGTCTATTTCTGGCTTCTCTATTCTGCTTCATTGATCTATGTGTCTATCTCTGCCAATACTACATTATTTTAATTACTGTAGCTACATAGTAATCCTTAGCTTAAGCAGGGTTAGTCATCTCACCTTATTCTTTGTCAAGATTATGTTAACTATTCTAGGGCTGTGCCTTTCCATATAAACTTTATAATAAGCTTGTCTGTCTCCAAAAATAACCTTAAGGAGATTTAAAAAAAAAGATTTTATTTATTTATTCGTGAGAGACACACACACACACAGAGAAGCAGAGATACAGGTAGAGGGAGAAGCAGGCGCCATGCAGGGAGCCTGATGCAGGACTCGATCCCGGGACTCCAGGATCATGCCCTGAGCCAAAGGCAGGCGCTAAATCGCTGAGCCACCCAGGGATCCCCCTTAAGGAGATTTTTATAAAAATCTCATTAAACCTATATAGATCAATTTAAGGAAAATTGATATAATTACTATTAAATCTTTATATCCACAAGCTCAGTATGAATCTCCTTATTCAAGTTTTGACTTCTATCATCTACATTTTATAATTTGCATCATAGGGATGTCAATTCTATATAAGGTTTGGGAAGTATTTCATTCACTTTGGAGTGATTATGAATGGTATTGCTTTTACTTCAGTTTCTGCATATTCATTAATACATAGAGATAAGATTAATTTTTGTGTATGGATGTATACTGCATGTTTGCTGAACTCATTTATTACAGGAGTTACAGGAGTTTTGTGTATTTCTTCCTTTCCAGTATACATGCCTTTTATTCTTTTTTATTGCCTTTATTCTAGTGGCTAGAATTTTAAGTACTATGTTAAATAAGTTTAGTGAGAGCCTCATTCTTGATCTTAAAATAGAACCTGTAGTGGCTCACCATTAAGCATGTTAGTTGTAGGATTTTTGTAGATGCTGTTTATCCAAGATGAGGTAGTTCCTTTCTACCTTGCTAAGTTTTACCATGAATTGGTATTTTTCTTAGCCAACTGACATAGATTATATTGTTTGACTTTTGAATTGTTGGAACCAGCTTTGCATACCTGGAATTAAGTCTCATTGGTAGTGGTGTATAATTTCTTATACATTGTTGGATCTGATTTGCTAAAATTTTAAGGATTTTTGCATCTAAGTTCATGAGGGACATTGGTGTATAGTTTGTGCCCCCCCACCCCTTCTGCCTCCCTTCTTTTCAGTCTTTTTCTCTTTTTATTCCTTTCCTCCCTCTCTTTCTTACTCCACTGTTTGTCTGGTTTTGGTGTCAGGGTTAATACAGAGTTATAAAATAAGTTGGAAACCTTAATATGTAAAAATTCTATGTCTGTTCATTAATCCCAATGGTATTTTCCTTCAAACACTTGAATATACTTATAGTAACTACTTTAGAGTCCTTGTTTCCTAATTGTATTATCTAAAAAACTTGGTTGTTTACTCTGGCCTTTTAAGCATGAGTTGCATTTTAATGTTTCTTAGTATGTCTATTTTCCAAAATCAACTTGAGGTTTATTTACATAGAAGGGAATGAACCCATTTAAGTGTATAGTATAATAAATTTTGACAAATGTAAATGTTTGGTAACCAAATTCACAAAGATATAGAACACTCCCACTACTCAAAAAAGTTCTTTTTTGTCACTTCTCAGTTATTCCTTCCCCTATTTAGTACCAGGCAACATTGGTCTGCTTTCTATCATTGTAAATCAGTCTTTTCTAGTTTTAGGTGAATGGAATCATACAGTATGTTGTTTTTATTCTTTCAACAGCCCATTGTGATTCGAATATGCTGTATTCATAGCTCATTCACATTTATTGCTTAGAATTCCATTTCGTACATAGGCCACAGTTTATCCATTTATCTGTTGTTGACGGATATCTAGGTTTTATTATTTTTAGTGGCTATTATGAATACATTTCATATGAACATTCATATGCTTTGTTTTTCCAGTGATACTTTATATATCCACCAGCAGTGTATGAGTTCTGCTGCACTACATTGTTAACACTCTTTGTCATTTTAGAGTGTACAGCGCTATCTCATTGTGGTTTTCATTTGTACTTCCCTAATGAATAATGGTAACATCTCTTCATGAACTTTCATCTATTTATTTAATGGTGTATGCGATCATTTTGCTCATTGTTAAATTGGATTGTTTTAACTGTTGAGTTACATGTGTGCTTTATATACTATAGATAACATTTTCAACAGATGTGTTTGGCAACATCTCTAAGGCTAGTCTTCATTTTAACATTGTCCTTTGAAAAGTAAATTTTATAATTTTAATGAAATATATATATTTTAAAGACTTTATTCATGAGAGACAGAGAGAGAGAGAGAGGCAGAGACACAGGCAGAGGGAGAAGCTGGCTCCATGCGGGTCTCCAGGATCATGTCCTGGGGCTGAAGGCAGTGCTAAACTGCTGAGCTACCCATGCTTCAAATTTATTTTTTATTTTATAGTTAATACTTTAAGGAATTTTGCCAAACCCAAGGTAACTAAGATTTGTCCTATGTTTTCTTCTACTTAACAATGTTGCATCTTTTGATCCATGAACATGTATATTTGCCTATTTCGGGTTTTTCTCAGCAATGTTTTGTAGTTTCAGTGCACAGATCTTCCACATCTTTTTAGTCAAATTTATCTGTATTTCATAATTTTTAATATTATAAATGGTATCTTAAAATTTTGTTTCTCATTGTTCCTTGTTAGTATATAGAATTGATTTTTAGTGTTGACCTTTGTATCTTGCAGTCTTGCTTGAATTTTAATTTGTATAGCATTTGTGTAGCTTTCTTAGGATTTGAGATAATCACATGATTTGTGAATAAAGGCAATTTTTCCTTCTTTCTTTTCAATCTGTAGACATTTGTTTTTACTGCATTACTGCAATGGCTAGAACCTCCAGCATAAAATAGAAGATAAGTGATGTGAGCAGAAATACTTGCTCTTTTTCCATTTAGGAAAAATCTTTGTTTTCACAAGTGTGTTAGTTGTTTTTGTTTAAGATGACCTTTATCAGATTAAGGCATTTCCGTTTTATTTCTAGTTTGCTGAAAATTTTTATGAGAAATGGATGTTGGATTTTCTAAAATATTTTTTCTGGATCTATTGAAATGATTGTATGATTTTTCTTTTTCAGTCTGAAAATAAGATGAATAACATTGAAATTTTAAATGTTAAAGCAGTTTTGCATTTCTGGCACTCCACTTGGTTATGATGCATTGTCCTTTTTGGACATTGTTTGGTTTGACTTGAGAAAATTTTTGTAATTTTTTCATCAGCATTCACAAGGTTTATGAGCATATAGTTTTCTTAGAATTCCTTTCTTGTTTTGTTTTGAGAACAAGGTAATTCTGTGCTTTTAGAAAAAGTAGGAAGCCCACCACTCCTATAATTTGGAACAGCTTGTGTAGAACTAGTACGATTTCTTTCAGAAATGTTAGAATCATCAGTGAAGCCACCTAGGCCCAAAGCTTTCTTTGTGGGAAAATTTCAAACTAAAATTAAATTTCATCATTAGATATAGGCTATTTGGATGTTTACCTTTGCTTTCACCTCTCTAAATTTAAGAAAGAATCCTGGCTTTTGTATGGGTTCCCTGGCTCCCATGTTATTTCTATGGAATAGATTTGGGCAATCACATGGCTTACCTCATTCATTTCCCTTCTTTCATGGAACACTGACCTTTGTTGTCTGCTGCTCACGCTCCAAAAAACACTGGTTCATGTATGTTGTCCAGTGTTTGAGTTGTTAATGGTTGGAAAGCAAATCTCCCTTTACTTCATCATGGCCAGTTGTGGGAGTCAGAATTCATTTTTATTTATCCATGAAACATATTTTTTGCTACAAATATAATTCTAAATGATGATTGTTTTCTTTGGCCCACTGAAGATGACATCCCACTGTTCCATTACTATTGCTGAAAAGCCACTGTTACCTTTTAACATTCCTTTGAAAGTAGTATGCTTTTTAACTTCAACTTCTTTTAAGATTTTTCTCTTTGATTTCCACTTTGATTCTGAAGACACTAAAAGAATTTCTTTTACTTTTTCCTATTTGAAATTCACTGGGGTTCTTCAATCTATGGATAAGAAAAATTCTTAGCCTTTATCCCTTCAGTTAACTTTACCTCTTTCTTCCTTTTTCTCTAGTACGCCAATCAAATATATATTAGACATTCTTACTGAATCTATCTCTTACTTCTGTATTTTCCATATTTTTCTCTCTGTGCTGTACATGGATAATTTCTTTCTCTTTTCTGCCATGCATAGTTTACTGCCAAGCATGACCACTGAGTATTAGAACTTTGGCTATTGCTATTTTCCACGTAAATGAATTCTATTTGGCTCTCCAAATATGTATAAAAAACTCTTTAGTTTTTTTCCCTGTACTTATTTTCAAGTTTGTTGATCATTTTTTAAACCCAGTAAGTATAGTTATTTTAAAACACATCTCTGATAACTTCAAATCTAAAGTCTGAGAAGATCCTGTCCCAATCTTCGAGTCATTGCTTTGATTTATTGTGTACTTTTTCTCTTTGACTTCATGCCCATTGTTGTCTTCAAAATTTACTTTTGGTGCTTTTCAAGATTAAAATAAATGTCTTCTTCAGAAGGTATTGGAATGGCTTCTGCCTGGTTCATGGGGGGGGGGGGGCGGGGGCACTACCAGTTGGGAACAATTTTAAATTATGTTTGAGTATAAAGTTAAGTGGCCCACTCAGAATTTGGTGCTCAAAATACAAAACCACTTAAAGACTGGTTTGTGCCATGACTTCTTAGACATTTTTTTTTGTCCTTTTATTTTCCTACAGTCCCTGAATTTGGGGTTGGGTTTAGTGCTAGTTCTCCCATATTGTGAAGATGTAAACTTCTAGAGTCCCACCTTAATGTAGGGTTTCCTACAGGATTCTCCCTTAGATGGGCAATTGGCCTCATCTTTTACCTCCTTTGCTCCATGAGCCACTATATCAAAGTGTAAGGTGTTGGATACTTTCCGGTCAAAACTCTCCTTTTCTAACTTGGTAATCCCTGGGTTGAGCCTTGGGCCTTGCAATTCATCTTCTGACACTTTTTGTATTTTTGGATGTATATTAAAGGCACACACATACACATAATCTTTCAAGATGCATCATTAAGAAGTGATAAGAGGTGGGGTACTTTTTAATTTATGAGGGAAAAGCCCTTTATTTAGCATTTAAAAATTTTCAACAAGGAGTTTAATTACAATAGTGTGTTATTCCTAGGAACAGAAAATCTTTGCTGAATTCTTAATACATTAATGTTAATTATACTTTTTCCTATTGAATCTATTCTTTTTCACTCTCCAGAGGAAATAAATTTAAAAAAACCAATGTGCTGCTAAAGGCACAATGTTAGACCTGGAACTAGTCTGACTCTGATCTTTTATAAGTGACTTCATTCATGTTACAATTCAAATGTCTTTGTCTATTAAATGGAAGTAATACTAAATTATTCTCATAGCCCTTACTAGCTCTAACATTTTCATCAATCTATAGGTGCTTCCCCATTTCACCTCCAACACCTATAACAAACCTTATTAAAGAATAATAGTCCTCTTTCCACTGGCACAATCTTTCTATAATAACAATCCAGAGTCACTACCAATTGACGAGATGGCACAAATCCTATTTGTCATTCCTATTCTTGTATATATTCTTGTATATATAAATGACATCTTTTGAAATATGGTTAAACAGTTTTTCTACTGTATTATATCCTTTGTTGCTTTTCTAATAGTTGTAATAGGCTAAAATAATAATTCCCTAAAAAAAATCATTCCTATTTTTCAGGATTGCAGAGGATTTAAGTATGGAATTCAAATTCTTCCTTGGAAAAAAAAGTAACAGAAATCATCAGATCAAACAAAAGTATTCTCAGCTCATTGTAAAAGCATTCTATTAAGAAAAGTGCAAATAAATAAAAGACAACTAATAGTGTACTTCAGGTAGAGAATAAAAATTTAATAGTAATATCATAAAATAAACATATAAAAATCAAGTATTTACTTTTGGATGTTAGAAGTAATATACATAATAAATTCAGCATAGTACTGATAGTGCTGCAAGATAAGATTTTACTGTTCAAATTATAGATTATGTCAATCAGCCTGCTATGTACCTCTGGGCTTCAAAAATTATGCTGTTATTACTAAAAGCACCTGGACTTTAGATATCTACAATGAAACCAGGTAATACCTGGCCTATTCCAATTGAAGCTGTGTGACCATCATTTTACTGATCATAATGGAAATAAAAGAGGCAAACATTTTCCCCCTTGGAATACTAGTTATCCAAATTGTCACAATGTCAAAATTAAAAAAAATTCCTTTTTCCATATTGCCCTGGAAGAATATACATGAGAGGCAGTTAAAAACAAAAAGGGGCAACTCTGTGATATATGCTATGTCAATGTTATAATTTATAGACTGATTTTTCCATATAATATTCCTGATTCTGGTCCTTAAAAAGAAACAAGTAATTAATGAACTTTTTAAATACCAGGAAATATAATTTTGCTATTTTTCTATAATCACATTTTTCAATGATTTCTAAGACTGATTTCTACAGCCTGTTCCACTGAGCTAGTTCAGGAGACACTCGTTGAGAAAGGACAGAGAATATAAACCTTAAGCTAAAAATTCCATCTTCAAAATGTTAGGATTTAAATAGAGCCCTTGACAAGATTATTTAATACCAAATTGCTGGCTACGAAAACATGTACACAGGAAGAAAAGGTCATGCTTAAATACTTAAATGAAAAATTTAATACTTAGTTGAAAATAGGCAAATCTTTCATAACTTAAGTAATTTTCTTAACCTAAAGACATTTGCTCAAAGTAAAAGTTACCTTCTTGCATTGGTAAATCTTTTTTAGAACCATTAAGTCCAGTTCTGGATCAATGTCTCTTATGCTTTGGTTGGATAATTTAATAAAGTATATATTCTGTGGGAGTTTACTATAGAACTCAATGAACAAAATAAAATAGATAAAATACTAGAATCTTAATTGAAAAATGGCATGTTTCTCCATCTTTTTCATGCAATCAGCATGCCCATCTTAAATCTGGTAATTTGTAGAAAATTGCTACATTTCCCACTGCAGCTTGTTTTTCTGATGAGCCAAACATAAATGCTTTCATATAGTTGAGAATTAAAGAATATTCTGACGATTATTCATCATTATCTGTGGAAAAGAAAAGGAAATTAGTTCACTTCATTGCAAATCAAACTGTATGTATCTACTTAGTAAAAAATTCATTCTTTTACATACTATAAGAAAACAGCTTTAACGTAGTTTTAAGTATAGTTATTTAATATTATTTAATATCACACACTCAGTATAAAATATTTAAACAGTACAATGAAGAATAAAGTGCAAAACAAAAATCACCTATAAGCCAAAGATGACCAATGTTAATAATTCTATGCAAATCTTCTAAAATTGCGTATTTCCTCATTCAAGCACATAATGGATGGAAGAATAAACAAGTGATAAAGCAAGATTATAAAATGTTAATGGCAGAATCTAGCTGCTGGGTATATGGGTGATAATTGTAAAGTTCTTTCAACTTTTATGATGAAAATTTCACAATATGTTGAAAAAGAAGAAATCATGGATATACTCCATGTCAGTTTCAGTGGCTGCACAGAGTTTTAGTTTATGGATAAGGTATAAATAAATTAACCATCCAAATGTCAAGTCATGTCCCTGCACTGCTTACAACTCTCCACTACACGTCCCCACTACCTGAGAATAGAATCTATGTTCCTTATGTGGATTGCAAATCCTTTCATGATCTTACCTTTAAAATATTTCTAGTCTTAGCTACTTTCATTACATATCTTTTCCAACTGTCCCTAGGATATATGCTTTAGTAACACTGACTTGGTTATAGGTCCCCTAATACATTTTGCATGCTTCTATGTTTAAGTATACATACGGATTTTGTGATAAATTCCCATTGATCTTTCAAAATCTAACTCTGATGTCCTCTCCTCTAGGAAGAATTACCCTGTCACCTTTTATTTCTTCCAATATTGGGGATCAGTACATTATGCAACACTTATTTTTTTAAAAATATTTTATTTATTTATTCATGATAGACATAGGGGGAGAGAGAGGCAGAGACACAGGCAGAGGGAGAAGCAGGCTCCATGCAGGGAGCCGGATGCAGGACTCGATCCCGGGACTCCAGGATTGCGCCCTGGGCCAAAGGCAGGTGCCAAACCGCCGAGCCACCCAGGGATCCCCATGCAACACTTATTTTATTGCTTCCAATGTTATACTTATCACTCTGTACTATAATCATTTTTAACAACTTCAAAATGTTGCAAATAGAAAAGTACAGAGAGAAAATTAATGAAGACACATGTACCAATACCTAGAATTAATAAAAGTTAATTCTTGGCTATACTGATTTGGGTTATTTATTAAGAAAAACACATTACAGAGAGAAGTACACTTTCCCAATTTTATTGTCCTTTCTTTTTGCCCAAGGACATTATCAGTATCCTAAACTGATGTGTATCTTTTCCTCTCATGGTTTTTAACTTTTATTGCATATATGCACACCTAAATAAAATTGCTTTTAAACATTATATTAATGGTAATCTGTTCTACTTATTCCAGTCATCACATTTGTGGGGCTTATCCATATTGATAGATGAAAATTTAGTTCACTTAACCGCTATAGGGAACTTCATTACATAAGCAGAGCACAACGTTCTATCTAAAATAAATGTGGGGGATCCCTGGGTGGCGCAGCGGTTTGGCGCCTGCCTTTGGCCCAGGGCGCGATCCTGGAGATCCGGGATCGAATCCCATGTTGGGCTCCCGGTGCATGGAGCCTGCTTCTCCCTCTGCCTGTGTCTCTGCCTCTCTCTCTCTCTCTGTGACTATCATAAATAAATAAAATTTAATAAAATAAAATAAAATAAAATAAATGTGGAAGGTCTGCAAGTGTGGACTGCCAAGATCAATATTCTTCTATATGAGGACTTAGTGGCCTTTGCCATTCTACTATTGACCACAGTTATAATCCTTTTCTTGTGGAGGAATTTTTTTAGGAATAATCTAAACTAATTTACAGATTTTATTAGTTCTATTTGACTTCTGACTCTGGATAGTACTTAGCTATGGACTAAATGGCATTAATTTTACCAATAGCTGCCACTGTAGATGCTTACCAAACCTATACTCTAACAGTATTGGGCAGCTGAAGAAAGGAAGCCATCTTTTGAGGACTCAGATCATTTTCCATAAAATAAAACAGAAATGTATTTAGGACAATCTTCTTTTTAAATGATTTCTTTTTTTTTAAATTTTTTTTTTAATTTATTTATGATAGGCACACAGCGAGAGAGAGAGGCAGAGACACAGGCAGAGGGAGAAGCAGGCTCCATGCACCGGGAGCCCGACGTGGGATTCGATCCCGGGTCTCCAGGATCGCGCCCTGGGCCAAAGGCAGGCGCTAAACCGCTGAGCCAACCAGGGATCCCTTTAACTGATTTCTTAATGAACCGATATCACTTTTGGGTGAACTAGATATAATTTATCTGTCCTCTCCCTTCATTAATCTCCCCCTCCCTTAGAACAGAAAATAAAAGTGTGTAAGTAACATATGCAGATGACATGGTTTAATTATTATCTCCTAATGTGGCCTAAGAGAACAATCTATAAAACAACTAAGATCTAAGGTCTAAGTATTTCCAATAAGAATGATTTTGGAACAGTTATTCTAAATCCAATCACTGTCTAATATTTAACTGTTTTAGGATTAACAATACAAAACATATTTATTCATATAGTTCCATATACATTTTATAACCAGTTTAGTGAGTTTATATATTAATATATGTAATATTTACATATTAATAAGTTGTAATGTTTTAGGGGTTTCAGTAAGATATTTTTTAAAAGGTTTCCAGGGTAAGCATTTGACTTTAACTGCTTTACACTCTTTCTAGGCTAAAGGAACTACTGATAGGCGTTATGATACATAACATTAGGGTCCTCATTCTCTTTTTTTATTTGTGTGATACAAAATTTGTATGAAATTCTGATACTGCTTCTTTTTCTTTTTTTAGATTGAATACTAACAGATACATAATCCTGTATTAGTATCAAGTGTACAACATACTGATTTTATATTTATACACACTACAAAATGGTCACCACCATGTCTAGTTACCTTCTGTCACTGTATAAAGCTGTTACAATACACTATATTCCCTATGCTGTACATTATATCCCTTGTCTCCTTTGTAACTGGAAGATTGTACCTCTTAATCCCTTCCCTTATTCTATCCATCCCCCCACCTTCCCTGCCCTCTGGCAACCCACCAGTTTGTTCTCTGTATCTGTGTGTCTGTTTTTTTGTTAATGTTCTATTTCTTTTATTTTTCTTTTA
Source organism: Nyctereutes procyonoides (assembly GCF_905146905.1). Classification (NCBI taxonomy): domain Eukaryota; kingdom Metazoa; phylum Chordata; class Mammalia; order Carnivora; family Canidae; genus Nyctereutes; species Nyctereutes procyonoides. Next base: position 4,938,438 of record NW_026575119.1, read on the forward strand.
TTTCTTCAGGTTCCACATATAAGTAAAGACATATAGCATTCATCTTTCTCTGATTTATTTCATAATAACATAATATTTTGAAGAACCTCCATACTGTTTTCCATTATGGATGCATCAATTTACATTCCCACCAACAGTGCACAAAAGTTCCCTTTTCTCTACCTCCTTGCCAACAATTGCTATTTCCTGGTGTTTTTGAGAACAGCCTTTCTGACAAGTATAGGATATCTCATTGTGGTTTTGACTTGTATTTTCCTGATAATTAGTGATGTGGAGCATCTTTACATATTCCTTTGGCTATCTTTATGTCTTTTTGCTGACTGCTGAAGCTAGGACTTCCAGTAATATTACTCAGCCATAAAAAAAAAAAAAAAGATAGGTATGCCTGGATGGCTCAGTGGTTGAGTGTCTGCCTTTAGCTCGGGTAGTGATCCTGGAGTCCCAGGATCAAGTCCTCTGTCATGCTCCCTGCATGGAGCCTGCTTCTCCTCCCTCTGCCTATGTCTCTGCCCACTCCCCCCGCAACGTCTCTTGTGAATAAATAAAATCTTAAAAAAAAAAAAGATGAAATCTTGCCATTTGCAATGATGTAGAGGAGTTAGGTGTATTATGCTAAATGAAATAAGTCACCAAAATACAAATTCCATATGATTTTACTCATATGTGGAATTTAAGAAATGATACAGATGAACAAAGGGGGAAAAGAAAGAGAGGCAAACCATAAAATTCTTAACTATAGAGAACTGATGGTTGCTGGAGGGGATGTGGGGGGGATCGGTTAAATGGGTGATGATATTAAGGAGAGAACTTATGATGAGCAATGGGTGTTATAAGTAAGTGTTCAATCACTAAATTCTACTCTTGAAATATTACACTATATGTTAACTAACCAGAATTTAAATAAAAACTTGAAACTAAGGGGGAGAGAGAGAGAGAAACACATTAGATTTCTGTATATTGATTTTTGTATTGTGCAACTTTCCTGAATTCATGTATTAGTTCTAATAGTTTTTGGGTGGAGGCTTGAAAGTTCTCCCTATATAGGATCCTTTCGTCTGGGAAAAATTAGTTTTACTTCTTTCTTTCCAGTTTGGATGCCTTTTATTTTCTTTCCTTGTCCAACTGCTGTGGTTAGGACTTCCAATACTATATTGAATAAAAATGGTGAGAGTGGCCATCCTTGTTTTGTTCCTCATCTTACAGGAAAAAGTTTTTGACTTTTCACCACTAAATATGATGTTTACTGTGGGTTTATTATACATGGCCTTTATTATATTGGAGTATCTACCCTCTATACCCATTTTGTTGAGTTTATATTATAAATGCATATTGAATTTTATCAAGTGCTTTCAATGCATCTGAGATAAGCATGATTTTTATACTTTATACTCTCTTTTGTTAATGTGGTATATAATGTTGACTGATTTGTGAATACTATACCATTCTTGCATCCTCAGAAAAAAGCCCACTTGATCATGGTCTATGATCCTTTTAATGTATTGTTGAATTAATTTCCTAATATTTTGTTAAGGATTTGCATCTATGTTCACCAGGGATACTGGCCTATAATTTTCTTTCATTTTTTTGTAGTGTCTTTCTATGATTTAGGTCTCAGGGTAATGCTGGCCTCATAGAAAAAAGCTTGGACTCATTCTTCCCTCTTCAATAATCTGGAATAGTTTAAGAATGATAGATACTAACTTCTAAAAAAAAATGTTTGGTAGAATTACCTGTGAATTTGCCTGATTTACCTGTGAATCTGCCTGTTTGTAATAGTCTTTTATGATCCTTTGTATTTCTGTGGTATTGATTGTAACTTCTCTGATTTTGAGTCCTCTCTTTTTTTCTTGATGAGTCTTGCTAAAAGATTTATCAACTTTATCTCTTCAAATAACCAACTCTTAGTTTCATTAACCTTTTCTATTGTTTAGTCTCTACTTTATTTCCTCTGTGTGATGTTTATTATTTCTTTACTAACACTGGGCTTTATTTGTTCCTCTTTTTCTAGTTCCTTTAGGTATAAGGTTAAATTGTTTATTTAAGCTTTTTCTTGTTTCTTGAAATGGGCATGTATTGCTATAACCCTCCTTTTTTAATTGCTTTTGCTTCCTCCTATAGATTTTAGAGCATTATGGGTTTTTTTTTCCATTTGTCTCAAGGTATTTTCTGATTTCCTCTATCACTTCTTCATTGATCCATTGGTTTAGTAACATGTTGGCATCTCCACAAGTATGTGTTTTTTTTTCCAGTTTCCTTCTTGTAATTGGTTTCCAGTTTCATACCACTGTGATTAGAAAAAGTTGTTTGATATGATTTCAATCTTCTTAAATTTACTGAGACTTTCTGTGTTCTAACATATGATCTATTCTGGAGAATGTTCATGTGGACTTGAGAAAAATGTTCTGTTTTTGGATAGAATGTTCTGTACGTATCTATGAAGTCCATCTGGTCTAGTATGTTGTTCAAGAGTATTTCCTTATTAATTTTCTGTCTGGATGATCTAACCATTGACATAAGTGGGATCTTAAAAGTACCTACTATTATTGTACTAGTGCCAATTTTCCCTTTTGCATGCTAATATTTGCTTTATGTATTTCGGTGCTCTTATGCTAGGTGCATACATATTTACAAGTGTTGTTATCTTCTTGTTTGATGGATCCCTTTATCATTATGTAGGGCCCTTCTTTGTCTCTTCTTGTAGTCTTTGTTTTAAAGTCTATTTAATTTGAAAAGTACTACTACCTCAACTTTCTTTTCATTTCTATTTGTAGTATCTTTTTCTATCCCTTCACCTTCAGTCTGTGTGTGTCTTAAGATCTGAAGTGAGTCTCTGGTAGACAGCATACAGATGGGATTTTTTTTTTTAATATACATTTAGCCACCCTATGTCTTTTGAGTGGAGAATTTAGTCTACTTACATTTAAAGCAATTATATATAGGTAAAAAAATTATATATAGGTATATGTTTATTATCATTTTGTTCTTTTCTTGTTTCTGTAGTTCTTCTTTGTTCCTTTCTTCTCTTGCTCTCTTCTCTTTGATTTGATAATTTTCCTTAGAGTTAAGTTTGGTGCCCTCTCTATTTTTTTGTGTATGTATTACAGGTTTTTGGTTTGTGGTTACTGTGAGGTTCATATATAATAACTTATGTATATTTCAGTCTATTTTAAATTGGTGGGTATTTAATTTTGAATGTATTATAAAAGCACTACATTTTTACTCCCCCTACACCATGTTTAAGCTTTTTATGTCATATTTTATTTTACACCTTTTTCTTTAGTGTAGCCCATAAGTAATTATAAATTTAGTTGATTTGATTAATTTTGTCTTAATTCTCAAACTAGCTAAGTCACTGATTAGCTACCTTTTCTATATGTTTGCCTCTATCCATGTGATATTTTTCTTTTATATAATTTCTTATTCCTAGTTATGGCCTACCTTTTCTTTTCTGCTTAAAAAAGACCCTTTAATATTTCTTTGGGGGTCACCTGGGTGGCTCATGGTTAAGCATCTGCATTTGGCTCAGGTTGCGATCACAGGGTCCTGGGATGGAGTCCCGCATCAGGCTTCTATAGGGAGCCTGTTTCTCCCTCTGCCTATGTCTCTCATGAATAAATAAAATATTTAAAAAATATATTTCTTTGTAAAGCTGATTTAGTACTGTCTGATTTAGTTTGTCTGGGAAACTTTATATCTCCCCTTCAATTCTGAATACTAATATCTCTGTTACAGTATTTCTGGTTGTTAATTTTTTTCCTTTTAGCACTTTGAATATGTCCTGCAACTCTCTTCTGGCCTATAGAGTTTCTGCTGAAAAATCACCTGATAGTCTATGAGGGTTCCCCTAAATGTAACTTTTTTCTCTTGCTTCTTTAAATATTTTCTCCTTATTTTTCATTTTTGACATTTTAATTATTATGGATCTTGGTGTGGATCTCTTTGTGATCTTGTTTGGGACTCTCTGTGTTTCCTGGATCTAGATGTGTTTCCCCAGGCTAGGGATGTTTTTGGCTATTATTCCCTCCAATAAATTTTCTGACCCTCTCTCTCTCCTTCTGAGTCCCCTATAATGCAATATTACAGTGCTTGATGTTGTAGAGGTTCCTTAAACTATTTTCCTTTTCTTCTTGCTGTTCAGTTTGGGTGATTTCTAATACCCTGTCTTATAGTTCACTGATCTGTTCTGAGTATCATCTACTCTGCTATTTATTCTCTCTAGCATGTTTTTCATTTCTGTTAATGTATTCTTTCTCTCTGATTGGTACTTTAGTTTCTGTCTCTTTCTTGAAATTCTCATTGTGTTCATCCATTCTTCCCTCAAGTTCAGTCAGCATTTTTATGACTATTATGCTGTACTCTTTATCAGATAGATTGTTTATGTTCATTTTTTTTCAGTTCTTTTTCTGAGGTTTTTGTCTTATTCTTTTATTGGGACATAGTCCCCCAACTCCTCATTTTGCCTATCTGATTCTATGTATTAGGTGTTTAGGTATACTTCTTAGTCTGAAGGAAAGCTTTATGTAGGAGATATTCTGTGCAGCCCAGAAGCACAATCCCCCATCCCCACCCAAGCCTCCACCTACCCCTGCTTCCAAGGAGGCCCTGTGTGGGCTGCATGTATCCTCCTGCTGTGGTGAGACCTTACTGCTGTGGATACACTGGTGGGAGGGGTTTGTCTCTGGCCCACATAGCAGTGAGGTCCAGCTGAGATGCAGGGCTGCACAGAGCTCTGAATGGTTCATGAAACCGTGGCGTTAGCTGTCTATAGGAAGGGTTCCATAATGGCTCCTGCCAGTCCTAGGATCAGCATGGCAGAACAAGGTAGTAAAAATGGATGCTGTCAGTGTCTCTGTCCCTGGAAAATCCAGCAGTTGCTCTAAGATCAGTAAGCGTTCTTCATTTATGGTTTATGTGCTTTTTATCTCATGTTTTGTGCTAATTTCTGGGTTGAATCAGTCTGCATTCAAGGTCTTTCAAACATAGGTTTTCCTTTCTATAGCTCTATGCTGACTTCCAAAGGCAGGTGTTGGGGAACTTGTATCTCCTATGCAGGATCTAAGGGCTGGGGTGCCTGATGTGGAGCTCGAATCAATCATTACTTGGGGAAAAGTTCTGTACCTTTGAGATCCCTCCTGACCATGAAGTGCTGTGCCTGGGGTGTGGGTTTTTTCTGTAGTGAGATCATATTTCTTCCTCTTCTATCTATCTCAGTGCTGTCCTTTTTTATGGCAGCTTCATTCATCCACTTTCTAGGTACCCTTCCTTCAGAAGGAATTATTCTATATGCAGTTGTGCATTTGTTGTGACTGCAGGAGGAGGTAAGCTTAGGATCTTCCTATGCTGTAATGTTAAAGTCTCTCCTCATTATCACTTCTTGAGGACTATATACACCAAGCCTGATTTTTGTAGGAGAGGTAGCCTTCTTGTAGGCATGTATTCTTTTGAAGCCACTCAGTTATCCAAAAACATGTGGCTTTTTCCTCATGGCTCAGTTAACTCTTACAGTTCTCTACTTAAAGAGCAATACCAACTAAAGGTTTTCCAAATATTTGTCAAGCAAATATTGTTAATTCCAAGCACATTGTTAATTACTTACAAAAAGCAGTATTGAAATAATACTTATGGAAAACTGCCCAAAGGATAAACAGTCTGAATATGAATATAACTAGTTTGGTATTCTTCATAGGTTTACTTAAGTGGAGTCATTCTCTGGCTTCATGCCATTAAATTACACCATGTCATATTATAAGAAAGACGCCTATGAAATCCAAATATTGTAAAATTTACTGAAGATAATTTTTAGTCCATAATAGCACTGTTTTATAAAACAGTCTAAGATCTCAATAAAATAAAAAATACTCAAGTACCAATGTTTATATTTTATATATTAATTTTGAAAACAAATATAGTATTTCAAAATTTAGAGGAAAAACATCTGTTTTATAGTAGTAATTTACAACTGACATATTTTGAAAGACTAAGACTTGAGTTTTTTACTGAAGCCTATGGACTTAGATTCTTCAAGTCTAAAAACAATTTTCCCCTTTAAAGGGATCCATATGTTATTAAAATTTGAGGGACACTATATGATTGTGTCCTCCTTTTAAGAATCATGGGAAAATTGTTCCTCTGTTTTAATACCAAAAATAGCTGTCTTCTGAGTGACATGTTTTGTCTCAAGAGCAGTGACTCATGTAATTAATTAGGTTTCCTGTTTTGCTAGAAAGATAAGCACCAAATTTATGACCTATTCTCACAAAATGTAGAGACCTTTTGAATATTAACTTTGTATTCTCACCTCATTCTTGGCTTATAATCATTACTTATGCTCATTTGCCTGATATGCTGACTTTCCCAAGCATTTTTTTAAAATTAATTTTACCTTGTACTGTGTATATTTTTAAGTGAAATGTTAAACTTTTGACAAGGTAGAATATAAATAAAACTTACGGAAATTTATATTGCTAAAATTAAGCAACATTTTAAACATTTCAAATCCTCAAATCACTTTAGCATACAAATCATACCTTTAAAGTAATCAGATTAATTTTGGCAGATATTCTAGAACAGAATTCTTGATTCAGTTTACAAATTCACTTTAAAAATTAGGCTCATTAATTCATGGTAAGATACCTTAAAACTAAAAGACCACAAATTATTTATCTTGATTCCCATTTCATTCACTAAACTTGACTTCAAGAAACTTTAAACTTGTCCAAAAAAACGAAATGTACCCAGAATAAAGACTCATACAAAGACAGACCATCAAAAGAACCTGTATATAAGCTGTGAGAGAAATTCCAAAAGTTCCAAGATATTTTGTGTAATGGAGCATCTTCATTAGAATAAATCATAACCTTACTTTGAAGAAACTATTATTTATTTTGATATATAAGTTCTGACATTTTCCCCTCAAAGTGATGTTATAGTCCTTTAATACTTCTTTAAAGAAAAACAGATCGCTTAAAAATCAACAGATTAGTTGATGCAGAAGAACATATCAGTAATCAGTAAGACAGGGTAATGGCAAGCACCCAAGCTGAACAGCAAAGAGAGAAAAAAAAATTTATTTTAAATGAGGATAGATTTAGGCATCTCTTAGATAACATCAAGCAAACAGTCATTTGATAGGGGTCCCAGAAGAAAGAAGAAAAAAGAAAGAAGAGGAGAAGGAGAAGAAGAAAAAGAAAAAGAAAGAGAGAGAGGTAGAAAACTTATGTGAAGAAATAATAGCTAAAAACTTCCCTAACCTGGGAAAGGAAATAGACATTCAGGTCCAAGAAGCACAGGGAGTTCAAGGAGGTCCACACCAGAACACATAATACTTGAATTGTCAAAGGTTAAGGATGAAAAAAAGAATTTTAATGGCAGCAAGAGAGAAACAAAAAAGTTACCTACAAGGGAAAACCAGTAAGGTTCCCAGTTGATTTATCAGCAGAAATTTTGCAAGCCAGAGAATGTAGCATAATATATTCAAAGTGCTGAAAGGAAAAAACCTACAACAAAGAATACTCTACCTGGCAAGATTATGCTTCATATTTGAGGGAAAGAGAGAGTTTCCTAGACAAAAAAAAAAAAAAAAAGATAAAGGAATTTATTACTACTAAACCAGCTTTATAAGAAATGTTAAAGGCAATTCTTCAAGTTGAAAAGAAATAGCTATAATTAGACATAAGAAAATAATGAAAAAGACATACAATATGACAGCATGCACATAAAATGTGGAGAAGTGGGGAAAAAGTTTTTTAAGAATATGTTTGAAATTAAATTACCATCAAATTAATATAGACTGCCATATACTTAGGATGTTATATATGATCCTCATGGTAACCACAAACCCAAAACCTGTAATGGATACACAAAAAATAAAGAGAAAAAAAGGCGAAACACAGAAATTCATCAATCACAAAAAAAGAGAGCAAGAGAAGGGAACAGAGAACTACAAAAACAATCAGAAAACAACAGAATGGCAATAAGTACATCAATATCAATTAATTACTTTAAATGCAAGTAACTTAAATGGTCTAATCAAAAGACATAGGGTGATGGAATGGACCAAAAAACCCCACAACTCATCTATATGCTGCCTACATGAGATTTACCTCAGATCTAAAGACACATATAGACTGAAAGTAAAAGGATGGAAAAACATTTATCAAGCAAATGGAAGCAGGGGGGAAAAAGGCTTTGGTAGCAATACTTCATATTAGACAAAATGGACTTCAAAACAAAGACTGCAAAATAAATAAATAAATAAATAAATAAATAAATAAATAAATAAATAAATAAATAAATTAAAGACTGCAACAAGAGACAAAAAGGGCATTTACATAATGGGTATCAATTACATAAGGGATCAATCCAACAAGAGGATATAACAATAGTAAACATCTAGGTACCCAATACTGGAGCACCTTAAATACATAATGCAAATATCAGTGAACACAGAGAAGCTGTTGGTAATATAATAGTTAACTCTCCACTTACATCAATGGCTAGATCATCCAGGCAGGAAATCCAAAGGAAAGAGTATCTTTGAATGACACATTAAATCAGGTGGCCATAACAGATATACAGAACATTCCATCTCAAAACAACAGAATACACATTCTTTTCAAGTGCACAAGGAACATTCCCCAGAATAGATCATATCTGACCACAAAACAACCCTTAGTAAATTTATAAAAACTGAAATCATAGCAAGCATTTTTTCTGACCCACAAGAGTATGAAACTAGAAATAAATCACAAGATAAAAACTGGAAAAAAAACAAACACATGGAGACTAAACACCATGATACTAAACAAACAATGGGTTAATGAAACAAAGAAGAAACCAAAAAATACAAGGAGACAAATGAAAATGAAAACACAATGGTCCAAAATCTCTGGGACACAGCAAAAGCAGTTCTAAAGAGGAAAATAAAGCGACAGAAGCCTATGTCAAGAAACAAGAAAAAGCTTAAGTTAAACAATTTAACCTTACACCTAAAAGTACCAGAAAAAGAACAAAGCCCAAGGTGAGTAGAAGAAAGATAATAAATTCTTTTTTTAAGAGACTTAAAATACAACAGGAAAAAAAAATCCATGAAACCAAGAGCTGGTTCTTTGTAAAGATAAACAAAATTGATAAACTCTTAGTGAGACTCCCTAAGAAAAACGAGAAAGGACCCAAATTAATAAAACCAGAAAAGAATGAGAAGCAACAACTGACAACACAGAAATACAAAGGATTATAGGAGAATGGTTTGAAAAATTATATGCCAACAAATTAGACAACTAGATGAAATGGATAATCCCTAGAAAAATATAATTTTCTGAAACTGAATAAGGAATAAATAGAAAATCTGAACAGATTACTAGTAAATAAATTGAATTGATAATAAAAAAATAAAAGTCCAGAACCAGATGGATTCACAGGTGAATTCTACCAAACATTTAAAGAATACCTATACTCTTCAAACTATTCCAAAAATAGAAGGAAAAGGAAAGCTTCCAAATACATTCTACAAGGCTAGTATTACCCTTACACCAAAACTAGACAGATATCACAAAAAGAAAAAAAAAAACCACAGGCCAATATCCCTGATGAACACAGATGTAAAAATTCTCAACAAAATATTAGCTAACTGCATTCAACAGTACATTCAAAGGATCATTTACCATGATCAAGTGGGATTTATTCCAGAGATGCAAGGATAGTTCAATATTCACAAATCAATGTGATACGCTACATTACCAAAACAAAGGATAAAAATCATATGATCAATAGATGCAGAAAAACTATTTTATAAAATTCAACATTCATTCATGATAAAATATTCTCAACAAAATAGGTTTAGAGGGAACATACCTCAACATAATACAGACCATATATGAAAAACCCATAGCTAACATCATATTCAATTGTGAAAAACTGGGAGCTTTTCTTCCAAAATCAGAAAAGTTATGTTCACTCTTGCCATTATTATTCAACATAATACTCAAAGTTCTAGCCACAATAATTAGATAAGAAAAATAAATAAGAGGTATAACAGGCATTCAAATTGGTAAAGAAGTTAAACTGTCACTATTTGCAAATGACATGAGAGTATACAAAGAAAACCCTGAAGGCTCCACCAAAAACCTACTATACAAAATAAATAATTCAATAAAGTCTTGATATAAAATTAATACCCTGAAATCAGTAGCATTTGTATACAGGAATAATGATGTAGCAGAAAGAGAATTTAAGAAAACAACTCCATTTACAATTGTACCAAAAAGAATAAAATACATAGGAATAAACCAAAGAGGTGTCAGACTTGTATTCTGAAAACTATAAAACACCAATGAAAGAAATTGAAGCTGACACAAACAAATGGAAAGCTACTCCATGCTCATGGATTAGAAGAATTAATATTGTCAAAATGTCTGTATTACTCAAAGCAATATACAAATTCAATGCAATCCCTATCAAAATACCAAGAGCATTTTTATAAAACTAGAATACTCAAATTTGTATGCAACCACAAAAGAACCCAAATAACCAAAGGAATCTTAAGAAAAACAAAGCTGAGGGTATCAAAATCCCAGATTTCAAGATATACTACAAAGTTGTAGTAATCAAAACCATATGATACTGGCAGAAAAATAGACATATAAATCAATGGAAGAAAACAGAGAGGGATCCCTGGGTGGCGCAGCGGTTTAGCGCCTGCCTTTGGCCCAGGGCGCAATCCTGGAGACCCGGGATCGAATCCCACATCAGGCTCCCAGTGCATGGAGCCTGCTTCTCCCTCTGCCTATGTCTCTGCCTCTCTCTCTCTCTCTGTGTGTGACTATCATAAATAAATAAAAAAAAATTAAAATGTTTAAAAGAAAAAAAAAAAGAAAGAAAACAGAGAGCCCAGAAATAAACTTTTAATTATATGGTAAATTAATCTATGAAAATGGAGGCAAGAATATACAATGGGGAAAAAGTCTCTTCAATAAATGCAGGTGGGAAAATTGGCCAGCTACATTTTATAAAAGAATGAAACTGGACCATGTCCTAACACCTAACAGCAAAAATTAAAGACCCTAATGTGAGACTGGAAACCATAAAAATCTAGAAGAAAACCTACTGGGCAGCCCCGGTGGCACAGCGGTTTAGTGCTGCCTGCAGCCCAGGGCGTGATCCTGGAGACCCTGGATCGAGTCCCGTATAGGGCTCTCTGCATGGGGCCTGCTTCTCCCTCTGCCTGTGTCTCTGCCTCTCTGTCTCTATAAATAAATAAAATCTTAAAAAAAAAAAAAAAGAAAACCTACTAATTTCTCTGGTATCAGCCATAGTACCATCTTTCCAGAATTGTCTCTTCAGACAAGGGAAACAGAAGCAAAAATGAACCGTTGGTACTCCATTAAAATAAAAAGCTTTTGCACAATAGAGGGTACCATCAACAAAATAAAAAGGCAACCTACTGAATGGGAGAAGATATTTTCAAGTTATATACCTGGTAAAGGGTTAATACCCAAAATATATAAACAACTTACACAATCCCACACCAAAAAAACCCCATACAATCTGATTTAAAAAAATGGGCAGAGAACCCAAATAGACCTTTTTACACAAAGACATATAGATGGCTGACAGGCATATGAAGATGCTCAATGTCACTAATCCTCAGAGAAATGCAAATAAAAACCATAATGGGATATAACCTTACATAAGTCAGAATGGTTAGTATCAAAAAGATAAGAATTAACAAGTGTTGGTGAGGATGTGGAGTAAAAGGACCTCATACACTCTTCTTAGAAAATAAACTGTGGAAAACAGTAATGGAAGCTCCTCAAAAACTTAGAAATACCATAATGATCTAACAATTCCACTATCGGGTGTTTACCCAAAGAAAATGAAAGCACTAATTCTAAAAGATATATGCCCCTTTATGTTTATTGCAGCATTATTAACAATAGCCAAGAAGCAACCTAAGTGTTCATCCATATATGAATGGATATGATATGGTTGGTATGTGTGTGTGCGCGCACACACACACACACACGCTGGAATATCACACAGCCATAAAAAAGGATGAGAGCGTGTCCTTTGTGACAGCATAGATGGATGTAGAGGTATTTTGCTAGGTAAAATAAGTCAGACTGAGAAAAACAATTTCACTCATATGTAGAAACAAAAAGCAGAATCAGACTTATAAATACAGAGAACAAACTGATGGTTGTCAGAGGAGAAGGAGTTGAGAGGACAGGCAAAATGGGTGAATAGGAGTGGGGGATACAGGCTTCTAATTCAATGACCAAATCATGGAAAGAAAAGGCATAGTATAAGGAATATAATTAACAATATTGTAATAGCATTGTATGGTAACAGTAGCTATATTTGTGGTGAGCATAGCATAAAGTATAAATTTGTCAAATCCCTATGTTGTATAACTGAAACTAATGTAACATTGTGTGTCAACTATGGTTAAACAAAAAATTAGAAAGGAGCTCCTTTAAGTTTTTTTTAATAGGTTTCACAGCACCACCATAAATATGAAACATTATTCTGTTTTTGCCCATTTGTGATAATCTTAATTATTAGGCGAACCAAAGAAAACCATAATTAAGAACATATTAATATAATTACTAGCTTATATTAAATCCATTATTTGTTGCTAATGACCCTAATATTTTGACAGTTATGTTGTTAAGAATACTAATGAAGATACAGTAGTTTTTGAATCTATAAGGTAAGAGCACTCACTGTACATGAAGATTTTCTAGTTTTGATTTAATGATAACTACTAGAGTTGTTAGAAGATTTTTACTTACATTTTTAACCAATTCAAAAACACTATTTTTTTTTTTTTTGGCTGAGCTTTATGGTCAACATAAATGAGTCTGTAAAATAATAAGTTGCTCCCAAAATAAAAGACATTCTTGAATTTGAGTTTAGGAAATTTGATTTTTCATTAAGTCAAAATATCAAATATTTTTATTAAAAGCCTGGCTCTGAATTATCTGAACTGAATATTTTTTTTTAAAGATTTATTTATTTATTTATGAGAGACACAGATTGAGAGAGGCAGAGAGGTAGGCAGAGGGAGAAGCAGGCTCCTCGCAGGGAGCCTGACATGGAACTTGATCCCGGATCCGGGGATCATGACCTGAGCCAAAGGCAGGCGCCCAACCACTGAGCCACCCAGGCATCCCGGAATATATTTTTTGAACTGAATATTAACACTACATTCCTATGAACACTAAATTGAGGTATACACCATCTTGTGCCCAAATGCACCTACAGTTTCAAAACAGATCTTATTTGCAATCTTAGTACTAAGTTACCCAGAATACTATAACCAGACTGAACTTTATAAAAAATCTTCAATCTGTCAGTTCTTTCACAGTTTGCAAACCTTCAATGATTTCCTCTATGTATTTTAAACACTTCACAGTATCTAATCACAAGGACTAATTTTATTTTTTTAATTTAAATTCCAGTTAGTTAACACAGTGTAATGTTAGTTTCAGGTACACAATAGAGTAATTCAACACTTCTATACAATAAAGACTATTTTCAATAAGAAGCTTCTAATATTGGGATGCCTGGATGGCTCAGTGGTTGAGCATCTGCCTTTGGCTCAGGGCGTGATCCTGGAGTCCTGGGATTGAGTCCCACATTGGGGCTTCCTGCATGGATCCTGCTTCTCCTCTGCCTATGTCTCTGCTTCTCTCTCTCTCTCTCTCTCTGTCTCTGTGTCCTCATGAATAAATAAATAAAATCTTTAAAAAAAAAGAAGCTTTTAATATCAAATCTAATACACATTAATTATCTTTCATTGTTTTCTGAGAAGTTATGGCTCTACATTTCTTTCCACTTATCATAGTCCAGGCTTCCCTTCTTTAATTCCTACTGCATTAAAAAGTATTTTAGGATATGCGTTTTTATATTATAGTTTTACACTTTCATATACTTATGTCTCACTTTCCAAAGAAACTATAAACAAAGATGTAAGCTATAAGCTACATACTATAAGCTAAGCTACTATAAAGAAAAATGTAACATGTAAGCAAAGATATCTTTTAATGTCCATGGTAATAAAGTACGAGGCTATAAGAAGCACCTGATAAGTACTTTGAAAACAATTCATGGTACATTAAAAGGGAGATCATCCTTTGATAGCAGTGGAAACTGAAACTTAAATAAATCAGTTAATGTCACAGCACTAGCTTGTCAGAGTTAAAGGACTATACCACTGGTCTGGTTCCATGTTTAGTGCTCTTGACTATTTTAAAGGAAAATGCCATTTTTAGCTTTAATAATTTTCAGTGAAGTTCTAATATATTTTGAGTGATTCTATAGATAAATATTTTCCAAATATAAAAATGGTTTACATTCAGATCACTATAAATGAACTCCATTTACTATGAATGAAAGAGATTACATTTGATATTACTTAGGAGGAACTGTACATATTGCTAGAGCATATACGTCTAAAAGTTTACTTCTACATCCTTGATATGAAAGTATTCTAATTTCTAGGGCTGTCTGATAAGAAGTCTTTTTAAAAAATCTCATTCAAATGTTACTTATGAATTAAGTAGAGACGTGGACGACATGGTTAATTTTATAATTGCTTATAAGTACTGGGATGATTTCAATATAGATTTCACCATGTGACCAAAAGCTCAGCAATTTACATTTGTCATTCTGTTTTTTGCACATTTACTTTAAATATAAAGACTGAGGTAATCTTACCTTCTTGATAGGCTCCATCTGCCATGACTAAATGAAGAATCTTGGCATAAAGATGTTCATGTTCATTTCCTAAAATATCCTGAACTATTGTTGAACAAATTTCAATATTTTCATCTTCATCTTCATGAATAGCCTATATCAAATTTCCAAATATAAATTAATTTGAATATTAGCTTTATCTAGAGACTTTATTTTTCATAATAAATCTACTGACCTCTAAAATTCACTGATATTTTACTAGTAATTCAAAAAGAGCATATTTCAAAGTTAATTTTTTTTTTAAAGTAAGCTCCACATCCAAGGTGGGGCTTGAACTCATGACCCTGATATTAAGAATCGGAGGCTCTACCTACTTGGCCAGGCAGATGCCCCTGAGTTAAATGTTTTCATTGACACTTTACTTACTTTTATTTTCTCGTAAACCTCAAAGAATTTTTCAAAGCCTATTTCCTGTTCCAGGTGAAGTCTCAGTTCCTCTAAATGGTTAAAGACACTATCATATTCACATTCACTAGTAATATCACCATCACTGTTATCTAAGAAACAGAAACAAGAAGATACTTTATGGCTAAAAAGAATGAATAAAATAATTCTTACTTTAACAGACTAATATTCATTTTGATGAGTGATATCACTGAAACAGAGCACTTATACTTCTAATGTAAAGTTTTGTCATTATAATTATTGCCATTTATGTAGGAAATGAATGTATATATAAATGTCTTAACAAGAATGTTACTTTGGGAGTCTTTTCTTTTATAGACATAAACATTAAACCAGATTGGAATAAAAAATTCAAATTGAGTAAAACATGAAAAAAGCATGCAGGAGACATATGACTTATACTACATATCATGAAACTTTAGTAAAGCATTTATTAGAAAGTATTATAAATGCTATATATGTTTCATGTCATGTACATGTCCAAGACACTTGGAAACATTCTAGTAAAAGATGAAGTTACTGAAGAATTGTTCGTTTTCACATTAGCTCTTCTTCCAAAATAAACATAATATAGTTCTCAAAATTGTCAAATTTTATATGCATCTTAGGGGTAATGCTATGAACAAGGAACAGTTCTCAAAAAAAAAAAAAAGTCAAGGTTTAATCCTACTGTTTAACCACTGTATGTGGAAGCTCTCTGTAAAATATAAAGTGCTAAGAAAACTAGGCTATTATCCTTAGTAAAACTATAAAAGTGCTTCAAAAGCATTTCCAAAATTTAATGGGAAAGAAATGGAACAAATGTTTGTGGGTATCAGTGGAAAAAGAAAAAGAATCAATATAAGTCAGAGATACAGAAGCATACTTCAGTTTTATTTAAATTTGGAAATAGAAAAAAAAATAAATTTGGAAATAGTTCATATCAGGTATCAGAAAATATACTCTACTTGAAATATTTGTATAAACTGAAAAAAAAGAAGTCCCATGATCATGACCATGTACCTGAGTGCCATTCTTCATTTAGGGCACTTTCACTGCTGGGATTGTCATCCTCATCTGCCAGATCTGTCCCATTTGCAGTCTGCTCTATGTCACTGTTCTTTAAGACTGATTCTTCCTCCTCACTGTATTCTTCTCCAGGTTGTTCCCTAAGTAACTGTTCCATAGAGGCCTGAAGCTCTTGTAAATCTGTGTCAGTTTCTTCAAAAACACTGAAATTAAAAAAAAAAAAATTACCAAAGTGTCATCTCATTTTGAAATTTTACTTTAATATACATGCACTCCTTTAATGCTTAAAAGTACTAATAGAGGATAAAAATATATCTGGAAGATCTTTTTTTATAAATTTATTTTTTATTGGTGTTCAATTTGGATATCTGAAAGATCTTAACTAAAATTTCCATTAATGAAAAAATAAACTTTTAAAGTAGAAATATCTTTATTTTGCATTTATGTGTACAAATCTCTACACTTTGACTTTGTAGCAGGTATAGATAAGCAAAGCATCTAATTAGAATGAGAAAGAGTATGTTTAATCTTTTGGACCATCCTATTAGTAACATTTAGCTTTATATTTAGTTACAAGACTAACATAACATGCACATCTGCTATGTACCATTACAGCAATGATAAAACATTGGCCTATTGACAAAATCTTATGGCCAACACTGAGGAATTAGTGACCACCATTGTTGACATTAAAGTAAATGGGCTGCTGAGCCTGCATTATAAGAAAAGTAAAAGATTGACATCTTTTTTGAAAGATAAATAAGTACTCAAAGAACAGTCTGGCCCTGCATTCACTTTGTAATAGATTTTCTTATTATATGACCTTGAGTGAAGTTTGGAACCCCCTACCCCCTCACCCCCACCCCCCCACCCCCGCAAAAAAAATCCCAGGGAAAACATCAAGTGAAATTTCCTGGTATGGACTATCACTTAAAAAAACAAACAAAAAAACGTTTTCAAAATTTTAAATTAATATTAAAAGCTTCTAACTTAAATTTTAAAATAAAATTCTCTCATCTACTAGTAACTAAAAGAACACAAGCCACAAACAAGCTACTGTGCAGTCAGATAAAACTGATGACTTTATAAAAACTTTGAGGAAAAACTGTTACCTAGCACTGTCAACCATAAAGGTACTCTTATGTTGTCATGTTCTCCAGGAGACTCAATAAAAACACAAAGTCAAAGTACTTATGACTACAGTCAAACAGAAGAAAAGAAGGATAAAAGGGTAACCTCCTGTAAAATCTGAGAACACTAGCAAAAATATACAGAACTCTATGAAAGATAAAAAAAAAAAAAGGGGTGGTGGTGGTGGCAATCTTTAAAAGATAGTTTGGTGGGCAGCCCTGGGGGCCCAGCGGTTTAGCATTGCCTTCAGCCCAGGCTGTGATCCTGCAGACCCAGAACTGAGTCCTGCGTCGGGCTCCCTATGTGGAACCTGCTTCTCCTTCTGCCTGTGTCTCTATCTCTCTCTCTGTGTCTGTCATAAATAAATAAAATCTTTTTAAAAAAAAGATAGTTTGGTTAAAAATTTAAGAAACAAGAGGCAAGGCTTAAGAAAAAGAAAGAAATAAAAAACCAAAATGTGCCAGATATAGAGGCTCTGGCTCAAATATTATAGGGGAAAAAAACTACCAGATAGATTATTATTTTAATTGGATATCAATCATATCCAAACACAGTTCTTTCTATTAGAAGAGGTAAAATGTAGAAACTTTAAGTTTAAAAATATCAGAAAATAAATAATAAAAATCCCAGTATTTTATACCATGTTCTCCTGGTGATTTGAATACACTCTACCTTTTTAAACACTTTATCCTCCCCTCACATATTGGTAACATTTGTCTGAGGAGGTGAGAGGGCTTACTTGTATCAAAGAAGGTAAAGAAAGGTTCCTAGCTAAGGGGCTATCACTTCCTACAGTTCCCAGAAATGTTGGTTAAATTTGCCTCTTGGATTCTGGATTCCCCATGAATCACAAAGAAAGGAATTATGTGAAAGCAATTAATTTACACCCAGAACACACACACACACACACACACACACACACACACACGTACTCATACATATGCAAACAAGACAACTAGTCTACCTAACTTCTCACTGCCATGGTTTTGTTTTTGTTGTTTTTTTTTGTTTTTTATTTTATTTTATTTTTTTTACTGCCATGGTTTTGAAATCCTACATGGCAGGAGATATAGAGGCTTTCTGCTCTTTTCCCTGAGGAACGTGGAATAGTTTATATTTCATAATTTTCCACTGCAATCCCTGTATCATGTGGTGTTAGTCATTATCCTGCTAATATTCCTTCATTTAAGCAAAATTTATTAAGCATATACCATGGACAAGTCAATGTGCTCAGTGGTGAGTATGACAGCACACAGAGAAACCATTTTCTTACATTTCTCAAGTGAGAGTAAGTCATTAGGTTACTTAGAAGCAAATATACCTATCAAAGCTTGCATGACTATATTTTAAATATGTTGTAAAAAGGTAAAGGAGCGGTGAAAATCAGTTACAGATAATTTTTTAAAACTGTTTAGGTGAGTTACAGCTCTAGAGTTCATATAAACTCAAATTCTGTTAGTGCTTATATTTATTAATGACATCATGCTCACATGTCTTCAGAATCAGAAGGTCCTTCTTTAATATGCTCATCTTCAATATCATCTATTTCAAGATTGTCTTGACATACATCTCCTACAGTAGGAACATCCATCAGTGTTCTGAACAATTTTGAGAGATCTGGAAGTGAACATGTCCTTAGCATCTAAAAAAGTAAGATTTTTTTAGTAGGAGTAAGATCACTAGAAAATAAAAATGAGATAAAAAATTAGAAAGTTAGAGCTAATACTAATTTTTAAGAGCTAGTAGCTCCAGAGATGATTGTCTAAAATTAGAACCAAATTTTCTTGAATTTTAGTTCTGTATTTTTTCGGGGAGGAAACTAAACTTGTGAGTTATGTGTGGGTTTCAAAATACAGGGATTCACTTAAGTCACCATTAAAAGGCAGGGAGAAATGTTTAATTGGGGTATGCACCTAGGGAATGGAATTAGAAATCTGTCAGAAATTAGGCAGTGCCAGAAACTGCTAATTTGCTCCCTCTCAGTCAGGGCCCATACTGTCTCTCCCTTATTTTATCTCCTCTTACACTTTACTATGGCCAATCTTCCTATATGTTTCCCAAAGTCTGGACTGAGTTAGTCTGAAGGTTGGCAAAGAACTATCACACATAATTGGTGGTTCTTTGTATCATTTATCCTAGGAGCTGCTGGGTAGCCAAAATTGATTAAATAAGGAACTTCATATTAGTGCAAAAAAAAAAAAAAAGCCTAACATTACTTCAGTCAACAATGGACTGTAAGTGGAGCCTTTCTCACAAGAAGGGAAGGCTAGAAAGACAGGTACTTTGATGTTTATACTGAGAATCATTTATAGCAACAGGTGAGAAGGAACTGACTGAGGAAAAAAACAATGTATGGTTGAGGTGTTTAAAATCTTAATTTGTTTGGATAAGACCAGGAATAACAGAAATAGCCCCTGTCCACCAACCTATCAGCAATTAGAATGTGATCGATACACAGGACAATGAAACAAATGTCTGTATACATAAGTCTCAGAATTGGGTTAATAATCCTAAAGGAATCTGTGAGATTTGAAAACTAATTCCTAAGGCCTTGGTAAGAATCCTACACCAGATAGGAGACTGAAGAAAACACAATGTTTAGCATATTAATGAAACTTTATATACTTTGCCAATTTTATCAGTACGATCTGTTTTTGAGAACAAAAGAGGATAGATTTTCCACTATTTGAACATAATTTACATATTACAGCACAAGAAAAAGTGCTTATGAACTACAAGATGGTGAAGACATATTGCTTGTTAAAACAGTTAATGATGGTACTGAAAGTATTTCTTTTACCAAATCTCCCACTGTCAGCAGAATTTATGCTTGATTTGCTTATTATTTTAATGGTGTGAACCAATATATTATAAACCAGCAGTATGCAAAATATGCATATGGTAACAGTTTCTCCAGATAGATGCTAATCAATAAAAATATACAACATATATGCATTATATACTTAAATTCAAGAGGACTCTACATAAAGATGCAATACTTTTTAGGCCAAGATAAATTTTAACCCTAGTAAAAAAAATCTCAATTTTACTTTATTCACTATTAAAAATAGCTTTCCTGGGGCAGCCCCAGTGCCCAGCGGTTTGGGGCAGCCCCAGTGCCCAGCGGTTTAGCACAGCCTTCGCCCTGGGGCATGATCCTGGAGACCCGGGATCGAGTCCCGTCGGGCTCCCTGCATGGAGCCTGCTTCTCTCTCTGCCTGTGTCTCTGCCTCTCTCTGTGTCTGTCATGAATAAATAAATAAAAAATCTTAAAAAAAAAAAAAGTTTTCCTGGGACAGTCCGGGTGGCTCAGCGGTTTAACACTGCCTTCAGCCCAGGGCCTGATCCTGGAGATCCAGGATCGAGTCCCACGTAGGGCTCCCTGCATGGAGTCTGCTTCTCCCTCTGCCTGTGTCTCTGCCTCTCTCTCCAGGTCTCTCATGAATAAATAAAATCTTAAATAAAATCTTAATAAAATAAAATAAAATAAAATAAAATAACTTTCCTAACCTAACAAAATAATACAGTAGAAAGAAACCTCAAGAAGTATTTGGCAATTTTCCTCTTGGAATGAGCCTATGCACCCATCAATCCAACAGCTATCTGTCCTATATTAAAAATGCTTTATGTTCACAGTCTTCTCTGACAGATTTTTTTTAGATGTTTTTGTTGTTGGTTAAATTATTTTTCTCGAAAATGAAGAGAACCACAGATAGTGAAAAATTAAGTACTAATTGTACTAATAGAACGCCACACAAAATTCTACTGAAAAGAATTCTGTCAACTCACTGTTTCATCCATCTGTAGTACTTTTCAAATAAAATAATGAATTAGCAATATTCTGGTTATACTACAAAATGGGTTACAATGAACATTTTTATTTAGCTTCTGCTTAGTGCAATTAAACTATAACAATGCTTTCTCAAAATAGCCTCTACATATATACCTTTACTTCAAAACCGGTGAAAAGTATATCTAAAATATTAATTGAATTATGAATATTTAAAAGGCAAAAGTTATAGATATTAAATTAGAATTGGTATTAAAAGAAGACATTTGAAACACATATGCTACTGATGAATTGTATATTCATATTCCCCCCACCGACACACACACTCTACATTTGCTATAACAAGAAAATAAATTCTCAAGTTTCCATAGAGATCAGTTTTCCCCTCCACTAGCCAGAAGAGGAAACTATCAGTAGAACACATCTGGTCTCTCTCCACTCTTTATTCACTATCCTGTGAAGTGAGGGAGGTCTAAGGGAAGGAGAAATAGCTATTTCATTTGGTAATCTAGATTCTATTCTCACATAAGTCAGATCATGAGAAGATCACATCTTGAGACTATTTCATTTTGACCTATTACAAATTTACCTTCTGTGATCTTCGTTTAAGTGTTATACTCTCAATTTTATTAAGTCACTCTATTACAACACTGTTATGAAAGCTGCTACTGTATTTATAGTGTTTGCTGTCAGAAACAATACAACCCAAAAGACGTTATAATTCTGGACCTAGAAGAAATACCCTTTCAAAATGAAAGTGAAATAAAAATGTTTTTAAATAAACAAAAGCTGAAAAAGAAATTCATCACCAACACAGCTGCACAAGAATGTCAAGAAAGTTTTTAGAAGTGGAAGAAATGATACCAGATAGAAACTTAAATTCTACACAAAGTAATGCAGAATGTCCAAAGAATATACATAGACTCTGTTTTTACTTTGTGTAAAAGATAACTGAATGTTTTAAGCAAAAACAATAAAAATTTATTATGGTGTTTGTATCATGTAGATGTCAGGTGTATGATAACTATGCCAAAAGAACAGATACGAAGGTAGAAATGGAAATACACTGAAAAGGTTCTTTTTTTTTTTTCCCAATGAAAAGGTTCTTATGTCATATGTAAAGTGCTATAATATTATTTGAAGGAAGACTGTAAAAACTTAAACTGTATCTTGAAAGCTGAAAATTACAACTAAAGCTTATGAAAAAGTCTATATTAGGAAATAGTACAGATAATATCAAATGCTAAAATATTCAATCCGAAGAAGGAAGAATAAAAGTAAAACAGAAAAAGTGATGAGACAAATAGAAAACAGATAGCAAAATGGTAGGTTTAAACTCAATCATATCAATAATATATAAAAAAATTACATGAAAAGTAAATGGTCCAATCACTTTAAATAAAAGAGATTGCCACATTGGTTAAAAAGCAAGACTTGACAAAGTGATAGCTACAAAAAATCTACATATAAAATCAATGTGATTACAAGTTAAAGATGTAAGAAGTATATATATATTTAATGTATAAACACTAATCATCAGAAAGCTGGAATGGCTATATTAGAACCAGACAGGGACACCTGGGTGGCTCAGCAGTGAAGCATCTGTCTTTGGCTCAGGGCGTGATCCTGGAAGGCTCCCTGCACGGAGCCTGCTTCTCCCTCTGCCTATGTCTCTGTCTTTCTCTCCCTCTCTGTGCCTCTCACGAATAAATAAAAAAAAATTAAAAAAAAAAAAAAGAACCAGACAAAACAGACTTCAGAACAAGGTGATATGACCAAGAACACAGTCATTTCATAATGATAAAGAGTGTAATTTATCAAGAAGATATAAAGATTATTAATTTGCATTCAACTGACTGGAACTTTTTTCTTTCTCAGTAACTGATAAACAAGTAGAAAGAAAATAAGTAAGGACACTATGAACAACACTCTCAAGCAAAAAGGGATGCTTTAAAATAATAAACCTATCAATTCATCCAGAAGGTATAGCAATACTAAATTTTTATTCACTCAATAACAAAGTTTCAAAATACATGGAACAAAAATTGACACAAATGAAAAAAGACAGTTTTTGCATTTTTTTCTCAACAAATGATATGTAACTGACACAAGACAAAAAAATTGGTAAAGATAAAGAAGACTTGAACAACACGATTAACCAATTTGACATATTCTTGACATTTGCAGAATATTTTACATGATGATAGAAGAAAACACATTCTTTTACGGTGATCTATTAAGAGTAGTAGCCACCAGTAACAGACACTAAAGGGTGACTCATGAGTGCAGAGGAAAATATGATATAAAAGAAGCCAAGAGATAAAATGATTTTAAAAATAAAGTGTATATGACTCTTTTGGAAGAAGAAAATCAAGAAAGGTGAGAGAGAAAAAAGGCACAGAGAATTTGGCAATACACTGGTAATTGATTTGACAAGAGCAGTTTTAAAGGAGGAGTAGGCTAAAAGTCATATTGGAATATATTTAAAAGTGAGCGGAAGTGGAGACTGTAAAGATACAACATACTCAAGATATTTGGTTGTAAAAAGGAGCAGAGAAAGGGGTGGTAGCTAGAGAAGGACATGTTCTTAAGAGAAATTTGCTAATTATGATGGGACTCATTAGAATACGTATGTTGAGGAAATGATCCATTAAGAAGAAAAAGTTGATGATATAAGCTAGTGTGACCCCAAAGTAATGGAATAAATCCTTGAGAAGGTGAGAGAGGTTAGGACTCAAAGTATAAGGAGGATTTCTGGGCAGCACTGGTGGCTTAGCAGTTTAGTGTCGCCTTTGGCCCGGGGCATGATCCTGGGGACCTGGGATCGAGTCCCACATCAGGCTCCCTTCATGGAGCCTGCTTCTCCCTCTGCCTGTGTCTCTGCCTCTCTCTCTCTCTGTGTCTCTCATGAATAAATAAAATCTTTTTTTTTTAAAGGAGGATTTTTTTAAATAAAAAAAGACTAGCATAACAACATTTTTTTTTAATTTTTATTTATTTATGATAGGCACACAGTGAGAGAGAGAGAGAGAGGCAGAGACACAGGCAGAGGGAGAAGCAGGCTCCATGCACCGGGAGCCCGACGTGGGACTTGATCCCGGGTCTCCAGGATCGCGCCCTGGGCCAAAGGCAGGCGCCAAACCGCTGCGCCACCCAGGGATCCCCATAACAACATTTTTAAGAAGAATTTTAAACTTAACAAAAATCTTTGTAAGACTTCAAATTATTCCATTTAGTAAACAGATTATATAAATGTTTATACATAATGTTTAGGTTTTTTTCATATTTCAAGGTCACCATTTTGGCCTGGTGATGAACTCTCATGACCTCAAAGATTTAAGGAATAGGCACATATGGCCTTCTACCCTTGCCTTGAATGGCTACAAACTGCTTTGATTTTCTAGGTTTTTTTCCTTGCCCCTCCCTTCACAGTCAGTCACCTACGTGAAATCTGCTTTGCTGTGCTTACTTCCCAAGTACATACTTGTATAGAACTACTAAGTTTGAAGTAAAGTCATGAAAGAAAATCAAATAATAAAATATATTATGCAAGGAATGTTAACTTTATACATAGAAACATTATTAAAAAGCTCTGGGCATGGGGTGTCTGGGTGGCTCAGAGGTTGGGTGCCTACCTTCGGCCCAGGGTGTGATCCTGGAGTCCCAGGATCGAGTCCCACATCAGGCTCCCTGCATGAAGCCTGCCTGCTTCTTTCTCTGCCTGTGTATTTGCCTCTCTCTCTGTGTGTCTCTCATGAATAAATACATAAAATTAAGAAAAAAAAAAAAAGCTTTGGGCTAAAGACAGCTAGCTTTACACCTTTACTATAAAAGAAGATACATGAGTTATATGATAAGCCTTGTTTGTCCCATATACAGGACTTATTGTCTAACTCTGAAGATCATAAATTTGTTTTCAGTTTATTATCTTTTTAAAGTTTGACTGCTATTATTTTTTTTAAAAGATTTTATTTATTTATTCATAGAGACACAGAGAGAGAGAGAGAGGCAGAGACACAGGCAGAGGGAGAAGCAGGCACCATGCAGAGAGCCTGACATGGGACTCGATCCAGGGTCTCCAGGATCACACCCTGGGCTGCAGGCGGCGCTAAACTGCTGCGCCACCGGGGCTGCCCAGTTTGACTGCTATTAAACAAGTGAGAGAATTTAGCAATCTCTACCTTTAAAATAAACTTAAGAAAACACTCTAAAATAAAAACACACCCAATTTGAAAATTAAATTGAAAACCAAAATGACATATTTAAAAAACAGCCAGGGATAAAAGAATTCAGGTAATTCATTTCCATGTAGACTTAAATATATGAAAAATGTCCAACCCCACCGGTAAAAACAGAAAACACAAATATTTAAAAATATCATTACTCCCTAAGTACACAATTTTTAGGTGAATGATAACAGTTGGTGCTTTTTTATTTTATTTTATTTTTTTAAAAGATTTTATTTATTCACAAGAGACACAGGCAGAGGGAGGAGAAGCAGGCTCCATGCAGGGAGCCTGATGTGGGACTCGATCCCGGGACTCCAGGATCATGCCCTGAGCCGAAGGCAGATGCCTAACCGCTGATCCACCCAGGCATCCCTGGTTGGTGCTTTAGAGTACAGACTCTCACATACTATTGAGGTATTATTAGCTATTTCTTAAAGGGAAATCAGGCGATTTACAATATAACTTTGGAACTCCACTTACAGAAATTTATTTTATGAAATAATTGTGGCTATTGTCAAAGATATAGGTGTAGGTGGTTACTATAATTAAAATTGAAACCTAATGGCCCAACAATAAAAATAGATTAAACAAATTATATATAGCATAGCACAATGGGATTTGTGGTCATTACAGATGATATGAGAGATTGACAACATGACAAAATGCTATTTTTATAATAATATAATTTGTAACAGTAACATTTGTAATAATTTTATAATACATATCAGAAAAGTAGATTACAAAAAATATGAATATTCTATTTTGGCAAAAAGTATTATATATGTAAAAGTTACATACATAAAAGTAACATAACAACATGTGATTTCTTTGTATCTTTAAATTTTCTATAGTGATAATATTGTAATTTTCTAAAGAGAAAAAATTGGTTACGTATTTTAAAAAATAGCAAGTGAGAAAAGATAAGAAGTTTGAAAATCTTTTGCCAGGAAGTAGCATAGGAATATCTTCTACTCTTTCTATATACAAATTAGGCAAATAGCACTTCTGTCCACTTAAAATATACTAAGTTTAGTCTCATGAAAAATGGAAGTTGCATTGAGTTGTGAGAAAGGGAGATGGTATAGAGGGACTGATTTCTTAAATAAAAGAGATCCTATAAAAAGGTACTCTCAATGGCAATTTCTTTTCAGAATCCCAGAAAAGATGATGAAGGTTTTTTTGTTTTTGTTTATTTGGAGGTGTGTGTGTGTGTACGTGTGTTTAAGAGATTAAAATTCAATATTATGATTTATCAAAGAAAAACAATAAATAAGAAATGTTATTAAAATAGTTATTTTCCATTTGAGGTGCATACTTGCCTTTGGGTTGTTTGCATCAAATAGACCAGTTGAAAGTCCAATCAGCAAGGAATTCTTGTTTTTATTTTTCGGTGGTGAATCAGAGCGAGATCGAAGTGGAAAGGATTCTTCTGGTGAACATAGAATTGACTGAATTTGAGAGACTGCATTCAAGTGTTTTGAAAGAACCACTCTATGGAAAAATGGCTCTGGTTGCACAGATTTATCTATACCACATTTAGAATGCTGAGAATCATCTATTTCAGGTCCTGTGGTATAAAGGAAAGATTTTGTAATGTCTATACAGTACTTACGCTCAATGTGATATTGAAAAAGCACACTATTTAGCATGAATTCTAGCCAAAAACTCTATCAGAATAACAAAATCAAAATATATATATATGATTATATTAGCATATAATTTTTGATAGGATATAAGGTTTTATTTTTCAGAAAGCAGATTAATTTGCTGTATACCTCCATTAAATGCAAGTTCTAAAATATAGGCACAAATGTAAAGAATTGTGAAAATATATTTTTTAGACACTCATATTTAGCTCCAGTTTATCTTTGTTCCTAAAGGTTAGACAGGAAAAATTAGAGTTCTCATATTTTAATTAATATTATTAAAAACAAGAAGACAACTTAATGTCCTTAGTATACTGGCTTAGTTTTGGTAAGCAATTCTGTTTTGAATGTTCGATAAAACAACTGACTAAAAAGTTTTATTGCCCATATTGCCAAACAATCTAGGCTCATTAATGAGAATCTAGTGCTCTATGCTTATTTATTCTTTAAACAATTGAGGTGACTGATAAGAAATGCTATTAATATGTTGTCCAAATAAAACAGATTCATGTTAATAACCTTCCAGAAAGTAACTAGTCTAATGCAACGAGGCTTACTTTTATCGACTTCACTAAGGTGGTCCACATTCATTGGGATTCCATCTTCAGAAACTTCATTTTGCTGAACAGTGATCCTATCTTCAAACCTGTCCAGATGGATAAATCAGTAAAAATACAATTTACTAGAAATAGAAGCACTCTTCAATTAAAAAAAAAAAAAAAGGAACACAAGTTCACTAGCATCCTGTGATCACTCTTCCAAATATTTTCCTTAGTTATGGGTGTGGATATATATATATATATATATATATATATATATATATATATTTATATTTATATTTATATATAAATTTATATTTATATTTATATACATATATATATTTTGTATTTTTTACCCTTTTAAACCTTCACCAATCATAATCAGTCACAAAAACCTGCCTCACCACTTCCTGTAACTATGGTTCCCAAAATATGGCCCTTAGACATTAGGAACACATAGAAACTTGTTCAGAACTTGTTCAGAATTCAAATGATCAGGTGGCATACCCAAGGCCCAGCAATTTATTTCATTTTTTAAAAAAGATTTTATTTTATTTATTTATCTTATTCATGTGAGAGAGAGAGAGAGAGAGAGAGAGAGAGAGAGAGAGAGAGGCAGAGACATAGGCAGAGGGAGAGGCAGGCTTCATGCAGGGAGCCTGACGTGGGACTCGATCCCGGGTCTCCAGGATCACACCCTGGGCTGAAGGCAGTGCTAAACTGCTGAACCACCTGGGATGCCCAATTTGTTTCATTTTATTTATTTTTTAAAGATTTTATTTATTTATTCATGAGAGATACAGAGAGAGAGGGGCAGAGACACAGGCAGAGGGAGAAACAGACTCCCTGTGGGGAGCCTGATATAGGACTTGAACCCAGAACCCCAGGATCACACCCTGAGCCAAAAGCAGATGCTCAAACACTGAGCCAGATGCCCCCCAGCAATTTATTTTAATAAATACCAAATTAATCCTAATACTTGCTAATATCTGGGAAATATTACTTTAAGCAATCAAAATGCCCCTTAAAAGCACAGAATATAAAACAACCATAATATACTAATACTATAAAATACCATGCAGGTATTAAAAAAGATGAAACATATCTATGTGAAATCCTGTGGAATGACAGTCTATATAGACTACAATATAAAATAAATAACATATTTTGTTAAGTAAGCAAAGTAATCTACAATTTGTATTAAATGCTGTTAGGTTTCAAAAAAATGGCATATAGCACGGTACAAAAAAAATAGAATGATATGCACAAAAAAGTCTTAATCCGCAAAGGGAGTGAATTAATTGAACAAAGGTAAAGAACTGACAGTTTTTATTTCAATACAACTGAGAATTAAATTCATATTATCATGTTTTTTAAGAAAAATTGAAGACTGGAAGAATACAAGTCAAAGGTCTCAAATAAACACAGAAAAAGATGCTTTACATCACTAATCATCAGGGAAATGCAAACCAAAACTAAGTAAGACATCATCTCATATCTGATAGAAAGCCTATTATCAAAAAGACAAGAGGTAAGTGTTGGTGAGAATGCAGAAAAAAGGAATCCTTGTGCACTTCTAGTGAGGATGTAAAAGGTGCAGACACTGTGAAAAACAGTACAGAGTTTCCTCAAGAAATTAAAAATAGAAAAAACATACAATTCAGTAATTCTACCACTGGGTATTTAGCCAAAGAAAACAAAAACACTAATTTGAAAAGATTTTTGTACTGCTATGTTTATTACAATATTATTAACAATATCCAAGATTTGGAAGCAACCCAAGTGTTCAGTGACAGATGAATACAGACACACACACTGGAATATTACTCAGCCATAACAAGGAATGAGATGGGGCCATCTGCAACAACACAGATGGAGACAGAGGGTATTATGTTCAGTGAAATAAAACAGAGAAAAACAAGTAAGTATGATTTGACTTATATGTGGAATCTAAGCAACAAATGAACAAACAAACAGCAGAAACAGACCCATAAGTAACAGAGAACTGGCAGTTACCAGAGGGAATGGGAGTGAGATGATGGGCAATAGGGGGGTGGAGTAGTGAGAGGTCCAGGGTTCCAGTTATAGAATGAGTAAGTCATGGGGCTAAAGGGAACCACAGGAAACACAGTCAATGGTATTATAACAGTGTTGTATGGTGACAGATGGTAGCTACACTTGTGATAACATAATTTAAAATACAGAGTTGTCAGAAACTTATGTAACATTGTGTCAACTATATTTCAATAAAAACAACAAAAAACAAAGGCACCAGCGGCTTATTTCTAGAAGTTTGGCTTACAGGCAGGTTTTTTTTCTTAATTCTTTTTAATTGATCTCAAATTAAAATAATCTTTTACTTTTTCAGTTTTAAATTTTGAAAATTTTTCTATGTTTGGTTTTCTGAGTTTTTATTTATTTCCAATCATACAAATAACATTTTTCTTCATTCAAAATGTAATGTTCTAAAAGAAAGGAGAGTCAAAGTGGAGAAGTAGGAGACCTTAGTTTCATCTGGTCCCAGGAATTCATCAATTATAACACCTGTGAACTCAACCCAAGGTCTAAGAAAAGAATTGTTGCAACTCTGCAAATAAAAATGACCACTTTCCGCAAGGTAAGAGGTGCAGAGAAGTGAATCCCAGGCCATAGGTGGGAAGATAACTCGCAGGAGGGTGGGAAAGAGTGTCAACTGGCTACCAGAAAGTGATATAGCAGCAGGGTGCAAAAGCAGAACTTTTAGTGGACTGCTCTGTTGAGGGATGTCCCTGCCAGAAAGGTGCTCAAGTGGCAAAGTGGGGGTGGGATCCTAGGTGGGACAGTGTGGTCTCAGGATCCTCGGGGGCACAGGAAGAGGGGATGCCTGAGTGTGCAGAGTTCCCAGACATCAGAGAGTGAAAACCAGCAGCAATCAGCAAGGCCAGTAGTGGGCTCTCTGCTTGGAGTTGCCATAAACCACAAACTGCACCATGATGGGACAACTGCTCTCTTGCTCTCCAAGCATGGGCACAGCAAATGGCAGAATCTGGAAGGAGCAGTATAGGAACATGCTGCAGGAGTCTGCAGTGTTTGGAGACTCAAAACACGGTTGTGCACCTGAGACAGAAACCCTGAGTCACAGGCGGGGGTGAGCACAGAGTGCAGACGGAGAGCAAGGAGACAGAGGGACTGACTGCTTTTCCCTGAGGGTGCACTGAGGAGTGGGGCTGCAAATTTTTGGTGCTGGAGATTGGGGTGCCGCTACTTTCATTCCTATCCTCTAAACCAGTGCAGAAAGACTTTAGGAACAAAAGCCACATGGAGCAATCCAGGGCAGATTACTAAACCTGGCCCCCTGGCAAGGGCAGTGCAATTCTGCCCTGGGGCAAAGACACCTGAGGATCAGCACAACAGGCCCCTCCCCCAGAAGATCAGCGAGAACACCCAGCCAAGACCAACTTTATCCATCACGGACAACTGTGGAACTCTGACGATAGGGTCATATAGCATATATAATAATCCAGGGTTTTCTCCCCCCATGATTCTTCAGTCTTTCAATGTTAATGTTCTTCTCTTTCCTTTTTCAACTAATTTCTTATTTTATCAACTTTTTAAAAAATTTTTTTAAATTTCATTTTTACAGTTCATTCTATCCTTTCATTGTATTTAATTTTGTTTTCATATATATATGATATATATATATATATATATTTTTTCTTTCTTTACATTTTTGGAATGCAATTTCTTCTAAAAAACTGACCAGGGAATCCCTGGATGGCTCAGCAGTCTAGCACCACTTGCCTTCAGACTAGGGTGTGATCCTGGTCTCCCGGGATCAAGTCCTGCATCAGGCTCCCTGCATGGAGCCTGCTTCTCTCTCTGCCTGTGTCCCTGCCTCTTTCTCTCTCTCTGTGTCTCTCATGAATAAAATCTTTAAATAAATAAATAAATAAACAAACAAATAAATAAATAAATAACTGACCAAAATACACCCAAAGAATCAGTGTATTGTTTTGTTCACCTGTTTATATCCCTTTTTCTGTCTTTTAATTTCCATTTTTACAGTTACTTTATTATCCTTTCATTATATTCTTTATATTTATTTTTTTGTACATATCTAAGTTTTTCTTTAATTACAATTTGGGATCTACCTTTCTAACAAACAGATCAAAATACACACAGGATCCAGTGTATTGCTCTGTTCAACTGTCTGATTATATTCTTTTTTCTTTTAATTTTCTTTTTTGGTTTCAGGTCTCTTCTGATTTGTTTGGTATAATTTCTGTGGGGTCGTTGTTGCGTTTTTTAGTATTTTGTTCTCTCATTCATCTATTCTTCTCTGGACAGTGACAAGACTGGAAAATTCACCTTAAAAAAGAGAACAAGATGAAATACTGAATGCCAGGGACTAATCAGTATAGATGTAAGTAAGATATCAGAACTAGAGTTCAGAATAACGATTATAAAGACACTAGCTGGGCTTGAAAAAAAGCATAGAAGACACTAGAGAATCCTTTTCTAAAGAAATAAAGGAACAAAATTGGAAGAGGTAAAATGGTGGAAGAGTAGGGGTCCTTGTTTCATCTGGTCCCTAAGTTTAGTTAGGTAACTATCAAATCATCCTGAACACCTATAAATTCAACCTGAGATCGAAGAAAATAATGGCTGGAATCCTACAAATAGAAAAGTGACCACTTTTTGCAAGGTAGGAGTGCAGAGAAGAAAAACAGAGGGGATATAACAGAAGATAAACGGCGGGAGGAGGGAGCCTGCATAAGCCAGCTACCAGAAAGTGATATAGCCATGGAGCACAAAATGGGAACCTTTAGAAATCTGCTCCAGTGAAAAATTTCTCTTAGTGGTGAAGTGGGACAGAATCGCAGGTGGGGCCGTGGGGTCTCAAGATTCCCAGAGTCACAGAAAGAACACAGGTGCCTGAGCCAGCAGAGTTCCCAAGCACTGGAGCAGGAAATTGGTTTCAGTCAGAGAAACTGGGAAGGGGTTCTCAGCTCAGTTGGCCATGAACTGTGAACTCCTGCCCAACTGGGTAACTGATCTCTGTGTAGGGTCCCTGCAAAGGACTGAAATGCAGCAATACTCTGCCTTCCCCCAGGAGAGGTGGAGTGGGTGTGTGCAAAATTGGGTGAACACTCTCCCTGCCAGGGCCCTACAAAGTGCACAACTCAATGTTGTACCACCTTCCCCTTGGAGGATTGGAGTGGCATGCACCACAGGAGTTTGCAAAATCTGGCACACACTATGATCTATTTTCCCCCTCTACAGAGGCGCAGAAAGCCTTCAGGGAACAAAAACCACACAGAGCAAACAGCCTACCCTGACCTCAGCCCCCTGGCAAAAGGTGGTGCAACTTCACTCAGGCACAGACACCTGAGAATCAGTGCAGCAGGTACCCTCAGCCCCCAGTGGGAAGACCAGCTGGAAGAACAGGGGACTAAACAAGACCAAATCTCCAGTGCTAGGGGAAAACAGTATATAGAACTCAATGATTTTTTTCTTATGATTTATTTTTCAGTATAAAATTTTCCAATTTTCCCCCATTTCAACTAGTTTCTTACTTTATCAACTTCGTTTTTAAGTCTTTTTTTAACTTTCATTTTTTTTTACATTTACATTTTATAGATTTATTCTTCATTTTTGGCTTCCATTCACTAAATCCAATTTTATTTTTGTATACATATAAATTTGGCTTTCATTATAATTTTGGAGTTTAGTGTTTTCTAACACACAGATTAAAATACACTAAGGACTAAATGGATCACCCTGTTTTATCCACTCTGTGAAATTATATTCTCCCCATCCCTGTTTTTTCTATTTTTCTTTGTCTTTGACTTTTTCTTTTTCTTTTTTGGTTTCTGAGCTCTTCAGATTTGTCTAGTGTGTATTTTGCTTAAGTCATTGTTGATATTTTTGATAATGCTCATTTGTTCATCCATTCTTCTCTGGGCAAAATGATGAGAAGGAGGAATTCACAACAAAAGAAAGAACTAGAAGTAATACTCTCTGCTATAGATCTAAGCAGTATGGATACAAGTAAAATGTCTGAGATGGAATTCAGAGTAAGAATTATAAAGTTACTAGCTGGGCTTGAAAAAAGCATAAATGACACTAGAGAATCTCTTAGTGCAAAAATGAGATCTAATCAGGACGAAACAAAAAATGCTCTGAGAAGCAGTCTAAATCGGATGCTCTAACAGCTAGGGTAAATGAGGCAGAAGAGAGAGTAAGTGACATAAAAGACAAGTTTTTGGAAAGAATGGAAACTGAGGAAATGAGAGAAAAACAACTAATGGACTATGAGGGGAGGCTTCAAGAAATCAGCGATGCATTAAATGAAGCAATTATCTGAATTATTGGGGTGCCTGAAGGCGAAGAAAGAGAAGGAGGGCCAGATGGTATATTGGAGCAAGTCACGCTGAGAACTTCCCTAGTCTGGGGAACAGCATTCACATGTTGAAGAGGTAGAGAGGAACCCTACCAAAATCAGGAAAAATAGATCAACATCCCAACAAATTATAGTGAAGCTTGCAAATGTCAGAGACAGAAAATCCTGAAAGCAGCTTGAGACAAGAGGTTCCTCACCTAGAGAGGTAGGAACATAAAACTGACAGCAGGCCTATCCACAGAGACCTGGCAACCAGAAACGACTAGCATGAATGTTCAGGGTACTAAATGAGAAAAACATGCAGCCAAGAATACTTTACAGCAAGGCTGTCATTCAGAATAGAAGGAGAGATAAAGAGGTTCCAGGACAGACAGAAACTTAAAGAATATATGACCACCAAACCAACCCTGCAAGAACTATTAAGGGGGATCCTGTAAGCAAACAGAGAGCCCAAGAGTAACATAAACCAGAAAAAGGAGACATTGTACAGAAGCAGGGACTTTACTGTTAATAAAGTGACAATAAATTCATACCTTTCAGTTGTTACATTGAATATAAATAGGCTATATGCCCCGATCAAAAGACACAGTATCAGACTGGATAAAATAGGAAGACCCATCCATATGGTGTCTACAAGAGACTCGGTTTTAGACCCAAAGACACCCTCCAGACTGAAAATGAGGGGGCAGAAAACCATTTATCATGCCCGTAGACCTCAAAGAAGGCTGGAATAGCAATCCTCAGATTAAACAAATTATATTTTAAACTAAAGACTGCAGTAAGGGATGAAAAGGGACACTATATCATACTTAAAGGATGTACCCAACAAGAAGATCTAATAATTATAAAAAGTTATAATTTGGGAGCAGCCAATTATATAAGGCGGTTAACAACAAAATTAAAGAAATAGAGCAATAATACAATAATAGTAGGGGATTTCAACACCCCACTCACAGCTATGGACAGATATCTAAGCAGGAGATCAACAAGGAAAAAGGGTTTTCAGCGATTCACTGAACCAGGTGGACTTCACAGATATCTTCAAAACATTTCATCCTAAAGCAACAGAATACACATTCTTCTCCAGTGCACATGGACATAAACCAGAACAGATCACATCTCAATCCATACCAAAAGAATAGGATTATTCTGCATATTTTCAGACCACAATGCTTTGAAACTTGCACTCAATCGCAGGAGGAAATTTGGAAAGAACTCAAATACATGGAGGTTAAAGAGCATCTATCTTATCAAAGAATGAAGGGGTCAACCAAGAAATTAAAGAAGAATTTTTAAAATTCATGGAAATGAATGAAAATGAACAACTGTTCAAAACCTTTGGGATGCAGCAAAGGCAGTCAAAAGAGGGAAATATATAGCAATATTAGCTTTTCTCAAGAAACAAGAAAGGTCTCAAATACACAACCTAACCTTATACCTAAAGCAGCTGGATAAAGAACAGCAAATAAAGCCTAAACACAGCAGAAGGGAATTAATAAAGATTAGAGGAGAAATCAATGAGGTAGAAACCAAAAGATCAGTAGAACAGACCAATGAAACTAGGAGTTGGTTCTTTGAAAGAATTAAAAACATCAATAAATGCCTGGCCAGACTTATCAAAAAGAGAAAGGACTCAAGTAAATAAAACCATGAATAAAAGAGGAGAGATCAAACCAACACCAAAGAAATAGAAACAATTATAAGAACATATTATGATCAAGTATATGCCAACAATTTATGTAAGCTGGAAGAAATGGATGCATTCCTAGAAATGTATGAACTACCAAAATTGAAATAGGAAGAAATAGAAAACCTGAACACACCCATAAGCAGCAAGGAAATTGAAGTGGTAATCAAAAATCTCCCAATAAACAAGAGTCCAGGGCTGGATAGCTTCCCAGGGGAATTCTACCAAACATTTTAAGAGGAATTAATACCTATTCTTCTGTAGTTGTTTCAAAAAATAGAAATGGAAGGAAAACTTCCAAACTCTTTGTATGAAACCAGTATTACCGTGATCCCAAAACCAAAGACCCCACCAAAATAAAATTAAAGTCCAATATCCCTGATGAACATGGATGCCAAAATTTTCATCAAGATACTAGGCAATAGGATCCAACAGTACATTAAGAGGATTCTTTACCACGACCATGTAGGATTTATTACTGGGCTGCAAGGGTTGTTCAACATCTGCAAATCAACCTATGTGATACACTACACATTAGTCAAAGAAAGGACAAGAGCCATATGATCCTCTCAAAAGATGCAGAAAAAGCATTTGACAAACTACACCATCTTTCTTGATTAAAATTCTTCATAGCATTGGAATAGAGAGAACATACCTCCATATCAGAAAAGCCATATACAAAAATCCCATAGTGAATATCATTCTCAATGGGGAAAATGGAGAGCTCTTCTCCAAAGGTCAGAAACATGGCAGGGATGTCCACTCTCACCACTGTTGTTCAACACAGTACTAGAAGTCCTAGCTTCATCAATCAGACAATGAAAAAAAGAAATAAAAGGCATCCAAATTGGTAAAGAAGAAGTCAAAAACTCTTACTCTTTGCAGGTGAGATGATGCTCAATTGGGAAACTGAAAAGACCTGACCCCAAAATTGCTAGACCCCATGCAGGAATTCAGCAAAGTGGCAGGATATAAAATCAATGCATAGAAATCAGTTGCATTTCTACACTCTAACAATGAGACAGAAGAAAGAGAAATTAATGAGTCAATCCCATTTACAATTACACCTCGAACCATGATTCCTAGAAATAGACATAGCCAAAGAGGTAAAGGAGTTGTACTATGAAAAGTATAGTACACTCACGAAAGAAACTGAGGAAGACATAAAAGAAATGGAAAAACATTCCATGCTCACAGATTGGAAGAACAAAAATTGTTAACATGTCTATGGTACCTAGAGCAATCTATACATTCAATGCGAACCCTATCAAAATACCAACATTTTTCACAGAGCTGGAACCAACAATTCTAAAATTTGTATGGAACCAGAAAAGACCTCAAATAGCCAAAAGAATGTTGAAAAAGAAAAGCAAAGCTGGTACATCATAATTCCAGACTTCAAGCTACTTTACAAAGCTGTGATCATTAAGACAGTATGGTACTGGCACAAAAACAGACACAAAGATCAATGGAACAGAACAGAGAACCCAGGAATGGAGCCTCAACTCTATGGTCAACTAACCTTCGACAAAGCAGGAGAGAATATCCAACAGAAAAAGGACAGTCTCTTTAATAAATGGTGTTGGGAAAATTGTACAACATACAGAAAAATGAAACTGGACCATTCTCTTACAGCATACACAAAAATAGACAAAATGGATGAAAGACCTAAATGTGAGACAAGAATCCATCAAAATCTAGAGAAGAACACAGGCAGAAACCTTTTTGACCTCAGCTACATCAAATTCTTACTAGATGCATCTCTAGAGGGAAGAAAAAGGCAAAAATGAACTATTAGGATTTCATCAGGATAAAAAGCTGTTGCACAGCAAAGGAAACAGTCAACAAAACCAAAAGACAACCTACAGAATGGCAGAAGACATTTGCAGATGACATACTGCTAAAGGGCTAGTATGAGGTCTATAAAGAACTTAATCAAACTTAACACTCAAACAACAAAGAATCCAGTCAAGAAATGGGCAGAAGACATGAACAGACATTTCTCCAAAGAACACATACAAATGGCCAACAGACACATGAAAAAATGGTCAACATCACTGGGCATCAGGGAAACACAAATAAAGACCACAATGAGATAAATAATGTCTTCACACCAGTCAGGATGGTTAAAATTCACAACACAAGCAACAAGCATTGGTGACAATGCAGAGGAAGGGGAGCCCTCCTACACTGTTGCTGGGAATGCAAGCTAGAACAGCCACTCTGGCTAAGAGTATAAAGGTTCCTCAAAGAGTTGAAAGTAGAGCTACCCTACGACGCGGCAATTGCACTACTGGGTTATTTACCCCAACGATACAAATGCAGTGATCAAAAGGAGCACCTGCACCAGTGGATGAATGGATAAAGAAGATGTGGTGTGTATGTACGTGTGTGTGTATGTATGTGTGTGTGTGTGTGTGTGTGTGTATAATGGAATATTATTCAGCCATTCAAAAAATGAAAACTTGCCATTTGTAATGACATGGAAAGAACTAGAGGATATTACGCTAAGTGAAATAAGTAAATCAGAGAAAGAAAAATTATACGATCTCTCTCATGTGGAATTTAAGAAACACAACAGAGGATCATAAGAGAAGAGAGGAAAAAAATAAAACAAGATGAAATCCGAAAGGAAGACAAATCATAAGAGACTCAATCATAGCAAACAAACTGAAGGTTGCTGGAGGGGGAGTGAGGTGGGGGTAGGGGGTAACTGGGTGATAGACTTTAAGAAGGGTTCACGATGTAATGAGTACTGGGTGTTATATAAGACTGATGAATCACTGACCTCTACCTTTGAAACCAATAATACATTACAGGTTAATTATTTGCATTTAAATAAAAAAATAAAGTAAAAAAATAAAATTAAAAGTATAAAACAAAACATAATGTAACATTTTTTGGTTCCTCAGAAAGTTAAACATAGAATTACTATATGCTGCAGCAATTCTACTCCTAGTTATACACTCAAATGAATATGGATGTGCAAACTAAAGCTGGTACACAATAATTCACAGAAGCACTATTTACAACAGCTATAAGGTACAAGCCATCCTAGAAATGACCCATCATCATCTGCTGAATGCCCATGAATTGTTAACAGTTTGGTGTACATCTTACCATATTTCTCCTTGAATTTTACATAAAAATAAAGTGTTATTTTAATATTGGAAATCCTTTTTTATTCAATATCATTTTATTTATCATTTGATATTTAGGTTATATTTCCATATTAATACATGAAACTACCTTTCATTCTTTTTTTACAAAGATTTTATTTATTCATGAGAAACACAGAGAGAGAGATTGAGAGAGAGAGAGAGAGGAAGAGAGAGAGAGGGGGGCAGAGACACAGGAGGAGGGAGAAGCAGGGTCCATGCAAGGAGCCTGAAGTGGGACTCAATCCCGGGACCCCAGGATCATGTCCTGGGCTGAAGGCAGGCACTAAACCACTGAGCACCCAGGAATCCCCTACCTTTTATTCTTTAAAGTACTATATACTATCCACAATGTAGTATACAGAAACTTCATTTTTAGTAATGTTCTAATAATGTCCTGATTTACTCTTTCAAATTATTTTTTATGATGCTCCTACAATAAACATTCTTGCATATGCATTCTCTTTGTGCCCATGTGTGAGTATTCTTCGAGTACATACCAAAATATAAAAGATGCATTATTATAGCATTTGCACATTTTAATCTAACAAAGTTGGCAAACAGATCTCCAAATTGGTCTCCCAATTCCTATGTGTGCTGGCAATGTATCAACATATCTAATTCCTAATCTCTCACCAAGGAAGTGCAGATGACTCTTGCAAGTATTATTACAAAAATCCTAAAATATATAAGTACCTTAAAATAATACGTCATGACCAAGAAGAGTTTACTTAAGGTATGCAAGATGGTTTATATTAGGTAATCTATTAATATAATTAATTATACAGTTGACCCTTGAACAATGTGGGGGGATAGGGTGCTGGCTGAGTCCCCCATGCAGTCAAAAATGTGCCTGTAAATTTTGACTACCCCAAAACTTAACTAATAATAGATTACTGTTGACTAGAGCTTTACTGGTAACAGTTGATATACACATAATTTGCATATTATATGTATTACATGCTATATTCTTAAAATACCTAAATTTGTTTTTTCAGTATTCCAAGCTACACAGTTTACTTGCAAGTTTGTTCAGGTTGCCATAATATCCAA
Source organism: Nyctereutes procyonoides (assembly GCF_905146905.1). NCBI lineage: Eukaryota > Metazoa > Chordata > Mammalia > Carnivora > Canidae > Nyctereutes > Nyctereutes procyonoides. Next base: position 4,978,223 of record NW_026575119.1, read on the forward strand.
AAAATTTTTCCAATATATTCATTTAAAAAAAAATCCATGTATAAGAAGACCCATGTAGCTCAAAACTGTGTTGTTCAAAGGTTAACTGTACCAGGTAAATAAAGGAAAACATTCATATGAACAACAGTTCCATAGAGGCTGAAAGTCATTTGATAAAATTCATTCCTGACTTTTTAAAAAATTGGTAAAATATTAATACCTATCTCGGTTAAAAAGTACAGATAGTCATGCCTAATGAGGGTTAACAACAATCATTTTCACTAAAGTCAAGAACAACACAAAGATACACCCTATTTCCAATATCTGATATTATATAAAAGATACTAACCAAGGCAATTATAGACAAAAAACTGTTAAAAAAACTGGAAAGACATAAAATCATCACTGTTTTCATAAGATATGATTGTTTATCTGAAAAAAGCAAAAGATTCAACTGAAAATTTATCATGAACAATAGCATATATCCATAAGATAGTGGGGTACAAATTTAATATAAAGAAATCTACAGCTTTCATATATACAACCTACTAGTTACAGGATCTCACAGAAGAGCAGGGACCAAACACCAAACCACCAAACTATATCTAGGAATAAGCTTACTAATAAAAGTGTAAAACCTAAATGACGGAAACTATAAAAATACTCAAAACTTATTCGAATGAAAGGCCCATCATATTCCTCTTGGATAGAAAAAACACAACATATTGATTTTCTGTATGTTAATTTATGAATTTACCACCCCAAAAAAATACCAATTGATATTTTTCCTGGGGGGAAGGTAGGCAAAATTTAGTAAATTCTAAATTCAAAGGAAATATTACACAAGCAAGAATAGCCAAGAAAAGAACAATGAAATAAAGAAAATTTAGTACATATTAAAAGTGGCATTTTTAATCTGTGCAGGAAAGATAAACCTTTTAATAAATGCAACTGGACAACTGGGTAGCCATCTGAAGAAAAACAAAATCTATACCCCAGGATAAATTCCAAATAGATCAAAGTTTCAAATGTAAAAAGTGCCCATGTTGAAAGTACTAGAAAAAAGATTGAAAAATTCTTTGAGAATCTTGGAAAGAACAAAGTATCTCTGAATGATGAATAAAATCCAGGTAAACATGACAATTAAAACAAAAACAAAAACAAAAACTTCTGCATGGCAAAAAGTAAAACATAAATGGCCTTGCAACCCACATAATAACCATAGCAGATATCTCTAATATTTAAAAAGTTGTTACTAATTTATAAAGGCCAACAACTAAATTTTTAAAATGAGTCAAAGATATATACTGAGAACTCACTGAAAAGGAAATACAATGAAACAAACATTTGAAAGATATGCTCACTTTACCAATAACGAAATGGATAATCTAAGATTCAAACCAAGATACTATTTTTTAACCTATGAGATTGGCAAAAATAAAAAACTTTAGTATGATAATAAGTTTGGCAAGGCTGGGGGAAATGGGAAGTTTCCTATATTCTTCCTGAGAATGTAAATTAATATAAACCCTGGGAAGAAAAATAACTGAATTATAAATGCAATTGACCCAGGAATTGTACTTCAATGTATCTATCCTACAGATATACATATACACATGCAAAATGACCTTATATAAAAGATTAATAATTGCTACTTCATTTGAAATATTGATTAATGTACAATATAAGTTACTGTAAGAGACTTACTGACTTGTATTATCCATACAATGGAATACTAAGTAGCTTAGTGCTCGCTTAGGCAGCACATATACTAAAATTGGAATACTAAGTAGCGGGATCCCTGGGTGGCGCAGCGGTTTAGGGCCTGCCTTTGGCCCAGGGCATGATCCTGGAGACTCAGGATTGAATCCCACGTCGGGCTCCCGGTGCATGGAGCCTGCTTCTCCCTCTGCCTATGTCTCTGCCTCTCTCTCTCATTCTGTGTGACTATCATAAATAAATAAAAATTAAAAAAAAAAAAAGGAATACTAAGTAGCCATAAAATAAGAAAAAAAGATGAAGTTCTCTATGGATTAATATGAAAAAATTCCTAGGTTACTGACTAGAAATAAAAAAGGTAAAAATACTGTATATGTTATACTAATAACTTTATTTAAAAGGGAGGGATACTATACATTGTTGCTTTGTATAAATTAAAAATATCTGGAAGGGGGAGACAATGGGAATCTGCTGGATGGGGACAGAACTGGGAAAGAGACTTTCTACTCTATATCTTTATATACTTGATTTCTGAACCACATGAAAGTTATATCTCTCCAAAAATTAAATTGTTTTATAAGTTGTTATAATGCAGTATTAGGTTATTAAAGTATTTTTTTAAAAAAGTATTACAAAAAGGGATCCAGGTTTTGAAATTTAAGAAAAACAAAGTAACATACTCAGTTTCCTTTGTTTCTTTTGTCTCACTAATCCACACATCAATTATTGTGCATGGCAAGCTACCATCTTTGTTTGCTCCACCTGGCTCTTGGAGAACTTCTGTTTCTAAGTCATCAGCTTCTGAAAAGCAAAAACAATAAACATGTCTCAAAGCAAAATCCACGTATAGATATTTGAATAAATGTTCTATAAATTATCATTACCTAGTTTTAGGCTAACATTATAACAAAATATTAAATATTTTATCTGTAGATCTTTAATCTTGTTAACATTCTGGTTGATATTTTCTGAAAAATACCAATGAGAAGAGTTTGTTTTCATATGCTGACTTCTCTTTTTTCTCTCCAATTTAGATTGGAGAGATCTTTATTTTTTTATTATTTGAGAGAGTGCCTTTAAGTATGGGGGGGGGGTCTTAAGACTCCCCACTGAGCAGGGACTTGATCTCAAGTTTGCCAGATTATGACCTGAGCCACAACCGAGAGAGTCAGTTGCTTAACCAATTGCATCACCCAGGCGACCCTTAATGCTCTTAAGCCACCATCACCACTTTTTTTTTTTTTTTTGGTATCCATATAATCTTTCATTCTCTGTTCTTAAAGTTTCCAATTAGCCCGTCCTATTTAGATAGTTGATATTTACCAGTCTTTAAAGTTTTTATCCTTTATTCAAATGATTTTTTTTTGTTTACTTGTACGATGTAAGCATTTGGGGAAAAAAAAACTTTTAGTTATTTTTTAGTAACTGTTCATTAGCACCTTAAGGTATGCCAATATGACTTATTTTACAAACTAGATTTGTGAGTAAATTACCCTCAAAGTCTAAAATATCCATTGTCTGGCTCTTTTTAAGAAATGTTTGCTGACTTGTACTAGGCTGTATAGCCTCTACTATATGCCTAACAGAGTTCTTTTTTTTTTTTTAAGATTTTATTTATTTATTTTTGATAGATACAGGGAGAGAGAGAGAGAGGCAGAGACAGAGGCAGAGCAAGAAGCAGGCTCCATGTAGGAAGCCTGATGTGGGACTCAATCCTCGGATCACACCCTGAGCCAAAGGCAGATGCTCAACTGCTGAGCCTCCCAGGTGTCCCAGAGTTCTTTTTTTTTTTTTTCTTTTTTTCTTTTTTAAGGCATAAGGTACCTAATAACTATAATTCTAATACATAAGACTAAGTTACCATGGTGACTTAAAGATGGTCATACATATAGCAAGGTCTCTGACATTCCTCTCATCTAGAGATGGCCTCTACTTCTCCCTTCTCCTGAATTCGGGCTGGCATTGTGATTGTCCTAATTAACTGAGCACAATACTTACGCCAAGTCCAGCCCTCATCCTCATGAAAATTGGCAGCTTCTACACTGGACTCTGGAAGCCTAAGCCACTTTGAAAGTTTATTCTGGAAAGATCACATACCAAGTTCCTAAGACTAAAACAAGGAAAGGGAACCAGCTCAACAGGCCCTGCTGAAACTCCTGCATGGGAATGACATCATCTCACCCCTTCCAGCATAACCCAGCTGACAGGTGAATACCAGAGTGGTACTGATGACACATGGAAGAGACTTTCCCAATTCCTAACCCACTAAAACGTGACATAAAATAAGTTATTTTAAGTCACTGGGTTTTGGGAATATTTGTTTTGAAGCAACAGAAAACTTAAACAGAATTTCCTATCTGAAAATAGGGTGCTAACATAACCAAAGTTTAAAACATGTGTACTGGTTTTGGGACTTGGCAGCAGGCAGAAGTTACAAGTGCTTCAAGGAGACTGTTGATGAGAGACTGGTCAGTGAAAAAAAGTTTCTGGAGGCTAGAGAAAAGGAGATTCTTGTTTATGTAGTGGCAGAAAATACAGTGCCTGGAATAACAAGAATGACAGAAAACATACCTAAGAGAGTCAATGATCTAGCTACGGTGCTATCTAAGCAGAATGTTAAAAGTTCCAGCTAACTTCTAAAGAAGCCTCTGAAAAAGTTCAAGAAGAGAGAGTTTAGTTGAAGAAAGAACTGTTTAGTTTATGAGGACAGTTTATAAGAGAAAGTCCAAGTTAATTCCTTCCAGGCAACAAGAACTTCTTAAGGGAAAACATGGCCTTAGGGCAGACTTTACTGGTCAAAAATGATGTCAAGTGTATGGACATAAGACTTTCTGTTATGGCACAGAAAGATTTAAACACGTGCCTCCCAGACTCTCTTTATCTCCCAGATTCTCCTCTTGTCTAAAAGGATTTCTAAGAATCTCAAGAGGACTGGCAACTGAAGGAAGAGATGGACCAAAGGAGAAGGAAGGAGAATGGTTAAATGTAGTGAATGTTAATAACATTCATACAAAAACACAACTAAGAAACTTGCAGAAACACCACCAGCTTGGATTGAAAAGGAAAGAAAGATACAGTTTAGAGAAGCCCTTGAGGGTGCCAACTTTTGGTGCAAAGGAAGCAAGCTGACATTGCTATGCCTGGCTGGCTTTCAGAATTTCTATGGACCTATGATCATATGTATCCCCCATTTTCCTTGTCTTTGAAAAGGAGTCTTCATTTCTCTTTCACTGTTGTTTGTTAGATATATAGAAGGCAAGTAACTTATCTTTTTCATTTACAGGTCTTGAGATTGAGAGTAACTGTACTCAAAGAACTGTACCCAAGAAAATTCATCTCTACATAGGCCTGACTTGGATAACAGCTTTAGGCTCTCAGCCCTTATTAAATAATAAGATGAGACTTTGGGGTGCCTGGGTGGCTCAGTCAGTTAAGCATCTGATTCTTTACTTTGACTCAGATCATGGTCTCAAGGTTGCAAGATCAATCCCTAAGTCTGGCTCTATGCTGAGTATGGAGCCTGCTTAGGAGTCTCTTTCCCTCTTCCTCTGCCCTGACCCTTGCCCATGTGAGGCACTCTCTCTCTAAAACAAAATGAAGTTTTAAGATGGGGTGAGCACATTTACATGTGGGAGAAAAATGTAAATAATTTTTGGTCAATGCCAAACCATGGCAGATTACCAACTGCTGCAAATTCTTTAACACTCTTAACTTGGGAGAGGTAGGCTCTGTTTTATCTCCTTTGAACCTGTAACTGCTTTGACCAATGAAGTATGGCAGAAGTGATACAATGTCAGTTGAGACTAGCTTTTAAAAGTATAAGTAGCTTTTGCCTAGGATCTGTGAGCCCTGGGCCACCATATAAGACATCAAACTGCCTTGCTAGAAAGAGTGTATGGAAAGGTGTGGAGACTACATGAAGAGGAAGAGGGGCCCAGCTGAACACAGCCTATCTGCAAAGACACCAGTGAAGCCATCTTGAATTCATCAGACCAGGCTTCCAGCTGAATACCACCAAGTGATTCCACAGACAAAAAGGACATGAATTATAAAAATACATTAGTCAAGCCTTGACTTAATTCCTGACACATAGAATCATGAGATAGAATAAAAATAGTGTCATTTTAACACTAAGTTTTAGGGCGATTTATTATGGGGCATTAAAAAAATCCAGACCAGTTATTGAACAGAGAAAAACAATGAACCTAATTTGAGATGAATTACACAAACATATACACATATTTTGGTGATCTGTTTATAAAGGCCTGTTTATACAGAAGAAATTAAAGTATTATCAAATTAAATAGAGCTCATTTTGAGCCATTAAAATACCATCCACATTTCCTTCTGGTTTCAATGATATCTGTGGAGATGCCTCTCTAAACTCTGGACTGTTCGTTTCAACAGAAGAATCAACAGCAGCTGATGAATTCATTTCAGGTGAGATATATTTTTCTTTTTCTTCTCCAGTAATTAAAGATTTATACTTCTCCTTTTCAGGAGAAATCTCTGAAATAACAAAAAAGGGAAAGATCATGCTACATTCTCAAAATAACTTCAATTTTACCTGTAACAGCATTTATAGCAAAATTCAAAAATTGCATTTTTACAACAGGTAATTACTGAATAAGTTCTGTTATGTATTAAAAACTGAGGGATCCCTGGGTGGCGCAGCGGTTTGGCGCCTGCCTTTGGCCCAGGGCGCGATCCTGGAGACCCGGGATTGAATCCCACGTCAGGCTCCCGGCGCATGGAGCCTGCTTCTCCCTCTGCCTGTGTCTCTGCCTCTCTCTCTCTCTGTGACTATCATAAAATTAAAAAAAAATAAAATAAAAAAATAAAAATTGATTAATGATTAAGGTATATGATACATAAATTTCAATTTAATCATACATAATTATTTTTAGGATGATTAGCATATGGTTTACTTTCTTTTCCCTTTTGTTAAAACTAACACTTATGTGTCACAATGTTGTATTTAAGTCATTATTTTTATTCATTTCTCGTAATTGCTCATTAACTTCTAATTGCTCAGAAACCCCCATACTTTTTTGGTTAAGATTTTATTATTTATTCATGAGAGACACACAGAGAGGCAGAGACATGTAGAAGGAGAAGCAGGCTCCTCAGGGAGCCTGATGTGGGTCTCAATCCCTGAACCCAGGGATCACACCCTGAGCTGCAGGAGACGCTCAACTGCTGAGCCACCAAGGCATCCCCCTTCATACTTTATTTAAAAAAAGATTTACGTATTTATTGTAGAGTCAGGGGAGGGGCAGAGGGAGAGGGAGGAGGAGAATTTCAAGCAGACTCCCCACCGAGTGAGGAGCCTGATCCCACAGCCCTGAGATCATGACCTGAGCTGGAATTAAGAGCTGGACACAACTACCTGAGCCACCCAGGCACCCCTAAATTTCCCATACTTTTAACTGATGCCAGGAGAGAATGCATTTACCTCAGAATAACTTATTGCAGTTATCTGTAAAATATCCAGATTATTCATTCCCTAAATATGTCACTTTCTAACTCACAGTCAGAATATCTCCCCAACATTAATTCTATCTTAACTAATTTAATCACCAGATCTCCATTAATAATCCTTCCAAATCTCTGGGCTTCTCATTTCCTCTCCAATGATTTTTATCTTCACCCTACCTCATTACTCCACTGATCATATCTTAGAGAGCTTGTCAACTACAGCTCCTTAAAATTTCTTTATTTTTTTTTTAAGATTTTGTTTATTTATTTGAGAGAAAGCATGAGCAGGGGGAGGGGCAGAGGGAAGGGATGAAGGGACGGAGAAGCAGGCTCCTCACAGAGCAGGGAGCCCCACATGGGGCTCAATCCCAGGATTCTTGGATCATGACCTGAGCAGAAGACAGATGTTTACCTGACTGAGCTACCTAGGCACCCCATCCTCAACATTTTCAATGTTCAATATTCTACCTTTTAATGTCTAACATCTTATTTTCTACTTATTTCCCTCTACTATCCTAACTTTAAAAATGTTACCCAACCATTACCTATAATGCCCTGATCCTATCATGTTTTCTCTCTACCATCATCCTCATTAAAATCCATCTAAAGTCCATCATTAAAAGTCACTTTCTCACATACATTTTTAACTTATCTACCCACATGAAGAAATCTCTTATTTCTGCTTATGAATCCAATTTTCTGTGTATTATGTCTGCATACACATGGCTGAAATGGTTGGGGCAAAACAGGTTGCTTACTGGTCTCAATTTCCAATTGTTATTACTAAAGCTAAGTGAGTGCTTTGTATTGCTTGCAGTCCTATCATAACATTCAGGAACTGCATCTAGTTCAGTTAACTTCCTTAGGGAAGCAAGTTATGTACAGGTATTTTTTAGCTCTATTACCTCTTCTTAGTCAAATCAAGAACAAAACTACAGTGTTGCTCATGTGTTGCATATCTTCCCTACACCAACCCTCATCAACAAATTATGGCAGAGGTCACATCTGTGTTTTTGCTCATTCAGCCTACCATTCTGCTCTAAAATCATGTCTATTAAAAATCAGGAATAAGGATGGCACTTAATACCATATTAAAGATTGCTTTAAATTGTCTAATGAATACAGTAAGAAGAAAAAGAAAAAATCAGAATAATATTGGACAAAAAACACCAGTTCTTACCTCTGATGATATAACCTGCACGTTTGGAAGATCTAAGATCTCAAGGGAAGAAACTTTTTCTTTTTTAAGATTTTATTTATTTATTCATGAGAGACAGAGAGAGAGAGAGGCAGAGAACAGGCAGAGGAAGAAGTAGGCTCCATGCAGTGAGTCCAATGCAGGACTTGATCCTAGGACCCCAGGATCACAACCTGAGCCAAAGGCAGATGCTCAACCACTGAGCCATCCAGGCGTCCCAGAAGAAACTTAATACATTAAAAAAAAAAATACTTTGGTGAGGTGTCTGCATATAAAATTTTACACAGATACACAGAAATAAAGAATAGCTTATTTTAACTAGAAATAACAGCTGAAAGGGAAATAGGAAAAATGTCATCAAATAAAGCCAAAAATACACACATTGTGTAAGAATCAATTTACCAGTTTTCCAAGATGATCCAAGTTATGTCTGGTCCCAGGAATTCAGCTAGTTATAAATCATTATGAACACCTGTGAACTCAACCAGAGATCCAACAAGAGAATTACTGCAACTCAACAAATAGAAGTGACCACTTACTGCAAGGTAGGAGGTATGGAGAAGTGAATCTGAGGGGATGTATCGGAAGATAAACCATAGGGGGAAGGAGCCTCGGTCAGTCGGCTATGGAAAAGGGATATAGCAGCATAGCAGAAAATCAGAACTTGTAGACTGTTCCTATGAGGGGGGGTCCCTGCCTGAAAGGTGCTTGCTCAGGTGGAGAGGATGGGCAGACTCCTAGAAGGGACACTGTGGTCTCAGAACCCCCAGGGTCACAGAAAGAAAAGGGGTGCCTGAACATGGCAGAGTTCTCAGGCATCAGAGAGGGAAATTGGCTGCAATCAGCAAGTCTAGGAGTGAGTTTTCAGATGGGGGTTGCCATAAACCACGAACTGTGGCACCACTGGGTCACCGCTCTCCAAGTAGGAGCCCAGCAAGCTGCAGAAGTACAGCAAGAGCGTCCTCCCTCCCCTGCGAGGAGCAGTGTGGCTGTGTGCTGCAGGAGTCTGCAAGGTTTGGAGACTCAAAGCAGAGTTGTGTGCCTGAGACAGAAATGCTCAGTCACAGGCTAGGTGAGCAGATTGGAACCAGGGAGACAGGAGTGAGTGTTTTTCTGAGGGCGCACTGAGTAGTTGGGTGGGGCAGCTTTTGGCCCTAGGGCTGGAGATTGGGAGGCCATCATTTTCATTCTCACTGTTTTAAGAGGCCTGGAAAGCCTTCAGGAACAAAAACCACATAGAGTAATCCAGAGTGGATTACTTAGCCTGGCTCCCTGGCAAGGGCAGTACAATTTCACCCGGGGCAAAAACACCTGAGAATCAGCGCATCATGCTCCTCCCCCAGAAGATCAGCAAGAATATCCAGCTACGACCAAGTTTACCAATCACACAGACTGCAAAACTCTAGTGGTAGGGGAAAATAATATACGGAATTCATAGTTTTCTCATGATTCCTTAGTTTTTCAATTTTAATTTTTTCCCCTTTCAACCAATTTCTTATTTTATCAACTCTTTTTTGTAGTCTTTTATAGGGCAGCCCAGGTGGCTCAGAGGGTTAGCGCCGCCTTCAGCCCAGGGCTTGATCCTGGAGACCTGGGATGTAGTCCCACATCAGGCTCCCTGCATGGAGCCTGCTTCTCCCTCTGCCTCTGCCTCTGTCTCTGCCTCTCTCTCTCTCTGTCTCTCTCATGAATAAATGAATAAAATCTTTAAAAAAAAAAGTATTTTTAAATTTTTTTTTAAGGATTTTAGTTATTCATGACAGACACAGAGAGAGAGAGGCAGAGACAGAGGCAGAGGCAGAGGGAGAAGCAGGCTCCATGCAGGAAGCCCGATGTAGAACTCAATCCTGGGACCACAGGATTGTACCCAGAGCCAAAGGCAGATGCCCAACCACTGAGATACCCAGGTGTCCCAAGTCTTTTTTAATTTTCATTTTTACAGATACAGTCTATCTTTTCAATATATTTAATTTCATTTTTGCACATATATATGTTTTTCTTTCTTTACAGTTTTGGGGTGCAGTTTCAGAATTCTAACAAACAGACCAAAATACACAGGATCCAGTGTACTGCTGTGTTTTATTCACCTGATTGTATTCTCTCTTTTTTTTTTCTTCTGTTTTTGAAACTCTGATTTGTTTGGTGTATATTTATTTTTATCTTTTTATTTTATTTTTATTTATTTTTATTATTTTTATTTATTTTTTAATAATAAATTTATTTTTTATTGGTGTTCAATTTGCCAACATACTGAATAACACCCAGTGCTCATCCCGTCAAGTGCCCCCCTCAGTGCCCGCCACCCAGTCACCCCCACCCCCCACCCTGTTTGGTGTATATTTCTCTGGAGTTGTTGCCATTTTAGTATTTTGTTCCCTCATTCATCTATTCTTTGCACAAAATGACAAGATGGAAAAAACTCACCTCAAAAAAGAGAACAAGAGGCAATACTGACTGTGAGGGACCTAATCATTATGGCTATACAATATTGGAACTAGAGTTCAGAATAATGATTATAAAGATATTAGCTGGGCTTGAAAAAAGCACAGAAGACACTAGAGAATTCCTTTTTGGAGAAATAAAATAACTAAAATCTAATCAGATTGAAATAAAAAAGGCTGTTAATGAAAGGCAGTAAAAAATGGAGGCTCAAAATGCTAGGATAAATGACGTGAAGAGAGAATTAGTGATAGAGAAAACAAAATGATGGAGAATAAAGAAGCTGAGAAAAACAGATAAACAACTACTGGATCATGAGGGGAGAATTACAGAGATAAGTGATACCATAAAGTGAAGCAACGTTAGAAAAATTTGGAGCCCAGAAAAAGAGGAAAAAGAGAGAGGAGCAGAAGGTATACTGGAGCAAATTATAGTATACAATTTACCTAATCTAGGGAAGGAAACAGGCATTTAAGTCCAGGAGGCACAGAGAACCCCCCTCAATAATCAATAAAAATAGGTCAACATCTTAACATATAACAGTGAAATCTGCAAATCTCAGAGACCAAGAGAAAAATCCTAAAAGCATCTGGGGACAAGAGGTCTGTAACCCACAAGAGTAGAAACCTTAGATTGGCATCAGACCTATCCAAAGAGACCTGAGAGGCCAGAAGGGGCTAGCATGATATACATAGGGTGCTAAATGATAAAAATATACAGCCAAGAATACTTCATCCATTAAGGCTGCCATTCAAAGTAGAAGGAGAGATAAAAAGCTTCTAGGACAAACAAATGAAAAGAATTTGAGATCATTAAACTAGCCATGCAAGAAATACTAAATGGGATCCTTTAAGTGAAGAGACACACCAAAAGTAACACAGACCAAAAAAGAACATAGACAATATACAGAAATGGTGACTGTACAGGTAATATAACGACATTATATTCTTTCAATACTTACTCTGAATGTAAATGGTCTAAATGTCCCAATCAAAAGACACAGTATCAGATTAGATTAAAAAAAAAAAAAGGCAAGACCCATCCATATGGTGTCTACAAGAGACTCGGTTTTAGACCCAAAGACACCCTCCAGAATGAAAATGAGGGGGTAGAGAACCATTTATCATGCCTATGGATCTCAAAAGAAAAAAAAAGAAAGCTGGAATAGTAATCTTCAGATCAGACAAATTATATTTTAAACTATAAAGAAAAGGACTGGGATCCCTGGGTGGCGCAGCGGTTTAGTGCCTGCCTTTGGCCCAGGGCGTGATCCTGGAGACCCAGGATCGATTCCCACGTCGGGCCCCTGGTGCATGGAGCCTGCTTCTCCCTCTGCCTATGTCTCTGCCTCTCTCTCTCTCTCTCTCTCTGTGACTATCATAAATAAATAAAAATTAAAATAAAAAGAAAAGAAAAGGACTAAATAAATTGGACTATAATAGAACTAACAACTTCTGTTCTTCAAAAAAACACGTGTGTGTGTGCATGCACCATTCAGTGAAAGGACAAGCCACTAAAAGACAAGATAAATTTACAACACACAGAATTAACAAAGGGCTTGCAGCTAGAATATGCAAAGAACTTCTAGAAACTAAAGGAAAACAGTAACAATGAAAGAATGGGCAAGACACTTGAATGTGCACCTCTAAAAAGAGCATATACATCATGGCAAGGAATTTTTGAGTAAGACACCAAAAGCACAAGAAACAAAAATCAAAACTAAAAATGTGGAACTATATCAAACCAAACTGTTTCTGCACAGCAAAGGAAACAATCAGCAACATGAAAAGGCAATTTATGTAATGAGAGAAAACATTTGCAAACCATATACCTGGTAAGGGGCTAGTATTCAAAATATATAAAGAACTTTCTACTCCTAAAACTTGATAGCAAAAAAAGGAAACTAATTTTCTACAATTAAGGATACCAATTAAAAATGGACAAAGAGACTGAAAAGACATTTCTCAAAATAAGACATACAAATGGTCAACAGGTATTTGAAAAGGTGCTCAATATCACTAATCATCAGTGAAATGCAAATCAAAATCACAATGAGATATAATTTACTCCTGTTAATACAAGTGTTATAAAAAAGTTAAGAGATAACAAATTCTGATAAAAACGTGTGGAAAAAAGGAACCCTTGTATATCGTTAAGTGGAACTGGAAATTGGTCCTGCCATTATGGAAAACAGTATAGAGGTTCCTCAAAAAATTAAAAATAGAACTACCATAGAAGCAACTCTTCTTCTGGGTTTATATCCAAAGGAAACGAAATTAGTATCTTAAAGAGATACCTGCACTCTCATGTTCACTACAGCATTATTCATAGTAGCCAAGACATGAAAACAACCTGTCAGTATATGAATAAGTAAAGACAATGTGGCACATACACTGGAATACTATCCAGCCTTAAGATATATGGAAATCCTACCATTTGTGATGGTGTGGATGAACCTGGAGGACATTATCCCCTGGCTAAGTAAAATAAGCCAGGCACAAAAAGACAAACATTGTATGTATCATATTTATGTGGAATCTAAAAAAGTTGAACTCACAGAAACAGAGTAGAATGGTGGTTGCCAGGGGCTGGGTGTAGGAGAAATAAGATATTGGTAAAGAGCATAAACAAACCTTCAGTTATAACACAAGTAAGTTCTCAGATCTACAGCATGGTTAACTACACTTAATAATGTATGGTTTGTATAAATTTGCTAAAAGAGCGTATCTTAAGTGTTCTCACCACACATACACACAAACACACAATGTTAACTATCTGAGCTGATGGGATAGGTTAACTGGTGTGATTGTGGTAATCATCACACAAGGTATACTTACATAAAACCACCATGTTGTATACCTTAAATATATATAATTTTTTATTTGTCAATCATACTTCAATTTAGCTGGAAAAAAAGTAAAAGTTATCTGAATATTTACTTTTGAATACAACCTCTTCAGTTCACATGGCTACATCCAGCTGCAAAAGGAAGCTGGGAAATGTAGTTTCTGCATAAACAGTCATGTGCCCACCCAAACCCATGGTGGGCATGGGGAGAGTCTACTACTAAAAAGGAGGAAGAGAAAATTAGATACTGCAGAATAGTAGCAATTTTCACCACATATGGTTTCTATCTCTTTCTCTTAAACATGTACGCCACGCACACACACAAAATGTGGGATTATATCAAGAAAAACAAAGCAGTAAGAAATCTAACAACGGACAAGTTAAGGGAAAGGCCAGGATGACTACTTTATAGCAGTCCAAAGGAAAAACTTGTCTGATTTGGAAGTCAGAGGGATTCCAAAGAAATGCTTCCAAGATTATACCAATATAATACCTAATGTATTTGGATGCCCTGAGAAGAACTAAACATATCTAGGGAAAAGTATGGCAACAAACTAGAAATAAGTATGTGAAAAACAAAGCAAAAAATAATTGTTCACTAAAGGGATAATGAAATACTGTGCAAAAAAAAGTCATGGTACAACATATCTGAACTTTGATAAGAACATTCACGGTAATAACAATCTCAATACTGTATGTTGATTTAACCAAAATTCTAACCATATTTCGAGGGTGTAAGAATGGTATGTGTAGATGCATATGTTGAGATCAAGAAGGAAAAAATGGGTGAGAGACAGCTAAATCCTTATCTTCCAAAATAAGAAGTCCAATGTAATTGCCTAAAACTGGGGGGGGGGGGTGTTGATAAATCAAGAAGTAATAGTAAAAGTATCTGCTTATAATTATGTGGAGAAATAAAAAAAAGAGTTAAAAGGGCTGAAAGTGAGTGACTCTGGGAAGCAGAATATAAGACAAGGAGTAAGTTCTAGGGACTGTTTTTTTTTTGGTAGAAACAAAAACAAAAAAATTTCTGAGCTACTTGGCCTTTTAAATTATGTACACAGATAACTTTTATAATAACTAAAATTTAAAATTAAAAAACAAATTTATGTTATTAATTAAAACATAACTTCTGGGTAGTAGTATTATGGGTAATTTCAATTTCCTAAAGTATGGTTTTTGGTATTTTGACAATACACAACAGTAAAAATATAATATTATAGTCAAGAAAAAAAAACAGTTAAAATGTAACAGAGCAACTTTTGTTCCTGGCCATGATAATGTAACTCATATTGGATTAATCTCCCACTAAAAATAAGTAGAAATTATGGACAAAAAATACAACAAAAAAACCTATATGAAAATCATTGGTAGGTTAATTGATGCAGGCAAAGACTAATGGACCACAACTGAGAGAAGGTAAATAAGTGAGATGAACTCAACTTCATCCCAGCTTTTTGCTGAAGGCATTTTCTAAATATCAGCACAGGCTACAAGCAGAAAGTAACAGTTTTACCAGGCTCAGAAGTCAGAGGCTACTAAAGTGACTCAGACTTGAATGACAAAATCATGGAAATGAGCCACCAATAAGCAACTTTTAAATCCATGCAAAAGTCCTCTAACAAAGATAAAACAACAATTAAAAAATCCCGTCTATTTTTGGCTAACTCCCAAACTATGCATGCATACAGCAACACTCCAAGAAAAATCAGCAGGTAATAGCAGCTAGGAGAACAATGCTGAAGAAAGATTTGAGTAGTTGGGTGGTATCTGTGAGACAGATTAGAGGTCAAGCCCCACAGATGTAAAGGAAACTTGATAAACATCATAACTTTTAGTTGAGATCTCAGAAAGATCAAGGTGTAGAAATAAGGATTACCTGTTGAAATAAGTTAAAAAATACCACAACAATCAAACAGACCATTTACAAAAATCTAATATAAACCTCAACAGTGTCAAGGTAATCTGCTGGCATTATTTATTTTTAAGAAGAAAATCTAATCTTTGAAGAAAGGTAACATTATCCAGAGGCTATTAAGTTTTTCAACCACAATGTCTGGCATCCAATCAAATACTGTTAAATACAAGTACAAAAATTATAACCTATATCCTGGTTTTGCACAGCCTACAAGCTAAAAATGGATTTAACATTTTTAAAGTGCTATAGAAAAAACATTTTTTAAATATTTTATTCATTGATTTTAGAGAGAGCGAGCACACGTGTGCATGAGTGAGCAGGGGAAGGATCAGAGGCAGAGGGAATGAGAAGCTAAAGCAGACTCCACACTGAGTGTGGAATGCAAAGCAGGGCTTGATCCCACGACCACGAAATCATGACCAGAGCTGAAACCAGGAGTCAGACACTTAACTGACTGAGCTACCCAGGCACCCCTGCAGAAAAATTTTAAAAGAAGAATATGGTTCATATGGGCTCATCAAGCCTAGAATAGCTATAATCTCACAATTTATAGAAATTTATAACTTCTGTCATAAAGCATATTTTATAAAAAAAAAACAAAAAAAGACTGAAAACCAATAAAAATGGAGACAACAGAAACAGAATGAAGAATAAAAGAAACATATATAGATAACTCAGATATTAAATTTATCAAGTTTAAAATAACTTTTAAAATAACTTTGCAATATATTCAAGAAAAAAAAAAAGAGATGGGCCAAAGGGATAAACCTATGGGCATTTTCAAGAGAGAAATGGCACAAAATCTATAAAATAATATTAAATGGACATTCTAGCACTGAAAAAATGTGTTATCAAGGCACTGGGTGGCTAAGCGTCTGCCTTCAGCTCAGGTCATAATCTCCGGGTTCTGGGATCAAGCCCCACATTAGGCTCCCTGCTCCACGGGGTCTGCTTCTCTTTCCCTCTGTCTGCCTGCTACTCCAACTGCTTGTGCTCTATCAAATAATTTGAAAAGAAAAATCTTAAAAAAAAAGAAAAAGGCAGTATCTGATATTATGAACTCACTGGATTCATTTAGACAGCAGAAGGTTAGAGACTATAGAAGACAGAGTGAAATGACAGATCATCAGAAATGTCAGCATACCTTGTTTTACTACATTTTGCAAATAATTGCATGTTTTACAAATGGAAGGTCGATGGCAACCCTGCATTAAGCAGATCTACTGTTGCCACTTTTCCAATAGCATTTGCTCACTTTGTGTCTCTGTTGCATTTGGTAATAGCAATATTTCAAACTTTTTCATTATTATTATATTTGCTATGGTGCATTGTGATCAGTGATGATGACTCGTGAAAGCTCAGATGATGGTTAGTATTTTTTAGCAATAAAGTATTTTTAAATTAGGTACATACATTGCTTTTTTTTAAGACAGATGCTATTACACACTTAACAGACTATAGTATAGTGCAAACATAACTTCTATATGCACCAGGAAACCGAAACATTCATTTGACTTGCTTTACTGTGACATTTGCTTTACTATACTGGTCTGGAACTGAACCCACAATATCTGAGGTATGCCTGTATTCATACTGAAGAAAATATAAATAAAACAGAATAGAGCATAACAAAAATGACAAATTCAAAAGGTCTAAGTGTAACCAGAGTCCAAAAAGAAAAAGAGAAATAACTGGGCAGAAATAATGTAGAAAGATCTAATGAATGTAATCTTCCCCAAATTGAAAAAACCATTATCAACCTCTAGGTTTAAGAAGCTGAAAAAAAAAAAAACCCAGGTTAAAGACAAAGAAAACTATAGCTATGAATATCATGGTAAAAATGTTGAAAATCAAAGAAATACTATTAAAAAAGCTTGAAGAAAAACATATTGCTTTCAAAGGAACAAAATTAAGACACATAAATGACATATAATTATGGATGTCATGAGAAAAATGTAAGGACACCTTTAAGTACAAAGAACAATATGAAATAAAAACAACACCCCCCCTTTAAAAACTTTATCTACTTAGTGTTTAGTATACACTAAAAATATTCCTTAAAGCTAGAGGTGAAATAAAGATTTTTTCAGACAAACAAAAGCTGAGAGAATTAATACAGGGCAGATCTGCACTACAGGAAATACTAAAGGCAATTTAAAGGAAAAAGATATCAAATGGAAGTATGTAATCTCAGGAAGGAATATACAATATTATAAAGAGTAAAATGTGGATAAGTGTAAAGTGAATATTGATTGTTTAGCATAATAATGCCTTATGAATTAAATAAAATATGTGATAGTTAAGTATTTAATGACAATAAGCAAAAGGGTTAAAAGATATAGCATAATATTGTTAAAAGGCTCATACATGCTTCGAGAAGCATTATAAATATTAAAAAGGTAGATCTAAATGAGCATTATGGTAGAATTAAGGATACAATTTGTAATCTCTAGAATCACAACAAAAGAGTTAATAAAAAAATGTTTAATTAAAACCAAATGGAAGAACAAAATAAAACACTTGATTAGTCCAAAGAGAGGAATAAAAAAATGAAATACGAGAATAGAGAAACAAAGTACAGATGGGACAGATAAAAAAAACATAGCAACGCTGTACACAGATGAAAGAGCAAACCATTCATGATAATGAAATCATTCATTATGCATGAATAAATTAAACACTTAGATGAAAAGACAAAGATGGTCAGGTTGGATTTGAGATAAGAGTCACATTTAAATATATATAAAGAGTCAGAGAAATTAAGAGGATAAAGGATATAACAAGCAAATATTAACCAAAACTTGCTGTAGTTATATAACATGGGATAAAGTAGACTTTGAAAGAAGTAATATTGCTAAAAATAAAATTATTTATTATGTCATAATAATAAAAATGGTCAATAGGGAGATGTATAAAAAGGTCAATGTAACCACCTAAGCAATATAACGCAACAATCTAAACAATCACCACAACAATTTAAATTGTTATGCACTAAACAACTTAGCTCAAGTAGCAAAATTCTACAGACTTAAATGGGAAAAATGACACATATACACTTGGAGATTTTAACACTCTTCTCTCAGTAACTAATACAACAACCAGATGGAAAACAATCAGTAAAACTATAATATATTGATTAAACAATTTGACAAGAACATACATACATACATACAACTACACCCAATAACTTTTCAAGTACATATGAAACATTGAATAAAACAGACCATAAGTTGGGCAATAAAACAAGTCTCAAAACTTTCAAGATGAAAATCACGCACAGTATGACGTTCTGTGACCACAATTAAATGAAACTAGAAAGCAATAACAAAAAGACAACTAGAAAGACTCCAAAATATTAACAAATTAAATGCAAAGTATTTGCAAATAATCTAAACATCCAAAAGATATTACAACATAAATGGAACCCATTTTTTTCATTTTTTCTGAATCCTTGCACAAAACATAAAAAAAGTCAGGAAAGCAGAACTCTATACCCATGAATAGCATATAAACCAAATTTAGGTGATGAGGTATCCTCACAAACCCCCAATTACACGTGAAAGGGACCAAAGCCCTAACAGCCTTCAAAAACTCATGTAGTAAAACCATCTGTACAAAAGAGGGAAACAGAAGGGTACCTGATAGACCCTAGATCAAACGAATCCCCAAAATAGCCAGCGAATATTCATAAACAAGCATGATGGGTCAATTTAATAAAAGCAGCTGAAATGCGAATAGTTTTTATACATTTAATTTGCAAGTAAATTGAAGGAATCAATGGAGAAGGAAAGGGTTGAGGAAGTCTGGGTCCTGAAAATTCTCAAAACCAACCAATTGAAGCTCCCTTTTAGAACAAAGCCTCACACTCAGGAGAAATTGCTGGAAGGAGGATCCAAATTGATCTGTGCAGGGATAATAGAAACAAAAGAAAGAGAAAAGTATAGGACAGAAGCAGAGACAGAAGAGCTCAGAAACTACAAGGCTATAATTTTTAAAAACTTCATGAAAATAACAGAAAAGGAAGCTCTAAGCTATGAACTTTAGAAAAGCTATTTTGACATGCTCTACCCTCCTTAAATCTTAGGAAAACTAATTTCATGTAAAAATAAGTAACAGAGGGTCACTGTTGAATTCTGTCCAAGTTTTAAGAACAAAACAGAGTAAAGAAGTAGAGTAATGTCCCCAAAGGCTGGTGTTTCCTAACTTTGGCCCTACTGGGTCAGATAAGTATTTGTTTTGGAGAGCACTTATTATAGTATGCATGGTGGAGGATTTACCAGCTTCTTTGGCCTCTACCTACTAGATACCTATAATACCCTGTGCCCAGTAGATAACCAAAAATGTTTCCCAAAAATACCAACTGTCCTGTGTGAGCAGAATCAGCCTCAGTTATGAATCACTGCCATAGATAATTAAAACCTACAAAAAACCTAAAATTATAAACTATTTAAACATTTATTAGTAAAATTAAGAACATGGTAGAGGACATTAGAGAATATAAAATACAATGAGAAAATACTCATAAATGATGCAGTTGAGTTAAAGACTAGAAAATAAAAAGAAAAAATCTTATAAATATTCTAGAATAAACACAAGAGCCTCTACACAAAACACACAATGTCTTAAGATCTATAAAAGGTAAACAGAAGAAAATAATTTTAATTTAAAAAAGTGAAAAAAAGGATTTAAAAGAAAGTGACAGATACTAAAGAAAGATGAAAAATATCAAAAATACAAATAGAAGTTCTTGAAATAGACTTAAGTAACAGAAAACCAGAAAAACTGTAATTCAACAATACTTTCCTAAAATTGGGGGGGGGGGGGAGAAGACTTTACCGTAATCCATGCTGTCACACAAAATGATATTAAAAAAATTGTAGCCTTCTCTACTTCAAGTCATTGGAAACCACATATTAAAAAGACACACCATGAGAGAAAGTATAAAACACGAATGAAAAAAAATCAAAGAAAAATTAAGTAGAGAGATATTTCATGTTCATG
This sequence comes from Nyctereutes procyonoides, assembly GCF_905146905.1. NCBI lineage: Eukaryota > Metazoa > Chordata > Mammalia > Carnivora > Canidae > Nyctereutes > Nyctereutes procyonoides. The sequence goes on from NW_026575119.1 coordinate 4,998,802, forward strand.
GATAGGAATCAATATTGTCAAGATATCTCAGTCCTTTCCAATTTGATCTATGGATTCAATGCAATCCCAGTCAAAATCCCAGAAAATTATTTTGCAGATAACAACAAACTGATTCTAAAAGTTTATGTGGAGAGACAAAAGATCCAGAGAAGCCAACACAATACTGAAGGAGAATACAGTTCAGGGAATGATACTACCCAAATCTAAGACTTAGTATAAAGCTACAGTAATCAAAACAGTATGGTAATGGTTAAAGAATAGATCAATTAAACAGAACATAGCTCAGAAATAGACCAATATAAATATAGTCAACTGATCTTTAACAAAAAAGCAAAGGCAATTCAATGGAGAAAAGACAATCTCTACAATAAATGGTACTGAACACGCCAGGCCCCCTTCCCCCAAAAAGTATCTAGAAACAGACCTTACACCATTCACATAAATGAACTCAAATCGAACACAAATGTAAATGTAAACGTAAATGTAAAATGCAAAATTATAACACAAAATGAAGTCTAGATGACCTTGAGTTTGGTAATGACCTTTTAGATACACTACCAAAGGCACAATCCAAAGAAAGAATAAGCCACACTTCACTAAAATTTAAAACTTCTGCTCTATGAGACACTGTCAAGAAAATGAAAAGACAAACCACAGACTGAAAGAAAATAGCTACAAAAGACATAAAGACTTAAAGCACTGTTAACCAAAATATACAAAGAACTCTTAAAATTCAACAATTATAAAACCTGAAAAACTCAATTTTAATAATGGACTAAAGATCTGAACACATGCCTCATCAAAGACAAATACAGATGGCAAATGGACATATGAAAAGATGCTTCACATCATATGCCATTTGGGAATTGCAAATTAAAAAAAACATTTTTTTAAGGGAAATTGCAAATTCAAACAACAATGTGATACCGATGCACAACTAATACAATGGCTAAAATAAAACCACTGACAACACCAAATGCTGCTGAGGATGTGAAGCAACGGAAACTCTCAGCCATTTCTGATGGGAATGCAAAATGGCATAGCCGTCTTTGGAAGACAGCTTGGCAGTCATTACCTCAGTATGACGTTCTGTGACCACAATTAAATGAAACTAGAAAGCAGTAACAAAAAGACAACTAGAAAGACTCCAAAATATTAACAAATTAACTGCAAAGTATTTGCATAATACCCTCCAGTTCCATCCACGTTGAAGCAAATGGTGGGTATTTGTTGTTTCTAATGGCTGAGTAATATTCCATTGTCTACATAAACCACATCTTCTTTATCCATTCATTTTTCGATGGACACTGAGGCTCCTTCCACAGTTTGGCTATTGTGGACATGGCTGCTAGAAACATTGGGGTGCAGGTGTCCCGGCGTTTCACTGCATCTGTATCTTTGGGGTAAATCCCCAGCAGTGCAATTGCTGGGTCGTAGGGCAGGTCTATTTTTAACTCTTTGAGGAACCTCCACACAGTTTTCCAGAGTGGCTGCACCAGTTCACATTCCCACCAACAGTGCAAGAAGGTTCCCTTTTTTCCGCATCCTCTCCATCATTTGTGGTTTCCTGCCTTGTTAATTTTCCCCATTCTCACTGGTGTGAGGTGGTATCTCATTGTGGTTTTGATTTGTATTTCCCTGATGGCAAGTGATGCAGAGCATTTTCTCATGTGCGTGTTATAAATTGCTTCTCAGTTCCAGTTCTCTGAAGATGTATTATGTGAATATGGAGAAAACGACTTGCTTTCACATTGCCTAAGTATTATTATACAGCAAATTACATACATTTAAGCAATAATGATTTTACATAAAAGGAATCAGAATCTGATGCTTATAAAGTAATAGTTCTATTGAGGATAAACACATAAAGGACTTTTAGATTACAAAATATTCTTAATTTTTAACCATTATTTTTGAAAATGTTTTAGCCCCGAGGCATTTTTTTCTGACTAAAGCCTGATGCAATTTGATAACCAGATCAGACTAAGATATAAGAATTAATAAGTTACGAGTATTTTTGTTTTTGAATATTTGTCTGGCATATAACTACACAATTTCCAGACACAAGAGTGTGAATGAGTTAATTACAAATACACACATTTTGTGTACTTCCTTTTTTTTTTCAAACAATTATATCTCTTTTCAAATTGCTTTTTCCTCTAATATTAAAGAAAATCCTAGAATGATTAACAGCTAGTATATTAACCCTTAGTAAAAAAAAAAATAGCAAGCTGCTTTTGACACTTTAATAACACGTGTATAGGTTCATCTCACTGGCATATTATCTGGCTAATTTCTTTATATATACTGTGAATGAATAACCTTACCTCCTATGTTATTTTATGTCAGTTTCAAATGTGAGCATCACTCTAATTCTATAGTCAATATCAGTATTCTCCATATTCAAATAATCCATCTTCAGAGAACTGGAACTGAGAAATAATTTATGACTTGTCTTACTTTTTTTAAACTTCAATTTATTAGCACTTATTAGCTGTCTGTCCTTTCTAATGCGTTAGGCAGTAAAGCTACAAAAAGAAAAAGATCATCCTTGCTCTCAAAGGATAGACAAAACTGAAAACAAGTAAGTGATAATACTGCATGAAAAAGGCAAAAATAAAAGTATGCACAAAGTTCACAAAGACAGTTAAGGAGGGAGAGGGGAAAAAAGATAGACTGAGAGAAAGAACACAGGAGTGACATATATTCATGTCTAGACACAAAATCTGAAGAGAAAAACCATATTCAACGTCTGATTTGAATAAACTTTAAAATATGAAAACACCTGTTTTAAACATGGACATTCTTCATATGCATAGCTGTAATACTAAGACCCACAAATACTCATGGAAAATAAATGTTTTCTTCCTGCCTCACAATTCATCCTCCCCAGTCCTTGGATAATGTCTGTCATACTTATTATAGATATCTTTATTCAACCTAATTCCAGAAACCACATACATTGCTCCTATATCTTTCTTCATGTAAAATGTTTTGACTGTTCTACTTTTCTAGCTCACCCTATACACATTTCCTTTTCCTTTTCTTTTAAGATCTCATCCAGGTTCTATCAAGTCAAAATTCAAGACCGTAATTTTGAGACAACTCCTCAGAAAATACAACTATTCTCCATCCAACTAGGAAATTATTATGATTAAAAGATAGTCTATTATAAATGATTCACTTAGAGAGATCTTGAAAAATACAATTCGATTTTTAATAACATTACTTCTAGTATAAAAAAACAACTTGTTTCTGCTTACCACTTCTAATGGCTGTGTTTTCCAATAGTTCTGTCTGAAGTTGCAGTTCAGCTTCCCCAAGTATCTTTAGAACTGAATCTGTAGGACTTCTCCCCCAGACTTTTCTTGGAGATCCACCAGGATCTAATTTAATAACCTCTCCCATTGTATGTTCTATAAGAAAAAGACACGAAAACAAATTTCATGGATAGAACATAATACTATTACTGTATTATAAAGCAGATTTAAGATCTATCCAATTGAACACATCACAAGAAAGAAAGATCCTATATGCTGATGATGCTTTAAAAAACTTTCAAGGTGGCTGAGTCAGTTAAGTGTCCAACTTTTGATTCTGGCTCAGGTCATAATCTCAGAGTCAAGAGACTGAGCCTATGTCAGGCTCCACACTCAGTGGGGAATCTCTTCTCTCTCTCTCACTGCCCCTCTCCGTACTCTCTCTCTCAAATAAATAAATCTTTTAAAAACCATTTTAAAAAATAAAAGACTTTCAGAGAATGATGAACAGAATGAATGATGAATGGCATTAGTAATATTAGCAATAAAAATATAGAATTATAAATCCCTTTTAAAATACTTAGGGGGACACCTGGGTGGCTCAGTGATTGAGCGTCTGCCTTTGGCTCAGGTCATGATCCTGGGATGGAATCCCACATCAGGCTCCCTGTAAGGAGCCTGCTTCTCCCTCTGCCTATGTCTCTGCCTCTTTTCTCTGTGTCTCTCATGAATAAATAAATACAATCTTTAAAAAGAATAAATAAAATAAAACAGAATACTTATGGAGGGGCACCTGGGTGGCTCAGTTGGTTACACGTCTGTCTCTGGATTTTGGCCCCACGTTGGCTCTGCACTTAGTGCCAAGTCTGCTTAGGTTTCTCTCTTTCTCCCTCTGCCCCTCTCCCACTAAAATAAATAAATAAAATCTTAAAAAAATATTATAGGGGGCAGGATCAAGATGGAAGAATAGGACGATCAAGAACCTGGGCAGCCCCGGTGGCACAGTGGTTTAGCGCCACCTGAAGCCCGGGGTGTGATCCTGGAGTCCCGGGATCGAGTCCCATGTCAGGCTTCCTGCATGGAGCCTGCTTCTCCCTCTGCCTGTGTGTCTGCCTCTCTCTCGCTCTCTCTGAATAAATAAGTAAATAAATCTTTTTTTTTTTTTAAAAAAAGGAAGATCAAGAACCCAAGTCTTCTTATGGACACACCAAAACCTACAACTATATGTAGAACAATTATCTCTGAGAACAAATGGAAGACTAGCAAAAGATCAGGTAGAACTAAAAATATAAAGAAAAAAACACATTGAGATGGGTAAAGGGGTGGAGATGCAATTTAGTCAGGGCTCACATTCCTGGCATGGTGACTCACAAGTGAGTGATATCACAACTGTTGGGACCCTCCTTGAGGACTGAGGGGTCTGGGACCCCATGAGGTTCCACAGCCCAGGAGACCTGCACCAGAAAGACAAGAATCCATAACGTATAGCTTCAATGACCAAGGGGCCTTGCTTATGTTTGGGAGAGCCAGAGACTAGTAGGAAATTGCAACTCCACTCTTAAAGAGCTTTTGCACAATATCATTGACTTTAAGTTCCAACACAACGTAGCAGTTTGAAAACTGCCTGGATTACAAGTGAAGGAAATCTACTAACTTTAGTATGTGTCAGAAGGGCAGGGATCTGTTGGAAAGTTCTCCAGAGATGGAAGTGGTGTGTACAATTTTTCTTATCCTCCTTCTACCTAGCTGACACCCAGCACTATTGGGTGCACGCCCACCCTCCCTCCTTTTTTATTTTTTTTTAAAGCTAGGTATATATATTTAATTTACTCATTTATCCATTTTCATTCGTTCACTCTTTTATTTAGGGTGCAGCAAGGAGAAGGGCAGAGCCTGATGTGGGACTTGATTCTACAACCCCAAGATCATGACCAGAGCAGAACTCAAGAGTCAGATGCTCAACCAACTGAGCCACCCAGGTGCCCCTGGTGGGTGCCTTTTCTGACACTGTCCACCTATTGTGCTAGCACCACTAGTTCTACTGTGGCATTCCCTTGTGGATTTGCCCCACCCAACGTGTCTACCCTAGCTCAGAGTCCCTTCCCTAGCATACTCTGTAAGCAGCCTAGGCTGGTAAGGAGCCCTTCCCAAGCAATTCCCTGTTCTACCACTTGTAGAGAGTACCCTCAGTTGGCCCCAAGAGACCCTCCTAAGTGAACTCAATTTGAAGGATCAGTCCTGTATTAGAACACCTGCAACAGTTGCAACCAGACCTCACAAAAAGCCACACACAGGGCCAGCCCCACTCATTAGTATGCATGCAGTAGTCAAAGTCTGACCTCACAGAAAGCTGTGTACACCAGTGGGTCTGCAATAATCTTGACCTAGCCACAACAGAAGGGTGCAGGTAGCTCACATAAGAAACACTCACAGGGAACCTGGCTGCTCAGGTGACCATGGAGGTTTGTGCTACAAGGCCCCTTCTGCATAAAGCCACTCCTTCAAAACCTACAGACATAACTGATCAACCTAATACACAGAAACAAAGTGAGGCAAAATGTGGAGACAGAGAAATATGTTCCAAATAAAAGCAAGACAAAAGCTTAGAAAAAGAACTAAACAAAATGGAGATAAGCAATCTACCAGATAAAGAGTTTAAAGTAATGGTCATAAAGACACTTACTGAACTCTGAAGAAGAGAAAAGAGTGAGAACTTCAACAAAGAGATAGAAACTATAAAAAAGAACCAATCAGAGCTAAAGAATACAATAACTGAAATAACAAATACACTAGAGGGGATTAACAGATTAGATGATGCAGAAGAAAGGATCAATAATCTGGAAAGCAGTGATGCCTGGGTGGCTTAGTGGTTGAGCATCTGCTTTCAGCTCAGGGTGTGGTCCCATGGTCCCAGGACTGAGTCCCACATCAGACTCCCTGCAATGAAGCCTGCATCTCCCTCTGCCTCTCATGAATAAATAAATAAAATCTTAAAAAAAAATCTAGAAAGCAGGGTAGAGGAAATTACCCAATCAGAACAGCAATAAGATTTTTATTTTTATTATTTCTTAAAGATTTTGTTTATTCATGAGAGACACAGAGAAAGAGGCAGACACATAGGCAGACATCCACAGGGAGCCTGTTGCGGAATTTGATCCCAGGATCACGACCTGAGTCACCACTGAGCCACCTAGGTGTCCCCAAAAAAATAATTTTTAAAAGTGAGAATAGTTTAAAGGCCCTTTGGGACAGCATCAAGGGTATTAACATTAGCATTATAGGGTCCCAGAAGGAAAAGAGAGAAAGGGACAAAAAATCTATATGAAGAAATAATGGCTGAAAATTTCCCTAACCTGGCCAAGGTAATATACATCTAATTCTAGTAAGCACAGAGTCCCAAATAAGATGAACCCAAAAAGACCCACACCAAAACATATTACAATTAAATTATCAGGAATTAAAGATAAAGAGAGAATCTTAAAAGCAGCAAGAGAAAAACAACTAGTTAATTACAAGGGAACCCCATAAAACTATCAGCTATTTTTTCAGCAGAAACTTAACAGGCCGGAAGGGAGTGGCATGATATACTCAAAGTACTGAAAGGAAAAGACTTATAAACAAGAATACTCTACCTGGCAAAGTTATCACTCAGAGCTGAAGGGAGATCAGTTTCCCAGACAAAGAAAAGCTGAAGGAGTTCATCAATACCAAACTGGTTTTCCATGAAATGTTGAAAGAATTTCATTAAACAAAAAGAAAAGACTGTAACTAGAAATGAGAAAATTAAAGAAAAAATCTTACTGGTAAAGACTATAATTAGAAATGAGAAAATTAAAGAAAAAATCTTACTGGTAAAGGTAAACAATACAAAGGTCATGGATCAATCTCATATCTAATATGAAGTTTAAAAGACAAGAATATTAAAATCATCTAGACCTACAATCATTAATCAAGAGCTACACAAAATAATAAGATGTAAAACATGACATCAAAAACAAAATGCTGCGGAGGTAAAAGTAATGCTTTTAGAATGCGTTTGAACCTTCAACTTAAAACAGACTGTTAGATATACAGGATGTTATATATGAATCTCATGGTAATATAAACCAAATACCTATTGATAGGTACAGAAAAAATAAACAGAAAGAAATACAAATATAACACCAATCACAAGGGAAGAGCGCAAGAGAAGAGAATAGTAACACAGAAGAACTGCCAATTACAGAAAACAATCAAGTAAATGGCAGTAAGTACATATCGATCAATAACTATTTTTAATGTAAATCAACTACATGCTTTAAACAAAAGACAAAGGGTGGTTGAATGGATAAAAAAAAAAATCAATGCCCATATACACACTACCTACAAGAGACTCACTTCAGATCTACGACACATACAGACAAGTGAACTGAAGGGATGGAGAAAGGTATTCCATGCAAATGAAAAACAAAGAAAGCTGAAGTAGCAATATTTAATGCAGAAAAAAATAGATTTTAAAAGAAAGACTGTAACAAGTGACTATGAAGGGCATTACATAATGATTGCATACATCAAACAAGAGGATAGAAATATCAATGCATCCAACACAGGGGCACCTAAATCCATAAAGCAAGTATTAACAAACATAAAGAGAGAGACTGATGATAATACAATAATAGTAGGGGACTTTAATATTCCACTTTCATCAATGAATAGATCATCTAGATAGAAAAATCAATAAGGAAACATTGGTCCTAAATACATCAGACCAGATGGATTTAACACATATATACAAAACACTCTACCCCAAAACAGCAGAGTACACATTCATTTCAAATGCACATTCTCCAGGATGGAGCATATGAAAGCCACAAAACCAATCTCAATTAAGAAAACTGAAATCATACCAAGCACCTTTTCCAAACACAACAGTATAAAACTAAAAATGAAAAATTGTCTTGTTTTGTTTAAGCAGAAGAAAACTGTAAAACACAAATATGTGAAGTCTAAGCAAATCAATGAGTCAATGAAGAAATCAAAAAATACCTTGAGACAAATGAAAATGAAAATACAATGTTCCAAAATCTATGGGAGCAAAAGCAATTCTAAGAGATAAGTTTATAGTGGTATGCAGGCCCATCTCAAGAAACAAGAAAAATCTCAAATTAACCATACATAATTCTACATATAAAGGAACTACAAAGAACAAACAAAGCCTAAAGTCAGTAATACACATCCTTATGTTCACTGCAGCATTATTTACAACAGCCAATATATTGAGGCAATCTAAGTGTTTATCGATAGATGAATAGGGAAAGATGATGTGGTATATAACTGTAACCTGAACAACACAGGTTTGAACAGCCTTGGGTCCACTTGTATGTGGACTTTCTTCAATAAATGCAATATAGCACTTTAAGAATATTTTCTATTCTTATGATTTTCTTAGTAACATTTTCTTTTCTCTAGCTTATTTTATTGTAAGAATACATTATAATACATATAAATACAAAATATGTGTTAATCAACTATTTATGCTATTAGTAAGGTTTCAAATCAATAGTAGGCTAATAGTAGTAATTAAATGTTTGGGGAGTCAAAAGTAATATGCAGATTTCTGGCCACACAGATTTGGATTCCCAACCCCTGTATTGTTCAGGGTCAATTACGTGTGTGTATGTGTGTGGACATTTATACACACAAAGGAAATTACGTAGCCATTAAAAAAAGGGAAATTTTGCCATTTGCAACATGGATGGACACTGAGGGTCCATATGCTAAATGAAATAAGTCAGAGAGAGAAAAACAAATAATGTATGGTTTTACTTATATGTGGAATCCAAAAAACTAAATAAATGACTAAATTCAGAAACATATATACAGAGAATAGTCTGGTGGTCACCAGAGGGGAGGGCATAGGGAGGATAGAGGAAGTAGGGATGGGGGTTAAAAGGTACAAACTTTTGGTTAAAAAATAAATAGAACAAGGGGATACAATGTACAGCATAGAAAATATGGTCAATTATATAAATCAACCTTGTACAGTGATAGATGATAGCTAGATGTATCTTGATTACTTTGTAATTTATATAAATGTTGAATCACTATGTTGTACATCTGAAAGTAACAAAATATTGCATGTTAACTAGGCTTCAATAAAAAAGTAAACAATATAAATTAAATTCTAGTTTCAAGGAATATAAAAATAGAAAAAAATAGTGCTTCTTCAAAATTTTGATTTGAGAGTATTTTTGAAAATTAAGACTATTAAACAATAATTTGGGGTGTACAAAAGAGAAGAAATAGAAATTAATATTTTGTTTCTACAAATTTAATGAAAGAAAATAGAAAACGAATCCTAAATGTCCATATGGTTTAAACGTAGATAAAAGTATTTCTAAGAAAATTTATTTTAGTTTAGCTTACATATCTTTTTAAAAAAGATTTTATTTATAGATTTATTGACAGACAAAGAGTGCGTGCACCACAAGCAGGCATATGGGTAGAGGCAGAGGCAGAGGCAGAGGCAGAGGGAGTGGGAGAGGGAGAGGGAGAGGGAGAGGGAGAAGCAGGATCCTCACTGAGCAGAGTATGATGTGGGGCTTGATCCCAGGACCCCAGGATCACAACCTGAGCAGAAAGCAGATGCTTAACTGACTAAGCCACCCAGGTGCCCTGAGTTTAGCTTACATATCTTCAGTAGGCAACTGACATTGTCTTTTTGGCAATAATTCTGGAGTAACTTTTAAAATAAAATTTAGCAGAGCAAAAAATGGGAAATTATCTATTGAGATTTGATTCTTCAGAGCCTTCTGTAATAATACACAAAGCATCTAAGTACCTAGCAATAGCAGTCATAGACAAGGTGCAATCTCACATATTACAGCATATAAAAGTCATATAAAATTTTAATGGTATTCAAATACAAAATGTTGATACAAATCTGTATGTACTAGTTCCTTGAAAGTATGAATCTGCAAATTAGCAGGTGAAATTAAGTTTTATAAAGCAAAAATAATTCCCAGTAGGGAATCAATTTTTTTAACTTCCTGTATTTGACAGAGAGAGAAAGTACAAGCAGGGGGAGCAGGAGTGGGAGCAGTAGAGGGAGAAGCAGACTCCCCACTGAGAAGGGAGCACGATCTGGGACTCAATCCTAGGACCCTGGGATCATGACCCAAGCTGAAGGCAGACACTTCACCAATCAAGCCACCCAGGTCCCTGGAGATCAATTTTTAAAAGGATAGTTAAAAAGTAGAAAACTCAGAAACAGACCTATAACTTAGAGGCATGTGGTATTTAACACAGACGTCAAAACAATATAGTAGGGAATGGAATGTCTCTTTAACAAAACTGGAAAAACTAAAGTCCATATGAAACGATATGAACTTAGTTCCCTTTGACGTAGGGAGGGAAAACCAGGTAGAGTTGATGGTCTCTTTGAGCTGAGGTAATAGATCGGAAGTCCAGGAGGCAAAAGTGGCTAATGTTGGCAGGACAGAGTACTGAAGAGTAGAAAGCTACACAAAGAGAACTTGGAAGAACCATAGAGCTTCTTGGATTCTTAAGCTGCATACCGATCAGCATACACATGGGAAATTACTATATCTAGGGAAAAGATGTCCCAAAAGGAGTTAAACTTGGAGTTAAAAAAGGTCAGAAATAGTCCCTCTTCCCACCAGCCAGAAAAAAAAGTCTTATAATTCACAAGTCATTAGGCAGATTACTCAGAGAGGTTTTAGACTTAGTAAAAGAGGAGAGATTAGCCATAGACATTGCTCCACCTACCAAAGCTTAAAAGCAAGACCTAAAAGGGTCAAGTTATTTACAAGTAACTGAACTGTGTTGGAACAAAAATCAAGGATATTTATAGGAATACAAAAATATACAATCACTCATCTAGGTAAAAATCATGGTTTGGCTTCCAAACAAAAAATTGACCAAGCACGCAAAAAAGCAAAAGAATCCAACCTTTAATAAAGAGGAAAAAAATCAATCGAGTAATACCAACCTAAAAATGACAGATGACCTTGTCAGTATAATTGAATTCTGTATGTTCAATAAGCTAGAGAAAGAAGTAATGATAATTACAGAAAAGGAAAACAGTGAGAAGATCCATTTAAATTTCTAGAAAAAAAACTAAATAAGCTGGAAAAAAATGGCAAAAATTATCCAAATTTAATGAAAGCTACTCACAATTGCAAGCAGCTGAACAAAACCCAAGCAAAAGAAACAAGAAAATGACATCAAAGCACATCATAATGAAATTTACTAAAACCAAGTCTTAGGGGAAAGATTTAAAAACATCTAGAAGATGGGACACCTGGGTGGCTCAGCGGTTTAGCGCCTGCCTTTGGCCCAGGGCATGATCCTGGAGTCCCAGGATCGAGTTCTGTGTCAGGCTCCCAGCATGGAGCCTGCCTATGTCTCTGCCTCTCTCTCTCTCTCTCTCTGTGACTTTCATAAATAAATAAAAAAAAATTTAAAAAAAACAGACTAACAGTTTGTATTTTTTGTTTAGCTTGTCTAACTCAGCATAATGCATTTTTTTAAGATTTTATTTATTTATTCATAAGAGGCACAGAGAGATAGGCAGAGGAAGAAGTAGGCTCCCTGCAGGGGAGCCTGATGTGGGACTTGATCCCAAAACCCCAGGATCAAGACCTGAGCCAAAGGCAGACACTCAACCACTGAGGTACCCAAGCATCCCACATAATGCTTTTTGTGATTTATCTGCATTGTGATTATCAATAGTTTGTTTCATTAAAAAAAAAATCTCTATTTAAAATTTTTGTTATTGATAAAGTCACTTCTACTTTTTTTGCTTAATGTTAGCTGGTATATCCTTCTCCATTCCCCCTCTTCTAGTCTTTTGGTGTCTATATATTTAAAATAGGTTTCCGCCTATAAGAAGTATATTTTTGGGTGTGCTTTTTTTAATCCACTCTTATCAGCTTTAACTTGGTTATTGAGACCATTTATACTTAATGTGATTCTTAATATGGTTCCATCTAAAAATGCCATTTTGCTATTTGTTTTTTGTTTGTCTTATCCATTCTTTGTTTCCTTTGCCCTTTTGTTTTTCTTTTTCTTTTTTTAAGATTTCATTTATTTATTCATCAGAGACACAGAGAGAGGCAGAGACACAGGCAGAGAGAAAAGCAGGCTCCATGCTGGGAGCCCAATGTAGGACTCGATCCCGGGACTTTGGGATCACGCCCTGAGCCAAAGGCAAATGCTCAACAGCTGAGCCACCCAGGCGTCCCGTTTTTCTTTCTTTTGGATAGAGTATTTTTATGACTCCATTTTATCTCCGTTATTGGCTTATTAACTGCAGTTTATTCTTTTATTTTAGTGTTTATTCTTGAGTTTGTAGCATACATCTTTAACTTATCACAGTTTATCTTCTAGCAATTGATTATATTTCACATATAGTTTAAGAGCCTTACAACAGTATCAATTTATTTCCTCCCAGTCATTGTGCTGTTGTTTTTGTTTGTTTTTAACTTATGCTATAAACCCCATAATACATTATGATCATTTATTCTTTAAGGAGTTTTAAATAATAATAGAAAAAGCTTCTGTATCTACACATATAGTTATTGTTTCCAGTGGTCTTCATAATATTTGAATATTTGTGTAAATCAGATTTCCATGTGGTTATCATTTTTTTCTGCCTGAAGGACTTTCTTGAACATTTCTTATAATGTAGACCTGCTGGTGAGGACTCATTTCAGCTTTTGTACATCTATAAAAGTGTTTATTTTGCCTTCCTTCTGCAAAGATACTTTTTTTGGGTATGGAATTCTAACTTTGATATTTTTTTTCTTTTAGTACTTTAATGATACTGTACCAATGTCTTCTAGTTTCTTATTTATTGTGGTAAGAACCTTCTATCATTCTTATAGTTATTCATCTGTATGTAATATGTCTTATTTCTTCTAGATTTTTTTTAAGATTTTATTTATTTATTCATGACAGACAGAGAGAGAGAGAGAGAGAGAGAGAAGGAGAGAGAGAGGCAGAGACACAGGCAAAGGGAGAAGCAGGCTCCATGCACTGGGAGCCCGATGTGTGATTCGATCCCGGGTCTCCAGGATCACGCCCTGGGCCAAAGGCAGGCGCCAAACCGCTGCGCCACCCAGGGATCCCTGTTAGTCTGTTTAAATGAAATTCTAGAACAAAGAAAGTTAATCTAAGATAGAAAAATTCAGAAAAAAGTCCCCTCTGGGAGGCTAGATGCAGAAACTGGGAAGAGGCATGAAATTTTTTGTTTGGGAAGAGAGGGTTTTCTGTATATTGATAGGGGTTTGGGTTACATAGGGTTATATCTGCTAAAACTCAGCAGATGGTTGTCGACTCTTGATTTTGGCTTAGGTCATGATCTCAGGGTCATGAGATCAAGCTCTCTGTCAGGATCTGTGCTGGGCATGCAGCCTGCTTAAGATTCTCTCTCTCTCTCCTTCAGTAACCTCCCCATTGCTCATATATGGGCTATCTCTGAAAAAATTTTTAAACCCCCAGCAAATGTACTTTTAAAATATCTGCATTTCATTGTATGTAAATTTAACGTAAAAAAAACTCTAAAAAATATTGAACTCCATTTAATAATATGTATACTATGAAGTACTTGGGACAAAGTGTACCAATATCTGCAATGACTTTTAAACTGCATCAAAAAATAAGATACACTAATTGTTAGATAGAAGGATGGACAGGTATGTGATCAAGCAAACACAGTAAAATATTAATGGTATACTCTCAGTGGAGAGTGGTGTTCACTGTGAAATTATTTCAATTTTGCTATGTTTGAAATTGTTCATAATAAAATCTCAAAATAAAAATGAAATTGTTCAAAATAAAATCATAATAAAATCAAATAAAATCATAAGTAAATCATGTACGATCATACAATGGACTATTATTACACAGCTATAAAAAAGATGAAGGGAATTTTTAATGTAGTGAAATGATTTAAAATACACTTATTTAGAAAATAAAAATAAATGATATATAACATATAACATAAAGGTATAAAATATGTATCTATAGAGAGATGGAAATGGAGTATATGCTGAGGTAGGGAGAAATTTTATACACTGTTTATATTATGTAAAAACTTATCACATAAATATATTGCCTGCTTATGTTAAACGTGATTTTTGAACTTATGAGACAAAGTGTTATTCATAACATTATTCTCAGTCTCATGCTAGTTTTTCATATAAAAGTGCTTTTAATAAGGTATCTCATATGTCCTGATATATTTGTCTTTGAAAGGTCTATATAAATCATTCAAAATTACCCTATTTTTTAATTTTTTAAGATTTTATTTATTTATTCATGAGAGAGAGAGAGAGAGAGAGTGAAAGAGAAAGGGGGGGGCAGAGACACAGGCAGAGGGAGAAGCAGGCTCCATGCAGGGAGCCTGATGTGGGACTTGATCCCTCGACTCCGGAATCACGCCCTGAGCAAAAGGCAGCCGCTCAACCACTGAGCCACCTAGGAGTTCCAAAATTACCCAATTCTTCTGTTTTTATTCTGCATATGTTCTTTCTTCCTACTTTTAAAGAAAGTGTGGCAGGATTTTTTCATCTTATATAAAACTTACTTGAACCTCTCTACTTTTGCTTTCATTTCACCATCAGACTGGTGATAGTTTTTTGCCTCAGAGGTGTTCTAAATCATTATAGCTCCATCACTCGAGAGATCTCACAACATAAGTTGTGTTCATCATATTTATGTAATTAATGACCAATTTTCATGTATAAGAGCTATGCTACATGAAAGGGAGTACAACTCTCATGAGAGAAGATAGATGATTATCTTATGGGAGATGTCTATTGATTAATAACCAACACAAATATCACACAGATACTTGAATTATCTAACAAGGGTTTTAAAAGTTATTATAAAATATTTCTAGGAAACAATCATGAACACTCTTTACAACAACGAAAAACAGAAGGTCTGAGAAAAGAAACTGATGATGTTAAAGAAAATGTTAAGAAATTTCAATTTCAATACATGTAAATAAAATTTTACTGGAAACACAGCCATGTTAAAACATTTGCATATTGTCTATTGCTGCTTTTACACTCTAGTGACAGAGTACAGAAGCTGCAACAGAGTCCTTACGGCCTGCAAAGCCTAAAATAATTACTATCTGGCCATTCACAGAAAACATTTGCTAACCCTTGTTTCAAAGACTGCTCTCTGCACTCAGAGCAAGTTTATACTGTTTGAAAGAGCCAATGTACAGTACCCTTCATGATCATCCCTCCTTACCTCTTCTAGGGCTTCTTACTTGCCATTCTTTGACTTGACTTCTGAACTTTGCCATCCATGCTGAATTATACCAAGTTCCCTGAATTTTACATGCCCTTTCATCTGGGTTCTAGTTCATCTATGCCTAAAACACTTGGCTTAGCTTTTGGTTAACTACTTACCCTTGACTCATCCTTTTTTCCAGAAATCATTTCCTTGGGTTCCTCAACTCCAATTTATGTATAAGGATACATATTCTTACAGTAGCCTAAAATTATTTCTAGTATATTCCTTATCAATTACAATTGCCTTGTCTCCCTCTCCCCCAGGCCCTAAGCTCATTAAGGAGGACTATGTCTTAACCATTATTGTATCTTCATTGCTGAGGAATACGTGGCATTTAATGAGATTTAATAAAGAACTGAGTAACCAAAATAAAAGACACCATAGTTTGGAGTCTTTGAGCTTTTCTCCAATGCAAGAAAGAATTCTACGAAAATAGTCCATTAAAAAAATTACTTAAAACTAAATTTAGTTGGTTGACAATCAGACCTGCCCTTTCAGAATGTAAGCACCACAAGAGCACATGTTTTCATTTATTGTTGTATCTTCCTCAGTAACTTGGACAATGCAAGAAAATAGTTGCTCAGGGACGCCTGGGTGGCTCAGTTGTTGAGTGTCTGCCTTTGGCTCAGGGCATGATCCTAGGTCGGGGGATCAAGTCCTACATCGGGCTCCCTGAGCAGAGCCTGCTTCTGTCTGTGTCTCTGTGCCTCTCATGAATAAATAAATAAAATCTTAAAAAAATAAAATAAAAGAAAATAGTTGCTCAATAATTATTACTGAATAAAGGAATCTTTAAGTGAGATCTTTTCGATACCTCTGACTACATACCTAAGGGATCTTTCTGAGATACTGTCAAAGTTTGCTACTTTGGTTCTCATCAAGAATTGTTCCTAGTAACAGATTAAAGTAATACAACTGGTAGAAAGAGTTAATGTAATACAATCTAAATATGTATCATTAGTTCTCTCTCTCATACCACATAATTTTGTAATAAAAATCCTTGTGTTTTTTTTTTTAAGGTTTAATTTATTTTTTCATGAGAGACATATAAGGAGAGGTAGAGACATAGGCAGAGGAAGAAGGAGGCTCCCTGTGGGGAGCCCGATGCAGGACTCAATCCCTGGACCCCGGGATCATGACCTGAGCCGAAGGCAGACGCTCAACCACTGAGCCACCCATGTTCCTCGAAATCCTTGTGTTTCTTAAGGATGAATAGTTTTCTCTATTTTTCACATACAAATAAATCTTTGCAGCCTCTCCTCAGTCCCTCTACCTGTTCTTTCTTTCCAAGTATCCAGTATACAAATTTACAAGTGTGCTAGGCCAACACAGAATATTAACATTTTATACATACTTTCAGTTGCAGAAAAGGATGTGTCCAATGTCAACTCATCCAGAGGAATCACAAGTTGACCTCCTGCCTCCCATTTCTTGCGATCAGATGAAACTGATTTTTCTTTTTCATGCTCTTTGGCATCTTCATTAACAACTATCTCACATGTATCAGAGTGACATTGCTTTTCTTCCTCATCTTCTTGAGCTTTAAGATTTTGATTTAACCTACGTAGTATTTCCCGCTTACTCTGAAACAGTTAAAATGTTAAATAAACTTTAATAAGTATACAATTAAGTAAAATGATTGACAGAAAGAGTTTGAAAATTGTACTTACTGAAATAGCACTGTTAGTCTTCTGCATGTCTTCTGAGGTTTCCTGGGTATCACTTAAACTTCTATCCTATAAATACAGATAGTCACAGAGTAAGAAAAATGCTATTTTAAATGTCTACCTTAAAAATTTTGGTTTTGTTACTTTTTGTTTTCCATTAAATTGCTCCTTGTGAATATTTTTATCCCTGTAAAATGTTAATATAACTTCCTTCATTATCAGAAATGAGAAATAGTTAAAAATAATCAAGTAATAGACTTAAAAACAGAACAGCCAATTCTCAATTGTCTTATTTTTAGATTACTGATCACATATTTAACTACATTATACTCTTCCTTTTTGGCATCTGATTTTTGGTAATTTTAGGTCAGTGGTACAAATAAAAAGAAAATTAACTCATATACTCCTCCTGCCCTTTGTTAAGAGAGAGAGAGTGTGTACACTCATGCAAGGAAAGGAGAGAGGGAGAGAGAAAATCCACACCCAGCACAGAGCCCAAACATAGGGCTGAATTTCATCACCCTGGATCATGACCTCAGTCAAAATCAAAAGTCAGATGCTTAACCAACTGAGCTATCCAGGCGCCTCAACTTATATACACTCTTAATTAAACCTAGGGAGTTTTGGTGGATAAAATAATTCTAGCTAGGCTGTGTTATTTTGATGCTGTCTTTATGTTTCATGTATATATATTCCTATTAAGCCATACTACTAAACATAATTGAGAATTGGTTTCTCTCTATAAGCAAAGAAATAGTAAGTTCTGAGCCCTTTAGACCAACAATAATAAAAATTCTGTCTTTTGATTAGTACAATCATAGTGATGTAGACCAACAAGAATTTTTAAACACACAAAAAGAAGAAATTAGTAGTTATGAAAGCAAAAAAAAAAAAAAAGTACCTGAAAGATGCAGAGTAAGAAAGAGTAATTTTCAAGGTTTTAAGTAAACAATATTTACCAAGACAATAAATAAAGAAAAGCACTTCATGACACAGATTACCTCAAATTTTGTAATATTTGATTAAAATACAAAAAAGTATACTGGTCAGTTTTAAAGTAAATACAAGTAAATGAGACAAAGAGGATTTTACCCAATAAAGTAGTCAGGAATTAGCAGTCGCTACAACCAGAGAGATGAACAGCTAGTTGAGATGTGAGACTGGGTACAGGAAGGAAACCACACAGTGGTATCTAAAGTTGAAGTGAACAACGCAGCACACACAAAATCATTATCAGAAAGAAAAAGAGACTAAACCTTCTTGAAAAAAAAAATAGTTTCTTACATGAAATTCTTGAGAGTGACCAAGAAAGTTGTATTTTCCTACTCAGTCTTATTTTCAAAATAAACACAAAGGGTATAAAAAAATGGTGTACTAATATCAGTGTTGACTGTAAAAACTTAATGAAACTCAGCAATTAAAAGGCAGAGACATTAATTAAAAAGACAAGAGAAAATCAGATTAATATGTTAAATGATTCAATAGACTTTTTCCCTCCTGTGTGTTGAATTCTAGGCTGAAATTCCACATGATGAGCCCATTTCCTTTAATCCTAGAACAGTGTTTTCATGTCTTAGAGGAACACCTGACATATACTTCTAAGTTTAAACTTTTTACTTGCCCACAGTTCTTTGTTTCATTATCCATATAGCATGACAGAGATTCCTAAGCAGGAGGTAAAAGAAGTAATTGGAGGGTTAAGTATAATTATATTAAATCCTCTAACATTTGTTACATCAAAGATTTATTTATTTATTTTATGTTTTGAGTAACTCTTTTTTTAATAATAAATTTATGTTTTATTGGTGTTCAACTTACATCAAAGATTTAAAAATAAATGTAAACATGTCTTGGACTTTATTCCTAGAGTTAATTAATTAAAGTACCAAAGAGACATTATTTTAGAGAAAAATGAACCTTTTTTTAAAAAAAATCTCTGTTAATTGTGAGAGCTGGGGTACAAAAATGTTGCATTATTTTCTGTACATTTCTGTATATATTTTATTTATTCAATATTCTTTTATTTTTATTTTTTGTGTTCACATTTTTGAAATGTTTTAAATTATTTTTTATTGGAGTTTAATTTGCCAATGTATAGCATATCACCCACTGCTCATCCCATCAAGAGTTCAATATTCTTTTAGAGTAAAAATGAGAGACAATCAGTTAAATCTATTTTTATGTATTTTATGTATAAACCTCTGTATTGATGTATAAACCCATGAGTAATGAGGCTCCAATACTCAGAGTAATCCATACACAAAAATCTTAAGAAGTTTTTTTTTCCCTAGAAAAACTTAATGAAACATTAGCCAATTAATGTAATCTCATTAAATTTAATCCTTCTGATAATCTTTAGCTTTGAGGAGTTCTAAATTTTAGAAAACTTACCATACCCACTTCTTTCAAAGCTGACGTCACAGAAATAACAGATCTCATCTGTTGCTTTGATGGAGAGCCACCTGCTTCATGTTGTCCCAAAGGTGGAGACATATCAGAATTCTTTACTCCTTTAGCCACCAACTATAATGAAGAATTTAAATACGTTTGCAAATTGATATTTGTATGAAGAGATAAAACGGTATATATAGGATCACTATTTATCCACTTTATCTAAAGGTACAGTGTTTTCATTTCTCAATTTTTATTGTGCAAGACAATGTGCTAGGTCTGAGGAAAGATCAGAAAAGAGAAACATCTCTGGCCTCAGATGTAAACATAATTATGTCTCCTGTAGTACTAACTCCTTTCCATTTCATTAACAATGTTTCATTAAGTAATCTTTTAAAAAAATCCTGACTTGTAAAAAATTAAGACATCAGTCCCTTCACTTTAATTTTAATTACAACATTTGATGGGAAGAAAAAAATATTTTACTTCTTAATCTTACAATTCAAAAAGAAATGCTTGTGCAAATTCTGAAAGTTTGGCACAATCTTCTTAAAGTTTGAACATCAATCACCTACCATGAACCCTCATTACAAAAATGTCAACATAATGGAAGAATGGAAGAAATGGAGGCATGGAAGAAATGATAAGTGCAGGTAACAAGAATTTAACTCACTAAAAAATATCATGTTATATTCATATATGTGTTCATCTTTATCTTATCATTTATACTCTGTGAAATAAGATATGGAATCATTACTAAATATAAGGAAATGGCATTTACAGGTATACTCATAGCAAGTCTGCTCCCTACTTATTTCTCTCCTTCAAACAATTAAACAAAAATTTCTGGGGGGTATACATTTCGACTGCAACATTTATTGAGGTAGCAATACAATTATAACATCTTGTTGTCTGGACTCTCATTTTATACTAATATCTATGTTGTTCAAAAGAAGGTGGCAATAATGAACACAGTATTGAATGACAAAAGTTCAAGGAATGATTCTACCCAGCTTCTTCAAGTCTTAATACAAAGACAGTGTGGCACTGGTCAAAGAATAGACAAACAGAACAATGCAACAGAATATAGCTCAGTAATGGACTCACATAAACACAGTCAAATGATCTTTAACAAAGGAGCAAAGACAAGTTAATGGAAAAAGGAGTCTTTACAACAAATAGTGCTGCGATATCTAGACATCGTAGGCCAAAATAAAAGGGATCTAAACAAAGACTTTAAACCAAAAATTAACTCAAAATTCATTATAGATTTAAATGCAAAATGCAAAACTATAAAACTCCCAGAAGGTAACATAGGAGAAAACCCAGATGATTTTGGGATTGGCAATACTTTTTAGATATAACACTAGAGGTACAATCATGAACGATGAATAAATAAGCTGGACTTCACTAAAATTCAAAACTTTTGCTTTTTGAAAGATAACTGTCAAGAGAAGAAGACAAGCCACAGACTTGGAGAAAATATTTGCAAAAGACAGAAAGACTTAAAGTGCAGTTAACCAAAATATAAAAAGAACTCTTAAAATTCAATAAAAAAGCAAACCACCTAATTAAAAAAATGAACTAAAAATCTGAATAGATACCTCACCAAAGACAAATACAAACAGCAAGTAGGCATGTGAAAAGTTGCTACACATATGTCATTTGGGAACTGCAAATTAAAACAATAATGTGATACTACAACTTATCTACTACAATGACTAAAATTCAAACCACTGAAGCACCAGCTGAGGATGTGGAGCAACCAGAACTCTCATTTATTTCTGATGGTAATTCAAATGGTTTGGAAGACAATTTGGCAGTTTCTTACAAAACTAAACAGACTTTCACCATGTGACCCAACAATCACACTCCTTGGTATTTACCCAAAGGATTTAAGAACTTATATTCACACAAAAAGCTGTACATAGATGTTTATGGCAGTTTTATTCATAATTGCCAAAACTTGGAAGTAACCAAGATGTCCTTCAGTAACTAGATTAACGAAAAAACAACAACAACAACAAAAACTGGTACAAACAGGAATATTATTCAGTGCTAAAAAGAAATGAATTATCAAGCCATGCAAAGTTAGAAGAACTTTAAATGCATATTACTAAACAAAACAAGTCAATCTGAAAAGGCTACTGGTATGATTCCAATCATATGACATTCTGGAATAGGTAAAACTATAGAAACAATAAAAAAGATCAGTGGTTGCCAGAGGTTGGGAGAGGAGTGGTAGGAGGAATGAATAAACAGAACACAGAATTTTTAGGTCAGTGAAAATACTCTGTATGATATTATAATGCTGAATACCTGTCATTATACATTTGTCCAAACCTACAAAATGGACAGTACCAAGAGTGAACTATAAAATAAACTATAGACTTTGAGTCATGATATGTAAATATAGGTTCATCAACTGCAACAATGTACAATTCTGGTGGAAGATGCTGATTAATGGGAGAGGCTATGGGGCAAGGGATATATGGGAAATCTCTTTCTTCCTCTCAGTTTTGCTGTGAACCTAAAACTACTCTAAAAAATTAAATCTTTATATAAAAAAAAGACAGAAACACTGTTCTAATCCAGAGTTGAGCACCACTGAAAAAGTATACTGATATTTGAGAATATTGTTATAAATAACTCAAAAAATCTAAAGCTAACACAACTGAGTATTATCTCCTTGAAAGACTACAAAGAGAGATTTTGAAGCTTTATGATGGTCTTATTTCATACAGGATATTCAAAAAAGGTACCATAAATTCTGAGAAAATAAAAACAAGTTCCAATTGGTTCTGAAAAAATAGCAGCATTTTTAGAAAAGTATGGTATTTCTTTAGATAATTATTTTGAAGGAAACAATTTGGATGTACAAATTCTATCATTTTATTTAAATCAGTAAATATTTGTCTAACCATGTATTGTTTTTATCCACTGTATAATCAAATGAATGTTTAAATTCACTTAAATGATTTCTGCTTTTTTTTTTCTTTTAAAGAGAGAGACAGCTTGCATGTGCACGAGTGGGAAGGGAGGAGGAGAAAGAGAAAGGATCTCAAGCAGGCTCCATGTCTAGCACAGAGCCTGACACAGGGCTCCATCTCACAACCCTGAGATCATGACCTGACCTGAAAATAAGAGTCAGACGCTTAACTGACTGAGCCACCCAGGTGCCCTGTTTTCTTTTCTTTTCTTTTTTTTTTAAAGATTTTATTTATTTATTCATGAGAGACACACAGAGAGAGGCAGAGATATTGTCAGAGGGAGAAGCAGGCTCCCTGTAAGGAGCCTGATGTGGGACTCGATCACCAATCCTGAGATCACGCCAAGAGCCAAAGGCAGACGCTCAACCGCTGAGCCACCCAGGCATCCCAGGTGCCCTGTTTTTTATTTTAATAAGTAAATCTGATGTGATTTTTGTAAGAAAACAAATATGCAATATTTGATACAAATTAATCAATACAAAGATGTATTAAGTGCCAAGCACAGTGCTAAATAACGGATATTCAAATTGAATGATACATGTTAACTATGTGAAGTGATAGATGTATTAACTAGACTTAATGTGGTAATCATTTCACAATATATACATATATCAAATTATCATGTTGTACATCGTATACCTACACAATGTTATTTGCAAATATATCTCAGTAAAGTTGCAAAAAAAACCCTAATATATTGTAGACCAGAACTAATTGCAATAATTTTCAAACAAACACAAGACAAAAACAAAACAAAATGGCTCATACAATGCTTTCTCTCACAGGATTATAAACCATATGAGAAAGGGAAACATAAATCAATCAGTATGTTACAGAGAAATAAAAGTAGATAGATGTGTGCTAAATGGTCTGGGGAAAAACAAACAAAATAAAACCAGAGAAAGCACTAACTGTGTAAAGCCAGGAGGGAAGATGGTGAGAGTGGCCTTTGTAGGGCAGCCAGTTTGAACAGCCATTCATTGTTTAAGGAGGTCATAAAATATAGTTCAAACAGGACAGTTTTACACTTAAATCCCCAAACTCTCACTTACTAGTCCTGTGATTTTTCATTGCTTCTTTTTTTTTTAAATTTATGATAGTCAGAGAGAGAGAGAGAGAGAGAGAGAGAGAGAGAGAGAGAGAGGCAGAGAGAGAAGCAGGCTCCATGCACCGGGAGCCCAACATGGGATTCAATCCCGGGTCTCCAGGATCGCGCCCTGGGCCAAAGGCAGGCGCTAAACCGCTGCGCCACCCAGGGTTTCATTGCTTCTTATCCTCTCTGAACTTCAAACTTTTTCTTTCTAAAATGGGAATGCTGTACTCATTGTCCCCTTACTGTAGGGATTAAATGTGATAATTTATGTAAAGTGCACAGTTGTGTTCCTAATAAATGGCAGTAATTTCAGTTCAGAAAACATTTATTTAGTTTCTATTAAATAAGGTTATTTGGTTTAAACACTAAAAGTATGATTTTAGACCCTGACAAAATGAAGAAACTGGCTTTGCCCCAAAACAAGTTTCTAATCTCTTGAATGCCAAATAAAAACAAAAACCTCCCATCTGTGCATAATCAGAACAAAGTTTTTGCATTGCATAAGGTTTTATAATACAAAAGTTGAGAAGCAGAAACCTGAAAGACAAATACTTGGCATTATAAATTCAAAAAAATGTAAGATTTTAAAAGAATGATCAATAGAGTGATTTAATTGTAAAAACAAGAGAGATAACATGAATTTAACCAATTTTGCCAAAGAATAACACCAACTGCCTTTCTCAGCCTAGGATGTAATTTTCATTTATGCTTATGAAGATGATCTTAAACTCATTTCCGAAATTACTGCGCAGATGCTTATAATAGGAATCTTAAGCAAACTCTTAACAAAAGAAAAAAGTCACCTATACCCTAATGTGCCAACTTATTATATCTCATTTTCTATATTTCTTTTTAATGCTTATGCACATGCACACATAATTCATAGACAATTTAACCAAACACTGGCATTAACACTCTGAAACTGCAGACATATTGGCCTAAGAAAAACTTAAAAACTTCTAGGGAATATTTAACCAATTTATCTTTAGTTAAAGAATAGCAAAAGTCACATAAAGGAATTGAAAATCCTTTATCTTGACCTTATGTTATTAAATTGTTAAGTATATGAAAGAAATATTTCTGTATTAATTTCAACCTTAAGATAAACCTAAAGTAACAGAGACAAAAATCTGTTTACTGATAAAGTGCCATGAGTCAAACTGGGTATGAGACCAAAGATAATCAAATTCAGTACAGTAGGGATTATGCTAAAACATAGAAAATCTCTACTAAATTCTCTTCATACTATTCATCTTTGAATCTATAGAAACATTTCTTTAAATCAAGAGAAGTTTTTAATGTAGAAAATATCACCTATTACTATTAAAAATTTGCTTTGTATTGTTTCAAAATCTATCTGGCTGCCATGTACTGGCACACAGTCTTAAGATAATCTGATTCAATGTGTAAGACAAAGTTATTGGCACCTTCATAGTAATAATCTTCAGCAGCCTTCAGTAAATGCTCATATTCCATAATCAAACATATACTAGTCTCTCCCCTGGGTCAACTAAACTAAACAGATCATCATCATAATAAAATATAATAATAATAAAACATACAGAGAAAGTCAGACATAACAAAATCTAAACCAAAGAACACAGACAAGCAGACTGCCCTATTAAGTCTTCCAATTACTTAATAACAAAAATGTAAAGGTAATTCAGAGTAACTACTGAGATGTTGGAACATCATTATAAATTCAGGTAACACACAGCACTAACTGATTACTCAATAGGAGGTGGACCTTCTACATAAACATCATGGATATACTATTCATAACCTGAATGTTAAGGCTAGTCAATGTTAACTAGATCTTGAGATAGAAAATAACAACTTAGAGAAAACACTAGACTAAGTTCTTAATTCAGAAAGTTCATCCAATATGACAAAAAACACAAAAATGAAAAAAACACAGTTTCACAGAAGATAAAAACATTAAAGCCTCAAAAAAAGGATACATAAACAATTTTGTTAAAATTGACCACCTAGTTATATCATTTTGAGCACTTCTTTTAAAATACAAAGTTTAAAAAAAAATTGCAGCAGAAATAAAGCACTGACCTAAGTTTCATTAGTTAAGTTTAAAAAATAAACTGCTTCAGGAGTTATTTGTCCTGGCCATCTTCTAAGTTCATAAATCCAAGCCTTTCCTATATTGCTTATATCACCATAAAAGGTTTTTAATTATCACTGTAAAATTGCTTCTATTTTATCTGTCAAATGTATGTTTAATTTTTCTGAAAAACTAAACAGCAGTGCCACCAAATGACAAATGACAAAATTTCACAAAATAGTGAGGCCAGGTTTATAAACACATGAAACTGTTTACCTATTCTTGAAGCACAGACAAAAAGTATTTCATTTCTATATCCTGAATGATTTAAAGATTTTATGTATGTCAGGAAAATATTAAATGGCCTGATTTCATATTTTGAATATAGAGCAATTTCACACATGATTTTATATAGCTTAAAGATACAACATGGTTAAATTTTATCAAATTCACATCTCACCTTTCAAAACCTTGTCTTTGAAGAACCAAAAATATAAAAGTATTTTTTCTGAATCATTTTTATGAACTAGTATTGCTAGTTCATAATATATTTATAAGGATGTCTAACATTAAGAACACTGCAAGGTGGCCAGAAGGGGGAAGTATTTCTCCACTCCGAAGGAAGATTTCTAGAACTTTATGGCAGATCCAAAATATAGGATAAAGATAGAAACAAAAATGAAATAGACATTAAAGAGATAAACACAATGAAAAAGGAAGACCTCATACTCAAAAATAGTTTCTCAGCAAATCAAGACATAATTTCCCTAACTCTGTTTTTAATTTTTTAATTGTTAAATACATTGCTACTCCTAAAAAACTCAATCTATCTTCCTTATGTTTCACTACAATATGAGTATATATGCCAACCAATCAAGAAAGGCAATACTGTATTAATTGGAGTAAACTCTATCACCACACATGAAAATTATTCTTCATATTAAAGTTCTATGTTGTATTATAATTTTTACACTGAAATATGTCAAAGAGAAAATTTTATAAAATGGGTCTTACATGCCAAAGAATCAGAATAATTAAGGCAGTGATTTTTACCATTTGTTAGATCAAGGATACATTTGACAATCCAATGAAAGATGCGTGGTCTTACTGAATGAAAATGCATCAATATACATAACAACCAAACTAAATTAACATTTCAGGAAGTTCATAATGTTAACCTCTAACTCTGAATAATATGTTAACCACTCTTGAGTTATGGTAATGGTCAGTAAGTAAATATAGACATATGAAGTCCCCATACTACTATACCTATATTATGTTAAATTAGACCTTCTTTTGAAAAAATTACTTGATAAAATATCTTTAAACCATTCTCTATAGATTAAACTAGATTTAAGTACTCAAATCATGAAGACTATTTTTCTTTTTCTTTTCCCTGCCCCCCCACAAAGACTATTTTTCTAAGCAACTTATACAGAACAGTATTAGAGACCAAGCCTTCTATTTAGGAGATGAGCAAATGTAGGACGACAGACATTCAATCAGTTTTCCAAACAAGCAAATTAACTGGCAGAGCTGAGACTAAAAGTCAAGTATTCTGATTCTTAGACTCATTTTTTTTTCTCACTACATAAGAATGCATTTGGTAAACCAAACCATTTCTTAACTTTGAAATGCCATGAGCCACAGAATTCCCAATGACTGTATTTGTGTTACTATTCACCAGATACCATGCTAAGCATTTTACAAGGTAAATCAGGGTTCTTCAGTTGAAAGCAATACAAACCAATTCTGGAGGAATAGAGGAGGGAAGGAAGGGAAAAGAAGAGAGAAAAGAACTGTAAGGAAAGGGAAGCCCTCCAAAAAGGACAGGAACTAGAGTAGCTGCATGGACGAATCTAGGTAACATAAATTAATTCACTGTTTGATCATGTTCTCTTACTGGATTAAATAAACTTCAAATCTATGGTAGCCTTGTTATTTTTGAAGCTCAAGCTTCAAGCCCTGGGAGACAATTCAACTGATCTACTTTAGAGGACCTGCCTATTCTTCAGCTAGAAGGATAGGCAGGTTCTTGTTTCAGTCTTACCAAAAGAACACAGTTAATTCCCCCAAATGAAACTGGGTTACTTGCCTGTTGCGCCTGAAAAGTCAGGCCCACTATCACAGTTTGATGCTGTCACCACAAAAATATTTCTGAAAAGGAGGGGAAGTGGGTGGGGAGGATGGGGTAACTGGGTGATAGACATTAAGGAGGGCTCATGAGATGAGCACTGAGTGTTATTCTATATGTTGGCAAGTTGAATTTAAATATTTGAGAAATAATTAAATATAAAGTTTTTAAGTGTAAAAAAAAATTCTGAAAGAACTTGATGAAATACAAAGTTGTACTATACTAGAAACGAGTATTCTCTATAATACAGTCATAAAAGCTATCATTTGTGCACTTTAGAACTATATAAAACAGATCCACCATTAACAGAGAAAATAATATAGAGGAAAAAAAGCCTTTGTACTGGT
Source organism: Nyctereutes procyonoides (assembly GCF_905146905.1). Taxonomy (NCBI): domain Eukaryota; kingdom Metazoa; phylum Chordata; class Mammalia; order Carnivora; family Canidae; genus Nyctereutes; species Nyctereutes procyonoides. Next base: position 5,027,052 of record NW_026575119.1, read on the forward strand.
TTAAATGGCTTAGAAAGCAAAGACTTTTAAGGAGGGGCGGGGGTTCTTGGACTGCATTTTAATAATATGGATGTTCCTGAAAGTGTACTGGATGGGTGTACAAGCTTCCAGAGGTGATCCCTGCTCCTCTACCATTACCACCACCACCTGTGAAACTTCTGCTTCTATTGCCTAGGGGAAGTTAGCTTAACTCTGGGAAGATCTCAGAGTAGTAGCCTTGAAATTAGGGTTCCTCAGCATAAGTGGAATCCTGATTCTCCTTGATATTCTTAAAATTTTCATGTTAAATAAACATATCTTATAGACCCCTCTGAAACACTGTTTATGTCTAGTGACACTTGGAATGGGGAGCATGATTCCAAATTGATCTCATGCTATGTCTATTTAAATGGATGAGATTATATGGCAAGACTAAGGCTAGGAACATTCTGAGGTAGTCAGAGATGGGGAGTGTGTCCACCAGAAGCCTTACAGGCCCATATGACAGGCCCAAAGAATGACACAATGATAGAAATGAAATACACAGGATGGGTAACTGGGTGATGGACATTAAGGAGAGCATGTGATATAATGAGCACTGGGTGTTATATAAGACCAATGAATCACTGAACTCTACCTCTGAAATCAGTAATATATTTATACATCAATTAACTGAATTTAAATAAAACAAAACAAAAAACCAAAACCAACCAGGAACAAAATACTATCCCAATTATTGTTTAATGTTGTTCTAGAAGTTCTGGCCAGTGTAAAAAAAATTAAAATAACAATAAAAGGTATAGCTTAAAGAAAGCTTAAAGAAATTAAGGTGAGTGCATAAAAATAAAGACACAAAGCAGCCCCAGGTTCAAATCCCTGTTTGACACTTACTAGAATTGTAACTTCATCTAATTGTTTTACCCTTTCTATCTGCTTTGTAAAGTTATAAAGATGAAACAAAGCAAAATATGTACAGTAGTTATAATGTGTGTAGCATACAATAAACTATAGGAATTACTGTTATGATATACAAGATATTTGCAAATGACTTATCAGATAAAGGGCTAGTATCCAAGATCTACAAAGAACTTATCAAACTAAACACCAAAGAAACAAACAATCCAGTCACAAAATAGTCAGAAGACATGGAAAGACATTACTCCGAAGAAGACCTACACTTGGCCAATAAACACATGATAAAATGCTTCACATTACGTGTCATCACGGAAATACAAATCAAAACCACAATGAGAAACCACCTCACACTGGTGAGAATGGTTAAAATTAACAAGACAAGAAATAACAAATGTTGGCGAGGATGTGAGAATGGTGAACCCTCCTGGACTGTTGGTAGGAATGCAAACTAGTGCAGCCACTCTGGAAAAGTGTGTGGAGGTTCCTCAAGAAGTTAAAAATAGAGCTACCCTATGACCCAGCAATTGCACTACTAGGTATTTACCCCAAAGATACAGACGTAGTAAAATGACAAGACACCTGCACCCCAATGTTCATAGCAGCAATGTCCACAATACCCAAACTGTGGAAGGAGCCATGATGTCCTTCAACAGATGAATGGATAAAGGAGATGTGGTATATATACACAATGGAATATTACTCGGCCATAGAAAGGATGAATATCTACCATTTATTTCGATGTGGATGAAACTGGAGGGTATTATGCTGAGTGAAATAAATCAATTGGAGAAGAACAATTATCATATGGTTTTACTCACATGTATAGTATAAGAAATACTGAAAGGCACCATAAGGGAAAGGAGGGAAACTGAGTGGGGAAAAATTAGAGAGAAAAAAAAAACATGAGAAACTCTTAACTCTGGGAAACAAAGGGCTGCAGAAGGGGAAGTGGGTGGGGTGACTGGGTGACGGGCATTAAGGAGGGCATGTGATAGGGTGAGCACTGGGTGTTATATGTTAGCAAACTGAATTTAAATAAAATATTAAAAAAAAGAAACAAATAAAATTAGGTAGCATCAAGAAATAACCTTTACAAGAAATATAACAAGTATGAGCTTAAAATATCAAAACTGTGTAAGAGATATAAAAGACCCAATAAGTAAATGTAAATACTTAATATGCTCCTGGATAAATTAATTTGTTTATTAATTTGGTTTAAGGTAATACCAAAAAAATTCCAACAGAATTTTTTTTAAAGATTTACTTATTTATTTGAGAAAAAGAGAAAGAACAAAGGGAAAGAGAGAGAGAAGCAGACTCTGTGCTAAGTGAGGAGCCCAATACAGGGCTTCATCTCCAAACCCTGAGACCGTGATCTGAGCTGAAATCCAGACTAAAATGCTTAGCTGACTGAGCCACCCAGGCACACCTCAACAGAATTTAAAAAGGAAAAGGAAAAAAAAAAAGACAAAAATTACCCAGGAATGTATCTGGTAAAGAAAAAGGATTTTAACTAAGGAAAACACTGTAAAAAGAAGAGTAAAAAGGAAATGAGTAAAGAACTCTATCAGAATTTAACTATATTTTAAAATCCATAAGTACTAATACAATGAGGTAATGGTTGAACAGACGGAATAATGGAGTATAAGAGAGCTTGATGCACGTATATTATAGACTCATTCTCTAGTTTGTAAAATAATTTAATATGTGTAGGTATTTATATTAATATATAAAGGTAACTTTATAAATCAGTGGCAGAAGGAAAGCACAGGCATTGAGTGATGCTGGGACTTTGATTAGGTACTTGGCAATAGAATAAAATAAATAATTAGGTTCTCACTCCCAATCAAACTTGAGAATAACTTCCATATTGATAATTCTTAAATACGAAAGACAGGGTGATAGAAAGGGAGAGCAGGGGCAGGGGATGGGAGAGGGAGAAAGAATGAGAATAAAAAATGGGAAAGAAAATAATTACATAATTATAATGGTGACATACTAGCCAGTAGGAGACATAGGGATATTATTAACATGACCAGGATCAAGAATAAGAGCTAAATCTTACATGCTCTTCCCATACTTTCTTTTCTCTCTCATATGCTTCCTTTCGCTTTCGTTCTAATTGTTCTTTTAGTACAGAAGCTCGTGCACTTGCTTGGGCCTGAAAATAAAAACAATCAACAAAATTAGTTACCAGAAAGAAGGGTATACATTTTTTTTTTTTAGGTCTATAAAGAGATTTACTTAGTAGCCCAAAAAGAGGACTTGGGGGCATGGGGGGAGAATTTCTAGAGTAAAAATAGAAGCTCACTCTATATTCATAGCACCAAAACCAAGGCTCAACACACAGCAGCTGCTCAATAAGTATTTGTTGAATAAAAACAAATACAGGCACATTTTAATGGAAATACAAATGTAAAAATTTTTAAACTATGGTTATTATATACAGACTTAATTTGTCTTCACAGAAATGGACAATTATATTTTTCATTTTTAAGGTTACCATTTTTTTTCTTTTTAGGTTACTTGTGTAATAGTTTTATAAACTTCTGTCATGATTTCAACAAACTGCTCTCCATAAATACAAGATACGAAGAGAGGAAGACACTATTTTTCAGAAACCAGTGAGGAAGAAAGGGGAATGAAAAATTAAGCAAGAGAATAATTATGCAAGATACAATTTTCTACCCTAGGTTGTCATTTTCTCAAAGAAAACCTGTATCTTTCTAGTCTATACCTTAAATGTTTCAACTTTTTTACGCCGCACGTCAGCCTCCTCACTTCCTTCTTGTCCCTCAGAATAATCAGCTTCTTTCTACAAAGTAAGGAGACAAACCACTTAGAGCTGTGAATCAGTGCAGAGCTCTGTGGAAGATAATATGAATAAACTTACGCTTAAAAATATAAAATGGTAAATTGTTCAACACTAATTTTCTCTCACAGTGAGAAGTGAACTATCCACAACTACCAATTCTTACGGACAATGAATGGGAAAAAAAACAAAAATAAAATGATACAAAATGGCCATGTGTACTACTTATAGTTTCCTCTCAGAATTCCTCTGGAAAAACACTCTTATCAATTTTAAATCCCATGTATAAAATTTATTTTATTCTAAGTATAGTTTTCTGATTTTTGACTTTGACTCCATCAGATTCTGTTAGTGGCATAGTATTATTTTATTTTTTTTTAAAAAAGGTTTTATTTATTTGAGGGAGAGAGAGTGTGTGAGTGTACAAGTGAGGGGAGGGGCAGAAGGAGAGGGAGAAACAAACTCCTTACTGAGCGGGGAGTCTGATGTGGGGCTCTATCCCAGGACCACCAGATCATGACCTGAGCTAAAGGCTTTTGAAGCCACTCAGGTGCCCCAGTAGCACAGCAATTTTAATCTTAATCTACTATAATGTCATTCAATTACTTTTTTAAAAATTATTTTCCGGGATGCCTGGGTGGCTCAGCAGTTGAGTGTCTGCCTTCAGCTCAGGACGTGATCCAAGGATCTGGAATCGAGTCTCACATTGGGCTCCCCATGGGGAGCCTGCTTCTCCCTCTGCCTATGTCTCTGCCTCTCTCTCTCATCAATCAATAAATAAATATTTTTTAAAAATTACTTTTCAACCTGCCTTTTCACCACGAAGTTTGGCTCTAATCTGTTGGCGTTCATTGAAATTCTGCAGTCTTATTTGCCTCAGTCTTGCCAGATAAACCTACAAGGAGAGAAAAAAACACACATTTTAAAGAAAAAAATTATCAGCATTTTTACTGCTTAATTTTTAAATTAAAGAAAAGTGTTAATCTGAATACAAGAAATAAAAGTTTCAAAATCTGGTTAATGGAAAGTGTGATATTAGCTTTCAAGTGTTTAATTTAGAACAACTTATTTCTGAAAAGAAATACATTATAAATTTTTAATTTTATCAAAAGAAAAGAAATTGAACTCAGAATACTGAATATCAGTTATGGGGCAAAATTATGATACAGCATGTCAGTCAAATTATATTAACAGGTCCCTCTAGACCTACAAAATCCTTAAATAATTGTTAAGAATTTAAACCATGCAAGAAAGGAAGGCAATAAACTCAAAAATGGCTATGTGACGGAGGTAGCGAACATGCGGGAAGCATACCTCTTCCTCTTTGTTTCTTGGCTTCCCTCCTCTTGAAGAGCTGGACCTGCCTCCATACATAGCTGCCAGGTTTTGCAGGATTCCCTGTTCATCATTTAATGTACTAAGTTTAAAGAACGACTAAGGCTACATTAGCATCTTACCTAGGAATATCCAGGTGCCACTTTATTTTGTTTGGTAAATACTGATCATTTCTAGCTGATAAACTTAGATAGACCCTAGAATTTTCCTATATCGATATAACCAATACATTCATTGAGAACAGAAGGAAGCAATTAAACCCCATACATAATTATTCAAAACAGAGACCAACTATGTTTTTATTAGTCATCTAAAACTGCTTTGAGGTTAGCTAAATTCCAAATCAAAAGCTTTGTTCTGTAAAGGGCCAATCATTTCTACACATTTGTTTACATACTCAATACACAGACACAATATTAAATATTTGAGCTCAAACTCTACATTCAAGCATGTCCTGTTACTATACTGCAAGTGATAATATTCAATAACAAGCGTATCATCTTTAACCATAGTTGATTATGAACAACAATGACAATTACGTCATTAGAAATTATTTTTTTAAGATTTTTTTTTTTAAAATTCATGAGAGACACACACAGAGAGAAAGACAAACACAGGCATAGGGAGAAGCAAGCTCCATGCAGGAAGCCTGATGTGGGACTTGATCCCGGGTCTCCAGGATCACATCCTGGGCTGCAGGCGGCACTAAACCGCTGCGCACCGTGGCTACCCTGTCTTTAGAAATCATTAATATGCTTTGAAAAAGTATCATATTGTCAAACTATCCATCTTCTCTTCCTTCAGCACACAACTATGCTGTAAGATTCTTTTCTTAAAAAAATCCTGTGTCTAATTTCTCTAGCTAATGCTTTTTAAGATTTTTTTTTTTTTAATTTATTTGAGAGAGGAAGAGAGAACATGAGAAAGAGATCACAAGCAGGTGGGAAGCGCAGAGGGAAAAGCAGATTCCCTGCTGAGCAGGGAGCCCAATGAAGGACTCCACCCCAGGCCTGGGACCCTGACCTGAGCCACCCAGGCACCTTAATGTCTTTTTATCAGTGTGTTGAAAGCATACTTTTTATATTCATGACCTCTTCCTATTTGTTTTTTTTTTTTTCCTATTTACTTTCTAACCACAATCTGGTTTCTGATCCCACTAAGACTGAAAATTTTTAAGGTTACCACTGACTTATTAGTTCACAATTCAAATGGACCCTTTTGAATAAACCTTGCAATTAACATTTCCACTGGAAATTATCTTGACTGAATCCATGTAAATATTTTTTCTTTCATAAAAACATATGTTCACTGTAGAAAACTTTTAAATGATTTACAACTGAACCACCTGACACCCCTAAAGTCGAAGGTTATTCTCTTCCACCTATATGTATAAATACATACAGATTTTATCTTTATAAAACTGGAATTTTACTATAGTTATTCTGGTTTTACTTTAACCAGCATATTAATTAATTTTAATATTCTGAGTTTCTTCTCACATTTAATATCCTTAAAAACGTTTTTTTTCTTAAAAACATTATTCTTATTTGACCATATAGTATTCATAATATTCCACCAAATATGTTCTATAATTCACACATTAAAAAAACCTCTCTTCTCTTTCATATTTGTAACAGCACTCTCTCCTGGGTTCTTCCAATCAAACTTCACTATTTTTCACATGCTTTTCTTTTCCTTGGCTCATCACTAATGTCAATATTTTGTAAAGATTCATTCTTTGGTCCTCCTTCTCTTTTCATTCCAGGCTTTAACATATGCTGCCAATTCCCAAATCTCAATCAACCTTGTAGCCCTTTCTTTTTGAATATCTACGTGTACTCAGCTGACATCTGGACAACTCCATTTTTTATGTAGCAAAGCTACTTCAATTTATAAACCTGACTTCATCATTCTTTTTACTACATGATCTTATTCCTACGTCAGTTACTGATCACAATCAGCCACCCAAGTCAGCAAGCTGGGAGTTATCTTTGCCTCTTTCTCTATTCTGCCAAATACAAATGACTGTCAAATTACCAATCCACCTCCTGCTAACTCTCTAACTATCCCTTTAGTTTCTGCCTTAGCTCACATTCTCTTGACTTCTGGACTTCCAAGAGTTTCCTAATTTATCATTATATCTCTCAGTCTATTCTCTGTAATACGAGTAAAATTTTTAACAGCCTCTTTCACATCAAAGACCACATAAATCTTTCAATGTTCCCATTAGCTTCATAATATAATCCACATTCTAGTCTGTTGCATGGCAGATAAGGCCATTTGTGACCTAGCCATACCTATTCTCATCTCTGCCAGTGGTTATCATTTTAGCCATGATAACTACTTGTGGTTTATAAACTATCCAATGATTCACTCATTTTCTTAACTCTACTCATCTTCCAAAATGTAACAAACATTTCACCAATGGAGGATCATACCTCCTTGTCAATGACATGTGACATGCCATACCATTTTTAATACATATCATCTGCAGCAGTGCTCATCGGTATATAATGGTGGGCATTCAGTATATTATGATGGTTAAAAACATGAACTATGATAGACTCAAATTCTGTCAGTTCACACATTTGTCAATGTCATCTAACCACTGCTGACCTACAGCAAAATTACTTAAAATTGCTGTAAGCTTGGGCATAATAATACAATCTACTTCATCATACGCCAGAGCAAAAAGTATTATTATATAAATGTGCTCTGTCTTTTCTTTGAGCCTGACAAAAGGCTACTGCCCACTCAGTTTCTTCCCTTCTTCAAAAGAATCTTGGCATTAGCTTATCAGTTACCTGAGCTTTAGAGATAGGAGTCAGAGAGTGGGAAAGTGAAGGAAAACAAGAAATAGGCAGGGTTGGGCAAAGATATGAGTGAACTCTGAGAAGATGAATGGAAATATCTGCAATTGCAGAAAAGTGGGTAGGTGGAAGATCACTACAGATTGTATCTTTCATGATATTTGAGAACTTTAAGTAAAAAAATCTGAGCTACTTTGAAGCAATTTTTTTTAACATTTTAGTTTGAAATATTATAGATTCACAGATAGGTAAAATATGTAGGGAGTTTTCATGGCCCCTTCATCCAGCCTCTCCCAATTTTTATCATCTTGCATAATTACAGTACACTATCAAAGCCAGGAAACTGATTCCGGCACTTATACATGCACATACTGTGTATTCATGCAATGTTGTCACACATATAACTTTATGTAACCACTACCATAATCAAGATACTCAATTGTACCATTACTATATACTTCACAGCCATATTCACTATTCCCATACCTAACACACACCTATCAACTACTAACATGTTCTCCATCAATATATTCACAAAATTTACATATTGGAATCATATAGTACCATTTGAGATGGACTGTTTTTACTTGGTATTATTCCTTGCAGTCCATTCAAGGTATTGGATGCATAAATTAATGGTTTGTTCCATTTTACTGCTAATTAGTATTCCATGTTATGGATATAACATAATTTGTTCATTCATTCACTCACTGAAGGACATTTGGATACTTCCAACTTTTTGGCTATTAAGAATTAAAGTTGCTAAGAACATTCATGTACAAATTTCTGAATGAAAATATATTTTCTTTACTCTTGGACATATGTCCAAAAGTAGAATTACCTGTTCTTAGTATAGTAAGTCTATTTTTAGTTTTAAAGGGGATTTGCAAACTATTTTGCAGAATAGCTGTATCACTTTACATTCTTACCAGGATTGGATGACCCAGTTTCTCCATATAACCAGCATTTGGTGTTTATCACTTATTAATTTTAGTCACTCTGATAGGCGTGTAGTGATACACTGTGGTTTTAATCTGGAATTCTTCCCACATAGCTAATGATGTTGAAACATCTTTCCATGAGTTTATCTGCCATCTGTGTATCTTTTCAATGAAATGTTTAGCATGGCTTTTGCCCATTTTCTAACTAGATTCTCAGTGTTTTTAATATTGAGTTTTGATGATTCTTTATATGTTCTAGATACAAGTCCTTTGCGGAATAAGGAGTTTACAAATATTTTCTTCCTCTTAACAGGGTCTTTTGTAGAACAAAAGTTTAAATTCTGATGAAGTCAGAATTATAATGTTTTCCTTTTACAAACTACTTTTGATGCCAAGTCTAAGAACTCTTTGTCTAGTCTGAAGTCTGAAATTTTCCCTTCTAATAATTTTAGTTTTATGTTTTCCTCTAGAGTGCATGATCTTTTAATTATTTTGTAAGGTGTGAGGTTTAGGTCAAGGTTCCTATTTTTTGCCTGTGGCTTGAAATCTAATTTCTCCAGCACTGAAAAGGCAATCCCTGTTCCATGAATTGCTTCAAGAATCAGTGGGGTATATATGTACAGATCTATTTGTAGTTTTTCCATACTGTTCTATTAACGTATCTGTCTATCCCTCTACTAGTACTATACTGTTTTGATTACTATAGCTGTAAGTAAGTCTTAATATAATGAAGAGTCATTCTTCCCACCTAATCTTTTAAAACTGTTTTGGCTATTTTAAGACACTTCTCTTTCATATGTATTTTAGGATAAGTTTGTTTATATCTATAAAAAATGTTCCTAAGACTTTATTCAGAATTGCATTAAACATAGATCAGTTTAGAATAACTTGCTATTTTTACTACATTGAGTCTTCCAATTCATGAACATGGTATATTCTTCAAGTATTTAGGTCTTCTTTGATTTCATCAACATTTTGTCATTTTAATTGCATAAATGCTTCATGTGTTCTTTAAAGATTTTACTTATTTATTTATTTGACAGAGAGGAAGAGTGCACAAGCAGGGGGAATGGCAGGCAGAGGGAGAGGGAGAAGCAGACTCCCCACTGAGCAAAGAGCCCAATGATGTGGTGCTTGATCACAGGACCCTGGGTTCATGACCTGAGCTGAAGACAGATTCTTAATCAACTGAGGCACTCAGGAGTCCCCATCATGCATGTTTTATTAAATTTTTTTCATTTTTGGGAAGCAATTGTAAATGGTATATTTTTATACACTTGTTCATTGTCAATATATAGAAATTCAGTTGATTTTTATGTATTGAATCTTGTATCCTGTTAACTATAAAGAACTCATCTTAGTTCTAGGAGAGTTTTTGTAGAGTCCTTGGGAATTTCTAAGCAAATAATCATATCAACTGGAAATAGAAATCATTTTCTTCCTTCCTTCTTTTCAACTCTGTATGCCTTTTATTTCTCTTTCTTGCCTTACTGCAGTAACTAAAACTTCCAGCAAACAATGTTGTATGTAATTCAAGTGGGGAGAGCAAATGTCCTTTTTTTTTTCCCAATTGTAGAGGAAGACCATTTAGTCTTCTATCTATATGAAGTTAGATTTAAAGGTTTTTATGCCTATTATGAAGTTGAGAATGTTCCCCTCTATTTCTAGTTTACTGACAGTTTTTGTCACGCACTTTGTCAAAAGATTTCTCAATTGATATGATTATATGATTTTCTTCTTTTAACCTACTGATATAGATTATAATGATTTTCTAATATTGACACAGGATTTGCATTTCCAGACTATATCCCACTTGGTCATGTTTGGATTAGATTATTTCTCAATAGTCCCCATTTTCAATTTCATTGATTTCTACTTTTATTGATTTCCTTCATTCTGTTTGCTTTCAGTCTATTTTGTTTTGTTTCTTTCCAGTATCTTGATGTAGGAACTTAGAGTGCCAATTTGTTGTGTGTTTATTTTCATTGGGTTCTATGAATTTTTAAGTTTCCTTTTAGATTTCCTATTTGACCTCATATTAGTTTTAATGTTTTAAATTTCAATTATACATTTTGTCATCTTACTATTATAGATTTCTAGTTTGGTTCTATGATGTTCAAAGATTACACTGTACAATTCTAATTTTTTGAATTCCTTAAGGTTTATGATCCAACATATAGTTTATCTTAGTGAATGCCTCATGCATGTAGATTCATTTCCATTGGGAAAAAAAAGTATATTGTGCTATTGTTTGGTAGAATGCTCTACAAGTGTAAATTAAAACTTGATAGCTTGTGATGATGCTTAGCCATTCTATATCATAGCTAATTTCTGTCTAGCAGTTCTATCAATCACTGAGAAGTGGGGTGTTGAAGTCCCCAACTATACTTGTGGTTTTTATTTATGCTTTCAGCTGTTAGCTTCTGCTTTATATATTTTGAAACTTCATTATTTGGTTTATACCCATTTAGGATTGCAATAACTTCTTATTGGACTGATCCTTTTGTTATCATAAAATGTCTCTGCCTCTAGCAATTTTATTTGCTCTGTTAGGAACAGATTTTTTTAAATTCACTTTGTTTGAGAATGTCTTTATTTCCTCTTTATTCTTGGAGGACAATTTTATCAAATAAAGGATTCAGAATGGACAGTTCTTTTCCTTTAGCACTTGAAAAACGCTATAATTTCCTTCTGTATTTCATGGTTTCATATGAGGGATCTGATATCATTCAAATTGGTGCTGCTTTATAGGTAATATGTCATTTCTCTCTCAATATTTAAAATTTGACTTTTACTTTCAGAAATTTAATAATATTGTTTGTTGAAGATATTTTTTATCTGAGTAGGGGGTTTGCTCAGCTTCTTACATTTGTAGGTTTAGGTCCCTTGCCAAATGTAGAACATTTTCAGTAATAATTTCTTCAAATAGTTTTCTCAGCCCCGCACTCTTTCTTGGTCCTTTGGGCTCCAATGATAGAAATGTTAAATTTCTTCTTATTGTTCCACAGATTTCTCTCTGTTGCTCAGACGGAGTAAATTAAGCTGATTTTCTTCAAATTCAATAATTCTTTCTTCTGTTGTCTCCACTCTACCTATCCAGTGAATTTTAAATTTTGGTTATTATAGGGGCACCTGGATGGCTCAGTGGTTGAGCATCTGCCTTTGGCTCAGGTCGTGATCTTGGGGTCCTGGGATTGAGTCCTGCATCAGGCTCCTTGTAGGGACCCTGTTTTCCCTCTGCCTATGTCCCTGTCTGTGTCTCTCATGAATAATAAAAATCTTTAAAAAGTTTTTTAGTTATTATATTTTCCAATTATATAATTTCCATTTGGTTAATTTTTATAACTATTTCTTGATATTTTTCTTTTATTCATTCAAAAGAGTTTTAATTGCTCACTGAAGTATTTGTTTGAAGCAACTCTAAAATCTTCAGACAATTCCAGTGTGTAATTCACCCTGATAACAGTGGCAGCTCAGTGGCCTTAATCAGGTTGTGGTTTTCCTGGTTCTTGGTATGACAAGCGATATTTTATTATATACTGAGTATTTTAGTTATTATATTAGAAAACTCTTAATACCTTCAATTTTATTTTTTAAAGATTTTATTCATTCATTCATTCATTCATGAGAGACACAGAGAAAGAGACAAAGGGGAAAAGCAAGCTCCCTATGGGGAGACTCATGTGAGACTTGATCCCAAGACCCCAGGATCACGCCCTGAGCCAGAAGCAGATACTCAACCACTGAGCCCTCCAGACACCCCTACTTTCAATTTTAGCAGGCAGTAGCTCTATTTAGGATTAGCAGTTAGGTTCTGGCCTACTTTTGTGGGCTTCAGTTCTGATAACAGTTTGCTTTTCTGAACCCTTGTAATACTCTATTCTAATCTGCTTCACTGTTCTGCTGATGGTTCTCTTGCTCAGCCCCTCCGGGTCTATCTTATGAGGATGAATGTGCCTCCCTGAGCCACTTGCTGTTACTAGAAGATCTCCAAAGAGAGGGAGGCATATGACACTTGGCCTGGGTCTTCTTATTTTGCTTGGTGGAGGGATACAAGGGCCTTGTGACTGCTACTACTGCTATGGATAGATGGCATCACCTGCCCTAGTTGTTAAATGGAACTGAGATTGTTCAAGGCTTTGTTGTCACTGATGGGTCAAACTGCCCTCCAAGTTATCTGCCCATGTTTTAGTTGTGGAATGAGGTGGGGAGCCTGAGGCTTCTGCTCTAGCAGATCCTGAGATTCCGCTTTCCTAGTAATTTGACAAGTGAGAGCAGGTGTTTGGTTTTTGTTTTTGCTTTTTGTCTATGGTGTATCTACGCTGTAGGCATGGTCAACACCCAGCCCACGTATATGAGAGATAAAAAGAAACTCCACATTGTTATTCCTTAAGTCCTAAGGTCTCTTGTTAGTTCATCTTCCTTCCAGCTTATAGAATCCTACTATAGTTGTATGTTAACTAGTTTCCAAAGTATTTAATCATATTCAAAAGGGAGGAGCATGGAAAAGAGGGTTTATGCCATCTTGTTCTGGAACTGTGCTTAAGTCACTTTTTAGTAGCTATGGTTTTTGTAATGCAGTATTACTCTATGAGAGGGAGCATCAGTATCATTAAGGTTCGACAGAGTTACATGGGACTACTGTAAAGTCTATAAGAGATTGTTGATGGGTTAAACTGTATTCTTTCAACACCCATATGTTGAAGTCCTAATCCCTAATACCCAAGAATTTGAACTTATTTGGAAATAGAATCTTTATCAAGTTAAAACGATATTATTAGAGTGGATTCTAATAGAGTACAACTGATATCCTTATAAAAAAGGGAAATTTGGAGCAGACTCACATACAGGGAGAACACCATGTGACATGAAGGCAGACATCAGAGTGATGATTCTAATGTTAAGGATTGCTGGTGATTGCAAGCCAACCACCAGGAGGTAGGGAAGAGGCATGGATGATTCTACCTCATAGCCCTCAGAAGGAACCCACCCATGCTGATCTGGGACTTTCACTCTCTAGAACTGTGAGATAATAAATTTTTTATTGTTTAAACTACTGGTTTGTGGTATTTTGTTACAGCATCCCTAGAAAACTAATACAGAAATAACATATATAAAATACCTAACATAATGCCTGGCATAGTAAGTTTTCAGTAAACAGCTGCTGTTATTATTTGTTGGTTTAACTATTTGCTTTATTGCTCATCTTACATTCTCTTGCTGGCACAAAACCTAAAATACCATAGCCAATAAACGTTTATGTAATATTAAGTAAATGAATGAAAGAATGAACGAAATGTTTAACATTTAAATGCACAATTTAAGGCATTTTTCCATTAGTATAAGTAAATATATAATGGTATAAGATGAGTTAATAAAAAGGAACATTTCTCAAGGGAAATAATTCACAGGTTACTCAACAGAAGAAAATTGATAACCAAGAAAAATTCTTGCACATGTGTACCCAGAAACATGTACAAGACTGTTCAAAGCAGAACTCAAACCAAACCAAATAAATACCTAATGTCAGGAGAATTAATAATTGTGGTATATGCATACAATAGAATATTATACAACTATACTCAACTACATGAATTAATTTTAGAAAAATGTGGAATGAAAAAAAAAAACAACTCCCAGTCTATATAGAGTATAACTTTTAAAATTAAAACAGAATACTACATTGTGTAGGTACATATATATAAGGGGAAAAAAGTATTTTAAAAAATCCACAGTAATGATAAATCCAAAATTTGGGGTAAGGATCACCTCTGGGAGAAGGCAGAAAAAAACGTTAGGACAGGGGTTTGCAAACTATGGTTCACAGGCTAAATCCAGCTTACCACCTATTTTTGTATGGCCCATAAGCTAAGAATGGTTTTTCACATTTAAAAAAAATATTTTATTTATTCATTTGACAGAGAGAGAGACAGAGCAAGCACAAGCAGGGGGAGCGGCAGGCAAAGAGAGAGGGAGAAGCAAGCTCCCCGCTGAGCAAGGAGCCCGATGTGGGGCCTGATCCAAGGACCCTAAGATCATGACCTGAGCCAAAGACACTTAACTGGCTGAGTCACCTAGGTGCCCCAACTTTTCAAATTTTTAAATGGTAGAGAAAAAAATGAAGAGAATATTTCATGACCACAAGAAATTCAAATTTCAGTGTTCATAAATAAAGTTTTATTGGAACTTAGCAATATTCATTCATTTACAAAGTGTCTATGGCTACGTTTGTGCTACAATGCAGTCTGTAGTTATGACAGAGAACTTATAGCTAATAAAGATTAAACTATGTATTATCTGGCCCTTTATAGAAAAACATTTACAATATACAGTTTGAACTTATTAGTGCTCTACCTCCTGAGTATATTATTTTGCTTCATAATTCACACATATATTCTTCTCTTTGTATCAAACCTTAAATTTGAGAAAGATAATTTTTTTTTAAAGAAATGAGAAAATTTGGGATGCCTGGATGGCTCAGCGGTTGAGCGTCTGCCTTCAGCCCGGGGCATGATCCTGGAGTCCCGGGATCGAGTCCCGCATCGGGCTTCCTGCATGGAGCCTGCTTCTCCCTCTGCCTGTGTCTCTGCCTCTCTCTCTCTCTCTCTCTCTCTCATGAATAAATAAATTAAAAAAAAAAGAAATGAGGACATTTTAAAAATATACTCAGTACTGAAAAATTAACTTGCTATTATGATACTTTTTAACAAGAATCAGCAAACTATAATACTGAGGTCACATCTAACTTGCTCCCAGTTTTTGTAAATACAGTTTTTCTAGAACACAGCCACACCCATTTGTTTTGTAGGACACGATATGGACTGAAAAGCCTGAAATATTTACTACTTGCCCTTTTACAGAAGTGTGCCTACCCCTGCTCTACAGAATTATCATGCTACAAGTTTTACGTAAATTAAATACTAATATGAGATTTAAAAAGGAACAAAGAGCATGGTAAAATAGCTAAAAGCACAGTCTCCAAAGTGAAACACACTGGGCTTACATCCTGACTCTACATACAGACTACTAAAGACTCTGAGCTGGTTTCAAAATCTGTAACTTTGGAATAATAATTCCCATCCCAAAGAATTATTGTAAGGATGAGACTCTCAGTTACTTTACTTTTTACTCACATGGTTTAGAGGAAAGTAAACCATCTGGCTGAAGTCTTCCCTGTTAGTTTCCCTAACCCTTGAAAATTTCAATGACCCAAACAAGAAATATTTTGAATTCATATACAAGAATGTAAAATTATTTTGAAATCCAGTTTCCTTAAATTTCAATTCAACCTTAAAATTATTTATGTTCTAAGTGCTTACTCATAAATAGGGACTTCAATTTCATTTTGCCACAGAAATGATGTTATAATTCAATATGATTTTCCAAAGCACTTAATAAAACATACTGAGCAAATAACTTCTAGCAGTTTCCCAATTCCAAAGGATTAATTTTTAAGACTCAGAACTTAATCTTAACTGTTCAGACTTGTTTATTTATAATGTGATTTCTAAAACTACTGGAAAACACATATTAGGTTTGGGACCTGCATCTGTTACAACCTCTTTAAAACTGCTTCTCTTCATAAACAAAATGGAGATTTTATGAATGATTATAAGGATAAACCACAAGGTAAATGTATATATGTTTTCAAACTGTACAAATGATGACTAATAGTCATCATTTATCAGTAAAGCTGCCTTATATCACTGATGTTAATGTTTTTCTTGAAGATTCAGAGTTATAAATATTCATTATTGTACTATGCTTTAGGTATAATTATACAAAAATTTCAGTAGTTATAACATTGAATTGAGAAGCAAAAAGAGTCACAGCCCCAATATATGCATAATGATCACTATAAAATTGGATCCCATATATTATTCCATTCCCACTTAACACCAGGTTCTTTTTGCATTCATCACATAAAGTTCTCTTGACCAAGCTCTCCCTGATTGCTGGATGTTACACAAGATGAATGACAAAGGAAATTACAAATCTTGCCAAAGATGAAGGATTTCATAAAGATGATGACAGTGATATTATTAAAATTGTTCAAATCAGATGAAAATCATCTATAAATATGACAGGATTAGATTTAATTTTTAAGTGAATAAAAGAAAACTGCAAAGAATTATAATATTGATTCCTCAAAATATTTGGTTACTAAAGATTTAAGAAATGACATTTAGAAAACCGCCATTTATGAATAAATGGTTCTCTTTTATGTTATAATTATAAAAGTTAAAACATGAAAAATCATGAAGAGAAGCATGTATCATCTTTCATCAATTCTAATATGAATATTTTTTAACATTTTAACATCTCTGAAATGGGGTACATTTTATAGTCAAAGGCATCTTATACTCTGTAATAATCTCATCAAGTGTTGGCTAGAAATCAGTTATAACATAAATGTTACAGCTGAGTGTGATGTCTAAATTTTGTTAGTTTTTCTTTCTTGTGATAACTGGACAACTGTATCCCCTTAAAGTTTTGATATAAAAGATCACTTACAGGCTTGCTCAAAAGGAAACATGACCCTCACTAGTTTGTTGAAAACCTTCCATTGAAAACTTTCAGCTAGGAAAACCTCCATTTAATAAGAGCAAGAAAATGCTAGCAATAAAACTTGCAGACTGGTGTGGACTCCTTGAGAGAAAATCTAAGAGGCAAAACTGGATTACCCTTTAAGAAATGTTGAAATCTCAACATACTTGGTGTCACATCAGATAGTATTATTTGAGAGAACATGAACATCAATGACCCTAATTTAAAAAAGAAATGTCAAAAAAGGAAAAGTTAAAAAAAGGAAGTCAGATTATAAATATAAAATAGATTTAAGAATGAATACCTTTTCAATTTATTTCATTCATATTTTCCTTTTTATGGATTCATAAGAATGATAGAATTAAATATAAAAGTTATTTCAAAAAATATAAAAGTTATTTCAGCAAGTATAAAATTTAAAAGTTAAGTAATAAGTGTTATATCAGTTAAATTGGCAACACTTTTCTCTTTCAGTTATATGTAAATAATAATATGCCTTACAATTTTATCTTGGATTTGATAAAGTACATACTATATTCATTATATAATTCTATCAGAAAAATTACAATCCTCCCTAAATTAATTACTTTCAAATTAATATAGACTTGTAAATAAACCAAAATTTTGATAAAAATATAAGACAAAATTTTTATTTTTTACAGAAAAATAATTATACATCAAGATGGAATAAATAAAACAGCAAAAGCCATGTGATTAAACATCACACAGATGTGGGAGTAGATGCCCACATGCCTCTTGGATTTATTTCCAGGCACATATGTGTGCATGTTATTTTATTGCTTTGTTTTGTTTCAAGTTTGTATTTAAATTCCAGTTACTTAACATAGTGTAATATTGGTTTCAGGAGAATTTAGTGATTCATATGTTATATTACGTATAACACCCAGTGCTCATATGACAAAAATTTTAAAGAAACTCTAAGAGTGTTTGAAAAGTATCATGAACAGTGGTGAAAAAAGGTTAAATAGGAAGTACTAGCAAAGGGAAAAAAAGATATAAAGAAAACCACGTGGAAACATAGGAAATGAAACATACAACTGCAAAAATAAAAGATACCTACTTGATGGGTCAAACAAGCAGAATGACAATGAAAGGGGCAAGAGTAAGAAAACCTGAAATCAGAATAGAAATCATCCAATCTGAGCAACAGAAAAGAAACTAAAAAAATTGAACAGAGCTCCACAAACCCATGGAACGAAAACAAAGATCTAACATTCATGTCATCAGACGCCTGGAGAAGAAGAGAAAGGATGCAGTGCTAAAAAATATCTGAAGACATAATGGTTCAAAATGGCATTAGGCACAAGTCTACAAGTTCAAGAAATTGAGCAAACTACCCACAGAATAAACCTAAAGAAATCCATGCCAGAGACAACTCACACTGCTTAAACTAAAGACAAGCAAAAAGAAAATCTTAAAGCTTCCAGAGAAAAGTAAGACATTACTTATAGGAGAAGAATAATTTGAGTCAGTGAGGATTTCCCATTAAAAACTATGGAGGACAGAAAGAAGTGAACATGTTTTCACTGTTAAAAGAAAGGAACTGTCCACACAAAATGCTACATCAGAAATAAGATTTATAGCTAGCAGGAATGATCTAAATAGAACTGCTAAACGAATTTCTACAGATAAAAATGATTTAAGAAAACCTGAAACATTAGGAATGAAAGAACAGCAAGAGAAACGGTAAATGTTTGTGTAAATGTAACAAAGTATTCCTGTCCTCCAGATTCTGAAAGACATTTAAAGTTGCAAGTAATTATTACAACATTGGTTGGTAGGGATTTAAATAAATGTACGTAAATGTAATATATAAGACAATTGTAGCATAATAAGAGGGGAGAAGATAAAGGGACCTACATGGTAAAAAGATTTCTACATTCCAACTGAAGTAGTAAAATGATGTTTATTGTAAAAAGTAAAGTATATTTTTAAACCCCTAAAAAAAAAAAACTCTTAGCAACCACTAAAAAGATATATGAAAGATATAGTCAGAGCAGAAGAGATTAGTTGAAACTGAGTAATTAATAAAAAGTGTTCAAATAACCGAAAGTCTGCAAGAAATTGGAAAAAACAAAAACAAAAATAGAGGGTACAAACATAATAAAATGCTATGCAAAAATCTAAACATATCAATAATTACATTAAATCCACTAGAGGTAATAATATAGTTCAATTACATTAAACACACAATTAAGAACAGGAATTGTCAGAATGGATTTTGAAAACTCCCACAAACCACCTATAGTCAGTACAAAAAATTCACCACCTCTATCATTACAGGCAAATTAAAAGGATGGAGCTAGACACACCATGCAAACATACAAAAGGATCTCAACCTCAGGAGGCAAGGCTTATGGAAGCTACTTAGAATGTGTGTGCGACATTCTTGTTAATTATTTTTGCTATAATGTCTATTTTCTTTGATATTATTATCATTCTAGTTTCTTTTGACATCCTTATGTAATCCCCTCCCTCTGAGGGAGGAAATCTGTGATTTGCTTCCAATCAATAAAATGTGGCAAAGGTAATAGGATGTCACTCCTGTAACTGTTACATTATAGATCATTCCATAGACTGTACTTGCTCAATGAAGTAAGTAGATATGCTAGAGAAGTCCATATGGCAAAGAATTTTGGAAGGTCTCTAAGAACTGAGGAAGAACTCCAGCCAACAGCCAGCAAATAGCTGGGGCCCTCATTCACTGAGCCAGAAGAAAATGAACTGTCTTACCAACATGAATGATCTTGGAAGCGAATCCTTCCTCAACTGAGCCTCCAAATAAGAATGTAGCCCAGTTGACCTTGATTGCAGTCAAATGAGACCCTTAAGTGGAAGACCTAGCTAAGCTGTGCCCAGACTTTTAACCCACAGAAACTCTGAGATAATAAATGCTAAAGCTACTAAGTAATGGTAATTTGTTATTCTACAAAAGAAAATACAAGGAATAAAAACAGGTAACATTTTGACAAGAAGGCCAATTCACCCAATAATTCTAAAAGTAAATACTCTTAAAAAGCTGGAAATAGAGAGGGGAGGAGGGAAAAAAAACTGAGAGAACTCAAAGAAGAAATAGAAAAATTCAATTATATTTGAAGATTTCAATACACCCTACTGCAGTATCAAAGAGAATATAGACAGAATTTCAGCACAGATTAAGAAATATTAAAAACACCACCAACTAACTGAATCCAATTGAAACTTATGTATACTGTATACTTCACCTGACAGAAGAATACACATTATTTTCAACTGCCAGTGGAACATTCATGAAGACAGATCATATCTAGGTCAAAGTATAAATCCTAACAAATATAAAAGGACTGAATGAAATCCTACAAAGTATGTCCTCTGACCATAATAAATAAAACTAGTAAACAGTAACTAAAAATAACAGAAAATGTCCAAACACTTGGAAATTATTTTTTAATTTATTTATTTTATTTATTTATGATAGGCACACAGTGAGAGAGAGATAGAGAGAGAGAGGCAGAGACATAGGCAGAGGGAGAAGCAGGCTCCATGCACCGGGAGCCCGAAGTGGGATTTGATCCCGGGTCTCCAGGATCGCGCCCCGGGGCAAAGGCAGGCGCCAAACCGCTGCGCCACCCAGGGATCCCCAAACACTTGGAAATTAAACAACACATTTCTAAGTAAACCATGGGCCAAAGACAATATTGTAATATTTGAAAGAAAGTTAGAACTGAATGAAAATGAAAATACAATACAGCAAAGTTTGTGAATACAACTAAAGCAGTGGTTAGGGGGAAATTTTATAGCATACAATACCTTTAGAGAAAAAGAAAGGTCTCAATTATCTAAGCTTTGACTTTGAAAGATGAAAAAAGCAAAATAAACAAATCAAACAGAAGGAAAACATCATTGTGAATGTTAATGCCAGTGAAACGAATATTTTAAAATTGTTTAGACAGTAAATTTTACATTATCTGTATTTTACCCTACTAAAAACATTTTTTTCATAGATCACAGACCTAAAGGTAAAATGTAAAACTATAAAACTTTTTTTTAAAAAATAAAAGAACATTTTTGTTACTGTCAAATAGGCAAAGAGTTCTCAGACAGGACACCAAAATATCCATAAACAAAAAAATGAGAACTTAAGACTTCATCAAAGCTAATACCTCTGCTCTGCAAAAGTATTCAGAGAATGATAAACTAACCTACAAACTAGGAGAAAATAATGGCAAATCACTTTTCCAATAAAAGGCTTGTACCCAGAAAATAAGGAACTCTCAAAGCTACATAAGAAAACAACACAAAATGGACTTCTTCCCTAAAGAGGTTTTAAAGATGACAAATAAGCTCATGAAAAGTTATTCAATGTCACACTCATTTAAAGAAATGCAAATTAAACCACAATGAGATACCCCTATACATGAACTAGATGGCTCAAATAAAAAATACTGACAATACCAAATGCTGATGAGGATGCAGAACAAGTGGAACTTTTATATACTGCTGATAAGAATGCAGGGTTGTACAAGTATTTTATTTTTATTTACTTATTTTAAAGATTTTATTTATTTATTCATGAGAAACACAGAGACGTGTGAGAGAGAGGCAGAGACACAGGCAGAGGGAGAAGCAGGCTCCATGCAGGGAGCCTAACATGGGACTTGATCCTGGGACTCCAGGATCACGCCCTGGGCCAAAGGCAGGGGCTAAACTGCTGAGCCACCCAGGGATCCCCTTTACAAGTATTTTAGAAAATGGTTTGACGTATTTTAAAATCAAGTCAAATATACATTTACCATATGATTCAGCAAACCTACTCCTGGATATTTACTCTAGAGAAATAAAAACTTATACAAAAACTTGTAAATGACTGATCAAAGCAGCACTACTCATAATTACAAAAACCTGGAAAAAATCCAAATGACCCTCAATAGGCGAATGGACAAACTGTAGCACATCCATATAATAGAATACTACTCACCAATTAAAAAAAAAGGTAAAGCTACTAATTAATATATGCAACAACTTGGTTGAACATAATTAAAATAAATGAAGGAAGCCAACTGCAAAAGTTAGATACTATTATATGTACGTATACACATACATTAAAGATAAGACATTCTTAAAAAGACAGACTGAAGTAACAGAGAATAGTCAGTGGTTGCCAGGGTAGTGGGAAAAGTGTGACTATATTAAGAGATAACACAAGAAAATTTGGGGGGGGGGGTTGACAAAATTATTCTGTAACCTGATTTGTGGTGGTGATTACATGAATTTATACATGTGTTAAAATTCAAAGAACTGGAAAAGAAAAATATAGTTAATCTAACTGTATGATAATTTTAAAAACAAAAGAAATTTTTTAAAATGAAGTGCTAATGCAACACCTAGGAAATGATGACCAGAGGGCAGCTAGACAGAAGTTAGGAGAAAAGTCTGAATAACTGATACAGGTAATCGAAGTCATTGGTCCCTGACTGAAAAACATGTGCACGCTCCCAGGATATTATTTATAGTGAGAAAATAACCAAGGAGAGAACCCCAGAGAATATCAGCACTTAAAGACTGAGAAGAATCCTGTAGAAGATATTTAGAAATAGTAATCAGAAGTAAAGGATAAACAAAAAGAATATGGTGCCATAGAAGGCAAGGAAGAAATGCTAAAGTACTCATGAGACCAAACATCAAAGAATGGTCAAGTTTCAATATGATTATGTCGTAATAAGCTGTGTACGTGAATGGAAAATTGAATAGTAGCAATAAGAGACAGCAGGTCTTTGCATTTATTTGAAGTGCCTGGCTATGAAGAGGAGGAAGACAAGATGATGACTACATAGGAATGTCAGGAACACAAATATATCTGAAGGCTAGGGAGGGTACCAGTAAAGAAGGAAAGTTCAGAAAAAGACAGTCTGAAATAACTAATGGAATAAGGAAGGCCCTTAAGTAAACAGATGAAAGTGTGGGCTCTAAAGCCAGACTATCGAAATGTATTGTTTTTAAAGATTTTATTCATTTATTTAAGAGAGAGAGAGAGAGCATGCACACAAGTAGGGGGGTGGGGCAGAGGGAGAAGCAGACTCCCAACGGAGCAGGGAGCCCGATGCAGGGCTCAATCCCAGGACCCCATGATCACAACCTGAGACAAAGGCAGACACCCGTCTGACTGAGCTACCCAGGCACCCCCAGATTAGAAACTTAAATACTTGTTCTATCATTTAGTAGCTGTAAAGCATGAGCTAATTTCTTTACACCTCAGTAGGCTATAAAATGGGAATGTAACAGAATCTATCAAACTGTTATGAGATTAGAAATAAGAACTTAAATGACACCTAACATATAGTAAGTACCCAATATATGAGATGTTAACAATTAGTAATATTTTAATTATCAAATATGATGGAATGGGAGAGATTACTTGAACAGAGAAGTTCTATCCTTCTCTAAGACTCTAGAGAAAACAAATATTTGGTACAATTATAAATATATAATTTTAGGGGCAGAAAATGCGAGGCAATGTGGAGTCATAAGCCCAATTTTCTCTGTGAAATAATGAGAGATAAGGGACAAAATTATGGAAGAAAATTTCCACTGTGGACAATGGGAGCGGCTACTGAAGACAGGACTGACAGCTTGGCTGAAACCAGAGACCAAAAATTGAGCTGACATTAATCATCAAAACTTTAATTTCCTTCAGCAATATTCAGAAGCTCAAATGTAAAAATAGTCACTAGCTAAGTTAACACATAGTAAGGAGGAATATGCCAATTCAGAAAGAAGGGCTCCCTAGGAAGGACAGGCTAACCAATTATACATGTATATAAACAATATACAGGTATGCATATAAGTTTATAAACTTAAAAGTTTGGAAACTCCATATATGTAAACAAATTATGGTGCATCTACATGATGGAATAAAAAAGAACTACTAATATACATCAATCTCAAAAAAACATTACTAAGTATTTGATAAAGTTATATAAAATCCTTACTTTTAAAAAAATTTTATTTATGTAAGTAATCTCTACATACAACATGGGACTCAAATTCACGATCCTGAGATTAAGAGTCACATGCTCTTACCACTGAGTCACCTAGGTTTCCCCTACATAAGATTTTTTAAAAGACAAAACCATACTGAAACCATACTGACAGGGAGCACACATCAGTGGCTGCCTATAGTTGGTGGCAGTGTGGTTACAAAAAGACACAAAAACCCCTCCCATCAATTTTATTGAGATATATTTATTACATAACATTGTACTAATTTAAGGTGTACAACATAATGACTTGATACATGTATATATGGAAAAATAATTCTTGCAATAAATTTAGTTAACAAGAACCATCTAATACAGTAACAAATTTTGTTTTTCTTATTGTGAGATGAAAAAACTTAAATGATGATGGGATAATGCTATATCATGATTGTGGCAGTGGTTGATACATGACTACTTTGTCCATATTCATCACGATACACACTTATCAGTCATGAATTTCATTGTATTTAAACTGCATCTTAATAAAAAACAGTTTTTTAAAAAGTTCTTCTTTGAAGACCTAAGTAGAATGTTGTACCATCAAGCATGTTGATAAAGACAGTACTTAAAAGGAGCTCATTCACAACTGGCCTAGTCTACTGTCTCCAGACGTAGTTTCTAAAAATTACAGACAAAGGGAGTGTGGTAGACAGAAATTTTAAAAGTTCTAAGGTTTCTTGTTACCCTTACTGCTCCAACAGGCTGACAAATGCTACATAATCCCTAGCATTTTTATATGATGATTTTTATCCCCACAGTTAGGTGATGTTAAATGGGAAGACTGACATTATAGAGACATTATCCATTGGGTCTGACCAAATTACATGAGCCATTTATTTATTTGTTTACATATTTATTTACTGAGAGGAGATATTTGTGAGCTACTTCTGTTTTTTTAAAGTACAGTTGACATACAATATTATATTAGTTTCAGATGTACAACAGTGATTCAGTATCTATTTACATTACAAAACGATCCTATAGTAAGTCTAGTTACTGTCACTATATATTCTACAACATAACTGACTATATTCCCTATGCTATACTTCACATCCCCATCACTTATTTATAACTAGAAGTTTGTACCACTTTATCCCCTTCACCTATTTTTTCCATCTTCTCACACTATGCCCCTCTGGTAATCACCAATTTGTTCTCTGTATTTATGAGTCTATTTCTATCTTGTTTTTTAGATTTCACATATAAGTAAAGTCACATAGTTTACTGTCTTTCCCTACTTATTTTACTCAGCATAACATCTTCTAGGTCTATCCATGTTGTTGCATATGTTAAGATTTCATTCTTTTTCATGGCTGAGTAGTATTCCTATGTGTGTGTGTGGAGGGTTTGTGTGTGTGTGTGTGTGTGTGTCTGTGTCTGTCTGTCTCTGTGTACATACTTTATCTTCTGTATCCATTCATCTATCTTTTCCAATTAGTATTTTTGTTTATTTTGGACAAATAACCAGATACGGAATTGCTGAGTCAAGTGGTATTTCTATTTTTAATTTTATGCAGAACTTCCATGCTATTTTTGATAGTGGCCACACTAATTTCCATTTCCACTCGGCACAAGAGGTCTCTTTCCCTCCACATCCTTACCAACACTTGCTATTTCTTATTTTGATACCAGCCATTTTGACAGGTATAAAGTGGTATCACATGAGCTCTTTAAAATCAGAGTTTTCTCCAGCTGGGTGTCGAAGTGGCAGTCAGAAATTTAAAGCATGGGAGGAGTCTGATGAATAAGAAGTTATCTGTTGCTGAGATGAAGAGGGCCACATGGCAAAGACCTGACAGTGGTCTCTTAGAATTGAGATTGATTCCTGGTCAAAAGCTAGTCAGACAGTGAGGACCTCAATTCTATTAACAGCAAGAAAAAGAATCCTACCAACACAGTAAAGAGTGAAGAAGATCTTGCCCTAACTGAGCCTCAGGTAAGGACACAGTTGGCTGACACCATGGTTTTAGCCTTATGAGACCATGAGCAGAAGATCCATTTAAAACATGTCAGATTTTGATGCACAGAAACTGTAATAAATTTGTGTTGCTTTAAGCCTCTAAGTTTATGGTACTTTGTTACACAATAGAAAACTAATACAGAGAGGCAAATTTTATATAGTATCTATTTATTCACAAAATATTTCTAATTTCAAACTTAAAATCTGTGAGGCCTTCTCACAGTTAACTTTAGCTCACACTCCTATTCACTGCCTCACATTACTAGTGTATATATTCCTATTCAATATTAAGATTATAAATTACTGTAGAGACAAACTATATCTGATTAAGCTTTAATTAAATCACGTTAAATTAAGCTACTATGCTCAAAATGTTTAACTGCCTTGTTTTTAAATTAGATAGAAAAAACTTAATATATGATGCACATATCCAAATATAAAATAGAAAAATAGAAATTCTTCACTCTTGCCCATATCTTTTTAAAGAAAAGTGTTATGTAAACATTAGTCATCTAGGGAATGAAGAAATTCTATATTGTTTTACAAAATACATCTTGGAAGATCATATAAAAATCACTGTTAAGATGCACTCCTGATCTCTAAGCGTTTTTTAAAGTTTTTTGAAAATGACAACAAAATAAAAGTACTAAAACCTGTTTGCAAGATGTCAACATGACACTATAGCTTCCCTTCTTGCAAAATCCTAGAATAAAGTTGTTTTAAGTGAATATATATCAGCACTCAAAAACCAGCAAAACTCTTGCTAGTCCCAAGTACAGAAGGAATCAGGAGATAAGGAAAAGTACACAAAGTCAGTTTTTTTTTTAAAGATTTTATTTATTTATTCATGAGAGACAGAGAGAGAGAAAGGCAGGCAGAGACATAGGCAGAGGGAGAAGCAGGTTCCATGCAGGGAGCCTGATGTGGGACTCGATCCAGAGACCATGGGATCACGCCCTGAGCCGAAGGCAGATGCCCAACCGCTGAGCCACCCAGGTGTCCCACAAAGTCAGTTTTAAGTGAGAAGCTTCACTAGCAAAATCATGTCAGAAAGAATACTATCACAGAAGGTGTGAGCAATACGAGGCATGCTCTCAGACTTATGGAAGCTGAGAACATGAGAAGGTCTAGAAGCAGACAACAGTAGTTACAAGAAGAGGGTTACCTCTATTGCATTACTCATCTCCACAAGCCAGAAAGCAGAGTCAGTTACCTTTATATATGGGTGATCAGAGAGGGCTTAGAGGTAAAAGGCCAATCCTCTGAGTGACTGGTTATAATGAAAATGAATGAGAGCCTCCTAAGCCCAGAAAATAAACTGCTGAGGTGTTTGCCTGACAGAATATCAATACACGTGCCATCTATTCTCTACTTTCACTGAAAACTGCAGAGGACAGGTCAGTAGCACTCTCCCATCTCACCAGGAAACCACTCAAACAAAGGTAATAAGCAATAAAATAGCCACTCCCAAATATGAACACTGTCAAGAACACCAAACATTTGACAAATGCCAACCATATGAAATAGAGAACTCAAAAATGGAAGAAACCAAAGTATGGCCAATAGCACACTAAAAACAATATTTTGCAAAAACTAGTATTATCAGAGAATATGATTACGGAAATCTAAGGGAAAACTAATTAGAATTCATGGACACAAAAAATACAAGTTCCTAAGTGAAAAAAAGAAATTCATTAGATGAGCTGAACCATAGAGTAGACAAAACTAAAAATATTAGAGATGAAATCCAGGCCTAAAAATATTCCTAAAACATAGCAGTAAGAGAGAAAGGGATAAAAAGGATGAAACTGAAGTACAAAAAGGACATCTATCCATCTAATAGGAGTTATCTTAAGGAGAAAAAGGAGAAGAAGCAGTATTTGAAGATATGGGGCCAAATTAGTTCTAGCCTTAAGGCTGTTCTGGATCTGCCTAGGAGATCTTAAAAGCAAGCCATGAAAGATTCAAACTATTTCCTAGTAACTTAATGGAATCCCAGAATAAAGCCCCAACATATTTAAATACAAAAAAATCCAAAATAAAATACACAATGCCTGGCATCCAATCACAAATTACCAGGCATGTGAAGCAGGAAAAGATAACCCCAATGAGAAGAAAAGTCATTAAGAAATGACAAAGATAATTGAATTATTAGAGAAGGTAATTAATACAGCTATTATATTCAAATTCAAGAATGTAGAGAAAAGCACAAATGTTATAAAGAGAGACAGGGAAAGTATAAAAATGACCCAAATAAACTTTTAGAAATAAAAAATACAAGATGAAAAATTTCCTGAGATGAATATAATACAATATCTGCCTGGGATTAACAGATCAGACAAGGCAGAAGACAAGATTAATGAACCTGAAGATGCAGAAATAAAAACTATCCAAAATAGAAAATAGAAGAAAGAGCGAAAAAAATGAACAGACCCTAAGCAAGCTGTTTATAGAGAGCATCACATGGTCTAGTACATGGGCACTGAGAGTCTCAGAATCAGAAAGAACAGAAAACATTTTTTGAATAAATAACAGATGAAATTTTTCCAAATTTGATGAAAATTATAAATCCACAGATCCAAGAAGCTCATTGAATTCCTAGAAAATAAAAATGAAGAAAACTACACCAAGCTACACTGTAATCAAATTGCTTCCAGTGATAAGTTAAAAGTCAGTAGAGAAAAAAGACATATTACATGTAGAGGTAAAAGATATGAATGACAGCTAACCTCTAATAAGAAACAGATATGCCAGAAGATAATTGGAGAAACATCTTTAAAGTACTGAAAGAAAAAAATCTCAACCTGTAATATTATACTCACTAGAAATATTTTTCAAAAAAGAAGGCAAAATATTTTTTCAGGCCTACAAATGCTAAGCATATTCACCAACTGACCATCATACAAATTATCATTAAACATGAGGACAAAATAAATACATTTCCAATTTATCTTGGGAAGTTTCTGTCCAAAAGAATTGCCAGAGTATTCTCCATCATAAAGAAAAACAAAGTGAGGACAGAATAGCAGTATGTAATGATGAGGAAAGAAATATGTAAATCTTGACAAGCCTAATAATTTTTCTAAAATATTTTAAATTAAAATCTGTAACTAAAATTCTGGATGCTATTATCTTTGGAGATACGGGGTCAGAGAAAAATCAGAAGGTTCTCTTCTACTATCTACAGGAAGATACAGATACAGATTAATTCCAAAGTTCAAAAACAAACCTGTGTTAAAAATATGAAAGGTAACCATTAAAAAATCTAAATATCTTTCACTGATATTATTGCAAAGAAAATATATCTTAAATTGAAATAATTACACAAATAAACTCACAAAGATACCACTTATGAACTTACAGTAGTTATAAACCTAGTCAAAATACATGATCATATAATTGACCTATTTTCTATTTAGCAGGGCGCTTCATGGTGTGGTAAGCTGATAGAATCATCAGCTGTCCTGTGGACAAAAGGTCAAAGGCATTTGTGCATCTCTACAAGTCAAAACCATTAAGTAGACTACCTAAAAACTGTTACTATTTTCTTGGATACATGACTTAATTTAGTTAGCTGGCATAACTGGAGATTTTAATACACTTTTGCTTCTAATGTGCTTTTGAGAAGATACATAGTTAAACTTCTATTTATTGAAATGTTTCCCATTTTTCCTTTAAAAATCTTTGCTACTTAAAAGTATTTAAAACCAAAAGCATGTATGAAAAAAACAATCCTAGCAATGTAACAACTCATTTGTTTTAATATAAATATCTAGGTTGCTTTTAATATAAATATCTACTTCTCTTTTTAAAAGGAAGAATACAACTATGAACTTACTCCTAATTAACCAAACCATCAACATAATTTCACCTTGGTATAAAAGATATAGCAGAAGTTAAGGTGTATCATAACTTTATACTCTATAAATCTTTAGAGTAAATGTTTGTAAAGATTTAGAATTCATTTATACCTACCTTGTTCCAGACCTTCACTTTGAATATTAATATGCTCAAAAATCTCAAAAAAAAAAAAATCATACCATATGTCCTTCAGCTCGAGCTTTATTTTGCCGTGCTTCCCGTTTTCGCTGTAGGAACTCTTCCACTTGTTTAGCTCTTTCCACAGCTAGTTGCCCCTTTGGCCTGAATATTTTGGACAAATAGCAGTCAGAAATTTTGAATATTAAATATCTCAAAAAATTAAAAATTAGTCTTATTCCAAACGTTGTCTTTGTTGCAGAAATTTAAATAAAAGCTTCCCCTGTAATGAAATCGCTATATTTCTATCTACTACCTAAATCACTTTTCTTTACTATTATAAATAGAAGTAAAATTAATACTACTACTACAAATCTTATCAAGGTTTCTTTTACATTTATTTAATCTATTCTACTTACAGATACATAAAATTATTTTGGACTATAATTATAGAATATTCTCAAAAGTTTCCGATAGTGCAGCTTATTTCAGTACTCAGTACCTATCTAAGAACCTTCTTTAAACAGCATTGAAGGGATCCCTGAGTGGCGCAGCGGTTTAGCGCCTGCCTTTGGCCCAGGGTGCGATCCTGGAGACCCGGGATCGAATCCCACGTCGGGCTCCCTGCATGGAGCCTGCTTCTCCCTCTGCCTGTGTCTCTCTGCCTCTCTCTGTGTGACTATCATGAATAAATAAATAAAATCTTAAAAAAAAAACAGCATTGAAGTAAAATTAAAGCAGCATAATAGCAATTTCAAAAATGAAATATAAATTCAACAATGAATAAAAAGTTTGAGTTTTCAAAAATACACTAAAAAGCAATGTCTAAATTCCTTGAATATCACAACTGTTAAAAGTAAAATGGACAGGTTGTATTTCTGTATCTTTCTCTGACAATTATAAAAGAAAGTAAACATGTTGAGCTTAGACAACGAATAAAAAATACAAGGGTGCCTGGGTGGTTCAATTGGTTAAGTGTCCACCTCTTGATTTTGGCTCAGGTCATGATCTCAATCAGGGTCATGAGATTAATCTCTGCCTAAGTCAGGCTCTGTGCTAAATTTAAGAACCTGTTTAAGATTCTCTCTCCCTCTCCGACTCTGCCCCTCTCACCCGCTTGTGTGCACTTCCTATTTAAACAAAAATTTTATTTTAAAAACTCAAATTAAAAAAATATATAAAAATAATATTTATTGAACATTTAAATATACTGTGCCTGTTCTATTGTATCTAACATACATTATGCCTTTTACATATTATGCCTGTTACATATTTTGAAAGATACAAAAATAAATAAAATCCAGTCCCAATAATCAGATAACTCATAGCATAGTATCAACTGCAGTTAATTTTGGAGGTGAGTTAGAAAGACAAGCAAGTGATTAGTTGTGCTTCCACTCAGATTTTGGCTACAAAGGGACACAAACTTCCTACAGCCTTTCTTTAAGACCACAAGAAAGTTATGCTCTGAATAATACATGAAATACTGTCTATTCTGTCTTCCAATAGGTTTAAACACTTCCTGATTTCCATCATTGGAATTTTCTAGGATTAGATCATTTCTATAGGTGGTTAAGAATCTTTTATTATGACTGTCAGGTATATGTAGGTAGCTAACCCTTAATCTAGTTCCATATCACCAAATTCTTAAACGTACTTCACATTACCCATGGTAGTTTGAGTAGATAAAGAATAATGAATGAGAAATTTGTTTATGCCTCTGTAGTGCACATGTACTATCCTCTAGCAGTCATATTATGTGCTGTATAATTATAAGATCAATATCTGGTCTGGATGCAAGATATCTCCCTGCATATATCCAAGCAAGGCTGTGACCTAGTCAGCTGTAGTCCCTTTCTATAAGGCTGGGCCTGAAGAAGGCCCATAAACTTTAAGAGGATATGACACTCAGACTGATACTGTATGTCTGCTGGTAAGGCACTTTTGGAGGGTCCTAGAAGCTTACACCACCACTTGCAATTATATATAGTTGCTGTTCCCTGTGCTGTGTATCCTGACTGCACCTCTAACTTTTCTAGAAGTAAAACATGCTTGATTTCCCATCCTAAGGTACTATGTCCAATGTCTGCCAGTCGAAACCCCCAACTGGTGTATATTAATACAACATGTGCACAGAATTATTTTACTAAAACCTGGTTGTATATATAATGGTTTTGGTTTATAGATTTTCAACCATTTAAATATATAAAGTACTCCTGTTCTATTTATTTAGATAATTTATAGATTTAGCTTCACTGAGTAGTCTTTTCCTAAGCCTGTTTAAATAAGCAAGTTTATATAACTCACTGCTTTCAATCACAAATTTAAAATCTGTAATGATTTTTGCTTAACATTATTATTTCTCTTTCCTCTCCCATCCAAGTACTAACGAGGACCAACCCTGCTTAGCTTCCCAGGACAGACAAGATCAGGCTTCATACCAGGAAGTATGGTCGTAGACTCTTTTTCCCTCTCATTTGTTTAAAAAATACTTCAGAGTGTCAACTATTTGCCAATATTATATCTATCTTTGAAGACATAAATATGTATAAAAAAGAGTTCCAAAATGCAAGGGCGATTCAATATACAAAAATGAGAGCAATAAACCTTATTAAAAGAATAATGGATAAAATAAGTTTAATTGATTCTATGACCTCTCATAACATCTAAAATCTTATAAACTGTCTTTATTTTTCACATGCATTTGTTTACTACTTCATGTACACCAAAAAGAAAAACCCATACTCATATTCTTATTCCTATCTAAAATAGTAAAACTGCTAAACTATTGGCACAAACTATTTGTGCCAGATTCATGGAAATAAACCGTAAACAGTCGATTTATTTAATAGTCATTTCCTTTATTAAACATTAAGAATTCACAGGCACATACTATTTTAGATAAATTAAACACACTATCTTCTCCATCTCCTGAGTTCTAAAATTATTTCACTTAAAATCAGTAAAGCAGTAATCTAGATTAATAATAAAGTAATGATAACATAAACACTATATAAACCACAATTATATAGTAAGAAATTAGGAATTTGCAAAGTAAAATACAGAGGCATTAATACGTGTTAAAAAGTAATTATTCTAAGACAAATTCCTTTTTTCATCTGGAAAAGAGAGGGAAAAAGGAGTATCTTTTCTCTCTCCTTGTCTTATTATAAAGGCATCTGGGCAGATTACTTAACATCCACAGCTCAAATGCTTTATAGGTAAGGGATATTTTTAAAGTTTGAAACATGACTGTAAGTGATTTAGAGTTAAAAACATCACAAAAATTATGTAGCAATCTAGGTAGAAGAAATAATCTGAGAAATAAAAAATGAATCAATATGGTTTAAGGTAGAAGTGCTGGGGTAGTACAGAGTTAATGAGAAAAGAATGTAGGGCCTTTATTCTTTAAGCTTCCTCCTCTGTTTAACTGGCATAATGTCTACCTGATGGAATGGAACTGCTGTCAACTTTACCCAAATTAAATGATGCAATAGAGAGAAAAAGACGTGAAAAGTAAAAGCACCTATAAAGCACAAAGGTTAAGAGGCACTCAGTAGTTTTATAAGCTGGTCTTACATGGCTAGAGATTCTAATATTAAAAAGCTAACTGAATGTAAGCTCATCAGCCTCAACAGCGTACCACTCTGGTGGAGGATGTTCATGAGGGGGAAGACTTCGTAAATGGGAAGACAAGGATAATATATGGAAAATCTCTGTACCTTCTCCCTTAGTTTTGCTGTGGACCTAAAACTGCTCTAAAAAAAAAAACTTTAAAAAAAAAGCCTTTAAAAAAAGTTATTTGAAGAAATGTATTAAGACCTATATAAGCAAAGTCAGACTAGCCAGAATTACTGATAAGAGAAGAGGAAAAGTAAAGTCATAAGGAGGGGAGCAGGCAAATAGTGAGGATCCAATATATAGGGAAAAGAGAATTAGAAAAAGTTGACCAAAAAGAAAAAGTTGACCATAAGTTTCAATTTGCCAATTCAGTTTGAATCAGGGAAAAGAAGTCACCAGGACAGACAATAACATACAAATTACAATAAAACCAGATGTTATGACAGTGTAGAGAAAATGTTCCTTAATGCCAATACCCACTAAAAAGTACAAGACAAAAAAATCATATTTAAATTGGAGGACATCTTAAGTATTGATTAGTCTAACTTCTTGCTGAATAAAGTATTCCTCTATTGCTATCTGGATATACCTGGACACATGGTCATTTAAACCTCTAGTTTAATAGTTTCAGTTTGAGCACATGCATTAAATCCCACAATGGCCCACCCATTGGACAACCCTCGTATTGAGCTAAAATCTGTTCCTCTACTTCTCCTAGTTATGGTAATTCTACATGGTGGAAATATAAGTCTAATTTCTCAATATTTCTGAAACTAACTTGTATCACTTTGGCAAGTAGGAAAACAAGACAAAAAACCTACTTGTGATTTTCCTTTGGGTTTCCTTTTTCCATGAACAATGGGAGAGAAGAGAGGTATGAATGTTTGGGTAAGAATTCTACGTATGGGGCACTTGGGTGGCTCCACTGGTCAAGCATCTGCCTTCTGCTCAGTCATGATCCCAGAGTCCTGGGATGGAGCCCCATGTTATCCTCCCTGCTCAAAAAGGCTCAAAAGGGAGCCTGCTTCTTCCCTGTCCCTCTGTCGCCCCCCCCCCCGCCACTTGTGTTCTTTCTCTTAAATAAAATCTTTAAAAAAGAAAAAAGAATCCTATGTGAAAGGGAGATGACAAGGTAGTTAGCATCCAGCATTTTTAAAATAGGAAATATGTAAACAGTCTTGAACTTAGCAAAGGAAGCGATATTAAAAGGGAACTTAAGGATGAGAAGGGGGAAAAAGAATAAATCCTTCTGAGGAAAGCAAAACACTGAGGGGCAAAGAGAATAGCTTAAGTTTAAGGGAATTGTAAACGATGTTGAACCCTGACAGTGGAAAAGGATTATAGCATATACAAAAATATGAGACCATCAGTATCATGAAGCATGGAATTAGGAGAGTATCATACACACAGCAGTTAGTCTTTTCCTTACCAATGATTACTAGTTATAAAAGATAAGGGCACTTATATTCTTATAGCAGAATATAATTATACTAGCTTCAAGGCTTTTCTATTGTTTTTCTTATCATTTACAAGGAGTTTGCAGGAGAGAAGCAAATCTTGATACACGTTTAAACTTGTTTCTTTTTCCCTAATTTAACCTATTGTGAATATATACTCCACCAGGAACTGAAATTAAGAGAAATAAATTTTACTCAGTATTAAACTGTAAAATCAACATATTAAAAAAGAAAGAAAAAAAAGCAGTTGTAAAGGTACCCTAATGAGACAGAATGGCTTGCTCACAAAGTCAAGGTTTTGTTGAGACCTGATCACATTAACATGTACAAATTTTTTTTTATTTTTTTTTAAATTTATTTTTTTGTAAGTTTTTTTATTTATTTATGATAGTCACAGAGAGAGAGCGAGGCAGAGACATAGGCAGAGGGAGAGGGAGAAGCAGGCTCCATGCACCGGGAGCCCGATGTGGGATTCGACCCCGGGTCTCCAGGATCGCGCCCTGGGCCAAAGGCAGGTGCCAAACCGCTGCGCCACCCAGGGATCCCCCAACATGTACAAATTTTAAAAATAAACTTACGATGATAGTAGTGGATCAAAGGTAATGGTAAGAGAGATGAAGGGTGCCCAAAAAGCTCCCCCTGCAGCTATCCAAGCAATGACCAAGGGAGGGAAGGCTCAAATCAGCCTTGAGGCCTCTTCACATAGGCTCATTTCTACTAGAGAGAGACATGTGTCCAGGTGTGAGAGCATCTCCAAGGCCTAACTGAGGGTTAGAACAACATAGTGACTAGCCAGATTCATTCTCTGACCAGTGGTATTCTATCAAAAAGTTTTCAATAGGTGTCAGTAATATAAAGAAATGAGTACCTAATTTCTACAAATCCAAATTTATTAAATCCACAGGATAATCTGTATTCTAAGACTATGTCATCCTACTTTTTTCACATTAAAATGTCCATTCTTTTGGGGCACATACATAGCTTACTCAGTTAAGTGTCTTTTTCTTTTAAGATTTATTTGAGACAAAGTGCATGTAGTGGGAAGTGGGAGAGGGAAAATCTGGAGAGGACTTCGGAGTGCTGATCCCAATGCAGGGCTTGATCTCACAACATTGAGATCATGACCTGAGTCAAAATCAAGAGTTGGACTTAACCAACTGAGCCACCCAGGTGCCTCCCACCCCCCTGGACTCCTGATTTCAGCTCAGGTCTTGATCTCAGGGGTCATGAGTTCAAGTCCCATGTCAGGCTCTGGAAAAAGGGGGGGGGGCACCTGGGTGGGTGGCTCAGTGGTTGAGCATCTGCCTTTGGCTCAGGGGGTGATTGATCCTGGGGTCCTGGGATCAAGTCCCATATTAGGCTTCCTGTGGGGGAGCTTCTCCCTCTGCCTGTAGCTCTTGCCAGAGGGCGAGGAAGGGTTGTTAGTTCAATTTTTTAAAAAATTTATGCTATTAATAAACCTTTTCCAAGTATTTATTTGGTCAGATAATTCTTTAGATTCAAAATACATTAAATTTATTCCTGTTAAATTTTATTCAAGTTTGTTGTAGCTATGGTCTACTAAGATTATCTTGTTTCCTGATCAATCATACCACATATTTACAATTTCCACTTTATATCTTCTGGAAATATGATGACTGTATCCTTTAGATGTTTTTTCTAGTGCTCCCCTTAAAAATAAAGGTTTGAGGACAAGCCTCTAAAATTTTTTTATTTGGGTGACATAAGAACATTAATCAGCACCCTCTAAATATAAACAATATATTGCTGAAGTCTATCTACTCTACCAAGTATCTAATTAATTTTTTTTTACAATGCCTCTAGGCCAAGAGAAATACCTAGAAGTTCCATTTATTAGTTAGGTCCAAGCTGTTTAAGAGTAGTGGTCTGCAGTTTGCCAAAAGATATAGCTGTTTCCTTCAAAATTATAAAATATTCAAGGCACCATGATGCTCCAGGTTGCCTCACCACACAGTTTGAGAACTAAAGTTCTACCCTATAACCCTAACAACCAAAAAAATATATAAAGGTATATTTGACATAATCTATTCCGTATGAATTTATACTTTGTCAGAGTGATTACTGCTTCCTCCTAAGATGTTTGCAAACATTGTTTTCAATCTTGCCAAGGCCTGACATGAAGAAAACTGGTATAATTTACAGAATATGCTTTTTGAAATTATATGATACTTGATGATCTTTAGTTTTCTGCCAATTTTTCTATTTTCCATGTCCTCAAATACAAATAAATTCACTCAGTACATATCAAAGTTCATGCAGCTACTGATACCATGTTAAGTGTTTAAAGTACCCAATATTTCAAAATTTTATAACCAACTAAAGCAGTAACTTTTTAGCTTGTTCACTAGAAGTATCTCAAGAAGCTGATAAATCTTCTAAGAGAGGGTTTAAAGAGAAGTCTACATTCAGATATACTTAGTTTAAATCTGAGCTCTACCATTTACTAGATGCCTAACCATGCACAAGTTTTAATTCTCTGTAAATCCTAATTTCTTCATCTTTATTAAAAGAATAATATCTAATTCAAAGGATTACTGTGACAAATAAATACATCTTGGTATATAATAAGCATTCAATAATACCTACCATCATTAATAAGAACAACAATAATTTCATACAACATAAGAAAATGTATATGAGTACTGCTAAGCCCATTGAGTTGATATAAATGAAATAAAAATGATCTTACAACCACAAATAATTTAAAAACTGAAAATTAAAACAGTGAAACTATAACTAATGCAAAACAAAGATTGGAAGATGTGGTATAGAGGAAGAAGTAGCCATTTAAGACAATTTGAAACTCAAATATATGCAAATATTTCAAGGTTATAATAAGAGTTTGATTCAAATGGCCCAATGTAGTCCATTATTTGTCATTCCAATTGCAAAGAACCAAGAAACATTCTGGAAGTGAACAGTGTGAAGAAGCATAACATAGTTTTCCCTATTTTCTTTACACTCTATTTACTTTAGATTTAATATAAAATAAAACAAAATTAAATATTAGATCCATACCACAGGATAAAAGCCACAGAGAAAATCTACTTTCCCATTTCATCAAAAAAAATGCATATCATGAGTTGGTAGCCTTCCTTTCTCAAGAACAGACTCTAAATTAGCTTAATACTTTGGCCTACTGTGTATAATTCATAATGTTAATTTATATTCACCTCATTCATTTACCTCTGCTTACTTACATTTTATTTCTTAAAGATTTTATTTATTTATTCGAGAGAGAGAGAGAGAGAGGCAGAGACAGGCAGAGGGAGAAGCAGGCTCCGTGCAGGGAGCCTGATGTGGGATTCATGTGGGACTGGATCCCAGGACTCTGGGATCACGCCCTGAGCCAAAGGCAGACACTCAACCGCCGAGCCATCCAGGTGTCCCTGTTTACTTACATTTAAAACATTTTTTATAATTGAGGGGGATCATAAAGATTTTTATTATAATCAAAAGTATTCCCCTTAAAATGACAAGAAAAAGGAAATGTGATTAAATTTTCATAAAATGACCTCTGCTTTTTTAACCACATGTTTTATAGAAGGAATGGGAATATCTAAGAAAACATGTATGCATACTTAAGAAAAAAGGAACCATGCAAATTAAAACTGCTGACTGCTATATATTAAATTAATTCAATGGAAGAAAAGGAAAATCTGATGAATAAGATGTAGCGAGCCATCAATCAGAGACAAATATAAGAAACAAGTTAAAACAACAAAGAGAAAAGTGGGATTCTAAGTGATGAAGAAAAAAAAAGACAAAGCATGCTTTGGAATTTTGCATAAAGTATGATTCCATTTAAATATATGCTGATTCATTTGAGGCAAGTGGGTGAGATTATTACAACCATCTGTTGGCTCAAAGTGATACTATCACATGTTATTTTAAATAAGCATATTCAGCCTATAACATATAAGTTACAAAAAGTAGGCTGAATTCAAGAGCTACATGTTTGTCAAATGTAATCAAAGACCAAATTTTCCACCTGATAAAATTATGCATCCAGAAGGCAAAAAAATATTCTGTGTAATCAATACAGAAGACACCCACAAAGTAAAGCAACTAAGTTATACAAGACATAAGACAAAATTATGCAAAAGAATGAATTTATGGATCAGCACAGTTTAACCTGTTTATACTGGCTTGTTTAGACATAATCTTCAGTCTATTCAAAGATTTTCTAAAAGCATCAGCATTTGGGAAATAGTGATGACCTCTAGCCCCATTACGAAATCCTGAATGTATTTCAGATGAAATTCCTCTGTAGTTAAACATGCAAAATGACTTTCATCATATTCTCTGAAGCAAAACATAAGCAACTTTTGCAGAACAAAGCCATACCTTTCTGGATGTCTTCGGCCATATATTTCTCCTTTCCATTTCACTTCATTATTTTCTACTCTTTGTTGCTGCATTTGATCAAAAATAGCATGATAATGTTCATATTGTCCTCGAGAAGAAAAAGATGATGGAGCCACTGCCCCTCCACTGCCAAAAAAGGGAGCCTAGGAATTAAACAAAGAGCTCTCACATGTTTATCTCATAAGGCCCAAAAGGCCTGTATTACCCTCACAAAAAGGTTTTTTTCAACACTTGACTTTTAAAAAGCAATTCGCTAATTTGAACATATTAATAAACAACCTACAGCAAAATGTTTTCCTACTACAACATAACATTCAAAAAGTAGTATACTTTGTTACCAATAAAAAAGCGTAATTTAACGAAAACATAAAAAGACATTAAAGTCTTAAATATTGTAAAGTCCAGTCTTAAGTTTTGAAACAAGTTTCTAGGACACATTTTATGATGCCATTCTATTACATTTAAATATATATATAGCTTACAAGTAAAGCTGAGCCTACTTTAGTAACACTCAAAATTATATTTAACAAAAACATTTACAGATGGCATTTAATATACCTCAAATCCTTCAATTCAACAAATGGTGAAGACTTAAATACCACTGAAACATGCTAGATGTAAGTTTAAAAAAAGCAAAACATCATATCTATCCTTAATCAGTTTATAAACAAGTTAAGAAACAAAACACAAAACTAGAAATGCCAATGGTAAATGAATGGCAACAGTCACACTCTAAAGTAGTAAGTACTGAGACTGAGCAACTCTCACAAAATAGAAAAAAAGAAAACTTATCAGAAGTAGAAATTCTTTTTAAAGGAAAAAAAAAGGCACTGGAAAAAGATATTGTTCAACCCAACCTTGAAAGCAATGTAACAAAGATAGATTGAATGATTAAATATGAGCCAGGGTATTAAAGTAAAAATAAGCAATGTACGTATAATATTTGGGTGTTGACAGCAGGAGGAGGAAGTGAGTATGCAAACAAACACAAATAGGAGGCAGGTATTGGTCATAAAAGGCTGGTATATCTAACTACTATATCAACCCTTCGAGTTCATATAATGAAAGACAACAGAAAGTATATATAAACTTTCTGACAGGAGTAGCGTAACAAAACAGTTTTTAGAAGGTGAGTCAAATTATGCACGATGAGCAGGAAAAGGGAGAGAATAAGGTAGAGGAACCAACTGGAAGGCTTACTGCACTGAAACCAAGCCACAAGCCTAGACATAATGAAAGGCAATAAATAAAAAAGGGAAGGGAATCATGGATTCTCTCCAAAAATGACACTGGATAAAGGCAGACATAAGGTCACAATTACTGAGACATAAGAACTCATGTGTGTGGAAAACTCATAGTTAGAAAACAGAGATGTCAGACAAGGAAAAGACTAAAAGTAACTGTGTAATGCTGCACAAGTCATGGTGAAAGAATTTCACTATCAAGAGGAAATCAGAAACCTCAAATGCAGAGGTCAACAACACTGAAAATAAAACAAACTGCTATGACTCAAGTTGAGTGGTAGCATTTCAAAACCGACTTTGGGGGAGAAGTTGATGAAAACAGAAACTAGAATACTGACAAGTAAAAGAACAAGAGCTTCCAAGTGATAGG
The DNA here is from genome assembly GCF_905146905.1 of Nyctereutes procyonoides. NCBI lineage: Eukaryota > Metazoa > Chordata > Mammalia > Carnivora > Canidae > Nyctereutes > Nyctereutes procyonoides. The sequence goes on from NW_026575119.1 coordinate 5,068,447, forward strand.
AAGAAATCTAAGAAAAGATGCAAAGAATACCAGAATCAAACAAATGTCAGTGTACCTACCTATGAGATAAAATCCTGACTCAGTAAGTTGCAGATAATGAGAAGCATGAGTTAAAAAAAAACAAAAACAAAAACAAAAACACAAAACTTGAGGCGAATACAGATAACTGATTAAAGATGTTTGAGTAGCAAGAGATCAAAGTTGTCAAAAATAGGGAAGATAACTAATTAGGCAGGAAACCCCATTAAAGGAATCCTCACACATCTTCAAAATGTGTCTCTCAAGGCAAGAATCACAATTCTAATAAAAGGCAGTTGCATCTCCTATGAGATTGGTTATTCTCCGAGTTTAATCTGGTGTTAATACCACCTTGACGTGAATTTGAGTTTTCTAATGTTTCTCTTTAGCAAAAACGAAAGTATGCTAACATCTCTGAAGATGGCTATGCTGAAAATATTGTACTAGAACACTGAAGCAATATGATCTTTCAAAAATCACCTTCTTAACCAATTGTAAGCACAGGTGGATGAGTTTTGACAAATACATACACTTGCATAACCATTACCACAATCAAAAGCATATATCCATTACCCCCAAAAAGTTCCTTCAGGTTATTTCGTAGCCTATGTCCATCAACCAATGATCTGCTCTGTCATAGATTGGACTGCCTCTTAGGTCTGGCTTCTTTAACCTAGTATGTTTTCAATCGATCCATGTTGCTGAATGAAATAACAGGCTATTCCTTTTTATTGCTGAGTAGTATTCCAATATATTTTCAACAGATACACTTCTTACATATTATGATCACCATATGATCAAACTATGTATGTGGAACATTTCATAATTTTTTTAAACACACGTTTATAAGAGATACATCAGAAACATAAACCAGTCCCAAATTTGGTGACAGTAAATAATCAAAGATAGTTGGTTATTTGTACTGTGAATAATGCCTTATTAGAAGCATACAATAGTAGTATTAATTCTGAAATCTTTCCCTTGGGCACCTGGGTGGCTCAGAGGTTGAGCATCTGCCTTTAGCTCAGGTTGTGATCCCAGAGTCCTGGGATAGAGTCCTGCTTTGAGTTCCCCACAGGTAGCCTACTTCTCCCTCTGCCTATGTGTCTGCTTCTCTCCCCCTTGTCTCTCATGAAAAAATAAAATCTAAAAAAAAAAAAAAATTTCCCTTAATGTTTGTTTTATCTTTATTTAGGGGATCTCTTTAATTTGATTGACGCTATACTGAACCTCCAGGTCCCTATCAACTATACAGAAAACAACCTAAGAAGTTAAATACTTCAAACCCCATGGGAAATAAGTACAGAAACAAAAGAATCTGCATTAAGTCACAGGAAATAGTTTTATTAATCCTCAATGCAAGCATTATAGAAATTTATAAAATGACGCAGAAATCTATTAAGCACATACTATGTAATTCTGTTGAAGAACTGTCATTATCAGTTATCAAACAACATTGATTAAATTGGACTTCAGGATTAAATATAGCTTTAGATATCACAGGAAAAAAAAGACATTTTATTGCATAGAAGATACATGCAAAAGGAGAAGAAAAAATAATTGACTTCTGAACACTAACCATGTACTTGATATAAAATGCTTAACAAGGGGCACCTGGGTGGTTAAGCTCCCCCTGCTTGTGCGCTTGCCCACATGCTCGCTCACTCTGTCAAATAAATAAAATATTCAAAAAAAATGCTTGACAAGATGTGAAGACCTACACTTTAATTGGTTTCCAATCAGGTAAGATATGGAGTTAGTTATTTTAGAATGGGTCAAATTCTGAGTCATTTCTTTTCATTCAGGAGGTAGTAAATGATGTAGGAAAGATGTTAGTGTTGGAAGCCAAAAGCCAAGAAAGATTTTTTGAAATACCTTCGGTGCAAAAAGGTGGTTTTATTAAAGCACAGGGACAAGACCCATGGGCAGAAAGAGCTGCAGTGGAGTCATGAGGCGTGGCCCATGATACACTTGCAAGTCAGGAGGGCGTTAGGGATACTGTAAGTCTCCAGGGTATTTTGGAAACAAGGTTTCCAGGATCCTGAGGGGGCTAGCTATTGTTGGGAAAGGTCATTTATTATTGTTTAGTAAAAACTCAGTCATGAGACCTTTCTGATGTATATCAGTGGGTCATATGCTTGGGGGTGACTGCCAACAAAAATCTGAAATGGTTAGGGTAGAGATAAAGGAAGTTTCCAAAGGAATTTTTATATGTTGAAGTAGACTTACAGGGTCCTGGGGATTGGGCTAAGATTACCTGTTGCCCTTAGCAAAGTATCAACATTGAGGCAGTTGAATCCCTAGCGGAATGTCACTCTGCCTGTTTCAATTTGATGGGCCTGGACAAAAGGTAAAACTACAAATTAGATAAGGATTTTGAGGTACTTATTCGAGAAATTCAAATTTATGGAAATTTAAAATAAGAAAAAGGTAAAACCAAATACTGCCATGACTGTTTCAAAATATCCCTACATTATTAATACAATAGTAGTAGGGAACTTTTAACACCTACTTAACATTAATGAATAGATCATCCAGACAGAAAATCAACAAGGAAACAGTAGCTTTGGAAATCACATTAGACCAGATGTACCTAACAGATACATACAGAACACTCCATCTTTGGAGTGTAGGTAGTAAGGAAATTTAATAATTTTTCTTCTGCCTCTATCTCCCACATCAGTAAATTCTACTTCTGAGGAAAGAAGATAATACAGTACAAAATGGTAAAGTATAATGTTAAAGATTATATTACTAAAAATAGTGTAATATATTAATACAGATTTAGAAAAAGGGACTTTTACTAAATTAATAATACGTAATATGAAAAATCAAGAAAGCCAGGACAGAACACACATATCTAAATAAAACAAACTTTTATTCAAATCATAACTTTTGGGGAAAAGAAATAAAAATGGTAATCAAGTCAATTTGACAATATTGCATCCCTAAATACCAAGTATGATGAGCTTGATTGGAGCAGTTTAAAGACATGTTGACTAAAAGTTGACTGGATGACATACATTAAAATTATAATACAGAGGAATAAAAGTATATTCATTTTTTATTGCTGTGTAACAAATCACCACAAATTTAGCAGCTTAAGACAATATCCATTTATTATCTCACTGTTTCCCCGGCTCAGAAATCTGGATATGGTTAGCTGGGTCTCTTGCTCAGGATCTCACCAGGGAGCAATCAAGGTGTCAGCCAGAACTGCAATTATCATTTGAGGCTCAGGATCCTCTTCTATGTCCACTGGATCTTTCATTTCCTTGTGGCCATAATGCTAAGGTCACTACTTTCTTGCTAGTTGTTGGCACTATCAATTCATAAAAGCCACCTATACTTCCCTGCAAATTGAATGCTTCTCTCCAGGCCAGCAGTAGCATGTCTCTCAGACTTTCTACTCCCCTTCAAATCTGCTATGAGGAAATCTCATCAAACGTCAACTGTAATCCTAGGAGTGACTATCCCATCACTATTAACCATGTAACATAACTTAATCAAGGGAGCTACAATACCACCCTCTTCATAGAGTTCCACCCACACTCAAGGGAATTACAAGTTATCCCTTATATTTGGGGGACCATCTTAGAATTCAGCCTACCAGATACATAATGGACACTATAAGAGGAAAAAGGGAATATAAGATTCAGATAAGCAAAACAAAGAAAGAAATTGTTCTTGAAATTTTTTTTTTTTAAAGGAAGAAGCTGAGGCTCAGAAAAGTTAAGTAACTTGCCCAAGGTTATAGAGTCTGGATCTACTCAAAAGCAATGCTTGAATTAACATATCTAGGTAAGGGGTTAGCTAGGTAATCTGTTATCTAGGTAAATGGTTGGATGTGGGATTGAGAGTAGAGGGAGGGAGTGGTGCTATCAAGAGAAACACAGAGCAGAGATTTGTCAGGCTACACACAGTAAGAAAACTACAATACAAGTATGGTCTTTAGTTCCGCCTCGCTTGAGCGAGCGCACAGCCTGTGGTAGGGAATGGATGGAAATGAGCTTAGAGAGATTGGCAGGGACAAACCAATAAGGATCTTATGAAAACTTAATCTTTAAGGCTAGATGAAGCAACAGAAGGATTTCAGGCAGAAGTGTGATAAATTTTGTTTGATTTAAAAAAAGATTCTTCTGGAAGGAATGGTGGTATATCATAGCCTTTACAAACTTTTTAAACAATTTAACAGTGTCAGATATTAGTCATCAATACAAATTATATATCAAATACATGCAGGAAAACTAAGAAGTCATAATAGATGAAGAATTCTAGGTAAAAAGTTAATCCCTCCCCCATCAAAAAAAGCCAGTTATACACATTTCAAAGAGCAAGATGAAACTGGAGGAAAAACTACAGTAGTGTAACCATACTGGTATCAAATGCCTACCTTTACTTCACCACATCCACCAGCACTTAGCACGTTTCTCCATCCTTGTTCCCTGGCCCTATTTATTCTCTCCAACTTTTAGGGAAAAGAAACAAACAAAACACAATTTCAAGTATTTAACATAAAATACATGAAATACATTTACTAACATAATGGAAATCAGTGTATTCCTTTAGGGAAAAAAAAGTATGTGTGTGGGGAGGGGGTGGAATGTACCATGAAAAAATGGATTATCCTCTTACCCTTTCCTTTTCCTGTCTTTTCATCTGCTCCGCCTTCATTAAACTAATCTGTAACAATTTTAAAGACAAACTTCTTAGAACTCTTGAAACTATTATTGTCTACAGCTTGGCAAGGGAAGAAAAATAAAAGCAAAAAAACTACCTGATCCTTTTGTTTCTTTTCTTTTTCAATAAATTCCAACCTTCTCTTTCTTGCTGCTTCCTTAAATGAAAAAAAGAACATTTTTATCAATAATAATTCCTACTTTTTCTAGTTTCATAAGGAAAATTAGTATACCAATGATACAGGTATGTCCAGAGAGATTAGGAGAAAAAAAAATTAAGTTAAAGGTTTATTTGTTTGAAAGAAATAAGGAGGAAAGGTTTGAAGGTTTTAAAAGATTTTGTTCCTTAGAATTGTTTTGGCAAAGCTTTAAAATAAGCAGACAGATGTCTTTATACCTCAAACATTTTCCTCCTTTCTTCTCCAGGATTCACTTTCTTCACTGGAATTTGATGGGCCTGGATAAAAAGTAAAACTATAAATTAGACAAAGATTTTGAGGTACCTATCTGAGAAATTCAAATTTATGGAAATTTAAAATAAAAAGGTAAAACAAATACTGCCATGACTGTTTCAAAATATATTATCCCTACATTAATACAATAGTAGTAGGGAACTTTTAATACCTACTTACATCAATGGATAGATCATCCAGACAGAAAATCAACAAGGAAACAGTAGCTTTAGAAATCACATTAGACCAGATGTACCTAACAGATACATACAAAACACTCTGTCTAAAAAGCTCAGAATACACATTCTTTTCAAGTGCACATGCAACATTCTCCAGAATGTTAGGGTACAAAACAAGTTTCGATAAATTTAAAAAGATTAAAACCATATCACGCATCCTTTCCAAAGGCAATAGTATGAAATTAGAAATCAATCACAAGAAAAACTCTGGAAAAAACATAAATACATGGAAGCTAAATAACAAGCTATTAAACAATGAATGAGTCAACCAAGAATTCAAAGGGAAATAAAAAAAAATATGGAAACAAATGAAAATGAAAACAGTCCAAAATCTTTCAGATAAAGCAAAAGCTATTCTAAAAGGGATGTTTATAGCAATATAGGTCTACCTCAAGAAATAAGAAAAATCTCAAATACAGAACCTAACCTTATATCTAAATGAGCTAGAAAAAGAACATGGCCCAAAGCCAGGAGATAATAAAGATTAGAGCAGGAAACAACAAAACAAAATCTCTCTCTCTCTCTTTATACATAACTATATCCATACACAGAATTTTAGCTTTTTATGCTTACATAAATGTAATAACAATGTGTTATTAGATGGAAAAATGCTTTTTACTATGAACAGTGCTCCTTGACATTTCCACATTGTAGTAATCAAATTAACAATGGCAATATTCCATACAATGGATATAATTAATTTTAGCATTCCTCTAGGGATAGATAACTAGGTTGGTTCCACTTTTAGACCTCAATATTACATTTTGTTTCTGCTGCTTAGTTTTCTTTTTATATTTAGATCTTTTATTTAGATTTTTAAATATTTATAGTTAGATTTTTATTTTTAGATCCATCTAAAATAAATTTTTATTCATAGAATGAGCTGGGAATCTAAGTTTTTCTCTAGGAAATTCAATTACTTCCTAACAATTTATTGGCTGATACATTCTATTTCCCCACTGCTTTAAAATGCCTCATATATCCAAATTCACACACACATAAGGGTCAGTTTCTGGAATTCTTTATTCTAGTCCACATAACCATCCCTCTTTTCTTTTCTTTTCTTTTTTTTTTAACTGGGATATAAAGTCACCAATAGGAAAGTAGATAAAAGATTCACAAAGATGTTAGCAAAAATAAATACCCCAGTGGCTAAAATCCAAGTCACCCAGAAGCTCTCCATGTGTCTCCACAAATCCTACCTCTATCACAGAGTTAACCACCACCCTGACTTTTTTTTAACTACCATCTTGCTTTTCTTTATTGTTTTGTTCCTTACATATATCTATCTTCCTAAACAATAGTTTAGTAGTTTTTCTGATTCTGAGTTTTATATGAATAGAATTCATATAAACAATACACATTCTTTTGTATCTTGCTTCTGTTGATTAATATTGTTTTGGGGATTTATCTATATTATTGTTTCCATCTACATTAGTTTTTTTACTCATCTACAGTATTCCATTGACCTTGATTCCTTTTGTTCACAGTTATGTTGTATCTTTCTCATTAGGTCTATTTTAAAGAATTTCAGGGAATTTGTCTACTTCTTTCCATTTCATTTTGTAACTGATTATACATTTTTGCACATGACATTTGTGTCAGACTACTTACTGAATTCATTAAATGTTTTCTGCTGCTTCACAACAACTTTCTAAGTAAGTATTATATCATCAGTAAATCACATCTATGTTTTCTCTCTTCTACCAATATTTATGGTTCATATTTCTGTTTTTTAATTGCACTGGCTAGGGCTTCTGGCATTAAAAAAAAAAAGCAATCAGGCAATCATAGCAAACATCTTTCTCTTGTTCCTGACTTCAATAGTAATGTTTCCAATTGTTCATTATTAAATACAATTCTTGACATAGTTTCATATATATACGTGCGCGTGCACATACACACATATACACACATATAGATAACTGTATCAAGTCAAGAACTTTCCCTTTTATTTCTTGAATCAGTTCTTAGGTTTGTTTGTTTTTTTAAACTACTTTGAGGTATGATCGACATATATAAAGTTATACTATTTAATGTATACAACCCAAGAACTTTTTAAAACAAGAATCAGTGATGGTGCCTGGCTGGCTCAGTCGACAGAGCATGCAACTCTTGATCTTGAAGTTATAAGTAAATTCCAGCCCCACACTGGATGTAGAAATTACTTTAAAAATTATTTTAAAATGTCATTAAACAAATGAAATAAAAATTAGTGTTGAATTTTACTGAATTTTTCGTATCTACTGAGATAACTTATACATGGTTTCTTCTTCTAACCTAATAGAGTGAAATTATAGTAATAATCTTCCTACTGTTGAACCATCCCCCATATTCCTGAAATGAATCCTATTTGATAATTTGATAATTGTTATTCTTTTGAGAAATTGCTTGTCTTTTTAAAAATACTTTTTAAGGATTTCTACATGTGTGTTCATACGAATAACTGACACATGGTCTTTTCATTTTTATCTTGTGCTAAATACTCAAATTTTGTAAACAAGGTAAAGCCAGACGTATGATCAAATTTTCAAACAATTCGATATAAAATTCTAGATACCAAAAAAGGTAAGACGTATTTACAGGAAATTCTAAGTTATGGATCATGACCAGTTTTTACATTTTTCAACTACTGTAGGAAAAAATGAATATAAAGAATAGGACACTGTACAAAATTATTTACCTTTGTTGAATTTCAATATAAAGGAAAACAGATGTTACTTTAAAAAATTACTTCAGTGATCGTTTACAATTATTATCAAAGTAACTCAGCATTTTAAAAAGGTCTTTGGCAACAATTCCATTTCAACAGCAGCCATTTTTTTAGCAAAAGCCAATGCTCCAGTTTTATAAATTTTATAAAATGATACGAAGAAATATGTGCTAAAATTCTAAATGGCAAATCAGAATAAATAAAATGACCCTCAAATAGTATGAAGTTACTAAAATTAATAAAAAAGAATTAGAAAGACACATACAAGTTTATTTATACTAAAAGAATTCCAAAGATATTTGAAGTTTCTTTTTCAGAAAGCAACATGATATATAATTTAAATATAACTTCCTCCTTGTGAAATGCAACTTATTTCAATGAATACATTACTTAATATGAACACAATAAAATAATGCCTAGATTATGTAACACTATCCAGTGTGTTGATAAACTGATAAAATGAAAATGATTCTTTTTATAATGTGCTTTGCCAATTTAATTCATGACTTTCATAAACTAAATCCATTTTAATTTTTTTTTAAGTAAGCTCTATGCACAATGTGGGATGTGAAATTACAACCCTGAGATCAAGAGTCACATGTTTGCATACCAACTGAGCCAGTCAGGTGTCCCTAAACCAAATTCATTTTATTTATACAGTAAAAGTTAGCCTAAAGCTGCATAACCAATGTGGTAAGTGGTACTAAATCTCACACCATAAATAACTAGTGAGTTTACTACCCAAGAAGATCCAAGTAATAGGTTCCCAGAACCATCCTACCCCTTCACTACATTATTAGTTCCTAACTCCTAATCTCTAACTAAAATAAAATCTCTGTTCTTGACCCACTAAAAAGATTTTCCATCACTAATAGACAGTGATTCCAAATTTTAAAATAGTCAAGGGAGAGCACTGGGGTCACTGTTACTGACATGTAAGAAAAAAAATACAATTAGACATTATGCTCCTCACAGTATTACAAATGCAAAGTTAATATTTCAAAATATGTTATATACATAAAATTCAAATGCCTGGGTAGCTCAGTGGCTGAGTGTCTGCCTTCAGCTCAGGTCATGATCCTGGGGTCCTGGGATCGAGTCCCACATTGGGCTCCCCACAGGGAGCCTGCTTCTCCCTCTGCCTGTGTCTCTGCCTCTCTGTCTCTCATGAATAAATAAATAAAATCTTTTTAAAAAATAATTTAAATCAGTGGGTAGTGTTACACAGAAGCTTTTTAAAAATACACATTCCTTCTATAAAAAGGAGTATTATTTGGCAATAAGGAGGAATTAAATATTGATACATTCTACAACATGGTACATGTTATAACCTTGAAAACACTGTGCTAATAAGTAAAAAAAAGCCAGTCACAAAAGACCATATGTTGTATGATTCTATTTACATGAAATGTCCAGAATAAGCAAATCTACATGGAGACAAGTAGATTAGTTGTTGCCTAGGGCAGTAGGGGCAGGGGAAAGATGGGGAGTGAAAGCTAATAGGCAAAGGATTTTTTTGGAGGGGATGAAAATATTCTTAAGATAATTGTGATAGCTACACAACTCTGTGAACTCACTAAAAGCCATTTAATTCCAAAATTTAAATGGATGCATGATATAGTATATGAAATAAATCTCAGTAAAGCTATTTTTAAAATATACATATCCCCAAGAGTTGCAGAATCATAATTTCTGGACATAGAGCCCTTCATTCTATATTTTGAAAGGTTCCACAGCTTAACTCTTATCAGGTCTAGCATTGGTCTCAATATCTGTGAACTGCAACATCAATTTAAAAATATTAACACAAGTGACACAGATCTCACTATAAACAAACAGCTTTTAAACAGATTACACAGGAGCACCTGGGTGACTCAGTAGCTGAGCATCTGCCTTCAGCTCAGGTCGTAATCCTGGGGTTCTGGGATCCTGTCCCACATTGGGCTCTCTGCTCAGCAAAGAGCCTTCTCCCTCTGCCTAGGTCTCTGTCCTCTCTCTGTGTCTCTCATGAATGAATGAATGAATAAATAAATAAATAAATAAATCTTAAAAAAAAAAAAACCAACAGATTATCCTATAGTAAGCAGTAAGAAGAGTATGTTTAACTAAGGCACCTACGTACTCTAAGTTAAATGAAGACATCAGGGCAGTCCAGGTAGCTCAGCGGTTTAGTGCCGCCTTTAGCCCAGGGTATGGTCCTGGAGACCCGGGGTCGAGTCCCATATCAGGCTCCCCGCATGGAATGGAGCCTGCTTCTCCCTCTGCCTGTGTCTCTGCCTTTCTCCCTCTCTGTGTCTCTCATGAATAAATAAAATCTTTAAAAAGAAAAACAAATGAAGACATCAATTATATTCATCTCCACTGCCATATAAAAAAGATACTCAAATGTTTGTGAAATAAAAATATCAAGTTGTTTCTTTGAAATCACACAGGTATTTTCATATTTACACAGAAGAGAAAAAAACAGTAACACAAAACATCTGTATTAAGAAAAATGTTTTGTTTGCATTTCTTTTTAAAAATCAGAACCAGGGATCCCTGGGTGGCACAGTGGTTTAGCGCCTGCCTTTGCCCCAGGGCGCGATCCTGGAGACCCGGGATCGAATCCCACGTCGGGCTCCCTGCATGAAGCCTGCTTCTCCCTCTGCCTATGTCTCTGCCTCTCTCTCTTTCTCTCTCTCTCTCTCTCTCTCTCTGTGACTATCATAAATAAAATTTTAAAAAAAGTATTTAAAAAAATAAATAAAAAAAATAAAAAATAAAATAAAAAAATAAAAATCAGAACCAAAAAAAAAAATCCAGAACCAAAATACTAAAACATATTCATAGAGCTCCCTCTGGTGGCGTAAGAACAGAATCCTTTAAAAAAATAACATTACAGGAACCCGAACAGTTTCTATGACATGCAAATATTTTTATGATATGCCAAGCACTAATAACTTAATATTAGGTTAAATTTTTGCAATTAAAAAGTGCCAAGATAATACCATTAAGTGGTTATGCTCTGTTTTATAAACTTCGCATTTTCAAGCTTTTACCTCCTCAATGAACACACCAAATTTACACCTATTTATGGGAGCAATTTCTCCTGAAGAACTAAGGGCTGACTGGACAGCTTCTACATAACAAAAGATAGAAAGAACAGTGAGAGAGACAAAGAATGGTAGAAAAAGGGAACCTTCGGCCCCAATGCTGAGAATTGTAGTGGGGAGGGATAGCACTGAGGGATTGGGAGCAAACCTGTCTGCCCCAGGCACAGAAAAAAAAAGATCAGCTCTATAACTCTGTCAGGCAGCAAAGGAGCAACTAGAAATCTGTCTAGGTCCAAGTGGCTGGGGAGTGCCATGGTTTACACTCCCCCTCCACTATGAAAGCACAGACCAGATTAAGGTATAGACACCAAAGATGGCCTACCCACCTCATTATGCCCTGGGTCACTACCCCACAGCAGCCCCATTTAAAAGAGCAACCAGCATATAAAAGAGCCAGCCCTAAAACCCTACTAAGGGGGCAAGGAGAGCTGCTAATACTCTTTCTGGGCCAAATCAGAGGGGCTAGTGACCAACACAGTTTACGGTCCCCCTCCACCTTAGCAGCAGGAGCAGGGTACTGGTGCCCTAACTGGCCTCCCTTCAGTGGGCCCTGGGCCTCTAACTGACACCATATCTAGACATCAAGGTAGCCACAGGGCAGTACGCACAACACTAGCGGTCAGCACTCACTACAGCTCTAGCTTTTGCACCAAAGTGACACAGGTGTACGAAGCACCCCAGAACACACAGGCCTAGACCACTTGGGGCTCAGATAACTTACTAAGGCACCAGTGTTGCACGGTGCTACAGAACTTCCAAGCTGATGCCTGCTTCAGCTCCAGCTGCCACACCAGGGTGCTCCCTGAACAAAATGCCCCAAAACACCCTGCCTGTACTGCCCTCAGTTTCAGTCACCTTGTCTGGACACCCTCCATGCAGAGAGTACTAGAACACCCCAACCTATATCTAGTTCAAGGTACTCTCTGCATGTAGAAACATGGGACCCCCCCCCCCAAGTTACACTCTGTGCTGTTTGCTTCAGCGTCCTGACAAAGTGTCCTCTGCATTTAGAGTCCCCAGAAACTCCCTCCCAAGCCTGCACCCAGTTCAGTTTTACCTGTCCTGCCAGGGTTCTCACTGTATTGAGAGTTGCAGGATCCCTTGCTTGGACCTGTTTCAGCTTCAGCTGTCCTGCCAGGGCACCCTCTGCACACATAGCAACAGGTCGACTCTTGCCCACACCATCCCAACAAGGCAGCCCTAGTACAGAATGCCCTTTAAACTTCAGGCCACATCAGCCACAGCTCCAGTCACCACAAGTAATCAAACACACATAGTCTATATCAGGGACAATCATATACAAGATCATTCTTTCAAGTTTAGGAAAAGTAGCTGCTCCATATACTCCACAGACACAAATACAGAAAGGTAAGCAACATAGGGAGACAGAAGGATACACTCCAAAACAAGGCCACTCCTTCAAGACTGGGAGAGGTACTCTTTCACCCAATACATAGAAACAAAAAAGAGAAAGCAAAATGAGGAAATAAATATGTTCCAAAGAAAAGAACAAGACAAAAATCTCAGAAAAAAATCTAAATAGGGCAGCCCGGGTAGCTCAGTGGTTTAGCGCCACCTTCAGCCCAAGGCCTGATGCTGGAGACCCGGGATAGAGTCTATGCAGGGAGCCTACTTCTCCCTCTGCCTGTGTCTCTGCCTCTCTCTATGTCTCTCATGAATAAATAAAATCTTTTAAAAAATTAAAAAAAAAGACCTAAATAATATGGAGATAAATAATCAACCTAATAAAGAATTCAAAGATGCCACTGAACTCAGGAGAAGAATAGGTGAACACAGTGAGAACTTTGACAAAGAAAACATAAGAAAGGGACGCCTGGGTGGCTTAGCGTTTGAGCGTCTGCCTTTGGCTCAGGACATGATCCTGGGGTTCAGGGATCAAGTCCTGCATCGGGCTCCCTGCATGGAGCCTGCTTCTCTTCCCTCTGCCTATGTCTCTGCCTCTCTCTGTGTCTCTCGTGAATAAGTAAATAAGATCTTAAAAAAAAAAAAAGAAAACATAAGAAAGTACCAAACAAAACTCAGAGCTGAAGAATACAAAAACTGAACTGAAAAACACAATAGAGAGGTTCAACAGCAGACAGGATGAAGTACAAGTACAGATGAGTGAGCTAGAAGATAAAGTCATGAAACCTACCCAGACAGAGAATCAAAAAGAAAAAAGAATTAAAAATATGAAAATAACTTAAGGGACCTCTGAAACAACATCAAGTGGAATAATGTTTGCATTATATGGGTACCAGAAGGAAAAGAAAGAGAAAGGGGCATAAAACTTAACTGAGGAAATAATGGCTGAAAACTTCACAATTCGAGGGAAGAAAGTGAACATCTGGGTTCAGGGAGCCCAGAGAGTTCCAAATAAAATGAACCCAAAGAAAGTCACACCAACACACATTATAATTAAATGTCAAAAGTAAAGAGAGAATCTTAAAAACAGCAAGAGAAAAGCAAATTGTTACATACAAGAGACACCCCAGAAGGCTTTCGTTCAATTTTTCAGTAGGAAGTCTGCAAGCCAGAATGGAGTGGCACAACATATTCAAAGTGCTAAAAGGAAAAAGCTTACAACCTATGACTACCTGGCAAGATTATCACTCAGATTTGAAGGAAAGATAAAGAGTTTTCTGGACAAACAAAATAAGGGAGTTTACCACCATGAAATCAGCCTTAGAAAAAATATTAAAGGGTCTTCTTTAACTTGAAATAGCAATAATTAATAACAAGAAAACATACAAAAGTCTCACTGGAAATGGTAAAAATTAATCACTTATAAAGATACTAACAAGTTTAAAAAAAGAAAAAAGTAGTAAAACTAACTAAAACCATAATAATTAGTTAAGGGATACATAAAGCAAAACAATATATACAGTGACATCAAAAATATAACGTGGAAGGGGGAAAACACAAAGTTTTAGAATGTGTTCAAATTTAAGTTGCTGTCAACTTAAGCTCTCATACACATAGGATGATGTATATGTGAACCTCACAATATCACAATGCAAAAGCTTACAGTAAATGCAAAAAATAAAATGAAAAAAAAATCTAAAGATGACATTAAAGAAAGTCAGCAATACATAGAGGAAGAGAGAAAGAAGATGAAAGAAGAGAGAGGAACTATACAACAGCCAAAAACAATGAACAAAATGGCAATAACTACATATGTATCAATAATTAAGTAAAACAGACTACATTCTCCAGTCAAAAGACACAGAGTGGCTGAATGGATGTTTTAGAAAGACACACCTACATACTGCCTATAAGAGATTCACTTCTGAAGAGAAGACACACACAGACTGAAAGTGAATGGATGAAAAAGATACTCTATGCAAAAGAAAAGAAAGCTGGTGTAGCTATAGTCAGACAAAACAGACCCCCCAAAAAAAATTTTTAAAAACTATAATGAAGGACAAAGAGGGGCACTACATAATAAGCTAGTCCACCATGAAGATATAACATTTATAAATATATATGCAGGGCAGCCCAGGTGGCTCAGAGGTTTAGTGCCGCCTTCAGCCCAGGGCATGGTCCTGGATTCCCGGGATCAAGTCCCACGTTGGGCTCCCACATGGAGCCTGCTTCTCCCTCTGCCTATGTCTCTGCCTCTCTCTCTTTTTGTGTCTCTCATGAACAATAGATAAAAAATCTTTAAAAAAGAAAAAACAGGGATCCCTGGGTGGCTCAGGGGTTTGGTGCCTGCCTTTGGCCCAGGGCGCGATCCTGGAGACCTGGGATCGAATCCCACGTCGGGCTCCCGGTGCATGGAGCCTGCTTCTCCCTCTGCCTATGTCTCTGCCTCTCTCTCTGTGTGTGTGTGACTATCATAAATAAAAAATTTAAAAAAATAAAAAAATAATAAAAATAAAAAAGAAAAAATATATGCACCCAGTATAAAGCACCAAAATATATAAAGCAAGTATTAATAGACATAAAGAGAAAGATTGACAGCAACATGATAACGGGATGTTAACACCTCACTATATCACTGGATAGATCATACAGATAGAAAATAAGGAAACACTGGACTTAAAAGACTAGACCAGATGGACTTAATAGATTCACACAGGACATTCATCCAAAAGCAGTGAAATACACACTGTCAACTGCAAATGGAACATTCTCCAGGACAGATAATGTGTTAGGCCACAAAGTAAGGCTCAAAAATTCAAGAAGAGTGGAATCATATCGAGCATTTTTTCTGACCAGAATGTTGCAAAACTAGAAATCAGTGCTATAAGAACACTGGAAAAAACACACAAATATGTGAAGATTAAACAACACATTTCTGAACACTACTGAGTCACAGAAGAAATCATAAAATACTTAAAGACAAATGAAAACAGAAATATGGCACACCAAAATCTATGGGATGCAGCAAAAGCAGTTCTAAGAGGAAAATTCCTAGCAATACACGCCTACTTCAAGAAATAAGAGAAATATCAAACAACTAGCATCAATTTAACAATAGTTTCTCACTTCTAAACTTAACAATTTAAAGAAACTAGACAAAGAATAGTAAGTGAAGCCCAAAGGTTAGAAGGAAGGAAATAATAAAGATCAGTGAAATATAAATGAAATAAACCTTCAGGTAGACTCACCAAGAAAAAAAGGAGAAAGAGCTCAAATCAGAAATAAAAGAGGAAAACTTACAACTGATACCACAGAAATACAAAGAATCCTGAGACTACTATAAACAATCATATGCCAGATATAAGTGGATAAATCCCTAAATTTATAATCTTCCAAGACAGAATCATAAAGAAACAGAAATCTGAAAAAGAACAATTATTAGTAGAGGGGTTGAATCAATATTCAAAAATCTCCCAACAACAAAAAAAGTCCAGGACCAGATGACTTCACTGGTGAATTCTACTAAACATCCAAAGAAGATTTCATACTTATCTTCCTCAAACTCTTACAAAAAGTTAAACAAGGAAAACCTCCAAACACATTTTACCAGACTAGCATTACCCTAATATCAAAACTAGACAAGGACACTACAAAAAATATATATATTACAGCTACTAACCCTGAAGAACACAAATGTAAATATACTCAACAAAATATTACCAAACCAAAATAACAATACATACAAAGGACTATACACCATGATCAAGAAGTATTTATTCCAGGGATGCAAAGATGGTTCAACATCCACAATCTATCAATATAATAAATCACATTAACAAAATAAATGATAAAAACCACATATGATCATCTCAATAGATGCCAAAAAATAATTTGACAAAATTTAACATCATTTATAGTAAAAACTCTCACAAAGTAGATATAGATGGAATTTACCTCAACATAATAAAGCCATCTATGGTGGACCCACAGCTCACATTATACTCAATGGTAAAAAGACAAAAGTTTTTCCTCTATGATCAGAAACCAAACAAGGACGCTCATTATTTTTATTCAACATAGTACTGGAAGTCCCAGGCAAGTAAAAGAAATAAAAGGTATCTAAATTGGAAAGGAAAAATAAAACTGTCAGTATTTGCAGGTGACACGATACTATATATAAAAAAAACCCTAAAGATTACACCAAAAAACTAGTATAAGTAATAAAAGAATTTAGTGAAGTTGCAGGATAAAAAATTAATATACGAAAACCTGTTGTGAAAAAAAAAATCTGTTGTGTTTCTATACACTAATAACAAATTCTCAGAAAAAAAATTAAGAAAACTATTCAATTTGTTCAAAATGATATAACACACAGGAATAAATTTAACCAATAAGATAAAAAACTATACCTCTATAAAAACTATAGAATAAAAGATAAAAGAAACTGAAGACCACACAAACAAATGGAAAAATATTCCATGCTCATGGGTTGGAACAATTAATATTGTTAAAATGCCCATAATAGGGGATCCCTGGGTGGCGCAGCGGTTTGGCGCCTGCCTTTGGCCCAGGGCGCGATCCTGGAGACCCGGGATCGAATCCCACATCGGGCTTCCGGTGCATGGAGCCTGCTTCTCCCTCTGCCTGTGTCTCTGCCTCTCTCTCTCTCTGTGACTATCATAAATAAATAAAAATTAAAAAAAAAAAATGCCCATAATACCCAAAGCAATCGCGGATCCATTGCTATCCCTATCAAAATTCCAATAAAATGTTTCACAGAAATAGAAGAAATAATTCTAATAATTTTAGGATAATTCTATTCTAATTTTGTGTAGAACCACAAAAGACCCCAATAGTCAAAACAATCTTGAGAAAGAAGAACGAACAAAACTAGAGGTATCACGCTCCCTGACTTCAAACTACACTTGACCTATGAACATGAATATAAACCACATGGATCCACTTATTCATAGATTTTTTACAGTACTGAAAACGTAGGTTTCTTAAAATGTTTTTCTTTAAAACATTTTTTCTCTAACTTACTTTATTGTAAAAATACGATATATAGTACTTATAGCATAGAAAATACATGTTAACTGAATGTTTATGTTATCAGTAAGGCCTCCAGTCAAAAATAGGCTATTAGTTAAGTTTTGGGAAAGTAAAAGTTATACACATATTTTCCACTGCATGGGAAATTTGTGCCCTTAAACCCCTGCCTTGTTCAAGCATCAACTACATACTCCAAGCTACAATAATCAAAACATATGGTATTGGCATAAAAATAGACACAAAGATAAACAGAACAGGGTCGAGGAATAAACTCATATATACATATACACACACACACATATATATGTACATGGACAATTAATTGACAACAAAGGAGGCAAAAATATACAACTCTTTAAAAGAGTACAGTCTCTAAAAAATGGTGTTGGGAAAACTGTACAGTTCAACACAAAAGAATAAAACTGGACAATTTCCTTACACCATATTTAAAAAAATCAACTCAAAATGGATTAAAGATTTGAATGAAAACCTTAAACTATAAAATTCCTGGAAGCAGGCAGTAGGTTCCTTGACATCTGTCTTAGCAATGTTTTTTTGGAACTGACTCCAAAGGTAAAGGAAACAAAAGCTTCTGCACAATGAAGGAGTCATCACCAAAATGGAAAGTAGCTTAATGAATGGGAGAAAAAATATTTGCAAATCAAAAAAAAAATTTGCAAAAAATATTTGCAAATCATATATCTGATGAGAGGTTAATATACAAAATATATAAAGAGTACATACAACTCAATAACAACAAAAAGTTAATCTGATTAAAAAACAGGCAGCGTAATGCATAGACATTTTTCAAAAGAGACACATAGATAGCATAACAGGCACTAGTCAGAATGGACAGTATCAAAAAAGCCAAGAAATAACAAGCGTTGACAAGGATGTAGAGAAAAGGGAACCAACCTTAGAGCACTACTGGTTGTTATGTAAATTTGTGCAGCCACTACAGAAAACACTATGGAGGTTCCTCAAAAACTACAAATAAAGCTACCAAAGGATCCAGCAATTCTACTAGTAGGTATCCATACAAAGGGAATGAAAATGCTAGTTTGAAACAATGTATATACCCCTATGTTCATTGTCTTTAACCCTACTAAATACTATTAAAATATTAAAGAATATTGCTTTCCTGATTCGAATTTTTCCCCCCTTTTCAGTTCAAACTCATTTCCCTTTTATTAAAGTCCAAGTTACCATTATATGGTTTGGTACTCGATAACGGAAAACTTGTTTGAATAAGGTAATTTGTTATCATCAGCATTTCCAGGTGATTGTCTACAATTAAGTAGCATTATGAATAAACCTTGCGAAGCCCATCCGTGGGGCTTATACTCTGTCAAGGCCCAGTTCCTCTGGAGTGGAGATTTCCAGTTCATCTAAAATGAGTCTAAGTTCCTAGATGACACAGGGGTAGAGCTCCTCATGAGGTCTTACTTTGTCTTTAACAACCTTGAGGATGTGAACTACATTAGCAAAATCATTAGGTGTCTACATGCCTGCAAAGCAGCATCCACATGATACTGGGTTCCAGAACCAGATCACAGCCAACAACCGTCTTCATCCCTTTATTCAATTTGTAGGCATCAATATCTGGCTTGTTGAAATATGTCACCCAGTGGACAGCAAACTCCTCAGTAGCAACAAACTGACTAGACAGTGGGTAGTGGCAGTACAGTGGTGCCTGGGTGGGGTACAAGAAGCCTCAAGGGCTGGCACAAGAGACTGTCTGCTGCTACAAAGTAGCACTGAACACGATGACCATGGCAGTATGCAGTCTAAGCCAAAATTTAATCATTTATTCACTAATTTTAAAAAATCTTATTAAACACCCACTTTGTGCAAAACGTGGTCCCTAACTTCAGAGAGAGGAGTCTAATAAAACAGCATTAGAAGATACATATGAGGTGCTAAAGGAGTTATAAAAGTCTTCAGAAAACAATTTATCTGAGTGTTTCCTACCTCCCTTAGATCAGTGGAGAACTATAAACATCAATACCACACTACCTATGCAGCAGCACTCCTGGACATAATGCCAATATTATACTCTTTAATCTACAAGCTAACAATATGAACAGTCCTCACACAAATTGCTCCTTTTGCTTTTTATCAAGCCTATCTCCCTTTAGTTAAACTGTAATGCTTGAGGACAGAAGAAACAGTGTCTTTACTTTGTATTAAGGGCTCACAAAATACAGTATCAATATCACAAGCACCTACCGTAGGAAAGAGTCAAAGAAAAGAGCATTTTAAAAACAAGGAAGGGGAATGTAATGAACAAAGGAACAAAAAAGTACATACAAGGTCTAGTTATTAAGTTACTAAGTTCAGTTTAGTTCAGATTCACAATTCTGTAGCATTATAGAGACTGGTGGATGCAGGTTCTAAAAAGTGCTCAATATACAAACATAAATACAGTATTTATTTGGTAGGGTATCACCTTTGCCACTGAATATTTTCTATATGAGCATATTCTATGTTTTTTTATGTCAATAAGCTGGTGTTAGATATGAATTCTTAGGAACAACAGGTAAAGGAATTATATTAATTTGTAATATCTTTAGTGCTACTACTGATAATCTTAGCGGATTACTTCTCTAAAGAAAATAGTTATTAAAACTCTTTTTTTTTCCTACTATTTACCCTCATGGAATAAAGACACATCCCAGTGGCGGTTTTTGGTTTGTTTTTTTGTTTGTTTGTTTGCTAAGATTTTATTTATTTATTCATGAGAGACACACAGAGAGGCAGAGCACAAGTAGAGGAGAAGCAGGCTCCTCACAGGGATCCCGATGTGGGACTCGATCCCAGGACCCCGGGATCACACCCCGAGTCGAAGGCAGGTGCTCAACCGCTGAGCTACCCAGGTACCCCCATCCCAGTGTTCTCAAAAGTTAACCATTATTGTTTCTCTGCAGTTTTTAGTTTTTTAATACTTATCAATTTGCTAAACACAGTAACAAAATGGGTATTCTGGATAGTTCTTTAAAAGAATGAATAACAACCAAAAATTTTAGCTCAGGGTGTGATCCTGGGGCTCCTGGGATCAAGTCCTGCATCAGGATCCTTGCAGGGAATTCCCTTGCAGGGAATCTGCTTCTCCCTCTGCCTATGACTGCCTCTCTGTGTCTCTAATAAATAAATACAATCTTTAAAAAGGAAAAAAAAGAGAGAGAGAGAGAGGAGAGGGACATTGAAAATAACTAGTAAAAATCTTGGGATCCACATAGGACAAAGATGTTGTGGAGGCAGAGTCCTCCAGGAATAAGCTGGAAACACAGAAAGTAGTGGTAAGTCATAGGATGCTTATAACTGAAACTATGGAAGAGTTGCTATAACTGATAATGATAAATGTCATGGTATGATTACAGGTGAGGGCGGTAGACAAAATCATTGAAAGAGAACAATCAAGAAAATTAAAGACTGTGTAATATTGGAAGAATCATTTTTTTTTTTTTTTTTTGGATACTGAATTCACCAAGATACTGAATCCCAAGTGTGGAAGGGTGACCAGGAGTCAAGTGTTAAAATCTAAAAATGACAGTCTGTAGATGACCCTAACACAGAGGGTTAACAGGTGATAGAGTCTGGTAGCAAAAGCCTCAAAAGTTTGGGGGAGAGGATGGTTAGGGTGCAGGGAAGAATGCTGCAGTGAGAAGCAAGGAAAACACCTTCCTCATTCTACTTTAGACGCAGTGGTATTAAGGGATTAGAGAAAGCAGTCACTGTGTAAGAGAGCTGTACAACAGTATGTTCAGGGACAAGAAAGGTTTTAGAGCAAAAAGATGAAGAAAATGTCTACAAGTTTAGAATACAGGGGATTTTGCTGGTAATGTGCTATAGAGGGCTTTCTGGAAGAGTTCAGGGAGATATGCAAGAGGGTGGGGGTCAGATTAGGGTACAACCAGACCATATGGAGAGACCAGCTAATGAAGGAAAAGTCAGGAGGTCCAGGGCTTCTGGTGATTAAAGAAGAGGGATAAAACATATGCTGGAATTGGTCTATTACACCTAGACAAGTGTTATATGGAAAGATGGAAGGAAAGGAGGGAGGGAGGGAAAACTTGTGTGCCAGTTATATTGCCTCTCAAATGCAAATTCACCCTTCATAGTCCTCCTTCTGAGAAGCTAGATAATATAAACACTTCCTTGCTTGCTAACATGTTAAGCTTTGTCAGCAGCTGATTTTGAAAGGTGCAGAGGACATGGCTTCTGTTTCTGATTAGCAGGCTTTCTTTCTTCTTGTTCCCGTGGCATGTGGGGCACACTGACATTCACCCCTGTGTGGGCAGCTTTCAGGAGAGTTCTGCTGCTGCCCTGCCAGCTTCCCTGTGATTTTTAGCAAGCCTCAAGGCCAACTTCCCACCACCAAATTCTGCTGGTGACCCAACTGGCATCCCAGCCTACTACCAAAGAGTTCAGCAACACTGGCAACTTCCACCTGCAGCACTCCAGCAGGCTTCCTAGTAGATTCAGTGATTCCCAAGCAGCTTCCCAGTACATTTCACTGGCACTCTAGGCAGGTTCCCAGGAACTTCAGCAGCTCTACAGTGGAAAGTTTTATGAATGCCAGCCTCAGCCTATGACACCTCAGTGAACGCCACCATCCAGTGGGTTATAGCCATACTATAACCAATCAGGTTTGAATCTCAGCCGTTAAGGGTGGGGTTGGGGAGATCTTCCAAAATCTATTCCTTCTTTGGGTATTGTGTCTTACTGCTAGGAGTAGTGGCTGCTTCCCATATCTGCTGTTCCTATATTCTCTAGAGTTCTTTATCCCTTAAAGTTAATTCCCTAAACATAGTTACTAATTATTTATATTAAACTCTCCTCAAATTATTATGTGTTTTTTTTTCTCCTGACTGGATGCTTACTTATACAACTTATTTGAAGACTAATTTACAGTAATTATTTGAACTGCCTTATGATAGATTTTAATTCAGATTTCTCTTACAGCAGTGTTCACTATTCATATATATCTAAACACATGTGTAGGTACATATGCATGCATGGACTACATGCATATGCATATGTAGTCCAAAATAAAACAGGTTTCAT
This sequence comes from Nyctereutes procyonoides, assembly GCF_905146905.1. NCBI lineage: Eukaryota > Metazoa > Chordata > Mammalia > Carnivora > Canidae > Nyctereutes > Nyctereutes procyonoides. The sequence goes on from NW_026575119.1 coordinate 5,091,124, forward strand.
ATGCCAAAGTATGCAGCTACTGACATGAAAAAAACGTCAAATTCCTGCAACCAAACTGTGTTCTTGGGAATTTTACCTAAACGCTACAGGCCTTACTTTTTTCATCTGAAATATTATAGACTGTATAATAACATTCCTTCCAGCTCTATGATTCTGATTTATTTGGTTGTGAATTCTCAAATACAAAATTTTCCCACATTTTATAAAGTATATTATATTTACTTGATTTATGCACAAAAATAAATGGCTCTGCTTAGGTTGTTCAAAAGTGATTTCACTGATGATGTCACTCTCTTTTTATTGCACCAACTACTTAATATATCTACTAATATTTCTTTGTGACTTCTGTTAGTCTTCTTAGTTTTAGAAGACTGGTGAAGCAGAGAATAGCAATATTCTTTAGTAATTTAATAAAAACAATCTTATATGAGTATCAAGATACTGAATTGAGCTGCAATAAAAAAGATCAAGTTAAATTTGTTACTAATATACAGTTTGTAATATGATCATACCTGTTTATGTTTTTGAAGTGGTTTCTTTTCATGCAATTTTTTATCTCCAAATTTCTTATATGTTAAAGGTACTCCATATTTAGCAGCAGGCTTTGTAATTTTCTGAGCAGACACAACAGAAGCCAAGCTTTGTCCTGAAGCTGGTCTTTTAGCTACATGAAAAGATACAGAGAGTTTTTCCTAGAGTTGTTGATATTAAGTCTTTAATTTCAAAATTCTTCAAGATAACTTTTTCATTTTTATAATCATTGACAGCATTTGAGACTTTAAAAATCCTGTTCACTCCTTTACACATGCCTTCATTATAACTATTTGATATTAAAGCCATTTTGGATTTTAAAAAAGCAAAAAGCCATGCATCTTTAAGATGTTGAAATTTCTCATATGAAAAAAAAGCACATCCCTAAAACTGACTATGGGTGATGACTGTATGTATCTGTGAATATACTAAAAACAATGAATTGTAGACTTTAAGTGGGTGAACTGAATGGTATAGAATTATAACTCAATAAAGCTGTTAAAAATATTTTTAAAAACATTTACTGTTTTAGAAATCACTCTCAAAACTAGCACATAAATTTCAAGAGCAACTATTAAACACTAATACAATCACTCTGAGCAACTTTAATACTTTCTTCATCTACAGTCTGAATGATGTCTATACCTACAGACCTACAGAAAAACAAACACTTTAAAACAATCATTATAGCACAGGGTACCCTGAAATGGGTATCTTTATACACTATCAGTGGGAATATAAAATGGTCAAACTTTCTAGAGAGCAATCTACATCAAGAACAATGTTTATGGATTGCTTTCAAAGAAATAATCAGAGATATATAAAAATTTATATACAAGGATAGGCCCTAGAGCAATTATTTATCCAATTCTTTTTTTAAATATATTTTACTTATTTGAGAGAGAGTGAGCAGGAGCAGGGTACGGGGGGGGGGGGGGAAACAGAGGGAGTGGGAGAAGCAGACTCCCTGCTAAGCAGGAAGCCTGACATGGGGCTTGATCCTTGGACTCCAGGATCAAAATCCGAGCCAAAGACAGACACCCAACTGACTGAGCCACCTTATGTGGCTCATATGCCCCTTATGTATCCAATTCTTAATGAAGCCTAGATAAAGTTCAGTCCAAGAACAATAATAAATTCAAGAAAAACACTTAAACTGAAGAAATTTAAAGGAAAGTCTACTATTTATATCTCTCAAAGATATTAACTAGGAACTAGGAAAAGTGGAAGAAAAAAATTTCCCTCTGAGAGTTCAACTGTGAGATGAAATCAGAATACATATATACAACATCATAACACTGTAACTTGGCTAAATGTATTAAAACAATCAAAGAAATGCATATACTGGTACACATACTGAAGAAGGAACTAAAGTCACAAAAGTATAAAAATGATTCCCAAGAGAAAAATATTGAATAGCTCCCAATTACTTCCAGAAAAGAGGGGAATCTGATTTGGGGGTATTTCTCAGTGAAAAGGCTACCAGTAGGATAAAGCTTAATATGGGGAGATGGAGCCCATAAAGTATCTATTAGCCCATCAGCAATAAAATTTCTATTTTAGCCTCATGCTATTCCACATTTCATTCATCCAACTCCTGTTAAAATAAAATAACTTTCTAATTCCTATGTAGGCTTATCTAACTGGAAAGAATGTGCTGACAAGGAGTAATTCTGGTCTCTCTGACAATGAGGCTTTGATTAAGATTTGACTTCTCATGAGGGCTGGCTGCCAGGAGAGACATTGCTGATTCTGCTGTGTCTCTCTTGTGAATTTTGTTTAGAGTAAACTGATTTCCCAGGGACTGACAATCTCCACACACTGAGAGGACGGGTCTAAGGGTCTTTAGGAAGAGCTAAATATGGCTGGCCTTACCACTGTCATACCACTTCCAGCCAACATGGACTCACTGTCATAATATGGTATTTATTTTTATTAATTTACTCAAACTCAAAATGGAGAACATGCAAAGCATTATGTTTGAAAAACAATATACTCTTCAAATCTTACATAACTTCTGATTTTAAAAATCCATTGTGAAATCAGCCTATGAAGAAAAAATATAATTTCCTTCTCATACACACACACACACACACACACACACACACACACACACACAGTATATAACCATACTGACAATCCTACAAATGGTCTCCTGCTACAGGCCACAGTAAAAGAAAATTAACCTTGGTAAGGTACCTGACTTCATAATAATTCGCTTTTTAAAAATTTTAGAATATGAAGTATTTTTCAAAGAAAGATATATAAAGATTTACACTTAACTAAGACATTTTATGAAAATCTGCTCAGAATATCAGCTAAGCAACTGATAAAGACGAAAGACTTCAAGATAGATTTCATTTAAATAAGGCAGACAAGAAATGGAAATTTTATTATTAATTCATCAGAAAGTGTTGTATACTGTCATAAGTCAAAAATAATTTAAAGATTCATTTCCTTCTGGGCTAAATTTACCTACAATTAACCCCAACTTATTATATCTACATATATCTCTAGTATAATTAGAAAGTATTACTAATTAGTATTAGTATATTGTTTATTGCATACAGGTTAAAGGACTCATATTAAATTTCATTTACCTGGTATAGGCTGCGCTCCACACTTGGAAAATGTTTTTAGACAAAATTCTTCTGCAATAAGCTTAGATTGAAAGAGGACAAAGTTAGAAAAGATGTTAAATTTCCAAAATAAAAAACCTACCCATTAATCAGATTACATTTTCCCCCCTTTTCAGTTATACAATATGCTATCAGATAAACTGTATTTATTCAACCTTAGTAATTCATTCACCAAAGCCCTCTCATCCTAATTCCCTTCGACTCATAAACTTTATTACTTTTCCAGACATGTTCTCTTCTCAAATTAACCTAATGAAGAACAAAGGCCCACACAAACTCAGCAATTTAACACAATTATGTCTTATCTGGAAAAGCTTCTATGTTCTATATACAGCCAAATCCCTCGTTTACCTCAAAACTATTAATCTCTTAATTACCCCTTTCTCAGATTAACCTATCAGTTATTTCAACTTTACTCTGAATCTTCTCTGTATCTTCAATGAGTTTTCACTCCTATTAATATGTAATTGTAAAGATACTCATGGAAAAATATTCAATTATTCTTACATAATTCAACAAGTATCTCTTTTTACTATTACTAAAATACTCCAGGTCCTATTCCCTAGCATTCATGAACATCTTTGAGAAGCAAAAATCATTAGTATTTCCCGCAAGTCATTTTTCCTCCCTATTCACTGTTTTTTTTTTTTTAAGTGCGAAACTATGACACCAACAAAGATTTAACTCAGTTTAAACCTGCTTTTTCTTATGAGGTGGGGAAAGGAAAGCAAATTAATTTTTTCTTTTTTCAAGAGAAATGAGGCCTGCTGGAGAGAATATGCACACAGCAGTGGAACAGAAGCTCCAACAGGCAAAAAACCATGACTGAGATGGTCATTTGTCCCCTTAAGGGTCCCCCAAAAAGCAGTTTTCAAGTCTCCTACTGGCAGAATCAGCATCACCAGGGACATATTAAATGTGGAAATTGTCAGGCTCCCACCTCAGAATCACTAAAATAGAAATTGTAGTGATAGGACCCAGCAATGCCTTCCAAGTGATTTTTTTTTTTTAATGTATGGTAAAGCTTGAAAACCACTGCACCAAAAAATAAATTAAGTGAAGGTGTGGTTCACAGGCAATTCTGAGCAGAGTGTATTTTCTCTTCTAAACACCTGCATGTTTTCCCTTTCTTTTGCATGGAAGAAAATGGGTGCTTTATCAACTCCAACGTGCCCCAAACTGGCTAGTTTCTGTCATTGTTTGAATGTGAGTCTTTCTTTTTTGTATGAATGCAAATATGAACTAAGAGATGGGGCATAAAGAATCGAAGAAGATTCTGAAATCTCTATGCTGTGTTGTCCAATATAGTTGCCATCCATATGTAGTTATTTTGATGAAAATTTTAAGTAAATTTAACTTAGAATTCAGCCCTTTGGTCACACTAGGCACATTTTAAGTATTCAATAACCACAAGTGGCTAGTGGCTACAATGCTGGGCAATGCAGATATAAAACATATCATAGAAAGCACTACTATTGGACAGCACCTATATTCCTAAGAAATCAGAGCTTATCCGTGATTTGTCAAGCTTCCTTCAAGGTGTGTAAGATTGCAAATTAAGCTCTATTAAGCTCTGGCTGACAGAATTTAGGAAGAAGAGATTTTTTAAAAACCTACAGAACATTACAGTAGTTCATATGTTATACAGTAAAGCTCACAAATTGTTTCAAAGTTAAAGCCTTTAAAAATGTATTATAAACTTTCTCACTAGAATACTGAATAAGTGATATATAGCAGAAAATAAAACTTAGGAACCAAAGAAGAGATTTTCATAAAAAATGAAATCTAGGTGATGTCTAAATAGCAACAAAGAGCTATTCATATACTAAAACATACTATCAAATATTCCACTTGTTAATAATTTGTCCTTTTTTCTTTGCATATAATAAATTTTGATACATGAGGCTTGAACATTTTCTTTCATTGCTGGCTAGCTGAATTCCAGTGCTTCAACCTTGAAACTGTATGTCTGAACTATGGTTTTTTGGGGGAGGGGGTCTCAGCAAGATTCAGTGAAGTTATTCTTTCTTCGCCAGTGGTTGCCAAAAAAACAATAGTATATTGCATCATAAATCTGTCCTTGAAAATATTACTTCTAACAAAGGAGTCTTATAAGACACCTATGTTTCAGAGATTCTTGCTATGTCATATATAATTAACCTTCAATCTATACATTTTACTTGGCTTTTTGTGAACTAATTTTGTGTTCTCCTGGTAGTAACAGTTAAATCCACATCTCTGTTTTCTGAAAATTGTTTGCAGATATTCTATTAAGTCAGAGAATATATGACATGTCCCTCTTAGCCCATGAGCATATAAAAGTAATAAAACTATGACTTTGTTAGATGCATGATTTACAGAGTTTAACAGTGATTATTTAAATTAACAAAGGCCATACAGAATATGTAATAAATAATTCCAGTTTCAAGTGATCATACTTGTATCAAAAACTTGTAGAAATGATTTGATATAATTTTTTAGTAAATCTGGTCAAAGTAAAATTCAGTTCAACTCAACAAATATTTATTATACATGTGAGTACTAGAGGAAAAATTTTAAATCAACAATCTGTTATACATATAAATGCCCACAAAACTTCCAATAATTGCCAAATAGAATATAATTATAATACCTTAAGATACTAACATATACATATTAGTATAATAAAATGACACATTGATAATATCTAATATATACTGAATATATTGAGCACTTATTACATGCTAGACATTAAGCACTTTATGTACATTATCACTTTCTATTTAATTCTTATAATCACCTGATGATATATTTATAATGCCATTGTTTACCTGTCAGTGAGGCACAGAAATGTTTAATAATTTTACAACTCGAGATGGTTACCAGAGGGGAAGTGAGTAGGGGGATGGGTGGAATAGGTAAAGGGAATTAAAAGTACACTTACCTTGATAAGCACGACTGTACAGAATCATTGAATCACTATATTGTACACATGACACTAACATAACCCTGTGTGTGTTAACTATATTGAATTTAATTATTTTTTAAATAATAATTTTACAGTTAGAAACCCAAGACAGAAAGTAGAGAGGTGAATGCCAGGAGTTGTGACAGAGGAATGGGCAGTAACTGGTTAAGGGGACTGAGTTTGTTTTACAAGATGAAGAGTTGTAAAGATGAATGCTGGTATTAACTGCACAGCAGTGAATATCTATTTAATATCACTGAATTGCACACTCAAAAATGGCTAAGATGAATATTTTATGTTGTGTATATTTTACCATGATAAAAAAAATTGGAAAGCAAAACAAAAGAAACCAAAGACAAAGGAAATGATTTTCTGATATTGTGATTTAGGATAAGAAATACATATTTGATGCCAGTTCCTGGCAAACACAGCTCCTAAAACCCTTAAAGTAACTAAATGGTAAGAGAATAAAGGTGTCTTTTCTTATTCCTAAATCTCTTTCAACTACCCCTGAATTTATGTTAATAAAGTGATATCTAGAAAGCCCCTATGGATGGAAGCTGATTGCCAAGGAAATCTACCACACGATTAGAGAGCTGGAACTTTCAGCTTCACTACTCCCCTCGAGAGGAAAGGGACTAGTGATTGAGTCAAACACTAAGAGCCAATGATTTAATCAATCGTGTCTACGCAAGAAAGCTTCCATAAAATATTGAAGAACAGGACTGGACTGTGTTGGTAAACATGCCAGCAGGCTAACACATCCCAGTTTCACTGGAACAGAAACTCCTGTACCCAAGACCCTTTCAGACCTTGCCCTATGCACTCCTTCATCTGATTTTGGGATCTGATGATCTACATTTCCAGGTAGTGCCAGAACTGAACTAAACTGTAGGACACCCAGCTGTGTTGCAAAAGTCCTTGGTGTGGGAAAAACTACCACACATTTAGTGATCAGAAGGATAAGAAGTTCAGTTAGTGTTAAAACACAGGAGGAATGTTTTCCCTCCTATAGATTCACAACCAGAACACAAATCCAAAGAGGAAAAATATGAGAATGCGGGGGAACCGTCAGGGAAGGATGGTGTGCGAAAAAGTGAAAAGAAACTTGTTACTGTTATCACTCCAGACACATGGAAAGATGGTGCAAGGAATACCACAGAAAGTGGTGGAAGAAAGTTGAATGAAAATAAAGCTTTGACTTCAAAAAAAGCAAGATTTGATCCATATGGAAAGAATAAGTTCTCCACTTGCAGAATTTGTAAAAGTTCCGTGCACCAACCGGGTTCTCATTACTGCCAGGGCTGTGCCTACAAAAAGGGCATCTGTGCAATGCGTGGAAAAAAGGTTTTGGACACCAAAATCTACAAGCAAACATCTGTGTAGATATATTGATGACGTTTCTGGCTTTCTACATGATTTTACATTTTGCTTTGAATTTTCAAGACATAACATAGGTGTTCAAGTTACAAAATAACACATTTTAAGACAATATCAAACCGAGGAAGTTGGTTGGTATTCATTTTTTTGCTCTTAAGCAGTTCTAAAAAAAAAGTTCTAAACAACAATGGAATAGTTTCCTGCCATAGTTCTTTTCCTCACAAACATCCTACTGAACTAGAGTAACTGGCAAATTTAATGAAAAATATTTTCCTGTTTCTGTAGATGCTTTTTATTTATCATTGTTCATATAATTCTTATCCTCATCACTCTGCTTCACAGGGCATTGAAATATGTGAGACCATTATAGCTGAATAGTTCCTTAGTCATTAGCCCAGACCCAAATCGCAGTTGTATTTATGATACCTTTTATTCGTTCTTGAAGCCAAAGTGCCAGTACCTTTTGTCTGAGAATGAGAACACAAGGGTCACCCCATGTGTGTCCAAATGAATACACTGAATTTCAAAAAAATATATTTTATGTACATTACCTTGAACTCAAACTGTCATGAAAGCTAAAACAGTGCTCATCCATGGGAATGTATAATGAATGAGTTACCACTCTTGAGAAAAGTTCCTTGAAGCAAAAAACAAACTTTTTTTTTATTTTTTATCTCCCCTCCCACCCACCAAAAATAAATCAAACAAAACAACAAAAAAAAAATGAGAATGGATAGAAAGGTGACTCCAGTGTCATCTGAAAAAAAGCATCTAATTCTCCCAGAATTGTGATGTGCTCTCCTCAAAACATAGGTTATGTCCTAGTTAAGCATCATAACCCTACTGTTCTAAAGTTAAAAAAAAAAAAAAAAAAAAAAAAACATACCTGAGGTGAGAGAAACTTTTCAATGCGTTTGGCTATAAAACCTTTCTCCAATATGGAGTTGACTGATGGTCTCTCCCTAGGATTTCTTTTAAATAACTGAGAGAGTAAATTGCGGAGATCATAAGAATAATGTAAAGATACAGGTGGAAAAGATCCAGATATTATCTTCAGTACCAGGTTTTTCATATTGCCAGCTTCGAACTAAAATCCAGAAAATAAATTAACATATATGAAACACATATAAATTGAAAATAGGAATAAACAATGAGAAATAGTCCTTTTCCTATAGAACAGAAATACAATCCTCTTACAAATATTTTAGTCAGCATATGTTCCTTTTTTAGCATATTTCTTCAGAACAAAGTTCACTTGGTTATTAATAAACATATTTAAGAGAATATCAGTCCTCATAAAACATTATAACTTACTCTAAGATTTTTATTCAAAACACTGCAAGATGGAATAAAGATATTAAGGATTTTATAAGAACATAATAATAATAAAGATGAAAACAAACCTTATAGTCTTCACTTAAGACCTGCCTACCTATGCCCCTGTTGCAGTAAATGGAACAAGACTACAAAACAAAAAGTACCTGGGAAAAATATAATGAATGAAAGTATTAGAGCACTTGGGTGGCTCAGAAGGTTACGTGTCTGACTCTTGATTTTGGCTCAGGTCATGATCTCATGGGTTGTGAGATAAAGTCCTGCATCAGGCTCCAAGCTCAGTAGGGAGTCTGCCTGAGATTCTCTCCCTCTGTCCCCTCACCCAACTTGTGCACATGGGCCCTATCCCTCTCAAATAAATAAATCTTAGGGGGAAAAAGAAAAGGTATTAATTTCTTTTCTTTTAAACACTGCTCATTATTATTTTTAAGTGTGTGATGTTCCCAAAAGCCACACATGAAGCAATGTGGCAAATATTCCAAAGGGGAATGTAAGTCATATCAATGGGAATAGTATATTTTAGGAGTAACACAACATAAACTCTAACTGAAGTTAACAAAGAGAAGACCGGAGATCCCTGGGTGTCTCAGCGGTTTAGTGCCTGCCTTCGGGCCAGGGGGCATGATTCTGGAGTCCCAGGATCGAGGCCCATGTTGGGCTCCATGCATGGAGCCTGCTTCTCTCTTACCTGTGTCTCTGCCTCTCTCTCTGTGTCTCTCATGAATAAATAAATAAAATCTTTTAAAAAGAAAGAAAGAAGACCAACGGCCATAGGGCAGTTTAAAATCTAAAGATTTCATTTTGAAAGTAAATAAAATTAAGTTTTTAACATCTCTGCTAAAATAGTATAGAACAGGTCCTACACTGTCAACATGTTCTTAATATACACATTAACAAAACATGCTGTAGATTAGGTATTGGTGATTATACCAAGCATAAAAAAGTTCTGCTAAGCCTTGAACTTTCCTAGACATTTAAAATATGATTATTCAGCATATTAAAGTCTGACTACAATTCAGTAGTCTAAAATATCCAAGTACCTAGGATGGAATTCTAAATGCATAATTATAGATTACCTTCACTACAACGATTTTTCACGGTCTCTCAGCTGACAAACTTTTCATAAAGGTTAGTGAATTACTTATTTTCATGTGTCTACTTAAGAGTAAATAATTCCAAAATCCAGAAGCAATGATAACAGAACATAGATGAAAAAAATGAAAGAAAATACACTTAGTCCTAAAATAACTATGTCAAAAAACTGACCAATTTCTTCAAATAATCTGAAAATCTAATAATCCATCGCACATAACTTTGGCAATCTACACTCTTGTAAGGCAATACAGAAAACGAGTATGCTGCCAAGAAAAAAAACACAACAAAGAAAAAATATCCCCCAAATAATATGAAGCAATAAAAACAGTCTGTAGAACAACTTATACAGTATAAATAAACTGCAGAGAGGAAAAAACACTCATTTCTTTTTTTTTTTTTTTAAGATTTTATTTATTTATTCATGAGAGACACAGAGAGAGAGAGAGAGAGGCAGAGACACAGGCAGAGGGAGAAGCAGGCTCCATGCAGGGAGCCTGATGTGGGACTCGATCCTGGGTCTCCAGGATCACGCCCGGGCTGAAGGCGGCACTAAACCACTAAGCCACCAGGGCTGCCCCCAAAACCCTCATTTCACAAATCAATCTAGAAGAAAGCCTGGAAGGACACAAAATATTACAGGTACTCATCAGCAATTGGAAGAAATGCTTTTGGTACTCATTCACTTCTTTATATTTTTATCTATTTTCTTAAGTTTTCTGTAATGAAAATACATTATTGTTTAATAGGGCATTTTTTGTTGTTAAAGAGAGCAAGCCAACATATGGGCACATGGCAGGAGTTTGTGCAAAGGGAGACAGAGAGATAATCTCAAGCAGGCTCATGCCCATCAAGGAGCCCTTCATTGAAGGGCACTATCTTACCATCCCGAGATCATGACCTGAGCTGAAATCAAGAGTCAAATGCTTAACTGACTGGGCCACTCAGGCACCCTCAAGGGAGGATTTTTAAAAAGTAAAATTTTGAAATGGAAAGGGATTAAAATCCAACTTTAAGACAAAAACTGCCCCTTTTGGATGTATTATGTGCCAGCTCAACAAAGTCTCAAATAAAAAAAAAATTTCTTTAAAGATTTATTTGAGAGAGAGAGACTGCACACATACTTAAGCATGCTCAAGTGGGGGAAGAAGACTCCCTGCTGAGCATGGAGCCCAACACGGGGCTGGATCATACCTCGATCACCATGCTAAGATCATGACCTGAGTTGAAATCAAGAGTTGGACATCTCAACAACAACAACAACAACAACAACAAAAAGAGTTGGACATCTAACCAATTCAGCTATCCATTTGCCCCAAAATTAAAGTTTTAATTAAAGAGTATTTGAACTGATAAAATCCCTTAATAAATATGTTGAAAAATATTCTTTAATTTCAATTCTAAACTCAAATAGAATTCAATCCAAATACTCTGGGTGTTTTGAGAAAAATTGCTAAGATGAAACAAAAATTGTTAAGTTAAAATATCAAATTCACATGTAAATGTAACATTAAAAAGATAGCAAGTTTTTATTTTTGTCATTAGAAATAATTTTCTGGGGGGATGCCTTGTTGGCTCAGTTGGTTAACTGTCCAATTCTTGATTTCGGCTTAGGTCATGACTCAGATCATGGGATTAAGTCCCCATTCCAGGTCTTCAATGAGCAGGGAGTCTGCTGGAGATTCTGTCTCCTCAAAATAAATAAATCTTTAAAAATTCCTGGAAAAAAATATGACATATGTATTATAATAACAAGTATATGATGTATGTATGTAATATATGCATATATGTTATGGGAAAATCAATTTAAATTTATATTTGAGAAAAGATGAGAACTTTAAAAACTGACAGAATTTCTAATACAAGAGGGTGATCTGAAAGATACCATATGATTTTTAAATAACAGAAATATTACACGTACTTCAGGACATAATTTTTAAAATATTTCTGAAACTTCTACTTACTGCATGTTTAAGTGTGCACATCTCATATAGGACACACCCCAGAGCCCAAATATCACTAGAAAGGGAAAAAAGAGAAATTTTTTCTAAGTATCAGAGTTTACTTAAAATTTTTTTTCATTTAAAGGAAACAAAAGGAGCATGAAAATGCTTTTCAAAAAATATATGTTCCATAAAATATATCCTTTAAAACTCAAAATTTCAACTATAATCAAATTATAACCCGACAATAATAATAATAATAATAAAAGTAGCTATCCCAGATTAGAAAAACAGCAGTTGCCCAAGCAATTAAAGTTTTATTAAAGAAATGTAATCTTTAAAACAACAAAATCAGCAAATTCCATGAATATTCATTGTCATTTTATTCAATATCAAAATACTATGACTTTAAAGAGTATTATAGAGGAGGCAGGGCAAGATAGCGGAGGAGTAGGATCCCCAAGTCACCTGGCCCCACCAACTTACCTAGGTAACTTTCAAATCATCCTGAAAAACCTAGGAATTCGACCTGAGATTTAAAGAGAGAACAGCTGGAACGCTAGCTACAAAGAGAAGAGTTTGCGCTTCTAACAAGTACAACTTGTTTTTAGACACTCTACACTGAGCAAAATGACTAGAAAGAAGAGCTCACCACAAAAGAATCCGAAACAGTACTCTCTGCCACAGAGTTACAGAATTTGGATTACAATTCGCTGTCAGAAAGCCAATTCAGGAGCACAATTATAAAGCTACTGGTGGCTCTGGAAAAAAGCATAAAGGATTCAAGAGGCTTCATGACTGTAGAATTTAGACTGAATCAGGCCGAAATTAAAAAATCAATTAAATGAGATGCAATCCAAACTGGAGGTCCTAATGACGAGGGTTAATGAGGTAGAAGAACAAGTGAGTGACATAGAAGACAAGTTGATGGCAAGGAAGGAAGCTGAGGAAGAAGAAAAAAACAATTAAAAGATCATGAGGAAAGGTTAAGGGAAATAAATGACAGCCTCAGAAGGAAAAGTCTACGTTTAATTGGAGTTCCGGAGGGTGCCAAAAGGGACAGAGGACCAGAAAGCATATTTGAACAAATCATAGCTGAGAACTTCCCTAATTTGGGGAGAGAAACAAGCATTCAGATCCAGGAGACAGAGAGATCCCCTCCTAAAATCAATAAAAACCGTTCAACACCCTGACATTTAATAGTGAAACTTGCGAATTCCAAAGATAAAGAGAAAATCTTTAAAGCAGCAAGAGACAAGATATCCCTAACTTATATGAGGAGAAATATTAGATTAACAGCAGACCTCTCCACAGAGACCTGGCAGGCCAGAAAGGGCTGGCAGGATATATTCAGGTCCTAAATGAGAAGAACATGCAGCCAAGAATACTTTATCTAGCAAGGCTCTCATTCAGAATAGGAGGAGAGATAGAGAGCTTCCAAGATAGGCAGAAATGAAAGAATATGTGACCACCAAACCAGCTCTACAAGAAATATTAAGGGGGGCTCTGTAAACAAAGAGGATGCCCAAAGAAATAATCCACAAAAACAGGGACTGAATAGGTATTATGATGACACTAAATTCATATCTTTCAAGAGTAAATCTGAACGTGAATGGGCTAAATGATCCCATCAAAAGACACAAGGTTTCAGACTGGATAAAAAAGCAAGACCCGGGATCCCTGGGTGGCGCAGCGGTTTGGCACCTGCCTTTGGCCCAGGGCGCGATCCTGGAGACCCGGGATCGAATCCCACGTCGGGCTCCCGGTGCATGGAGCCTGCTTCTCCCTCTGCCTGTGTCTCTGCCTCTCTCTCTCTCTCTCTGTGACTATCATAAGTAAATAAAAAAAAAAAAAGCAAGACCCATCTATTTGCTGTCTACAAGAGCCTCATTTTAGACCTAAGGACACCTCCAGCCTGAAAATGAAAGGTTGGAGAGCCGTTTACCATTCAAATGGTCCTCAAAAGAAAGCAGGGGTAGCCATCCTCATATCAGATAAATTAAAGTTTATCCCAAAGACTGTAAGTAAGAGATGAAGAGGGACACTATATCATACTTCAAGGATCTATCCAATAAGAGGACCTAACAATCATGAATATTTATGCCCCTAATGTGGGCGCTGCCAAGTATATCAATTAATAACCAAAGTTAAGACATACTTAGATAATAATACACTAATACTGGGAGATTTCAACATGGAGCTTTCTGCAAATGACAGATGTTCTGAGCACAACACCTCCAAAGAAACAAGAGCTTTAAATGAAACGCTGGACCATATGGATTTCACAGATATTTATAGAACTTTACATCCAAACACTACTGAATACACATTCTTCTCAAGTGCACATGGAACTTTCTCCAGAATAGATCACATACTGGGTCACAAATCAGGTCTCAACCAATACCAAAAGACTGGAATTGTCCCCTGCATATTTTTAGACCATAATGCTTTGAAACTTGAACTCAATCACAAGAAGAAATTTGGAAGAAACTCAGGAGGTTAAAGAGCATCCTGGTAAAAGATGAAAAGGTCAACCAAGAAATTAGAGAAGAATTAAAAAGATCCATGGAAACTAATGAGAATGAAGATACAACTGTTCAAAATCTTTGGGATACAGCAAAAGCAGTCCTGAGAGGCAAACACATCGCAATACAAGCATCCCTCAAAAAATTGGAAAAAACTCAAATACACAAGCTAACCTTGTACCTAAAGGAACTGGAGAAAGAACAGCAAATAAAACCTACACCAAACAGAAGAGAGTTAATAAAGATTTGAGCAGAACCCAATGAAATAGAAACCAGGAGTCGGTTCTTTGAAAGAATTCATAAGATAGATAAACCATTAGCCAGCTTTATTAAAAACAGAAAAGACTCTAATTAATTAAATCATGAATGAAAAAGGAGAGATCACAATCAATACCAAGGAAATACAATTTCAAAAACATATTCTGAACAGCTATACGCCAATAAATTAGGCAATCTAGAAGAAATGGACACATTTCTGGAAAACCACAAACTACCAAAACTGGAACAGGAAGAAATAGAAAACCTGAACAGGCCAATAACCAGGGAGGAAATTGAAGCAGTCATCAAAAACCTCCCAAGACACAAAAATCCAGGGCCAGATGGCTTCCTAGGGGAATTCTCTCAAACGTTTAAGAAGAAACGATACCTATTCTACTAAACCAGTTCTGAAAGACAGAAAGGGATGGAGTACTTCCAAACTCATTCTATGAGGCCAGCATCACCTTAATTCCAAAACCAGACAAAAACCCCACCAAAAAGGAGAATTATAGACCAATCTCCCTGATGAAAATGGATGCAAAAATTCTCAACAAGATACTAGTCAATAGGATCCAACAGTACATTAAGAAGGTTATTCACCATGACCAAGTGGGATATATCCCAGGGATACAAGGCGGGTTCAACACTCATAAAGCAGTCAATGTGATAGATATCAACAACGAAAAAAACAAGAACCATATGATCCTCTCAATAGATGCAAAGAAAGCATTTGACAGGATACAGCATCCATTCCTGATCAAAACTCTTCTGAGTGTAGGGACAGAAGGAACATTCCTCAGCATCTTAAAAGCCATCTACAAAAAGCCCACAACAAATATCATTCTCAATGGGGTAACATTGAGAGCATTTCCCCTAAAATCAGGAACACGACAGGGATGTCCACTCTCACCACTGCTATTCAATACAATACTAGAAGTCCTAGCCTCAGCAATCAGACAACAAAAAGAAATAAAAGGCATTCAAAAAAATTGGCAAAAAAGAAGTCAAACTCTCCCTCTTGCAGATGACATGATACTGTATATAGAAAACCCAAAAGACTCCACCCCAAGATTGCTAGAACTCATACAGCAATTCGGCAGTGTGGCAGGATACAAAGCCCAGAAGTCAGTGGCATTTCTATACACTAGCAATGAGACTGAAGAAAGAGAAACTAAGGAGTCAATCCCATTTATAATTGCACCCAAAAGTATAAGATACCTAGGGTTAAACCTAACCAAAGAGGTAAAGGATCTATACCCTAAAAACTACAGAATACTTCTGAAAGAAACTGAGGAAGACACAAAGAGACGGAAAAATATTCCATGCTCATGGATTGGAGAAATAATATTGTGAAAATGTCAATGCTACCCAGGGCAATTTACACATTTAATGCAATCCCTTTCAAAAAATACCATGGACTTTCTTTACAGAGTTGAAACAAACCATCTTAAGATTTGTGTGGCATCAGAAAAGACCCCAAATAGCCAGGGGAATATTGAAAAAGAAAACCAGATCGGGAGCATCACAATGCCAGGTTTCAAGTTGTACTACAAAACTGTGATCAAGAGAGTATGGTACTGGCACAAAAACAGACACACAGATCAATGGAACAGAATATAGAATCCAGAAGTGGACCTTCAACAACTCTATGGCCAACTAATATTCGACAAAGCAGGAAAGACTATCCATCGGAAAAAGGACAGTCTCTTCAATAAATTGTGCTGGGAAAATTGGACAGCCACATGCAGAAGAATGAAACTAGACCATTCTCTTATACCATACACAAAGTTAAACTCAAAATGGTTGAAAGATCTAAATGTGGGACAAGAATCCATCAAAATTCTAGAGGGGAACACAGGCAACACCCTTTTTGAACTTGGCCACAGTAACTTCTTGCAAGATACATCTATGAAGGGAAGGGAAACAAAAGCAAAAATGAATTACTGGGACTTAGTTAAGATAAAAAGCTTCTGCACAGCAAAAGAAACAGTCAACAAAACTAAAATACAATCTAAAGAATGAGAGAAGATATTTGCAAATGAAATACAAGAAAAAGGGCTAGTATCCAAGATGTATAAAGAACTTATCAGACTCAACACCCAAGAAACAAACAATCCAATCATGAAATGGACAAAAGACAAGAACAGACATTTCACCAAAGAAGACATACACATGGCCAACAAGCACGTAAGAAAATGCTCTGCATCACTTGCCATCAGGGAAATGCAAATCAAAACCACAATGAGATACCACCTCACCCCATTGAGAATGGGGAAAATTTACAAGACAGGAAACAACAAATGTTGGAGAGGATGTGGAGAAAGGGGAACCCTCTTGCAATGTTGGTGGGAATGTGAACTGGTACAGCCACTCTGGAAAACTGTGTGGAGGTTCCTCAAAGAGTTAAAAATAGATCTGCCCTATGACCCAGCAATTGCACTGCTGGGGATTTACCCCAAAGATACAGATGCAGTGAAACAGCAGGGCACCTTCCCCCCAAATTTTATAGCAGCAATGTCCACAATAGCCAAACTGTGGAAGGAGCCTTGGTGTCCATCAAAAGATGAATGGATGAAGAAGATGTGGTTTATGTATACAATGGAATATTACTGAGCCATTAGAAACAACAAATACCCACCATTTGTTTTAACGTGGATGTAACTGGAGGGTATTATGCTGAGTGAAATAAGTCAATCAGAGAAGGACAAACATTATATAGTCTTACTCATTTGGGGAATATAAAAAAATAGTGAAAGGGAACAAAGGAGAAAGGAGAGAAAATGAGTGGGAAATATCAGTGAGGGTGACAGAACATGAGAGATACCTAACTCTGGGAAACAAACAAGGGGTAGGGGAAAGGGAGGTGGGCAGGGGGTTGGGGTGACTCGGTGACAGGCACTGACGGGGGCACCTGACAGGACGAGCACTGGGTGTTATGCTATATGTTGGCAAATCGAACTCCAATAAAAAAAATACAAAAAAATTAAAGAGTATTATAAAAACAAAACACTGGTTTAATGACGAACAAGAAAATATTAATTTACTAAAATTAAATCTGAAATAAGCTGATGTCAGCCTACTAAAATATTACGTAAGGTAAATATATTAATTATTCAATCTTACTTTAAGGACTTATACTATCTTCTTTACAGTTCCTCTCTTTTATCTTAAACATATTTATATAATTAAAAAAATACTATTTCCATTTTTAAAAGAAAAAAATAAAAGACACATAGTTCAGAGATACAGTGGTAGTAATCAACAAAAACCACCGATCCCCAAAGTTGAACTTCTTGGAAAAGAATAAAATCCAATATTGAAATCTCAAGGTTATCTTCAACCAAACTCCTGAAAAACTACAAATATAAACCCTTTAACCCCCAAAATCTATTTAGTTTCAAGATTCAACTTGTAAGAAAAGTAAATGCAACTAAGTTTAATACTTATTTAGTATTGACGATGGTTACCCAAGACCTTTTTAAACCATGTTCTCCACAAAATTAATTTTATATAAAATTCTCCAAAGGGTGATTAAATCCATTCCTAAAGACTGATTTTTTTCATAGTTGACTTATCCATTAGAAACAAAAATAGCATTAAAATGTAAAATTAGTTTAGCTCAAAAAAATGCTACTCCTCTTAAGAATATGTACTAATACATTCCATGAACTAGACTGATCACTGTAATTTGTTTATTTATTTTAAGATTTTATTTATTTATTCATGAGCGACAGAGAGCGAGAGAGGCAGAAACACAGGCAAAGGGAAAACAGGCTCTAGGCGGGGAGCTTGATGCAGAACTCAATCCTAGGACCCCAGGATCAAGACCAGAGTCAAAGGCAGATACTCAACCACTGAACCATTCAGGTGTCCATGATCATTGTAATTTAAAATCATTTAAAAAGTACATTGCTTGGAGGGGGCAGGGGTGTGCCTCAGTGACTCAGCAGGTTGAGCATCCAACTCTTGGTTTTAGCTCAGGTCATGACCTTTGCTTCCTGGGATGGAGCCCTGAGTTGGGCCCATGCTCAGCAGGCAGCCTGCTTGGGATTCTCATTATCCCTCTCCCGCTGCCCCTCCCCCTGCTTACAGGCGCAGACGCGTGCTCACATGCTCACGTGCTCACGTGCTCTCTCTCTCTCTCTCAAATAAATAAACCTAAAAAAATACATTGCTAGGATGATATTCTCTGCCTCAACTGCTCAGGTTTTAAATACAACTTCCTTCCCACTCTCAAAAAAAGCTATGACTTTCTTCCTTTTAGCTCCAGTGGGTGCTTTCAAATTTAAGATCAACATTTCTTGGCTAGGATATTTTAATTAGAAAGAAAGAAAATAAAGGGTAAATGGAATTCAGTGGCAGAATTCCTCATCCCACTCACCTGACACAATCTGTTAGTTACAGTACAATTCAATTATTAGGGATTTGGGCTTGGGATCCAGACACCTGGGACTTACTTTCAAGTTGCTTTACCCCTCTCTATTTGGCTTTCTTACAAGGGAAAGAAACAATAATGAATACCTACAATTCACAGGTTATTATAAAGATTAAAGGAGTGAACACATAGGAAGCATTCAAACAGTGCCTGGCATATAGTAAGTGTTCAATAAATATTAACTATTATAATGCGATAGGAAGTGATTATTACAAAGACCAAAAGTACACTAATAATTTAAATAATAAAGTCAAACTTTTCTAGTGCCTGGCTGGCTCAGTCAGAAAAGCATGCAACTTTTGATCTCAAGGTCATGAGTTCAAGTCCCACATGGGGAAGAGAGATTACTTAAATAAATCAATAAACAAATAAATAAATAATAAAGTGAAATCTTCTAAAGTTCCTTTAGTAAGATAGTAAAATAACTTTTTTGTAATCCTCATTATATGGGTGTATGGTATATATTTACATATACGTATGTGTATTAATGACTTTAGATTAATATTCTGAAGGTTAGTAAATTTAACAGGAAAATTTAAAGGAAATATATGTAATGAATATCATTTTAAATACCTTTTATTGTTGTAAGGTTTGTTTTCACAAATTTCAGGTGACAAGTAGTATGGGGTCCCAATGCAAGTTCTAGCCAGCTCCACAGTACTAGAACAAAAAGGGAATTATTAGACAAGCTTAATATACTAAAAGATATTCAAAATTATCACACATGTACCATCATGGACATTATGTCAAAACAAAGTTTAAAACTGATATGTTACCTATTAAGTACTCTAGCGATTCCAAAATCTCCCAGTTGTATTGTCCCATCTTTAGTTAAAAATATATTCTGTTAAAGAGATGAAAAAAATAGAAGTACTGTTACAGTCCAGTTCTGAGTTGACAACTCTTTCCTTTAAAGTGAATCTAGTTTACAAAAACGCTGCAATAACTGGATATACACATACAAAAGAATGTAGATCCCTTTCACATACCATACACAAAAATTAATTCAAAATGGGTTATGTATAGAAACTAGAACTATAGGACTCCTGAAGGAATATATAGGAATATATCTTCATGTCATTGGACTGGGCAGTGGTTTCTTAAATTTGACACCAAAAGCACAAGCAAAAAAAAAAAAAGAAAACAGGTAAAGTGGACTTCACCAAAAATAAAAACTTTTATTCAAAGAAGACCATCAAAATTAACAGATAACCCACAAAACTGGAGAAAATACCTGCAAATTATTTATCTGACAAAGAATTTGTATCCAGAATAACGAACTATTACAATTCATCAGCAACAGAAGACAATCTATTTAAAATACACAAAGTCACATGTGATTGCATTTACATAAATGTCCAGAATAGCCAAATCCATTGAGAAAGAAAGTAGATTAGTGGTTTCCAGAGTGTAGGTACAGAGGGAATGGAAAGTGATTGCTAATAGTACAAAGTTTCTTTTTGGAGTGATAAAATGTTCTAGAATTAGAGAATGGTGATGGTTTCACAACTCTGTGAAATACTAAAGATCACTGACTGTACATTTTCAGTGGGTGAATGTTACCATATTTGAAATATATCTCAACAGTACGTTAAAAAAATGAACACAGACCTTCCCCTCCATTACAAAAACAAAACAAAAAAAAACTCTGCCAAAAATTCTAATTAGCCCAAATTAAATTAAAATTGTTACAGTTTTGTAACAAACTGACCTTAAAATTTTCCTTTAATTTGGCCAAATAATTTGCATTCATAAATACATAACTCCAGTCCTCTACCAAACAGTAAAAGCAAGAGTTTGTGGAACATGAATTAAACTCTGTATCATTCAGGATACTTGAACCAGACACATTTTACAGCCTCTCTTTCTAGTAAATAAAATCTTTAAAAAAAAACAATCAGAGTAAGAACAGTTGTATACGGAAAACCATTTAGAAATTTTAGGAAAAAACAGTCACTATTTTAATAAAAGTAAATAGGTAAGTATCAGTTTATACAAAATTAGAAGGGGATTTAGTTAACTGGAAAGTTGGCTGAGAAATTCACCTAGAGTGCAACTAAGAGACAGAAATAAAACGTCAAAGAACAAGTAAGGTACTTAGGGTTAGATTAAGAAGCTCCAATATATGTCTAGAAACAAAATTCAAAAGACCATGAAGGTAGTGATAGATAAATAATTTTTGAAAAAAATATCGCTCAGAGATCCCTGGGTGGCTTAGTGGTTTAGCGCCTGCCTTTGGCCCAGGGCGTGATCCTGGAGTCTTGAGATTGAGTCCCAGGCTGGGCTCCTTGCATGGAGCATGCTTCTCCCTCTGCCTGTGTCTCTGTCTCTCTCTCTCTCTCATGAATAAATAAATAAAATCTTTTAAAAAAATAAAGCTGAATCATATTCTATATTAAAAAAAAAAGAGGAAAAGAAACAAATATTGCTCAACATTTCCAGAACATTTCTAGGGGATATATACATTCTCAGATAAAAACTGGACCTCACCAAAGCACAACCCTGAGAAATCTCAGAACAATGAGGAGAGAAAGTCATCCAAAGAAAAAAACAAGAATAAGAAATCAATGGCTTTAAATACCTAAATAGTAACACCAGAAGACAAAAGACAAATGACCAATATCTTCAAAATTCTGTAGGAAAACAAACTTTCAACCTAGAAGTTTACATTCAAATTATCATCAAAGTAAGAGAGAGGAATAAGGTCATCTTCAGACATACAATATCCCCCCAAAATAGACCTTCCATGTATCATTTTTCGGGTTTTTCCCATCATTTTGAGAGAAAGGAGAATATAGGAAATAGGCAGGAGATCTAACACATGATGCATATAAAAAAAGATTTCTAGCATTACAGTGAAGGGGGAACAGTGAAGAAAGCAGATAATCCATGCAGACTGGTTTGGGTTCAAAAATTTTAGCAAAGACAATGCTGGCTCAATATTCATATTCATTTAGAAGTTACTAGTGACAGAATAAACATACCTGTGACTTTATGTCTCGATGAAGAATTTTTCGATCATGTACATGTTTCAAGGCCAAACATATCTGTACAAACCAGTCCAAAATCTAGGGGGAAATAAAATTTATCATTTATTTTAAAATTTACATTTCATAGTAGTCTTTTCTTAACCAATAAAAGCATTCAGGAACATCTGGGGTTGAGGGGAACCAAGTTCTTAAACAAATTTAGGCTATAATTTTTAAATTTCACTATAATTAACGACTGTAAATTTAAGGAGACAGTCAAGCCAACTGACACATTATGTGCAGGGTACACACTAACATTAAAATGTAAGAGACTGGGGACGCCTGGGTGGCTCTGTGATTGAGCATCTGCCTTCGGCTCAGGGTGTGATCCCAGGTCTGGGGATAGAATCCCGGAAAGGGCTTCCCTGCAGGGAGCCTGCTTCTCCCTCTGTCTGATTCTATGTCTCTCATGATTAAATAGATAAATCTTTAAAAAAATAATAAATAAAATGTAAGAGACTAATACTGAAGCATCTCCTATAAATCAGAATTAATAACAGAAATTTCCAAAGAAGAGTGAAAAATGGGAATACTTTATATTTTATGATACTGTGATGGTGAATCACTTTATTTTTAAATACAACTTTTTTTTCTACAAAAATAAAAATCACAAAAGGAAAAAAATCAGGCTGAAAATTTGGAAGTCACCACGGACTTTCATCTCTTTCCACATTCACCATAAATAAACACATTCTCTGAAGCTGGCTACTTGAAAGTAAAAGAATTTAATTTCTACCCCTTTCCTAACATCAAAAGAATTCCAAGTCAATGGTATTTTTAAAAAGTTAAATTATAAAATGATCAAAGAAAGCAGAGGTTAATTTTCTATAATCTTTGATTGAAGGACTTTCAAAACATGACACAAAACCCCTAAGTGACAAAGGAAAAAACACTGACAATGTTGACTATATAAAATTTAAAACATTTGGCAAAATACATAATCAAGGGTAATAATTATTTAAGAAAATAGCTGCAACATAATTGACAGATTGCTAATTCTGAAATATGCAAAAGCTCTTCCAAATCATTAAGAAAAATATTGGCAGCCAAAATAAGAAGTGGAGAAAAGACTGGAAAAGCAAATGATGGAGAAAAGATAAGCCAATAAACATATATACAAAATATTAATAAAAACTTTAAAAATAATAACAGTAATTAAAACATCTTTGTAACTTGAGAAAATCAAAATAATACAAAAGATTGGCCAGAATCTAAGGAAATAAGTCTTTGCATACCTTGTTTTTATAGTCTTTTGACAAAGTATGTAAAAATTTTAAATTCATATACCACTTAAAAGAGCAACTGGAATTTCAAATTTATCCTACAGATACAGTATCAGATACAAAAAGGAGGTAAAAGATGTTCATCCCAGCAAAAAAAATATAAACACCTAAATACATCAAGAGGCCTAGTTAAATATACTATCATATTGCTATACTAGAAATACTATGCAGCCACTGAAAAGAATTAAGTACTTCCATGTACACTGTTAAGTTAAAAAAAAAAGTTACAGAATGGTATGCATAGCATAAGGTATGCATTAGGTATGCATATCTAAACTCTATATAATTGTATATGAGTATATGGAGTGTGTAGGAATGAAAGAAATAAAGGAAGCATAAGAGGATACCAGTTAACAGTGTTTACACCTCAAAGAGGATTTTCATTAGATAAAATGAAGTAAGCAAATACTTTTTACTCTTTGCAGTACTTTTTAAAAAGAACATTACATTAAAATAACCAAAAAATAATTTTTAATCAATTTTCTTTAAAAACAAACCTCTTAGTTCAGTTGCAATACATATTTACTGAGGGCTATACAATTAAGTTCCTTTCCATATTTACATTAGGAATTATAAGCAGAAAACTGAAAAACTGTTCTCTGACTTTGAGTTCACATGGTGGTTGAAATGTATTTATAAATATGCCTATAATAAAATGCACAAGTTTTATAATTGCGATATATACATTAAGAGAGCAATTAATTCAACTAGGGAGGGGTTAGGAAAAAGTACAAAAAGATGAAAAATAAGTTGTTGAGTCTTATTTTTATGTGTTCTATCTGTAAGCTAGAACACATCTTAGAAACCATGCATGCCTCGTTTTACAGATAGGGTTTTTCATTACCATATTTACCATATCTATATTCCTTTATAATCTGACAAAAATATATCCAACACCAATAATATACCTGATAGGTGCAGGAATTGGCAAAAGGTAATAACAGACCTCACAGACCAAGAGTCAGCAAGTTTATTCTGTAAAGGGCCAGAAAGTAAATCTTTTAGGCTTTGCAGGCCATATTGTCTCTGTCTCAACTCAACTATGCCACTGTAGGATAAAGCAGCCATAGATTACTATATACAAATAAACATAACTGTGTTTCAATGAAACTTTACTTACAAATACAGACAGTGGTAGGAGATTGTCCCACAGGCCATTGTTTCCTGACTCCTAACAAAGACTATTGATTCCTACCCAAGTAGGAATGAAGAAGCACAAGAGAAGGATAGCCAACTAAGCCTAGAGTTGATAAAACTAGACAGAAGAGGTGATTCCATGGCAAAATTCTGATGGAAAGTACAAAGTTGAGGAGAATACATATAGGCATATTGGCTCTGTCTATCCAGTGAAGAGTCTTAGAGTTTGCTTAAGGTGAGGTTGGGTGAGAGGAAAGGCCCTTAAATTATAACCCTGCTTTTTATCTCCCTTTTCACTTCTTTGTACATATTAATTCATATTAATAAAATATTATAAAATACTGCAGGGATAATGGCATTTTTTTTGTTCAAAGGCTTTCAAATACATGTTACAAAATGTGAGCCTGCTCACTTTATGATAATAACTATAAGCTTGTCTGAATTAGTTTTATGTATACAGCATTATTTTGATTACTACAGATTGCTTTTAGATCACTAAAACAATACCATAGTCCACCTTCTCTAATCCAAAACTCAAGTTTCTTTGTGCAATAAGACATTTAAAATTTTACTAAAGTGTGCTAAGTTTGAGAAACTTTTATTGCTAAATATATTAAAAGAAAAATAAAACTTGGCTTTCTCTTTTTTAGAACAGTAGACTGATTTTAGAAATAATAAGAGGTAATAAGAACTATTTACCTTCTATGTAATGTGTCCAGCAAGCAGATAGTCTATGCCACCAGAATGATTTTCTCTGATTTGTGCTGACTTTATCATTCGATTATTTTTTTTGAACAAAGGTTTCTCACCTAGGAGAGAGCTAGGGATCCTTATAATTGTACTGCCTTTATGTATTTTGTTTTCAATTTTTAGAATTATAGTAAAACACACAATACAAAATCCATCATCTTAACCATTTTTGCATGTATACTTCAGTGATATTAGGTACATTCACGTTGTTCTGCAACCATCACCACCCATCCAACTCCAGAGCTCTTTTTCATCTTGCACAACTTAAACTTCATACCCATTAAATAACTACCTATTGCATCTACCCCTAGTCCCTGGAAATCACTATTCTACTTTCTGGGTCTACAATTTTGAGTACTCAAAGTACCTCATATAAGTGGAATCATTTGATATTCATCTTTTTGTAGGTAGTTTATTTGACCTAGCATAACGTTCTCAGGTTGATCCATATTGTATTTGTATTGTACATTGTAGTATATTTCTGAATTTCCTTCTTTTCTAAGGCCAACTGATATGGAGGGATTCCTGTCATTTTGTTACTGGTTTTCAATATGCCTCATAGCTCTTTTATCCCTCATTTTCTACATTATTATTTTCTTTTGTGTTTAGTTTTTTATAGTGAAACATTTAAATTCTTCTCATTTCCTTTTGTATATATTCTGTATCTATTTTCTTTGCAGCCACCATTGGGGATTACATTTAACATCCTAAAATGTTAAGAAAGTGTCAGCCCAGTGTTTTCTGGCCTCCAAAGTGAGAAATCTCCTGAAAATCTTGGTGAGGCTCCTCTCTTACATGTGATGACTCACTTTAATATGTTGCTTTCCAGATTGTCTTTGACTTTCAACAGTTTGATTCTAATCTGTCTAGGTATGGATCTTGTTCAGTTCATCCTACTTGGGAGTTTGTGGAGTTTCTTGAATGTTTACATTCAAGTCTTTTACCAAATTCAGGGAGTTCTCAGCTATTAATTCTTCAAATATTTGCTCTGCCCCTTTCTATCTATTCCTTCTGGGACTTCCACAAAGCAAAAATTAGCTTGATAATGCCCCAAAGGTCCCTTATGCTCTGTTCTTATTTCTTCAGTCTTTCTTTTCTGTTCTTCAGACTCAATAATTTCCATTGTCTAAAATTCAAGTTCACCGACTCTTTCTCCTTCCTGTTCAAATCTGATTCTAAATCGCTCTAATAAATTTTTCATTTCAGTTACTGTATTTTTCAGCTCTAGAATATTTTTGGTTTAAGTTTTTTTATCTTTATTGATATTTTCATTTTGTTCATACTTTTTTTTTAACTTATTCTATGTGTTACTTTAGCTCTTTGAGCAGCTGAAAGACAATATTTTAAAGTCTTTGTCTAGTAGATCCACCATCAGGTCTTTTTCAGACAGTTTCTGTTAGCTGATTTTTTTCCCTTTGAATGGGCCATACTTTCCTACTTCTTCATATGCCTTGTGACTTTGAAAAATAGTCAGTTGACTGGACTCTAATAACATGGTGATTCTGAAAATCAGACTCTTCTTGAACTTGTCTATTTTTGCTAATTGTTGTATGGTGTCTCTGAGCCAAGAATCAGCCTGAGGTGCAAACTTAAAATCTTCTCAGGTCTTTTCTGAGCCTTCATCTTTCTCTGGGTATACACTGTGACTTTCTAATTTCCCTTTCTAATATGTGTGGCTGCTTTCGAATACCTTAGTTTTTAATGTCTGTCTCCAAAAATGGAAAAAGGAGAAATGGAGAAGGGGAAAAAAAGGCAGTGGCCCTTTAAATCTCCAGGAAGTCACCTCAGCAAGAAGGGATGGGGCTTGCAACAATGGGGGAGGTACAACAACACTGGCTGCCCACCTCCTTGTCTGCACCTCCATAATCAGAAATTGCAATTAACATTCAGAGCACAGATCCCTGACATTTGGAGGACATGGATCTCCTTGCCAACCTTGGTTTCCAAAGGTCCATTCAGACTGTTTCTGGAAAGCATGCAAGTTGACTGCCTGGATGCTGGAAGGTGGAAATTGGGTAGCAACCATTGCTATCTAGCTAAGAGCTAAAATTGAAAATAACTACAATTTATTATTCAAACTTTCACCTAGAAATTATATGCCTACAATATATACTCCAGAGATCCAAAATAGTTTGATCAGATAGATTCTGCCACTGTAATTGTATAGGTGCAAAGACAGATTTCTCCTGCTTCCTACTCTACCATCTTCCCAGAATCCTTTTGATCCATATTTATTTTTAGATATTTTGTCACTTTGATTAAACAGATAACCTAGTATTATTTTTCAAGGACGTAATAGTATTAGAAAATACACTATTAATATATTAACTAGCTCAATATTGTTGTAAGAGCCACACGGAAAAAAAAAAAAGAGCCACACAGTAAGACGTGCCAAATCAACAAAGAAGCTCAGCCTTTTCTGGGTTAAGTTTACATAAGAATTATTAATATAAATATTTCAGAAAATGTATGCTTTATGAGAAGGTTCTAGATACATGCCAGTGACTTTGCTACCTGTATTTATCCTTAAGGAAAATATTCATCAAGCTCTTATCAAATATCCCTATAGAAAATTTTACATTTCTATAGAAGAGAATATAGAAATTCTATTATTGGTTACTATAATAAATTAACCACAGACTTTCAGTCTCATTTTTTCCTTACCAGAGACTCCTGGAAAGGACAGTACTAGGAACAATGAACTACTGACAATTCAAAAAATAGACTCTTGGCTACAAGCTTCAGAGCTGACACTGCTTAAATTGGACAATGGACTAAGTCAAGATTTTTAAGATTTTTTTTAGTCCAAAAGCTGACATACATGATGAAAGCATAGTGCCCCAAGACCCGGCCAGATAAGAATTACTAGGACTGAATGAACTGAATAAAATGAAATTAAATTGTGGGTACTTGCTTGGAATGTGACTGGTATTATTCTTTTTTTGTTCTTTCAAGATTTTATTTATGGGGGCACTAATTTACTGCGGGGACCCTGCTTCTCCCTCTGCCTATGTCTTTGTTTCTCTATGTTTCTCATGAATAAATATTTTTTAAAAAAATAAAAAAAAAGTATACTCCTTTTTACCAATATAAATGATCAGCTGTGCAATCAAGACCATACCTGGAATGTCTGAACTGAAAACTACTTTCATTCAGTTATGACAAGCCCACACTAAGAAATATATGTGAGCCAATTCCTATATTGTATTGCCAGGAAACTGCCCTAGTACCTAATTTAGAAGGTCTCAGCATCACAGGTGGCAAGGTCATTTGCCAGTAGCCAAAAACGACAGATTTGGAAACCTTCAGGAATAAAGAAAATCACCCAAATGTATAGGTACTACAGGTGAATTCTGCTGGAGAATGTACTAGGTTTGGTTTACTGGCCTCAGGATAAAAGAGAAAATAAATTTAAAAAAAATCTAATCCAAGATCCTTATGAAAACTTCTCGATAGAAATCAATTTTGCAGCCTTAGTAGTTGCCCAATATTGTAGGGCTCTAGATTTTCAGAGCAAACTCAAGGTATGCTTAACACTCTCACTGAACATACTTATTAGAGCAAACCCTTGTGAGATGACTCTTGCCTTTGAAAAAAAAATATATATGAAAACTATGATCAAAAGAGAGTAGACTATCAGGAAATGTATCTAAACTTGGAAATAAGGCAAATGTAGTGGGAAATCTTTTACATATTTATGTGGGCAAAGGCCATCCATAGATTGTTTAGCTCACTTCATTGCTTACTACTGATTAAAAGTCAAAGACTTTCAGGTTGCTTCCTAACTCTGAATTTTTGTCCAGTAAAGATGCAAACAAGGAAGTATCACACCGAAGAGAACGGCTTGAGTAATTGGAGAATCACCTTGTCTCAGAGGTCTTTCTCTCCTCATTTCTATTCTAGAAATGCACAAAAATCTCAGATTCATGCTAGCCTGCATTCTAAAACAAAAAAATAGCCTCTGGCCTCTACGTTTTTCTGCTTCAATGTCCAGATAGTAGACTATAGTAGTAATAGGATGTTTCTCTTTAAATAATTCCCATTTCGAATAAGCTAAAATAAATAATGTTCTTCTTTATGTTAACAAAACACCATTCTAAAGAGCAGAAAAAATGCTATTAATTTGAAAGACTTGCCGAATTCTTATTGTTTATAATGGAATAATCTGAGATGGATAAAAAACATATAGAGTAGATCTCCATAATAATTTCTGGGATAACACAATACATAATATAGACACATACATATATATCATTATGTGCCAAGAACATTTATCCAACTACAGAACCAGACCCACAGAGTATCAGTGTACTTTATAGGAGAACGTTATGAAATCTAATAGTAAGCATTTTAAAGTTCAATAAAGAAATGAATAAACAGAAGCTCAAGCAATGGAAGGTATTAGATAAAATCTAATAAAACATAGCACTCTGTACACTAACATACATTACTATTTGACTTCACCTCAACAGTGAAGTTGGCTATGTGGTATGAACATCCCTATTAGCGAATGAATTAATAGTCTCAAAACAGTTCAGTCATTTGTGAACATAACAATTACCAAGCTGATAAGTAGGAACAATGATTCAAACCCAAGTTTTACCAGAAGTTCTGTACTCTATCTAGTAGGCTTGATTGTGGAAACAAGAAATACATAAAGTGAGAAATATGACATTGCCCAATTCAATACTACTAAACTAAAATATAACTCAAGATCCAGAACCTCACCATATTATCAAATTATTGCCAACAAGCTAAAAGTCCCCATCTACACAGTGTTATCAATCGATTAGTTATGCCTATTTATAGACATAGTTTTCCTAAGTATCCTGAGAGGACATTAGTGAAAACTGTGATCTCTGTTGTAAATTATAACCTTGGTGGGGAAAAAATTCTGATGTGAAATTATTCAGCACACATTACTGCACAATGCAGTGAAAGTGTAGACTTGAGTGAATACCAATGGAGCATTATATAGCAGAAGCAACAAATGCACAGAAAGCAAAACAGATGGATCACAAACAGTACCAGGAGAAAAGCAGAACTAAATGAGACATAACACAACAGGTATGCGTTCAAAAATACAAGACAATGATAGGCATTTTGTAAAAATACAGAGATATTATTAAAGACATTAGAATAGCTGCCTATGGAGGAAAATGAAAAGGAAATGGAATATGAAGGTAAAAGCGAAAACAAAAAAGCATAGGCTTTGCTAGAGTAAGATATAATGAAGCTATTAAAACTAATATAACTGATCTATGCGGACAGACATGTGACAATAATCAAGATAATTTTTTAAGTGAAAGCTGCATTTTTCTCTTATAAATAACATTTTTCTTACTTTCTAAATTTTTTGAGTATAGTTGACATAGAGTGTTATATTAGTTTCAGATGTACAACATAGTGATTTGGATTGTACATTATGCTATGTTCACAAGTATAGCTATCATTTGTCTCCATACACTGCTATTACAGTATCACGGACTATTCTGTGCCTTTTATTCCAATGACTTACTCATTCCACAAATGGAAGCCTGTATCTCTCTCTTACTGCTCTTCACTCATTTTGGCCTACTCTCTCTCCACCCTTCCCCATATAACCATCAGTTTGTTCTATTTATAGGTTTGATTATTCCAACCTATAAAATAGACTATATATACTACTCTACCTATAGAGTAGACTATATATATTATATCCCATTTTGGAATATGTGTGTCTTGATGTATATAAATAAGTACATGTACAAGTATTAAAAAGAAAGTCTAGAAGAATGCACCGAACTGAAAAACAATAATAATCTTCAGGGATAGAAGAGTGGGCAGAGAATTATTTCCACTTCTGAACCTTTCAAAAATTTTACAATTTAAGTTTGTAAACAAATATTTAAATTTTAGAGTTAGACAGAAGTAGGTTCAAATGCAGACTATGTGATTTGGGGAAAGCTACTTAACCTCTGTTAATTTCTTATCTATTAAATAAAGAAAATTATACTAATTCATGGAGATTATAAGCTTTAAGAGACAACAAACAACACTCCTAGCACAGTGCTTCCCCCATTCCCTTATGTAAAATTAGGAATGGGTGATAATGAGAAATCCAATAGAAATTTAGAGAAGGAAAAGATCCTGGAAGATTAGGGTGGTTATGGAAAATCAAAGGGAAGGCTGGGACTTTAGCTGAGCTGTAAAAAAAACAAAGTTGGTGGAAAATTAGTAAGAGAGTTGGGAGGAAAATGTTACCAAATAAGAGAAATAATAGAATAAATACATAGGAAGAAGAATGAGATGTATAAATATGTATCCCTAACACAAACAGCACCTAACACAAAATGAACGCTCAATGACTATCTGTTAAATAAACAGAAACAGGTGCACATGAGGTAATACTAGAAAAAAATGAGACTGCTTAGGTAGGATATGGTCATATATTAGAGATCCTTGAAGTCAAAACAGAGATTTGATTTAATGCAGTTACCAGTGCAAAGCTTCCAGAGCTGAAATTACCTAGGAAAGCCATATTTTAAGAAAATATGGTCTGACAGCAGAAAGCCAGATAGAATATAGGATAGTTAACTAGTTATAATGGATAATTCAGTTATATACATATATACGTATTTATACACACAAAGGATATAACATATATTACAAATATAATAATATCATTACAGACAAGAAATGAGATGGGGAAATCACTAAGGTAGAAGCTAATTAGAACAGAAATGTGAAAAAAAATAAAAAACAAAACAAAACAGAAATGTGACTGATAGGATACCAAAGGGTCCTAGTAATTACAATTAAGAATTTGTAGTTACAAATAAATACATATATAAACCTTGAATTGCTTCTGAATAACACAGAATAAGACTCAATCTCCTACATGCTAACTCACCTGATCCTCTTGAAACAAAATGCCTTTCTGAGCATTAATTCGTTTAAACAGATCACCTCCTTCACAGTAATCCATCACGATGTAGAGAGAGCCATTTTCTACAAAATATAAATATTACATTTTTTAAAACATAGGTCAAAAGCATAAAGTAAAAGTACTTAAGGAATCAGAGTGCAAAATCAAGGTATACTGTTCATATAGATTATACAATAACCTGCGTTAATAGGTAGCTCTATTGTTGATTTTCTTCTAAGAATACAGCAGCTTATAGAATAGCAGTATCCACATTGATCTAAGTATCTCTGAATACAGACAAAATGAAGACAAACTTGGTTTCATTTAAAGATATATTTCCTTAAACGTCATCTATAAAAACGTTTTCCACCAATTTGTCAAAGATGGGTTATAACTTAGTTTTCAATTAACCATTACTTTTCAGCTTTGTTTCATTCTCTTAATTACTTATTAAACAAATAGTAGATGTTGCAGTGACCTCTAAGGATTCAACAGTGACTAAGATTGTACACTCCTGGAGCTTTCTTTTACTTCTATTTTTAAAAATT
Organism: Nyctereutes procyonoides; assembly: GCF_905146905.1. Lineage (NCBI taxonomy): Eukaryota > Metazoa > Chordata > Mammalia > Carnivora > Canidae > Nyctereutes > Nyctereutes procyonoides. The sequence continues at coordinate 5,123,863 of NW_026575119.1, forward strand.
GTAATAATCTGTGAATAACATAAATAGGGCAACACTTTATTCCCCTTTTTGTCTCAGTCCACAGGGGGAGTCTTCTGTGACTCTTCCCATGGGTAGACAGGACTAGAAAAGAACTTTTCATATTTCCCTCCACCTTTATTCTTATATAAGACTTACACTACGCTTATTCTGCATAAATTAGGAAGAGGTATCACTTCTAACATTTACTAAACCACTACTTACTACTTACCACTTAATTACTAGTGAGACAACTGCAATTCAAAGAACAGTCTTCACTTCCCTTACTACTCTGTGCTTATAACCTTACTTCCATCTGTACTTGTTTCTTACACCTTGTGGTAGTGTTTTTGTTACCTGTAGGCTTATATCCGCTTTTTGATAAACAGCTTCTAATGTGTCATGGATTGGAAATCCATATGACTGAGCTAACAGATTCTGTATAACTCGTGGGCACATCTAAAGATGATGGTAGAGTAGGAGGATCCTCGCTTAATCTCCTCCCACGGAAACAATTAGATAACAGTGTAAATGACCCGGAAAATGACTGGAAGACTCCACAGCTAAATGTAGGGAACAGGGCACGCGGAAGAGGGTAGGAAGGGTGGAGATGCGTCAGGAGCTAAATGGACCCATGGGATTATCTGCAGGAGGGACACCCATGCTGTGGAGGGGAAAGAAACAGACCCTAACCCCAGACCCTGGGAACCTGCACAGGGAAGATGAATGCCTATAACATTTGGCTTTAAAAACAAGAGGGACATAATTTCATGAGTTCTTATAATCAGCAGGGCTTAACATTAAAAATCAGCATCCTGGGTTTTGGGGGAGACTGGGAGAGCAATAGCAAACTGTCCCCACCCTTAAAGAGACAACAAAACAAAAAGCTCAGCAGAAATATAGCACAGAAGCAGCACTTTGAAAAATCCTGGGGCATAAGGGAGGGGGAGTAGTTTACCAATCTCAGAGTGTGCTTGCAGGGGGGGGCAGGGAGGTTGGGAGACCTCTCAGAGCAGAACTGGTAGGCTGCATCTTCAAGAACCAGTGCAGTCAACATTCTCCACCTAGCTTGCTAACAACACATCCTGCCCACGTTGTGGTGGCACATCCCCTCAAGCCAGGCCTTCTTCCAGGTCTCCTCCAACAGCAGAGCCACACAAATCTTGCTAACACTCTGTACCCTGTACCCACATTCTCCTGCAGACCTACCCCTTCCTATATGTCCCTGGCTAGAGCCCATTCAAAGCAAAGCTGTAAGCCTGGCAGATTGAAAGCAGTCCCAAGAGGTGCTAGCAACCCTTCAAAGAGATTCACGCCCAAGAGACAGGGAAAGATAACTACACACATCAGACTCTTTGTGCCCCAAGAGTCGGCTGAAAAGACACCTGATCTGACCAAGCCCCGCTCACTAAGGAAAGCTTCTCAGGAGAAAACAAGGGACAGCACACTGCATTCCGGTGTTCCTGCATCGCTAGTAAATGCAAGATCTGACTCAACTCAAACCCAAGGTGGCCCCAGACCGGCCTACCAACAACACAGGGACCAAACCCTGCCAACAGTAGGCAAAGAGAAGCATTGCAGAAATTGAATTAAAGACAAACGCAGCTCAGCCACAACAGTATGGTATATATATCACTTAGGAGACACCCTGAAATGCCAGGTTCTGGTGAACAGGGGACATTGCACTGCATGGCTATACAAGAACTCTTCTTCATAGGCCACTACTTTCAAGAGCCAGAAAAGTAGCTGACTTCCCTAACATAACAGAAACAGACATAGAAAATATGAGGAGTCACAGGAATGCGTCCTCAGTGAACACACAGAAGAAAAATCACTGCAAGAGACCTAAACAAACACAGATAAGTAATTTGCCTGACAGAGAATTTAAAATAATAATCATAGAGATATTCACTGGACTTGAGAAAAGAGTGGAGGATCTCAGTGAGACTCAATATATAAATAGAAAACAAAAAAGAATCAATCAGAGATGAAAAACTCAGTAACTTAAATTAAAAAATACCCTAGGGCAGCCTGGGTGGCCCAGCGGTTTGGTGCCGCCTTCAGCCCAGGGTGTGATCCTCAAGACCGAGGATCGAGTCCCATGTTGGGCTCCCTGCATGGGGCCTGCTTCTCCCTCTGCCTGTGTCTCTGCCTCTCTCTCTCTGTGTCTCTCGCGAATAAATAAATAAAATCTTTAAAAAAAAATACCCTATATGTTGTGGGTCTGGGTGGCTCAGTTGGTTGATTGTCTAATGCTTGGTTTCAGCTCAGGTCATGATCTCATGGGTCATGAGACTGAGCCCCGCATCAGCTCTCCACTCAGCAGGTAGTCTGCTTTAAGATTCTCTCCCTCTGCCCTCCCCACACTGGTGCACACAAATGCTCTAAAATAAAGAAATCTTTGAAAAAAAAATACACTAGATGTAATAAATAGTAGACTAGAGGAAGCTGAAGAATGGATCAGTGACTAGGAGTAATGGAAAGCAATCAAACAGAACAGGAGAGAGGAAAAATAATAAAAGATGGACACATTTTTTGTGTCAGTGACACAATCAAGGATAATTAATAATTCACATTATAAGGATCCTAGATGGAGAAGAGAGAGAAGTAGCAGAAAACGTATGTGAAGATAAAATATCTGCAAATTTCCTTCAACTGGCAAAGGAAACAGAAATCCAGATCCAGGGAGTACAAAGAGCCCCCAACAAAATCAACATAAGAAGGTCTACCCCACAACACATAATTAAAATGGCAAAAAGTAGTGATAAGGAGAAACGTTACAAAACAGCAAGATAAGGGGCGCCTGGGTGGCTCTGATGGTTGAGTGTCTGACTCTTGGTTTCAGCTCAGGTTGTGATGTCATAGATGGTGGGAGATCCAACGCTGTATCAACTCTGTGCTCAGCAAGGAGTCTGCTTGAGGATTCTCTCCCCTGCCCCTGCCCTACTACCATGCATGTATGCTCACTCCAAAATAAATACCTTTAAACAAACAAACAAACAAACAAACATGGGGCACTGGGTGGTGCAGTGGTTGAGCATCTGCTTTTGGTTCAAGTCATGGTCCTGGGATTGAGTCCTACATCAGGCTCCCTGCAGGGAGCCTGCTTCTCCACTGCCAATGTCCCTGACTCACTCTCTCTGTGTCTCTCATGAATAAATAAGTTAAATTAAAACTAAACAAAACAAAAACAGCAAGAGAAGACAATTACATAAAAGGGAAACCCCATAAGACTATCAAGGCATTTTTCAGCAGGAACTTTGCAGGCTGGAGGGTATGACATAATATATTCAAACTGCTGAAAGAAATCTGCAGCCAAGAATACTCCACCTAGGAAGCTATCATCAGAATAGAAGGACAGGGGCAGCCCGGGTGGCTCTGGTTTAGTGCTGCCTTCAGCCCAGGGCCTGATCCTGGAGAACTGGGATCGAGTCGCACGTCAGTCTCCCTGCATGAAGCTTGCTTCTCCCTCTGCCTGTGTCTCTGTGCACCTCTCTCTCTCTCTCATGAATAAATGAATAAAGTCTTAAAAAAAAAAAAAAAAGAAAGAAAGAAGGACAGATGGAGAGTTTCCCAGACAAACAAAAGTTAAAGGAATTCTTGACCACTAAACCAGCCCTACAAAACACATTAAAGGGTACTGAATGGAAAGACCTTAAGCAGGAGTAAGAAACATAGGGAAGCACAAAAGCAGTAAAGTAAGTATATGTGTAAAAATCAGTCAAGGGATTCAGAAAATTAAAAAAAAAAAAAAGTAAAATGTGACACCATATAGCTAAAATATGGGGGGGGGAGAGTAAAGAATCGGTTCAAACCTAAGTAACCATCAAGTTAATACAGACTGCTAAATTGCATAGGATTTTATATATAAACCTAACTGTAACCACAAATCAAAATACAGCAATGGATATGCAAATAAATAAATAAAATGAAAGGAATCCAAGTTTATCACTAAAGAAAGTCAAGAAATTATGAAAGAAGAGAACAAAGAAGAAAGGAAGACAGAAGAACCACAAAAACGACCACAAAATAAGCAAAAAAATGGCAGTAAGTACATACCTATCAATACTCTGACTGTAAATAGACTAAACAATCGAAAGACACAGGGTCATGGAATGGATAAAAAAAGCAAGAACCATCTATATGCTGCCTACAAGAGACTCACTTAAGATAACACTCACTTAGGACTCACTAAAGGCACATGCTGATTGAAAGCAAAAGGAGAGAAAAGCATTTATCATAGAGAGGGAGGTGAAAAGAGAGCTGGAGTAGCAATATTTACATCAGACAAACTAGATTTTTAAAACAAAGACTGTAACAAGAGACAAGATCACTATAAAATCATATAAGGAACAATCCAACAAGAAAATATAACAATTGTAAATATTTATGCACCCAACATGGAAGCTATCAAAGACAAAAAGAAAAGAAGCTAAAAACATGAAGTAGTCAAGAGTAATACAATAACAGTAGGGGACTATAACACCGCACTTACATCAATGGATAGATCATCCAAACAGAAAATAAACATGGAAACAGTGGCTTTGAATGGTTGGCTTTTACATTGGACCAAATGGATCTAACAGAACAATTCATTCTAAAACAACAGAATACACATTATTTTCAAGTGCACATGGAACACTCTCCAGAAACGATCATATATTAAGGCACAAAGCAAGTTTCAACAAATTCATCTTTTCTGACTATAATGATATGAAACTAGAAATCAATCACAAGAAAAAATCTGGAAAGAACAGATTTAACAGATACATGCAGGTTAAATACTAAGCAATGGATGAGTCAACCAGGAAATCAAAGAGAAAATCAAAACATACATGAAGACAAATGAAATTTAAAACACAATGGTCTAAAATCTTTGGGATGCAGCAAAAACTCCTCTAAAAGGGATTTATAGAAATAGAGGCCCACCTCCAGAAGCAAAAACAATCGCAAATAATCAACCTAATCTTTCATCTAAAGGAGCTAGGAAGAAAAGAACAAAACCCCAAACCAGAGGGAAAGAAGTAATAAAGATTAGAGCAGAAATAAAAAATATAGAAACTAAAAAAAGAAAAAAAACAACACAACGGATCAGTGAAACCAGGTGTTGGTGCTCTGAAAAGATCAACAAAATTGATAAAACTTTAGCCAGACTCATCAAGAGACAAAAAAAAATCAGAAATGAAAGAAGAGAAATAACAAAAAAATTATCTGCCAACAAATTGGACAATCTAGAAAAAATGGACAAATTCCCAGAAACACATAACCTCCCAAAACTGAATAAGGAAGAAAAAGAAAATCTGAACAGACCAAGTACCAGCAATGAAACTGAATCCGTGATCAGAAAACTCCCAGAAAACAAAAGTCCAGGATGAGACAGCTTCACAGATGAATTCTACCAAACATTTAAAGAGTTAGAAATCTATTTTTCTCAAGCTAGTCCAAAAAACAGGAAAGGAAGGAAAGCTTCCAAATTCATTCTATGAGGTCAGCATTACCATGATACTAAAACCAGATAAAGATACAACAAAAAAAGAAAACTACAAGCTAATATCTCTGATGAACATAGATATAAAAATCCTCAAGTATTAGCAAACAGAAACCAACACTACATTAAGAAAACCATTCACCACAACCAAGTGGGATTTACTTCTGGGACACAAGGATGGCTCAATATTTGCAAATCAATTAACATGATACATGTCAACAAGAGGACGTATAAAAATTATATGATCATTTCTATAGGTGCAGAAAAAGCATTTCACAAAGTACAACATCCATTCATGATAAAAGCCCTCAACAAAGCAGGTCTAGGGAGAACATAACACACATAATAAAGGCCATATATGAAAAAACCATAGGTATCATCATATTCAATGGTGAAAAACAGAGCTTTTCTCCTTAAGGTCAAGAGCAAAACAAGGATGTCCACTCTCACCACTTTCATTCAACATAGTACTGGAAGTCCAAGCCATAGCAATCACACAAGATAAAGGAATATAAGGCATCCAAATTGGAAAAGAAAAACATTCACTATCTGCAGATAACATGATCCTAAAAATAGAAAACCTAAAAGACTCCACCAAAAAACTAGAACTGATAAATGAATTCAGTAAGGACTCACAGGATACAAAATCAAAATACATAATCCATTGCATTTCTATACACTAATAATGAAGTAGCAGAAAGAGAAATTAAGAAAACAATCCCAATTACAATTGTACCACAAACAATAAAGTATCTAGGAATGAACTTAACCAAGAAGGTAAAAGATCTGTACTCTGAAAACTATAAAACACTAATTGGGCATCTGAGTGGCACAGCTGGTTGAGTGCTGGACTATTGGTTTCAGCTCAGATTGTGATCTCAGTACTGTAAGATTGAGTCCCATGTCACACTTCATGATCAGCGGGAAGTCTACTTGAGATTCTCTCTCCCTCTTTCCCTGCTCACTCTCTCTCTCAAAATAAGGAAATCTTTTTTTAAAAAAAGACAGTTATAAAGCACTGATGAAAAAACGTTGAAGACAGCACCAAAAAAATGGAAAGATATTCCATTAGAAGAACAAATTAGATTAGAAGAATATTAAGACATCCATAACACCCAAATTAGAAGAACAAATATTGCTAAAATGACCATACCACCAAAGCAATCTACAGATTTAATGCAATCTCTATCAAAATACTAACAGTATTTTTCATAAAACTAGAACAAGCAATCCTAAAATTTGTATGAAACCACAAAAAACTTCAAATAGCCAAAGCAATCTTAAAAAAGAACAGGGCTGCCTGGATGGCTCAGGAGGTTAAGATCTGACTCTTGTTTCAGCTCAGGTTATGATTTCAAAGTTGTTGGATCAAGCCCCACATCTGGCTCCATGCTCAACATGGATTCTGCTTGTCCCTCTCCCTCTCCTCCTCCCCTGCACTTGCAGCCTCTCTTTTAAAAAAGGAAAAGAACAAAACTGGAGGTATCACAGTCCCAGATTTCAAGATATACTACAAAGCTGTAGTAATCAAAACAGTATGGTACTGGCACAAAAATAGACATACATTATGGAACATAATTAAACATAATACATTAATGGAACAGAATAGAGAGGCTTATTAATGCTTCAAATATTTCTGAAATACAAGATACTGGTAACATGGTTAACTCTGGAGACACAAAACAGGTGGCTCAAAGACAGAAATAGAGAACAAACTTTTTCTTGATATATAACATTTGAATTTTGTACCAGATGCACATATCAAAACTAAATAAAACTATCAAAAGAAAAAAAAAAGGTTGAGTGTGTGTGTATGTGTGTGAGAGACATGGATGGTTAAATAGGATCTGAGAAAGGGATGAAGAAACAATTCGAAGATAAAATGTTTAAGCTTTAGTACATAAACTGTAATGTTTTTTGCTCCTTATATATCTACTATTAATTTTGAGATAAATACTACTTAAAATCTAAGGTTAACAAAAAAGTTTTTCGCCACAAAGCAAGTACTAATCTGTTTTGTATTCCTTCAAACATTCAAACATCCAAGTGTCCACTATGTGCCACTTTGCACAAGATACTAAGGATACAGAAATCTAAGACTCTACCATTATCACCAATGGGCTTACACAATAATGGAAAAACAGCTTCGAAACCCACAAATACCACCACCACATAAAAAAATCCTTGAAATTGGGGCAAAAAGACTCTAAGTGGGAAAGCCCATGTTAGAAAATGACTATGAAAAAAAAAAAGAAAGAAAATGACTATGAGTTTAACAAAAACACAATAATGAAGATGTGAACCACTAAGCAAAGCATGCATTTAGTTGAAATCCAAGAACTGACACTTCATTTACACAATGCAGACTCTCCCATCAGTAACATTGGTATTACCCTAGAATCATGCTGATAATACATTTGTATATGTATTGAGGAGAAAATGATATACTTTCCTTCCTGAAAATACATTATAAATAAGTAAAATACCCAAATGTTGTCACATGGCTTAGTTTTTTTGAACTCTATTGCAAAATTTATCTGACCTTCAAATGATTCTCTATACTGAACAATATTTGGATGCTTCATGTTTGCCAACACTGCAACTTCTCTTCTTGATTCCTCCCTTTCTTTACTGGACATCTTAAACGAGACAGAAAAAAATATTAAATTAAACCATCAATAAACAATCTAAAAGACCATCAATGAGAGTGGTTAAAAACAGTACCAACAAAGCACAGCTCAAATAACAAAATAAAGACTGAGTTGAATCCACAAGTAAAAACATTTTAAAATGTTCAAACTAGATTAAGTTACAGAACAGTAGGTGTGTTGTATTTTTTTAAAACAGTTAAACACATAAACACAAGCAGATATCATAGGGAAAAATGTGAAATGATATACAGACTATTCTAAAATTAGTGGTTCTCTTGGGGATTATGGCAGTCTTTCACTTTAGGTTACGTGTTGCTGGGTTGTTGTTGTTTTTATTCTCTAATGATGAGCACTATTGAAAGCAGGCTATGTGTTGAATAACCAAATGAAAAAACATACTTACTCTTGAGATGTTAATTTCTTTGATAACATATTGTCTGTCATCTTCTGTAGATTTAACAAGAATGGCTTTTCCAAATGAACCTTCTCCAATCTTCTGTAGTCTAACATACTTCTCCATGATTCTTTTTCTAAGGCATCTTAACAGATATACTAGAAATTAAAAAAAAAAAATAAGTTAACAGAGATGAAACATGTCTTCCTTAACAATTACATGTTTAATTCAAGTCCCACCTCAGGCTCTCTGTATGATGCTTGCTTCTCCCTCTGCCTGTGTCTCTGCCTCTCTCTCTCTCTCCTCTCTGTGTATTCTCATGAATAAATAAATAAGATCTTTAAAAAAAAAAAAGAAATCTCATTTAAAAAAAATTAAAAATTAAAAAAAATAAAATCTTTACTCAAAGTTAAATGAACTTTATCTTATTTTTACTCATGTGACATATAACCATGAGCTAAAAAGAGAAAAATAGTGACATTTCAATTTTATAAGAATGCTTCAGAAAGTCAAATACTGTCTATACTTAATGTATATGGAACAAGAGATTAACGTTTTCCTATGTGAATTAATTAGCAGCATTACTCTATTATCCTCAATAAGAATCCATTTCCCAAAATTATCCAACCAATTGTCTTATTAGACATTTAAATTGTTTACATTGTTTGCTATTACAGAAGAACTTTAGATAAAATTTCTATGTACTTATTATCAGGATTAACTTTAGATAAAATTTTTATGTAGTTATTATCAGGATTTCCTTAGGATAAATTATTTGTTCAAAGAATATGCACACATTAAAATTCTGGAACACAGAGCTTAACTGTCTTACAGAAATGTCTACTAACTTACATTCTAACCAGCAGTGTATAAAAGTGCCTATTCTAGATATCCTTTTAACACTGGTTATTGTTATTTTTTAAAGATTTTATTTATTTATTCATGAGAGACACAGAGAGAGAGGGAGAGAGAGAGGCAGAGGCATAGGCAGAGGGAGAAGCAGGCTCCATGCAGGGGGCCCTTGCAGAACTCGGTCCCAAGACTCCAGGATCACAACCTGAGCTGAAAATGCAGACGCTCAACCACTGAGCTACCTAAGCACCCCTAGTTATTATTTATTAAAATTTCAGAGAAGCCATATAGGATAGTAGCTAACAAGCACTAAAACTTTTCAGTCAGGAAGCCTGGATTTAAATCCTGACTTTATCACTTTTTTGTTATGTGACATTGGACAAGTTACTCAGCTTTATGTACCTCAGTTTGTTCATCTGTAAAATGTGGATAACAACAGTACACACTCATAGCACTGTTGGATTAATTTTAGTATTATACTGTAGAACAGCGCACAGCACAGAGTAAGCACTGTGTCACTATTTGTTGCTGTTGTTACTACATTTGACGGAGAAATGGTGTTTCGTTTTTATTTTCTTTTGCTTATCAGTTAATTAGAAAAATTCTTCCAGATTTACTGAACACTTGTATTTTTTTTTAACTACTCATTCATGTTCTTTGTTCATTTTCTCATGGAATAGTCTTTTTATTAATTTGTAAAAGCCCTCTCTTTATGAGATGTTAGCCCTCCTCTGTCATAATACTTTTTCCTTATATGCTATCTGCCTTCCATTTTAAATATACAAATTTATTCTGATATTATTTTTATATTAATTACTAAACATGTTATTAGTCTTCATATTTCTGCTTTTTGTATCATAATTAGATCCTTACCATACCAAGGTATTTGATTAGGGTCATTAGTAACTTCAGCAATAGTTAATTTCAGGAGAGTGACAGGTGGGGACAGAAGCCAGAGTCCAAAAGCTAGTTAGTGAAAGCTTAAAAAAGTCAAAGGAGGAGGGAAAGAGAGAGTGATATGGTCACAAAACAATCTTTAGCACTACTTATTGGCAAGATTACCCCTTATCATGGAGATACATGAATTCACTATATTAATTTAAAACCAATAAATATTTAATTTACCTAACTTTCTCTTTTCTAGTTCCATTCATATCAAGCAGGCTTTCTACATATGATTCCCTTCTAGGAGAAAATGGGCTTGTCATGAAGGCCATATAAAATTTCTGTGACAGTTTACCATATCTCTTATTGTAATTTAACAAATCCATGTTCTCATTTCATCCATCAGTACTAGATTTAATTTTATTTTGCCTCTACAATGATCCGATCTCCTTAAATGACAAAATTTATTTTCAGGGCCTGTAAGACCAAGTCCAGAACCCAATCTCTGGTAAAATCAATGGGATAATTATTATAATTATGCCTTAGGAAATTTTATGGGAAACAGCCTTCTTCTACCTTAAAAAACAATATAACCATATTACATTTCAAAATTTTTGTAAGATAGGACAAGGCTTTTAGCAACTTAAAGAGAAATAAGAAATTAATGATTACAATAGCAATACAGCATCATCAGTAAGTTAAAGAAGTCATTCCAAACATACTCTCCTCTGAAATCCAAGTTTGGTCAACTGGCATAATGGCTATCTGGGCACCAGCCAGAATTTAATGATTTCTTCGGGACAGGAGTATATTACATTACCATGCTATTCAGAAAAAAAATATTGAGATGAACTCATCTTAGAAAACTAACTTTCATGAATCAAATTACATTAAATAATAACCATATAATGAGATTATTTCACAACCATCATTATTCTGTGACTGCTGCCAAGAAAAATAAACAAAATTAGTCAATCTGGCTCTGCCTCAAAATTTAGTTGCCAATTCCTTTCCAGGGACCACACTAACAAAACGGAATCTCCAAGAGTCCCTAGTATTGCACTCTAGTGCCTACTACATTACAGATCACTGTGGCTCTGACAACATAGTATAGGAGATGTACTGCTCCTGGTAGTGAAGAACGATGACTCTAATTGCCATCAAATGATGTCAAGGGCAGAAAGCTTTCTGAACAATAAGACTTGTGGTAGGGATGCCTGGGTGGCTCAGTAGTTGAGTGTAGTTGAGTGTCTCTGCCTTTGGCTCGGGGCATGATCTCGGGCCTGGGGTTCAAGTCCCACATGGGGCTCCCTGCCTGTCTCTCTGTGTGTCTCTCATGAATAAATAAAATCTTAAAAAAAAAAAAAAAAGACTTGTGGTAAATGAGTTTCAGAGCAACTCACAACTCTCCCTTTCTGCAAAGTCTACACTAGACCACTGCAGTACACTGGAAGAAGCAAAGGGGAAAATATAGTGTCTTACACATATCAGTCTTACACATTTCAGTGTCTTACACATATTTGATCAAGCTAGTTATTTCCTAGTCATGAGACTTCTCAGCTGAATTGCAATCCTTTTTTAAAAAAAATTTTTTTAAGATGTTATTTATTTATTCATGAGAGACAGAGAGAGAGAGAGAGAGAGAGAGAGAGAGGCAGAGACACAGGCAGAGGGAGAAGCAGGCTCCACGCAGAGAACTGGATGTGGGAATTGATACCAGAACTCTGGGATCACGCCCCAAGCCAAAGGCAAACACTCAACTGTTGAGCCATCCAGGCGTCCCTGAATTACAATCCTAAAAAATTTTTCAAACCAATTAAAAATAGTGACAAAATGGACTATAGGCTTACACATACAAAATCATCCTAACATATAACTGAAGAAACATAATAATATTTTTCTAATTTTGCATTTCTAATAAACTGAAAATACAAATGTTTGTCCTTTCTATACTTTGGTTTCCAATATCAAATGAAAATCACATACCAACTTGACAGTATTAAGCTCTCTAGGAATTATATCAATTTAATATCTATAATGTTAAAGACATTCAAAGCATAAAATCAAAGACATTTTTGATATCTGACCTTTCAAAAGAGTTACATCATGTAAGACATAAAGAAATCGATTTGAAGAGAAAAGCTACACGACCAAAAAGCAAACCACCTCACTTCTCTGCACCTTGGTTCCTTCTTCTGAAAACACTAACAATTTAAACAGAATGCTACTTAAGGGTTCTACCAACTCTAATAGTCTATGATGCAAGAAAAAAAAATGAGTAGATAAAAAAATAGAAAACTTCAACATTGTATAGAATTGTACCATTACCCAGAAAGAGTAGGAATGATAAAGAGATAATGGCCAAAGCCTTTCCTTCAGGGAAATCAAAAGAAGATACAAAAGTAATTTCCTCAGCCTGTATCTTTAAAAAGTTAAAAAATAAACTGCAGTTTAGAGTTAAATATATATCAAGCTGGACATACATATTTACCTCAACTTCTTCCCTAAACCTAACACAACTTTAAAGGGATCAAACAGGTAGAACAGGATAGTAAGCAACAGCAATAAATTTCTGGAAGCTGACAGAAGAACAAGCAGTAACTGACGTAGGAGACTAGGGAAAGCTGTACCGTAATCCAGCAGTGGCAAATAAGTCAAGTCCCACTAAAGAAGAACTCAATAATTAGAAGAATAAGGTGCCTCTGAGAGTGAGGGTAATATCAGAACAAAAACAGACCTGGTTGAAAGACTGTAATAAGCAGTTAGACACAGTTGCCTCCTCCACCTCTCTCACTTAGGGGACCACCCTTCTCTCATGTTGGCAAAAAACTGAAGATGTCTCTAGGTTGGTGATACCAATACATATATATGACCTGGGAGAATACCATATATATGACCTGGGAGATTAAGCGAAGGTCGACATAAAAAATGCTCCAGTCATGACGCTGTAGCTCATTACCGTACCACCCCACCTCCCAAAACAATCAAAAATACCGAGTAAATATTTTTAACTTGGTGATAACCACGGTGATATTTCAAATTGGTTGGGGGAAGTTAAATTTTAAAATAGTACTTAGACAACTAGGTAGTAATGTGGAAAAGAAAAACTTAAACCCATTTTCTTCTCTTTACATCAATACTAATTCTAGATAAACTACTTAAATGTAAAAAACAAAAACAGGGCAGCCCCGGTAGTGCAGCGGTTTAGAGCCGCCTGCAACCCAGGGTGTGACCCTGGAGACTCGGGATCAAGTCCCAGGTCAGGGTCTCTGCATGGAGCCTGCTTCTCCCTCTGCCTGTGTCTCTGCCCACGCCCCCCCCCTCTCTTTCTCTCTCTGTGTGTCTCTATGAATGAATGAATAAAAACAAAACCCCCAAAACCATTATAGCAATAAAACATTAGAATGACTTTTATAATCTTAGAGTACAGTAGCTTAGTATGACACAAACCCCAAAAGCTTTAAGGTATTAATACAACTACATAGAAATCATGTAGAAACGAGATGCCTGGGTGGCTTAGTCAGTTGTGTCCAACTCTTGATCTTGGTCTTAATATGTTAAGCCCTGCATCGGGCTTAACTCACAACCCTTAGTTTAAACCCCACATTGGGCCCAGTGTTGAGCCTATTTAAAAAAAAAAAAAAAAAAAAGTGTAGCAAAAGCTAGTATAAGTCAAAATTCAAACGACAAAAAGAATATACATATATTTGTATATATATTAGTTCATATCACCAAGGGCTTGTTTTTCTAATAAAACATTCCCACATATTCACAAGACAAACCAATCTAACAGAAAAAGAGACAAAGGATATGAAGTTACAAGTTAACAAAAAGGAATATAATTAACTTTAAAATGAGCAAAAGTACCAAATGTCTTGTAAAGAGAAATACAATTAAAAGGTACGGGATAAATTTTATGTATATGTTACCTCAATAAAAAAAAAAAGTACGAGATAGCATTTTCCACCCAACAGAATGGCAAAATTCAAAAAGTTTGTTACTGTATTATGTTGGAAGGGAAGATAAGGAAACAGAATATGAGGAGAATACAAATTGATACAAATACTATGGAAAATAAAAGTTCATAGTATCTACCAAAATTATTAGTGCTCATTTTTATCTAGCAATTCTATTTTTAGGAATCTACCCTATAAATACTTCCAAATATATGAAAATGAAACATATACAAAGTTTTCCTCTGCAGCACTGTTTGAAATGGTAAAACGTAAATATCCATAAGCAAATTTAAAAAAAGCAACATTTCTATTGATATGGATTAATTTCTAAGTATCAGAATTATAAATATGGCATACTATCATTTTTGTGTTAAAAGGAAATATACATGTATATGCTTATACTTATTTACTTATATATGACTGTGCATACAAATATATAAAACCCCTACATGTGTGTACACACATATAACTGCTTGTATATGTAATACCTCTGAAGGGATACACTATAAACTGGTACACTACTGGCTGCCTTCAGGGAAGAGAACCGAATGATTAAGAGGAAGATTTTTTTTTTAATCTTTTGTTCCTTCTGAATGTTAAGCTATATAAATATATTATTCATTCAAAACAAAACTTAAAAGCAATAAATGCTGACAGAAGAATGCTAGCTAAACCAATTTCTCCAGTTAAAATCCTTCAATAGCTCCCCATTTCCAAAGTTCTAACCCTGACCAAAGTTTTCCTATACAGTGTACTTTTCAACTATGTCAACTATGCTCCACAAAAATATCTTAGCTTCTAGTCTAAATAGATATCTTTCCCCACAGTTAACTAAAAAATGTTTAAGCTACAATAAGCAATGCTTAACACAATAAAATTTGTGTACCAACTATAGAAAGTGCCAGGATATATGAATGAAAACTGTATGCCCTCCAATCTGAAACCTTAAGTCTCCAGTTGTTTCAGCCATTTGATGGACAAATTCTCCTGAAGGGACACACTGGTAGAGGAATGTCAACAGATTTCAGAAGTGCTTATGGTACTGTCTGCAGCTACAATCCATATGCATGGTTTTCCAAATATTAAGTAACATTTTAGATAGTGGGAGATGGACAATTTACTATCTTGGTGAGTCAAGATCCTGACTCTTTCTTCTTATTCAAAGAAGCAGAAAGCAAAAATGGAATTCCTATTAGGCTTTATTCAAAACATTTGTCTTCCTTCTACGTCTGTACAATTAACGGCTTCTGGAAACTACCAACGTGTAAATAACTTATAATCATGAAATGGTGTCATATCCACAATTTAGATTAGAAGGGAGAGACTAGGGACGCCTGGGTGGCTCAGTGGTTGAGCGTCTGCCTTCAGCCCAGGGCGTGATCCTGGAGTCTGGGGATCGAGTCCCACACCGGGCTCCCTGCATGGAGCCTGCTTCTCTCTCTGCCTGTGTCTGCCTCTCTTTCTCTCTCTGTCTCCCATGAATAAATAAATAAAAATCTTACAAAAAAAGAAATAGAGGTAGAAAACCATTTTTTTTAAAAAAGGAGAGATTAGAGTAAAATGTACTTGGAATACAATGTCATTGTATTAAAATGACCTCAAAAGAACTGTGGCCAAGTTCCATAACCCTTACTAAACTCCTAATGCTGACTCTTACTGTATAAAAACCTGTTTTCCCACAAGAGACTCCTTACCTTTCACCTAGAACAAAGAGCAATCTTACATGAAATAGATCTGTGGATTCTCTAATACCAAACAAATCTAAAGTAGAAACAAAGGACTGCTTCTCTGTGTATTTGGCTCCCCTCCACCATCTCTACAATACTGCTGCATCATAAGAAAAAGCTATTAGCATATATTGGATATTACTTTAAATCCTTCAGAAATACTTCTGATGTTACCATGGCAATAAAAAAATGTCTGCTTCCTTGGAGCTGGCGCTTAGAGAATAAAAATTAGACCTGCATAAAAAAAGTTATGAACTCTGAAAGTAGTAAAACTTTGTATGCCTTCCATACAAATTATGTAATGAAATACATGATTATAAGCTAACCAGTTAATTGCTACTCATTTTTTATTAAACCGTAATATGTAATTTAAAATCTAGGACAACATACATGCAAAGTAAGTATGACTGCTTATCCATATCAAGATTTGTGTTATCATTTTAATTCCTTTATCACTGTAGCGTTTTAACTAATGTCTAAGGACTGCTTCGTAATACATATCGTTCTTCACAGGATTAGCATTTTAATGAGACGGAAGCTATTATTTTCTGTGCATTTAAAGCGAGTAACCTGCAGGCTTTTACATAAGCAGATCTCAGTCAGGTCTCCTCATTCCTAGTATGATTTTACTATTTTGCATACCTCTGCTCCCCACAAGTTTAACTCACCTCAACGACACCGGGCGTTAGTGGGAGTAACGGTAAGGACCAGTAAGCATCATCTAGGTGAAGCAGTCTTCCTGAAGCGGTTAGCGAGGCAGAGGCAGCACCCCGGATTCCGAGAATGACATCCTGGAAGAGAAATAGTCTATCTAACCCGCCACAGGCCAGCCGAAGGAGGGCAACGAGACTCCAGACTTTGGCTGACCCCTCAGACTTGACTCCTTCCCGCCTCCGGCAACGCCCCGCGACACAGGTCCACACGCTCGGAGCCAAGAAACTGGTTTCCGAGCCGCTTGGAAACGGCGGGCGGCGGCAGGGGCGGTAGAGGGGGCGGGGGGAGCGCCCGGGTTACCGCCCCTGCAACTTCACAGAGATGGTTGCCAGTGGCCTCAGGGGTGGGGGTGGGGAGATGTCACTGGGACTGGGAGGCTACCTGCCTGCCACGTCCTTTTGCCCCGCCACGCCGGCTCTGGACTCGGGGCTACGCGGGGAACTTCTCAGGACTCCCCGCTGAGGACCCGCACCCTCACGCCCTAAAACCCTAGAGTGAATGCAGTGGAAGGGGGAGCGGCCGGCGCGTCACTGGCGCGGGCGTGTGACGTAAGCGCGCGGAAGCCGGCGCGCATTGGGCGTGGCGTGGAAGGCGTGGCCCGGAGGGGCAGGACCGAGGGGCGGAGGGGCGGGGCCAATTGGCGGAGGGGCGGGGCCAAGGCGCAACATCTGAGTTAAAAGAAGGGAGTAAAGCCGGGAGGAGGGCTGGAGGTCACCAACAGGCTGATTTTGAATAAAGTATTTTATTAATTGGTCCCACATGTACTACAGAGAGAACAGGATTTTTTTTTAACGTGATGTCTGTTACTTAGGGATACCGCATTTTTAAAAGTAATTTAGTCTTTTTCCCAGTACATTTTTGGATGATTAGCAAGAAGGTATTTTTAAGTCTTGAAATTTTTTTAAGGCTGTAATGTGGTTTTCTACACGTTTACATCCAATGTATAAGTAAATTACTTACCGGTATATTGAAAGATGGCAGGACTTTCAAAGATAGGGACAGGTTTTCTAGTAACAAGAGATTAAATCTATTGTCCTGAATAGGCCTATGGCTAAGTTGCCTTACCTGGAGTACACCTGAAATACTGGAGAAGCCAAATTTGAAGCTGAAGGAGGATGGTAGCTTGTCTACTGCATAAGTTACACTCTAGGTTGTACCTGTGGTACATATGATGTATGTAGCCCGGTGGAAAGTCCACAGATTTTGCCAGAAACCTCAAAGGTCAGATTCAGATCATTGCTTCAATGAAATCTGCTTCGTTCTCTCTCATCCTGTCTCCAACACGCCAACACCCAAGACCTCTCTGATTTTTCCCAGTTTTTGGTTTAGCCATGCTTTTAAGAAATTAAACAAAGAAAAGACAAGACTTTATTACCAGCATAGAAATTGAAAGTTTTTGGCTTCTTTGCCAGAAGATGGCGCTGCAAGTCATCTAACCTGGCAAACTGGAGAAAATCTGCTTTGGTTTATTTCCACTTCACTCCCCACCCATGCAAAAGACTTGTTTCCCTCATTTTCCCACTTTCTCGTCTAGCCTCTTGTGACCCCGCCCACCCCCAGTTAGTAGGAATTTTGGTGTCTGAATGCACAATAACTCTATTTCTACCCACATCCCTTTGTACAGCAAAGCAACACAAGAACGTTGCCAACTGTCAATCTAAGTAAATTCTCTTTTGCTGCTTTCATGAAGAATGGCTAGTCAGAGACCTCCTTAGATAATTTTTTAAGCTCCTATCATAAACTGTTGGTGGGTATATGAACTGCTACAGTATTTGTAGAAGGTATGCTAGGAATATGCATACCCTTCTGACTTCTTTTGCCAATTCTGTAAAGTAGCACCATCCAACATGGCACTCCTGGGGTACTAGAATTGCTGGGAGAAGGGAATGGCTTATACAACCTCCACTCATGGGTAATCTCTACCATTTGTTTCTGTGTATCTGCCAGGGTAGGAGCAAGACTAGTGAACGAGCACTTCGTTCCAACGACCTGGTTGGATGGATAAGCTCTTACTCCTGCTAGTTATTCTTTTTTTCCTTTCCCTGAGGGCTTAAAGATTTTGTTGGCTGGTTAGTGGGGAAAGAATAAAGCTAATTTGAGAATTGGTAGAGCTTTTGTTATTAATGTTTCAGCTCAATTCTAATCAGAAGAAACAATGATTTCCAGTACAAGAACCTGATTTTATTCACATAACTTTTTTTGCAATCCCTCCATATATTTCCTATATACTGAGGGCTTACTAATTTTTGTGGTTTTTTCCAGTTTTATTAAAATATTATGGACATACAGCACTATATATGTTTAAGATCTACAGTTTAATGATTTCACTTACATTATGAAATGATTATCACAGTAAGTTTAGTTAATATCCATTACCTCACATAAAGAAGAGAAAAAGTTATTTTTCTCTTATGAGAACCTCTAGGATTTATTCCTTTAACAACTTCAGATATACTCTACAGCAGTCCTAACTATAGTCGGGTTGTACATTACACCCCCAGTACTTAATTATAACTTAAAGTTTGTAGCTTTTGACACCTTTATCGAATCCCCTACCCCACCCCACTCCACCCTACTCAGGGATTTTTAAAATGCATACTAAGATCTGTGGTCAAAAGATAAATTAGGTACCTATAGTAAGCAGAATAACAGCGACCCGATGATGTCCCTGCCCCCCAGTCCCTGGAATATGTGAATATATTAAATTATACGGCAAGGGGGAAATTAAAGTTACAGATGGAATTAAAGTTACTAATCAGCTGGCCTTAAAATAGGGAGAGGAGCCTAGATTATCCAGGTGGATCCAAATGTAATCACAAGAGTCTCTAAAAGTGAAAAAGGAAGACAAGAGAGTCAGAATCAGAGAGAAATATGACTATGGAAAAAGTTCAGAATGATAGGATGTGAAAAGGACTTAATTCCACTGTTGCTGGCTTTAAAGATGGAGGAGGGGGCAATTCAAGTGGCCTCTAGACGCTGCAAAAGGCACAGAAATGTATACTGCTCTAAAACCTCTAGAAGGAGGCTGACCCCTTGATTTGGCCAATGAGATTTGAGTTGGACTTCTAACCTACAAAGTTCTAAGTTAATAAACTGGTGTTGTTTCAAGGCACTAAGCTTGTGGGAATTTGTTGCAATTGTATATTAATACAAACTCCTATTCGCTTAAGGTTCCAGGAGCAGACTAGATCAGGCTGACTGGTAAATTCTTTTTATTGTGTAGGAAAAGCCCACACCTGAATCTGTAAAAACACCTTATTGGGAATTATCTCAGCTCAAGGTAGGTCCTTCTTAATCATCTTCCCTAAAGTACAGGATCTAGTAAGAACCCTAATCAAACAGGATCCCTTCTGTAACACTTGCTGAGAAGAAATGAGATCAAGCTGGAAGTATTCACATTAGAACAAATAAAGAAAATGTTCAAGGAAACTGGTTGTAGTCCTTACCATGTAAAATACCCAAGTCTGTTGAAGAGATTTAACACCACTAGATTCTTCTAACAAAAAAAGCAGAAAAATTACAGAGAAGGTTCTTCCCCAGATGGAATCTATTGTTATATCACCAAAATATATAGCACATTGTCTAGATAGATTGCCCCATGTCTAATGTACTGGTTCTGACTGAATGCTGCTTATTAACTGGGTATGATTAAGATATGGATGTTTAGGCCCAAACTTGGGAAAATTATAATTTCTGAGAGTGGAGTCCAAGCAAGAATATTTTTTTGAGGTTCCCTAGATGGTTCTCATGCAAAGTGAAGGTTGAGAACTGCTGGCAAGATGGTTGTATGTCAGAAATCATGCATTTTAAACACATTCTTCTAAAGAAATAAGGTAGTGCACAGCATAAACAATATTACAAAAGAAAAACAAATATGCAAGTGGACTCATTCTTGTCTATTTACAAAGGATCTTTGGGATAATCCCCCATGTAAGAACTATTACACTACCATAAAAGGATTTAGGATTTATTTAAAAAGGATCATAGAAAGCAGATATGATTGATTAATAGCCTGTGACTATTAGTCTGCTAATCTCAGAATCTACCAGTCTCAGAATCTCTGTGCTGCTTCCCAAAATTAGGCTACATATCTGCATTGAGAAGAAAACATCTAATGTCTGTAAATGTCTTGTAAAACAGTGTCCCAAATAAAATAATATTGTGCTTAGATATTACCATGGTTCTGTGAATTCTACCTTGATAAAAGTAAGGAGTTATAAGAAGATTGTCTGCATTGCGAGCACCCCCATCACCATGGGTACAATAGCAACTCCATAGCCCAGAACTGTATTGTTTGAGAATATTCAGTTCTGCCCTGGAAAAAAAGAAATAGGATGAACAAAACTCATGTGTTAACAGATAGGGCAGCCTCAGTGGCTTAGCTGTTTAGCGCCACCTTCAGCCCAGTGTGTGATGCAGGAGACCCAATACTGAGTCCCACGTCAGGCTCCCTGCATGGAGCCTGCTTCTCCCTCTCCCTGTGTCTCTGCCTCTCTCTCTCTCTCTCTCTAATAAATAAATAAAATCTTTTAAAAAATAACAGATAAAGTTACTACCCTGTGATATATGGTGGATAAAGTCAGCAGGGCATATACTTGTGAACATAGGTAGAAAAGGCTGGAAAAACCAAGAGATACCCAATATTAATGAAGTACTAAACATACAAGAGGTATCTAACATTCATTAAGCACTATATATATTCATGACACACTCAATATACATGAGACACTCAACATTTGTAGGTCTTTTTTAAAAATTTTAATTTAAATTTAATTTGCCAACATATAGTACAACACCCAGTGCTTAGCCCATCAATGCCCTCCTCAGTGCCCATCACCCAGTCACTCCATTCCCTACTCTCCTCTCCTTCTGCAACTCTTTGTTTCCCAGAGTTAGGAGTCTCTCATGGTTTGTTTCCCTAATTTTTCCAAGTTTCCCTTCTTTCCCTTATAAGTCCCTTTCACTATTTCTTATATTCCATGTATGAGTGAAACCATATGATGATTGTCCTCCAATTGACTTATTTCACTCAGCATAATACCCTCCAGTTGCGTCTACATCAAAGCAAATGGTGGGTATTTGTCTCTTCTGATGGCTGAGTAATATTCCATTGTGTGTGTACATATGTATGTGTGTGTATATATATATATATATATACACACACATATATCTCACATTTTCTTTATCCATTTATCTGTTGAAGGATATCGTGGCTCCTTCCATAGTTTGGCTGTTGTGAACATTGCTTCTATGAACATTTGGGTGCAGGTGTCCAGCATTTCACTACATCAGTATCTTGGTGGTAAATACACAGTAGTGCAATTGCTGGGTCACAGAGTAGCTCTATTTTTAACTTCTTGAGGAACCTCCACACTGTTTTCCAGAGTGGCTGCACCAGTTTGCTTTCCCACCAACAGTGGAAGAGGGTTTCCCTTTCTCCACATCATCGACAATATTTGTTGTTTCCTGTCTTGTTAATTTTAGCCATTCTCACTGGTGTGAGGTGGTATCTCACTGTGGTTTTGATTTGTATTTCCCTGATGGCAAGTGATGCGGAGCACTTTTTCATGTGCTTGTTGGCCATACGTAGGTCTTCTTTGGAGAAATATCTGTCCATGTCTTCTGACCATTTCTTGACTGGATTACTTGCTGTTTCAGTGTTGAGTTTGATAAGTTCTTTTAGATCTTGGATACTAACCCTTTAGCTGATACGTTATTAACATTCACGGGTCTTGGGATGCCTGGGTGGCTCAGTGGTTGAAGTGTCTGCCTTTGGCTCAGGGCATGAGTGATCCTGGATTCCTAGGATTGAGTCCCACATAGGGCTCCCTGCATGGAGCCTCCTTCTCCCTCTGCCTGTGTCTCTGCCTCTCTCTCTTTCTCTGTGTCTCTCATGAATAAATAAATAAAATCTTAAAAAAGAAAAAGAAACAGAAGAGCATTTACTGGTCTTAATTCTGCCACCCAGTGGTGACATTCATACTGCATCCCACATGATCTGTTCCAAGAGTGTAAAACCTGTACCTGCCCACTAGGTTAATTAGCAAACTACAGATGTGCCCAGGCACTCTTGTTCCTACTTCTCTTTGATAGAGTCAGAATGTTATTAGCTTACGCATCTTCCGTCTTTGAACCTTTGCTCAAACATCAACTCTAGTCCTAATTACCTCACCATCAACAGGAAGGCTAATATGCCAAAAAGAGAGGACACACGAGCATTGCACAATCATGTTTCATTTTTTTTTTAATTTATGATAGTCACAGAGAGAGAAAGAGAGAGGCAGAGACATAGGCAGAGGGAGAAGCAGGCTCCATGCACCGGGAGCCCGATGTGGGATTCGATCCCGAGTCTCCAGGATCGCGCCCTGGGCCAAAGGCAGGTGCCAAACTGCTGCGCCACCCAGGGATCCCCATCATGTTTCATTTTAAAAAAAAAAGACATTTATTTATTCATGAGAGACACACAGAGAGAGAGGCAGAGACACAAGCAGAGGGAGAAGCAGGCTCCAAGCAGGGAGCCCGACACGGGACTCAATCCCAGGTCTCCAGGATCAAGCCCTGGGTTGAAGGTGCCGCTAAATCGCTGAGCCACCCAGGCTGCCCCACAACCATGTTTCAAATCATTGGTCTTTCTTCTCCATTTGTACCCTATCTTAAGGATGTTAATTTTCTTCCCCCCCCCTGCTTTTCATGATATGCTAGCCTTTCTGTGACCTCTGGGATAGCTTGTCTGGAGTATATTTGGGGGTTATCATTGTATAAAGGTAATTTCCCACAAAACACCAAGCAGGTAATATCTGGATACTAGTGGTAATGTATGTTATAAAGAACTTTAAAACAGTGAATGTATTTTGCCTGATGTCCTATAATTTTTAACTCTGCACTAAAGAAATACCAGTGTAGACTTTCCTGGCAACAATCTCTAATTTCGGCAGGTCTTAAAATACGTCCTTAGAAGAATTTTTAAGTTTTCCAAATAAACCCAATTAACAATTTGTGGAGTATTCATTATAATAGAGTGCAGTTCATTTTAATTGTAACAAGCTAAATTTCTTGATCCTACGAAGGTCACCTGAGTGGCCCACTGATTACTGTGTATGCTGGGTGACTAGACTCATTGTTCCAGGATTAGATAACAAGAACTTTGGAGCATTTTGCCTGTTTAAGTGGCATAGCCTGAGATTCAGACTTATGGAAATATGTGTGAACTCCTAGCTATAATTTTATACAAGACCTAGTGATAGGGAAGAGCAAAGGGGGTTTTGATATAAAGTTACACTGAGAGAAACGTGATTTGTGGGTTGGTGCCAGCACTGAATCAGGAATTGAATATAGTGATTTGAATCTGTGAGATTGTCAGCAGTGGGAACAGATAACTGAGCCAAAAAAGCTGGTGCTTATGCCTATTAAAGCATAAAACCCTTTCAGGGGAGGGTAATACAAAGAGGCTTTCCTCTTCTCAAAACAACAAAAAACAAACACAAAACAAAAAACCCCAAACCAACTACTGTATCAGGGAAGAGAGGAGCACTCTTTCATCACTTTTGGCAAGTGGCTGTGCATTTGAGGACAATGACTCCTATCTTCCTGTATTCTTTTTTGAACTGGAATGCTTGCAACTCTAGTATCTGTCTCACCATTGTATTTTGGGGTGTTGGAACCAGATAACTTGGCCCTTTAGTTTCACAGATCCACTGATGAAGAATTAATAGATTAAGAAGCCTCATTTTCATCTGATTTGGAAGAGATTTTGGACTTTGAGCTGATGATATTTAGATTAGGATGAGGCCAATCAGAACCTTGGTAAAGAGTGAATATTTTACTTGTAAATCACCAGGGGCTAGAGGGTAGATTGTGGCAGGCAGAAATCTGGGATGGTGTCAAGTTTCCCATGTGCTGATGTATAATTACCTCTCCTTCAGTATGGGCCGGACTGTGAATATAGGGATTTCACTTCCATTAAAAGGTTATTAATCAATTGGCTTTCAATTAATAAAAAACTAGATGATGGGTAGGCCTGACCTAATTAGGTGACTCCTAAAAAGAAGTCAGAGAGACTCAAGAGAAATTCTGCTGGCTTTGAAGGCAGGTAAGCTGCTATTTGGTGAGAGGGCCATGAAGTTAGGAATTGAGGATAGTCTGTAGGAGCTAAGAGCAATCTTGGTTGATAGCTAGTAAGAAAGCAGGGATCTCAGTCCTGCAGCCACAAATATATTCTCCCAGGACCCTGATTATGCAGTTATCAAAAAAGAGTTGAATCTAGAATGTTGATGATTTTAATGCTTGTAGAATGCTATGTGCCTTGAAGATACAAGATAAATATGTAAGTCAGATATTCATTACTCTCTTGTACTAGAGGGCCCAAGAAGTGTACATAGTCAAAAGCACTGGTGTGTACTACACAGTTTAATAAAAACTTAGTAGGGAGTCAAAGAAGACAGTTTTGTTGCACATCCCATTGTAAAACACTTGATGGCAAATTATTTTCTAACACTTTATTTACTCCATTCCTTCTCCGGGGCAACCTGGCTCGTTTTCTTCCCTTTCCCTTCTCAAAAGGAAAACAAAGTCTTCTTACTTCATGCCAAGCAGCTTCACGCGCTTCCCTGAATTCTAGGAACCCGGTGATTCAGATCTAGGGTCTTCTACCCTAAATAGTTAACAAAATGTTTGGCCAAGGGGCACCTGGGTGGCTTAGCTGGGTAATGTCTGCTTTCAGCTTAGGTCATGATCTCAGGGTCCTGGGATGGAGCCCCCTGTCAGGTCTCTGCTCAGCGGGGAGCCACTGCTCCCCCTGCTTGTGCTCTGTCAAGTAAATAAATAAAATCTTAAAAAAGTGTATTTGGTCAAGCCAAGGCAGGTATCCCTCAACAGGGCTTCTGGTGAATAAATCTTCCTGTATTTTAATATGTATATCTTTGTGTGCCTAGAAAGTTCCCCAAGATATACTTTAGTATTCTTTTGCGGGCAGTGACACTAAGGTTGGTCAGGTTGTGGAGGACATCAACTTTCAATTTGTATTTCCTATGTTGTTTCAAAATGTTTAAAGTCATTATTTTAGCTTCCTAAGCTTACTGTAACAAAGTAACACAAACTGAGGAGCCCAAAACAGCAGAAGCTTATTTTCTCAGTGCTGGAGTCTGGAAGTCTGAAGATTAAGGTGTCCATCATAAGGTTACACTCTCTCTTCAAGGGCTCCAGAGAAGAATTCTTCCTTGTTTCTTCCAGCTTCGGTAGCCCCAATTGTTCTTTAGCTTTTGTCAGCCTAACTTCAATCTCTGCCTCCATCTTCACATAGCCATACTCCTGTCTGTGTCTCTTCTTATAAAGGCACTAATTACATTGAATTAGCCCATCCTAATTACCTTACCAGATCACATGTAAAGAATATATTTCCAAATGAAGTCATATTTATGGGGTGGGGGAGAATCTTTTGAGGGAACATAGCCTATAATAGCCATTGCTTACTCTTAATTTAAAGGGCTAAAACAAAACCTAAAAAAAAAAAAAAACTAATGTGCAACATTCTACAAGACAACATTCTTGCTCTCTTTAAAACATCAATATCATGAAAAATTGGGGGAGGAGCTGAAGATTAAAAGAGATTTAAGAAACATAAATGCAATGCTTGAAAACTGATTGGATTCTGGTTTGAAAAAAAGCTGCAAATATGTTTTTAACAACTGGCAAAATTTAAATATGATTAGTTATTAGATATCAGGGACTTATTGCTAATTGTCCTAGTTGTGTTGGGGAAGTTGTTACTTTTAGGAGATGCATGTTTAAGTATCTAAGGATAATGTGTAATGTCTGCATCCTACTCTACATGCTTCAGGGGGAAAAAATCCTAATGTAGATGAAGCAAAGTATTGCAGAATTTTTTAATGTCGGTGACTGATCCTGTCATGTCCATATCAATGTCATATTCAGCTATTTTAAGTGGAATTTAGACACCACAAACATAAGTTTTTAGTATTTATCATATACTTTAAAGAAATGAAAACCCGCTGAATATGGGCATGCAATGTCCATGATTCAGGTTTTCTGGCCGTTTGGATATTTTTTATTTTTAAATTTTATTTTATTTTTTAAAGATTTATTTATTTAGTTATTCATGATAGAGAGAGAGAGAGGCAGAGACACAGGCGAGGGAGAAGCAGGCTCCATGCCAGGAGCCCGACGCGGGACTCGATACCAGGACTCCAGGATCACGCCCTGGGCCAAAGGCAGGCGCTAAACCGCTGAGCCACCGAGGGATCCCCTTATTATTATTGTTGCTTTTTAAAGATTTTATTTGACATTGAGAGAGAGAGAGAGCCAACGCACAAGCAGGGAGAGCAGCAGGCAGAGGGAGGAGAGGCAGGTTCCCTGCTAAGCAGAGAGCCCCACCACCTGGGGCGCAAGGTGGGACTCTATCCCAGGACCCTGAGATCATGACCTTAGTTCAAAGCAGAGGCTTGGGATCCCTGGGTGGCGCAGCGGTTTGGCGCCTGCCTTTGGCCCAGGGCGCGATCCTGGAGACCCGGGATCGAATCCCACATCGGGCTCCCGGTGCATGGAGCCTGCTTCTCCCTCCGCCTATGTCTCTGCCTCTCTCTCTCTCTCTCTCTGTGACTGTCATAAATAAATAAAAATTAAAAAAAAAACAATTGGTCTGTTAAAATTTGCTATTTAAAAAAAAAAAAAAACAAAGCAGAGGCTTAATCCACTGAGCCACCCAGGTGCCCCACGGATATTTTCAAAACAACCTTGGGGGAAAAACGACTTACAAAGCTCTCCAACCATCCAGTTACCTACGGTAAAACACAAACTCTTCGGCATAACCGCTGACGTCTGCATCAGCATCTCGACTCACTATCCCCAGGCTACATCGTGCATATTATATCCAAGCAACGCCTGGATAACATAGAACTAACTTTCCATTTCCTCCTCCCTTGCTTGCCATTCCTACCAGGTTGTTTGCTCCTCCCTCTGCCCCAACTTTTCCCAAATTGCAGACCAGACGTCACCTCCTCCGGGAAGGCTTCTTCTCACACTGCTGTCCCAGGGGAGGGCTCAGGATTGCACGGCAATGTAAACCCCTATGAGCTCGGGGGTCGGGTTCACGAATGCTGGCCGGCACACGTTAATTTAATGAAGGTAAATACATTCAAGTCCACCGTGTAAAATCCTCGAATGGCACATTTTCCCCAATAGCTGATTTCCAAGCATCATTTTTGAACTGGGTTAAACTGGGTCATCAGCTTCCTCTACAGGTGTGTCGGGCTCAGGACCCTCAACCACACGGAGAGCGCGTTGAGCCCGCTGCACCCCCGCCGGCCGCCCGCTCGCAGGCGAAACCCGGCGCCGGAGGCCACTTCTCTCCGTCTGTTTCGGGACCACAGCGGGCGGTGATTTTCCGCGTGGCTCGGGTCTCTCCCGCCGGCGTGGAGCGGGGAGTTCCGGGAGATGCCGGGAACTGCCTTCCGAGAACGTTCCCCGAGGCGGCCGCCTCCCGCCCCTCCGAGAGGTCACCGGCGGGGCAAACCGCGAAGCGTGAGCGACGAGAGCTGGCTGCGGGAGAAGGTCTCACGCCCCGGGCCGCCCCGCAGGGCGCACACCCCGCCCGGCCCCTCCTCCCGCCGCCGCAGCCCCGCCCACCGCCTCCACTCCAGCCAATCGGCGCGGCCGGCGGAGGACGGCTTCGGCGGCCGGACGCCGAGCGGCCGTTCACGTCGGCGCGCTGACGTTACGCGCAGACGCACCTGTCGGGCTCCCCTTACGCGGCTCGGGGCCGGGCCGGTCCGGAACCCACAGCCCGTTTTCTCAGTCCCAGTCGGTCCGCGGCCGGGAATTGGGTTGCGTAATGAGGCCGGAGGGTGTGCTGGGCTGAAAGGCATATTCTCTTTCATTTCCGAGTCGGAGCGTGGGTTCAGTTTGAGTCTCTTAAGAGGGAAGTGAGGTTGGAGATTTTTATTTTTTAATGTGGGGTGGAAGCAGTTGACTTTAGGGCCCTCCGAAGGAAGCGGATTGAACTTAATGCTGCTCCCGTGTTGGGAGGAGGACAAAAAAGGTCCCGCCTGGCAAAATTTCCGTAACTTCATCAGTAGAAAATCCAAGGTACCGTTTAAACTGCAGTAGTGTCCGTGGAGTCCAGCTGTCTCCAGGTGGAGCTCCCAGGGTAGCTAGGTTTTTAGGTTTGGAACAGATGCAGAATCCAAAGGCAGCGCAAAAAACAGCCACGGATTTTGCTATGCCTCTGAGCTGCAAGGTGAGTGACCTGGCACGTTCACGGGTTTGGGTCAGCTGTGATGCCAGGGCTCGCGTCTTGGTTCATCTTAGAACAGGCAGCCTAAATGATCAGGCGTATACGTATCCTCGACATTCCTGAAGATTTCTCCTGTTTCCTTTAGGAACTGCCGAAGGGCCTTTGGATACCGTGGAAGTAGGTTCCAGGAAATATAAATATTGAACTCAAGGTAGTGGGTTTTAACTTGCGGTAAAATTGCCCCAAATTTAAAGTTATTATTCAGTTTTTCTGTCTTTAGCCTGAATTTACGTGTATATCAAGACCTGGTTCGTGTAGATATAAAACATTTGTTTTGATCATAAACCTGGATCCGAAACTACCTTAGAATCTCAAGTTTTAGTTTTGCATATAACAGGCTTTATTTGTATATTATTTAAAACTGGAGCACAGGAAGATTATACCTTATATGTGTATAAGATTTCTGAGATTTCTTCTTTCTTTTGGAGGGGAAAAAAAAAAACCTTGTTTTTAAGAATTGAATCTTTTTTTTTTTCTTGTAATTTGAAAGTTCAGTTCTGCAAACCGTAAACTTTTTTGAACCATACAATTTAGTTACTGCAGCATCATTGTGGCTTTGTCATTGATTATTGAATCTTTCCAGAAATGCTTTACCTTTAATTTCTGAACAGTTTAATTTATAAGATTTTTTTTTAAAATAAGATTCTTTTCTTGATGAGGTTGGTATGGAAATAATTTAACTGATGTTAAAATTAGTGAATTTCATGTGCCATTGTGAGTCACTAGAAAATACGATCTGTGTAGCTCAAGAGTACATATAAGAATGTGAATGTATAGTTGATTTTCATCATAAAAGTTAATTTTCATCTTTCACCAATCCTGCTGATTGTCATTACATAGTGTGGCTTAAAAATCAGATGTGTGACCTACAGATGTTTTCTCAAATTGAGTGTTTTTATGACCTCTGGTTGATAGGAACAGCCAATATTGGCACAATCCAAGGCATCTCCCTCCCACACCCTGACTCCCACACTTTTCAAAGACTGATTCTTTGCTTGGAAAATGGGTCACATTATTTTAAGTCAATATAAATGTATAGTACTTATAGCTTGGAAATTGTGTTTTAAGCATGTGTTTTCAATCATACATAGCTCATTAAGAATGTAAAACTCCAACTTGGGAAGGAGTATATACAGTTCAGGGGAACAGATTTGCTGAGGTTGTAGTTTTATATTAATAAATTGGCTATTTTCCAGGTTGTGTCGATGATAGGCTTTCCATTTCCTGTCCTGTGACATGTTGGTAATAATTTTCAGACCACTCAGGAAGCCAGATTTGATCTCTGTGGTGGGTCACATACCAAAGCAGTATCCTGTGGCATTTGGCCACTCTCACTGCTTTGTAGAACTTTCATCTGAGTTTCTAGTCAAGCTTGTCAGCAGTGATCTAAACCATATGATAAGTGTTAATATTTATTGAGCATTTTTTTAATTGAGCGAATTCTATGTTTTAGGATCATTCCTAAGTGTTTTTTGTGGATTGTCTCAACTACCACACCAAACCCAGGAAATATTTTGTTTTCCTGCCATACAGTGGAAATGTGGAAACTGAGGCATAGAGGATTTAGTTAACTTGCCCAAGGTCTCAGTGTCACAACTGGTAGTGTGATTTTAGAGCTCTTGCTCTCAATGGCTGCATTGTATTTCACATAAGGCTAGGCAAAATGCTAGAAGAAAACAGGATGAGAGATACGGCACCATCAGTTCGTTTATTTTTCAGTTATAAAAGTTATGTAAAGTTACAGAAACCCTGGAAAATAATTTTTGAAACCTTCGTTCTAAAATAATACTCTGTGTTTTTCTGATGCGCACATTCACATGTATATATAATGTGGCTATGACTCATTTTGATTTTTAAAGATGACTGTTTTTCAGTTAAGTATAAAATGTAGGATCAAACCTGTGCAGGGAAACTGCCCATTTTGCACGGCTGGAAATACAGAGAGATTTTATCTGCAATTTTGGAAGCAGTTAACTAAATATATTTTTTGCTCTTTTGAGAAGTAGTTAAACCGCTGAGCCACCCAGGGATCTTTTGAGAAGTAAACAGTTTTTGTCTTGTAAAGTCAAGAAGATTATTTTGTTTTCAAAATGTAAGTCTTCCACGTCATCTTTTTTTGTGGGATTATTGTTTACCTTTCTTTTGTGTCTTATAGTCTAAGCCTTATATTTGTGTTTTTACTTTTAAAATTATCTACTATTTAACTTATGGGTGGCTCTAAAAAATTTTATGAATCTAAGAAACTTTCTTCAGAGAAGATATTTCCTTCTTTTAGAGGGTTATTCATTTAATACTTTTTTTTTAAAAAAAAAAGATTTTATTTATTCATGACAGACACAGAGAGAGAGAGGCAGAGACACAGGCAGAGGGAGAAGAAGCCCCCCTGCAGGGAGCCCGACGCGGGACTCGATCCCGGGTCCCCAGGATCACACTCCTGGCCGAAGGCGGCGCTAAACCACTGGGCCATGAGGGCTGCCCATTTAATACTTTTTTTTTTTTTGAAGAAAAATGTCAGCACAGCAATTTGTACATACAGCTAACTTAATAATAGAGATAAAATATCAAGTAATACTGCTTTTGGGAGTTTCATTATGGTCATATCTTG
Source organism: Nyctereutes procyonoides (assembly GCF_905146905.1). Taxonomy (NCBI): domain Eukaryota; kingdom Metazoa; phylum Chordata; class Mammalia; order Carnivora; family Canidae; genus Nyctereutes; species Nyctereutes procyonoides. Next base: position 5,155,439 of record NW_026575119.1, read on the forward strand.
TATGTGGTGACAATTTGTACAGAATAAATTCTTCCTTGCTACTGTGATATTCTGACCTCAGTCTCATGATGTTGTAGGGGGCGGAGGGCTCATTCTTTGGTAAAATACATTTGAAAAGCTTTTCATAACTTTAATTCATGAAATTAGTGTTTACTACAGGTTTTCTCGAGAGCTTTTCCAATGCTGTTAGCCTTTACAATTCTAGAATGGGGTATGCTCTATTACCCAAGCATATTTGACCATGAAACTTTTTACTGGACTTGTATTTTGTGCACATACTCATCTTCAAATATTTTTGTTGCCTTCTTGGCTCCAAAACTTGTTTCATGTCAGTAGTCTTGCTTCAGTTAACTTCTCTGATCTCTGCCCCATAAAATCCCACTTACCTTTTAAGGTCAAACTCAGGTGTGTCTCTCTTCCAGAGAAGGCTTCTCACCATCAGTCACCCTGGGATGAGAACTCTTTTTTTCTGAGCTCTTAGAACACTACTGGTGTGTTCTGTGACATCTCTGACGTATTGCTTTTTATCGTGTGGCTGTACATTACCCTATAGGAAAGCATTACATCTCTTTTGAGGACAGTATGTAATGAAGTTTATGCTGAACTTTACTGAAAGCTATAAGGCCTATGCAAATATGATGCCATTAATTGGTAAAATTTGTGTGTAGGGGCATCTGGCTGGCTCAGTCAGTAGAGCATGCAATGACTCCTGCACTCAGGGTTGTGAGTTTGAGCCCTGCATTGTGTGTAAAGATTACTTGAAAAAATAAAGCTTTAAAAAATAAAAATTGTGTTTATATTTTTTACAGTTTCTAATACATTAGTAGCTATTCTGTAAACATAATGAATGAGTGGTTATATTGAAATTCAGTGTCATGTTTTGATTGTTAATCAGTATTTAGCAATACTGTTAGAATATTTATGGGAGATGCTAAAAGTATTAATATGAAAAATGCTCCTTACAAAAGGCTAGCTTGGTCATCATTTTACTTTTCTGCCATTATTGCTCATGAAACTTTTGTCCATCTTTCTAGTTGCTAATATTTGGGATTTTTCTGTTTTCACTGAGATTATGCCTTTTTTTCTATTTAGCTTACTAGCCAGCCAGATAGCTGACTGATACACCTTTGAAACTTAGCCATGGTCCTTAGCCTTACCTCTTTTTTTAAAAAAATTATTTATTCATGAGAGACACAGAGGCAGAGACATAGAAAGAGGGAGGAGCAGGCTCCATGAAGAGAGCCCGATGCAGGACTCGATCCCGGGACTCCAGGATCACGCCCTGAGTCGAAGGCAGATGCTCAACTGCTGAGCCACCCAGGTGTCCTCCTACCTACTCTTCTTTATGAAAGAGGCAAAACTTTGTTGGGAGCTATGGAAAATTGGTGTACCTACAGGCTATGTGAGTCGCTTAGCCACAGATTCACAAGGTGTTCCTCTTTCTGCTTCCTACCTCCCAGTTCTGGTGTTTGGGTGCTGGATTGGTGTACTGAATGAAGGTAACCATTCCTTTCATCGTAGTATGGCCCAATAGGAAAAAATCCTGGATGTGTAATTCTGTAGTTGGAAAGAACACTGATCTTAAGTCCCATAAGATGTAGGAGACTGAAATTTGTTTCTTCCAACTCTTTTGAATCAATTTAGTCAAGTCAGAAACCTAGCAGATATCTTAGATTTCTTCTTCATTGTTCCTCACAGTTTATTAGTTACCATGTCTTCTTAAATACTTCTCAAAATTCATTTTACTCCATATTTTGATCTCTTAGGTTAGTTATGCCTTCAGTACTCATATTTAGGATTGTTCAAGGTTCTGCTGGAATTAGGATCACCTAACTCCCCTTTCAGTCTCTTGCTCTTCTATGTTCCATACTGCTGCTACTGTTGGCCTGTTAAAATTCATATTTGGCCATGTGGTTGGTCTTAAAAACTCTTAATGATTTCTTCTATGTATAAATGAGTGAATAAGTTCCTTAGCATAATGGATCAGCTCTTAACTTACTGATCTGGCCTGTGCCCACCTCTCCAGATACTCTCCAGTTCCTTATCTCTTAATTAAGCTGCCCAAGCAGGTTTTGTTATTATGTTGCTGTGTTTTTGCATGTACTTTTTTTGGTCTGTATTGACTTTTCACCTCAGAGTTAGCCCAGTTCACTCATCCTAATCCTTCAATACTCAGCTTAAACATTCCCTTTATTAAATGTTCACAGACTTTTCTAGGTAGCATGCTTATTCCTTTTCATTGTTATCAAATACCTGTGTATACCTCTCCTGTGATAAATTTATATCATACTGTTGTTATTTGTATGTCTTTTACCTTCACTGCTTTGATAATAGGGACCGTATTTTACTTATTATCACAGTACCTGGCTTTATGCCTGGTACATGATGGGTACTGAGGAAATGGTTGTCAAATAAATTAATAAGGGATTCCAAAAACTCATTTTGGCTATGAGATTATGATACTGTAAGCTGAGATAGAGAGTCTAGGAGGACAAGCAAATTTGGGGCAAATATTGATTCAGCTTCTGTCTTGTTGAATTCGAGCTTGCATATAGCATGCGAGTAGTGATGGGCCATTCGTTTGTAATGCATTTGTTATTTATTCATAGTAGAAATAAAAATTGACCCTGCAAGATTTTGTAGATGTAGATAAGATTATAAAATTTATATGGCAAGGCAAAGACACTAGAATAGGTAAAGCAATTTTGAAAAATGAGAATAAAGTGTGACAATTTTTTTTTTAAAGATTTTATTTATTTGTTCATGAGAGACACAGAGAGAGGCAGAGATATAGGTAGAGGGAGAAGCAGGTTTCATGCAGGGAGCCCGATGTGGGACTTGATCCCGGGAGTCCGGGATCACGCCCTGAGCCAAAGGCAGGTGCTCAACCACTGAGCCACCCAGGCATCCCTAAAGTGTGACAAATTTATCCAATTTCAAGGCTTATTTCAGAGCTAGAGTAATCAAGACTGTGTGGTATTACTGTAGGTATAGACAAATAGATCAGTGGAACAGAACATAGAACTCTCAACTAGACACACACAAATATGCCCAACTAAATTTTGACAAAGGCAAAAAAAAAAAAAAAAAAGTACAAAAACAAGCAAATCAGTGAGAGAAAGATACCTTTTTTCTGCAAATGCTGCTGGAACAATTGGACATCCACACATTAAAAAAAAAAAGACTTAAACCTGTGTCTTTTTTTTTTTTAAGATTTTATTTATTTATTTATTCAAGAGAGACACAGAGAGAGGCAGAGACATAGGCAGAGGGAGAAATAGGCTCCATACAAGAAGCTTGATTTGGGATTTGGTTCCGGGACTCCAGGATCACGCCCTGAGCCAAAGGCAGACACTCAGCCGCTGAGCCAACCAGGCGTCCTTGGGAAGTAGATTTTTTAGATCACAAAAGCATAATCCATAAAGGAAAAGTTGATAAATTGAACTTCATCAAAATTAAATATTTTTGTTCCATGATGGACCCTATCAAAAAGAGGAAAGTCAGGGGTATCTGGCTGGTTCAGTTGCGGGAGCATGCAACTCTTGATCACGAGGTTGTGAGTTTGAGCCCCATGTTGGGTATAGTGATTCCTTAAAAAAAAAAAAAAAGAAAAGAAAAGAAAACTACAGAGTAGGAAAAAATATTTGCAAACAACATATCTGACAAAGGACTAGCATCTAGAATATGTATTCTAAAGTATAAAACTTAGCAGTAAAAAAGCTATCCAGTTAGAAAATGGGCAAAATATATGAATAGTCATTTCACTGAAGAGGATAGGCAGATAGCAATAAGCACATAAAAAGATGTTCAACATGGTTAGCCATTAGGGAAATGCAAACGAAAACTACAATGAGCTATCACTACACACCTATCAGAATGACTAGAATAAAAAATGCTGATGAGGTGACTGGATGGGTCAGTTAGATAAGCATCTTTCTTGGGATCAGGTCATGATCCCAGGATACTGGGATCAAGCCCTGAGTTGAACTCCCTGTTCAGTGGGGAGTCTTTCTCTTTCTCCCTTTGATCTCTCCACCCCACCTCATGCTGCCTCTTGCACATTCTCTCTCTCTCTTTCTCAAATATTTTTTAAATATTTAAATATTAACAGGAAGTACTGGTAAGTATGTGAAGAGACTGGATCACTAATCTATTTATTTTTAGTAGAATGTAAAACTGGCAGTTCCTTAAAAAACTAGACATACCATATGACCCAGTTACTGCACTCTTCGACTTTTTTTTTTTTTTAAAGATTTTATTTATTAGAGAGAGAGAGAGAGGCAGAGACACAGGCAGAGGGAGAAGCAGGCTCCATGCAGGGAGCCCGACGTGGGTCTCCAGGATCCCGCCCTGGACCAAAGGCGGTGCCAAACCGCTAAGCCACCTGGGCTGCCCAGCACTCTTCGAAATGAAGACTTAAGTTCACACAAAAGCCTGTGGGCATGCAGCGTGATTCATAATACCCAAAACCTAGAAAAGAGCCATATATTCTTCATTGGGTGAATGGTTAAACCATGGTACATCCAGACCGTGAACTATCACTCGACAATATAAAGGGAAGAACTATTGATACATACAATAACATGAGCAAACATCCAGAGAATTATGCAGAGTGCAAAGAGCTCATCCCAAAAAGTAACATACTGTATGATTCCATTTATATAACATACTCTAAATGGCAAAATTCTAAGAATAGAAAATAGATTATGAGTTGCCAGGGGTTAAAGAGAGTGTGGTGGTGGGGCTGGAAGAAATAGGTGTGGCTATAAAAGGGTAACATGAGGGATCATTGTGGTGATAGACATGTTCTGTATCTTGACTGTACTATCTGTGTCAGTATTTGGATTATGATATTGTTCTGTAGTTTTGCAGAATATCACCATTGGTGGAAACTGAGTAAAGGGTACACAGGATATCTGTATGATGTACTATAACTGCATGTGAAATCCTAATTCTAAAAGTTGAATAAAAATATTGAACACCTAATATGTGCCAGGTAATGTGCTAATGACCATCGAATATGCAATATTGAACAAAAATTGACACTGTGCCAGATCTTGTGATGCACATCATAGTTGAGAAGACGTTAATTAAGTAATTGCATAAATAAGTGTAGTGTTACAACTGTAGTGAGTGATATAAGGAAAGATCTAAGAACTAACAATGAAAATTTGACCTAGTCAGGAGAGATTTGCCCAGGTAATGAGTAGGTCAGAGAGGCTTTCTTTACTAGTTCCATGACTTTGGGCAAGTTATTTAAACTCTGCGCCTCAGTTTCCTCATCTGTTAAATGCATATGGTAATAGTACATAAGCTTTAGGATTGTGATTGTATTTAATCCATCTATAAACGAGTTAATTTGTGTCAAAGTTGATGATATCAAACATATAGTAAACTCTGTTAAAGCATTTGTTAAATAAATAGTCAATTCATGTGAGAGCTGAAGAATATGAAGGAAGTTAGTTGGATGGAGAGGAGAGGGTATGTTCCACGCTGAGGAACTATGAGACAGGAAACAGCCTTATAGGACTGAGAGGAAGACCAGTGAGTCTAGAGTACTGCAAGTACACACTTCAAAGCTAAGCAGAGGGCTAGGCTGCAGAGGGTCTTGCCTGCTAAGGTCAGTGAGACGTGATTAGGACCTTAATCCACGGAGTGGGGAGAGATGCTGATGAGGCTTTCTTTTAAAAGACAGTGCTGGCTGCAGTATGAAGATCAGATTAGATAGAGTGTGTCAAGTTGATTGTATATAGATCATTTAGGAATTTATTGCAGTAGCCTAGGCTTTATCCCTGGAGATTTTCATAGGTTATTTCTAATAAATAACCTTTGCAGGCTACTGTGTGTTTAATGTTTTGAAATGATTTCAAATATATTTTTGGCAATTGAAAAGATGACTAGTATTTTCATTTTTTTAATATGCAAAATATCAGCTGCCATATTATGGTTTAAATAGCCTTTTGTGAACAAGCCTGGGAATAGAATTTAGAATTTAAAAAGATTTATCACTGGCATCTAGAGTTCTTCTGTGCATTTCCTTTATGCTCCCATAGAATTTTGAATATTGTGTAGCAGTGCTGTTCAGTACAATGTTTTTGCCGCATCTGTGAGCCACATGTAATTTAAAATTTTGTACCCATATTAAAAAGATAAAAAGAAAACATTAATTTACTTAATATATCTAAAATATTATTTCAACAGAATCAACATAAAATTATTAGAATATTTGACTTTTTTTTTTTTTTTTTTTTTTGTATTGAGCCTTAGGAAATCTGGTAAGTATTTTACCTTTGAGCACATCTAAATTTGGACTGGCCATGTTCCAAGGCTAGTGAAAGTGATCAGTGTACAGTCCTATAGGTTCCTAGGTTAATAAGAAAAATATAGTTTTTAAATTATCAAATTTATAGAAATAACAACCCATGCAGGCCTGAGTTTAATAAACTTTTGAAACAGAATTGGTTGCTCTTGTTATAAAGATGTCAAATCTAGATGTCTCAGAAGTATTGGTGAAATTAATTTTTTTTAAGAGAGGAGAGGGAGGGAGGCGGGCAGATGTGGGGGAGGAGCAGAGAGACTCTTAAGCAGGCTCCACACCCATCTCTATCCCTGAGATCATGACCTGAGCCAAAAATCAGGAGTTGGATGCTTAATCGGCTGAGCTATCCGAGTACCCCCAAAATAAGTTTTCAAAACATTTTGAAAGAGTTAAGTTGTCAGTTATCATTGTTTTTGAGGGACTTTGAGGGATAAATGGAGGAGATATCTGGAACTTGCTGATTGAGGTCCCAGTACACGGACATTTGTAATTATTTTAATTTCTTAGTGATACATAGCTTCCAACTAATGTTCATTGATGTATATTATCACGTGTCTTAAGCCCTTCTAGTCTGATCATGAGGTAAAGAAGTGAAGAATAGAATGTTTGTGTTCTCTCCAAGATCTTAGCATACATGCTTTGATACAGCAAAATTAAAATGATTCTTGGAATTTTTCATGCTTATTTTTTTAAAAGGATTTTGGCTATTTACTCAACGGCCACAGTATTTGATTGCCTCTATAGACATTGCAAAGTTCTTAGCATGAATGGTTATTTTCGTACTATTCTAACATTTACCTTAAATATAAAACACTTGCTTTATTAGTATATTCTAGCAAATCTCTAGTAAGTTATACTAGGCTGTCTTTGGTAGAGGTAACCATAAAACTAATGAAGTTGTAAAGCAGTGAATATGTTTTTCTTTGTAATCCATGACTGAATAACAATTTGATGTTTTGACATTTACTATTATGTTATGTACTAGTCACTATACCAGATGCTGAGAATAGACATGTTTTCAACGAGTACACAAACCTTCACCTTCTGTAAAGAAGGTTAGGAAATTTCTATAATCTGTTAAAAAGAGTTTTTGGCAATATTTTTTCTAAAAGCGTAAAATCTTTACAAATAATTTTGATTGTTATAGCTCTTTGAGGTTATTTTTCCCTGTGCAAAAGGACAGTTTACTGAGGACAGGAGATTGTCTTAAAACACTTAAAGTCTTCAGTGTTAGAATTCACCACTAGAATTGGAGTATGCTTATTGCCATTATCTTTTATTTTCATATGTACTTATTACATATTATTCTCATCTTACAAGGCTTACTCGTTTGACTGCTTTTATGACTGTATCTTTCAAGTCCCACAAGTGAACCTTTCAAGTCTATTGCTAATATCTTGAACTCTCATTTATTTAATTTATTATTTTTTTAAGATTTTATTTATTTATTCATGAGAGGCACAGAGAGAGAGAGAGAGGCAGAGACACAGGCAGAGGGAGAAGCAGACTCCATGCAGGGAGCCCGACATGGGACTTGATCCTGGGACCTCAGGATCAGACCCTGGGCCAAACCAAGGCAGGCACTAAACCATTGAGCCACCCAGGGATCCCCTCTCATTTAGTTTAGATATTGAGCAAGTAGGTAGATGTATTTAAAAAAAAAAAACTAGGGGGATCCCTGGGTGGCGCAGCGGTTTAGCGCCTGCCTTTGGCCCAGGGCGCAATCCTGGAGACCCAGGATTGAATCCCACGTCGGGCTCCCGGTGCATGGAGCCTGCTTCTCCCTCTGCCTATGTCTCTGCCTCTCTCTCTCTCTCTCTCTCTCTCTCTCTCTCTCTGTGACTATCATAAATAAATAAAAGTTAAAAAAAAAACTAGGAGTATTATTGTTTTTAAAGCATAGAGAGTAAGAACAATGAAAACAAGCATTTTTGGTATTATCTGCTTTGAAAAAATGAAAATTGTTACTTATATTTTCAGTGTCTGATATTTGACTATGAACTCTGAAAATTTTAATTTTAAAATAAAAAGAATGAAATTAATATTAAAAAATTTAAATTATAGCATTTTTAAAATTAGTACTTGCATCTGATAAAATACACGAAAGAGACAAAAAGTCTCCCTTTTGGACTTGGTACTTCAGCCATTTTGTTCCTTTCTCCTGTAGGCAACTTGAGAATCCCTCCAGATACAGTCTATATGTACACAAGCAATTAATTATACATTGTATTTTTTCCTCTCCCCACAACTCCCCTGCTTTTTTCCTGGTAAACCCCCCCCCCCCACATATATTGTAGTATATCTTAAACACATCTTTGTACTTCTTTTTAAGATTGATTGATTGATTGATTTGAGAGAGTACAAATGTGTGCAAGTTGGGGGAAGGGCATAGGGAGGAGGAGAGGGAGGGAGAATCCCAAGCCGATTCCTGCTGTGCATGGAGCCCAATGCCCACTTGATCTCACAATTCATGAGATCATGACCTGAGCCAAAATCATTAACTGACTGAGCCACCCAGGCGCCCTACTTCTTTGTACTTTAACTTAACCATTGATCTTGCAGATTGTTTTATACTACTACCTGAAGAAATTCTTCATTCTTATTTGTAGCTGCATAGTAAGAATAGAATGATTAAATCGTCCTCAAAGACATAGAGTTAGCTTTTGTTACAGTGTATGACCTTAGTATTTTTTTTAGTATTTTTTTATATTGAAATTAGAAGTTTCTTTTTGTCATGTTAAACTAGGTGATTTTTATTAGATGTTGGGAAAATGTTAAAACCATTTTTCCTTTTTTTTTTTTTTTTTTTTCAGATAATCAGACAGCTAAATGGAGTCTGAGCAGCTGTTCCATAGAGGGTACTATAGAAACAGCTACAATAGTATAACAAGTGCAAGTAGTGATGAGGAGCTTTTAGATGGAGCAGGTGTTATTATGGACTTTCAAACTTCTGAAGATGACAATTTGTTAGATGGTGACACAGCAGTTGGTAAGTTTGGCATTACAGCTTTTAATATTTGTAGTAATAATGACTACTAACTATATATTATTGAGATTTTTGGGTAACTACTTATTTTTTAATTGAGTTGATTCATATAACATAAATAGCCATTTTAAGATACTCAGTTCAGTGGCATTTAGCACATTCACAATGCAGCTACCACTTTTCTCTAGTTCCAAAACATTTTCATTACCCCAAAAGAAAATCTTGTATATGGGAAATCTTAATATTTTAAATATAACATAATATGGAGATGTATGATGGTAATTGGGATCCTCAGAGAAATAGAACCTAATATCCATACATAAATATCCAGAAAGAGATTTATTATGAAACATTGCCTCACATGTTTGTGGAAGCTGAGTCCCCCATTCTGTCATCTGCAAATTAGAAGCTCAGGAAAGCTGGTGTTGTAGTTCTAGTCCAAACACAGAGGCTGAGAAACAGGATAGCCAGTGGTGTGAGTCTCAAGGCCCTGGATCCAGAAGTGCTGATGTCTGAAGGCAGAAGAGGATAGATGTCCCATGTCCAACAAAAAGCGATTTCACTCTTCCTCTCTGCCTTTTGGACTGTTCAGATCCTGAACTAACTGGATGATACCCACTTGCTATTGTTTAGGGTACCGTTTTTAAGTCTACTGAATCAAATGCTAATCTCTTCTGGAATCTGGAATCTTCTGGAATCTCACAGACACACACATAAATAATATTTGACCAGCTATCTGGGCATTCCTTAGGTCAGTGAAAATAACATATAAAATTAACCATCCTAACAATCATCAGATTATATGTGTGGAAATTCTACAAAGTAAAGACATCTGTATAATTATCTTTAATTGAAAAATGAAACATTACATGATCCTTCAGAATTCTTTTTTGTTCCCTCTTCCAGTTTCAAAGGTAACTATTATTATTTCGACTTCTATTGATTAGTTTACAGGTATTTATATAATGGAATTATACTATGTATACTCTTTTGTGTCTGGTGCCATTTACATTTTAAGATTCATCTGTGTTGCTTTCTATTTAATTTATTTTCATTGCTAAATAGTATCTCATTGTGTCAATATGTTGCAGTTTCTCTGTTCTATTCATCATATATTGTTGGTTGATATTTAGGTTTCTATTCTTTCAAATTTTGGCTACCAGTAATAATGCTGTTATGAATTTTCATGCACATGTATTTTAGTGCATATTATATATACAATTCTGTGAGGTTTATACCTTGGAATGGAATTCTTAGGTGATAAGGTATGTGGATCTCAGTAGTACTAGCTCTTATTAAAGATAGTTCCAAAGTAGTTATAGCATGTTCATTCTACTAGCAGCATGTGAAATTTCTAGTTCCGTCACATCCTCACCAATATTGGTATTTTCAGTTTTAAAAATTTTGGCTATTCTAGTATGGGTGCAGTCTTCTTACATTTTTTTTTTGTCTTCTTACATTTTGATTTTATTTTACATTTGTCTGAAGGCTTATGAATTTAAACCTTCTTGCCTGTTTATTAACTTTTTAGATTGATTCTTTAGAATTGCCTTTTCAGTCTTTTTGCCTGTTTTATGAGTTATTTATGCATTCTGATTAAGAGTCCTTTGTCAGATACCTGTATTACAGATGTCTTCTCTCACTCTGGTATGCCTTTTCACATTCTTAATGGAATCTTTTGATGAAGATGCCATCAATTCTAATGAAATCCAGTTAATTTTTTCCTTTATTTTTGTCTTTTTTGTGTTCTGTTTAAGATCTCCTGCCATACCTCAGGACCATGAAGAAATTTGCTGATTTTTTTTCTAGTTTTTTTGTGTGTGAGTCTTTCACATTTAGATTTATAATCTACCTTGCAACTAATTTTTATATGTGATGTAAGTTAAAGATTTAGACTCCGTTTCTTTCCCCATATGGATAACTAGTTGATTCAGCACCATTTATTAAAAAACCTTTCATTCTCCTGTGTACTGCAGTGGTACCTTTATCATCTATCAAATAGATATATTTCTTTAGGCCTGTTTTTGGACTTTCTGCTCTGTTGTACTGAAATATTTCTTTCTCCATATGCCAAAACCTAGCATTTATATGAGTTTTGTTTTTCACATTGGTCTTTTATTGACTTGTAAACCATGTAGTCCATTTATATTTAATGTAATCACTGATATATTTGAGTTCGGATCTGTTTTTGTATTTGCTTTCCGTTTATCATAGCTGTTCTTTTTCTCTGTTTCTTTTTCTTTTTTTTTTTTAAGATTTATTCATGAGTGACAGAGAGAGAGAAAGAGAGGGAGAGATAAAGAGAGGCAGAGACACAGGCAGAGGGAGAAGCAGGCTCCATGCAGGGAGCCTGACGTGGAACTTGATCCCGGGGCTCCAGGATCACACCCTGGGCTGCAGGCAGTGCTAAACCACTGCACCACCAAGGCTGCCCTTTTTCTCTATTTCTATTCTTTGCAGTACTTTGTTAGACACTGTCTTATATTTTGTTTGCTGCATTACTCTAGAGATTGTAGCATACACTATTGACTTTTAGTTCTATAAATTAGTACTTTAACCAGTTCATGGAAAATGTAAGGACCTCAGGATATTTTCCCTCATTTGATTCCCCTCCGACTTTTGGTGCTGCTGTTGTCTGTTTTAATTCTGTGTATATTTTAAATTTCACAAGATATTATTGTTTTATGTCAGTGTCTATTTAGATTTTATTTTAGAGAGAGAGTATATGCACAAAAGCAGCAGGAGGGACTGAGAGAGAGGGAGAAGCAGATTCCCCACTGAGCAGGGAGGCCAACATGTCCCCATCCTAGGATGCTGGGATCAAGACCTGAGCCAAAGGCAGACACCCTACTGACTGAGCCAGCCAGGCGCCCCTGTCAGTATCTATTTTGATTTAGCTGCATCTTTACATTTTGTATTACTCTTCATCCTTTACTGCATTTTCATGTTTTTGCCTGGGTTAGTTATCTTTCTGCCTGAACAACTCTCATTAATTTTCATTTCGTTACTGACTGCTAGCAATAAGTTTATTCAGTGTTTGTAAAAACTTTTGTTTCCTCCTTATTTTTATAGGGATATATTTGCAGATATATGTGTCTAGATCTATGGTCATTTCCTTTGAACACTTTAAAGATATAATTCTGGTGTCATTTGCTTTCTTTTCTTGTTATTTCTTTTGAGAAGTCAGCTATCAGTTGTATCTTTTCCCTTTTGGCTGCTTTTAAGAATTTTTTTTTTGTTTTTGATTTTCAGAAAATCAGGGTTGCTAAGTGTAGTTTTCTTTGTATTTATCCTGGTTAGGGTTATTAGAGCCTCTGGATTGTGACTTGATTTTTCTTTTTCTTTTTTTTTTTAAAAAATCTTTGGATAATTTTGACCAGTGTATCCTCACATATTGTTTCTGCCATTCCCTCTCCCTTCTCCTTTTAGGACTCCAATTACATGCATAAAATCTTTTCCCTGAGATTCTTGTGTTTCTTATGCTTTTCTCTGTATTATCTTTTGTCTTCTCATTTGGATATTTCAGTTCATTGGGGTAAATATCAAGGAATGTAATAGCTGGATCATATATGGTAAGAGTATGTTTAGTTTTGTAAAAAAACTGCCAAATTATTTCTTAAAGTGGTTGTACCATTTCCATTCCCACCAACAGTGAATGAGAGAGATCCTGTTGCTCCACGTACATGTCACACTTGGTGTTGTCAATAGTTTGGATTTTAGCTGTTGCAACAGGTGTGTAATGGTATCACATTGTTTTCATCAAGTTTTGAATTTCAGATATTTCTCAACCATTGAATTTCCATTTGATTAATTTCCTATAAATTTGTGTACTCTGGGAGAAATTCTGTTTTTTTTTAACATATTAATCACTTGTTTAAAGTCCATACCTGAATATTCTACACAAATATTGGGTCTGTATCTGTTGCACATTTTTTATCTTGTTTTCCAGCCTTTCGGCTCTGACATCAGGTATGCTTTGTAATTTTTGATTAATACTGGGCATACAAAAAATTATAGATGCTATGGATGATGATATCTTCATTCACCATGGTGTATTTAATTTTTTTCTTGGTGGATGGGTAGTGGATGAGCAAATTGCATTAAATATCCTATTAACAACGATCAAGAGAATTTGCAGCATAGTTTCAGACTTTCTAAGCATTAGTCTATATTTTGACTTACTTTATTCTTAGGGCATAGCCCTTGAGGATTTTAGTAGAAAGCTGCGTGTTTACTAAGACTCCTCTTTGGGACACCTGGATGGCTCTGTGGTGTTTTTTGTTTTGTTTTGTTTTGTTTTCTATTTTATTTTATTTTATTTTATTTATTTTTTTAATAAATTAATTTTTATTGGTATTCAATTTACCAACATACAGAATAACACTCAGTGCTCATCCCGTCAAGTGTCCCCCTCAGTGCCCGTCACCCATTCACCCCCACCCCCCGCCCTCCTCCCCTTCCACCACGCCTAGTTCGTTTCCCAGAGTTAGGAGTCTTTATGTTCTGTCTCCCTTTCTGATATTTCCCACACATTTCTTCTCCCTTCCCTTATATTCCCTTTCACTATTATTCATATTCCCCAAATGAATGAGAACATACACTGTCCTTCTCCGATTGACTTACTTCACTCAGCATAATACCCTCCAGTTCCATCCACGTTGAAGCAAATGGTGGGTATTTGTCGTTTCTAATGGCTGAGTAATATTCCATTGTATACATAAACCACATCTTCTTTATCCATTCATCTTTGGATGGACACCGAGGCTCCTTCCACAGTTTGGCTATTGTGAACATTGCTGCTCGACACATCGGGGTGCAGGTGTCCCGGCGTTTCATTGCATCTGAATCTTTGGGGTAAATACCTAACAGTGCAATTGCTGGGTCGGAGGACAGGTCTATTTTTAACTCTTTGAGGAACCTCCACACAGTTTTCCAGAGTGGGTGCACCAGTTCACATTCCCACCAACAGTGCAAGAGGGTTCCCTTTTCTCCGCATCCTCTCCAACATTTGTTGTTTCCTGCCTTGTTAATTTTCCCCATTCTCACTGGTGTGAGGTGGTATCTCATTGTGGTTTTGTTTTGTATTTCCCTGATGGCAAGTGATGCAGAGCATTTTCTCATGTGCGTGTTGGACATGTCTATGTCTTCCTCTGTGAGATTTCTCTTCATGTCTTTTGCCCATTTCATGATTGGATTGTTTGTTTCTTTGGTGTTGAGTTTAATAAGTTCTTTATAGATCTTGGAAACTAGCCCTTTATCTGATATGTCATTTGCAAATATCTTCTCCCATTCTGTAGGTTGTCTTTTAGTTTTGTTGACTGTATCCTTTGCTGTGCAAAAGCTTCTTATCTTGATGATGTCCCAATAGTTCATTTTTGCTTTTGTTTCTTTTGCTTTCGTGGATGTATCTTGCAAGAAGTTACTGTGGCCAAGTTCAAAAAGGGTGTTGCCTGTGTTCTCCTCTAGGATTTTGATGGAATCTTGTCTCACATTTAGATCTTTCATCCATTTTGAGTTTATCTTTGTGTATGGTGCAAGAGAGTGGTCTAGTTTCATTCTTCTGCATGTGGATGTCCAATTTTCCCAGCACCATTTATTGAAGAGACTGTCTTTCTTCCAGTGGATAGTCTTTCCTCCTTTATCGAATATTAGTTGACCATAAAGTTGAGGGTCCACTTCTGGGTTCTCTATTCTGTTCCATTGATCTATGTGTCTGTTTTTGTGCCAGTACCACACTGTCTTGATGACCACAGCTTTGTAGTACAACCTGAAATCTGGCATTGTGATGCCCCCAGATACGGTTTTCTTTTTTAAAATTCCCCTGGCTATTCGGGGTCTTTTCTGATTCCACACAAATCTCAAAATAATTTGTTCTAACTCTCTGAAGAAAGTCCATGGTATTTTGATAGGGATTGCATTAAACGTGTAAATTGCCCTGGGTAACATTGACATTTTCACAATATTAATTCTGCCAATCCATGAGCATGGAATATTTTTCCATCTCTTTGTGTCTTTCTCAATTTCTTTCAGAAGTGTTCTATAGTTTTTAGGGTATAGATCCTTTACCTCTTTGGTTAGGTTTATTCCTAGGTATCTTACGCTTTTGGGTGCAATTGTAAATGGGATTGACTCCTTAATTTCTCTTTCTTCAGTCTCATTGTTAGTGTATAGGAATGCCATTGGTTTCTGGGCATTGATTTTGTATCCTGCCACGCTACCAAATTGCTGTATGATTTCTAGCAATCTTGGGGTGGAGGCTTTTGGGTTTTCTATGTAGAGTATCATGTCATCGGCGAAGAGGGAGAGTTTGACTTCTTCTTTGCCAATTTGAATGCCTTTAATGTCTTTTTGTTGTCTGATTTCTGAGGCTAGGACTTCCAATACCATGTTGAATAGCAGTGGTGAGAGTGGACATCTCTGTTTTGTTCCTGATCTTAGGGGAAAGGCTCCCAGTGCTTCCCCATTGAGAATGATATTTGCTGTGGGCTTTTCATAGATGGCTTTTAAGATGTCGAGGAAAGTTCCCTCTATCCCTACACTCTGAAGAGTTTTGATCAGGAATGGATGCTGTATTTTGTCAAATGCTTTCTCTGCATCTAATGAGAGGATCATATGGTTCTTGGTTTTTCTCTTGCTGATATGATGAATCACATTGATTGTTTTACGAGTGTTGAACCAGCCTTGTGTCCCGGGGATAAATCCTACTTGGTCATGGTGAATAATTTTCTTAATGTGTTGTTGGATCCTATTGGCTAGTATCTTGTTGTGAATTTTTGCATCCATGTTCATCAGGGATATTGGTCTGTAATTCTCCTTTTTGGTGGGGTCTTTGTCTGGTTTTGGAATTAAGGTGATGCTGGCCTCATAGAATGAATTTGGAAGTACTCCATCTCT
Organism: Nyctereutes procyonoides; assembly: GCF_905146905.1. Taxonomy (NCBI): domain Eukaryota; kingdom Metazoa; phylum Chordata; class Mammalia; order Carnivora; family Canidae; genus Nyctereutes; species Nyctereutes procyonoides. The sequence continues at coordinate 5,171,638 of NW_026575119.1, forward strand.
TTCTATCTTTCCAAACAGCTTTAGTAGAATAGGTATGATTTCTTCTTTAAACATTTGATAGAATTCCCCTGGGAAGCCATCTGGCCCTGGACTCTTGTGTCTTGGGAGGTTTTTGATGACTGCTTCAATTTCCTCCTTGGTATTGGCCTGTTCAGGTTTTCTATTTCTTCCTGTTCCAGTTTTGGTAGTTTGTGGCTTTCCAGGAATGCACCCATTTCTTCTAGATTGCCTAATTTATTGGCGTAGAGCTGTTCATAATATGTTTTTAAAATCGTTTGTATTTCCTTGGTGTTGGTAGGGATCTCTCCTTTCTCATTCATGATTTTATTAATTTGAGTCTTCTCTCTCTTCTTTTTAATAAGGTTGGCTAATGGTTTATCTGTCTTATTAATTCTTTCAAAGAACCAACTCCTGGTTCTATTGATCTGTTCCACAGTTCTTCTGGTCTCAATTTCGTTGAGTTCTGCTCCAATTTTAATTAACTCTCTTCTTCTGCTGGGTGTCGGGTTGATTTGCTGTTTTTTCTCTAGCTCCTTTATGTGTAAGGTTAGCTTTTGTATTTGAGTTCTTTCCAGTTTTTGAATGGATGCTTGTATTGCGATGTATTTCCCCCTCAGGACTGCTTTTGCTGCATCCCAAAGATTTTGAACAGTTGTATCTTCATTCTCATTAGTTTCCATGAATCTTTTTAATTCTTCCTTAGTTTCCTGGTTGACCCTTTTATCTTTTAGCAGGATGGTCCTTAACCTCTACGTGTTTGATGTCCTTCCAAACTTCTTGTTGTGATTTAGTTCTAATTTCAAGGCATTACGGTCTGAGAATATGCAGGGGACGATCCCAATCTTTTGGTATCGGTTCAGACCCGATTTGTGACCCAGTATGTGGTCTATTCTGGAGAAAGTTCCATGTGCACTTGAGAAGAATGTGTATTCAGTTGAGTTTGGATGTAAAGTTCTGTAGATATCTGTGAAATCTATCTGGTCCAGTGTATCATTTAAAGCTCTCGTTTCTTTGGAGATGTTGTGCTTAGAAGACCTATCGAGGGTAGAAAGAGCTACATTGAAGTCACCAAGTATAAGTGTATTATTATCTAAGTATTTCTTCACTTTGGTTAATAATTCGTTTAAGTATTTGGCAGCTCCCACATTCGGGGCATATATATTGAGGATTGTTAAGTCCTCTTGTTGGATAGATCCTTTAAGTATGAGATAGTGTCCCTCTTCATCTCTCACTACAGTCTTCGGGGTAAATTTTAGTTTATCTGATATAAGGATGGCTACCCCTGCTTTCTTTTGAGAACCATTTGAATTGTAAATGGTTCTCCAACCTTTTATTTTCAGGTTGTAGGTGTCCTTCTGTCTAAAATGAGTCTCTTGTAGACAGCAAATAGATGGGTCCTGCTTTTTTATCCAGTCTGAAACCCTGCGCCTTTTGATGGGGTCATTAAGCCCGTTCACGTTCAGAGTTACTATTGACAGATATGAGTTTAGTGTCATCATGATATCTATTTAGTCCTTGTTTTTGTGGATTGTTCCACTGAACTTCTTCTTAAAGGGGAATTTTAAGAGTCCCCCTTAAAATTTCTTGCAGAGCTGGTTTGGAGGTCACATATTCTTTCAGTTCCTGCCTGTCTTGGAAGCTCTTTATCTCTCCTTCCATTTTGAATGAGAGCCTTGCTGGATAAAGTATTCTTGGTTGCATGTTCTTCTCATTTAGGACCCTGAATATATCCTGCCACGTCTCTGTGGAGAGGTCTGCTGTTACCCTAATATTCCTCCCCGTAAAAGTCAGGGACTTCTTGTCTCTTGCTGCTTTAAGGATCTTCTCTTTATCTTTGGAATTTGCAAGCTTAACTATTAGATGTCGAGGTGTTGAACGGTTTTTATTGATTTTCGGGGGGGACTCTCTATTTCCTGGATCTGAATGCCTGTTTCCCTTCCCAGATTGGGAAAGTTTTCAGCTAGGATTTGTTCAAATACATATTCTGGCCCTCTGTCCCTTTCGGTGCCCTCGGGAACCCCAATTAAACGTAGGTTTTTCTTCCTTAGGCTGTCACTTATTTCCCTTAATCTGTCTTCATGGTCTTTTAATTGTCTGTCTCTTTTTTCCTCAGTTTCCCTCTTTGCCATTAACTTGTCTTCTATGTCACTCACTCGTTCTTCCACCTCGTTAACCCTCGTCATTAGGACTTCTAGTTTGGATTGCATCTCATTCAATTGATTTTTAATTTCTGCCTGATTGGATCTAAATTCTGCAGTCATGAAGTCTCGTGAGTCCTTAATGCTTTTTTCTAGAGCCACCAGTAGCTGTAGAATAGTGCTTCTGAATTGGCTTTCTGACATTGAATTGTAATCCAGATTTTGTAACTCTGTGGGAGAGAGGACTGTTTCTGATTCTTTCTTTTGAGGTGAGGTTTTCCTTCTAGTCATTTTGCTCAGTGCAGAGTGGCCAAAAACAAGTTGTATTGGAACACGGGGGAGTATCACTGGTCCGTCTAGCTGGTCTTCTGGGGGAGGGGCCTGCTGTGCTGATTTTCTGGTGTTAGCACTTGGGGGAGCTGCTCTGCCCCTGCCTGCTGCAGGGCTCAGTGGGGGTTGTTTACCCCGTGGGGCCCCAGGAGGAACAGCCCCAGTGGCTATGGCAACTCTCGAAGCCTGGAGTCAGCCCCCGCAGGAACTACGGGGCTCGGGGCTCTCGGTTCTCCGTCCGCAGGGCCTGGAGGCTCCGGGGCGGGGCCGCTGATCTGCTCAGCTCGGGGCAGGAGCGTCCTTGCTGTCCTGGGCCCTCCCGGCCTCTGCCTGTCCCGGGGGAGGCCGGATCCTGGGCTGTGTCCCGGCGCCCTGTGCTCCGGGGCCTGCGCTGTTGGATTCGCGCTCCCGCCCCGCAGCCCCCTCCGCGGAGCCGCCGCCCGAGCCCCTCCGAGCTGCTCCGGTCGGTCCCGCCGTGCGCGCTGCAGCCCTTAGGGAGCTCGGCGCACTCTCCCGGGGCGCAGGTGTCTGTTAGTGTCCCCGGGAGCCCGAGGGCATCCCCGCCCTCCTGGGTCCTGCTCCAACTCCCTGCGGGCCCCTTTCCGCCCGCCCGGGAAGGTTGGTGCAGCTTCTGCTCCTCCGGGACGGGGCTCTCCTGTCCTGGGGACCATCGCCCCGGCCTCAGCCCGGCTCCTCGCGGGGCCCCTCCCCCTCGGAGGCCTTTTGTTCCTTTATTTCTTTTTCCCCGTCTTCCTACCTTGATAGAAGCGCGAACTCTTCTCACTGTAGCGTTCCAGCTGGTCTCTCTTTACATCTCAGGCTGAATTCGTAGATTTTCAGGATGGTTTGAAGGTTATCTAGGTAATTTGGTGGGGACAGGTGTTTTGGGGACCCTACTCTTTCGCCATCTTGCCCCTCCCTCCCTGGCTCTGTGGTTTGGCACCTACCTTCGGTCCAGGGTGTAATCCTGAAGACCCGGGATCGAGTACCACATCTGGCTCCGTGCATGGAGCCTGCTTCTCCCTCCGCCTGTGTCTCTGGCTCTCTCTCTCTCTGTCTCTCATGAATAAATAAAATCTAAAAAAAATAAAAATAAAAAAAATCAGGTGAAATTTTATAGTATACCCATTTTTCTGTGTTTTAAGTAGCTTCTTGGCCCTTTATGTGGGATATAGGATTAACTCAAGGAAGTAAAAACACCTTATTTGCATCTTTGCACACTGACATCAAGGTTTGATGATGTCTTTATTTGTGGTTTTCGATAGGAAAGAGTACCAATTAGGAAGGAAGGGGCAAGGGTACAAAAAAGGATATTTTTGTTGATCTTTTTCTTATTAAAGAAGATACTTTTCCTAGTACTCTATCAGTAGACTTCTTATATCATTGGCTAGAATTGGGTCACATGCCCATACCTAGACTGATCACTGATGTAGAGGAATGGGATTACTTACTGGTTAGAACAATCATAATTTGTTCCTTGGAATTAGGCACATTACCAACCAAACAAAATTAAAATTCTGTTAGCAAGGAAGAAATTGGAATACTGTAAGGTAAGCAACTATTGGTGTTTTCCATATAGATTCTGTCCTCAAAGTTAGTCTAGTTGAAGGTGTAAGATGTGGAACCACAGTTGACAGTAACTTTATAAGCGTGAAATTGGGTGGTACAGATTTTAGATGTTACACTTCGATGAAAAAGGATATTATTTTGATATCTCTTCAGAATTGCAAAGAGTGGTCTGGAAGGGAAGATAATATATGAAGTCCCAGCCATAGGAAAACATAATTATGTTGTGAGACAGTGAATGTTTTTTTGTAAGGTATTGGTACCCTTTTTTTTTGGCATAGCTCATGTAGTCCTATTAACAGTGATTGGAAGCAGAACATCTAGAAGAAATGGGTGCCTTAGATTAGATCTACTCTCATGGATAGGACAGATGTCAGAGGGGAAGAGCTTGTTTCTGTGTCTGCTCAATATCTGGGGAGCATGGAAGTAGACAGTAGGATAAGCAGTTGGGTATTAGATATTCTTTCATGAATCAGTATCTTTTTAGTATACAAAAAAATGAGTTAATCACTGGGAAGTACTGAGAGTGTTTTGGCACATGTGTTGGATGAAAATCTGTTAGGTTTAGTGGCTTTTAAGGTGTAGACTTGAATTTACATCTTGGCCCTGCCACTTACTCCCTCTGCAAGTCACTTAGCCCCTCTATGCCTTTGTTTTTTCCTCATTAAAGGGAAGTAGTACTCTCTAAATGATTGCTCTGAGAATTAAGGATGTGTAGAGACCTTAATCCATAAATAATGTATGTGGAATCTTTAGCATAGTGATTAACTCCTGGTAAGGACTTAGTGTATCGTAGCTGTTTCTTTTTCTTCTCTGTTCCTTTCCTTTTGGATATATTGTACTCTTATCTTCTGGCTGTGATACAAAATATTTTCCCAAGACACCTAACCTCCACTTTTCATTAAGAGGCCTTCTGGTGGCTTCTATTCAGTCTTAGGCTTTGTTAGGTTCTTCAATTTCCTAAAGAAAACTGGCTGAATATAAATAAATAGTTCTATTATAATTCCAAAAGATAATTCTAAAACCACTGCTGATGAGAGTGTAATATATAACAGACCTCAGCAAAGATAAAAGATAAAAATAACTTAAAAATAAATACACATACTAATGACTTCTGAATCCTTTTATATAATCTGTCTATCCAAGATACTCTAATGGAGTATCTTGCCAGAATATCATAAATAATTGGCTCTAGTATATACTAATGATGCCCCCAGAAGCAATGTGGCCCAGCACATACCTTGATTTTTAGACTTCTGACTTCTAGAACTGTAACAGAATAAATTTGTATTGTTACCACAAATTTTGTGGTAATTTGTTACATTACTGTTAGGAAACTGATACAAATACACCATTCAAATAATAATAGTGTCTTATGAAAAGTTTCAACCTTATAAATCCCCTGAAAAAGACCTTGGGGATTTCCAGGGGTCTATAGAACACACTTGACTAATAAGCCAATTACAAAATGCATATTTGGTAACTGAATAAGGAGACTTGTATTATAAGCTACAAGAGTAGAAGGGCTTATATTAAAAGGGCAAAATCTTTATATGTAATGTGATATCATTTTCTTAAAATATATATGTGTTCACACAACTTTAGAGAAATAATGATTTTTCTCTTGGTGATGGAATTTGAGTGCTTTTAATTTTCTTCACGCTTTGCAGTGTTTTCCAAATTGTCACCAGTTTGGCTGCAGATCTATAAAACTGAGCTGAAAGTTACAAGTCATTATAACGTATATTTGTCAATGTAGAAGGATATATTTCTTTAATAGCTTGCTGGCTTGCTTTATAACTTTTAAATATTTAATCACATGGCAAATGGGTCTTCCTTTGTATTCTTACTCTGGGCAAGAATGTAAATGTTAGGGTTGGGCTTGTGCCCAGCTGCCATATCTCCATGTCTTTGTACATGTTTCCTTTGCCCATTTGCCAATTATTACCTGCACTTTACTTCTCAAGTTAGACCTCACTCCCTCTAGAAGGCCTTACCAGGCTTTTTGGGGTAGGGTCCCCTCCTATGTAGTAAATTGTATTGCTTTTACTGTGTTTGTTTTCTGACTTTCTTTATTTGTCTTTTTCTTTATAGCTTGCCCTCCTAGATTAAATTGCACTTTCTTTCCGTATAATTATACCAGTAAATCTTTTTGGCTTGTATGTCATTTATTTTTGATGTCTTCTTAGTTTTGTTTAGAGCTGATCCATTATGATTATGATTATATATCTTAACCTTTGATGAGTAATCTTATTTCCCTTATTTCTGCCCTTTGGGAGGACAGAATATTAGTATATCATGGACAGCCATATATGCTGTTTATTTTATTTATTTATTTATTTATTTATTTATTTATTTATTTTTAAGATTTTATTAATGCATGATAGACATAGAGAGAGAGAGAGGCAGAGACACAGGCAGAGGGAGAAGCAGGCTCCATGCAGGGATCCCGACGTGGGACTCGATCCCAGGACTCCAGGATCGCACAAATCGCACAAATTTATTTGTTTATTTGAGAGAGAGGGAGAGCAAGCAGGGGGCAGAAGCGGAGGGAGAAAGAGAAGGAGAAGCCACCTCCATGCTGAGCAGTGAGCCTGATGTGGGACTCAGTTCCAGGACGTTGGGATCATGACCTGAGCTGAAGGCAGACACTGAACCAACTGAGCCACCCAAGTGCCCCTACCATCACTTCTGTTTCTGTTTTCTCATCTGAAAAATGGATGCAAAATATCTATTCTATGCACCCTACTCAGTTCAGTTCTGGAAATTAAAAAGTATAGTAAAAGGAATGGTGGAAGTGTTGCTGTTATGTATCAGAGTCCTTTGTGGCAAGTTTGGCTTGGGTACTTAAAGTTAAAACTTTTTTTTTTTAAAGATTTTATTTATCCATTTATGAGAGACACACAGAGAGGCAGAGACACAGGCAGAGGGAGAAGCAGGCTCCATGCACCGGGAGCCCGACGTGGGATTCGATCCCAGGTGTCCAGGATCGCGCCCTGAGCCAAAGGCAGGTGCTAAACCGCTGCGCCACCCAGGGATCCCCTTAAAGTTTAAACTTAATTACACTTTGTACACCTTTCAGATTACATCATGACATTCAGATAGATTACCCTGGATTCATAAAAATCTTATATGGTTAACTCCAGGACTTAATAATGGATTGAGTTGGAGAGATGCTGATTCTAGAATTGGACAGGGAATATATAAGAAGAGCCCAGATTATGTGTAGTACCAGAAGTAAGGAGGTGTCAAAAAACAGAAGGATGAGGGATTGTGCAAGGAACACAGGAACTAACCTGAAAGTGCTCCAAATGGCTCAAACTGGAATGATTTGAGCAACAAAATAAATAGTGCACAATTATTTGATTGTGACCAAAGTGTAAAATAAATATAAATGAGCATGTATATGTGATGTAAATGATATAAGTTGATATAAATGGAGGAAAAGAGACAAGTTTCCCTTTTAGAAGAATTCTAAATGATTTATGTAAATATTCTCCCCTCATGGAGGAGGAGCTTATTTCCTACTTCCTTCTTCCTTAAGGGTGGGCTAAACATAGTGACTTACCTCCAAAGAATAGAGTAAGAAAAGAAGGGGAAAATAGTTACTTTGCATGGTGAAACCTGGCAATTAGAACCAAGTAATGAAGGTTAATGTCATCAGTGATGTCATATGGATATTACATACACCTAAAATGTGACAGGAAGGGCCCTTTACCTTTGTGTTCTTTTTGAAGACCCATAATTCCACTCTAACCACAAAAGAAACAATAGACAAACCTGGACTGGGACCAGGGGCAGGCGGGGGGCTTGTTTTGCAGGATAGTTAACCAGTCAAGATCATGAAAAATAAGGAAAGACTAAGAAATTGTCGTAGGCCAGAGAAGTTTAGGGAGACATGTTAAGTAAGTACATTGTGGTATCCTGGATTGAAACCTGGAATAGGGGATCCCTGGGTGGCGCAGCAGTTTAGCGCCTGCCTTATACCATGGAAATACAAGATGTTAATAGTTGAGGAAATGGAGTGGGAGATATATAGGACCTCTTTCTACTGTCTGCAACTTTTTCTAAATCTAAAATTAGTCCAAAATAAAGTTTTTTTAAAAAAATGAGATGGGAAGAGTTAACTTTTAAATAATAAAAGCAAAGTCTGTTTATTGTAGGAAATGTGAATGATAAAAATATAAGGTAGTAAATGAAAATCTTTCATAATCCTACTACCCATAGATAACTGGTAATTTTGGTATTTTTTTTCAAGACTCAATTTTATGCATATTCCATTCAGCAAATAACTATTAGGCTCCTTTTGGGCCAGACACCATGTTCAGTGGTTGGTGATTGAATTGTTGCTAAGGTAAAAAGTCTGAATGCTGCTGAGATAGTTGGAGTTGGTTGCTTTCTGTGAATAAGAATAACAGAGTTTTTTAACAACTGCAGGTAGAGAACATTAATAAAGTAATCCAGGAGTAGGTTTTAAGTAAATATAGTATCCTTGTATGTAGATTTATAGGCAAAAAGAAATTACTTAGTGTAAAGTTGTGGTAGGATTTAGAAATCCAAGAAAGTATTCTGAATTAGGATGATCTGACTTTGCTACAGTGTTTTAAAGGTTATATTTGTGTGTGTTGTCTTACTGTTTTATCTGGCATGTAGAGATAACATTGATGGCGTTGTTCTAGTAATGAGGCACTTGGCTCTAAATTTGAATTTGGGGCAGCCCCGGTGGCCCAGCGGTTTAGCGCCGTCTTCGGCCCAGGGTGTGATCCTGGAGACCCGGGATGGAGTCCCATGTTGGGCTCCCTGCATGGAGCCTGCTTCTCCCTCTGCCTATGTCTCTGCCTCTTTCTCTGTGTGTCTGTCATAAACAAACAAACAAACAAACAAACAAATAAATAAATCTATCTTTAAAAAAATAAATTTGAATTTGACAGGGCACATGGGTGGCTCAGTAGGTTGTCTTTCTCTTGATTTTGGCTCAGGTCATGTTCTCAGGATCATGGGTGGCTCAGTCAGTTAAGTGTCCAACTCTTGGTTTCGGCTCAGGTCATTATCCCAGGGTTTTTGGGCTGTGCGCTCAGTGGGGAGTCTGCTGGAGATTCTATCTCTTTCTCTGCCCCCCAGCACATACACACGTGTGTGCTCTCTTTCTCTCTAAAATAATAAATAATCTTTTTTAAAAAGTCACTAGAAAGAAATGAGCTTAGTTTTGATTGTAATATATAGAACCTTGATTGTAATATATAGAACCTGATGGTTTATACCTCAAATATCACCTATAGTTATTGTCATTGCTTTATAAAAAAATTATTTTTAAAAAAAGTCCACAGAATTGAGAAAATATGGTTAAATCATCTTTTGTGTTGTGGTTTTAAGAATTCTACTTGAAAAAACTTTCAGGAGTTATGTGCTAAGCCTATAAAATCCTACACTGATGTAAATACATAAAATCATGGGGAGTCTATGGATCTGTTTAAACATTTCCAAAATACTGTCATTTAGAGGAAATTCCTTGGAAGAAACTGTGCTTAGGACAAAGAAGAGTTAACGTAGAAATTTACAAACTCGTTTTCTGTTAACTGATTGATACTGTAAATAAGATTAAACTAGAGTGGTTTAGGGTAGGGAAGCAAAAAATAATAAATCCACATTAGATGTTAATAGAATTAAAGATAGAATAAATTTCTAACTCAAAGACTTTTGAATTGCGAAATGTAACACATATCAGAAAAATGCATAAAGCATAATTATACCGCTTAATGAGTTATCACAGAGCAGGCACTTTTGCAGCACAACCAGGTTAAGAAAATAAAGCATTGGGATGCCTGGGTGGCTCAGTCAGTTGAGCATCTGACTCTTGGTTTCAGCTCAGGTTATGATCTCTTGGGTCATGAGATTGAGGCTGCCTGGACCTCAGGGAGGGGGAGGCTGCTTGAAAGATTCTTTCCCTCTGCCCCTCATCGCCTTCATGTACATGCACATGCTCTCTCTCTCTTTAAAATAAGTAAGTCTGTTAAAAAAAAAAAAGAAAGAAAGAAAGAAAGAAATCATTACCATACTTCAGAAGCCTCCTCCATGTACCTTAACAATCACAATTCTTTTCCTTTCCCTAGAGGTAAATACAATTTTCTCTTTGTCTAGTTTTTTTGTTGTTGTTGTTTTTGCTTTACTTTATGACTCAATGAGCTTAGTATATATCCTTAAAATTATAATTTAGCGCTTTTGGAATGTTTTGGCAGTTTTGGAAAATTACAGATTATTATATAAATGGAATTATATGGTATGTATTTCTTGCTTGCATTTATGCAATGTAGTTTTCAAGAATCTTTTATATTTGTTGCCATGTTGCTCTAGACTGTATTATTCTTTTTTATGAATATACCACAGTTTACCTGTTTATTTTAATACTGATGGATCTTTGAATTATCAGCAGTTTTTGGCAATTATGGGCAGAATTTAATATTTTGCATTCGCTCTGGTGGATACATGCATAAATTTCATCTGGAGTGAACTTGTTGGAGCATAAGTTATGTTTTCTGTAGTGGTGTTCCAGTTCACACTTGGGTGAGCTATGTACAAGAGCTTCCTTTGCCCCACATTCACCAACCTCTTGATATTGTTACACTTTTATTTTTTTTTTAAGATTTTATTTGTTTATTCATGAGAGACACAGGGATGAGGGGGAGCAGAGACATATGCAGAGGGAAAAGCAGGCTCCATGCAGGGAGCCTGATGTGGGATTCGATCCGGGGAAGGCAGGCGCTAAATCGCTGAGCCACCCGGGCGTCCCTATTGTCACACTTTTAATTTTGTCCATCTGTTGTCTATGTAATGGATTCAGATTGTGGTTTTAATTTGCATTTCCTTGGTCACCAAGGAGGTTGAACATTTTTTCATGCTAATTGGCCATTTAAAAAGTTTTTTGAAGTAGCTATTTAAGTCATTTTCTTGTTTTTCTATTGATGCATCTGAGAAATTTGTTTTTTGTTTTTTTTAATTTTTTTAATTTATTTATGATATTCACACACAGAGAGAGAGAGAGAGAGAGAGAGAGAGAGAGAGGCAGAGACATAGGCAGAGGGAGAAGCAGGCTCCATGCACCAGGAGCCCGACGTGGGATTCGATCCCGGGTCTCCAGGATCACGCCCTGGGCCAAAGGCAGGTGCCAAACCGCTGCGCCACCCAGGGATCCCTATCTGAGAAATTTGTAAAGATTCTTTATTTTCTATATACAAGCTTTTTGTTGGTCATGTTATAAATATTTTCTGTTCTGTCAGTGCTGTTTCATTTTCTGCTTTAGTCTATTTGAGCTGCTATAACAAATACTATAGACTGGATGGTGGCTTAAACAACAAACACAGTTTTCAGTTTTATATATTGCTCATAGATTATTTCTTACAGTTTTGGAGGCTGGGAAGTCTAATAGCAAGACACTTTCAGACTCAGTGTCTGGTGAGGAGGAGTTGCTTCCAGTTTGCAGTCTGCCATCTTTTTGGTGTGTCCTTGAGGGAACTTTATAAGGGCACCAATTCCATTCCTGACCATGACCTAATCATCTCCCAAAGATCCCACATCAAAATACCATCACATCGGGGATTAACTTTCTTTTTTTTTTTTTTTAATTTTTATTTTTTTTTATTTATGATAGTCACACACACACGAGAGAGAGAGAGAGAGAGAGAGAGAGAGGCAGAGACAGGCAGAGGGAGAAGCAGGCTCCATGCACCGGGAGCCCGACGTGGGATTCGATCCCGGGTCTCCAGGATCGCGCCCTGGGCCAAAGGCAGGCGCCAAACTGCTGCGCCACCCAGGGATCCCGGGGATTAACTTTCAACATAAAAATTTGGTGGGATACAAGCAAACTTTCAGTCTGTAGCATTCTCCTAATGGACAAATTATGAACAAATATTCTTACTTGTAATGTGGTCCTCTGTGTTAATCTTGCTTTATGGCTAATGCTTTTTGCGTCTTAAGAAAAGTTTCCCTACCCTGAGATCATGGGTGTATTTTCCTGTATTATTTTGTATGAGTTTTATTTGCATTTCACATTTAGGTCTATAATTACCTAAGTGGTGTATGTGTATGTGAATAGATTAGGGTGTATTTAATTTTTTTTTTTCATTTACACAGCCGGTTGTTCTAATGCCAGTTACTAACAAAATCATTTTTTACTCATTCTTCTCCAGTGCAACATCTGCTATATATCAAGGCTCATATATAGGAGGGTCTATTTCTTGACTATTCTGTGTGATTGGTTTGTTTGTTTATTTAGCTGTATGCCAAAAGCATTCATTCTGTTTATAATGTTACTGTGATTAAAACAGTCCTAGTATCTGGTAAAATAAGTTCTTTCACTTTATCTTTAAGATTATCTTGATTATTTGTGGGCCCTTTTATTTCTTTGTAAATGTTAGTGTAATTTGTCATAGAAATGCCTGTTGGGTTTGTAACTAGGTCCCAAGCTATACAGGAGCACCTGGCTTCAGGGGTTCCAGACCAGATTTGGCCACCCACTCATCAGTGACAAAATTCAAAGACAGTGAGACAAATGATGGTAAAACAAGAAGGGATTTTATTTCAATTAAGCCAACACCAGGAAGATAGTGGACTACTGTTTCAAAGAGTATCTCCAAAGTGCAGAAAATTCTTACAGATTTATATAAGAAAAATATGGGACAGAGGTTGATGGGTACATACATGCATGTGGGCCTTAAAGGTCGGTCAGGTCCATCATTTTCTTGGTGTAAAAAATGTGGGGTCTTGCTGGTGTCAGGGCAGTTGTTATTGCCTGAGGGGTACTTTCAGTTCCCATTATAAGATGCTTTCCCCATTGGGTCTTTTGCCTGAGTTGAATGGTAAGCTGGAAAGAAGAAATTAATCACTTAGAAAGTACAGACTAATGTCAAAACAGAGGTAAAGTCTACTTTCAGGGTTTTTTTTGTTTTGTTTTTTTACTTTCAGGTTTTTGATTGGCATTTAATTGAGTCTGTAGATCAGTCTAATTCATGAACATGGTATACTTCTGTATATACTTGAATCTTTTTAAATGTCTTCCAATAAAGTTTTAGTCATTCCTAGTGACCTTTGTCTTCATTATTTGTTACACTCATTCCAGGGTGATTTTTATAATGCTACTAGTATTTAGTGCTAGTTTTATTCTTAAATTTAATATTGTGTCTGCTGGCATATTTTGAAATACAGCTTTTGAATATTGATTTTTAAAAATTCATCAACCTTGCATAACTCTAATTATACTGACCTGTTGTGATGTCTTTTAAGAATAGTCATATCATTGGCAAATAGTGACCATTTTGTTTCTTCCTGTTCTTTATAGTTTTCCTTACCCCTTCTCCTCTTGCTTGACTGTACTGCCTAGGACTCTGGTAAACAGTTGAATGGAAATGGCAATTGCCCATGTCTTTTGTCTTGTTCTGATCCTGAAATTTTACCTCCAAATTTAAGTATGATGTTAATCTGGATGTTTTTGTTATCTTTTATCAGAGTAAACAGGTTTATATCCATTCCTAGTTGACTTAATATACAATTTAAAATTATGAATTGTTGTTGAATTTATCATTTTCCTTCCATTTTTTGAGATGATCATTTGATTTGTGTCTCCTTTTTTTATATTAATAAATAGTTGATTTTCAGATGCTTAAACCAAATTGTATTCCTTGTATAAACTTAATTTGATCATTGATGCCTTAATGTTTTGGGTTTTTCTTTTATATATAAATTGCTGGATTTGGTTCAGTTTTGTTTAGGATTATTGCATCTGTTCATAACAGATCACAGGTAGCTTTCCTTTGTCATACTGTTCTCATTTTGGTATCAAGGTTATATTCCCCTCATAAAGTGAGTTGTAGATGATGCCTTCATTTTTAGTCTCTGGCATGGTTTATGAAAGACTGGCATTATTATTTCTTCCTAAATTTTGATAGAATATGCCAATGAAACTCTAGGCTTAGAATTTTCTTCGTAGGAAGGTTTTAAAGTATGTTTCAAATTCTTTAATAGTTATAGCACTATTCTGATTTTCTACTTCCTTCTAGGTCAGTTTGATAAATTGTAGTTTTTCAAAATTTGCCATTTTTCAATTTTATTGATATAAAGTCATTTGAATGCCTACAGGTTCCATAGTCTTTTTCTTCCTGATAATGGTTATTTGTATTCTGTCTTCTCCTCCCCTCCCTTTCCTCTTCCTTATCTTATTATCAGTGTCACTCTAGATTTATCACTCAGTCTTTCCAATAGACTAGCATTGCCTTTGTTTTGGGAGATTTTTTTTTTTTTGTATTTGTTTTCTGCCTCATTAATTTCTGATCATATTTTGTTCTTTCTTTGGGTTTATTTTGCTGTTTTTTTTTTCTAACTGAAATGAAACGTTAGCTTCTTAATTTTAAGCTTCTTTTTAGGTGAATACATTTAAAACTATCAGTGTCCCTCTCAATATTGTTTTTATTTCCATGTCATATGCCTTTATTATCATTATTACAATTTTTTTTGAATTTTTTTTTAAATTTATTTATGATAGCTACAGAGAGAGAGAGAGAGAGAGAGAGGCAGAGACACAGGCAGAGGGAGAAGCAGGCTCCATGCACTGGGAGCCCGACATGGGATTCGATCCCGGGTCTCCAGGATCACGCCCTGGGCCAAAGGCAGGCGCCAAACCACTGCGCCACCCAGGGATCCCTCATTATTACAAATTAAAAACAATTTGTAACTTCCATAATGATATCTATTTTGACTTAGAATTTATTTAAAAATAATTTCCAAACATGATGAAGTTGTTATTCAACTGTTATTCAACTGTTATTCAATAGTTAACAACTATTCAATGAAGTTGTTATTTCAAGTTGATCTTGAACATTATTACATTATTGTCAAAGAATATATATAGTGTAATATTGATATTTTGAAATTTTTTGAGACTTGCATTGTGGCCTGGGAGAAAGTCTTTTTATATCAGTGTTTCACCTATGCTATGGAGAGTATGTAAAGTGAAGCTTTTGGTTAATGTTTTTCATTATGTATCCATCATGTAAAGTTTGTTACTTTACTGTTGAAATCTCTAGTTTCCCTACTGATTTTTCTTTGTTTCTTTTTTTTTTTTTTAAGATTTAAAAAAAATTATTCATGAGAGACACAGAGAGAGAGGCAGAGACATAGGCAGAGGGAGAAGCAGACTCCTTGCAGGGAGCCTGATGTGGGACTCGATCCCAGGACCCTGGGATCACAACCCAAGCCAAAGGTAGATGCTCAACCACTGAGCCACCCAGGTGCCCCTCTCTTTGTTTGTTTCCATCAGGTATTCAATAGCAATGCATTAAAATTTTTCTCTGTATTTATAGACTTATCTACTACAGCTTCTTGTCATTCTGTAAATTTTTGCTTTTACTTAGAGTTCAAGTTATTAGGCATATCTTCTGGTGAATTGAACCACCCTACTTTTCCTTTGAAGTCATTTTCTTTCCAATTATACTATTTTCTATAAAATGCCCTTTGATATCATAGCTACCCAGTTTTCTTTGGATTAGGGATTGCATACTCTATTTTTTTTAATCCTTTTACTCTCAGCCTTTCTACATTGGTATGTTTTAGCTGATACTCTTATAATTACATAGTTGGCTTTTAAAAATCCAATGTGGTAGTTTTTATCTTTTAGTTACAATATTTTAGTGTATTTACACTTAATGTACATATTGTTATGTTTGCATTTCAGTATTTCTAAAACTTAGAAATCTTAATATACTCTTTTATTCAGTCTTTATACCAGTTTGTATACATGCATAAGGATATCTGACAAAATTTTAAGATTTATTTATTTATTTTAGAGAAAGAGTTGGGGGGAGGGGCAGAGGGAGACAGAGAGAGACTCTCAAGCAGACCGTGCTGACCTTGGAGCCCAACATAGGACTAGATCTCACAACCCTGAGGTCATGACCTGAGCCTATATCATGAGTTAGGCACTTAATCAACTGTGCTACTCAGATAGCCCTTGACAAATTTCTAGAAAAGGATTTGCTTAGACATTTTAAATATTGGCCATTTTGGTTCTTCTTTTTTTTTTTTTTTAATTTTTTTGGATCTGACTTTGAGAAAGTGATTCATTGTATGATGTTTATGACAGGTACTTTTCTTCATGTTTTTCATCTTAAGATACATTATTTGGGTAACCAGATAGCCATGTTGAGAACGAAATGCTTTATGTTTGTGAGGTATGAATATTGCAAAAACATTCTGTGTTTTTTCAGTTTATTTTTTGGCTTGTCGTGTCTGAAGAATTTCCACATTCTCTTTTTTTTGTGCTGCAGTAGCTTTGCAGCTGTGTAGCTTGACTTTATTATCTTTCGTGAAAGCTTTACTACCTCTTTTTTTTTCCTCTGATGCTTTTGCTCTGGGAGGAGAATTGACAACACAAGTTAAAGTTTAATGCCATTTGGTGTGTCAAATGTAAATGTAAAGCAACTATACTTAATGGAATGTAAACTAAAGTTCATTTGACACTTCTAGTAGCAATATATTAAGTTTGAGAGGAAAGGATGTAATTATTTGTTAATGTTTATATCATACAAGTGAATTTACTTATAAAAAAAGTATTTTATTATAGAAAATTTAGAACATAGACAAAGGTATAGGAAAGAGATGTTTTTGTTCTCAACACTTAATAATTATCAATTCATGGATAATTTTGCTTCTTCTCTACTACTTTCTATTAATTTGAGATACATCTGAAACATCATATCATTTTAGATAGATATACTGAGGAGCAGCCCCAGTGGCCCAGTGGTTTAGCGCTGCCTTCAGCCCAGGGCGTGATCCTGGAGACCAGGGCATGGAGCCTGTGTCTCTGCCTCTCTCTGTGTCTCTCATGAATAAATAAATAAAATATTTTTTTAAAAACCAAATACACTGATACTCACCTTGATCAAACTTTAGTCATGCTCATCTGAATTCTCTTCCGAATGGGGTCTCAACTTTGGTCTTATGTGTCTGTTTTTGTATTGCTCAGTTTTGGTGATAAGCTTGGTTTAGCTAAAATTCTGTACCTTCAACACCCCTGGGTTCCTTAGCTCCCACCATCTTCCAGGTGATATCCTATCACCCTGGGCTGCCTTCAGCAAGAATCTTGTTAGATCTGTTTAGCCAGAATCCTTCTTACCCCAGATGTTTCCTCTTAGTAATTTTTCATCTACTGAACACCCCCCCATCCCTTCTCCTTGGCTGTTAATTCCCATTGTTTTCTTGTATTGTGAATTAAGCCACTTTCTATATGGAGATCTCTTTTTCCCCTTTTGCAGTAGTCCTGAATAAAATGTTTTTTTCCTTTTTAACTATTGTACAGTTGTATATTTCATTACATACCTCTAAAAGATAAGAATTATTTTGTAGGCTATTATCACATCTAAAATATCACATCTAAAATATAACTGTATAAAATCACATATCCTGTGATTTTACATTTCTTCAATTATTTCATAAAAAATATACTTTGAAATTGGCATATCTTTTAAGTCTTTTGTTTTAATTCTATAGGTTCTCCCCCCCCCCCTTCCTTTTTTACCCTTACTATATATTTGTTGAAGAAATCAGGTCATTTGTTTCCCAGTTTGGGTGTTCCTGATTATGTTCTGAGCTGTCATTTAACATGTTACTGTTTCCTGTTACTTTCTGTAAATTTGGTAGTTAGATCTAAAGGCAAAAAAAAAAAATCTTTTCTTTCTTTAAATATTTTATTTATTTTTGAGAGAGCACAAGAGAAGGAGACCGAGCACACAGGGAGAGGCAGAGGGAAAGGGAGAAGCAGACTCCCCACTGAGCAGGGATCACAATGTGGGACTTGATCCCAGGACTCTGAGACCCTGACCTAAGCCAGAGGCAGACACTTAACAGACTGAGCCACCCAGACACCCCCATTTTTTAAGTACTTCTAATGTTGTAGATTTCTTGGATCATGTGTGTTAGAAGGGACTTGAAGATTGAACATTGTAATACTGTGGTTATATATGCATAGTTAGAATACCGTAGTCATCTATTCTACATCCCTGATTTAGGGATGGTTTAGGAGAGGTTGTGGTTTATCTGAAATTCCACATCAATTGAGGATGCATTTGGAAGTAGAAATATCTTCCCCTTCTGAATCTTCTTTAAAGATTTATTTATTCATTTGAGAGAGACATAGAGCATGAGCAGAGAAGAGAGGGAGACACAGTTTCCCCACTGAGTAGGAAGCCTGATTCTGGGCTTAATCCCAGGACCCAGGGACCATGACCTGAGCCTTAGGCAGACCCCAACGACTGAGCTACTACCCTGGTGCCCTCCCGTCTTCTGAATGTTCAAGTCCTTTGTTGTGTTGCCACTTTAGAGTTTTTGTTTTTCAGACCTTCCATTCAGAGTATCATCCCCTGTGGAACCTCCCAGCTGTGACTGTGAATTCTTAAATTTGTCTTTTGTTCTTTCCACTTGAGCCCTATGCTGACTGTAATTCAGTTTATTAATCTGATAATACCTAAACTGTGTCAAAGTCCTCTTTTGCCACACCTTCCAATCTATGTGCCCTTCCCTAAAGTTTAATTGGAGAGCACTTTAGCCTGAGTAATAATTCCTTTACCGTAAGCAGAAGCATAGCCATGGCCCCCTTAAGCATGAGAGATATGTTTACTTTTGAAATTTTTTTTGACTTTTAGATTTTTTATTACAAAAGTAGAATAATTATTAAAAATTCCAATAGGAAGTAATACATTTGTTGAAAATTTAAAACATAAGTACCAAATGTACAATGATCCTCTCTTCTATCTCTTTCCTTCCTCAGTGATAACAATCATTAGGAGTTTGGTGTGTCTCATTCTAGACTTAACTATACAAATACAGTTTATATATTATATATTCTCTTACATGAAGTTTTGTTCTTTATTTTTTTAAAGATGTTATTTACTTATTCATGAGAGACACAGAGAGAGGTAGAGACACAGGCAGAGGGAGAAGCAGGCTCCATGCAGGGAGCCTGATGTGGGACTCGATCCCAGGACCCCGGGATCACACCCTGGGCCAAAGGCGGATGCTCAACCACTGAGCCACGTAGGCGTCCCCAAAGTTTTGTTCTTTAAAGACAATTCAAAATTTTGGACTTACATCACACAACTTACTTATGCAACATGGTCAGTATATTTTATAGAGAAGGTATTCTTCTTCTAGTTAGTGCTAGGTAGCTATAATTTTCATTTTTCCTTTAAGACATAGTTGTAAATCAGGAAAAACAAGTTAAGAGAGTGCCTACAAATACCAGGAAAATTTACAGATAAATTTTTTTGTATAAAGGTATGGAACAATAGTATCAAAAAAACTAAGTTATTCATGAATGCTATATAGCATGTGTTTTTTAGAAGTCTTAAAACAGTAGAATTTATATACCAAAAGACCTCAAAGGAAGAAATTTACATTTAATTAATTTGGTAAAATTAGCTCACTGTCAAAACTTGTTTAAAAAAAAAAACCTAAGAAAATATGAAAAATACAGAAAACGAGGAAAAAAAACCACACACAGTCTTTTTTTTTTCATGCACAGTCTTATAGTAAATGTTAATAGCCAAAATCAGAATTAAATAAAATATTCCTATTGTAGTCTTTTATCTAGCCTGTATTTCTTTCTTAAAATCCTTTTTTCCCAAATCAGGTCAGATTTTATAAGAAGGGCTAGTTTTCTCTGAGGTTCAAACTTTTTGAAATATAAAACTTTATTTAAACTAATTTTAAAAAGGATCCCAAATAACTGTAATGTACCAAGTAGAATTACTCTCTTCTTTTTACTGCCACTTGAGTCCTTTCCTTCTCTTACTCTAGTTCTTATACAAATGCCTTGACTTAGAGTGGACCTTAAAGATTGGCTCATTCAATACTTAGGAAAACAGATTTTACAGAACCCCTTAGTCCTATGGTATTGCTACTAGCCAATAGAACATTTTTAGTTAGTGGCACTGCAGCAACATAACTTATTTCAGAAGAATCTCCTAGTCCAGAGGAATCACCTCAGAGAAGCTATAAAAATGTGAACTCAAATGAGCGTCAGCTTTCTTTTTTTTTAATTTAGGAATAATAGATTGAAACAAAAAAAGTTACTTTATTTCTGAATTTCGTAAAAATTTTTAGTGAAGAGACTGTTGGAGAACACTTTGAGACACATTTTACTAAAAGCCTTTTTTTTTTTCCTGAGAGCACAAAATCTTCGTGAGGTAGGAAAAGTAGGATAGGAGGGGGGGGGGGAGAGAAATCTCCTATGTAGTAAACCTTTTGGCATAATTTCACAAGTAATAGCTAAGTTATTTGGTATGTTAAGTTTTCTTCTCAAAAGCTAGAATGTCTTACTAGCTAGCTCCTTGAAGGAAGGAAACAAGAGGCTGTTGGAGGGGATTAGGGAGATAAAACACTAATCAACTGTTCAGTTACTAAATTTTTTAATCTACAGAAGTCTGTAGTACATTTCTGATAATTAAGAACAGACTTTTAAACCCAATTTTAAATTAAAATTTTAATGAGAATTTTTATAATAAAACCATACACTCTTACTAGTATGTTCCTCCCATTTTTCTACATCAGAAATAAAAAGGGGCATTGTCCACATCCAGTATTTCCTTTTCACATTGCCGTATTACATACTTTGTTTCCCTTATATTTATCTTAAAATGGAAAAGAATGTTTCTTTTGTTTTAGTGTACTTGCCACTGATGTTATAGAAGCTGTATTGTGAGTGCTTTAAAATTCTCAAACCAGTTTTGTCTGTTGTACTTGGAGCTTAGTCATCATCATACGTAGCAGGACCTGATTAAGAAGGCTGTTCCGCCTCTAAGCCTTGCTAGATTGTAGCCACTAGCAACCGGGCTGCAATAATTTCCCTTTGATGACATCATTCACTGTGGAAGAACCCAGTTGCTTCAGTGAGTCGAACTACATACAGTTCTAACCCTCATCAAATATGGCATCTCCCTCGCTTGCTGCAGCAGGGGTGGAAGAAATGCCAGTTTTTTTTTAAGCTAGTGAGCTTTTCTTTTTCATCTTCTTTTTAAAAATTCTAATCATGGATGCTGCTTCTGATCCCTATTTGCCTTATGACGGGGGAGGAGACTGTATTCCCTTGAGGGAATTACATAAAAGAGGTAATACCATCCCCTTGCTGTGAATCCTCTGTTGGTATGTTTTGCATGTGGCTGGGCGGTTCTGTAGTTTAAAACAGGTTCTGGATTGTCCTTTAAATATTGCAGTATGTTGTTTAGTTGCCCTATAATGTTTTAAGGGGCAAATGCCGCCTTCTGGATGGCTCCGTAGTCGTCCCTGATTGTTTTCTCTGTGCAGATTAGTACTGCTTCAGATCACATCGGACTTGGACTCGTACTCTGACTCCATCTTCTATGTGAAAATCCTCTTGCTGTTTAACTGCGAAAATGAATTAATCTGCTTTTACAGCTAACTAGTGTCGTGTTAGCACCTAAAAAGTAATGTTTTTTAAAAACTTAACGTGTTTCCTTTCATTTACACAGAGAAATCAAGTATGTGTCTGTGCACCTGTGTGTTTCAACTGCTGCCAGTTCCTATGTAGCTTTTGCCACCACGAAGTAAATTTATAGTAAAAGCTCTCTGTCTACATTTTAGAACACTTGAAGATGGCAATAAAGATGAACAAATTCTTAAATTATTTTTTTCATTTAATATCTATTTCAGCTGATTAACATTAACTACATTGTCTCCTACAGGTATTTTATGAAAACTGATACGAGTAAAACATTTAGGGTAATTTTTACACGCCAGAAAAAATAATACTCCGTAGTTTGTAAAAACTGGAAAAGCACCGGCATTCATGTAAATCTTTTGGAAGGCACTGCCTGGGTCTTCATAAAACTGATTACTTGTTAATAGAACTGTCCTTTTAAAATTTTTCTTAAAATAATCTAAAAATAGACTAGTTGGTAGTTCTAGAGAAACAATTGAACATTAAGAAAAATCTCAACTAGATGATTTCATTTATGAGCCACATTAATTTGAATTACAGCATGATATTGTAAACTCATTTTATGGTTCAACCCAAACTTTGGTTTATGAAACAAATAAGGAAGTCATGAGCATATTTAGCTGATTTATTTAAAATATAGTTTGTATTCTGATAACTTTTTTTTTTAGTAGTAAGTTCTGTTAGGATTAGAAAATGTTAAGGTATTCAGCAGATATTTACTGGTTGCATTATGTCTGTTGGACACAATTTAGGCTCTGAGCAGTTGTAACATTGGTTATCCTGTAGTATTCTGTTGTTTGTAAAAGCTTTTCAGATTTTGAGAAAAACTATACGAAGATCATGTTAACATATAGTGTACTTTTTCTTACAGAGTTTTTCTCAATAAAAATTTTCTATATAAGTATGTATACATATTGTTTTAAACATTTGGGGAAATATTTAAAAGCATAAAGAAGAAAATAAAAATTTCTCATTATCTTACCATTTGGGTTTTTTTGGTTTGTCTTTTAATTTTCCAATTTTTAATGTGTTCATAAACTCTCCTTTTTCCTATGTTTTCATCACTCCTTTTCTGGTAAGGATTTCTTTAAATAGGAAGCAATGTGAATGAATGGTGACTGTTCAAATGTCACAGTATTTGCTAATCAGTAATTAAACTGTAAAACAAGACAAACTGTGTTTTCTCTGAGCTATTACAACATCTGTTTCTTGATGGTGATAAACCAGAAAACCTGGGCTTGGGAAATTTAAATTCTCAGTGTTGGGCTTGACAGTCTTTGAACTTAATATGGACTCGATCTCTATGAGATATGCAAATAATAAGAAGCCAAAGCTTATGTGAGAGTAAGGCATGGTTATTACTAAAACGTAAGCTTTTTGTTTCCCTTATATTTTCATGAATAGTATTTTAGGAATCTTGCTTAAGGTCTAAATCAGGCACATTCTTAGCAGCCCAGATAGGTTCCTTATCCCTTGATGAGACTTACTGTAATATAAGCCAACGTTATTTGAAAGTAACATTGTGTCTTTGTAGTACAGATCAGTCAGTTATTAGGCCCACTTGACGTACTGTGGTAGGTATCCTGACATCTATGGATAAGAGGTTATTTGTTTTCCGTAATGTATGACCTATTGTAGCCATGGGTCAACACAAAGGAACTGGAGATGTAGAAACAAGTAGCTAGCATAAATCAAGAAAACTGAATCAGCTTTCTTATGAGGATGAAATTACCATGACTAGAAAGATTTCTTTAGGCTGATGAAGAATGAAGAGGCAGGTATTCAAAATGTAAAATTGTAAAGGGTATCAACAAAGTAGACATGAATCTGTTACTGAATCTCTGAATGCTAGAGTTAGGGATTACCTTTGTGGAGTAAATAAAATTCAGTTCTATTTTTCAAAGTGAGATGGTAAATGATGAAGCTTTCTACTTAAGTTGATAATATAGAGAAGACTGGAAATGTAAGTAGATTAAACATAGAATTAGTTAATATGTCGTTAGATTAGAAATTAAGAAATGCCTTAAAATGCCTTTTAGAAATAGCTATGTCTGACGTAAATTTCCGATACAGAAACTATCAAGCTTTTTCATAAAATGTGTGTTCCATTTTTATAAGGAAAAGAATAAAAAACGTGGTTAATTTGGATGTTAGCTTTAATACTTTGACTTTTTCTTAATTTGTTCATGAAGGTCAAGCAGTTTGGGGAGTTGAATTCTTTTCTTCTATCAGGCCTTTCTTTTACTCCATGAGGGCCCTTTAAAAATTATTGAAGATTAAATATTTCATTCAAGTATTTACTGAGTTCTTGTATGGAAAAGGTCCTATTAGGTGCTGTGGAGAATGATGGTGGTAGTAATAGTAATATTAATAATAGCTAATATTTAGTATAGAATTTACTGTTTGCCAGATACTTTTGTAAGTGCTTTGGTATATTCATTCATGTGTAACAAATCATTTAATCCTCCTCACAGACTTGTGACTTAGGTCCTGTTAGAATCCCCATTTTCCTATTGACAGAACTGAGGTAAAGAAATCATGAAGGGAAGTTAGGATTCAATCCAAATGATTTGGCTCATGCTCCAGTTATGGTGAAATAGTCCCTCTCACTCTGTATATCCATGCTAATTCGTGGCATTTGGAGCCTGGCAGGGGCATTAGAAAGCTTCCCAAGTTTAAAAACAAAGAAACAAAGCCCAAGGAAGTTAATAAGTTTCTATTGAGTGGTATAGAGTGCCTGGTCTGTGGGATTTTAGGGGAGGAAGAGATCAGTCTCCTTTTGATGAGTGCTGTCGAAGTAGGCCAAGGTTTCAAGTACACAAGGGAATTTGATAGGACATTCCTAGTAGAGAGAGGATAGAATGAGTAAATGCTCTGATGGGAGTAAATGCCTAATATGTGGTTTCCTGATTAGTTTTGCTTATCCATGGGGCTATTCAGGGGCAGTATAGCTAGGCAGAAGAGTGCCAGATCCTAGAGGAGTTTGAATACCAGACCAATTATGGTCTTAAAGAACAAAAAGTGGGGGCTTCCTAATGAGATAAACTTTTGGGGTCTTAAGTTTCCCTGAAGTCGTTCTTGATATTCATTAGCTCAGAAATGTATTTGGGTAAAGTATATATTTTTTAATTTTATTTATTTTTTCATGAAAGACAGAGGGGGCGGGGCAGAGGGAGAAGCAGGTTCCACGCAGGGAGCCCGACACCGGACTTGATCCCAGGTCTCCAGGATCAGGCCCTGGGCTGAAGGTGGCGCTAAACTGCTGAGCCACCCAGGCTGCCGCTTTTGTTACTAGTATAATAGATGAACTTGTTCATTTTTATCTCCTCAAAAAAAGTATCATTAGCATTTTTTGCACATTATTTGGAAATCCAGGTGTTAGATGATATTTTTACTGCCAAAGGGACGTTCTGTAGGCTCTTTGTAAAATGATGTTAGGATGCAGGTCCTTACTGTACTTCCATTACCTCTTTTTGCCAATTAGAAAAATTTTAAATCTCTTCTTACAAATTTATTCATATAAGTATAAATTAAAAAATATATTATTTATTTTATGTCAGGAACTCTTTGTATTCTAAAACAATAGTATAAAAACAAAGCCTGTGTTTAAATTTATTTTGCTCACAGTATCGGAACTTAAAACCTTCACAAAAATCTGGTTCATATTACTATCTCTAGCTCTATTTTCTAAAAATAACAGGCATTTTACTATGATTATTTTTTTTTAATTTTTATTTATTTATGATAGTCACACAGGGAGAGAGAGAGAGGCAGAGACACAGGCAGAGGGAGAAGCAGGCTCCATGCACCGGGAGCCTGACGTGGGATTCGATCCCGGGTCTCCAGGATCGCGCCCTGGGCCAAAGGCAGGTGCCAAACCGCTGCGCCACCCAGGGATCCCTTTTTTTTTTTTTTTTTAATTTTTATTTATCTATGATTATTTTTTTATCTTATGGCTTGTCATTAATTCAGAAATGCTTTGTGTATCAAGATTTCAAAATGTGAGCTAATTTTGGCCATTTGCCTGCCATTGAGATCTCTGCTTTGTGACTACACAAAGCCACAGGAGACTGGTGGCTTAAATTATATTTGAAAGTTTTGTTTTTGTTTTTAAATAAGCATATGTTTAATTTATACTGTTAGGAGTCCATTAAAACCTTAATTAAATCAAAAATATTTCTTTCAGTTTATTCCTCTTGCCACTCAAGAAAGCAAATTTCTTAAGTCTTTTATTCATATAATACACACATTATCTTACATTTCAGAGATAACAAATGAACATGGAATTTGTTTCCAGTTATACAGGTGTCTTTATATCCACTTTATTATCTCTACCTAAGGATGTGGCTTTTTATTTTGGGATGGCAACGGAACAGAGAAGAAAACAGTGAATTGGGTAATGGACTCAGCATTGCTATTGACTGCCTGTATATCTCTGGTCAACTTCTTTGGAATTTGGTTTTAATTTCCAAGTCTTTATAGTTTAAATCTTAGTTAAATATGACTGTGGATGGCAGAACAAATTTCAAGAGCATATAGTTTCTTCATTTATCCAGTGGACATTTAATTGTCCACCTACTAAGAACTTTGCACTGTGCTTGCCATTAACCTTTTTAATCTTTCATTTGGGAGCCTGTTAACATTCTGGAACTTCCACTATCAACTTACATTTACTTTCCCCTCCCTCACCAGGATGATCATTTCTTATCAGGTCACAGAGGGAAGAAAAAAAAAAAAGCACAATGGGGACTAGACTTCCTGTAATATAGAGAAGAAACTGAGTAGTCAGAATATGTAGAATTTTGGGTTACTGGCTGCCTTTTTTTTTTCATAATTAAAAAAAAAGTGTGTGTGGTGTGTCTGTGATAGGATAGTAGTCTGCATTATGATTTTAAGTGCCAAGGATCACAGCTCTTGTATCTTTTGAAATGGACTCTAGAAGTAGTTAAGAACTAGTCTTAGTAAATAAATGCATACCTACTTTTTCATCCCAGCCTAGTATTTGGCTCTTCCCCTTGGAGAAAAGACTTAGGC
This sequence comes from Nyctereutes procyonoides, assembly GCF_905146905.1. Taxonomy (NCBI): domain Eukaryota; kingdom Metazoa; phylum Chordata; class Mammalia; order Carnivora; family Canidae; genus Nyctereutes; species Nyctereutes procyonoides. The sequence continues at coordinate 5,198,203 of NW_026575119.1, forward strand.
TGCTGAACATGTGTGACTGTGAAATTTACTAATAAGTTCAGTTCAAGGTGTAACAGTAGTTTTTTCCCCCCAGTGTTTTTTTGTTTTTGTTTTTGTTTTTTAGTTCAGTTTGGCAAGTATATATTGTGGGCCAAGTGGGTGGGAATATAAAGGTTTTTTTGTGGAAAAGCAGATAATTTTATTAATGTCTATATTTTAGTTCAGTGTTTGTCAAATTGCAGATTTTAATGTGTTGGTCATGAAATCAACTGGGTTGTGACTAGTATCAAAAAAAAAAGAGAAAGAAAATAGTAAAGTATGACTGTATTTGCCAGAAAGTAAGTATACTAAACTTTGGTTTTATTTAGGTACATGTCTGTATACCTTTCTCACTATTTAGTGAGAAATGTTTCTTGCTATGGGCCACAGTCACAAAAGTTTGAAAACCAGTTTCTAAGTATACACATGGAGGGGCAGTTAGCTCTCCCTGGGGTAAAGTAAGATTCTTATGGCCCAAAATGAATCTGTAACAACCTGATGCTGAAAATGGAATAGCTTTATTGTCACAGGCCTGCTACAGCATAGAACATGAGTGCTGGTAGCAAAGCGGTGCCCATGACTACTATTGCCATAATTTTTCATTACAGCATTTTAAATAATATAGGACAAGATTGGAACCAAAGGCAAAGAGGGATGATAACGGTGAAGGGTAGGATTGTATTAATCGTCTGAAAAGTGCCTGTGCACAGGTGTTTTGGGAGAAGGCACTACCTAAGAGTTCTTAGACCCACTAGGAGAGAGGAGTGTCCACATATCTTACAGTATACGTATGCAGGCAGACTAACCATGAAATTATTTTTTAATCAGTATTCCATAGTGGTAAGATATGCCTTTAGAATCATACTGCTTGAATTTGAATTAACTCCTTAGTAGATGTGTGACCTTAACTCTTTGGGTTTTGTTTTTCTAATTTATGAAATGGAGTAATACCTATTTCATGGGGTTGTTGTGAGGATTAAATGAGCTAATATATATAAAGTGCCAAAAACAATTTAGATAATGTTTTATTGTTGTTAGATACCAGATAGATAGCAGTATCTGGCTTCTATAGAGGTAGGAAAGAATTTTTAAAATTCTGATCTAGTCTAGTTTATTCGTTATTTCTTTTGTCACTTGTGCTTTGGTGTTTTATTTGCAAAACCATTGCCTAACCCAAGGTCATAAACATTTACTCTTCTGTTTCCTTTTAAGAGTTTTCTAGTTTTAGTTAGCCCTTGCATTTAGATCTGTGATCCATTTTGAGTTATTTTTTATGTATAGTGTGAGGTACAGGTCCAGCTTTATTTTGCATGTGGATAGCCAGTTGTCCCAGCATCATTTGTTGAAAAGACAAACTCTTTTTTTGTTTAGATTATAGATATTGGTAAATGAGTTTCTGTTTACATAGGTATGTATGAATTCATACCTACTTTTGTACTTAACTGCCTATAGAAGCATTTTTCATAATAGCTAAAAGGAGAAAACAATCTAAATGTCCATCAGTGGTTTAATGGAATATTATGGAATATCCATTAATGCGATATCTACTGATACATGTTGTAACATGGATGAACTTTGAATACATACTAAATAAAAGAACCCAAATACAAAAAACTATGTATTTCCGATTCCATTTATATAAAATGGCAAATAGGCAAATCCATGTAGGCAGAAAGTAGATTAGTAGTTGCTGAGGACTGGGAAGTTGAAGGTATATAAAATTCTACATCTGGAGAAAAAAATAAAGTTCTTTATCAATAAAATTGTTTTTGCAAGAAAAACTACAACCCAGTTAACAGCTCATTGATTAATTTTTCCTGCTTACTGAGGTGTTTTAGTGTTGATAATACTTGAACTATGAAATAATGTTAGTGTTTTCTAATTACAAAATGTCCGTTTCATGGAAAGATTGGTTATTGACCATAGATTTTAGAAATCTGTTTGTGTCCATGCCAGTTGGGCATAATGAATTAAATGATATTTTTAAAAAACTACAGGATTTTTAATATACAATTGTAGAAGAGCTCATCATTCAAATTTGTAAGGTATTTTTCCCCTTTCTGTGTCTTTTTGTGAATCTTTGGGTTAAGAGTAATGCCATATGAGGGATCCCTGGGTGGCGCAGCGGTTTGGCACCTGCCTTTGGCCCAGGGCGCGATCCTGGAGACCCCGGATCGAGTCCCACGTCGGGCTCCTGGTGCGTGGAGCCTGCTTCTCCCTCTGCCTGTGTCTCTGTGTCTCTGCCTCTCTCTCACTCTCATAAATAAATAAAAATTAAAATTAAAAAAAAAGGGTAATGCCATACGAATAATGCAGCCTGGTGCAGTTTTAAATACCAGAATATTTGAGCAGAAACACTACGTCATGCTTATTGAATTCTTGTTTGTCAGATTATCATTAGATATTTCACATGATATATCTTCAGTTTACACATCGTACTCTAAAAGTGGGTGAAAAAAACCCAGGTACCTCTAAGAGGTTTGTAAGTAAGTTGTGAGGGATACAGTTAAATAGAGTTAAATAGCTACTAAATGGCAGAGCTGGAGAATGACTTTAGGCCTGATCTCCAAGCTCATTAAGGTCATGGAATTTCTCTACTAGGTTACTCTGAAAAGAAGGCAGCCTTTTTTTATTCTCCCAGCCATTGTGTAGTAGAAGGGTAATCACTGGCATCTGATAGGACTCCAGAAAAGTTTTTCATTTTTTTCTTAAATTTGGGAACTACTTTCAGATTATACTTTCTTACAGTCCAAGTAGTAGGAACTATCCTATATCCTTTTGAAGTTAAGTCATTGACATTAACAGACTCCAGTGTCTTTGTATCACAGTGTTCAAGATTTACATTTCTAGAAGAGGATTTGATCAGTCTAGCTTGGATCATGTGCCTTTTTCTTAGCTGGGGAGGGGAGGATACCTTGATCAGTGTTTTCCACAAGACTATGCAATGAAGGAAAGAAGCTTCCTAAAAATAATTGGGTTCTATCACAGAAAGAAAGGGAAGGGGTTTCTAGGTGGGTAGAAACAATAAGGGAGTATTATACAAAGAAAAATCCTAATCTGAGGACAGCTGCTGGTTAATGTGGTCATTTTAAATTTGGAGATACACCTGGTTATTGATATTTACTATCTGGGTACCTGTTTAAGGAAAATGTTAACAAGAAAAAAGTTAAAAATTTAAAAACTAAAGAGGATGACTAATTAGGCTCACATATGTTTATTGCATGTACTGTTTGTAATGTAAACTAACCTGGAAGTTTAAATTACAGTAGGTCACAGCAGTTAAAGTAATCTGAAGTATATCGAAAATGATGTGCATATGTACTCAATGATATAAGATAGTTTTTAGAAAGTATGCTTAGTAATAAAGGGCTTGTAAATAAGTGTGGCTAGAATGATCTCATCTGTATTGTTTTCGTTATAGGAGAATGTTAAAGGCTGAAGCCACTTGCCAGTTTAATTATCATAACTCTTGTTTACTCAGTTCCCCTCCTTGCTTCCCAGCAAACTTCGTGTAGTTATGTAGGATTGGTTCTTCATCTAGTCTTTTTTCAGTCCATGTCTTATTGCAGAAAGTCAAAGCCATTGTATTTAAAGCCTTTTGAAACCTAGAAACCTATCCCTTATAACTCCAAGGTACTGGCTTTTAAAATTTTCCCTTTTCTAATGGATTTTAAAAACCTAACTATGAAACTCGGAAGCCATATTAATGGCTCTTGTTTTCTGTGTTCTGTTGCGTTCTCTTTTCCTGTGGCAATTGATGCCTCACCGAATTAATAGGAGAAAAATGTGGAGAGGACAAGGAAATAGTATTGGGTAAGGAACCTTGATTAGTATTTTCAGAAGGTATTCTGGTGCACCTCTACTACTGTCTTCACAGATAAGTAAATGCAAGCTGTATGTGCCTTGAGAAATGGGAAGGCCAGGGTAGGTAAATCATGTCATTTTGTGTTAACAAAGTGCGACTATAAGAAGAGCATTTCCTAAGGACAAAGGCGCAATCAGGGAAGGATTGCCTACCTTTATTTCATTGTCATTTTCATTCTTTGTCTTATAGATTCCCTTCCAGATATCAGTTTTAGAAAAGGTAAATTATAATTTTCAAATTAACCAACCATTGAAGTATTATTTTAGGCAAGAGAGAGATCTACTTTATATACATATTCATGAATGTATATACTTTAATTTGTGCTTGTGGTATTAAAAGATATATGCTTCATACATAAGATGAAGTTGAGAGGTGAAGCTAGATAACTTGTACTATTCATAAAAATTTTGTTAACACAATTATTTGTATTTATCTCATTTTAATATATGTAAGTTAAACTTTATAAAAGCTAGGTTGCAGTGAACTATACACAGAGATGATACATAAGGTGTTCCTGAGGATGTGGAACCCTCTTGCACTGTTGGTGGTAATGTAAGATGGTGCACCCACTCTGGAAAACAGTATGGAGATTCCTCAGAAGGTTGAAAATAGAGCTACCCTATGCTCCAGCAATTGCACTACTGGGTATTTACCCCAAAGATGCAAGTGTAGTGATCCAAAGGAGCACCTGCACCACAATGTTTATAGCAGCAGTGTCCACAATAGCCAGACTGTGGAGAGAGCCCGGATGTCCATTGACAGATGAATGGATGAAGATGTGGTATATATATAATGGAATATTATTCTGCCATCAAAAATGAAATCTTGCCAATTGCAATGACGTGGATGGAACTAGAGGATATTATGCAAAGCGAAATAAGTAAATCAGAGAAAGACAATGATCATATGCTCTTACTCATGTGAAATTTAAGAAACAAAACAGGATCATAGTGGAAGAGAAGAAAAAATAAAACAAGATGAAATCAGAGAGGGAGACAAACCATGAGACTCTTAATCATAGGAAACAAACTGCTGGATAGGAAACAAGCCAGCTGAATCAGAAATCTGTTGCATTCTATAGACTAATAAAAAATCAGAAAAAATTAAGAAAAAGCAGATTTCTGTGTATTGATTTTTTTATCCTGCAGATTTGCTGAATTCATTTATTACTTCTGATAGTTTCTTGGTAGAGTCTTTAGGGTTTTCTGTATATAGTATTATGTCACCTGTAAATAATGACAGTTTTATATCTTCCTTGTCTGATTGTTGTTGTTAGATCTTCCAGTAATGTGTTGAATAAAAATGATAAGCACAGTCTTGTTCCTGATCTTAGTGGGAAAGCTTTTAGCTTTTCACCATGACGTATGATGTGGTTTTGTCCCATATTGAGTATATTCCCCCCTGTCCCCACTTTGTTGAGTTTTTATTATAAACAAATATTGAATTTTGTCAAATGCTTTTTCTGCATCTATTGAGATGATCATATGATTTTTCTCCATTTTGTTAATGTGGTGCATCACATTGATTTGTGGATATTGATCCATCTTTGCATCCCTGTAATAAAGTCTACTTGATCATGGTGAATCATGCTTATAATGTATTTTTGAATTTGGTGTCCTAATATTTTGTTGGGGTTTTTTTGCATCTATGGTTACCAGAGATATTGGTCTGTAATTTTCTTGTTTTGTAGTGTTTTTGTCTGGCTTTGATATCAGGATAATTTAGGCCTCCTAGAATGGAAGCACTGAAAGCTTTCCTTTCTTTTCTATTTTTCAGGATAGATTGAGAAGGACACTTTCTCATTATCTTTAAATAAAAATGATTTACATTTCTAAATATGAAATTGCTCTGGCATTAGGACTTAACTGCCTCCTGAACTATAGGGTTTAGGTGTCTCTGCACTATTGACTCCCCAGTACTCTTGATGCACGTGTTAGGCATGTCCTCCTCTGTTGGAAGTCCTTGTGACAACTTCAGGGGCTTGATTCTTATCAAATGTTTAACCACTTTCAGAAAGTTTTTTCATTCACTGAAAGGATATTTTTGTGAATTTGAGGAGTATGTTCTTTTTTAACTCAAGCATCTTTATTATATCTTTTTCCCAATATGGACATCTTTTTTTAATTTTAATTTTTTAAGATTTTATTTATTCATGAGAGACACACAGAAAGAGGCAGAGACACATACAGAGGGAGAAGCAAGCTCCCCTGCAGGGAGCCCAATGTGGGGCTCCCTAGGACCTCGGAATCACGACCTGAGCCAAAGGCAGACTCAACCACTGAGCCACCCAGGCGCCCCCTCTTTTTTTTTTTTTTTTTTTAAGATTTTATTCATTCTGTTGAGAGAATAGGAGCATGTACAAGCAAGGGGAGAGAGACTTGGAGATTCCCTGCTGAGCAGGGAGCCTGATACCAGGCCTGATCCTAGGACCCTGATCTATGATCTGAGCTCAAGGGAGCTACCCAGGTGCCCCAGCAATTTGGACATCTCTTTGTACTTTTTTATTCTGGTAACAACCTGCAACCTATGGGGAGGGTACTGTGGATCCCCCACCATATTTTTCATGATCCAGATGAGGGCTGAAACACTTTATCTGGAATTCTGGGAAAATTTGTAATGAATCCAGTCTGTACAACTCACACCTTTTGTCACAATTTGTAATCTGTCTGGGGGCCTCTGAACTATTGAGTGCAAAATCCCTGCCAAGAGTGTGGTGACTTCAGAGGCTATGAGAAATAGAAAATAGATCCGTGAGTCAAATGTCTCTTGTAAATGGACGGGTTCCCACTTCTGTATTATTAAAAAATGAGAGAAAGCAGAGCAGAGGACAGACCACTAAATGTGACACTCTGCAAGTACAAATTTTAAATTAAAAAAAAATGTTAATTGATTTCACATTCAGTATGATATCTTTCAGTTTCTGGTAATAGCCCTGTACAATGAGTAACGAACGTGGTAAAAGGAGAGAAATTAAAGCCAAATTGAAATGTCTCCCTTTCTCTTCCTGGGGATTCCATTTAATTATGTATATCAGAGCCAAAGAAATACTCTAATCATTTGTCTCAGCAAAAAGTTTTTACTTTCATACCAAAATCTTCCCTGGTTACTGTCCAAGCCAGTTGGGTAACAGGAGTTGCAAGAATGCCCCAGATTTCCTTTAGAAATAATTTGGAGGGGAAACTGTGACTCTGTTTCTGTGGGCTCCCCTAAAACCAAAAACACCAGTTAGTATTTCTCCCTATAATACTGGGGAGAATACTTTTCAAACACTGTTGCTCTGTATGTAGAAGCAAATAGAGATAAAGGGACACACTGACCTACAAACAGTCTGTTGAAGACACAAACTGCTCTGGTTAATTCTCATGCTAACATGTTCTGTAGCAGCCACAGAAGTTTAAGGGACACAACCTGAAAGCCCCAAAGCACAAAACATTGGTTCACAGGGTCCTCTGGTTTAAAAAATTTGAATCCTTTATTTCTGGTTTTCAGGTATTTTGAATTGCTGCATAGTTTTGTAAATTAGATGTGAAAGTAGTTTCTGCAGAGTATTTGAAAATCATTAAAGACAAGACCCATAGTTAATGTAAATATTGTTTATTTTGTTGCTGTACTTTTTGCTACCTCATAAAAACAAGTGTCTACTTTTCTATTTCCTGGCTTATGTCTGTTAGAGTAATACATGCTCCATTTGCTTATCATCTTTGTGGTGCAAACAACTTGACAATTCTTATCATGAGGCTGGTGACATATTGTGTGGATATATGTTAAGTAGTATAGAAATTTTGCTTTTTATTTATGTTTGAAAAGATTTTATTTTCATGAGAAAGCAGAGAGAGAAAAGCAGAGGTATAGGCAGGGGGAGAAGCAGGCTCACTGCAGGGAGCTGATGTGGGACTTGATCCCAGGGAGGCCCTGGGACCATGACCCGAGCCAAAGGCAGACGCTCAACCACTGAAACACTCAGGCACCCTGCTTTTTATTTTTTGAATAAAAGAGTAATAATTAAGATCAACAGCCCATGTTTCTCTAACTCTACCCAAATAAAACCAACAAGAGGTGGGGGGAGTTGGAGGTTCTCAAAATATATCATAGTAGACTTTTAAAAAATTTTTCTTTTAATTTCAGGCTTAGAGATGTTGAAAATAGTGAAAAGAGTCCTATATACACTTCACTCAGGTTTCTGAAATGTTAACATTTTACCACGTTTGTTTTTTCTTATTCTTTCTTTCACTGTTATATATGCTCTTCTCTGACATAAATTATTTTGTGTATATATATATATATATATAATACATAAAATAAATGTGCATGTATATATAAATACTTTAGTGTGTATTCCCTTGTGAATGGACATTCCCTTATATGAAATCAGAAAACTGATATTGATTGACATTCCCAAATCAGAAAACTGTTGATATGTATTATTATCTGATCTACAGACTGCTTACAAATTTTTCAGTTATTTTACTCTGTCTTTTAATGTAAACCCCCAAAAAACCACAACCCATTTTTTTTCCTGTTCCACATTCTAATAATCCAGAAGCATGATTATATTTATTTGTCATATCTTTTGAGTCTCCTATAGCTTTAGAACAGTTCCTCAGTTATTTGTCTTTCATGACTTTGACATTTTTTGAAGAATGTAAGCCATTTATTTTGTAGAATTTCCCTCAATTTGTGTTTATCTTGTTTTTCCTTTTAAGATTCAGTTTATGCATTTTTGGCCAGAAGTGATGTTATCATATCAGAAGGCTATAGAGGCTTTTGATATGTCCTGCAAAAAGATTTTTTAAATTGCCAATTTTAATATTATCACGTGGAAAGCAGAGTCAGAGATTCTCAAATTTATCAAGACATTATAAGTACTCACTGTTTATTCTCTGTAGTTTTTTTCTTAAGAAAATTTCTGGTCTTTCAGCCAGCTTTTACCAAGTGGAAATTGCTGAGTAAAATCAGGGCAGAGAGAGGAAGAAAGAGCTAGTGTAAAAAGTATAAAGTTGTTTTATGTAAATCAACATGGGCTATTGCAGGGATTGGCCTTTTAAACCCTCGGCCAAGAATGATAAATTATTCATTCCTGGAGTACATCTGCCAAAACGCTGAGATCAATATACTCTTCTTTTAGAAGTTTTATACTTTCCAAGGCAAATATTCAACTGTATTAAATAGGAAAGGAAGAGAGAACCCTGTTTGATCTGGTGGAAGTAAATAGACATTGTTTATTAATACAATATTCAATATTACATTGAGTCAGGGATGTTTTTGTTACCTTTGCACATCTCTCTCTTTTTTTTTTAAAGACTATTTATTCATGAGAGACACAGATAGGCAGAGGGAGAAGCAGGCTCCCTGCAGGGAGCCCAATACGAGACTTGATCCCAGGACCCTGTAATCATGACCTGAGCCAAAGGCAGACGCTCAACCACTGAGCCACCCAGGTGCTCTACCTGTGTATCTCTTATATATCTAGCAGAGTGCCATTAAGTAGAAAATTCCTAGTAAATATATTCAGTTGAGTTTGGTTCGTGCTCTAGAGACTTTAGATCAGGGTTTGAGGGACGCCTGGTGGCTCAGTGGTTGAGTGTCTGCCTTCAGCTCAGGGCGTGATCCTGGAGTCCCAGAATCAAGTCCCACATCGGGCTTCCTGCATGGAGCCTGCTTCTTCCTCTGCCTAAGTCTTTGCCTCTCTCTCTCTCTCTCTCTCTATGTCTCTCATGAATAAATGAATAAAATCTTTAAAAAGGAAAAGATCAGGGGTTGAGCCAAATGCTGCTGTTCACCTGTTTTGTAAATAAAGTATTATTAAAACATAGCCATCCCTATTCATTATATATTATCTGTGATTCTCTTTGTGTTACTATGGCAGAGTTGTGTTATTGTGACTGTGTGGCCTCCAGAGCCTAATGTATTTGCTCTCTGGCTCTTTTGCTGACTCTTCTTTTGGATTATGATCACTTTGACATTAATTTGTTTTTGTTTTCCTTCTAGAGCACACAGTAAGATGTTTCACCACACTGTGTATAACTTACGGATTTATGCAGTTGTAAGTGCGAGAAAAATGGAAGTGGACTTTGCTAGGTTAGGGAATGTTTGTGTATATAAATTTTGGTAGCTTTGACTTCCCAAAGGAGTTATACCAGTTTATACTTAAAACTAATTTTGTGGTAAGCTTTCCTTCCCCATGACTTTGCCAATTCAGTGCATTAATTGTTTAATCTTTATCCATCTGATAGAGGGAAATGATACGTATGTTTGATAGGCATTTCTCTTTTTTGTATTGTATTGAACTTTTTAAGAGCCATTTATGTTAGGTTGAACTTTTAAAATTTAATTCTTTTTTGTGAATTGTCTTTCAGCATCCTTTCTGATACCTTAAATTCTCTTAAAAGTATATAGTGGGCACATTTCAAGAGGATGTGTGATATGAAATATCAGTGAAAGAAATTTTCCTACAGGGCAAAAACAAAAAACCCCAATACTACAATTCTAAGTATATCCTTTCTATAGATGAAATTGAATTATGTTTTTTGCCAGATGAAAGCATTAATTTTCAACTTATCAATCTTCTGTAAGTCATTACCTAACTTTATAGAGTTTATGTCCTAATCAATAGAAAATAATAAATCAAAGCCTTCTTCCTCAGAGCAAAAGATGACTACGAGGCAGGCTTATTTTTGATACTCTAGTCTGAGTTTGAAAGGACATACCACGGTCTTTTGCCTTATTTCCAAGTTTTAGATAATTTTTCTTGATAATTTTTCTTCCCCTATTTTATTACATTTCAAGTGATACCATTTCTTTATGAATTACCAGTGAACTTCTAAGGTTACCTAATTCACCATTGTGTCTCATAAAATGTACTTACTGTTCTTTTTTGCTTTATAGGAACTCACTATACAATGACAAATGGAGGCAGCATTAACAGTTCTACCCACTTACTGGATCTTTTGGATGAACCAATTCCGGGTGTTGGTACATATGATGATTTCCATACTATTGATTGGGTGCGAGAGAAATGTAAAGACCGAGAGAGGCATAGACGGGTAAGTATTTTCAATAATTTTTTAGTGTAGTGTATAACTAGATCAACTAGATCACTTAATAACATATCTTTGCCATTGACCTCCGGCAGCCAAAATACTTACTATACATTAAAGTACATTGAGGTAAATTTCTACATTTTACAAGTAATACATGTTTTTTCTCTATATATGTATTTTTTTAAAAGATTTTATTTATTTATTCATGAGAGACAAGGGGTGGTGGTGGGGGGTGTGTGGCAGAGACACAGGTAGAGGGAGAAGCAGGCTCCATGCAGGGAGCCTGACGCAGGACTCAATCAATCCCGGGACTCCGATGCAGGACTCAATCCTGGGACTCCAGAATCATACCCTGGGCCAAAGGCAGGCGTTAAACCGCTGAGCCACTCAGGATCCCCTTTATGTGTAATTTTTTTTAAAAGTTTACTTATACCCCTGGAAAGGACTTGAGGTAGCTTAAAATCAAGGAAGAATATAATAAGACAAGAAGGAAAGACTGGGAAAACACAGCATAAAATCAAGGTGTAGAAGTCAGCATGATTTTTGGCTTTGAACAGCATAGGAGCTCCAGCAAAAGAAGAAACTTGTTATATGATTCTTATGGCGAAAGAAGAAACACGGAGGGATAGTTTCGTGGGGTCTTACTGTTTTCTTTTAGCTCCTTTCTCAGTTTTAAATGCTGATATTTCTCAAATTGAGTTCTGTAAAGGGCATGTTAAGTGTTGTAATGAATTACTAATCAAAAAAGTATTACTTATATTGCAATAATATTTCTAGTGGCTTTTATAGCAAATGTATATTTCAGCTATGTCTTGGGCTAAGGAGTTGGGCTAAAATTTCTTTCGAAATAAATTGTTCTGGGATGCCTGGGTGACTTAGCAGTTGAACATCTGCCTTTGGCTCAGGGCGTGATCCCAGAGTCCCGGGATTGAGTCCCACATTGGGCTCCCTGCATGGAGCCTGCTTCTCCCTCTGCCTATCTCTCTGTCTCTCTCTGTGAGTCTCTCATGAATAAATAAATAAAATCTTCAAAAAGAAAAAAAAAAAAACTTGTTCCATTTGTAACAAAAAATAAATTCCTGCTAAATTAAAATAAATAAAAATTTTAAAATTAAATCAATATTTTATCCATTAAATAAAAAACATTTAAAATAAGAATGGCTTCTAAACAGTACAACTTGTGGGTTGTGACTTACTGATACAATGTAGTCCAAAAATAAATTTTAAAAAATAGAAAAGGAATCTCTTTGAAAAATAAATTTCCAAATTCTCAAAGGCTTGTTATAACTTTGAGGTCTGAAATTTACTTATAAATGAAAATAACTGCATACAGATTAGTTATAACCTTTCATATTAACATATAAATGTATAATTGAAAATAGAATTAGATTATTTTATGACAAGTATAACCCCTGAGATTCATCAGTTGGTATTTACCTTTTTGGGACTATACAATCCAGTGGGGATTTTCAAAGTTTTTGAAAAAATACATATTTATTTTATTTTGTTTTATCATCTGAGAACACTTTTGAACTCTAAACTCTGAATAGTTATTGAGAATGCCTAGGGAACTTATTAGTTTACCATATTAGATACAAAAACGGAGAAATTTTTAATGCGTTGACTTATTTAAAAGTAATAAAATCCCATTACACATTAACATCAAGATACAGTTTTATGAAAACAAAACCTTTTTATGAAAAATAAACATATTTTCCAAAATAAAAAATATTTAGTGAGAGAGTGACATGTTACATTTTTATAAATCTCATTGTTGGTTTTATAAAAGATTGCTGGATTCTTTTTTTTTTTTTAAGATTTTATTTATTTATTCATAGAGACAGAGAGAGAGAGAAAGGGGCAGAGGCACAGGCAGAGGGAGAAGCAGGCTCCATGCAGGGAGCCTGACATGGGACTCGATCCAGGGTCTCCAGGATCACACCCCAGGCTGCAGGCGGTGCTAAACCGCTGCGCCACCGGGGCTGCCCAAGACTGCTGGATTCTAATATCTGCTCCTGCATTCAGTCTGTTGTGATATGTTATTTGGGTTGAAACATATGAAGAAAATCTAGCCTCATACAGTTAGGTAATTGGATAAGCTAGGAATATTTTAATAACCTTTTTATATCATTGTGGATATTCTTTGATACCAAAATGACAGGTGGTAGTTTCTTTTTTTTTTTTTAATTTTTATTTATTTATGATAGTGACACACAGAGAGAGAGGCAGAGACATAGGCAGAGGGAGAAGCAGGCTCCATGCACCTGGAACCCGATATGGGATTCGATCCCGGGTCTCCAGGATCGCGCCCTGAGCCAAAGGCAGGCGCCAAACCGCTGCGCCACCCAGGGATCCCCCAGGTGGTAGTTTCTTAAAGATTAGTTGCCAATGTGTAATCTGAAACTATATCAATGAACTTTTTGCCTTTTGTTATATTAAAATCTGTTAGTTCACCTTGAACTCTAATGAATATTTTTATAACATCATGTAATGATCATTTGGAAAATACTCACTGATTTATTATGCAGTTCTTTCAAGTGTTGACACTTTTCATTAAAAAAAAAAATCACAATTGTTAATATTAGCCCTGATCTCTAGAAAAGTCTTTAAGTATTGGGAATCTGTCATCTTTAACAGTGATAGATACAAGTTTTCCAAAATTCTTGTTTTTACTTGAAAACTCAAATTCTGTCATTAAAAACAAATATACATTTATTTCACTTGAAATGACAGACTTGGTTTGTCTTTGGGAAGATGCCTGTCAGATTCCTAAGTCCGAAAAACCATAGTTTAATGTCTTTCTTTCAAGTAAATAGGTCTTCCGGGTGTAGGTGTAAAGTTTATTTTGCAACTCAAGTAAATCACATGCTTCTCCTCAAGGCATACCTCATACTTCAGTATGTATCAGAAAGCTTTATGTATACCTAAATCATCACACATAATATAAAGAAGACTGAGGCATAGTAATTTTTACTACTTCATTAAAGACATTCTTAATTGAAACTGGTATTTACTTAACTTTTTTTTTTTTACTGGGATATGTGACAGTGAAGAATGTAATGACTGCCAGTACATTTGGATGCTACTGCCATATGTGCTGAGGAGCAGCCGTTTTGCATTTCCTTTTGTGTTATCAGTGAAAATGTCAACACAGTGTAAAAGGCACATCACATTTTAATATTCTGATAAAAATAGTTTTGACCTTGAAGGGTCCCCTTAAGAAGGTCTCCAAGATCCTCAAGGTGTATGTGGCCACACTATAAGAACCAGTGTTTTAATCCCATTATGCCTAGTGTAGGCACACTCTTGCATCTTGTATGATTATTAAGTAAATCAGTTGTAGTTAGAAGTATATACATTTACAAAGTCGTTAATTACTCAGATTGGAGTTTAAATGTGTTTCAAAGTGAAGGTAGTATGAAGTATCCATACGACATCATGTTCATAAAATTTTAAAGAGAATCAGAACTAAGAGAAACCACAGTATATTTTTTGCCTTTTGGTTTTATTATTTTTTTTATTTTTTGCCTTTTGGTTTTAAAGATAGTCCCTAGTCCTTGAAAATATTTAAAATAATATAACATTTAAAATAATATGAAGTGGTCACTGTCCTAGCTATTCTTGTCAATCATCTCTTTCTAGATAGGCCAAATACCATTTTTCCATACTTTGATCTATGCTTACATAAACATAAAAATTTTTTAAACCTGGGAAACTGTACGTGGATGTTATTTTTATTTATTTTTTGTGCTTTTTATTTGTTTAATTTTTACATTTAAACTCAATTTACCAACATATAACACTCCGTGCTCATTTCATCATGAATGCACTCCTTAATGCCTGTCACCCAGTTACCCCATCCTCCTACCCACCTCCCCTTCTGCAGCCCTTTGTTGTTTCCCAGATTTAGGGGTCTCTCATGGTTTGTCTTCCTCTCATAAGTTTCCCCACTCAGTTTCCCTCCTTCCCTTATGGCCCCTTTCACTATTTCTTATATTCCACGTATGAGTAAAACCATGTGACAATTGTCTTTCTCCGATTGACTTATCTCACTCAGCATAATACCCACCAATTCATCCATGTCAATATAAATGTGGTAGGTATTCATCCTTTCTGATGGCTGAGTAATAGTCCATTGTGTGTGTGTGTGTGTGTGTGTGTGTGTACACCACATATTCTTTATCCATTCATCTACTGCTAATGTGAAGGACATTGTAGCTCCTTCCACAGTTTGGCTAACGTGGATATTGTTGCTATGAACATTGGGGTGCAAGTGTCTTACTATTGTTTTTAAAAGAAAAACTTTTATATATCAGTGCATATACCTACTCTTTTCCCCCTAAACTTTTTCTTATACTTGTTAGCCCTTCTACCTCTGAATTTAAAGTAAATCTACATTATATCATTTGAAAAATTACTATTTCAGTATTTTGCAAAATGTCAGTAATCTAATTGTCATTCCTTTTTTTATTTATTAGCATGAAAATTTCTACAAAGAGAACCTTCTTCGTACCAAGTATCTGGATTCCCTGAAGTTTAGATTGTACAGAAAAGGGATAATTTAAAATTAAATTGTTCCCTAGTATCCTCAGAGTTGGCCAGTGAGAGTTTGGTTTGCTTGTTTGGCTTCTGTTTCTTTATCTTCATGCACTCATAGATTTCAATATATTTGATGTGTTTTAATCATCCCTATTATTATCCTTGTTGATGCCTATGTTATTCCATTTTTGACTAGCAGGGACTTATTTGGGTTGGTGCTTGTGTCCTTTGACACATCTGTAGTAGATTGGTGTATTCTAGGAAAACAAGATGATCCTAGCTCATCTTACACGTTTCCTGCACCATACCTGGAGTCAGCCACTGAGGAACCATGGTTCCTTTGAAGGGAGAAGGTTTATAGGTGATGTGGCCGCTAGAGGTACTTGTGTCTGGGTTGGCCATTGTTTTCTAGCCTCTTAAGTCTATAGGAACCTTCTAATTTAAATTCAGTAATGAAAGACTTTTATTTATCTTTTGGGTCTTAAATCTGTACCATCCTTCAGCCATACCAAAAATCTCAACATCACATATATGACTTACTTTACAACACACAGCAGTTTCAAAATATTACCAATACTATCATTAGTGATGTGCTTGTTGAAAAGTTGTAGTGTTTTCTTTTTTCTATAATCGTTTTTGTTCTTAGTGTTTATCCCACTAAGGTCACACATACAAATTACTTTGTTTTAAAGTCCCCATCTCTTCTAACCTGTTTTGCCTCCCTCCTCTTAAAATAATGATTTACTTTTAAAACTGTATGGTTTAATTTCTTTATGTTTAAAAAATACAAGTATGTATATTTATATACTTATTTTTTCTTAGATAAATTGTAGCATACTGTACACACTTCTGTCCACTTTGCTTCTTTTCCCTGTATAACACGTATCTCATTCTTTTAGTGAGTGCAGAATTTTTCATTACAAATGATACACTTCAGTTTACTTAACCAGTACTGTATTGATGAATATTTAGATGATTTCCAAATTTTTACCTCATATTATATGAAACATTACAGTTATTCTCATTAAGAAGCAGCATGGGGTTTAATGATTATTTTTTAAAGAAATGAACCTACCTTCAGTCTTTAAAGAATACTTAGTATCTGAGATTGGTTGTTTATAGTATAGAAGATATAAAATTGCGTTATTCAACTCAGAACTTAACGGAGTCTTTTTAGTGAGATCTTGTGGCTTAAAATAGACCAGATGTTTGAATTCCAGCTGTAACCATACTGTGGGACGGTTTGAGCATTGAAGTCTTAGACTGAGAATATGGCTTTTTAAAGCAACAATCCTAATAGAATGGAAGAGGTTTGGGCTAGTTAGGGATAAGTTTAAAACTGCATTCTTACTAACAGAGGGAAGAGTTGCTTTCTTGTGTCTTAGTCGAGTGAGATCTGGAAATCAAACGTATTCCTATCCTGCTAATTTCACTCCCTCCACTGTATTCAGTAGAGGACACTTCTGCCCTACACAGTGATAGAAGAGAGCCTCTAGATGTTCCAAGTGGAATTAGAACTCTCCATACCTGCATATTTATAGGCCTACAAGTTTTGGCAGGCCTTTTATTCACATGACTTTTCTATATTGTATTTATGGGCATAGTACTATTATTAACTGGCCTTATCTTTTAAAGAATATCATTCGGGATGCCTGAGTGGCTCAGTGGTTAAGCGCCTGCCTTTCAGCTCAGGGCGTGATCCTGGAGTCCCGGTATCGAGACCCACATCAGGCTTCCTGTATGGAGCCTGTTTCTCCCTCTGCCTCTGTCTCCCTGTGTGTGTCTCATGAATAAATAAATCTTTAAAAAATGTTAAAAAATTAAGAATATCATAATCCACTTAATTGCTAGGACCAGAAAATGGCCAGGGAATGACGTACATTTCAAGCAATAATATCTTATTTCTGTTAATATAAAAGATGTGTATCAGCTACATTTGATTCAATTTAAAACAACATAGGCCAGACTCTAGGTGGTTTGTGAACCCCTTGCTCTCAGATCCTGAGGTTTTTGTTAAAAATGCAGATCTCTGGGTAAATGTTTATCATCTGTTTTACATGTATAACAATTGTCTAACATAGTGATTCTGCCCCAAACTCACCTTTCCCATTATTTAGCTTATACATTACTGTCTTGTGTATAGTAACTGAAAAAAAAATTGTTAGATTCTAAATTGTGGCTTCTGTTCATAGTTTGAAAAATGAGGTATAAACATTTCTAATTTCAGATCAACAGCAAAAAGAAAGAATCAGCATGGGAAATGACAAAAAGTTTATATGATGCATGGTCAGGATGGCTAGTAGTAACACTAACAGGATTGGCATCAGGTAAAGAAAAATCTTAATGTAATCCTTTTTTGGTTAACAGAAAAATAAATAGTTCTCTCCTTCACCCTACAATTTATTTTCAGGTCCTGTTGGGTTTTTAAAAGCATTTGTTTTATTTCTTTCAAGAAATCTTAAATATAAGACTAGGAGGCAGGTAGCTTCAATGTCTAGTCTTGGTTCTGTTACTTTAAGTGTCAATCTGATTTGGTTGATCTTTCTCAGTTCATTATCTTATCTGTGAAATACATGATTTGGGCCAGATAAACAATAAAGTATCTTTTAATATTATCATAATAAGTAGCTAATATTTATTGTTTCCTATATATCATGCACTGCCTTAAAAACTTGATGAGTATAAACTGCATGGCAGTCCTATGGTATAAGTGCTGCTGTTATCACCATTTTACAGATGAAGTGCCTGAAGCACAGAGAGGTGTTAAGTAATTTGACTGACATCGTTTGCAAATGTATTAAAGCTTTAACTTTAATAACCTGATTCCTGAACCTCCTGCCAGATACCTGCTTTTAAAGATATTTTAGTATCTTTTAACCACCTTTATTACAAATCACAATTAATTTAAATGATGTAACTAGTTGTAATTTCAAACAAAGAATAGCCATTTTAAAGAGTTGTTATTTATACTTTTAAAAAAGTAATATAAACTTATTTATACCTAAGACTTAAAAATCTTAAATTTATGTGATATTCCCTATGTGCCCCTTTATGTATAAGGAGTCCCCCCGCTTTCTTTGACCCTTTTAACTTGATAGTCTCAACACTCCAAAAGTGGACTTAATTTTTTTTTTTAACACTACCTTCAACATGTTTTTATAGGGGCATTGGCTGGATTAATAGACATTGCTGCTGATTGGATGACTGACCTAAAGGAGGGCATTTGCCTCAGTGCATTGTGGTACAACCATGAACAGTGTTGTTGGGGATCTAATGAAACAACATTTGAAGAGAGGGATAAATGTCCACAGTGGAAAACATGGGCAGAATTAATCATAGGTCAAGCAGAAGTAAGTCTTGCTGGGTCTGAAGATGAATTAATAATCAATATAGTGAGATGAGTCTCCATTTAATTACAGAATCATGTACTACTAGATGATTGCAACTGCATTAAAAGAAAAAAAAATGTAAAAAAAATGTAATCGGTTAGAGTGGAAAAGAAGAATACATTGCAGCAAGTAAAATGTAAAGTTACAAGAATCTCTTATGTTAGTTAACAATATAGTCACGTTCAGGTCTATTCAATTATGACATTAAATATATTTCTTATTGTAGAAAAGAAGTGCAATAGGATCTGTATAATCATGGAAAATTAATATGAAGTCAAATTATTAAAGCTGCTTAACATATCACAATTGTCAGGAAGTATAAATTATCAGTAAATTTAGTAAATCAGTAAATCAGTAAATTTAATATAAGCCTCGTACCTGGAGCTATCTTGAAGAAATCCACAGATTTTCTTTGTGGCATTATAGTACTAAGTGATTATGTTATTGCTCTTGATGTTCAGTAATGAACATTGTAGAAATTAGAATGTTACATAATATATATAGTTACATGGTCATATAAGGATATGTTTTTAAATTTTTGTTATAGCTGAAATTTTGAGCTAAAAAGAATATTTGCATGGGCAGTATGCTGTTTCTCCCTTGATCTTCAGGAGAATTGCAGCAGAATGAGATCTAAGTGCAAATGCAATCTTGCCTTCAGCTGTTTTCAAACTGTGGTTTGTGGGTAGGCAGAGGTTAAAGTATAGCAGATTTTTGGCAACAAGGCTTTAGGTATCAGGAAACAGATTAAGCCTCCGTGTATATATGAATATGTTTCTTGATTCTACTCAAGTATTTTGTTCATATAAAGCTTTTACTATTGTGGAAGTAAGCCAAGAAACTCTTATGAGTTTCACCCAA
Organism: Nyctereutes procyonoides; assembly: GCF_905146905.1. NCBI lineage: Eukaryota > Metazoa > Chordata > Mammalia > Carnivora > Canidae > Nyctereutes > Nyctereutes procyonoides. Next base: position 5,217,915 of record NW_026575119.1, read on the forward strand.
GCTTCTTACGTGGCAAGCACTTACATTCGGGTTGCACTGTACATTAAATTCCTACACTCTTAAACAATTTGCCTTTTAGGGTCCTGGCTCATACATCATGAATTACATAATGTACATCTTCTGGGCCTTGGGTTTTGCCTTTCTTGCTGTTTCCCTGGTAAAAATATTTGCTCCATATGCCTGTGGCTCTGGAATTCCAGAGGTAAGCTGTGCAATATTTAGTATCATTGAACATTTAGTAATTTTTATGATGTTTATCTTTTTGCCTTTAGGGGGAAAAGTAGTTGTTTCTCTGGGGAAATTGTAATCTGAAAAAGAAAATTTAAAAAACGTAAGCTGATTGTAGACATCACAACAAATTCTTCCCCATGATCATTTCATCATTAACGGTGGAGGTTGATTTTTTTTTCCACCACTAATTTAGCACACGGCTAAACAAATATCAGAAGACTCGGTTATAAAGCTGGAAAAGTGTTATGTGGCCTAAAATTCTTCAATGGATTAGTTGATGTTTTGCTGCTATGAACGTGATTTGAATATATTTACTCTTTTTTATGACTATCTTTTAATTATAAGTTAATAATTCTTGAATTTGGCAGATAATAATTATAACCACTTTATCCTTGAAATAGACATATGACCATAGTGAGTCAATAGTTTTATTGGGTTTTATTTTTTATCAACAGTAATTTAAAGAATATACTTAGGATTGAATGGTGTGATGGGAATTCATTTCCTTCCCCTTTTAATTTTTCTGTTTTAGGTAGGTTATCAGCTTTTTGTAATGCATTTCCTTTTTGAAAGTTAATTTTAGTGATTTTAAAAGTTCTGTTAATTAAGAATGTCTTTAATAAGGGGTAATATGCAGCATTTTAGCTGTTGTCACTTATACTTAATGTATAGGAAAATATTACACATAATAATAGCTGTCTGAGAAGACAAAGTATCCTAATTTCTGACACAGAATGTCTGGAATATATCTAACTGTATTTCTACAACAGAAATATTCAAATATACCTTTTCCTGGTTATGTAATTACAACCCTTGTATTAAGGCCTGTATTCCTTTTAGCAAGGCCTTATAGTCTAGTTTTATTTATAAGATAGGGTTGCCTTCAATCCTTGCTTGAGAAGAGAATTAGAATAATAGTTAAAGCTTTTCAAAAATTGTAAGTTGTTCCGTGGTCCACCAAAAAAATTTGCAAGGTGGTTTTGTGAGTAAAACAAGAGAGTAACTTAAATTAGTTAAGTGTTCCTGTTTCCTGAAGGAAATTAAGCTGTCTTAATCTTTCCTTTGTAGATTAAAACTATTTTAAGTGGATTCATCATCAGAGGTTACTTGGGAAAATGGACTTTAATGATTAAAACCATCACATTAGTACTGGCTGTAGCATCAGGTTTGAGTTTAGGAAAAGAAGGTCCTCTGGTACATGTTGCCTGTTGCTGTGGAAATATTTTTTCCTACCTCTTTCCAAAGTATAGCACAAATGAAGCTAAAAAAAGGGAGGTAAGTGTCTTTTGTAGTTTATTTGACTGATAAATATCTATTACATAGACTTATGTCTGTGAGAACTTTCTAGTGTAAAGATCATGTTTTAACTCTTCACTTTTTGGATAAATTTTGTATTCAGATTCAAATGTAAGAAGGAATCCTTTTCGAGTATCTTTAATGTCTTTCTAGACTACATCCCCAGTACTGCTCAGTCACCCCTATATTCTAGAGAAGTTTTAATAGACTACTTGGTGTCCATTGGTTTCAGTTGAATTTCACAAAGCTCTTTTCATTTGTTTTTGCTTTGCCTTACACCTTTATTCATCTGAAGTTTTTCCCAAATGCAACATTATTTTTCCTCTGATTTCTCAGCATCAGTATTTTTCCAGGGTTGGGAAGTCTTAACAGCTATGTTTTTCCTCTGGAGGAAGTGTCTAATGCCCCTGAAAGAGGTGTGCCATCTACAGAGAGCTACTTGGCACCATGAAGATGTTCTGAGAGCCTTAGGACCTCCTGAGGTTTAAATCAGAGATAAACATTAAAGGGAATATAGGAATTCCTCTCATTCAGCTGTTTGGGAGCATTTATTTCCTTTACTTTTTTTTTTTTTTTTTTAAGCCAGCTGAGATCTTATAGGCAGCCTTTAAATTTAAGAGAATTCCCTAATGTTTCTAGATTGCTGTAGATATTTTGTAGAAGAAAAATAGGCTCCTGAGACCTTTTGTATTTACTTTGCGGCCCAGTCCCTTCCTGTTATTCCAATCTAGTCTTAGGTCAAAACCACTTTGCGTTTTTAAGGTATTATATTTTTATATCATTAAATATGGAGAACTCAGAGGTCTCTGGCCCTACCACGGGAACGAACTTTCATTCTGTTGTTTTTAATAATATAACAAAAAAGTAGAATACTTTTATCAAACTATTTAATTCTTCAAATGAAATGATTCCTCGTTCATTTTAGTGTTACTACTAAAGCATCATTCATGCATCGGCAGTAGTCTAAAAGTGGAACACCTCAGAACATCATAGTTCCATCTCCAAATGATAATTGTGATTCTAGCACTATGGTCCAACAAAAATAGCTAATATTATTGATTACTTACTGTCTTATCTGGTTCTGTGACAAGGTTTTGTGTGTGTGTGTGTGGGGGGGGCAAGGTTTTTACTTGCATCTTAAAATTTAGATGCACAATAATCCTATTAACATGGCACTATTATCCCCATTTATAGATAGGAAATAGAGTGTAAAGCTGTTAACCTGTCCAAGATTACATAGCAGAGTGTCAGAATATGGATTGAAATTTATTTTTCTCTGACTCCAAAGTCTGTACTCCTTACTGCTACTACTATTTCTACTGGGACTGTGGATATGTGTATGTTAAAAACAAAACAAAACCTAACCTAAAACTGTACTGTTGTAGCATTGCAGATTAGTGGGTAAAATGAAACTATAGCATTTGTCTCTTCAGTGCAGTTCTTTTACTTGCTACTTTGGCATTTTAGGGGTTAGATTTTTATTTATTTTTTTATTCATTTTAACTGCAAGATTAAATTTATTAGAAACTGTCATAGAATCCACTTAAATTTTGAGTATATACTATGATGATTAGTGATATCTTTGACATTAACTTTGTTCACCTTAGTATATAAATGGCTAGAGTTTAATTGTTAGTTAAAAACAGTAAGGCCTTGTGTTTCAGGTTTCTTCCTATGTTCACTTCATTGACATTTTTAAATTAAATGATTCTTTTATATTTATAAAACATTAAAATATGTATGAGTTTTGGGTACTAGGGTGTTAGCTTGATTGTAAAATTCTTTTAAATGTAGAATCAGAGAACTCAGTTAATTGTGTTGTCTACAGTCCTGTTAGTGGTAAAAAACAAAATTGTTAAATTTGCTGTCATCTCCCAAATAAGCAGTATGCATTCTTAAAACCAGGTACAATTTATTCATTCTTTAAAAAATATTTTATTTATTTATTTGAGAGAGAGAGAGAGCAGGGGGAGAGGTAGAGAGAGAGAAACCCAGGCCGACTCCAAGCTGAGAGTGGAGAGCCCAACTCAGGGCTCCATCTCACAACTCTGATATCAGACTTGAGGTGAAACCAAGAGTCATATATTTAACCAACTGTGCCACCCAGGTGCCCCTAGCCAAGTACAATTTAATTAAAATAAATATTTGCTTATCTTTAATTTATCAAGCAGCAGCCTGACAGTGGAGATCATGTTCTTAACTATATATAATTTAATTTTGATTATTTCCAGTTTCTTTTCCTTAAGTGTAAAACTTGGCCATTTGAGAAAATGTATTTGGTACCCTCAGATATGTACTGGAATGAAATAGTGAAAGGAATAAAGACTTTTAGAAAAGTTATTACAGAATTAAGGTCCAATAAATTTATATGTATAGTTGGCTTTATGCTGGTGAGAAGTGGGCAATGTCCCAGTGACAGATTTGGGAGTTGGAGAGAGGATATATAAGAGCTGTTTGTGGATATTTTTGTCTTCTTTAACTTTATTGTAGGGTTCCAGTTTGGAAAGAGGTAGCCATCGTTTGTGCTTTAGATTAAGGCTTTCCATATTGGCAGTAGCTATATTTTAGAGGACTTAGAGTAGTGAAAATAAGAAAATTCAAAAGGTTTTTAGTCCTGTAGATATTTTACTAGGATTTAGAAAATAGTCATTATTAGGGGTGCCTGGCTGGCTCAGTCAGTATAGAACTTTTGATTCTCAGGGTCATGAGTTCAAATCCCACATTGGGCATAGAGCTTACCTAGAAAACATTAATTGTTAATGATGAAACAATTAGCTCTAAAATCTGAAGAAATTATATCCTGTTTAAGAATAAACTACTCCCCCCCGCCCCCGCCAAACTCCAGTAACTACTCTCTCTACTGGTATTCTCAAACATCTTGAGAATTGTCTGTATTCGTTGCCTTTTCTTCTTTGCATCCTATTTACATTAGTGTATCTTGCACAAATATTTTTTGACTGAATATTGAATATGTGAATGACCTTTCAATTAAAGCAGAAGAGAAAAATATCTTTGTAGAGGAAGTAAATATTTGCCTCTGCTTGGGGAGGAGGGGTGGACGGGAGTTAAATTCAGAAGAGACATTTCAGAAATTCAAGGAACATGAAGAATTTTTATTTGGTCTATTTAAATTTTTAAGAATATATGAAATAAAACAAATCCTCTTTTTAGGTGCTATCAGCTGCCTCAGCTGCAGGGGTTTCTGTAGCTTTTGGTGCACCAATTGGAGGAGTTCTTTTTAGCCTGGAAGAGGTAGGTTTAAAAAAGAAAAAAGCACTTACAACATTATGTATAATTATTATTACAAATCTATTTTAGCATGCTTTTCAGTTTTATAGCTAGTGTAATAGACTTTGTTTTTAAGTTTTCTGGATTTAATTTTCTAAAATTCTTTTTTGCTCATTCTTACAGAGTAATACATTACATATGTTCTTTACCTTGAGAAAAGCCTTAAAAATATTATTCTTATATAAATATTAGTGATTGTAAAAGTAAGCAGAAATGGATTTGGCTTAATAGAAAATATTTAACCACTGTCTGTTAAATTATCACCCATTTTTTTATTTAAAATTTTTTAATCAATTCCTAAATTATGAGTTTGTCTTGTATGCGTATTTCTGGGACAGTTATTGATGTTTAAAGAAAATGATTTTAATTGCATCAGTGCCATATTTTGTTTTTGTTTTCTCATTAGTGCTTAAGACTTTTTACATGTTTACATAAAAATGTGACTAGGAATGTTTTAAAATTTACTTTTCCAGTTTGTATTCTTCTTTTCTTTTTTGTTTAATATAGAAGAGGCAAATTAAATACTTTTTAATGACCTCATAAGAGTTAGTGATGGTGCATTTATTCTTTACTACATGATTGAATTAGAGGTGAAACTCATTTTGAAAAAACAAAAAAACGAAACTCATTTTGAAAATAAAGCAATGCTGGGTATCTCAAGTGATTAGACATTTTTGATCAATTGATATTGGAAATTTGTAATGATGTGATAGCCAAGGTTAATAAAACATCAATTTTTTTCTTACTACAGTGAAATCTTTTATATGTAAACTCTAGCTGCAGCAAAAATTAGACTATGATGTTCACCATTCAAGTTATAACATACCAGAAACATAAAATTACAGCATTAATTTTTCTTTTCCTTTTTTTAGGTTAGCTATTATTTTCCTCTTAAAACTTTATGGAGATCATTTTTTGCTGCTTTAGTGGCTGCATTTGTTTTGAGATCCATCAATCCATTTGGTAACAGCCGTCTGGTTCTTTTTTATGTGGAGTATCACACACCATGGTACCTTTTTGAACTATTTCCTTTTATTCTCCTCGGGGTATTTGGAGGGCTTTGGGGAGCCTTTTTCATTAGAGCGAATATTGCCTGGTGTCGTCGACGCAAATCCACCAGATTCGGAAAGTATCCTGTTCTTGAAGTCATTGTTGTTGCTGCCATTACTGCGGTGATCGCCTTCCCTAATCCATATACCAGGCTCAACACCAGTGAGCTGATCAAAGAGCTTTTTACAGACTGTGGTCCTCTGGAATCCTCTTCTCTCTGTGACTACAGAAATGACATGAATGCTAGCAAAATTGTTGACGATATTCCTGATCGTCCAGCAGGCCTTGGAGTATATTCAGCTATATGGCAGTTATGCTTAGCACTCATATTTAAAATTATCATGACAGTATTCACTTTTGGTATCAAGGTAAGTGCTAATGTGAGGTGGTTTTAGTAATTTCAGCATGTTCAAAACTTGTATGTGAAATGAACAGTGAAATGTTTATCTAAAGGTGGTTATAAATGTAGGTTGAAAAAGTTCTTACCTTTTGGGTTCCATTTTAAGTATTGAAAAAAGAATTCCTTTGGATATATTGTTAAGCATGGTTATCTGTTACTATGTAACAGATTATTCCAAAACCTAGCAATTTAAGAAAACTTTATTTTTCTCTTGATATTGAGTCCATAATTTAGGAAGGACTCAGCTGAGCACGTTTTGTTTGTGGTCTGTCATATGTGCCATCAGACATGACTAAGGCTAGTCATCTACCACCTGGGCTGGGAAGATTCAGACAACTGTGTCAGAATGTCTGGGCTCCTGGAACATATCTTTGTCTCCCCCCCCCCCCCGGTTTTCTGACACAGTGCCTTCAGAGCATTTAGAGTCCTTCATGGTATCTCGGGGTTCCAAAAGCAAGTGTCCCAAGAGGATCATTTTTAACTTGGCCAACGAAGTTATGCACATGCTTTCTGTTGTGTTCTATTTGTCTGGGCACAAAGCCTGCCTCTTAATGGGAGCAGTGTCAGGGAATTCATGATCATGTTTTAAAAGCACTTACATTAGGGTTTTTTTTTTTTTTCTGCTATAATAAACTATCGCAAACTTCAAATCACACAAATTTATTATCGTTTTGGAGATCAGAAGTCCAAAATGGATCTCACTGGGCTGAAATCAAGGTGTTCATAGGGATTTATGGAGGTTCTAGGGGAGAGTCCATTTTTTGCCTTTTCCAGCCTTCTAGAGGCCGCCCACATTCCTTGGCCATTATTCTGACACTAACTCTTCTAAATTCTTTGCACACATTTAAATGAAATCTTTGTGATTATTTTGAGCCCATCCAGGTAATCCTGGATAATCTCCTGTTTTAAAGTCAGCTGATTAACAACCTTAATTTTACTTGCAACATTTTATTCCGCCTTACCTTATTGTGTAACATAAGGAATTAGGATATAGATACCTTTGAGGAGCCAATACTCCACCTATTATATAACCACAGGGTATTAGCTTGAAAGGACACTGCAGACTCATTGTTAAATGCCTAGCCTGTGAATACCATGCCTTTTTCAATAAGGATTTAAGGGAGTTAGGCCTAATGCCTTGGGACACTTGAATTTACAACAGTGAAAATGACATTCATTAGTGATTTGCCAGTAAATGTAATTCTCTTATATGACTGTCAGTGCTGTATATAAGGATCAAATGTCAGCTTGTTCTTTAATATTCACTAGTGATAGTATGCTTTTACAGGTGTGAATTATGTGGAATGATTCCTTAATTTCAACAAAATCTTAATGATAGTTTTTTGAAATATGGTCTTTTCTGTTCTCTCTTTAGTCCACTGGGTATATAAGAGTTAAATGATAGAAATACCTTGTAGTTCACATTTTTTTTTCATAGTGAATCAAGTTAGAGCAGCTGTGAAAACCCGTTTCTACAGTAAATTGATTTTTCTGTAAATCCCAACTTTTTCATCTTTAGTTGAGCTGTAGGATGCTAGAGAAAGCCGGCAGGGGTTTGTTAAGTTCCACGTGGCCCTGTGCTCTGGCTGAAGAATCCCAACTGGCAGTAGAGTAAAACATATTTTGAACTCATCTATTTGGATAACCTTTCAAACATCCTGATGCAGTGTTCAACTCCCATCATTTTATGCTCAGCTTATTTCATATCCAGAACATTTTAGAGCTCTTAGTATATCCTTAAATGATCTTGCTTAAGGTATTTACTATTCTTGTTTTCTTCATTAAATTTAATTGATGAATATTTTTTTCCTTTGATGTATTGCTAAAAAATATTGAAAGTCCCGATATGGACCTTCAATATTTTTGTCTGCTTCACACTGTACCACTTAAGAGGAATAGCATCAAAAAAAAAAAAAAAAAAGATAGAGAGAGAGAGGAATAGCTCCTCGGGACGCCTGGGTGGCTCAGTGGTTGAGCGTCTGCCTTTGGCTCAGGGCGTGATCCCGCAGTTCCGGGATCAAGTCCCACATCGGGGTTTCCTGCATGGAGTCTCCTTCCCCCTCTGCCTGTGTCTCTTTCTCTCTTTCTGTGGGTCTCTCATGAATACATAAATAAAATCATTTAAAAAAATAAGAGGAATAGCATCTAATATTTTTATCATTTGATAAAACAAATATATAGGAAGGATATAATTGTGAAGTAGAGGACAGTACTTCACACCAAATTGATTTTGTTTTATGAAAAATGCTTCATATTGTCCTTTTCTTCTTTCCCCATTGCAGCACAGACTAGTGAAAATTTTGTTAGGGACTGGCATTAAGGAACCCTTGAACTAAAGGATAAATAATCCTTGAGTTATTTTCTCTTTGGCCTAGAGAATGTCATTTGTTACTTTGTGACTGAATTTATGAAATTATTTTTTCTTTTATTTATTTTTATGAATTTATGAAATTATTAAGGCACTAGAACAGTACTTTGCTGTAGTTTTATTTGTACTAGGATTTTGCTCTATAAATAAAAATGTTGAAAAGACTCAAAAGCGTTAAAGAGAAGTTCATAGGATGTAGGTCCCAAACGTATAAGTAGAGGATCTCTGCCCAGTTTTTGCTTTTGTTTATGTTACAGGTTCCGTCAGGCTTGTTCATTCCCAGCATGGCCATTGGAGCGATTGCTGGAAGGATTGTGGGGATTGCAGTGGAACAGCTCGCCTATTATCACCATGACTGGTTTATCTTTAAGGAGTGGTGTGAAGTTGGAGCTGATTGCATTACACCTGGCCTTTATGCCATGGTTGGTGCTGCTGCATGCTTAGGTAATGTAATGGTCTGTGAATGGACATTTGTGAATCTGAGAGAAGAAAGAGCAAGTGTGAGAGCATGTTTAGTTGGTGAGGTGGTAAGGGTGGGACAGGACAGAGGGAAGAGACTCTTTTCACAGAAATGAAACAGTACTGCTATTGCATGGTATTTATGTAGCACTAGTTTTCATTCTGCCTATCTAAACTTTTGTTAATGCTAAAAATTTAATGGTAGTTAGCATCTTTTAAATACAGTGTAATGCTTTGTGACAGAAAACATCTCAGTACAACATAGGCTTAATTTGAATCTTGTCCAGGAAGATTTTTGTTCTTTTCATCGTCAAGGATCTTGGCTTAGCTATGATGACTATAGCATAGTTCCCGAGATTAGCATTCTAGCAAAATATCAGAGTAGCTTTACTCTGCAGTGATTTATACTTGGCTGTAGTGAAAGATTTCTTTACCAGCCCTCCTCCACTTAAGGCTCATTTATAGCAAAATGATAAAAGATAACTACTGTTTTAATGAAAGAAAATCTGCATTAAATAATTAAGTGTCTATGTATTGTCCTCTTGGATATGAAAAATAATTATTTCTTTTTATATTTCAAATGTCAGCTGAATTTTGGTTATGATATTTAATAATTGGTATTTTGACTTATTTTTGTTCAAAAAATCAAAATTATATAATTATTGAACTTTGAAAGTATAATATCAGGTGAAAGTAAGGACAGAATCATTTTCACCAAAGTAGCAATTATTTGATAGTGATCCCCCTTTGTCTTTAGCACTGTGCTAGGAGGTGTGCAGTGAGTGATACAGAAAGAGGTATATGCAACATGAGCCCAACCTCAAGTACGATCAAGTTGGGGAGACAAGACCAAAACTGAGAAAACAGTAGTGAGAAATATATAATGATTATATATAGTATGGAATCTCTGAAGATTGTAGGAATCTAGAGGGAAAAAAAGCTGAAGTAGTTCATGTAGAATAGAACATGAGCTTTACTTTGGAAAGTTAGAATTTAAAGAGCACTTTTTGAGGAATATAATCATGTGAAGGCATAGGAATCCAGATGAGAATAAATTGAGTATTTGTGGGGCTTTGAAGATACAATATTGAAGTAGTGAGTGCATTTTGGATACTTTTTTTTTTTTTATTTTGGATACTTTTGAAAGAGGAAAGTTGGATTAGTAAGGAGGAGTCAGTTTATGAAAAGGCAGTGATTTGTGTCAGGACAGTTTGTATTTGTAATTGGTCAGATCTGCGGCAGAGTTGTGGCTTTGGCATTTGTAGCTTGATGACTTTGGGAATGTTCCTTTACTTTGATTTTTTATTTTATTATCTTTAAAATGGAAATAATTACTAATCTATTGTTTTCAGGATTATATGAGATCAAATGCATGTAAAGCTGTAAGCACAGTGCCAGGTAAAATTAGTGACTTAGTTAAAAAAAAAAAAAAAAACCTTTGTGAACTGACTAGGGACATGTCTGGCATAGTGTAGATATGTAATACATAGTAGGTTCTTTCTTCCCTCTATTTTTAGGTTAAAAAACAAAAAGGAAGAGTTTAAGTTTAATACAGTATGAACTGGCGAGCCCTGGTAGGTTTTTGAGCAAAGGAGCAACATGGTGAAAGTAGTACTTAGGAAAGATTAACCTGGGAACATGACTTTATAAAATGGATTGAAGGTAATGGGGCCTGGAGTCAAGGAGGTAAGATAAAATAGTATTAAAATTAAGGACCAAAGTCTTAAGAGTCTGGACTAGTTTGGTAATCATGACAATATTGAGAAAAGGACCCATAGATAACTGTTTTGCAAAGCAAATCAAATGGGATTGAGTGAGGGTCAAGATGTTGAGGGTAAAGTAAAGGGATGAACCTGGAATGACTGCCTAGGTGGCCAGGGAGAGTCTAGTGCCAGTGCCAGAGTCTGAGAAGTTGGAACTGGTAGCTCTTTGGGGGATGAAGAGGACTTTGGTTTTAAGTGTGTGGTGTTTTTTTGTGACAGTGGATCATCCAGTCTTTTTACAGTTGGGAAGTGAGACAAACACAGCAGTAAGAGAAAGGTATGCATAGACATGGGGCAAATGCAACAGTAGGTGGAGAGGTGTGGATTACAAGGCATCATACAGGTGCTAGTTCAGAATGATGATTTGGGTAAATTGAATAGTTTTCTGAGGGAGGGGATATGATTAGCTTCTTAACATAAATCACAAAGTATCAAAATATTTTACTTATTTTGAAAATAATACAGAGAAGTGGATTAAGTTAATATTCTACCTACATATGAGCTTAATTTGTAAATTGGTAGCTGTGATGTAAGAGGTAGCAATGATGTGCTTCACCAAATTCTTTACTTAATCAGCTTTTATAATACAGAAATTATATCTTTGCTATAGCAATGAAGAAAATCAGTATTTCTCTAGATCTTATTAAAATAGTGATAATTGTCCTGAGAGAAGTTTTTTATGATAATCCTTTTCAGTTCTTTTTACAACTCATGTTCAACTGCCTAGTACAAGAATTCTACTAACATGTCCTGTCCTCCTTGACCAATGGGGCTTATTTTTTTTTTTTTTTTTCAGGTGGTGTGACAAGGATGACTGTCTCCCTGGTGGTTATTGTGTTTGAGCTTACTGGGGGCTTGGAATACATTGTTCCCCTTATGGCTGCAGTTATGACCAGTAAATGGGTTGGTGATGCCTTTGGTAGGGAAGGTATTTATGAAGCACACATCCGGCTAAATGGATACCCTTTCTTGGATGCGAAAGAAGAATTCACTCATACCACTCTGGCTGCTGATGTCATGAGACCTCGAAGGAACGATCCTCCCTTAGCCGTCCTAACACAGGACAATATGACAGTGGATGATATAGAAAACATGATTAATGAAACCAGCTACAATGGCTTTCCTGTCATAATGTCAAAGGAATCTCAAAGATTAGTGGGATTTGCCCTCAGAAGAGACCTGACGATTGCAATAGGTACCCTTTTTAAAAATACAGACACACACATAAATCTATTTATCTGTCAGAATCTATATCTAGATAACTATAGACATAATAGATTTCTCGAGGAAAGGAAAGCAAAAATATTTAATTAGTTGGGTTTCTGGGGGTGAAAGGTGTATTTTATTTATGTCCCTCAAAGTCTTTTTTTTTTTTTTTTTTTTTTTTTTAAGATTTTATTTAGGGATGCCTGGGTGGCTCAGCAGTTGAGCGTTTGCCTTTGGCTTAGGGCATGATCCCAGATTCCTGGGATCGAGTTGCACATCGGGCTCCTTGCATGGAGCCTGCTTCTCCTCCCTCTGCCTGAGTCTCTGCCTCTTTCTGTGTCTCTCACGAATGAATAAATAAAATCTTGGGAAAAAAAGAAAAGTATTTAGTTATTCACGAGAGACACAGAGAGAAGCAGAGACCTAGGAAGAGGGAGGAGAAGCAGGCTCCATGCAGGGAGCCTGTTTGTTGTGGGACTCAATCCTGGGACTCTGGGATCATGCCCTGAGCTAAAGGCAGATACTTAACCGCTGAGCCACCAAGGCATCCCCTTACATTCTTTAGAAAAGGAATTATGCATCTGTAAATTGTTTCCGCATTAAATACAGTTTTATCTTTTTGATTTGGCATTGTTATCAGAGATTGAAGTCAGGTTCTTTCTTTTCCCACTCAGGCCTTGTTAAGTTGATACTGTTCCTAACAGCATGTGAGATGAGGCCTTATTAGCATGTGCCGGGTTATCCTACTAAATACATTATTATATTTAGCATAGGCTTATTTGAATGCAAGTTATTAAAAATCTCATTTGTTTTTCTGTTTCATGTCACATTCACAAGGTTTTCCTTTTTTCAGTTTTTGGATTTAGGTTTACAATGTTAACATAATACTCTCTACTTTAAAGCGAAAAAAAATCATTGCTGCTTTATTTTGGTCAAATACTAAGTTGAAAAGTATATAGTATGTATAGTATATAGTATATATATATATAAAAGTTGAACTGATATTACTACAAATAGAATTTATGAAGCCATTAGCATATTATATTATTTCTTGGAGATAAACTTTATGAGGAGGAAACAATTGTGTTCTTCCAAAATTTATTTTTCTCCATATCTTATAGTCCTGCAGTATTGTTGAGGAGGCTGGTAAGACCTTTTCTATACAGTCTGATTCCTTTCCTGCTTCCCTGCAACTCCCAAAGGTGATAAAGGATATTTTAATCAGACTGTTGCTTTCATACTCCTTGAGTATTTAGTGGAGGACCATGAGCTGAAAATGTTAAGCATTTGGTCCCATGAGCCCATCCTCTACAACTGGTCTCTCTGGCCATTGCAAAAGGATTGTAAAATAAATTAATTCTTGTCCCATTTGAAGAGGGAAGACTTAGAGTAGTATTTCTCAAATCAGAGTGGAAATGCTCAGTTTATAAGAGCTATCAAAACAAAACAAAAGCGCCTACAGAGAATATCCTGTTTAGTTAAGTAAAAGGCTACAGCTTTGGAAGAGTCTTTTAAAGACTAGCCATTCTATCATTGTAAGTGTTGCTGTAGGTAATAGAACAGTTGCCAAGAATGGGCAAAGTATGTGGTCAGACTTGGCTCTTGTGTTTAAGTGTTTCAGTTTTCTAAACTATTAACCATGGCCAAACCTACAGTCAGAGAATTTGCATTGTTTAGATTCCTGTTCGTTAGGTTTTAATGGTAGCCAGCCAAAGAAAAGGAAAGGTTGGGATTTTAGAATTTACATAAAAATTTAAGGGGAAAAAAGCAGGGTGTTTAAAAGATGAAGAAAGTGGTAAAAGTTAATAATTATTCATAATCCAACTAATTCTGTGGATATGTTTTTCAAGGTTTTATTACTGTCTTGAAAGAGAATATTGTGATAGCAGATAATGTCAGTTTAAGGAATGGGTATAGGAATGCCTGGGTGGCTCAGCGGTTGAGCACCTGCCTTTTGGCCCAGGGCGTGATCCTGGAGTCTCGGGATCAAGTCCCACATCGGGCTCCCTGCATCGGAGCCTGCTTCTCTCTCTGCCTGTCTCTCTCTCTCTCTCTCTGCCTGTCTCTCTCTCTCTCTCTCTCTCTCTCTCTCTGTCTCATGAATAAATAAAATCTTAAAAAGAAAGGAATGGGTATACTTTAGATATATGAAATGTCATGTCATCATGAATATTTCACATGATTTTTAGAATACACCTTAAATATTTACCTACATATATTTTTATGAAGTTTACATTTTTGAATGAGAAAAATAGATCTGTACTGAGATTTTGTTTATATGTATGATAATATAAAATATGTAATTTATATGTATTTATATAAAATACTTTATGAAAGACAAAAAAAGAATGCTTGAGTAACTGGTAAACTGTATACCATATCCAGGAATGGGAAAACTCAAGATTTTAAAAGCACACAGTTTTCTTAATTTATAAGGTCTACATTTTTATGTCATTTCATGATTTAAAAATTTTAGTTTTTATGGATGGTACATTCACATAGTTCAAATTCAAGAAGATTAAAAGTATACAGTGAAAAATGTCTCTCACCCATGACCTCATAGTTATCAGTTTAATTGTCTATAGGTAGACATCTCTGGTTTCTTATGTATTCTGTAGATTTTATTCTGTATAAGTAAGTACATATGTTTTTTTTCTCTTTTTAAACATTGTATCAGGCTATCCAATACATGTTGTTTTATGTTTTTTTTTTTTCACTAAACAGTGTTTTGTTAGACATTTTCCCAACGAATTTCTTATTCTATTCTTTTAAAGCTACATAGTATTCTATTAAGTAGATATACCATGGGATATGTCATGGTTTCTAAAATCAGTTCCTCATTGATGGACATTTAAGATGTTTCTATTTTTCCACTGTTACAGAAATTGCTCCCTCATATATTTGATAGTCTCACATATTTAACATTCTGCCTACATGCAAATGTACAAAAATTACTGGAAGGGGAGTTATTGGATCACAGGGTAGCTGCATTTATAATGTTGTAAGATATTTTTCACATCACACCAGGTAGTGATTACACCATGTACTCCCACCAACAGTTAATGACAGTTTACTATATTAAAGTTTAGTCCAAATGGAGAGACATTTCTTCCTGCATTTGTTTTTCTTCCTGCATTTTTATGTCAAGATTAAAAGTGAGGCTGAATGTTTGATAGATATGTTTAAAATGAAGCATTTTTAACATTTATAGTGTGAGTTGAATTGTCTTTCCTATTTTCCAATTTAAGGTATAAAAGTATACTTGTTCACTTCTATTTATATAATAGGAGCTATAAGTTTTACAGGGAGACTCTTAGTGTATGAAAACCTAAATATCATTGACATATTGAACATAATAGTAAGGTACGTGACACAGTGACAGGCTACTCTAACTGTACTTAATCTCCTATTCCCTCAAGATCTTTTGTTCAGAATAAAGCTTGATTTTGCATACCTAGGAGAGCTGATTTGTTATAGTTTTTTCTTTCCATATCAATATTTCAAAACCCTAAAATAGAGTGTACTCAATATGCATTCCAAGTTAGTGCACTAGCCTTTTGTTTATCTTTGTAGTAAACTTTATAGCTGGTTTGTTAGATGAAATACCATTTTATGGATTTAGAGACTTTTTAGCTTTCTAAGATTAATACAAGTGATGAGAGTTCTGGAGCCCTGGAGAATATTTTTGCCATCTGTCACTACCAGGTTTCACATAGTCAAAAATGGAGGGGACAGCCTGTGCAACCTTTCTTTTTTGATAAGTTTTGAGAAGTCAAGCTCTTAAGAGTATATTAACATGAGCAGGAAAAGTAAAGCATAAACTTTAGGGGAAGAAAGGTCATTATTTACATTCGGATTTTATGTGAGAAAAGAACCATTTCCATTCTCCTGGAAGTGTAACTCTATTGCTACATGTGTACTTTAAAAAAAAAAAAAGCCTGAATCCTATCAGAAAATGAAAACTATGATGATATATTCTGCTTTAAAAGCCTCTGAATGAATGGCATTCAAAGAAATTGTTTTTCAAATAAAAACAAACCTAGAAGATGTCTCAGCACTTTGTAAGTACTCAATAAATAATGCTTATTAGAATAGTTACTGTATTCATATAAATGACAAATTTAAGTCCGGCTGGGTGTTCACTAGCCTTGTGCCTTGTATATCAAAGGAACATTATAATAAATAGTAACTTTTTCTAAAATTTTCTGAAACTTAAGGCATTAAATGTTGACTTAAACAGTCTCAGCATATTTTCATCAATAAAATATTTGTTATCCTAAGGTATTTAAGTTTGATGTGTGGGGTTAGTTTTAACTCAGAATATCTGTCATGCTAACAGTATTTACACTCCACCATTCATAGATCATTAGCCAGATGCTTCTGTGGGTTCAGAACACCTTAAAGAGCATCTTTCAAAACCATATATATCACTTGCTAATGGGCTTTCTTCTTTTCTTTGCTTTTATCATGCTTTTAAAGTGGCCTAATTAATGCTAGTCATTAGAACTTCAGTTAGTTCTTCCTTAACCTGAATGGTCCAGAACAGTTAAATAAGGCTTTAGAGATCAGAAGGAGCAAAAAGAATTGTAGTGTTTGTTTATAAGCTGTATATATTTATCTGCTGCTCACCTTAGGACTAATGCTTATTATTTTAGCTTAAATATTTTTATAGCAAATTTTATATTTAAAATATGTTCAGTATAGAAAAATCATATTTGTGGCCCACAGTTTTGAATACATATTAACTCAAAATACAAACATAAAGCTACTTATTTTTTTATTTTCTCCATTTCATGGGTTTCCTTTCTCCTGTGGTCTGTGTTCTGCAGTTTTTTTGCATCTTTAAACCACTTGTCTAGCACTTTGAAAGGTAGGTGAGGTAGTTGGCAGCAAACAGAAGCACTTGAAGCAGAATACACCAGAGAGGGGAAATTAACAGAGCCTTTATAAATAAAACCTGAAAAATAAGTCTGTGTCTGTTTTGGCATAATCATAGTTATGCCCACCTGTTAATGCTCATGACTCACCTAGCATTAAAAAGAGAACTAGCTAATTCACAGGGGGAGTGTATACAACATAGTCAAAACAAGAATGAAGCTCTCTTTAACTCTACCTCTGCAGGATAAGTGACATTTAGCATGGGCAGGTGCCATTCAATGATGGATTCCTATAATAAACCATGCTCCAATTTGTGCAGGTTTTAAAAAGCCATATTTAAACATACTTCCTTGTCCCCCAAAGTTAGAAAACAGCTTCAGCTTCACTAAAGAAAATTTATAAACTAAAAATATTTTATTTACATGATGATGGTTTGTTGTTGGTGTAATCTGATTCTGTGAAATATAAGAAATGACTAAATCAGCTTTTAGTTGATTCCTTTCTTGGTTAAGAAGGTAGGAAAAAGTGAAGGGACCAAATTCATGGGATACATTTGTTTAAAGTCTCTGAATAAACGGATTGCCCTTAAATCAACTTTTGGTCTTCTCTCTTTTCAGAAAGTGCCAGAAAAAAACAAGAAGGTATTGTGGGCAGTTCTCGTGTGTGTTTTGCACAGCACACCCCGTCTCTTCCAGCAGAAAGTCCACGGCCCCTGAAGCTTCGGAGCATTCTTGACATGAGCCCTTTTACAGTGACAGATCACACACCGATGGAGATCGTGGTGGATATTTTCCGAAAGCTGGGTCTGAGGCAGTGCCTTGTAACTCACAATGGGTAAGTTTGGTGAAAGAAATCAGTTTACTTAGCAGATACTTTTTTAGTGGAATTTATATTCAGTTATTAGGGGAAAGTGTAAGCTTTCAAGTGGGAAAGTGTCTTTTAGTATAAAATCAGGATCAGTATTGATCAGATTGACACTTAAGAATAAAAAAATATATATCAACTACCACATCTTTGCCAAAACATAAAGTAACACTGGTCAGGAACACTTCAGAGTTGGGAAAGAGGTGTAATGGACCTAACCTATATGGAGTAGAGAGAAAAACCTGTTTTCTTTTTGTGAGTATTTTATATTTTGAATATAACTTTCTAGTTCAGTAATAACTCTCTGGAGTTTTTGCTGATTACTATTTCAGTGATTTTTAACTTATGTATCAAGGGAAATAATATAATTAAATGAAATTTGTAAATTAGCTAAAATCCTCCTTTAGCAAATGCTTTTTCTTTCCTCTTTTCAACCTTTTCCATCCATAAATCTTTCATATAAACTAATGACAAACACTCATGTATTTAAAATGTGTAAATTGATTATTTTTCTGCCCTTTGCACATGAATTACCAGTGTTTCTCCAGGATAGGAATATAGAAAAGTTTTGTTTGGCAGATGTCCAAGGGACAGAGTAGGGTTGTCATGCACAGTATGCCTCTGCAAACATCCCCTGCTTCATTACCATTGCTCCCCTGTGTCCCTTCACTTGGGATCTGTTTCCCTGCCCGTTCTCTCTCTAGTCAGTCCCCTCTATTTCCATTTTATGACTGTTCCTCATTGAAATACTTAAGGACATTGTTTTCTCTGAAGGCTGAGGACAGAAAGGCTAGAAATAAGAAGCAAAGGGTATTCTGGATTGTGCATAAATGAGATGGTTTAACCCTGCCCAGTGCGAAGCTGGTTGAAATGCTAAACGCTTAGAGTGACTTTTGAGTGACTAAACACATGACCCCTGTCTAAGGAAAGGAGGAAAAAAGAAGAAAAGGGAAGGAGGTTTGTTTTCTTGAGCACCTTCAGGTTTCTTACTTAACTTTGTAGTACCTCTGCGAAATAGGTGGTAGCATCTTTACTTCACAGATATAACAAGTGAAACTTGGAAGAGTTTACTACTATGCCCAGTAACTCAGATCAGGGGATTAAATACCTTTCTTTTTTTTTTTTTTTTTAAATTTTTTTTTTTTTTTTTTTTTTTAATTTTATGATAGTCACAGACAGAGAGAGGCAGAGACACAGGCAGAGGGAGAAGCAGGCTCCATGCACCAGGAGCCCGATATGGGATTCGATCCCGGGTCTCCAGGATCGCGCCCTGGGCCAAAGGCAGGCGCCAAACCGCTGCGCCACCCAGGGATCCCTTAAATACCTTTCTAATTTTAGAACCCAATCTCTTGCTACTGTTTTTACACTGTGATTGACTAATAGAACATATCTTCTTTCTTTGTGATTTCTTATTTTCTTGAACAATAGTATGCCATGTTGGGTTAGGAATAGAAATACAGAGAATTAGATACATGTTTAATGTTTTCACTGTGCTAACCTAACCAGTTAAAACAACTCTAAATAATGTGAAATAAATTATCAAAGACAAAAATTCTTGATGAAAGGCAGGAAGTTTGGAATTATTAAACATCATAAATACTGATTGGAGAAGGGATGTGTCTAATAAAATAGATACTTTCTTTTAATATTGTTTAATTAAAAAATAATAGTTACCAAACTTTATTGTTTAAAATGTTAGTAAGTACATGTTAAATAGAGTAACTTTTTATGAAGTGACACAGGTTTTAGGGCCCTTTAAATTATAAGTGGCTCAATTAGAAGCTGAGTTGTTACAATTTTTGTTTTGAGTTATTCTCTGTGCCTGTCATAGTTTGGCCTTTTGTGTGCTAACAAATATGTCATTCTCTAGTTATGATTACCTGTGATCACAAAGCCGTATGGGTCAATTACTGTATTTCACTTTGCTGATTAATTCCCAGTTTTTTGGCAGCACAGATATTAAAAAGAAAAATATTTAAAAGAGTGTAGAGGGGATCCCTGGGTGGCACAGCGGTTTGGCGCCTGCCTTTGGCCCAGGGCGCGATCCTGGAGACCCGGGATCGAGTCCCACGTCGTGCTCCTGGTGCATGGAGCCTGCTTCTCCCTCTGCCTAGAGCCTGCTTCTCCCTCTGCCTGTGTCTCTGCCTCTCTCTCTCTCTCTCTCTCTCTCTCTGTGACTATCATAAATAAATTTAAAAATTAAAAAAAAAAAGTGAAGGAGTGTAGAAATAACAAAATGTAGGGGAGGAGGAGGATAGATAACTAAAATCTTACCTCATACTGCCCGTTTATAAGATAGCTTGTAGTGGGGGGTAGCTTTTTCTAAAGGAATATGTTTAATTTTCTTGGTTATATTTCCTTATTTTTGTCCTTCAAGGAAAATAAACATATATATATATCATATATATAATATATATATGATATATATATATCTTTCTATATATATATAGAAAGAAAAGAGATCATTTGGGACAGTAGCTCTTGGGTCTTTATTTTCTTGGAAGTATATAAGGAAGTAGAGTGTTTTATTCTCACTTTTAAGTTAAATGATTTAAACTTAGAAAAGAAGCCATATTTACTAGCTTTTAGTGGAGAGTGTGAAGTTCTGGATAACTGTGAGCATATTCTACTCATAGTGGGTCCTTAGAGGTGGAAAAGAACTATTTGGGGGGAGAGATACAAGGCCAGACTGTTAGCTGCAAGGAGCAAATGAGAATAGGGACGTGAGGAGAAGTGTGTCTAAATTTTAAGTATGTCAGTTATAGATTTCCTATGTTTTATATTTTAATGAGCAGAATTTCTCAAAATCTTTATAGTCTTGATGGAACTAACAGGATGTTAATAGGCATTTGCTCACAAAGAGTTTTATGACCACATACGTTTGGGAAGTATTGGATTGTATACAGTTGAGGTTTCTCTATTGTGAAATGTCTCAAAACTTATAAAATGTTGATATTATTTGAGTCTCGAGGACAATAGGAAACATTCCAAGTTTTGTTCGAACATGAAGCCTTTTTTTTTTTTGGATGGAGGAAAGAGGGCAGGAGAACTCCTGGGATTGGTATTTTTTGGAACATATTTTGGGAAAACGTTGGGCCATAGTCTGTTAACTTCTTATATCATTGCTTATTAGCCCCACAAAGAAACAGCAAATTACTCTTTACCTAAGTTATATTTTGCATTGATTTTCTTTGTACTTCCTGAAATTAATAAAGTAGCACTGAATCTGGCTTTATTCTCAAATAACTCTTCTCCATTAGAGAGGAAATATATGTATTTCCTCCTTTTAGGGCCATTATTTTGTAATATAGAGATTACTTTATAAATCTCCAAATTTGCCATTTGGTCCTTAATCAATTTGTAACTTTCCTCATTTTGTACCTTGTGATTTGGCAGAGATTACTAATATACTAACTGAAATTAATCATTGTATATAACTAGAAAGAAAATAAGAATTAAAGTGGTATTATTTGTCAAGATTTTTCACATTTCCTGACTCCCAACTATAGAGTGAATTGATGGTCTTTTTGTTTGTTTTCCCTCACACACTTAGAGAAGAACATCCATTGAGTGATTCTGTACACATTTTTTTTTTATTTCATGAGGGCATTTTCTGAGCCTTTTTGGAGGGAGAACTTATTCACATCCTCTGACAACTTTTCAATTTATCTTCATTCTTAAGGATCGCTGTGTTATTTTAAATAATGAGAAAACATTAGCAGAGAACCTGTTTCTGCCTTTCCTGCTGCTTGCCCTCTGTGCTCTCCCACCCCACACCCAGTTGTCAGCCTTAATTTTTTTATAACCGATGTATCTGTAGACCTGGACTACTTTAAGTGAAGCGCCCTAGTGATGTTCATTAAGAAGTCAGGATGTTCAAAGGCAGTTGAGTAGTAAAGTTGACTTAACTAGGTCACCAGGGAGATGTCCAGTTACCCTGAAGGGCATTCAGGACGGGCTTCTAGAGTTTGAAGATTAAGGCTTTTTAAGGTTTTAATCATTCATTATACATATTGCCGTATATTGTAGTTGAATTCATTGACTTCCCTTATAAACCAATACCCAGGATTTTGTTCTAATAAATCTAATTATTTTCAAGTATCCTTGTGAGAATTTATGCCCCTCATTTCGCCTATAATAGTGATAGGTTAACTGAGAAATAATCATTTAGGAAAAAGCATGCATAACGTAAAAGTCATTTTGATCCCCAGTCATAAATATCTTACTAGTTTATTTTAAGAAGTAGTGTTCAGAAGGTCTGGAAAATCCGGGGGGGGGGGCATGTGTATTGAGTTGGCATTATTTATTGAAGTGCATGTTGCCTTTCGTTTTAATCCCAAGTAATAGTAAAGTAAATGTCTTAAGTCTCCTCATTAATGCCATTAAGGCTATTTGACCTTTGCTCTTCCGAAGTAGATCCAAATAATAGCTTTTTAGAGATGAGAAAAATACTTTCCCCTAACAAAGGAACGCTGATATGAAACTAAATCTTAGAGGTTTATAGCTGTGTATTAATATTGTTCCTTTTGTACCTTTCTTTATAGTCACCTTCATTGCGATCTTTTATAATTTTGATGTTTAATTAAAAAACTTCACAGATATTTAAAGATAGTATCATGTCTCTTATGAAAGTCACTAGAATTGATGCAAATGGAACCTGGGATTTCGAACCATTTTTGTTTCTGTTTTTCTAAAGTTCATTAAAAGCATTCTTATGGTTCATGTTTTTATTTTTGTCTCTCATTCTTTATCATTATGATTGGAACCTCTTTTAATTTAATTTCTCACAGTTATTAGCATAACATGATCTGTTTCAGGATTGTCTTGGGGATCATCACAAAGAAGAACATATTAGAGCATCTCGAGCAAGTAAAGCAGCACGTCGAACCCTTGGTGATTAGATATATCAGATCTCCTCAGTAGACCCCGTACAAGTCAGGAAGCATGAAACTTGTGAACTGTTCAGTTCTGTCAGGCCCAGATGCCTGCTGAATAAAAAACCTTACATGCTGCCAATTCCATTTTATCTTATAAACTCTGGAAGATACATTTAGATATTTGTAAAATCGCATTCACAGGAAGTTAGCAAAAGTTAACGTCTCTCATCAGAATCACCTGTTGCCATTTAAGAACTGTAAACAGTTTGGTAGTTAAATGAGTAAACACTGTCGGACATTCTTAAAGTAAACACAAGTCTGTCTACCTTAGTGGATAACACCGGTCTCAGAAGATGCCTGACTGGTTAGAGATGTCTGCCCCCAACCCCTACCCCAAACCCTTTTTCTTTTTATGTTTTCTAATCTTGCGGTACTCTTGTAGTAAATCTAAGCTCATAAATGATTTTAACTGAGCTTAGCAATGTTAGAATTGCCAAATGTTGAATATTTTTTATGGGCACACTTAAAACTAGAGTGTAATGTTGGATATATTTGTGATCATAGCATTAGTTCTTTTTCTGCTACACCTCGCATACCTTCATAGTCAAGAATGTGTGTCCTGCCATTTCATTAGTGAACTGTACCTAGACTAAGTGAACTGTACCTAGACTATGTGTGTGCCCCTTTTGTATGTCCAGAATGCTGTGAGCAGCTTTTTGGGGTCAAATGCATTTGTTTTAACTGGCTTTATGTCCTAGTGGTTTCATGACTAAAGATAGATTTTGAATTATCTTACCGTACCTTACAACCTAAAAATTGTCTGGCTTTAGCAATTCCTGAAATTATTTTGCCCTGCAATTGTCATACTTCTATAAAAAACCTGTCCCAGTTTGCTTAAGCACACAACTGATTATGTATTCCTGTTGTAAGCTAATATTTCACAAGTGTTTCATGCATCCTTTTTTAAAAAACTACTAACCAGAATAATAAGTAGCTACTCATTCATTCTGCTTTCTGCTTCATCTATAATAATCTGTTAGGACTGCTTCTTGATTTTTCACTTCTCTTTTAATGTAAGCATTAACAACTAAGACTTTCATAAAAGCACTGTATCTTAACTTTTTTGGCCAAAATCAAAAGAGGAAAATATTGATGAGTGCACTAGAAACTTGGATTGTTTTATCAATTTATTCTTAGGGCTCTGAAGCTTGGGATTGGAGTTCTTTGTTGACTATTTTATCTCAATTGTATGTGCTTTCATGAAGATTCTGCATACAACTGGGCAATCCTTAAGTTACTTTTTTAAAGTTGGTTAAGTTTGGTTTAAAAAAAATGGAATATTGAGGAGATTTGGTCATCAGACATTTTACTGCTTTCTCGATATCATGGGAATGAATTTTCCTTCTACATTGGATCAGTATCATTTCTTGTTCACACATCCTCCCATTTTTTGTTACTTTTTTGTTGGCATACACGAATCAAAATACCTCTACTTCAATGTGGCATGTGGTCCTCAGAGTCTTGGTAGAAACGACATCGTACTATTAGTGACCATGATACTTTCATATCAAAGGATGGTTGCTGGATAATTTAATTATCTTTACCAATAAAATACTTTTTGAAAATACACAATCACGGTGCTTGCTTTGCTCTATTCCTGTCAACAAAAAGGATTCAGTTATAGATTGAGCTTTCCTTTTCTTTTCCTTTTATTTTAATAGCAATCTTATGTTTATTCCTTTCAGGCGCCTCCTTGGCATTATAACAAAAAAAGATATCCTCCGTCATATGGCCCAGACGGCAAACCAAGACCCCGCTTCAATAATGTTCAACTGAATCCTATAGATGAGAGAGAGGAAACAGAAGAGGAAGTTCATTTGTTGAATAGCACAACTCTTTAACTTGAGGGAGTCATCTACTTTTTTTTCTCCTTAAAAAATCTAAAAGCCGGGCTTTTTGCAACATAGTTTGCAAATACTGCTGGTGGAATGAAGGAGTTGTTTGGGGAGGGAAAGGAGCGAGAAGGAAATGAGTGAGGTATTTCCCCATCTAACTGAGAGCAGCAAATCATCTCCTGTTCTGCACTGGATGCATTCAGCTGAGGATGTGCCACAGTTGCGCAGGCTGGAGCGTCAGCAGAAGGGGTGCCACAGCCCCAGCCCCGGAGCACCCAGAGCACCTGGCCTGTTACTCCGACATCGCAAAGACACATTAGCAGTCCCTATTTCTGGAGGGATTACTTTGAATTGAGCCATCTATAAGACTGCAAGGTCTTGCCCTTTTGTATCAAAACTGTTCTGTTTAATTCATGAATTATTATAGTTAAGCATTGTCTTTCTACATTCCAGAAGAGCTTTTCTTTCTCTCCCTCCCTCTCTCTTTTTCTTTCTCTCTTGAGCTGTAACAAAGCCTCTGTAAATTGGTGTGCCCTTTTGAAACAGTCCTTTCTCATATTGAGATGTACTGTGATTTTACTGATGTTTCATCACAAGAAGGGAGTGTTTCTTGTGCCATTAACCTTGTAGTTGGCACCGCCACTAAATGCTTGGAGCAGTCACATGCACCGCAACAGGTAAAATCTCGAGTGAAGCGTGAACAAAATCTCTCCGCTTGTGCGCATTGTGGTTCAGAATCAGCAACAATGAAACTCAACTTGTAAGGATAAACAGAGTTTTTTTTGTTTTTTTCCTCTCAGACTTTATGGATAATGTGACCTGGTCTTATGCAAATTTTCTATTCTAAAACTATAATCTACCCGTACTGTTCAGCGTAAGGAAACAAAATGCTGCTGCTTTGACAGTAAAGAGAAGGAAGTATTCTGTTTAGCTGTATCTGGTATTAATTGCATGTTTAAACACTGGAATTTTTTTTTCTTGAAATTAGATCATTTTTTGTTTCTTTCCTCAAGATATTTTATTGCTGACACTGAAGAAGAAATGTAATTCATAACTTGCACTAAATGTATATTTCTTTTCTTAAAAATTTACCATTCTTATTTATATTTTTATGGATTAAAATTTATAAAATACAGATCAGTTAATATCGCGCTTAAATAATTTTACCTTTTTAATGTGATTTTTATAGACTAATTCAGACTTAAAATTATGGAGATATGAACAAAGTTTACACTGGGAACAAGGGTTTAAAAAGAGGTTGTGGTTATTTGTCTATGATCCAATGTGTACATAAATCTTTTTCTGATCTTTCACTGCCATCCTCTGGATTATGTCTTCTGATCTGTACATTTTGACTCATTAATTAGAAAGTTAAAACACAACAAATCACTTTGCAGATTAAAACCAAAAGTTAAATAGCGTTAACCTTTTAAAAAAAATCAAATGAAAACAATTGCAAAGGTAGCAGTTAAAATTTTAATCTGAACATAACCTTTGAATCTTTGGGTATGTCACATCCATAAGTGTTCAGTTAATGTTTTGAATATCCAGAGTGCACATTTTTGCAGAATGAGTTGAAAATGTACTGGGGTGAGTTTGGGATTTTTGTTTTTGGAAATGTCTTAGTCATGGTCTTAATTCACTATCAGCAAAGACAGTTTACTTGAAGGACTAGCCTGAATATTCTGTGCTTATGCATTTTTGGTAGGAAATGAATTTAGCAGACAGACATTTCCTGAAACATATCCAGCAATGAGCCATTTTTACATTTTGGAAGTGATTCTTCACTTTCTAGTTCTTAAAAATAATATACCTATAAGATCTTGAAGCTTTATTAGATCATGAGCCATATTAGAATGACAGTTCAAAGTTGAGCAACATTTTAGGAATTTCATGAAACGTTTCTTCATTTTGCTATCTGCCCTTTCTAAAATGAGTATCTTGTCCTATTTTACTTCCTCCCTCTGGCAGACTTTGGGCTTTCTTAATGACCCCTTTAAAGTTATCTGGCCATCCAGAGTGAAATCTTTTCTAATGATGCTTCTATATATCCTGTCTTCATCTAGTCCTGAGTGCATTTGCAGTGTGAACTCCACCATGGGTTCTTGAATAGCTTGTTTGTCTTGAGTTACAAGCCTTCAGAGAAGAAACCAGCTTCTTTGCAGATAGCTTCATAACATTAAACATCACCTGGATTTTATTTTCCATGCTTCCTTTTTGATTTCACGTCCTCTCATTGCCCATCCTGCTTCACAGACTGATAATTCAGGGTGGATATTCACAGCGGATGTTAATTTTTTTCTTGGTATATTTCTATCCCTTGTTAGGTTTTACTGCTAAAATACAGGAAAAGTGTATTTCTAATTGCATTCAGTGGTTTTCTTCAGTAATACTACCTGTTCCACTTTTCTTTTTGATATGTTGAGGTGTGTCAGCTTTTCAACCAAATGATGAAATAGTGGAGACCATGAAATATATGTGCCTGGCTAATTGGCAAATTAATTGACCAATACAATAAGTGGAGCGCCTTATTGGAGTACCCTTTTTGAGAAGGTATGATGAGAATGGGCAAGGGTGTCAGCATCTCTTATTAATAATTGTTTTCAGTTTTGCTTCATGAAGAATGCTTAGTTTGTTAATCTGTGATGTTGCCTAGAGCTGTATTTATCTGTTTTTATTTATACTAGTGTAGTAAAGCTGCATATCATTACAGTAAAAATGATTACTGTGATGAGTTAATCAGAAAATCTATTAAAATCTATATGACAATGTGTGGTTTGGCCTTTAATTATATCTGTAATAGTCCTCCCACTTCTGCTGCTCTATGCAGTGTAGGCCAACATGCCTGGCACATGCAGCCTCAAAGGGGTGATAAATACAATGTTTCTCTAAGGTTACAAAGCTATTTCTATACTTTGCAGGCAAGGGGCAACAAAAGAATAGATACCGGGTTGAACAGCAGGATGTAAATACTACCAGCAATAATGTAAAGTCTCCGTTTGTTGGTGAAAGCTGCAGGTTTACCGAAAGATTTCACTTTAGTTTACTTTCAAAAAATTTTAAAAAGATTTATCTATCTATTTTGGAAAGGGAGGGAGGGAGAGGGAGAGAGAATCGCAAGCAGACCCTGCGCTGAGTGTGGAGTCTAAGTGGGGCTCAATCTCAGGACCCTACGATCACAACTTGAGCCGAAACCAAGAGTCAGACACTTGACTGGACTGCCTAGGTGCCCCTACATGTTTTTTTTTTTTTTAATACTACTTTGTACATTTGATATCCACAGTGCACATTTTTGTAATGGCTAATAGGACTGCCTAAAAGGAGGTAGTAACATTTGAATTGTTAAACAATTTCAATAGTCTAATATTAAACTCTTAGTATAAAAGTAAAGCACTTGACTTAAAAGTCCAGAATAGATTTTTTTTTTGTCATCCATTTCATTTGACCATTCACTGAGTTTTTATTGAATATCTGTGTGAGAGACACTGTGTTGTGTTCCTGAAACTTACACTCCAGTAGGGACAGAGACATATATGTCAGATGGTGGTATCACAAACTAGCTCTTTTTTTTTTTTTAATTCCTGTGTGCCATGCGCTGTTCAAGGCATGCATAAATTAGGCAAAAATTCCCATTCTGATGGAGAAAAACCAGTAATGGGGAGGCTGCTATTTTTATAGAGAGTGATGATAAAGGGCCTCAGGGATAAAGTGACATTTGAGCAGAATCCTGAAAAATGTCAGGGAATGATACAGTTACCTGTGAGAAGAATGTTACAAGAAGAGGAAACAGTATATGCAAATATCCTGAGGTAGGATACACCTGACAGGTACAAGGAATATCAAATAGGTCACTGGCTAGAGTAGGGTGTAAGAGGAGGAAAGACGTTGGGGATAGAGTTATTTGACTTCTGGATAAAATGGGAAATCAGACAAAAGTGACATGATCTGACTTAATGTGATTTCTGGCTGCTTTTTTGGGGATAGACTATAATAGTGAAGGGGTGGGAGCTGGAAGACCAAGTAGAAGGCACTTGGAATAATCAAGGTGTAAGATAAGACAGGGGCTTGAACCTGACTAGAGCAGGTGGAGGTTGTCTGGATTCTAGACATTTTGGAGGTGGCATAGGCATGACTTGCTAATGGATCAGATATAGAGTGATAGGAGTAAAGGATGTTTCCAATGGCCACTGAATAAATTGGGAATGACTCCAGGAAGACTAAATTTGAGGTTGTGCACAGAGAAATCTTGTTTTAAACATGAAATTTTAAATTACTTTCTGACTCCCGAGTGGGGACGTCAATTGGGCAGTTGTATTTACAAGACTTAAGTTCAGGAGAAAGGTCCAGCTGTTGGACCCTGGCTCACGGGTGCCAACGTGGCCCGGTGGACGCCCCAGAGACCCAGACCCCAGACAGGCAGATGCAATTAGCAAGAGGGTTTATTGAACGTTTGCGCAAACGGGCTCTCCGCCTCCGAAGAGGAAAAGAGCCCCGATTAGCAATTACAGGGATCTTTTAAAAGGCAAAAGGAAAGAAACTTCCTAAAGACAAAAGAACCGCGGGAGTCGCATGGCATCCAGGTTGATTTTGGGGAGGGTCAACATGAACCTATTCAGGGACATTCCAGTCAGGGTGTGGGGGGGGGGAACGGTTTTCTTATTGTAAACAGAATGCTTTTAGTTGCTAAAATTTCAGGAAGAAGACTGGATGGGCTGCCTCTGGATTAGGGCTGGCCCTACTTACAAGGGGGGAGGTTTCTTCACAGCCTAAGAGACCTAAGAAATACGGGAGGTCCCATCCTGAGTCAGGATGAGATCCCTATGGGATTGAGTGGACAGAGGCCTGAGCATTGACATACGTCTATGTTTAGATTCAAGGAGATGAGGGGCCAGAAGAGGGAGCAGACCGTTAGGTAGGGTGAAGATTGGTGCCGTTAAGAGAAAGGTGGGTCCCCTGAGGCAAGTGAGTAGGTTTCAAAGAGGATCAACTTTTCAGGTATTGCTGATCAGTGAAGCAAATGTGGATTGAAAATTGTCCAGTGTAGAGATAATGGGTAGCTTTGACTAAAGCAGGTTCAGTGAGATCAGGCAAAAATCTGATTGGAGTGGGTTTGACAGAGATTGATGAAAGGAATTGAAGGCAGTTTTTTTCTTTGTTTGTTTTTTTTAAGATTTTATTTGAGAGACAGAACATGGGAAGGGGCAGAGAGAGAAGCAGACTTCCCGCCGAGCGGGTAGCTCGACCCCAGAACCCTGGGATCATGATCCAAGTCACCCAGGTGCCCCTGAAGGCAGTTATTTCAACTCTTGCTGTGTTTTTCAGAAATGGGATGTGTGAAAAAGGGTGTTTTGTCTTTGGATGCAGGATATTATAGCTTTTGTTGTGGATAGAAATACTTTAGAGGGAAAATTGAAGAGAGGAGAGAGAGGTCTTTGAGCAGCAGGCAGGAGGGAATGGCATCTCAGGCGCACACTGGGACATTAAGCAACATTCCTAGCAATGTGGGAAAGGCGGAGCATATTGAGTAGTTGGTAGTGTGAGGTGAGATTTTGTGGAAGTTACTTTGTTTTTCTTAGTGAAATGAACAGAGGGCTGGGAGGTATTGTTGCATGTTTGAGGAAAGATGTGAAAGTAACAGGATTAATGGGCAGTAGTATGACCACCTTGAGGTTAAGAGGAGACCAATTGTCATGGTTTTATTTTTTTCCCCAGCCACCTGATACTGAGAAGTAGGAGTAGGCAGCTTTTTATCAGGCTTCAGGTTCTAACATAAGTACAACTAATGGAAAGAGGGCTAGTGGAGTAGATGTGGGAGTGATTATAATGATGGAAGAGTGGAATATAAGGGCTGGATAAAGAAGCAAGAATATGAAGTGAGGGAAGAAGAGTGAAAAAGGCTGTTTAGGTCACTGAATTGGTGCAGGGTTTGGTGGGGTTGAGAACCAGTTGGAGGGGGGGCTAGAGGAAGAGGTGAACAAAAGATGGGTGGTGGTATTTTGGATAGTTTTTTTTTTTTTTTAAGGATTTTATTTATTTATTCATGAGAGACAGAGAGAGAGAGAGGCAGAGAGACAGGCAGAGGGAGGAACGGGCTCAATGCAGGGAGCCTGATGTGGGACTTGATCCCCGGGACTCCAGGATCACGCCCTGGGCCGAAGGCAGGCGCTAAACCACTGAGCCACCCAGGGATCCCCTGGATAGTAGTTTGTTCACAAAAATAGCCCTAGTTTGTTGACCCCTGGTCGGGATCACTGAATAAACTGTGAGGTTTAGGGTATCAGAAGGATCATCTGCATAGACAGTGGGTATCTGTTATTGTGGCGACGTGGTTTGTAGCACTATCTTAGATTAAGTTTTAGAACTTTCATTTTTTCCCTTGGGTATATCTTTCTACATGCATGTCTGAGAAGTCCTACAGAAACTCCGTTATTAAGCTCCAGGAATGAGCTTAGCTAAATTTGAGGAGGGTAGTGGTATTGTTCAATTCTTACCGGGTTAAGGTACACTTCACTTGTGAGTCTAGGCCCTTACAATGTGTTCTCAGAAGTATAGAAGTGGTGTTTGGAAGCTACTCTAGCCATCGGATGGCCACATCCTAGGTAGATAGAAGATATTCAGCAAACTAGGTTTCAGCAGCCTGTGTGTGGGTGAAAGGAAAAAGAAAGGTTTGGTATTGTATGTATGGACCATGCTCTAATGAAAAGCGTTCAGTAGTTGGAAGTTCAGTACATTCTGACACTTGCTTCCAGCCCTCTGATGCAACTTGGAGTCTGAGACTGTAAATCCACAGTATCCAGATTATAATGGCCATACATTTGGCACTGGTCTCCAGTTCGGTCTTGGCTACTATATGCCTAGCTTTCTGAAAATACACATTCGTGTTAGGTTTGTGTAAGGAATGGGTGAAAAGCTGATCTTTTTTTGTTCCTCCTTCATTTTAATTTGTTGCTTGATAAGAAATCCTGTTAGAATCCATTTTATTGATCACAAGGAGGTAGATTTTTAAAAAGTTACAAACTATATTTGAAACTGTTGGATCAAGAAATGGCAGTATTAAACGGCTAGTATTTCTAGCTAAGCAGATTGGTTTAATAGAAGATAGGTGGATTTATTCGAATCGTCAGTATTTAAAAGATGTTAACTATTTCTAAATACTGACCCCCAATATTAAGTACCTTAGAAACTAAGGAAATCTGAGGGAAAAAGCTCAGCTTCAAAAATTTAAGATCAAATGTGATTTGGTCACCATTTCTAATCAAAGAATTGTGTGATGCAGCCAATATCACTGTCACTGTAGGGATCCCTGAGTGGCGCAGCGGTTTGGCGCCTGCCTTTTGCCCAGGGCGCGATCCTGGAGACCCGGGATCGACTCCCATATCGGGCTCCCAGTGCATGGAGCCTGCTTTTCCCTCTGCCTGTGTCTCTGCCTCTCTCTCTCTCTCTCTCTGTGACTATCATAAATAAATAAATTTAAAAAAAATCACTGTCACTGTAAGCTTACAGCTTAGTTCAGATGCGGCCAGAACCTGCTGCAGATGCTTACACCCTGAAATGGGGCAATTCCTGAAAATCTCCTGAGACCTATCACTATGCAAGTTCCAGTTCAGTAATGAAAGGGAAGGCAAAAGGATGGTTTGGTTTAGTTTGGCTAAGCTGTTACATAGTGTCTCTCTTGAAGAAAGCCATCTTTAGGGTGTATCTTTCTACATACCTGTCTGAGAAGTCCTACAGAAACTCCGTTATTAAGCTCCAGGAATGAGCTTAGCTAAATTTGAGGAGTAGTGGTATTGTTCAATTCTTACCAGGTTAAGGTACAGTTCACTTGTGAGTCTAGGCCCTTAGAATGTGTTCTCAGAAGTATAGAAGTGGTGTTTGGAAGCTACTCTAGCCATCGGATGGCCACATCCTGGGTAGATAGAAGATACTCAGCAGACTGTGTGTGGACTGAAGAAAGCCATCTTTAGGCTTTCTTCAAGAGAAGGGCCCAGGGCCTTCTGGCCTACGAGGGCAGCATGGGCCGTGGGAGGAACACATTCTAGGTATAGCCTGGGGGATATTAGACCCCAGAAGACATTCTATTGTTTGAGAATTCTTACCTTAAGGGCATTTCAAGTTTCCCAAATCGCTGGTGTGATTTTCTCTGGCAGTTAGTGAGCAGCATGTAATAGGGTCATTTTGTTCGACAAATAAATAGTAAAAGGTGTTACTGAGGGGGATGTGTATACTGAAAAAATTCATCATCTTAAAAAGCTTGCAGCTTAACTAGGGAGATGAGACAAGCTGCTCAAATTAAAGATCCTGGCTGGAAGTGTTTGCCGATAGTCTACTCATACTTTATATCAAAAGAGTGTCTCAGGACCCCTGGGTGGCTCAGCGATTTAGCGCCCGCCTTCAGCCCAGGGAGTGATCCTGGAGTCCCGGGATGGAGTCCCACATGGGGCTGCCTGCATGGAGCCTGCTCCTCCCTCTACCTGTGTCTCTGCCTTTCTCTCTCTGGGTCTCTCATGAATAAATAAAACTAAAAAAAAAAAAAAAAAAAAATACTATTTTAAGGAGACAGCTGACAGGATAAGTGACTCTGGAGACTGACAATTCAACAGAAGTTCTTTGGGTAACTCAGGTCAATCTTCTGCAAAATGTGGGGTTTACGAGACGACCTAGGGCTTTTTTTTTTTTTTTTGTCTTGAACTTCATACAAAGGAAAAAAACTTTATATGCTCTTCAGCACAATCCATAGAGTTGGCTATTTTACATTTGGGGTTTTTTTTTGTTTTGTTTTGTTTTTGCTATTTTTAAGATGAAGGACGTTTTGTCAGGCTTGAGGAGGATGTGAATCTGGTAAAACACAGCTGTAATCATGGACTTGTGCTAGAAATCCAATGATAGAATTTGCAGAAAACTTTAATATCTAAACTAATGGTATAGTAGTACACTATACTATCAATAGTCTCATCTATATTGATTAGTAAATGTAGTGAGTCAAGGAACTGTTTTAAAGAATATACCTAATGGATACCTGGACTACATATGTATCACCTGGAGATGCTGTTAAAATGCAGCTTTGGTACCTCTGGGGTCAGGCACCTCCCATTTACTTCCCGTATGCCTTCCCCACTGCCTATAAATCCAGTCTCTAAAGCTATAGCTATTTTTTTTTAAGATTTTTATTTATTCATGACACACACAGGCAGAGGGAGAAGCAGGCTCCTTGTGGTGGGGAGCCTGATGTGGGACTCAATGCCAAATGGAGGCAGATGTTCAACCTGAGCCACCCAGGTGTCCCAAGCTATACCTATTATTAACTCAAGTCTGAGAAATAAATATTTAGTTGCCCATATGTTAAGTACTGAAACAGGATTCCCTGATGAGAGAACAGTCTAGTATCCACAGGCAGGAGACCATGACTTCCTGTGACATGTCACAGGAGACTCTGGATGTCTTTCAGATGGGATTAGAAAGAACATCACCATTCAGAGGACTGACTGCCATTTATCTGCACATGAAAGAAATGGGCTAGAAGAGCTTTATAAAAGTTTTTGGTATATGTTTCCATCAATTTATTTTCTGTATTCCTTAAAAACAAAACAAAAAAAATCACAAGTTTAATACTAATGCTTTAAAGTACTGTACACTGAAAGGAAGCCGACTCTCAGGCTGCGAGTTGGTCTATGTTCTCTTTACTTCTGTTTGCCAAATGTTCTTCAATAATTTCTGCAAAGAGATTCCTCTTCAACAGATTATATGCAAGAGGTAAAAGCTGGCCAGCAACTTTATGAAAATACTGAAAAATAAAAGAATGTAACATTAAGCAGAGAACATAGCAGATGCCCTAGTAAGTAGCAAAAAATACACAGAAAAAGCTGTTAACAAAGCACTGTCCAAATCATTTTAGCTACTTTCTCAATTGGTTAGGAAGTGAATTGACACATTCTGTTCAAGAGGCAAACTTGTAGTTTTAAAAGACTTAATGGTACAACTTGAAGAAAATTCTGAAGAAAACTAAGTTAAAATTTTAAGCTTCCTTAATTCCCTTGGATAAGGATCATTTTTACTTGCCCCAAACTATATGCTCAAATGCTTTTTTTCTTCTCTAGTGTTATCCCCAGTTAAGATTTTAATCATCATTTTCCTTAGTTGATACTATACGAAGAGGTATGCGGAATTTGAGTTATCAAGTCACATTTATTCCCTTTTATCTTCAAATTTTCTGCTCCCCGACCCACCATGTAACCCAGCTCCATCCCTTGTCACTGCCTTGGTTTTATCAAGTGACTTAAACTACTGCTATTTATATATATATATATACTTGAAGAGAACCTGAGAATGCTTCTGTTAATGACATTTAGCACTTACTAGATGCTCAGTACTGTGCTAAGTCTTTTCATATGTTGTTTAGTACTCAGGCCAATTATTTTCAATTAAACTGATTCAGTTTTTGGCAGGCCCAGCATTATTCTGATTGGTCAATGACTTATTCTAGCTGTTAAACATTTTGACTATTTTTCCTAATAGCCATATATAAGGCAGGCAGAAAAATATTGTAATATGGTCTACAGCAGAGTTCTCAAAATAGCCTGCTCTAATTAGCCTGACCTGGGAACAGGTCAGAAATCCAAATTCCTAAGAGTCCCCCAAGAACTCAAACCTTGGGGGGGGGGGGCAGTGGGGGTTAAGTACACCAATCTGTTTGAATAGCCATCCACATGATTGTGATACATGCTGAAGTTAGCAGCTGCTTTAGTCTTGCTGCTCACACTAGTCTACAGGCAGTAGCATTACCAGTACCCAGGAGTACAACAAATGCAGTCTCAAGCCTCACCCCAGATGCACTGAAGCAGTCTGCATTTTAACATTATCTTCAGATCTTTATATAGTTTACAGTTTGGGAATTACTGATTTAGACACTAACTCTGGAACTGTCTGCCTGTGAACCTGAGCAAGGTTTACCTCTTGTGCCTCGTAGGTGACACCATAGGTTAAATGAGAAACTGTGTGTGTGTGAGTGCGTACGCATGTCCACGCACACACGCGGACATCTCAGCTAAAGGACACAGGTACAATGGTGTTGGAAAAACTGCCCAATCTTACACAGCTACTAAGTGGGGAAGATGTGATTTAAAACCAAACAATGTAGCCCCAGGAAGTTGTTACAGACTCTACACCTTGAGGCAACCACAGTGAATAAGCACTGATTTAACTGTTAGGTAGGTTTTTCCTATTTAATAAGCAAAGGTCATGATGATTAAAAACAAAAACTATATTTTATTTTATTTTATTTTTTAAAAAAGATTTTATTTATTCATGAGAGAGACACAGAGAGAGGCAGAGGCACAGGCAGAGGGAGAAGCAGGCTCCATGCAAGGAGCCCAATGTGGGACTTGATCCCAGGACTCCAGGATCATGCCCTGAGTCGAAGGCAGACGCTCAACTGCTGAGCCACCCAGACGTCCTGAAAAACTGTATTTTAAATAATTTCACTTAAAGGCTATTTTAAGATATAGTAGCTCCCACCTATTCACAAGGGATAGGCTTCAAAACCCCGAGTGGATGCCTAAAACCATGGACAGTACCCTATTTATGCTGTTTTCCTATACAGATGTATGATAAAGTTTAATTTATAAATTAAGCAAAATAAGAGATTAGTGAGAACATAAGATAGCTTCTATTACAGTATACTGTTGTAAGTGTTCTACATGAATGTAGTGGCTTTCAAAGTATTGTACTAACCCTTCATATAACAGTGTGACATGATAAAATGCCTACATAGTATGATGGAGGTGAATGACATAGCCATTGTGATACAACGTTAGGTCACTATACTGCTCTTCTGACAGTATCTCAGAAGGAGGATCATCTGTTTCTAGTCCACAGTTGACCACAGTTAACTGAAACCACAGGAAGTGAAACCATGGATAAGGCGGGATAGGGGGCTGAAGGAGGTGGGGACTACTAAGGTAGTATTTATTTTTCATCTAGGAATTCAAACATAAGAACAAATACCCCCCCACCACAGCAGAAAGCCAAATGGAGCCCTATGAAAGTTGTATGTGCATACCCATACACACATCCAACTAAAGAGGCATATATATTCCTATAATACGTCTAATAAGAAATTCACTTTAATGTAAACCTGAAGGCAGGCAAATAATCTTGGTTATTTACCTATGGCAGAATACAAAGTTAATTTCAAATATTTTCAGACATCTGCTTATCAAAAAGTTCATTTTGGGAAAAAAAAAATTCATTGAACACACAAGCTGAATTTGTATCCTACCCCTGCTACTGAGGGCATAAATATTCATATTCTGGTATGCCTGTATGTGGGGTGAAGTAGGGAAGAGAAGGTCTGGTGATGGCTGGGAAGTTGTTTGTTTTTTGTTTTTTTCTTACTCACGTGTGAGCCGTAACAAAAGAGATCCATTCCTAGCTCAAGCCCCATACCATAGTCACATTCATCATTAGCGAACTGCACAAAAGTCATCATTTCCTGGATGGGAGCAAAAGCTTTTAGTCGGTCCTCATCACTAGGTGCCTCAACGATGGTCTTGCAAATTCTCTTGAGGTTGGCTGTAAGAAACCAAGGATATAAAAAAATGATCTACACCCATCATCAAAGATAAAAAGATTCTAAGTTGGGTTTTTCCTCATCAATTTTTGTAACTATTGCAACAAATGCCACCGTGGGTGGTACTAGAATTTAGAATGGCAATTTATGATTTAAGAAAAATGGCTTAACAAAAAAGATTTGTGTGTTAGCAAACGGTGACTATTTTACCATAGATATAGTTGCAATCACGATTATACATAAGCTCTTTAAAGGTTTTTAGTAGGCTAGTCCATAGATCAACAAACTGTGGCCAAATCTGACCCACCCTCTGTTTTTAACTGAACTCACAGAATGTTTTTCCATTTTAACTGGTTGGAAAATAACAAAAAATACGGCAACAGAGATCATTTGTAGTCCATCTCTGGGCTAGTCCATATTAGGAGTTGGATTAAAACAAACAAACCCTCCAAAACAGACCATAAAGTTTTCTCTTTATTGCCCTGTCCTACCTGTTGTACTAAAAACACATAGAGAAAAAGACAATATAAGAAATAAGAGATCATTGCCAAGTTAAATCTTTACCAAAATGTGGTCACAGTAAAAGTACAATTTGAGGTAAGAACAAATAGAAAACTTTCAGCATTTATCTAGATTTAAAAAGCCAGTGGCTTAATATTTTTGTTTTGGCTTTTGGTATTTTTTTCCCTCACTACTTTCTGGATGCCAGTGTACATCAGATCTCAGGATGCATATAAAGATATTGAACAGTATCTCTAGACTTCTTTTTTGACAAGCTACTTCCATGAGAATAATCCAATAGTAAAAGTACAGCCTGACTGACCCTAAAACTTGAGCTTGCTCTTTATCCCTAAAGTCTAGTGACTATCCCACAAAAGGCATACTTATCTTCTCAATACATACAAAGAAGACCTTCCTCACATGTTCACATAAGAAATACATTACCATCTGTTTCAGGGAGTTCTCTGTACCCAACATCATTTTTATCTACTGGAACAACCAAGCCTGCACCATGAAAGGTCTTTGTCACGACCTAAATTTAAAAAAAAAAAAAAAAAAAAATATATATATATATATATATATATAAAACTATTGGTAAACAAAATAGACATGGTAGATAGATAAAAACGACAAACTCTCCAAAATATATGCACACACACAAACTTGCAATACTTCTATCAAAATGTTAACATTTAATGACTTTTCATTTAATCTGGAACCCACAAAGTTTAATACTATTTCTTCAAAGTTAGCTAAAAGTCCAAAATCAGCTCTTTGTTTTAAAGTCTTCTCACCTAAATCTCTAGATCTTAAAATCTATTTCACTCACATGACCCCACTCTCTTGCTTCTTTCACTCTTTAATATAAAGGACAAATTATTCAAAAGAAGTTCTCCCACCATTTGGAGGAAAAAAAGTCATATCTTACTCTTTATGCAAAAATAATTTGCAGCTGGATACCAGGATTAAATGTAAAAATAAAACCAATGAAACTACTAGAAGACAAAAATTTTTAATAATTTTAGATTGGACAAAGAAAAGACTTATAGACTTGACTACAAAAAATTTTAAAAAGTAAAAATCAAGAAAAGATACTGATAAAAAATACCTGCAATATATATCACAATAAACCAGGATAAATGTCTTTAAACTAAAAGAGTCTTACAAGGAAAAGGCTAATATCCAACTTAAAACCCAAGTAACAAAGGTGAGTTCTAACCCTGACAGAAAAATGTTCAAACTTCAGGCAGTTCACCAAAGAAATAAACTAAATGAAAAATACTTAATGTCCTTTATAATCAAAGAAATGCTAATTAAAATAATGACACATCATTTTATATTTATGCAAATGGAAAAGACTTAAAGGGACTGCTAATACCTAGTAGTGGCAAGGGTATGGGGAGAACAGGCACTCATACATGCTGGTAGGAATGTAAACTAGCTTAACTCGTACATGGTAGTTCTGCAAACAAAGAAAACAAAAAACTCCACAAAACAAAATACCAGCAAAGAAAAACAACACACAAAGCCACTCTAAATCACTCTGGACCTGGCAATACTACAACTAATAATTTCTTCCAAGGAAATAAGTGTGCAAAGGAAGGTACAGAAGGTTATATATGGCAGGATTTGTATTTGTGAAAAAAAAAATTTTTTTAGATTAAGATTTATTTATTTATTTATTTATTCATTCATTCATTCATGAAACACGGGGGAGGGGGGCAGGCAGGCAGAGACACAGGCAGAGGGAGCAGCAGCAGGCTCCATGCAGGGAACCTGACGTGGGACTGGATCCTGGGTCTCCAGGATCACGCCCTGGGCTGAAGGCAGCGCTAAACTGCTGAGCCACCCGGGCTGCCCTATTTGTGACAAGTTTTAAGCAACCTAAGCTATGAACATAAGCACAGTGCCCTGTAGCCATTCTAAAATGAAATGATAATAATTGGAAGCCTAAAAAAGGCAGGTCACAGAACAGTATTGATCATGACAGAAGAAAAAACCAGTGATATAGTTACTGGCCTAACTTCTCTTCCACTCAGGATGACACAACAAAACCACGGGCTGTACATAGTTTCGTATTTTTCAGATTTTAACTGTCCTAATTTTCCATAAAGAGAATATTAGCAAAGTGCCAGAATCCTAATTTTATTATGAAAGATAGGATTACAAATTTAGAAAAACCTGTGCAAAGCTGGGGGATTTTGATGATGCCTTAGAATTAAGGCATCAAAATCAGAGGACCGAATGATGGAATGATGTATCCTCATTTTATAGCAACATTAAATCAGTGTTCATTTTTAAAAATGAAATCTAGGTATAAAAAAAGGTAAAGTGCATATAGGCAATCAGTAAGATGGTGTGGAAAGAAAGCTAAATATCAAAGATGTGAATGTTGGTCTCAGGGAGGTCACTTACAAGTTTAAACAAGAAACAAAGCCTCTATAAACCTTGATTTACTGATCTATGACACAGGATGATAATTCTTCCTCTGTGATTTGTTGGAGAGGTCACATGAGGTAACTCATGAGGGCTTTGCATTCCAAAGCATGATAAGGTATCATCAGAATACTACATAAGAACAAAGTCACTAACTCACATATACAAGTGGAACTGAATTTTTCAGAACTAGAAAGATATGAATTAAATAAATATCCAACAAAAAAGAACAAACTTTTTAATAGAAAAAGAACAAAAAGCAAAATTATCAACCTGTTGTCTCTGGGAGAATAAACTCATGGTTGTCTTCTTAAGTTCTTTTTTTTCCCTTTATGTTTTTACCAGTTAGTTTTGTGGACAGAAAAAATATATACTAAAAAGAAACCTCCTGGGGAAGGGAGCCAGGCCAAACATACGTATGAAATTTAAACTCCAATGTCATCTTATAGTTACGAGGAAGAACTGAGGAAATCTCATCTGAAATAAATTATAATTGATGGTAGAAAAATAAGGCTCTGATGAAAGAATTTGCTATCAGTTATTTTGTCCACAGAAGTGTAGTACTTAGTTAAGATAAATTAGGAATACGTAAATATGAGACAAGAAATGCTACCATTCTTTCTACTCATTAGGTGGGAGAGGCTCCTTTTGGAAACTAGGAAGGTAAATGGCAACATAACACCTTGAAGTAATTTTAAAATGCCCCCCCCCCTGCCCCCGCAGTGACTTTCAATAACCAAATACACTAACTACTTAGTTACCAGTGCTAGTTTATCCAGGAATAACTAGTACTTAATTTGGCCTAGAACTTTCAGATGAACC
This sequence comes from Nyctereutes procyonoides, assembly GCF_905146905.1. Taxonomy (NCBI): domain Eukaryota; kingdom Metazoa; phylum Chordata; class Mammalia; order Carnivora; family Canidae; genus Nyctereutes; species Nyctereutes procyonoides. The sequence goes on from NW_026575119.1 coordinate 5,258,814, forward strand.
AGCCACAGTACATAATGGTGGGAAACTGGGCTGCCCTCATTCCACAGTGACAGATATCCTTCTTTACCAGAGGTAAAATCCTATAGAATTCTTATTCACCCCAAAGCAGAATTCTTCTATATTGTCTGTTAACTTATTCTGAAATTTTTAGGTGAAAAACCAAAAGGAACCAAGATCCAAGAAGTCTTTGCTGTTTACAAAACACTCCATTCATACTAGGTTTTAGAAGAGATGCAAAAGGAAATGCTAATAGGATCAACAGGGGAAAAGGAGATAGGACTGCTTATACACACATTTGCTGCAGAAAATGAGCAAATCTTAATGCACACCGTCCACCAAAAGAGTGAGGCACACCTTCATAAAACTACTCCCCCAAAACACCTTGTGCTAAAACAACCATTCTTAGCCATAAAAAAAAGAAATTTAAGTAAATACTATGCACAAAGCTGCTTTCACTCAATTTTATGAGATGAGTAACTGTAAAACAAGATTAAAAGAGTAGGAAGTCCTGGCATAAGCTAGCCACCAGAGCAGCACTCTCTCTTCAAGTGACTCAGCCTGCTAACCACCTCTGAGAGCCACCCAAGCCCTGCTTCGGTGCATCCTTCTAGCAATCCCAGTACTGGGTAGTCCTGGAGGGAGCCCTTGAGGGGTCACATCTAGCTTTTCTTAGGATGGAGCAGAAGAGAGGGATAAAGTGTAGGAGGGAAGGACTCAAGAGAGGAAAAAACTCTATTAAATAGCAAAACAGTCTGAGACTAACAGATTTAAACCATACTTTCTTATCTCTCTGTTTCATCTTCATGGTTCTCTGTTCCAGTGAGTACCCCAGTTCTCTGGCTGCTTCTGTGAGTTTTTCATCTATGTTTTTCAAGAGACTAATTTTCTTTTTATCTGTTACTTCCTTAAGTTTTTTCATCAGAAATAATCTGAAAAAGAAGTAAAAGCCCTCATTATTATGCAGGCCACTATACTAAGTACACAGATCTTGGGAAGTTAAGGGAATGTGTTATAGACATCAAATTCCATGCAAGAAAAAGACTGCAGAATAATTATCAACAGTTCTCTCAAAATCCCGAATAGGTTTCTTCAAACAAGAGAAAAGCAATATAATAAAATATAAAAGATGTTTAAAAAGCTGACATTCAAATAAATTTTTTTTCAAATAAATTTTAAGCCATATCACTTAACATTCACATATCGCATACTGCTTTGGGGAAGTGTAGCATAACAGAGGAAAACAGTATGTACATACCAAAAAGGATTTTTTTTTTTTTTATGATAGTCACACAGAGAGAGAGAGAGAGGCAGAGACACAGGCAGAGGGAGAAGCAGGCTCCATGCACTGGGAGCCTGACGTGGGATTCGATCCCGGGTCTCCAGGATCACGCCCTGGGCCAAAGGCAGGCGCCAAACCACTGCACCACCCAGGGATCCCCAAAAAGGATTTTTAAAAAAGAACCAGAGGATACTTACAATACTTAAGATCAGATTTTTTTCAAATGTTATCTAATAGGTTTGTTGTAAGACAAATTTAGAAACTAAAAAGAAATCAAAGCTAATTTATAAGCTTATACAAAAGCACAATTTTTTTTTTTTTTTTGAGAGAGAGAGAGAACACACAGGGAGCAGAGGAAGACAGAATCCCAAGCAGGCTCCATGCCCAGCACAGAGCCTGATGTGGGGCTCATCTCACAACCCTGAGATCATGACCCAAGTTGAAAACAAGAGTTGGATGCTTAACCACCTGACGCCACCCAGGCACCCCCAAAATTAAACATGTGAACAATATAATACGTTAATGCCACTTATAGAAATAACTTCATGTTTTATCATAACCAAGTTAAGACTTTGCCAGCAGAGAAGGTCAAGTGTAAGACAGAGAGCTTGCAACAGCATTCAGTTGGGACACACAACTCAATCCCATTCCTCTCTAGCCACCTCCAGACTCTGAGGAAACTTGCTTCTCTTCACTATTAATATTTGACAGTTTGCTACAGGCTTGGCACTCTAAAAGAGCTTAGAATAGAGTGGGTGCTATTCTTATCCCTATTTTACAAATAAGGAAACTGAAGACACATAGGATAATCAAATTACCCAAAACCATAGAATTAGTAAAGTGCACAGAAGCCAAAGACCACCAAAATCGTTGTCTTTAGATCACAGTACATATATTACACTTAATATTACCTTCAATCTTAACCAGCTGGATTTCAAGAGAATGTATTTACATTAACCATAAAAAGCAGATTGATCATATCAAGCCTACATAAATCAATCTTTATAGTCTTCCTCACCCGTTCTGGCATATAGGGATACAGAGCTTCAAGTACTCTGTGCCATTTGTTTTCATACTTCCATTCATATTCTATACCCTTGCCCTGAACACCCTTCTTCCCAGTCTTTGTAGTAAGTTCTTATACATTCGTCTAGGTAAAATATCCTGTCTATGAAGGCTTCCACCACTAAAGGTACTTAGTAGCTGTCTGCCCATACATTTTTTTTTAAGATTTATTCATGAGAGATACCCAAAATATATAAAGAACTGATACAACACCCCAAACACAAATAATCCAAATAAAACACAGTATCTCTTTTCTCAAAAGACAGAGATGGCTGACAGACACATGAAAAGATGCTCAACATCACTCAAGGAAATGCAAATCCAAACTACAATGAGGGGCAGCTGGCTGGCTCAGTCAGAGGGAATGTGACTCGATTGTGGGGTTTTGAATTTGAGTCCCACGCTGGGTGTAGAGATTTACTTACATATATACATATATACATACATAAATACTACAATGAGAGACTATCTCACAACACTCAAAATGGCTAAAATCAGTAACACAAGAAGCAGCAAGTATTAATGAGGATGTGGATAAACAGAAAACCTCATGCACTGTTGGTGGGAATGAAAACTGGTACAACCATGGTGGAAAAAAGTATGGAGGATCTTTAAAAAATTAAAAATAGACCCACTATCCGATCCAATAATCACACTATTGGGTATTTACCCAAAGAACACTAATTCAAAGGGATATATGCACCCCTATGTTGATTGCAGCATTAATTACAATAGTCAAATTATGGAAGCAGTTCAGGTGTTCATCGACAGAAGAATGGATAAAGAAGATGTGGTACAGGATACCATGGAATGTTATTTGGCTCTCAAAAACAAATGAAATCCTTGCAACAACATGGATGGATCTAGAGAGTATACTGCTTAGTGAAGTAAGCCACTCAGAGAAAGACAAATACCATGATTTCATTCATATTCAGAATTTAAGCAGCAAATGAAAAGGGGGAAAAAAGGACAAACCAAAAAAATCCAGATCCTTAATTATAGAGAATAAATGGATGGTCACTAGAAGGGAGGTGGTGGGGATTAAGAGCACACTTATTTTTTTTTAAGATTTTATTCAGTCATGAGAGATAGAGAGAGAGAGAGAAGGAAGGAGGGAGGGGCAGAGACACAGGCAGAAGGAGAAGCAGGTTCCATGCAGGGAGCCCAATGTGGGACTCAATCCTGGGTCACCAGAATCAGGCCTGGGTTGAAGGCGGCGCTAAACCATTGAGCCACCTGGTCTGCCCCCAGAGCACACTTATCTTGATGAGCACTGAGTAATATATGGAACTGCTGAATGACCTGTACACTTGAAACTAATATAACACTATATGTTAACTATAAAGGAATTAAAATAAAATAAAATAAAATAAAAATAAAATAAAAATAAAAATTCTCTCCATTATATCACAATGTGAAAAAAATCATATTCATCAGTGTTACCATCAATCTCACTTAAAAAGTCTGTAGGTAGTGTAAAGTGATCAAGCTCACAATGGTGGTTACAAGTTTCCTTGACTCTAATGTTTGCTTTTGAAATCTTAAATTTTATTACTGACAACAAATAAAGTCACAATTGTTTTCTTTGGGTCATCTGAGAACATGTTTGCCCGATACTCATTTCAAAATATCCAGAGTTGGGGAGGAGCAAGATGGCGGAAGAGCAGGGTCCCCAAATCACCTGTCCCCACCAAATTACCTAGATAACCTTCAAACCATCCTGAAAATCTACGAATTCGGCCTGAGATGTAAAGAGAGACCAGCTGGAATGCTACAGTGAGAAGAGTTCGCGCTTCTATCAAGGTAGGAAGACGGGGAAAAAGAAATAAAGAAACAAAAGGCCTCCGAGGGGGAGGGGCCCCGCGAGGAGCCGGGCTGAGGCCGGGGCGAGTGTCCCCAGGACAGGAGAGCCCCGTCCCGGAGGAGCAGGAGCTGCACCAACCTTCCCGGGCGGAAAGGGGCTCGCAGGGAGTTGGAGCAGGACCCAGGAGGGCGGGGATGCCCTCGGGCTCCCGGGGACACTAACAGACACCTGCGCCCCGGGAGAGTGCGACGAGCTCCCTAAGGGCTGCAGCGCGCACGGCGGGACCGGAGCAGCTCGGAGGGGCTGGGGAGCAGCTCCAGGGAGGGAACTGCAGGGCGGGAGCGCGAATCCAACAGCGCAGGCCCCGGAGCACAGGGCGCCGGGACACAGCCCAGGATCCGGCCTCCCCCTGGGACAGGCAGAGGCCGGGAGGGCCCAGGACAGCAAGGACGCTCCTGCCCCGAGCTGAGCAGATCAGCGGCCCCGCCCCGGAGCCTCCAGGCCCTGCAGACGGAGAACCGAGAGCCCTGAGCCCCGTAGTTCCTGCGGAGGCTAAATCCAGGCTTCCAGAGTTGCCATAGCAACTGCGGCTGTTCCTCCTGGGGCCCCACGGGGTAAACAACCCCCGCTGAGCCCCGGCAGCAGGCAGGGGCAGAGCAGCTCCCCCAAGTGCTAACACCTGAAAATCAGCACAGCAGGCCCCTCCCCCAGAAGACCAGCTGGACGGACCAGTGATACTCCCCCGTGTTCCAATACAACTTGTTTTTGGCCACTCTGCACTGAGCAAAATGACTAGAAGGAAAACCTCACCTCAAAGAAAGAATCAGAAACAGCCCTCTCTCCCACAGAGTTACAAAATCTGGATTACACTTCAATGTCAGAAAGCCAATTCAGAAGCACCATTCTACAGCTACTGGTGGCTCTAGAAAATAGCATTAAGGACTCACGAGACTTCATGACTGCAGAATTTAGATCCAATCAGGCAGAAATTAAAAATCAATTGAATGAGATGCAATCCAAACTAGAAGTCCTAACGACGAGGGTTAACGAGGTGGAAGAACGAGTGAGTGACATAGAAGACAAGTTAATGGCAAAGAGGGAAACTGAGGAAAAAAGAGACAATCAATTAAGGGACCATGAAGACAGATTAAGGCAAATAAATGACAACCTAAGGAAGAAAAACCTACGTTTAATTGGGGTTCCCGAGGGCGCCGAAAGGGACAGAGGGCCAGAATATGTATTTGAACAAATCCTAGCTGAAAACTTTCCCAATCTGGGAAGGGAAACAGGCATTCAGATCCAGGAAATAGAGAGATCCCCCCCTAAAATCAATAAAAACCGTTCAACACCTCGACATCTAATAGTGAAGCTTGCAAATTCCAAAGATAAAGAGAAGATCCTTAAAGCAGCAAGAGACAAGAAGTCCCTGACTTTCATGGGGAGGAATATTAGGGTAACAGCAGACCTCTCCACAGAGACCAGGCAGGCCAGAAAGGGCTGGCAGGATATATTCAGGGTCCTAAATGAGAAGAACATGCAACCAAGAATACTTTATCCAGCAAGGCTCTCATTCAAAATGGAAGGAGAGATAAAGAGCTTCCAAGACAGGCAGGAACTGAAAGAATATGTGACCTCCAAACCAGCTCTGCAAGAAATTTTAAGGGGGACTCTTAAAACTCCCCTTTAAGAAGAAGTTCAGTGGAACAATCCACAAAAAAGGACTAAATAGATATCATGATGACACTAAACTCATATCTGTCAATAGTAACTCTGAACGTGAACAGGCTTAATGACCCCATCAAAAGGCGCAGGGTTTCAGACTGGATAAAAAAGCAGGACCCATCTATTTGCTGTCTACAAGAGACTCATTTTAGACAGAAGGACACCTACAACCTGAAAATAAAAGGTTGGAGAACCATTTACCATTCAAATGGTTCTCAAAATATACCCTAAAAACTATAGAACACTTCTGAAAGAAATTGAGGAAGACACAAAGAGATGGAAAAATATTCCATGCTCATGGATTGGCAGAATTAATATTGTGAAAATGTCAATGTTACCCAGGGCAATTTACACGTTTAATGCAATCCCTATCAAAATACCATGGACTTTCTTCAGAGACTTAGAACAAATTATTTTAAGATTTGTGTGGAATCAGAAAAGACCCCAAACAGCCAGGGGAATTTTAAAAAAGAAAACCATATCTGGGGGCATCACAATGCCAGATTTCAGGTTGTACTACAAAGCTGTGGTCATCAAGACAGTGTGGTACTGGCACAAAAACAGACATATAGATCAATGGAACAGAACAGAGAACCCAGAAGTGGACCCTGAACTTTATGGTCAACTAATATACGATAAAGGAGGAAAGACGATCCACTGGAAGAAAGACAGTCTCTTCAATAAATGGTGCTGGGAAAATTGGACATCCACATGCAGAAGAATGAAACTGGACCACTCTCTTGCACCATACACAAAGATAAACTCAAAATGGATGAAAGATCTAAATGTGAGACAAGATTCCATCAAAATCCCAGAGGAGAACTCAGGCAACACCCTTTTTGAACTTGGCCACAGTAACCGGAGAAGGACAAACAGTGTATGTTCTCATTCATTTGGGGAATATGAATAATAGTGAAAGGGAATATAAGGGAAGGGAAAAGAAATGTGTGAGAAATATCAGAAAGGGAGACAACATAAAGACTCCTAACTCTGGGAAATGAACTAGGGGTGGTGGAGGGGGAGGAGGGCGGGGGGTGGGGGTGAATGGGTGACGGGCACTGAGGGGTACACTTGACGGGATGAGCACTGGGTGTTATTCTGTATGTTGGTAAATTGAACACCAATAAAAATTAATTTATAAAATTAAAAAAAACTTGTTCAAAAAAAAAAAACTTGTTCCCAAAAAAAACAAAAAAACAAAAAACAAAATATCCAGAGTTTGTATGTAAGTAAACTAGAGAAGTTAAGCTACCAACTTAATCACACAAAACCATTTTCCTTGAGACAAACCTTAACATCTGAGTATGCAGACGTCCTCTTCACATCCTTCCCATTTCACCACAGGGAATGTTAAAGAGATGTATGTACTTAATGGCAGAGATTTAATAATCTCTACTGCTTCATGACTGACATTCTTAAATGACACTTGCATTATATTACTTCTGTGAATAATACAATAATAACTGCAAGTCTGGTGCCACTGCCTTGATTTCTGTCAAGTGTCATCAAATTTACCCATCATTACCTTTGTGCCACTGGTGCAAAATGATAGATCACAAGTCGTTTTGAACTCACAGGCTGCTAAAAGTGTTAGGCACGCCTGAGAATCCACACACCAGAGTTTGATAACTGCTAGTTAGGCTTCTGAATACATAGAAGAACCTCCTGGGTTACTGGTTAAAAAAGTACTCTGAGCTTATGTTTGAAAAATCACTTCTCCAGTAATAATCCACATTACCCAGTATGGTGAGGTAGGGTTGCAAAGAATATGGACACAGCAGGGAAGGAGGGAAAAAGATTATTTGGCAAGTTTTCTCATGATCTGATCTATTGGCCACATTCTTTTACTAAGTAACAACTGTTTTACATAGTATTTGCATACAAAGTAAACATTTATTAAATGAATGTTCATTTCAAACGTTCATTTAAATTTAATTAAAATTATAGAAGTATAATTTTGGACTACATTTAGATATAGTTGTAAGATGTATTTTAAAGACATTCCCTGAGTCTTATTGATGTACTGAAGAGGCATCTCTAGAGGTAAGACCTACATACAGAGCTCAAGGTACAGTACTTTTAACCAGTAACTCATGAGGTTCTGATACACAGGTTTGAAACCATTAACTAAACAGTAGTTATCTAAGAGTAGTCTGGGGAACCTGTGGGGTCAAAGCTATTGCTACAATTATTTTAAGGAAGGAATAAAGAGTGAAGAGTAAAAAAATTCTTAGTTTTATGGTCCAAAGATAAATATTTTATATTTTGTAGACAATAGGAAAATGGAATCATCCCACACTACTCTTATTTGATCTCTTCACATAATGTATTAAACATCTTTCCAAATAGATAAATCAATAACCTGGCATTAAAGTGTACTGACATTCTATATTAATTTACCTAATTTTCTTTATTGCTGGATGTTTTCTCCAGTTTTTTGTTTTAAAATAATTTCTAATATATACACATATTTATGTACCTGTCCAAAATTTCTTTAGAAAAACAGCTAGGAGGGCCTGGGTGTCTCAGGGGTTAAGCCACTAACTCCTGATTTTAGCTTAGGTCATTAACTCGGGGTCCTAGGATCAAGCCTCATGTTAGGCTACATTCTCAGCATGGAGTCTGCATGTCCCTCTCCCTCTGTTCCTCCCCTTTGCGCTTTCTCAAATAAGTAAGTAGAATCTTAAAAAAATAAATAAATAAACAGCTAGAAATGAAATTGCTGATTTAAGAGTATAACGGTTCATGTAGTTCAATACCTGGCCATGTTAATTATTTGTCAAGAAATCTGTGAAAAAATATTTATTTTTTTATTTTTTTTAATATTTTTATTTATTCATTCATGAGAAACACCGAAAGAGAGAGAGAGAGAGAGAGAGAGACACAAAGAGACAGAGACAGACAGAGAGGCAGAGAGAAAAGCAGGCTCCATGCAGGGAGCCTGATGTGGGACTCGATCCTGGGACTCCAGGATCACACTCCGGGCCGAAGGCAGGGGCTAAACCACTGAGCCACCCACAGATCCCTGTGAAAAATATTTAAATAACCTATTCCAACTGCTCTCTATAAAGGTATTACCAATTAACAGTTCTATCAGTAAGATTTCTTACATCCTAACCATCACTGAGTATTAACATTATTTAATCTACTAATTTTTGCTGGCTGAATTTGCACTTCTTTGGCTATTATTTTTAAAGATTTTATTTACTTATTTGAGAGAGAACATTGCGGGGGGGGGGGGTTTGGGGGAGACAGAGAAAAGCAGACTCCCCGCTGAGCAGGGAGCCTGATGCAAGGCTCAATCCCAGGACCCTGAGATCCTGACCTGAGCAGAACTGATGCTTAACTGAGCCACCCTGGCGTCCCTTTCTTTAGCTATCGTTAAATCTTACACAGAGAAACTAGTTTCTCTGGGCATAAAAATAATTTATTACAAATGGTCCTCCTTATAAAGACCTTCCTCAGGTTGATATAGAAATAAACTGGGCAGCCCGGGTGGCTCAGCAGTTTAGCTCTACCTTCAGCCCAGGGCCTGATCCTGAAGACCCGTGATCGAGTCCTGTGTCGGGCTCCATGCATGGAGCCTGCTTCTCCCTCTGCCTGTGTCTCTGCCTCTCTCTTGCTCACTCTCTCTCTCTCATGAATAAATAAATACAATCTTAAAAAAAAAAAAAACTGAGTGTGCTGATTAAGTAAAAGAAGGATATAAAATTAGGTACTCAAATACTTTCTGGTTTTCACCTAAATTATAAATTTGTTACCAATGTTTTTGTGTGTGTGTTCTCCCAGAAGTTTAAAATTTTTTTTTAAATTATCAGAACAGTCTTGGACTATCTCAGACAACCATTGTATCTTTCTTTTTTAAAGAGATTTTTAGTAAGGCTAATAAGACTAATGAAAAATTAGGCATTTTTGCATGCCCAAAGTATTTGTGGAAAAAATAAATGATTTATGGAGTATCTATTACAGAGCAAGTATTGTGCACAAGGAAAAGCAACTCTGCTCTCATGAACTTATGTTAATGCAAGAGAGAGACAATAAACAAGTAAACAACTACAGTTTCTAATAAAGATACCAATTAAATGGAATTAATCTCAACAGCTTAAAAGAATATATAGATTATAAATAAACATTTTATAAAAAACTCAGAGGTATCAGAAGACAAAGAGTTTTGGACATCTACCACATAGTTGCTCTTTTAGATACATCAGTACGTATGCAGCAGTCTAGAAGGGGCACTGGTTGATGTGGTCTAAATTATTTACTGTAAATTTACACTATTAAGCTGCACAGAATATCTGTTTTTTTTTTTTTGTTGTTTATTTTTTAGATTTTATTTATTTATTCATGAGACACAGAGAGAAAGGCAGAGACATAGGCAGAGGAAGAAGGTGGCTCCCCGTGGGGAGCCTGATGCAGGACTTGATCCCAGGACCCCAGAATCACAACCTGAGCCAAAGGCAGATGCTCAACCACTGAGCCGCCCAGGCGTCCCAAAATACATCTTTAAAAAATAAGGTTATTAAAAGAGGTCACAGAAAACATGATCTACTTATATATAAGGTGACAAAGAGTGCTTTCTTCATTTTATTAGAATGTGAACTGCATAGCTGCTGCCAGATGGCTTCAGGTCACAGTCTGTGGCTGGTATAGTGTGGACGGGCTCACTCAACTCCATTCCAAGCACCTTTTACATAAGAGCTTGCTACATTTCCCACACTACTCCTCAGCTCAGGCTCTATGTGGGGCCTAGCTTCAGATACAATCCCTTGAAAACCAAAAGGCAGAAGAGATACTAGGTGGACACTGTGTATCTGTTTCTACTAGTGAGTACAGTTGGGGCACCTGATGGTTCTACAGCACTGCAGCGCAGATTTCAGTGCCTGGTCCTTAAATTCCATCACAGTGGAGGCAGAGGCAGGGCATCCCTTTTACTACCACAGGTTAAATCAAAGACAATGAGATCCCAAAGCCACTCATGTCAGAAGATCTTGATTCCCCATAGTGGCTGAGTGAGCCAGTTCTGCCACACAACTGGCATTCCTGGAGGCTTGGTCTGCTCCATTGGCCCTTCCAAGAATTTTATGAGCACCTGACTTTTTTTTTTTTTAATTCTAGTATAATTAACTTATAGTGTTATATTAGTTTCAGATGTGCAATATAGTGATTTAACAATTTATGAGCACCTGCTTTTACCGCGTTAAATCTTTGTTAGAACTGTACCCAATGGGTTCTTATAATAAACTCTTAATGATGGTTTTTAAAATGTATAAAAAAATCTTTTGATTTTGCTATGGGACTAATGAAATCAAGTCAAGATTAATATTTTCCTTAAAGTAATTAGTTACATAAGAGTATTTTTTTTGTTGTTTTTGTTTTTGTTTTTGTTTTGGTAAAAAGTAGAACAGTAATGTGGATAAGAGTATCTGCAAAAGTCCTGGAAATGATTTTTAGAAATCTAAAGTTTTGGAGTTACCTCAAAGGTGGACTGATATAATAGTACAAAAATTGTAACCAAATATTATAGATGAGAGATTAAAATATTTTCTTACTTGATTGCAGCAAACACATTATCTCCATTTTGAACAATTATGCAGTTTTTCTTTGCTTCATTTGTACCAACATATACAGGAAGTTCATCAGGAGAATCCCTGTTGAAGCAAAAGATATTAAAAATTTAGCTTAATTTAAAGGGAAAAAGCATAACTTAAAAGGAAAGGAAAAAAAACCAGTGAGGTTCAACCTAAATAATCCACTCATTTTAGGGTAGGTCAGAATGGCAATATCAAGAACATCAGATACTATGTATCCATCAATCAAAGGAAAGTATGTCCTTCATCTTGGGTGAGTCCAGTTAATGCCTATTTATACTTATTAGAAGGCTTGGTAGCTGCATTTTAGAGAAGAAAAGATCCTTTACCTGAAATATCCCATGTGGAATTGAGTTTTATTATCTCCAATAATAATGGTCTGGAACTCCGGAGGATCATAGTAAAATCTCCAGTGAAGGTTAAAATTCAGGCTTGCTGATTTTTTCATTTTATGTTTTCCGGCAAGGATATCATAAGGACCCACTAACTGAAGTCCAAGGCTTGTGGAAAGTGAATCTATAAGTTAAGTAAGTTTATTTAGACAATAACTTTCTGAAGGCGGATAGGAAATAAGGTCTTTTATTTGTAAACTATTTCTAAGCAACTTTCCTAAAAAAAAAAAAAAGAGAGAGAGCTTCCAAAGTAAAAGAGCTTCAGTTATATTTGAAGACATCAGTCATACTCAATGAAAAATCAGAGCAATGAAAATGTGGCACTTATATTTAAGATTTTCTCCTAAATTTACCACTGATTACATTTCAAACATACTGCTGTTTCTTATTTTGTATTCTCATGGGCAGTATTAGAGCTTTGAACACTTACCTTGTCTCATTACTATGTTGTTGTTAGTTTCAAGTATTTGTAGCACACCCATATTAAGGGAGAGACAAGACAGTAAGTGAATATTAAGGAGGGTAAACAGTTTACTTAATAAAAACTGTGCCTAAAGAAAACATTTCTTTTCCCCTCCCCCTACCTCAGCTAACTATCACTCTCAATCCCCTTGCCTCTGGACAACCCTAATCCTAGATGATTCCATCTTCTTTCTCCTTCCACAGATCACAAAGGGAGATTGGTTAAATAAAACCAGTCATGGAATGTAAACTTCAAACGTACGTGTTCAAAATACGCTTTTATAACATAAGATGGGTTCTTGTTGCTTCTTTTAAGAGAGAATAAGCACTCCAGGCGGGACCTGGATATGTATGAAGGTGGGAATGGAGAGAGGAAGAAAATTCTTCCAAGAGGTAACAACATGAATAAAGGCCTAGAAACCGTTTATTTAGAAGGGGTAAGTGCTTAGGATAGCATACACTAATTTTTAAAGCAACCAAAAAAACTAGAGTCACCCATCTCATTAGCCAGAGATACCAAGGTTAATAGTCTGGTACACAATAACAATGTTTTCTTCCCGTCTATGATATTTTAAAGGAAATCATGCTGTTAATTTTTTTTTGTTTGTTTTCCGTTCTGTCTTCAAATTTACTGAGTATTTTTCCATGCTATTAAGTATTTTTTCATAATTTTTAATAGCTGTATGATATGATATTCTATTGATAGACATTTATTGCTTTAATTCTTTTACTCTTCTAAACAATGCTTCAGTGAATGTCTTTACTAATACATGGTTTTTCTGTTTGTTTTTAAGTAGTCTCCACACCCAGTGTGGGGGGCCAATGTGGAGCTTGAGTTCACAACCCTGAGATCAAGACCTTAACTAAAATCAAGAGTTGGATGCTTAACCAACTGAGACACCCAGGGGCCCCTTTGCTAATATGTTTGTGCAGTCATAAATATTTTTAGACAAATTGCTGCATAGTTTAAGTGTTTTGCTATACGCCAAAATTCACTTATCTACTAATCCACATGTCCATCAATAGTGTATGGGAGTATTTCTCTCCCACTTGTGAAAACATGTGAAAAGCAACTCTGTCACAACTATTACCAGTTCTTTGTGCATCCTTCCAGAGATAGTACAAACACACAGAAAGGATAGAGGAATATGCGTGTCCTTGACTTTTTTCAAAACTACAAATGGTAGCATACTCTATACACATTTTTCACTTGAAATATTATCTAAAATCTACCTTGTTCTTTTAAAACCATGAGTATCCATTGATAGATGTGTTACTGATGGGCTTTAAGCCATCTCCTATTTTTGTTTCAATAAATATCACTGAACATAATTTTTGGTTTACCTAATCCCTGAGTTCCTAGAACTGCTCATTTATACTAAAACTCCTGCAACCTATCAAAGTACTTGTTTTCTCTCAAACCCTCATCAAAGCATGTTGCGAAATTATTTACCTTTGCAAGTATAACAGGTGATAGTCACATATTATTATAGCATTATTTTATATTTCTCTTAGAAACATCTTTGAAAAAGTTCCTTTTCTGTGAACTGCTTAGATCCTCGGTCCGGTTTCCTACTGTCTTTTCCACTGGTAGAAGCAGGAGAATGATTCTGGAGCAACTCACCAGCTGGCTTTTCAGGATCAAGCTCTTCACAGAACTTCCAGAAGTGATAGAAATCTTCAGGCAGAGAAAGCTTATAATGATTTTCTACTTCTTTTCGAAGGTCACTGGAGACATCAGCTTCACAGGGTTTACTCTTCTTCACATCAACTGTTTTTTCACACTGAAAATCAACATACAAAACTTTGTTTCCCCAAAAGTAACAATATTGCTCATTTTTGTTCACTCAGATCTGATACATGTTTTCTTTAAAACTACAAATGGTATTTCTGAATAAAATCCAGGGATTCTTTTGGGCAAAGAGAAAAGGAAAACAGTGTATATAATACACTGCATACAAGAGGGATGCACACAGCAAGTCCTTAAATATATTTCTCTAAGATTATGGAAACAAAATAAAAAAACAAGTAGAAAAGGTAAAGATCAGGAAGAACAAGCAATAGGCAGGTTTTGCTTTGAGTAAACAGGTCATCATGCCTTTTGTTTAGACTCAGTGATCACACCAGAAACCAATTGTCAGAAATAACTAGATAAAAGGGGATTTGTCAGTTAAAACAGTTGTTTCAGAAAAGGCATTTTAATGCCAGCATTAGGCTTAAAACTCAGTCTCTAATATCTCTGCAGTATGTTCATTGTATAAGTGTGCTAGGTTTTATGTGTATTTGATAAATTTCTATAAAGAAAATGCTCAGTTGGAGGTTAGGTATCTTTTGTAAGTAGCAATCAGTTTTTCTCGTTCTAGGAGCCTAACTCCTTTCTTTTTAGATTAAGTTCCTTCCTTTTTATTTTCCTCTCCACCTGTATTAGTGCTTCTCAACCAGAAGTGATTTTGCCTCCCAGGGGACACACTTAATAATGTCAGAACTTTTTAGCTGTCATAAATTTAGAAGAGGATGCTGACATTTTGTGGAGGAGATGCCAGGGATGCTAAGCACTATACAATGCACAGGGATAGCTCCCTTAGAACACTTATCAGATACAAAATGTCCTTAGTGTGAGGTTGAGAAACCCAGATGTTTCTCATAGTCATATTCTTCCATTTTCCCAGCAGGCTCAGGTTTGATACTACTTTTAAGGTATACAAAATGTATTTATGAATTAGATTATATTTAAGAATGTTGATAGCTGTTTCTAAGAACAGAAAACAGAACAAATGAAAAGGCCTACTGGTAAGAGGATACAAAATTACAGGATTTCAAACAATGGAATATTCTGCCCAGGGAAAAGGAAAATATAGCCACACACAACAATATAGACCAATCTTAATAAAATGTTGAATGAAGGAAAAAAAAGTCCTCAAAGTTTACATGCAGCACTACAGCCTTAGGTTTAAAAACAACAAATAGGGCAGCCAGGTTGGCTCGGCGGTTTAGCGCCGCCTTCAGCCCAGGGTGTGATCCTGGAGACCCGGGATCGAGTCCCACGTCAGGCTCCCTGCATGGATCCTGCTTCTCCCTCTGCCTGTGTCTCTGCCTCTATGTGTCTCTCATGAATAAATAAATAAAATCTTTAAAAAAAATAAAAACGAACAAATAAATATTGTTCGTGATAAAGTTATAAAAAGGTGGAAGGAGAAAACAAAATTGAGGATAGTTGCTACATAAATGGAGTGTCAGAAAGGCTGAAAAGATAGGCGAGGAATGAATACACGCAGAGCTATCGTTAAGTGTTTCAGTTCTTTGGTAGGGCAATGGATAACAGGTGTTTTTTATACTATTAAATAAGGTAAAAGAGGACCATGCATTGACCAATAACAGTTTATTATACCAAGGATTATAATGTGTCTGAGATCATAAAAAATAATTGAACAAAAAGGCTGTTGAAATATGGACCCAAAAATGGATACTAATAGTAAAAACAATACATAAATATTAAATACTTATTATGCACTTACCATGTGCCAGATCACTGTTCTAAGCACTTTCTATGAATTAACTCATTCGATTCTCACAACTACCTTCCAAGCTAGATACTATTCTTCACGTTTTACAGATGAGAAAACTGAAGTTAACTTCCCTTGGGTCCTTAATTAGAAAGTGGAGGCACAGTTATACCCAGGTGGGCTGGCTCCAGAGCACAGATTCATCCACATTATGCTGCTTCTCCATTTACATGCAGAACAGTGGGAACATATCAAGTGCTGACCTATCCTCCCTTTTGTTTTTATAATCGTCTTTGGTTAGACTTTCAAAGACTGGTTCAAACTTAAATGTTAGAAAGTAAAACCTTAATCTACTTTGCCGAAAGGCAGTTTTGCCTAATGGTTAGGTTGCCTGGGTTGACTCTCGGTGCTTCTGCTTTCCAGCTGTCACCTTGGGGAAGTTCCTTAACCTGTGCCTTATTTTCTCTCTACAAATAGGGCATATGATAGGTGTATCACAGGGTTGTTAGAAGTAAACTGTTTCTAAAAATACACTGAAGAGTCGTACCACATAATAATATAAATGCCAGCTCTTACTGTTAGCTGCGGTCTCCACAGACTCCTTTTGATATTTTATTTCTATCACTCAAAGCGGTTTATAGCACCTTCTACAGGAAAGAAATATTTTTTTTTTTAGCTTTGTCTTACCTCACACATTATTCCAGCATCCTCAAATCCCCAAAAACTAGAATTTAGGGCAGCTGTCCCCTTCATAGGCTACACTCATCCTTGACTCTTCACCTAGAAAGCATGAGCCAATATAAGTGATGCCCAGAACAGGGCCCTCCCAACAGTTAACCTAACGCTGCCCTGCTCTATCCCGCTTATAATACAGATGAAGTGATTTTTCTGAAAACTGTCCTTATCACAGCGATACTTCTTTCCTGCCTGACTCGCCTAACTGCTACAGAACTTCTGAAACGGTGCAAAAGTCTGAGAACACGCAAATACTCGATGCGCAGCCCCTCGCTGGCGCCTTTATGAGCACGTCCCATTTCCCATCTCCGAGTCCAGCCAGGCCGAGCTCCGCGGGACCCAAACATCCTCTACACTTATTTTTCATCCCCTGTTTCACTTTTCTGCCTCCAAGAGCAGCGTCCACGTTGAACTGCCCTAAAAGGTTTCCTGAGCCACCCCCTGGGCCTCAGACCCTCCTTCAGGGTTTCCGCAGCACCTGACACAACAGCATTACGATGCCAACAAAGTATTCACAGTAAGGCAGAGATTCGCGGTGCGCAGCTTCCGCAGGTGGGCCGCCGCGGCCGTGACTGCACGACGCCTCTGGACACCGCGGCGCCCGGCAGTGCCGGCGTATCATCGGTTTCCAGTCACTCTGCTGCTGGTTGAACGAATGAACCACTGGTTGTCTTAATCAGCTTCCCAGGGAACCGCACCGGGAGGAGGGCGGAAAATGCAAGGGCGCTCCCTGCTCCAAACCCCAGCAGAGCGGGAAAGCGCGGCCGCGGAGCAGACCGCCGTTCCCGGGAATACAGCTGCCGCTCAGCGATTGCCGGATAAATGCAAGGTGCTGCCCCTTGGTGCCCTCTCACCCAAAGCGCCCTGCGGATCCCACACACCCTCCATGGCAGTACCTGCTGCCCCTCCCCGCCAGGCTTGCGTTTCCCGCCGCCGCCAGCCATTCTGCAGCTGCGGCGCCCGCGGAATCCCGCGTCCCGCCGACTGCTTCCGGGCGCCGCCGACTACTGCCGGGTCAAGAGACACCAATCCGGATCCTCGCACCGCCGGAGCCGCACCAATGAAAGGGAAAGGCTCCGCCTAAGCCCCGCCCCACAAGGCCCGAGGAGGCGGCCGAGGCTCCGCCCACCCGAGCGCGGTCGGAGGGCGCTGCAGCTGCGGGCGCTTCTCCGCGCAGGCTCCTCCCCGCGCAGGCCCCTCCCCGCTCCCGCCAGGGACGCCCCGGAGACCCGAGGCCCGACGTCCGGTCCGCGAAGGTGGCCCTGCCTTCCTCCTCAGGTGCTGACCAGCGTCTGGGCCGGATGTCCCGCCCCGCGGGACACCCAAACCGTCGTTCTACCTTCATTTTTATTTATTTAAGAGATTAAATCGCTGTCTTCCTCTCTTCATCTGTCCCTCCTCCACGATACTGTTATTACCTAACGCGAATTCGTCGTTAATTACCTCTCGGAAGCAAATCGGTTTCCCTCACGGTTTCTCTGTCAACCGTGTTACAGTCTGGATCGTGCTTACTAGCCCGTGCCATATGCAAAGTGTAGTCGCAGAACCATCACCGTCAGCATTCCGGGGAGAGTGTTAGATATTCGGAACCTCAGGCCCCCCGCGGGCTCACAGAAGCGGAACCCGCATCTTGGCGGGACCCCCCTGGATGCCTACGCCCAGCAGGGTTCCAGCAGCGGCACCGCGCGGTCCCGGAGGTCCGGGGTCGGAGGTCGAAGGTCGGCCCCCTCCTGACCCCTCTGGAAGATGCTCGGGGTCACCCCTCGCAAAATCCTCTGTTTCCTGGATCTGTATCTTCTTCCCTTTCCTTGATTTTTAAAAATAGGTTTTATTTATTTATTCATGAGAGACAGAGAGAGGCAGAGCCACAGGCAGAGGGAGAAGCTGGTTCCCTGAGGGGAGCCCGGGAGGGAACTAGTTCGGAGACCCCGACGTCGCCACCCCAGCAGAAGGCAGATGCTCAACCGCGGAGCCACGCAGGTGTCCCCCTTTTCTTGACCATCATTTTTGTGGGACATACCCTCCTCCAAGAGTTTCTTGAGGAATGTTGCAGGCAGGTGCCTTTATTTTTTTCCCTTCTTCATTAGACCTTTCATGTCTGTAACTCTCTCTAAGTACAGAATTCTCCGTTGAAAATAATATTTAGTCAGAGTATTGGAGGGCTTGCCTCTCTAAGTCTTCGCTTCCTGGATTGCCACTGAGAAATTTTACTGCATAATTCCTGCTCTTCACTGGTGACTTCTTTCCTTCCTTCCTCCTTTCCTCCCTCCCTTCCTTTTGTTTTTTAAACCATACAGATATATCACCTTACGATTCTGGAGGTCAGTGTGGAATCAGTCCCATCGGGCTAATGTCAAGGAGTAGGGAGACATTTACCTACCTCATTCTCTGGTAACTAATTTATGTGTTACCTGTTTCTGTTCTGTTTTGTCTCAAGAAGTTTTATTTTATTTTATTTTTAAAAATATTTTATTTATTCATGAGAGACACAGAGAGAGCCAGAGGCACAGGCAGAGGGAGGAGCAGGCTCCCGGCCAGAGAGCCGGGTGTGGGGCTTGATGCCAGGGCATCACCCCTGAGGCCGACTCTCAACCACAGACAGAGCCACCCAGGCGCCCCTCAAAAAGTTTTAGGTTTTTCTTTGTTCCCGGTGTTCTCAGGCACAATCATGTATCTTGGTTACAGGTCTTTTCTCATCTTTATTGAGCTGGTTGTATTTGGTTAGCTGTTTTTGACCTTGAAATACATGTCTCTCAGTTCTGGAAATTTTTCTGGAATTATTTAATAATTTTCTTCCATTTTATGTTTTTCAGTTCTGGAGTTTTTTCTGGTATTATTTAGTTGCTAATTTTCTCTATCTTTTCCCTCCCTCACTGTATCTCTTCTTTTTTAGAAATTTGTTATTCAGATATCTGATCTTGAATGATATTTCATCTTACTTGTCTGTTCTATTTTCTATCTCTTTTGTCTTCTTGTTCTGCTTTTCTGGATGATTTTCTCAATTTAATTAAACAAATATTATATCCAATTATTATTATTTTTTATTATATAGGCATGCTTCGAAGATACTTTGGGTTTGGTTCCAGACCGTGGCAATAAAGCAAGTATCACAAAAAAGTCGGTCAAATGAGTTTTTCGATTTTCCGATACATATAAGGTTATGTTTATACTATATTGTAGTTTATTAAATATGCAATAATATTATGTCAAAAAATGTGCATCCCTTAATGTAAAGATACTTTATTACTAAAAAATGCTAATTATCATCTGAACTTTGAGTGGAATCTTTTTGCTGGTAGAGGGTCTTGCCTTGATGTTGATGGCTGCTGACTGATCAGGGTGGTGGTTACTGAAGGTTGGGGTGGCTGTAGCAATTTCTTAAAATAAGACAGCAATGAAGTTTGCCACATCAGTGTGCTGCTAGGTGAACTGAGGAGACCTCTTGGCCCTGAAGCCTCTGCCCAGCCCATACCCAGGATATTGCTGGAGGCTCCTGGTCCCATTGTAAGAAAAGAATTCAAGGTTAGACCAGGCACACTGGTTGAGTGAGCTTATAAAAAAGAAAGAGTACACTTCCAAGATGTGAGGTCAGGCAAGCTCAAGTCTGCTCCCCCCACCCCTGGGGTTTGGTGCCTATCCTTCATTGATAGTTGTTAATTAAGGAGTGGAATATTTATTATTTGGGGAGGGGATTTTTGAGGGGAGCAGAGTTTCATATCTTTTCTCCCTTCCTTGGTCAGGGTCTCTGGCTTTCTTAACTTAGGCCTGTCTGGTTTGATCTGGCTCCTGTGGCTTTGTGGAATGTTGCCAGGACAGGTTGCTAACTTTTCTGTTAATGGACCTTGACTTCCCCTTCTCTGGCATCCAGGCATCCTGGTAAAGCCTAACTGACTGCCTACTCTAACATTCCCTTCTCAAGAACTCTGGGCCCTTAAAATCTTTTTTTTTTTTTTTTTCACCCTTAAAATCTTTTAAGGGAAAATGGATGACAGTCCTTCTGTAACTACTTCATGCTGGTGTGGGACATTGACCCTGCCTTAGGGCTCCAGAAGTCCTTGCTATCTAAGTTTTAGAAAACCAGAATGGACAGGTGGGAGTAGAAGGAAGCTGTAGATTGTTGTTCCAGGAAATATTGGTGGGTTTCATCTTCATGGGAGATAGGTTTGGAATCCCTGGCACATTGTTGTCTGGAAATGAAGTTGTTGGAGCCTGGAAAAGACAAATATGACAAGAAAGTTAAACAAACAAGGTCCAAAAAGTATAAGTAACAATATAGCCACTAGTTGACATAAAAGGGTCAAGAACCAGGTTACAGATGGAAGCACCATGTCATGTGCAGCATTCCAAATATCATTAGTGGTATCAGCCCCTTTGGTCATTTGATGGAGCCATTTGGCTTGATCAGATAATTTTTGGATGTTTTCTTCTACTGTCCAGGGATGTTGATGTAAGTGCCACATGTTCTCTTAATGACAGCACATACTCTACCTTGTTCAGCTAATAAATAATCCAAAGCCAGTGTGTTGTCCCTAACCACATTGACCAAAGGTTGGTGTGGCTTGGAGAGATCTGAGAAAGTGGATGTGGTGGTAAAAGCTAGCTTATCTAACACTGGTGTCCGATTTCATGGGGTTTCATGATGTGCAAATCTCCCCCAAGGGGCTAGCACTAAGGGTACCTACTATTCCAGCATTGAATACAAGGACTATTGCCCTTTTCAGCCTCTAGTGTGGGGTTGGGTAGAATTATATATGCAGACTCCCAGGGGAACCACATACCAGGGTACAACTGTGCTAATGTTAGAGGTTATCAATGCAAAGAAATCCTGGAGCCAATATGGGTTAGGTAAAGGTTAATTCCTATAGGGGGCACTTGGTGGCTCAGTAGGTTAAGCATGTGACTTTGGCTCTGTTATGATCTCGGGGTCCTGGAGTCAGGCTCCACACTTGGTGCGGAGCCTGTTTCTCTCTCTTTGTCTCTCCCTGCACTCATGTTCTCTTTGTCTCTCAAATAAAAAAATAAAATATTAAAAAAAGATAAAAAAAAGATTGGTTCCTGTAGGTTATGAGGAGATAATTGGGAAAGGCACATAAAGTTTATGGGATTACTCACTGTTTCCAGTTTCTGGAGTTGCTGGGCCCACCTGGAGGGAGTTATTGTGTGTGCAATTGGGGTATAGAGGTGCTCCTTTTATTCTGAAGAACTTATGAACATAGTTGAGGAGGGTAAAATTAGAGTGATCATTGATGTGGAGTGGTATCCACCTGGGCCATGATCCAAAGTATAGGTATAATATTGGGGGGTTTTGTGGATAGTTGGGTCTGGCAGAAGCCCAATGGGTCACATCACAATCTGCATGATTTTTATTTTCTAGGCAAGCATACCACATTTTGTACTTAATGCATGGAACTGAGACATTGGAAAATTGTTTGATGGTCCAAGAATTTTGAGTTACACTGTATGGAGGTGCCATTATTTGGCAGCTGACCCATCTTTTGGGTTTGTTTTTGGTATTACTTGGCAACATGGACTCAGAACTTAAGTAAAATTAGGGACTAATTTCTGAGATGTCTCAGGTGATGGGAGTAGACAAGTCCACACATGTCTAATTTGGGCCACCAAGCATCTAGGGGAGGGGAATTAAGTCTAGAATAGTTTTTTTGGAGGAGAGTTATATTGAGTGAATGAGTGGAATAAATCACAGGGTAAGAAGAGTCTTTTTGAGGATGTAAATGACAGATCCAACAGCTGGATAGGTTATTCCCCTGGGAGATTACATTGGAAAGATTTATTTATTTATTTAAAATTTTATTTATTTATTCATGAGAGACACACAGAGAGAAAGAGGCAGAGGGGGGGAGCAGGCTCCATGAAGGGAGCCCGATGTGGGCTCCATCCCGGGTCTCCAGGATCACACCCTGGGTTAAAGGCGGCGCTAAACCGCTGAGCCACCCGGGCTGCTTACATTGTTAAGATTTATGAGATAGTTTTCATTCTACCCCCTTGGACCTGCACAAGTTAAAGCAGTGATGAAGAACAAGTTAAAATTTGATTTTTAGGACCATGTCTGAGAATTAACAAGAAAATCAATCTATTTTTTTAAGATTTATTTATTTATTTATGATAGACAGAGAGAGAGAGAGAGAGAGAGAGAGAGAGGCAGAGACACAGGAGGAGGGAGAAGCAGGCTCCATGCCGGGAGCCCGATGTGGGACTCGATCCCGGGACTCCAGGATCACGCCCTGGGCCAAAGGCAGGAGCTAAACCGCTGAGCCACCCAGGGATCCCCAAGAAAATCAATCTAAAGACCCAAGTAGGCAAAGGTTTGCAAGGAGAGAAATAGTATAAGAAAGATCCAAACAATAGCTAACAATACAAAACAAATATTCATAGTAAGGTGTCAACTACTTATCTTTTTGAAGATATAACATAGATCATCCACAGGTTTACAGGAATAAGATGAAATATCTTTAGTCTTTGGTTGTGGTATGTCTGGACCCACTGGTTTTATTCTAGACAAATTAACCCAGCTAGTTTTGCCTTGGAGCTTAACTGCTATTGGGGTGCTAGAAGAACCTGATAGAGTCCCTTTCATTTGGTTCTAATTGATTTGAAAGTGAGCCCTCCTTCCAGGTTTTTAATAAAACTATGTCCCCTGGCCTAATCTGGGCAGGCACATGCTCTTTCTTAGGCAGAGGCAAAATTTTGTTGCCGTAGTCTATGAGAGCTTGCTGTACCTGTCCTAGATTAAATGTTTTGTAAGTGCACAGGTTTTTTAATCAAACAGCAGATCCACTATTAAGAAAGCTCTCCCATATAGCATTTCAAAAGGGCTGAGGTGGACATCTCTTTTTGGGGCCATTCTCATTCTCAAGAGGGCTGCAGGTATGAGTTTTGTACAGGATTCTGAGATTTCCTGGCAAAGTTTGGCCAAGACTTTTTTTAAGTGTTTTGATTAGCCCAACCTTTCCTGAGGATTGGAGTCTCCAGGCAGCTGTGGAGTGGTAATGAATTCTCAAGGCAGAAAACAGATGTTGAGTAAGCTTGACAATAAAGGATGAACCATTATTACTCAGCTTTGGAAGCCCAAATCTCACGATAATTTCCTTTAGTAGGGCTTTTACTACCTCTTGGGCTTTTTCCTGTTCTAGCAGGATAAGCCTCTATCCAGTGAAGGGTCCACAGAGAACAGGAGGCATTTGTGTGAAGTCTGTCAGTCCTCTACAGGGTGTGTGCCTCACCTTGGGATGGGCTGGAGGAGTGGAGATAGTTTAAGCCTTCCCTCAGAGGTGTTTTTGTAACATAGATCACAGGCCTTGGTGACTTCCTTTATAACCCGTAACAGGCCAATTCCTGAAAAAGACTCTAAGAGCTAAGGAGGTTAATATGTCCCTTCTAAAATGAGAGGAGTTGTGTATTCGCTTGATTATTTTCCACTGGGATGCTTGGGGAAGTGTCACCTTTTGGTCTTGTGTCCACCATCCCTCAGAATCTAGTTGGTAGCCTTTCTGCTGAGCCCAGTTTATTTTTCTTTCTGTATATTGGGGCTGTTGTTGGAAGATTGGCCCATGAGGGCATAGGGCTGCCTGTATTGGGAGAGCTTCCAGGGCTGCATTTTTAACCACATTGTCTGCTCAATTGTTTCCTGCAATAATATCAGTCTTTCCCTTTTGATGGCCTTTGCATTGGATTATGGCAGCCACTTCTGTAGGCTCCTGTACTGCTTGTAAGAGATCAAGTATCTCGTGGTGATGTTGTATGGGGAACTATTTGGCAGTTAAAAGCCCCTTTTCTTTACAAATGGTAGTATGAGCATGGAGAACAAAAAGGTATACTTAGAGTCAATGTAGATGTTAGCTCTTTTGTCCTTTCCTAGTTTTAAGGCTCTTGTCAAGGCAGTAAGCTCAGCCTTTTGTGCCATTGTATTAGGAACAGACCTCCTTCTTCTATGACCTGGTGAAGGTCTACCATGGCATGTCTGGCCCCTTTAATCCTTCCTTTTATAAAACTGGTGCCATTGGTAAACCATATATTGTTTGGGTTATTCAAAGGTTGGTCTTTTAAATCTGGCTTACTGAAATAGACCTGTTCTGTGGTTTTCACACAGGAGTGAGAAGGTTTTCATCTCCTTCAGATGGCAGAGTAGCCAGGTTAAGAATTTGACATATTTCAAGGATCACCTCTGGAGAAGAGCCTGATATTTAGTAAGGGGCCCTCCTGTTAGCCAACGTGTCGTTTTGATGAAATTTTGGAATATAAGTGAGGTCCAGAGCCAATGGCCAAGAAAGAATTCTTGAGACGTCTTTGGTGCGAAATGGTGGTTTTATTAAAGCACGGGATGGGGCCCTTGGGCGGGCAGTGCTGCTGCCCCAGGCCTGGAACATGTGGCTGATTATATACCTGGGAGTTGGGGGGGTTTAGGGATAGCGTACTCTCTAAGGAATTTTGGAAGCAAGGTTTCCAGGACCTTGAGGGGGCTAGCTATTGTTGGGAAAAGGTCACTTATTACCGTCTAATAAAACCTTAGTCATGAGACCCTTCAGATGTATATGGGTGGGCCATGTACTTGGGGGATGATTACCAACATGTATGTTGGGGGTTTAAAGATAAAGGAAATTTCTAAAGGAGTTTTTAATATGTTGGGGTAGACTTACAGATTCCTGGGGGTTGGGCTTTTACCCTTAGCAAAATATTAACATGTAGGCAGTTGAGTCCATAGAGGAATGTCCCTCCGTCTGTTTCAAGGACTTGTTAGTGTGCTGCCCTGGACTTGTGCTTTGTCCTCAGCTAGCCCTCTGTTTCCTCATCACTTTTATCTCTAGGACTCCCTGTACCTGGTGTGGAGTTTGTTCTTCCAGGGACGACCTAGGGCTAACTTAGTGGCTTCTTTCACCAGAAGTGCAGTGGCAGCAACTGCCCTCAGGCTTTCTAGCCATCTGGCTACCACTGTGTCCAGTTGTTTAGAAAAATAGGCCACTGGCTGTGGGGCTGGTTCTAAATTTTGAGGAAGTACCCCCAGGGTCACCCCTTGCCTTTCAGCCACAAACAATAGGAAGGGCTTTTTAAGGTTAGGAATTCTCAGCATTGGGGCTGTTGTAAAAAGGCTCCCTGGATTCTCCTTCCCCTGCCCCCACCCACCCCCAGGCTCTTATTTTTTGAAAAGCCTCTTGTGTTTTTTTGTTCTTTTAAGTAGGTCAGTGTCTGGCCCCTTTAAAACCTCCTATAGGGGCTTAGCTATCAGTCCAAACCCTGGAATCCAGATTTGGCAAAAGCCTGACAATCCTAGAAACATTCTAAGCTGCTTTTTTGTTTCTGTGGGCCTACATGCGGTATAACTTCTTTGTACTGTATTATAAATATATAAATATTGTTGTCTTGGCATTCCTTTGTCCCACACTTTAGGATTAACTTGGTCCCAGATTTGTGGGGAAATATCAGGAGGGTCTTCCTTGAGTCGGGGCAAGGGAGGGTGCAAGTTAGCATGGAAGAGGCCCCTTGTTTCTGGGAAGTTGAGAGTAGCTCGAAGGTAGATATGAAATCCCTTCCTGGATAAATGCACCCCAATGTTTATAGCAGCATTATCAACAAAACAGTAACCAAATTATGGAAAGAGCCCAAATGTCCATTGACTGGTGATGAATGGATAAAGAAGAGGTGGTATTTATATACAATGGAATATTATAAAAAGGAAAGAGATCTTGCCATTTGCAATGATGTGAATAGAGCTAGAGTGTATTATGCTAAGTGAAATAAGTCAGAGAAAGACAAATATCATAAGGTTTCACTCATGTGGAATTTAAGAAACAAAACAAATGGATGGGGTAGGGGGAAGAAAAGAGGCAAACCAAGAGATAGACTCTTAACATAGAAAACAAACTGATGGTTACCAGAGGGTAGATAGGTGTGAGGATGGGGGTGGAGCGGGGGGGGGGGGGGCGGTGGATTGAATAGGTGATGGGGATTAAGGAGGGCAAACGTGATGAGCACTGGGTGTTGAAGTATTAAATCGCTCAATTCTACACCTGAAACTGATATTCTGCTGTATGTTAATTAGCTAGAATTTAAATAAAAAAAAGAAAAATTCCTTCCCGATAGAAGGCTTGGGCATTCTGGCATGACCAGGAATTTATGAATTATGAGATAATTTCCCCATAAGCAAGATAGGGGTTCGGTGAAATATTTTGATTTTGGTTTTCCCTCTACTTCAACACTAGTGCATGCTTTGAAATAGGAAGTAAGGACTGAATATGTACCTCCCAAGTCCATCAGAAATCTGACAGGCTTACCTGTCACAGGAGGAGTCACCATGGTTCCCCTCCAAAATGTTGATGGTCTTTGTGGGGGCCTCTAGGAACTTTGGGCCCCATTAGTTACTCAGGGCCATAACTGGTGAGGGATCAGATCTCAGCTCCCTGCGGACCCAAGGGCAGTGCCTCTTTTAGTGCCCTTTGTACCCACATAGGGAGCAGAGCGCCTTCCATGGTGGATAATTTTGGGAGCATTCTTGTTTCTACTGGTCCAGGCTTCCACAGCAGAACCAAGTTTATTTATCTTGTGGTCTTTTGGGGGTTTTGTTTGGGTATACCTGAGGTGGATCAGGTGCCTTAATGGCAGCAGCTAAAAGCCCGCCTGCCTTTGTCCTGTTGTTTCTTCCTTTCCTTCTCGGCCTGATCTCATTTGTTGAAGACAGAGAAGGCCGTATCTGTAAGCTGGTTAAAGGAGGTTTGGGGCCCTAAAGTCATCTTTTGGAGGTTTCTGTGGATACCTGAGGCTGATTGGCTTACGAAGTGGGTCCCCAGGATTAACTGCCCTTCTGGAGTGTCTGGGTCTACATTAGTGAATTTTCACAGCCCCTCCACCAAGTAAGACTGGAAAAGAGAAGGATTTTCACCTAGCTCTTAGGTGATTTCCCTAATATTGTCACAATTCACTGGCTTGATGATAGATCTCTTCATGCTCTCCAAAAGGCATAGTACCATGTGGTCCTAGGGCTAGTCCCTGCTACCCATGCTCATAATCCCATCTAGGGTCTATCCGAGGTGGTGCTGTCATTCCTACTAGGTAACTTTTAGGCTGGGCAGCAACCAAGGGCTTCTGCATGGGTTTGCATTTCCGCCCAGATGCAGAATCTCTCCTTCAGCTCCTTGTTGCAGCAACAAGAGATGGACCATAAGGTCTTTCCAGATTAGATCAAAAGACTGAGTCAGGCTCCTGAAGTCCTCAGTAAATTTGCTGGGATCCTCAGAAAACTGCCTAAGTGCTCATGGTACTACCTGAGATGACATTGAAAAGGAGATGGGTATTCTTGTGGTCCCCTGAGGCAATCCTCCACTTCCTGTAGGGGGCAGAGGAGCTCTTTCTCTTGGTCTGACTCTGGTAAAGGATGCTGGATTGGCTGGGGTGGGGTAGGGGGAAAGAGTTCCTTTGGCTGGAGCCAGCCCACAGCTTTAGGGTGTTGCTCTTGGTCTTGGGTTGTTCCCTGAAGGACCAAAGTCTAAATGGCCCTTCTCCACTGTGCATGTTTTATATTTGTTAGGGTTATCTCTAAGGGCTGTAAAGGCCTGAATGTAAAGGATCTCTGCCCATTTTTCTAGTGAAAGTTAAGACTACTATTTTCTGGCCTGACTTGCCCATTCTCTAGCTTCTATTGAGGCCAAACAATGCTATAAAAGAAGGTAAACCTTTTCCTTTTTAAACTTTTTAATGAGATTTGATCCCAGTATCTCAAAATGCATCCCATAAGGGAGTCTTTGGGGATATGGAGGTAGAACTTATTGTCTTGAAGGAGAGAGTTGACGTCTGTACTGAAAAAAGGAGCAACCAAATAAGGGTTTCCATTATTAGAAATCTGGAGTCCTATTTTCCTGCAGAGAGTTAGCTCTCTCCTTCTAGGGAACCTGATAGAATCTCAGGTGGGAGTTCTCCTGTAGAGTTCTGATGGTGAGTGGACCTTGGGCATCCCCAACTTGCTGTCCATTTGTCACCCTGTCATGCATGGCCAGCGTATGATGACCCTGCTAGCCCCTGGTGTCCTAGAGCACCATACTTCATCCTGGTGTCTACAGTCTTAAAAGTGGAAGCCTTCATGAAGACCTCAATTATAGATGATGCCTGATAATTAGCTCTGATGCCCTGGCATAGATCCCTCAGGAATGGGCATCGATAGTTGTGACTCCAAGATCTCTGAATATCCCATTGTCTTTGTTCTGATAGGTCTCTCAACAGTTGGTGACAAGCCAAGGCCACCAGGGCCAGAGGCCTCTTTGATTGTTTAAATATTTCTTGTCTGACCCATAGGTATCTGTTGATCTCTCCCATTTGCTGTCAGTTCTGGTGAAACTAACCTCTTTTTTCCAATTTTCTTTGTATCCTTGAATTGTTTGTGTTCAGTCGTATTTAATTAAGTGGTGAATAAGGCAGACCCACAGGGAAAAATCTCAATAGCTGGTATCCTTTCCCAGGGAGTAAAAAGGTTATAGTCTGTTTTATGGTATCCTGCACACATACAATAGTCTGAGTTGGCAATCTTGCAGGACCTTTGCAATAGACAGCAAGACATCTCACAGGTCCTAGTGCCCCATCCCCAACAAAGCAGAGTGCCTGAAATGGGAATGAGAGGAAGTGGCTGAAGCTAGGCTGGGGCTGGTGTGGGGGAGGACATCATGTCAGTGTCCTGTGCCTAAGAAATAGATTTTGCAGAGATAGACACAGCTTGGGAATATCAGTCACCTAGGACTGATGTAACGGATCTTGGTGTACTGTTTGTGAGCATGCGGCCATGGATGATTATTTTACGTATTTTGGTTTCTTCCAGCAGCAATCTAAAACTGCCATGGAGGCTCGGAGCACTGGATGATCAGTTGTTATGTGTGCATCCCCACGTGAGCCAGAAATTAATTTTAGTGAGAGGGACTTCCTATAAGACTGCTACACATCCCAAGGAATGACCTCAGACACTTTCTCTAGGAATTTAGTCATCTAAGAACACTTCTATAGGAAAGAACAAGTGTTCCTTTCTTCTTTGGAACTTTATTTATGTATTTATTTTTTAGGAGGTATGGTTCTTAAGCAACTTTCCAGCACAAGGGAAGTAAGAGTTGCAAACTCACTGATAAAGAGTGTTGTTCAACATAGTGTTACCTTGTCCTTTCATGGTCACCAAAAAGGTGTTGCTGGGTGAACTGAGGAGACCTCTGGGCCCTGAGGCTTCCACCTAGCCTGTCCCTCAGACATTGCAGAAGGATCTCAGTCTCATTGCAAAAAAAGACTTCAAGGATGAACCAGACACACTGGTTGTGTGGTGTGTGTGAAGAGCTTATAAAATAGAGTACACTATCAAGAGAGTAGGCAAACTCAAGGGAGAGCTGTCCCTCCCTCTCCCCCAGTTTGGTCTCTATCCTTCATTGGTAGTTGTTAACTAAGGGGTAGAATATTTATTATTTGGGGAGGGGACTTTTTGAAGAACAGGGTATTTTCTCTTTTCTCTCTTTCTTGGTGAGAGTCCCTGGCCTTCTTTCTTTCCTGTCTGGTTTGATCTGGCTCCTGTGGCTTTGTGGAATGCTGCCAGGACAGGTTGCTAACTTTTCTGTTAATGGGCCTTTACTTCCCCTTCACTGGCATCCAGGCATCCTAGTAAAGCCTAACTGACTGCCTACTTTAACAGATACACTACTCCTTTTACTTGAACATTTAGAGGCCATTGTAGGGTTATTAATTGGCTTAACTTCAATATTGTGTCTCAAGAAATAGGCTTGAGGACAGGGGGAGAGATGAGGAACAACTGGTCAGTGGGACAATCACAACACACACAACATTTATTGATTAAGTTTCCTATCTTATATGGGTTTGGTTTGTGGCACCTCAAAACAATTATAGTAGTAACATCACGGATCACCATAACAAATATAATGACAATATTTGAACTGTTGTGAGAATCACCAAAATGTGACACAGAGACATGGAGTGGGCGAATGCTGTTGGAAAATGGCACTGATGGACTTGCTTGATGCAAGGTTGCCACAGACTTTCAATTTGTTAAAAAAAAAAAAACCACAAAAACTCTGCAATATCTGCAAAGTGCAATAAAATAAAGGGCAATAAAATGAGGTCTCCTTGTATTTTAAGTTCTAAGTGTTCTTGTTATTTTCTGTTCTTTTTATAGCATCATGTTCTTTTTTTTTAATGGATTTAGTGTCTCTAATGTCTGAAGACATAAATTATAAGGTTTTAAAAATGTTTTCTATATACCTTTGCATTGATGTTGATTCTTTTCAGTCTTTTTTTGTTATTTGTTTAGATTTGGCCTCTGTCCTTTATACTAGTGGTGTTCCACCACTGTATGGCAATCCTTGCTATCAGTTCATGTGTAAAAGCCATTCTCTAAAAAGGTGCTTTCAGGACATGATCAGGGCTTATCAACTGTTGAGCAAATTTTAAGATGATGGAGCTAGGGCCCAGCTATTTGTTTTCTTCCAGGAAGTAACCTTTTAATTACTTGCTTTGGGAATCTCCCAGTTTTCTTGGAGCTCCATGAGGAAGCTAGAAATCTTAATAATTTCAGTATATACACCTTCACCAAACCACTATTCCATTATGGTATCTTTGCCTTCAGCTGTGGCTGGTATCACTAAATTCATAGTCCTTCAGGTTTGATATCTCCAAAAAAGAAGTGATCCTGCAGGTTCCAGGTTGAGAATGAGCTATTAAAGAATGTTCCCCTGACCTTGTCTGGAGCGGTGGGGAATCTAGGTATTTAACTGCCTCCAGGACTTTTAACCTTCTCTTTTCAGCTCACACCATCTGGGATATTTAGTGCTTTCAATTCCTGAGGCTTTGTGAGGTTTTGCAATGTCAATTAGGTTGCTTCCAGGCCTTGCCTCTGAAAACACTTGGGTTTCAGTTTCCTCTGGGGTGTGTGAGTCTTCACCAGTCCATCTGTTTAGCATTGTATTAATTTCCTAGGGCTGTCATAATAAATTACCTCAAACTGGGTGGCTTAAAACAATGGAAATGTATTTTGTCACAGTTTTGGATGCTAGAAATCTGAAATCAAGGTATCAGAAGGTTGGTTCCTTCTGGGGGCTCAGAGGGCTACATGGCTCTCTCTTAGCTTCTAGTGGTTGCTGGCAGTACTTTGGCATTCCTTGGCTTGTACATGCATAATTCCAGTCTGTGCCACATGGTGTTCTCACTGTGTCCCGATTTCCTTCTTTTTATTAGGACACCTGTTATTACATTAGGGTCCACTCTGATCCATTATGACCTCATTTAATCTTGATCATATCTGCACAGACCCTATTTCTAAATAAGGTCACCTTCATGTACATTTTGGGAGAACACAACTTAACACATGTCAGTCAGTTTCTAAATTTCTATGGGCATTTATCTGTTGTCTTCTTTCCAGTTCTCTTATGGATCTATGTTCCCTACTCTTTCTCTCTCTCTTTTAACTTCCTCTGATTTTGTTTTAATGAGGCTTCATAAAAAGAGGAGGAAAGTGGATATTTTCAATATGCTCTGTTAACTGGAGGGTTTATTATTGCTATTTTTAGTGAATTTGTACCAGATTTGCAACTGAAACCCATACAATTCCATTTACTATGCATACTTTCAAGTTCACAATTAAAACTTTGCTATGAATAATAGTTCAGATAATTTTGTGACCATTTTTGTTTGATAGAATGTAAATGAAATTTCTATTTTAATTCCACATTTGATGTTTAATGTCTTTCATTCAGTTTGCATATTTATTCCACAATAATGTTATGGAACAGATAGGTTTTACCAAATTTGGTGTACTTTTTCAGAGTATCAGTGTCCACCATCTTGAAACAAAGCAATTATGATAAATGTTTTCATTTATCGTTGTTTTATCTATATAGGCACAGATGTAGCAATTTTTGACTTATGCTAGACTTATGCTAGAACTTAGCATATCAGTATTTTATATAATAATATAGTATTTGCCATGCAATGCTACTATTCTTTATGCTTTATACATATTGACTCATTTAATCTTTCTACCAATCCTTGGGGAAAGTATTATTTTTATCCCCATTTTACTGATAAGGCAGCTAAGACTCAGAGGAGTCAAATAGGTTGTTCAGCATCACACAGCAAGCATGGGAGGTGACATTCAAACTCAAATAGTTTGGCAGTCCAGAATACTGTCAGCACTGTGTAATATTGTCTCCCCAGCAATTAGTTGGATTTACAGAGCTATGTAATTGCACTGAATAAGGTCTATAGTTCAGAGAAGCACTTGCATTTTAAAATCCTATTTGAAAAAACATAGAAAATTAATATCTAAAGGATATGTTTTTTGGCTGTACTCTATGAACATGGCCTTAATCAAGAGGATAGACAGTGCTTTAGGTCCCTTGTTTTCCAAATGGTTAGTAAAAGAGGAAATGAGGAGATGCAATAATTAATTATTTTCAGCTGCTTTCTTTAAACTGGTTGGCAGATTTCCTTGTCACTGCTTTAGAGAAAATAACTTACTTTCTTATCTCCTAGAGTGTTGGAGGATGTCATTGAAAGGATGTAAACTCTGTATTTTTGAGCTGGACGTGGGCAGTCAGAGGCTCCTCGTTCCTCCTCTGTTCCTGGCATGTGCATTATGCTTACTTTCCCACACTAGAAGCTGCAACAAGGACATAGCCTTAAGATAGTGATGTGGAGTTGAGACCATATTGATATACACGTGATTAAGCCCATTTAAGTTTTCTGTATAAACTTCAAGATTCTGGCAGGCAGTTGTAGGGATCTACTTGTCTTGCAGTCACCCAAGCCAAGCCTCATGTGTAAGTTTCCTTGATTACTAAACCTGCCCCACTGGGGCACCTGGGTGGCTCAGTGGTTGAACATATGCCTTGGACTCAGGTGGTGATCCCAGGGTCCTGGAATCGAGTCCCACATTGGGCTCCCTGCAGGGAGTCTGCTTCTCCCTCTGCCTATGTCTATGACTCTCTCTCTCTCTCTCTCTCTCTCTCTCTCTCTCTGTGTCTCTCATGAATAAATAAATAAAATCTTAAAAAAAAAGAAAAAGAAAAAAGAAACCTGCCGCCTACCAATTTGGAGAGCTTGTGGCGCATTCCAATTGAACGGGAGCCAGGGAGCATGGGTGGTGAAAGAATTCACCCAAGACATAACAAAAGAGATAAAAGTTTTTGGATATACCACAAGGGAACACTGGGCAGGACAGCCAAGGAGAGACTGCCATGAGGTGGTGGTGAGAGGCTATAGTTATAGAGTGGAGTGAGGAAGTATTGGAACCTATGGACTTTTTTTCCCTTTTTTGGGTAATTTTAGGAACTGTGCCTGGATGTAAGTAGCCCATTGGTTAGTTAGAGCCTATGGCTATTTCCAAATGGTCACTTAATGAGCCTATTTGCATCCAGCTCGGTGGCCACTGTGGGCCCTTTTGCCTTACTCAAGTTTCCATTGGTCAAGCCTGCTGCTTCTACAGTGATCTGCCTCTTATTTCATTTTTTAAAATAAAAGTGTATTAGTGAGACAAAGCAATTTCCCCAAATTAAGCTACAATATGTCCATACATTTGTATAAGATTGCTGAGCTTGCTAGGGAAGAAAATTATATTTATTTGAATTCTTTTTCTTTTCTTTCTTTCTTTCTTTTTTTTTTTTTTGCCAAGTTGGGGATAATATAATTATCACCAACAGACTTTAAAATAGATGTTTTTGGGATGCCTGGGGAGCTCAGTGGTTGAGCACCTGCCTTCAGCTCAAGGCATGATACCAGGGTCCTGGGATCGAGTCCTGCATCAGGCTCCCCGCAGGGAGCCTGCTTCTCCCTCTGCCTATGTCTCTGCTTCTCTCTCTGTGTGTCTCTCATGAATAAATAAATAAAATTAAAAATAAATAAATAGATGTTTTTGTTGGTGTTAGTAATGGTGGACTTCTATGGAAAAATACTCTGGATATAAAACAGAACTGATTGGCGATTGACAGTACCTTTGATTTTCCCTCAAATAATTATAATATATTTTAAGGTATACATTTTTGACTGTAAATATGTGTAAAAGAAGGTACATGGATGTGGCTCTGGAAATCTAAAGAATGAGAATTTAGATATGGGCTACCAGAACTATAGAGTGTTAAGTAAAATAAACGAAATGTTAAGATGGCGTAGTTCAAGGTTCTAAAGCCAAATAAAATGCAAAGGAGGAAAAGGATTCTAAGTACAATACAGATTGAGAACACACACATACATACACACACACTACAGCAATAGTAGGGATGAAATATATAACTTTGAGAGCCAACAGTTGTTGGATTTACTATTTAGGTTGTAGGCTGTTAGTGAAACATGCATTAATAAAAGACAGAAGATGGAATCATGAATTCCCAGATATTCTTTAAAAGAGTGACTGATGCTATTATTTAGCTAACTTTAAGCTCCTGATCAAATAAATTTTTTAACAGGATTATTTATTTCCAGTTTTTTTGCATGCTTTCAAGACCACAGATACCATATCTAGCTTCTTAAATATACACTTCTTGCTGCATTTGTTATGACAGTTGCTGCAAATTAAAGACAAGACAGGATGCCACTTAGGATTCCAGGTCTTGGGATCCAACCATAATTGGCGTTGAAGCAGTATTCAAGGCATAATAGCCACATAAAGTGGCCCATATGTAAGAATGACATCCTCAGACAAGTCAGTTCATAACGGTTTGAGTGGTGGGAACCATTTATCCTGGCAATCAAGAATGAGATGAATTGGGATGCCTGGTTGGCTCAGCGGTTAAATGTCTGACTTTGGCTCAGGGCGTGATCCTAGAGTCCTGGGATGGAGTCTGCTTCTCCCTCTGCCTGTGTCTCTGCCTCTCTCTCTGTGTGTGTCTCTCATTAATAAATAAAATCTTAAAAAAAAAAAAAAAAGAATGAGATGAATCCTTGTGACTAAGGCCATTGCCTATCCCTGGAGGATAACATCAGCTTTGAGAGAGCCCAGTCACCACAGGGCAATCAGATACCCAGCCTATCCTATAAAAAGGACTCCTTTTGGGAACTAATGATCATTGGGGACCAATTAGGGAGATCCAGGCGACTGTATTAAGTCCAGAGGAAATGGAGAGATGGGAAAGGGCAATTTTTGCCTAAATTGCCAGATTGAAAGGCAGCAGAAGCTTCAGACAGAACTGATCCCAGGTGGTTGCTACACTGATTGGGCTGCAGATGAGCTGTCAGCATTAACCTTTGACACCACATGCTTATCCTCTCTGTGACCTCTTGATTCTGGCAAACTACCCCACTAATCGGTAACCAGGCTCTGGTCTGCCTGACCATGCTTAATCCAGATCAATAGCCCTGGGACTGTGTAGTTTTTAGTTAGCACTAGGTGGATGATCCAAACACATCTTTTAAAAAAGGCTTCAAAGGGTCCCAAATCTTCACATTTATACTAGATGGAAAGTCCACCTGATTCACCAATCCAATTTTTTCTACCACAATTTCTTGGAATCTAGTTCCTAGCGCAAACTGGCACATAATATTTGCTCAATAAATATTAATTGAGTGGCTGATCTACATTAGT
Organism: Nyctereutes procyonoides; assembly: GCF_905146905.1. Lineage (NCBI taxonomy): Eukaryota > Metazoa > Chordata > Mammalia > Carnivora > Canidae > Nyctereutes > Nyctereutes procyonoides. The sequence goes on from NW_026575119.1 coordinate 5,294,925, forward strand.
GAATAGCAATCACTATCATTAAATAGCTACTCATCCCTCCTTCCAGCCTTTAGTCATTTATTCATTTGAAACATTTATTAAATATCAATTATGTATCAGAACTATGTTAGGCACAGAAACCAAGATGATGCAATTGCTATACTCCAGGAGCTCACAGTCAACTGAAGGTCCTGTAGACATCATGTAGTCAGCATTCCTGTTATTCACATAAAAGAGGTATAAAAATTATGTAAGTTATTATCATACTTCAGTCTTCCAGACATACTGCTCCAGGTCAGTCTCCTTAAAAGAACTGCTATAATCATTTTATTCTTTGAATATCACAGAGTTGATCAGACCTAACATAGCCAATGATATAATAACAAAGGGCGGGACACACGGGTGGCTCAGCATTTGAGCACCTGCGTTGGGCCCAGGGATGATCCTGGAGTCCCAGGGCCAAGTCCTGTGTCGGGCTTCCTGCATGGAGTCTGCTTCTCCCTCTGCTTGTGTCTCTGCCTCTCTCTCTCTCTCTCTCTCTCTCTCTCTCTGTCTCTCATGAATAAATACATGAAATCTTAAAAAAAAAAAAAAAAGAAACAAAGGGCATTGTTGGGAAGAGAAAGCTCAGTGGATACAAGTTTACTAGTCAGTGTTATAGGGAGCATTTTCAAAAGCAGTGACCAAGATGAAGAATAGGGAAAACAGCCAAGAAACAGAGGGTAGAGCAGCTACTAGAAGGATCCGAACAAATTCTGCCAATGATATCTGTCTTGTATAAGGCTATTCTCACCCTTTAATTTTCTTCTGAATATAAAGGTACAGCATATATTAATTCTAGAAACTTTGAATAGTATGAAAACATAAAAAGATAGGGTCCCTGGGTGGCTCAGGTGGTTAAGTGTCTGCCTTCTGCTTAGGTCATGATCCTAAGGTTCTGATCCCTGCTCAGCTGGGGAGTGTGCTTCTCCCTTTTCCTCAATGCCTTCCCCTGCTCTTTCTCTCTCACTTACTCTCTCTCTCAAATAAATAAATAAATAAACAAACAAATAAATAAATAAAATCTTAAAAAAAAACATAAAAAGATAACTAATTACCACATCCTACCACCTAGGAGCAAACTCAGCAAATATTTAAAATATATTCAGGGATCCCTGGGTGGCACAGTGGTTTAGCGCCTGCCTTTGGCTCAGGGCGCGATCCTGGAGACCAGGGATCGAATCCCATGTCGGGCTCCCGGTGCATGGAGTCTGCTTCTCCCTCTGCCTATGTCTCTGCCTCTCTCTCTCTCTCTGTGACTATCATAAATAAATAAAAATTAAAAAATGTATATATATTCAGTGTTTTTCTGTTTCTTATATTTTTTACATAATCTAGACATACTGCACATACTATTTTGTAACTTGCTTTAAAAATCAAGCTTTCTGATGCCTGGGTGGCTCCATTGGTTAAGCATCTGTCTTCGGCTTAGATCATGATCCCAGGGTCCTGAGAGAGGCAGAGAAACAGGCAGAGGGAGAAGCAGGCTCCATGCAGGGAGCCGGACGCGGGACTTGATCCCGGGTATCCAGATCAGGCCCTGGGCTGAAGGCGGCGCTAAACTGCTGAACAACCCAGGCTGACCTCATCGAACTATCTTCTAAATCAGACATGGGTGACACTCAAGATATGATTCATCCTGAGGCAAATTCCTCTCCAGTTGTGAACCTGTGAAATCAAACATATTGTATGCTTCCAAATTACAATTATAAACCAGGAATAGGATAAACATTAACATTCCAAAAGGGAGAAACAGGAAAGAAAAGGTTTGAGTAAGTCTGAACTCCAGCAGGGTAATTGTTACACTTTAAGGTTTGCAAATAATTTTTGACTCAATGTTCTGCCCTTTAGGCCCTTTGGGGTAGAGATCCTGCCTTCCAGACACATTGGAGTGAGGATTCCACCTTTGCCAGGTGGAGTTTGGGCCCCCAAAGGTCTGGATGACCCTCATGGGTTTGCTGGACACAGCTTATGTTGTGGCTGTCATGAGCTGGCATCACATGCCAGTGGCTCTCCTGATAGGAATTGCACGGTGGTGACTCTACTGGTCTAGGGTAATGGAGGTAGTATCACCCTCATGGTTCTTCTGGGCACTGCCCTAGTTGGGAATCTCTGTGGTGGCCCCACCCCATTGTGGCTCTCTGCCTGGACCTTGAGGCTCTTGGAGGCATCTTTAGAAATCTAAGAGGAGGAAGCCATGCCCCCACAGCTTTGCTTCACCAGGGCCCGCTAGAGCCCAGCCTGGAGTGGCAGAGGAATGGAGGAAGTAGAGCCTATGATGTAAGACAGCACTGGGTAGTAGTGACCTCTCCTTTGAAATTGTTCTGCCCCCTTGCACCCTGGGCCTGTACAGGAGGGCAGCTCTGACGATCTCTATGCCTTTGGAGTCATTCTAACATTGTCTTGGACAATTGGTCTTCTACTCACAGAATAACAGAATAATAGAAAGATAACAGATACTGGGTGACAGGCACTGAGCAGAGCACTTGATGGGATGAGCACTGGGTGTTAAGTTATATGTTGGCAAACCGGACTCCAATAAAAAAAAATACATAAAAAAAAAAAGAAAGAGAACAGATAACAGAGGTAACAGATAATATGAATATTAGGCTTTTGATCCTGATTCCTACACAGGGCCTTTGAAACCCTTGTAAATTCCTAAGTGATAAAAACACCCGGAGCATCTTTTGTTCTAAAGAAGTGACTCTGGGTGGGCTCCTGGATGCGAGTTGGTCACCAGAAGCACTAAGCCATGATGAGAAGCTTGGAACTTTTAGCCCTACTCCCGTCTTCCAGAGAGGAGAGCTGGGAATGGAGTTAATAATTGATGGTGCCTACCATTAAAGAACAGGGACTCAACTGAATAAATGTGAAGATCTAATTGGCTTTATTAAGTGATTCATGAACCAGGGTAGAATCCCTTCTAGCAAGTAGAGGGGAGCACTAAGAAGTTTAACAAAACAAGAAGGTTTTTATAGGAAGAAGGGTGGGGCAAGAAAGTTAATAGAAGAAAAGAAAGGATTGTTCCAGGCAAGGTCATTTTCCCTTAGGGGTAAGGGCTGGGGGTCTTATGCAGATTACCTTCTCTTCCTTTGGGGAAGGGGAGTTGGATAAAGAGGGCCTGGATAAAGAGGGCCCACGTGACAGATTACCTCCTTGGTGCTTGTCAGAAAAATTCCTGACAAATCAGTTAAGATTTACATTTCTGGGAAAGATTGAAACTGCAGTTAGTTTAGGTATTAAGCTCTGGTTTGGTGACGGTCTAAGTCATGCCATTTGGGGCCTGTGATTTTCTTTTTAACACAATATAAAGAGGCCTCCATAAAAATTCTAATAGTAGGGGCTTCTGAGAGCTTCCAGTTGGGGAGTAAGTACATACTGGGAGGGTGACATCCCAACACCACAGGGACAGAAGCTTTTACACTCAGGACTCTCATATTTCATCCAATGCATCTATCTCTTCATCTGGCTGTTCACCTGTATCTTTTATCATATATCATACCCTTTAGTAAACTGGTAAATGGTCAATAAATGTTTCCCTGAGTTCCACGAGATGTTCTGTCAAATTAATTGAACCTGAAAAGGGGATTGTGGGAACCTCAGATTGATACCAGTTGGTGACAATGGGGACTTGTGACTGGCATCTGAAGTGAGGTGGGAGGAGTCTTGTGGGAATGAGTCTTTAATCTGTGAGTCTTCAATTTCCAGGTAGATAATTTCAGAATTGAGATAAATTGTAGGACATCCAGCTAGTGTCTGGAGAACTTCTTGGTGAGGGAGATCCCCCAAACACTTGGTGTCAGAAGGGTTGTGATTGTGGTAGTAGTGTAAGAGTAAGGCAGACACACAGTAGGGAAGAGTGTTTTCCTATATGGCTTGTGTTTAGATGGCTGACTAATCTCCCCATTGTGTTGAAGAAGCTAGCTAGCTCCTAGCTTCTGTTGAGATAGCTGATCCATATTAATCTCCTTATCAAATTTGGCCAGACTGTGTGTTTTCTCCTGAACAGGCTTTTCCTCATTTTTTTCAAAATAAATGGGCTGATGATTTTCCAAATCTTTAAGTTCTGCTTTGCTTTTAATTAATAATTCCATCTTTAAGTCATTTCTCTCTTGCATTTTAATATGAAGCAGTCAAGAGGAATCAGGCCATTCCTTCTGTACTTTGTTTATATATTTCCTTAGCCAAATATCCAATTTTATAATTTGCAAGTTCTACTTTTCAGGAAACACATGAACATAATTCAGCCAAGTCCTTTGCCACTTAAAACAAGGATTGACTTTGCTGCACTATCTAGTATGCTCCTCATTTCCATCTGTGATCTCATCAGAATGGCTTTCCTTGTCCATATTTCTACTAACATTTTGTTATGTAGGTATTCTCTTAGAAGACTGTGGCTTTCTCTATAGTTCTCTTCCTTTCTTTCTTTTTCCTCCTTAAGATTTTATTTATTTATTCATGAGAGAGAGAGAGAGAGGAGAGAGAAGAGAGCTAGAGACATAGGCAGAGGGAGAAGCAGGCCCCATGCAGGAAGCTCAATGTGGTACTTGATCATGGGACTCTGGGGATCATGCCCTGAGCCAAAGTCAGACACTCGAATGCTGAGCCACCCAGGCTCACCCGGTTCTCTTTCCTTCTGGGCTCTTACCGGAATCACTTTTAATGGTCTGTTGGTGACAATGTAGGCTTTTTTTTTTTTTTCTCATGTACCTCAAAATTCTTCCAGCTTCTACCCATCACTCAGTTCCAGAGCTGCTTCCACATTTTTATGTTTGTTCAGCATTCCACTCTTGTTGCCAATTTCTGTCTTAGTCCGTTTGGGCTGCTGTAATAAAATATCACAGAGTGGATGGCTCATAAGCAATATAAATTACTTTCTCATACTTCTAGAGGCTGGGAAGTCCAAAATCACAGTGCTGATAGATATAATGCTTGGTGAGAATCCGCTTCTTCATTGATAGCTGTTTCTTGCTATAATCTCACATGGGAGATCAGGTATGGAAGCTTTCTTAGGCCTCTTTTATAAGGGCACTAATTCCTAATCATCTCCCAAGTTCACCTGCTAATACCATCACACTGCATATTAGGTTTTCAACATGTGAATTTTAGAGGGACATCAACATTCAGTCTATAACATTGGCCAGATAAATTACTTCCGGATAAATAGAAAATTCTGCTCTTATTTAACATTTGGGAAATTTGAGTCATGGAAATAGGTGGTTTCAACCTTTTTTTTAATGTACCTATATTTTCTCAATGCTGCTGTAGCTTCTAAATTCCAGACCTTGCTTTTGGTAAACTATCACCATGAAATTGATAAAAATGACTTCAGATGTTGTCTGCAAAAATAAAGAAGTAAACTCTATTCCTTCTATCCTTAGGCTTTATTTTCTCTTTCTAAGGGAATATATATTTGTCATCGAGCTGTTTATTCCCAGGGCTTTTAGACTCAAAGTACATTGTCATGGCTATAGCTGCAGTAAAACTGCTTCTTTATATGCTTTTCTGCTTAGATCAGGGAAAATTTGTTGGATTAAATTAGCCACAGGAGGGCTCCATTGCAGTTTCTGGGGGAAAAAAAATTTGCAGTTGTATCTTCCTGGCACATAATTGTGTCTTTGCAGTTTTGAATGGGTCAGACCTATTTATAAAGGTGAAAAAGCCAGAACATGTAGCCGAGAACATTTAGGTGTTCATTTAAAAATCCCAGGGAAACTACTGGAAAACGAGACTATATTTCTGTAGAAAAATGGCATAAAAATGAGACTTGAAGTGATAAGCTCTAATTTATTTATTTAATTTTTATCTTGGGCATTTAAAATTCACAGCAACAATTCATATTCAGGATATGCAATTTATAGTTGTCTAATGCATGAAAAATACACTTGCAGTTATGTATTATCCACTATTTTTCTTCCTGTTAACCCAAAGACTTTTATTATAGTCCAGTCTGACAGGCCAGATGCTGCATGTCTTCATTTTCATCTATAGCAGTGCTTACTAGCCTGTGTCTACAAGATGTTGATAGCTCTTACAAGAAGAGTATGAGGACTTCCAGGTGAAACAAAATTGAATGCAATTCCTTACTGCAGAACTTCCCAGCACCTGTGAATCACCTAGAGAGGCATTTCTTCTTTAGGGACTAAAAGGAAAGGGGGAAAAAAAAGCCTGAAAAGAGAACCCCAAATCCAAGACCATACCTAGAGAAGTGGTGAAAAACATGGGAATATAAATTATTGCAAAAGCATCAGGCATAGATGCTTCCTGTACCTCATTCACAGGAAAAGACATAGCAACCCCTCCACCAGTTACAATATAGGGCCAGACCCAGTAACAATTCCAAGGTTTGAAGGTTTTTTTTTTTTTTTTTTTTAAGATTTTATTTATTTGTTAGAGCAAGCAAGAGAGCACAAGCAGGGGGAGCAGCAGAGGATGAGGGAGAAACAGACTCTCCACTGAGCACAGAGCCTGACTTGGGGTGGATATCAGGACCCTGAGATCATGACTCAAGCAGAAGGCAGACACTTAACTGACTCAGCCACCCAGGTGCCCACCCACACTGAGTTCTGAAGTTCTAACTCATTCTCATGCAGCTGTTAAGGGCCACACTTACAATTTCATTTCTTTCCTTTTAGTTTGGAAAAAAAGTGGTAGCTAGGGAGTCTTGTAAAAGCAAAATCTCAGTGATGTATCTGACTATGTTTGAGGATTAAAGTACATGAGTATAGACATTAGGTCTAGGGGGAGAAATGGTCATGTAGGAGAGATGAAGGAGCAGTGCAAAGAATGTATTTTTGAGAAAAATCGCTAGATATCCTCACAAGGATATCATTCTATAAATCACTGAACATAACAATAGATAATATACACTTAAAAAATAAAAAGATATATTTATGGCTAAGTGGCAGTTTATATCATACTTCTGAAGAATGCACTGAAAATTGTAATTGTCTTACTCTAAGCAGATAAGCAGATTTTTCTTAGTTTTGATGGATCTATCCTCTAGGTCACTCCACTCTTTTAGTCCCTAGTATGATTATATTCATCATTCTTTCCCTTTTCTCACATATCTCCCTATTCACACTCTCACCCTTTAAACATACTAAGATTACACCAAAGTAGCCAGCCCTACTGAAGACTTTTGATTGACATTTTTATTTATTGGGGTTGTGGAAAAGGAAGATAATGAGGATGAGCTGCACTGATACCTGAACACAGAACTATGCAAATAGAAACCTTCTTCATATGCTTGAAGTGGCTCAAGCCACTTCAACTGAGTGGCTCAGTTGATTGAGCATCCAACTCATGGTTTCAGCTCAGGTCATGATCTCAGCGTTGTAGGATTGAGCTCAATCCTACAGAGTCAGGCTCTGTGCTCAGTGGGGAGTCTCCTTGGGTTTCTCTCTCTCCCTCTCCTCTTGCCCCCTCCCCCTCTCCCCACACATTCTCTTTCTCTCTCTCAAAAAAAAAAAAAAAAAAGAGAAAGAAAGAAACCTTCCTTATATAGGAGTTGTCAGAATAAAGGTAAAATAAACACAGGCTTGAGCTCAAGACAAACTTGTGTGGTTAGTACTAGGGAAGGGGGGAAGAGCACAGATGGGACAAGTAGCAGCCAGATATGCCTTCTGTTAGAGTTTCTTCTTAAAAGCTACTCAGATTTGGAGGTAATTGAGTCCACTGGTCCACCTGACACTTCTGTCATCTTCCAGTACCCCTCCTGAGATCGTCCTGTCACAATGGGATGTCATCTTAGCCCATACTTTGACCACCTTTTACCTTTCCTAATGTTGTTCCCTCATCTATGTTTTTTCCCACATCCATCTCCCATTTTGGAAAGTTCTTCCCAATGTTCTTTTTTTTTTTTAAAAAATTATTTATTCATGAGAGACAGAGAGAGAGAGAGAGAGAGAGAGGCAGAGACACAGGCAGAGGGAGAAGCAGGCTCCATGCAGGGAGCCCGATGTGGGACTCAATCCCAGGTCTCCAGGATTGGGCCTAAGGTGGCACCAAACCACTGAGCCACCAGGGCTGCCCCTTCCCAATGTTCTAAAGTAGACAATGTTGGTTTGAATCCCTGATTCTTTACTTCCCAGCTATGTGAACTTGGAAAAATTTACTTGGTATCACTAGGCTTTGGTTTTCTCATATGTAATTGCAGACAATAATAGTACCTAGTTTGTAAGGTTGTTGTAAGTTTTAAGTAGTAATATGCATATAAAACACCATATTAAGCTATTATTATTATAATAGTACCTTCAAGTTTCAAATTCACGTTCCACTTCCTCATAAAGTCTTCTGAGAAATCCATGTTGGAATCCATGTTGGAAAAGATAGTTTCTGGGATGCCTGGGTGGCTCAGTGGTTGAGCATCTGCCTTCAGCTCAGGGTTTGATCCTGGGGTCCTAGGATCAAGTATCGCATTGGGCTCCCTGTAGGGAGCCTGCTTCTCCCTCTGCCTATGTCTCTGCTTTTCTCTGTGTGTCTCTAATGAACAAATAAATAAAATCTTTAAAAAAAAATAGAAGGAAGAGGTAGTTTCCTTTGCTAATTTCCAGTAGCATTTACTGTTCTCATGACCATAGGGTCATAGAATTTATGACCTTATGGTGTAATTATTTGTGTACATATTCTCTCATCTGAACTAGACAGAAAATTTCTGAATGGCAGGGAATGTGTCTTATGCAGTGTCTTTAGCACAGTGCTCTATAAATAGCAGACATCCCATAAATTATAATTGAATCAAAAAGCCAAATGGATACTTTAATGAATTGGTTGAGTGAATCATGATTTAGGAGGTCTAAAACAAGTTTTGCAGCCTTTCCATCCATCATTTGCATAGAAGGCATAAAAGTATTGGAGGAGTAAAAAGGATTTTTGGAGAATTCAGGCCCTGGGGACGCAGAGGCAACCAAATAAGTGGGTGCTCAGGTGTGGTAGTGGGGGTCCAGAAAATAGAGAGAAGGCCTGCTTTTCCATGGCAGGCCTTAGCCAAGATGCCAGACTTTAACTTTTAATGAAGACTGAAAATTTAACTTACTGTACCAGTCTGGACATATTCATTACTGAATTTAAAATAATTTTTAGGGCAACCCGGGTGGCTCAGTGGTTTAGTGCCGCCTTCAGCCCAGGGTGTGATCCTGGAGACCCGGGATCAAGTCCCATGTCAGGCTCCCTGCATGGATCCTGCTTCTCCCTCTGCCTGTGTCTCTGCCTCTCTCTGTCTCAGTGTCTCTCAAGAATAAATAAATAATATCTTTAAAATAATAATAATTTTTAATGACTTGACAGTACTGGAAGACTTTTTGTAATTTGAGAGTGACTATAAGAATTTTTATCCAAATGTAAGGGGAAGAGCTTTCCCCAAAGAGTGCATATGAATGGTCAAGTGGGAAAACAGAGTTGTTTTCTGGTTTCATTCCAGGAGTCCCAATGTTAATATAATGATTTCAAGGGGTGGACTTCGTGTCAAACTTGCTTTGTAGAATAGCAACTAGAGGTAGAAGTGTTTGCAGAAAATGGAATAAAAGCCAGCAGAGGGAAGCAGAGGTCATGAAAAGATGACCTGCTCCCTGCAGAAAGAGAAAGAAATGCTGCTGCATGGCCATCAACTGAATTCTATTCAATAGCCTTGATTGCTGTAGAGGATGTGGGATGCTTACATAGATCTTCATCTTTTACTTTTCTCTCTCCACCCCACACCAAGGGCTAGATCTTTCACATCTTCCCCTGCAGCCTCCACCCTGAGACACAGCTCAGCTTTTGCTTCTTGGGCCTGGCAGCACAAGCTAGGAGAAAGCACTCTATTATCATATTCTCAGGAAAGTTCTGATGCTCCCAAATCTTGACAAGTTTTTTTTTTTTTTTTAATGTTTCTGTTGGGATGTAATTGTTAGTTGCCATCATGTTCTTTGAAAACACAAACATTTATTTTGTGGGAAGTCATCACGTAGTGTCTGTCACAGAATGAATTGCTATTAAAATCAGCTTATTTACAGGTCTAGCTGGCAAGCCTTTGAGAGTTTATCATTTATATTAGCTGCACCTAAGATCCATTTGAGACCAGCGCTCACAAATCATCACATGTGAAATTGTAAACTCTCACTTAAGTGTTTATTGGGATGGGCTTGGGGAGGAAAAGATGCATTTTTGGGGCTGGCAAAGGTAGGAACTAGGTAAACTTATTTTCTTTTAATGCCTAGGGATTTGAGTTATAATGCAGAAACAAGGTTTGATTTTAGCATCATACTAACCAGTGGTTTAATGGCCAAAAGTAAAAACTAAGTTGAGGATATATGTTTGTCATCACTCCAACTTCCTTTTAATTTGTGCCTTATTATTGTCTCCCTAGTCTCTCTCTGCCTCCTATTGTTTCCCACTTTAGAGCCTTAATAGAGTTTGTAATTTCTGGGTAAGGGCCCCATTCCAGATTTTTCTGTCCTTTGCTGGTAACTTACAGATGCCAAAAGAGCAGCTAGGAAATAGCAGCTCAGGCTGTTAATGTTAATGGCCAAATGCATGACATTTGGGGCTTGAGAGAACTGTTTTTAAATTGCAATGGGAAAAAATAAATTTTAGATGATAATAGTGTGGCATGGGTCTCAGTCTGAGCCAGCACCTAAGGAATTTCTTCTCACTGGGGATTTGACTGGGGAGAGTGGTATCTGTGGTGAGGGAAAGAAAGGAATGCCAAGAACAGCTTGATATTCACAAAGCAGTAGCATCTCAGAGCACAGATTCTACAGACAGAAGGCCTAGGGTCAGGTCCCAGTTCTAGTACTTAGGGGCTGGCGACAATCTAGAACAAGGTGCTCCATCTCCTATACTTCATTTGCAGAATGGGGATGTGCGTAATAAGTGCCTCTCAGGGGTGTTTTGAGTTAAGCTATGTAAACTACTTCAAGCAGTACACTACACATTATATGTGCTTTGTAAGTGCTGGCTAATAATATTATTATGTTTCTTCAGCCCTTTTTGGGAGACTCCTTTCTGAGTCAGGTGAGGAGAGGGGCTGCAGGAGGGACTCTATGAGACCCAGGGACATTGGCATCACTGTGTTTATTCCCAGTTCAAAAAGTGTACCCTAGAGAGGGAAAAAGGACTCTCTGCCTATTACCTTGAGGAACATAACATGATTTTTAGTGCAGGGACAGCCCTAGGCTTTAGAACCTCCAGGGTTTCCTTTCTTTGAGAACATCGGGAGACAGTACAGCTTTCATGGAGGGACTAGCACTGATGCTGTTGGTAAGGCAACCAGTGCTGGTGAGGGAAGCAAAAATGGAAGAACTTGAGAGACCTGTTTATGCACATAGAAACTATGCCCTAGTGCTTTCAGAGATCCTTAAGGGAACTTCCCGGTGGCTAAAGTCCTGGATTATAAAGATAGAGATACAAAGCAGTTTAATCTGAGTGATAACTTGGTATGATCCATCAGTATGCAAAAGCTGGCAAAGTCTTAGGAAACTCCCAATTACACAAATCAAAGAGATCTCTCAAAATCTACCAACTCTCAGCAAGAGACTATGGAGACTTCTTTTCTTGCTATTGTACAAGGAAAAAGTGATTGAAAAATGTCTCTATTTTTAAAGATTTATTTATTTGAGAGAGAGAAAGAGAGAGAGCAAGCACGAGCATGATCAGGGGGAAGGAGAAAAGGGAAAGGGAGAGAGAGAATCTCAAGCAGACTCCCTGCTGACTGGGGAGCCCTACATCGGGCTTGATCTCATGACCTATGAGATCATGAACTGAGCTGAAATCAAGAATCAGATGCTCGACTGAGCCTCTCAGGTGCCCCTCCTTTTCAGTGGTTCATTTGAAGTGTCATATGAAAATAGCATTTTTTTTTTTCTATCAAATCTGGTCTCTTGCTATCTTATCTTTACCTGCTTCCCAGGCCACATGGTTGTTCCCTCACTGTCTAGGTTTTAAACATATCTATGGGAACCGGAAACCAGGTTAAGAAGGTATTTACTTAGTGCCTTTACTCAGGGTTTAGGGTTCTTTTTGTGGATGCTGCCTCAAATCTACCATCCTTGCCCTCCATATTTAATATGACTCAATTAATAATAAAATCATTGAAAATGCTGACGCACATATTATTAGCAAAGCCAAGATAACATTGGAGTAATGATAGATGCCTTTGTGCTTGCTGATGATGTAATTTACTTCAACAGGTGTCATTGCAATTATGGTAAACATGAAGCTGGTGTAAGCATGAACCTGGGTGTGCTTCTGTCACATGATCCTGTTGAATGAATGACCTGGCTGTGGGTGCTTGAGGATTGATCTCACCTCTGCTGTCCTAGTCAGGGAAGCTCTGTGATCAGTATCTTTTAGAGTTTGGCACTTAATTACTCTCTCAACAATTGCTTCATATATTTTAGTGTTGTCTTTCCAGATAGATGATCATTTCTTGGAGGTGATGGCCCTTTTACACTTCATAGTTATTTCTGCAGTATTTAGCAGAGTCTAGAACATAGTAAAGACTTAATAAATATTGCTTCTGTAAAAAAAAATTCAGAAAAGAAAAAAGAGTGCAACAAAGCAAACATTTTTTCCTTTCAGTTTATGTAGCATTTATATTCTTCTTACTCATATGTTAGTTCCCTTACCTCTCCACACCTTCCATTGGTATGTGGCTGATATGGACTATTTACACACTAGGGAAGACAATGCAGCCTGGCAATAACACTCAAACAAGGAGTGAGGATTTATAGGAAAGTTGATTGTAAGAAACAAATCTCTTCATTGTTAAACTCGGATCTATTGTGAGTCAGCAGTGATGGTGAAAATACACAGAAAGCAATGGCAGTCCACTGGTCTGAATAACATCACACTATTGCATAAAATGAACATGTGGTAGAACAGAATGCAGAAATGAGAAACAAGCCTTTACAGATGGATCCTTATTAATTTATACAATAAGTATATCTCATCTGGTCCCCATTTTGTAGGAGCAAACTTTTGCTAACCATGCAAATATTAGACATTTACTTGCATAATTTCCCTTGTGTATTTTTTACATACATTACATTTTGAAAATGCAATTGAGAATTGGATTTTTGCTCACAATTGCTCTTTTTACTGCTTTGACACAGAAATTATTGTTAATAGACTTCTCTATGAGGATTATGCCTTTCTTTCCAAATGTTGAACACAATGCTAAATTAAATGAGCAGGCAATGCAATTCCTTAAACACAAAAGCTATTCAGCCGTCCTCCTCCTCAACTTCTGTTCAAGAGCTCTTTCTCAGTCCTTTTCCTTCCTTTTCCTTTGCACTTTTACCACTTCTGGGCTGGAGGTCTAGGCCTTAAGGGCAGAAATATCTCTTATCTCAACTCCCATCTAGGGATGTGTATTGGTTTGTTGGGGTTGCCACAACAAAATACCACAGACCAAGTAGGTAAAACAACAGAAATTTATTTTCTCATAGTTCTGCAGGCTGGAAGTTCAAGATCAGGTGCCCACAGGGTTAATTTCTCCTGAGGCCTCCCTCCTTGGCTTGTACTTGGCTGCCTTCTCACTATATACTCACATGGTTGTCCTTCTGCCTGAGTTTTCTGTGTCCTGATCTTCTCTTAAGGACACTAGTTAATCGGATTAGGGCCCACCATAATGACCTCATTTTAACTTAATCACCTCTTTAAAGGCACTAGCTCCTAATACAGTCACGTTCTAAGGTACAGGGCTTCAACATTTGAATTTCTCTGGGATACATTCAGCCTATAACATGGTGTTATTTGAATATGTCTAGCCTTATTCTATTTAGAACAAAGATGCATAAGTTCCATGCATTATTTTTGAAATATTAGAGTTAGATGCCATCTTTCAAATTCATAGAAATAATTTCTTTCTCTTCTCTTAAATGATTAAATTAGTAGTTTTCAATGAAGGCAGAACCACTCCTGGTAGCATTTTAGAAATTTTGGGGAAGTATTTGGTTGTCATAAAGATTGAAGGGTGCTACTGTGTAAGGCATAGCATCTGATTATTGTTATAGCAGCTACATATCAAACCATATTTAAAAAAATTACTACTTGCTTTCTTTTTGTTTGTTTATATTTTACAATTGTAAAATAAATTACAATTATATTTTATAATTTAGATTATAATAAGGGCATTATACTGGTTTTTTGAATTTGTAGGTAAGTTACCTATGAATTTTATATCAGAATCATAATGATGGCATCACAAAATATTTGTTTTAAAAAAAGAGGTGTTGGGTTTGTTAGGCAACTCTTTGTACTAGATGTTAAATTTCTTAACGGAAGAGATATTTCTTTCTCATTTTTCTTTCCCAAACTCTAAACCACCTATGGTTCATTTTTTTAAAATTTTTATTTATTTATGATAGTCACAGAGAGAGAGAGAGAGAGAGAGAGAGAGAGAGAGAGGCAGAGACACAGGCAGAGGGAGAAGCAGGCTCCATGCACCGGGAGCCCGATGTGGGATTCGATCCCAGGTCTCCAGGATCGCGCCCTGGGCCAAAGGCAGGCGCCAAACCACTGCGCCACCCAGGGATCCCCCACCTATGGTTCATAGGAGATGTTCAATGTATAGCTGTTAACTAAGTGAATGGTTTACTCAGATATTCTTTTATTTTTACCATTTATGGAAATGTTGAGAAAGAAGGCATTTTAATGACTCTATCACAACGAATGCTTTCACTAATTTCTGCATACCTTTGGGTAATTTATTATTCATTAATAAAGAAGAATAAAAGGCACACAAGATTGGTCATGAAGGTAGGAGGGGAGACAGACAATTTCACATCCTCGTGGCCAGAGGAAGAGAGGATTTTAGGAGGGAGGGCAGTATCATGATTTAATTTCTTGTTTTTGTAGTGATTAATTTATAGACTGGGAATTGCTTGGTTTGTAATCAAATGAAGTTGATTCTGAATGTTTCCCTAAGTGGAATGTCCTGCAATCCCCATCCTTCGAATTCTCCAAAGTGATGAAAGATGATTAATTAGGAGTCAGGCTTAAGAACCTCCTGTCCCTCACTCTTATATGTAAAACAATAAACATAAAATGAAAACACTGTAATTCCAACATCCCAGTTATGTTCCCTGGGAAGCTGACTCTGAGTTCAGCAGATAGTTCATCAGGGAGTACTTTCAAGTTTTACACCTTTAGATGAGAAGCAAAAGCAGCAGGACTCTGCCAAGGAAGAAGTTGAACCATAATGGCATCTTGATGAAGGTGACTCCATGGGGAGCACTGACACTGAAGCCTTTTAGAATTTTTCTAAATTTCAGGGGTAGTGTTGGACTTTTATATACCATCCAGACCAGTCACTGGGTGTAGGCTGCCTGGGAAGAGAGCATGACCTTGAGTGAGCTGGCTTTTTTTCAGCTGAGAATGATCTGCAGAGAGGGACTCAAATGAGAGCCCTAAGCCGCCAGCACTCCCAGCAGCTGGCGGCACAGGGGCTGCAATCCGGAGGGACAATAGGCAAGCTCCTCTCAGTTGTCTACTTCCCCTCAGATCTGCTTTCCTGAGATTCTGCTTAAAATCAGCAAGTGCATAAGAGATTCAAGCTCACGACGTTCAATGTTACAAGTAAAATGGGGTCATGGTATGTTAGTCTCTTTCTAGCTTATGAAATCTTCCTATCTTCTCTTTGAGGATTTATAGTCTTGTTTTCTTCTTCTTTCTTTTTGTTTTCTTGAAGACCAATATGAAAAATGAAGCAAATGTACCAAATTCTAAAAATGATCAACTTCATACTTCACCTAAAGCGGATAGGAGAACATTTTTTTCCTGTCCTAATAAAGATAACTTTTCTCCTTTATAGAATTGAGGTGACAAAGATTTCTGATTCAGCGTGGGAACTGTCAGAACAATAAGACAATTTTGCTTAAGCAGTTTCTTCTCATCTGCCTTTGAAATGAATTACCAAACTAAGCTACCAAAGCACACACTCAACTCTTTGTTCTCGTCATACTTTGTTTCCCATTTCAACTGGAAATTTTGTTTTCTCCCTGCTTTTTGTCAGATATTTCCGTGGGAAATTCTCAATGTCCTGAGGTGATCTCCCACATTCAAATCTATTTTCCTCAGCTGAAAGACTTAGGCTCCTTATTCAAACTAATTCTAACTCTCAGATAATTTAAAAGACTGGCATTTGTTTTCCTGACTAGAAGCTTTCTGCTTGGGGCCAAAAAATCTATTTTGATCTTAATACCAGCAGCTAAAAAATTTTTGATACAGTGGGAATAAAATAAGCAGGAAATTCAAAGTAATATTTCTCATAGTTTCCTTTGGCATAAGAGGGTCTTGCATCATATATTCACACTAAGCATTCCTGCCTTTACAGATAACTAATGAATTCTCTTTTTTTCACTTCCCTTGATCTGTAGACCAAAATGTTCAGATTATGTTACATTAAAAATAATGCTACAGAAGGCATGTCCCATTTGTGTCCTGCTCTAAGCAGTTTCTTGAACATCCAAGGTGTTAAACATAAATGTCTTCATTGGTTGGTTTTTCTCTTACTTATTCAAACCTTACATTTTGATTTTTCCATATTGGTTCTCTTGACTTTGGAAGGCAGACAGCCTTAGGGATAGTAAGGTGACACAAAAATAGGTCCTGGCCTGTCACCCAGCAGTTCCAGAGAGAGGAGGTGATGGTAGCTGCAGGGAGGTATTCTTCTGTTTGTTTCTCTGGCTCTTTAATTTGACATCATTTGTGAGATTCATCAGATTTTTGCGTATAGGTGTAGATCATCACTGTCTTTGCTGTGTTGAGGGCCAGCTTTATTTTTTTTTAAATTTTTATTTATTTATGATAGTCACAGAGAGAGAGAGAGAGAGGCAGAGACACAGGCAGAGGGAGAAGCAGGCTCCATGCACCCGGAGCCCGATGTGGGATTCGACCCCGGGTCTCCAGGATCGCGCCCTGGGCCAAAGGCAGGCGCCAAACCGCTGCGCCACCCAGGGATCCCGAGGGTCAGCTTTAAATCTTCCTCTTATTCTTATTTCATCATCAAATCCTGTCAGTGTAATCTTGCAACATATTTCTAACATCCTGTTCCCTCCTGCGGTCTCCTCAGACCCCACCCAGGCTCCAGCCAGCAGTCAGTCAAGGCAAAACTTGCCTGACTGCTGCAGTTTTAATGTTAAGAAGTATCCTTACTTCTACTCTGACTTCCCTCCAATTCTGTCTGTACATGCAGCCAGCAGGACCCTAAAAAAAAAAAAAAAAAAAAAAAGATTGTAGTGTTAGTCACGAACTTGAAACTTGAAACATTTCATAGATTTCTGGTGCATATCTCAGTGAGGCTAATGCTCAAAACCTACACATAGTCTGCAGGGCCCTGCATGATTGGCTTCTGCCTGACGCTGACCCTCTACCCTCTCCTGCCACATTCTCCAGCCCCATTATGTGCTTCCAGTTCCTCAAGAGTCAAGCACCTCCCGGTTCTCAAGTTTGACAGATGCTTTTTTTTTTTTATAGTGTATGTTATTTTTCCTTTTTTTTTCTTTTTTTAATTTTTATTTATTTATTTATGATAGTCACAGAGAGAGAGTGAGAGGCAGAGACACAGGCAGAGGGAGAAGCAGGCTCCATGCACCGGGAGCCCGACGTGGGATTCGATCCCAGGTCTCCAGGATCGCGCCCTGGGCCAAAGGCAGGCGCCAAACCGCTGCGCCACCCAGGGATCCCTATGTTATTTTTCCTACTTGAAATAGTTTCCCATCCTCCCTTAATCTGGCCAATACCTACTCAGTCATTTCTCAGAACTGTCTTTCCTGATGTACCTGGTTCCATTAAGTCTCCCTGTCATTTTCACAGGCAGTAACTGCCACATCTGACGTATTACAGTGTGAGTACTTCATGCTTCTCTTCCCACCAGGCTGTGGGCATTATAGGGGCATGTCTGTTCTATGCACAGTGCCTCGTACCTGATGGCAGCCCTCAGCTATTTTTGGAATGAACAGATGGTTAAAATGAAGTTTCAGGGACCATGACAAAGTTTACTAGAAAATGTATTCAGGGGGACTTTGCATTGACACTTTTTGATCTGAAGCTTTTCAGCGGAAAATAGGTAAATTTGGTATCAGGATTTCTGAGTAGCTTGCAGCTCAACCAGTCAATGGAGGCAACCATTTGCTTAATGAACTGCATTGGCTAAAGCTCAACCTTTCATTTTAGAGAAATACAGCCCTTAAATTAGAAGCAGCATGCACACTAAGAGTTCCAGTTTGAAGCTTTGGAGCTGACTATATCCACATGAATCACATCCCCATGAATCACATCCATCCTAGCCCTCTATTTATGCTCTCCTTCTCCACTACTATAGCAGATACACAATATATAATTTATTAAGTGAATGTGCACTGAATAAAATGACAGGTAAGAAGTTGGCTAAACTCTGGATTGCTGATGACTTTTTAGGCCACAAGAGGGAGCTGCTTAAATTCTTGTTAAACCTAAACAATTGAAAGAAGAAATTTGGCAATCATGAAGATTGGCCAGATGGACACCTATTTATATGATATTGACTCTGGAATTCCACTTATTTTTAAGCTACAAAAATTTCAATTCTTTTTATCTGCAATGTAATTTGCATTTTAAATAGTGTTGTTAAAGGCAGAGAATTGTTTTTGCTTTAAAATCTAATTTTAAGCCTAATTTAACTAGTATGAAAAAGAAGTATTCAACTAAGTGACAAAGGGACGAAAGTACTTTTTTTTAAAGATTTATTTATTTATTTATGAGAGACACAGACAGAGAGAGAGGCAGAGACACAGGCAGAAGGAGAAGCAGGCTCCTTGCAGGAAGCCTGATGCAGGACTCTACCCGGATCCCAGGATCACAACCTGAGCCAAAGGCAGGTTCCCAACCACTGAGCCATCCAGGTGTCCCGGGATGAAAGTATCTTTCAAAATTAATCTTATTTTCTAAATAATAAACGCCTTAGGAAGGAAATAAGTTTTTCTTTAAAAAAAGATCACTGTTTCTTTCAGTAATTAGTCTAGAGAGTTTAAATGTGTAAACAACTATTCAAATCATCAGATTTTAAAAAGAAATGTACAAATTGTGACTTGAGAACTTATTTCTTAAGAACACAAAGTCTAATTATAGACATATTTACATATGATGGATTCATTTATACAGTAGCTACACCTGCCAACACTCCTGGTCACCCTGAGAGTGCAATTGAACCATCAAAAGGGACATGACCATTGGGCAAAATTAGCTTTTTCTTTGAGAAGCTAGTGAGAGGGCCCATAGGTATGTTGTTTGGTGTCAAATGACAATAGTGTTAACAGTACTAAACATTCATCGGGTTCTATATGGGCTGCCAGGCACTGTACTAAGTCCTTAGCTCATTGATTACTCACAGCCCTGTGAGGTAGCCACTATTACTGTTTCTATTTTAAAGACAAGAAGACTTGAAGCTTAGAGGGAAAGTGATATAGAAGATCATAAAGCTATTGAGCAGAGGAGCCATAATCTGAATCTCCTTCCAGGGTTAGTTTCCCTAAGTGAATTCTACTCAATTGGCAAATTTGACTGTGGGTCAAATCATTCGTCCTCTGGGTAAAATACTTCTCTCCCTAGCATAGGTGAAACCTGTACATTGTTACCCTTATTTTGAACACCAGGATCCTGCCAAGATTTTCTTCTTCCCCTAAAATGTTTTGTCCTAACAGAGGAGAGGAAAGCTTTTATGGTTGTATAAAAGGCAGCTATATTTAGGACGATTGTCAGTAAATAGGAAATGTGATAAAGATGCTGGTTTTCTGCTGATTCACCCATGTGATGTCAAGCCATATGGAAACTGAAACTTACCTAAATAATCATGAAGAATACAGACTGTGTAATGCCAAAAGAGAAGCCATCGAAAGTTCTAACCAGATGACTTTAAAAAAAATCCTGTGTTTTACTGTAGTTGCTAGAGTGTGTGTTTTAAGTAAATGTTCAAACATATCCTATTAGTAAAAATCTAAATATCATCTTCCTGGCTAAAGGTGGGGCTGTGGCACGTAAATTACCAGGGCACAGGAAGATCTGAAGCCTCTTTCTAATGATTGTTTATTGTCTGCCTGTATTTTCTCCATACCACTACCCATGACCCTGTTCCTAACTGGGCTCTTTAAACACTTAGAAAACATTGCTAATTTTCCTTATGAGAGTATTTATGAAAAAATGGAATTTCTGCACAGAAAAATAAATGACCCATTTTCATCCTTTAATTTTTTTGTAATGTCTCCTTAGGTCTCTATTTAAGTTTTTCTTATGAACCAGGCACAGAATTTTTAAGGACTGAAATTCGTAGTGCCTTAAAATCTCTATATTTTCTATTGTCAATGTAGGCTCAAGCCTGCTTGCTTTTTAAATTCAGGGGTTGACCAGAGCCAGCACCAGGACTGAGTTTGGGACATAATTTAGACCTTAGAAACATGTATTAAATATGGTAGCAGATATGAAAAAGTTCTCTGGGATAGGCTGAGGCTCACATCTTAGGCATCTCTTCCCCACAGGGTTGTCAGTTTAATAAAGGGTGTTCAATTAAATTTGAAATTTGTATAAGCAATCAGTAATTTTTTAGTATAAATATGTCCCAAGTGCTACATAGAAGAAACTTTTATTTAAAATTATTACTTACCTGAAAGCCATATTTAACTGGATGTCATATTTTTATTTACTAAATCTAGCAGTTGTACTTTTCCTTTTCCTGCTTCACTGGTCAGTGAAGCTTAATGGTTCAGAGTATAGGCCCTGGAACCAGACTGCTGGGATGAATTGCCAAGCTGTGTGATCTTCAACAAATTATTTAGCTTCTCTGTGCTTAGTTTTTCTCATCTGTAAAATGGGGATAAGAATAGAATCCTCCCATCTCAGAGTTCTATCATCAAGACTAAATGAAATAATGCATTAAAATACTTCATAAACAAATTATTAGGGATCCCTGGGTGGTACAGCGGTTTAGCGCCTGCCTTTGGCCCAGGGCCTGATCCTGGAGACCCGGGATCGAATCCCACGTCGGGCTCCCGGTGCATGGAGCCTGCTTCTCCCTCTGCCTGTGTCTCTGCCTCTCTCTCTCTCTCTCTGTGTGTGTGTGACTATCATAAATAAATAAAAAAAAAATTAAAAAAAATTATTATTACTTTTAGCGATGTTCTTTATTTCTAAAACTGGGGATAATAGTAACTCCTCAGTATTGTGGTAGTTATTATGAGAACTAAACTAGATAGTATACTGAAAACACTTGGCACAGACCACGACTTCCTTTACCAAAATAAACTACTCTTATGAGGGTTTCTATATCATCAGAACTCTTTCATCTGTTTTAAAAGAATTGTAGATTATTGAATATATAGCATTTTGTCCTATAACTACTGAGGATGGGTCTTTGAAAAGTTCCCAGAAGGAAGGGGTAGGGATGTTTAGCAGATTGCTTTCTTCTTACCACCCTGATCATGTACACTTTTGGTTGAGTTTATAGATTTATTTAAAGCTTCTGAGCCTGGGGAGAGTAAGTAACTTGGCCAACTGTTTATCAAATTATAGGACCTACTCCTTGGTTATGTGGGGCTTGGGAGCTGATGAAATATGGAGGTAAGGAGCCTCTTGTCATCTGTAGCCATTTGAGTGCCCCCCACCGCTCTCCAGGAGGATGGAAGCTCTCTTATTCCCAGGTGATGTCACAGAAGGAATGAGGAGCTCCCTCACTGGGGCATGAGCCTGGCAGCAGGTTAAACAGCCCCCCAGAGGCACTTGCAGGAGTTAATGAATCTTCCCAAGAGCCTTGTTCATCCTGGAGAGAGATTTGAGTACCAGAGAGAATAGTTACTCATGTAGAGCCCCAGATATGTTACAGGGATTGTTGAATATAAATTCAAGGTCTAATAATTTTTATTGTCTATTAACAGCTGAGATATTGAAGGTTTGTGAACACTGAGATCTGGAGCTACTGAGAGCTATGTGTCTGCAATATTGATGAGGCTTTCATGCTGTCATTAGTTTTCTAACTTGGAAATCATTAAAAATAGGACAAAAAGAAATAGAACTTTTCTTTCCATCCTATTATTTACACTAAAGATTGCTCTGTGGGGCTATCAGAATAGAGTGCTACTATTCTATTTCGAGCAAAGGCTAGAGAAGAGAAAAGAAAGCTCAGAGCTTAGTTTTAGTGCTTAGCTTTCTCTAAAGAGGAACATAGGGATGAAGAGTAAGGCCAGATATGAAAGTCTTATCTGCTCCTTAGACATGTAAGAGTGCCCCAATGTTAGAACTAGAAGATACCAGAACTTGAGTGAGGCAGATCTCTACTAACTTAATACCATGTGTCAATTTACAGGCAAGGAAACCCAAACCCAGGGAAGTCTGGAGACTTTCACAAGGTGCTATAGCTGGTTAGCAGTAGAACTGGAGTTAGAGCATTGTTCCCTTCTCTCTCTGGCAGTTGTTGATGTTGTGACTGTTGTCATCTTCTGGAAATGCCAAGCTGATATTTGCTGAGCATTTTAAACCCTGCTTGAGAAGCGGAGTTGGAGGAAGGATGTAGCACTGTCTCAGGGCTGAATGTACCTTTAGGAAATAGGGAAATGGCTGGGGTTGTATTTCAAATGCCCAAATGTTTTAAGAGTCAGAATGGTTTTTATATACAGTTTGTCTCTTCTATGAAGTGTGCATGTGTGGTGGGCATGGTACGAAAGTTGGGACAGGGAGAGTTTCAATGGACACAATACAAGAAAACAAATTGATAGTTACCAGAGGGGAAGTGGTGGTGGTGTGGGGAGTGAATCAAGAAGGCACTTGTGATGAGCACTGGGTATTGTATGGAAGTGTTGAATCGCTATGTTGTACACCTGAAACTAATATTACACTGTATGTTAACTGGAGTTTAAATAAAATCTTTTTAAAAAGGAGCCTAAGATGTGATTCCTGCCTATACAGTCTTTATAAACTGCTTGAGGGAGGCAGAACAATCACATGTGCAACCATGAGAGGGTGATGACTCACTGTGGTATGGGCAACCAACTCTTAAGTGATGTTTTAGAAGCTAAAGTGTAGCCCGTTTTTCTGATCCTCAGGTGAACCAACTTCCATGAGTCACTCCAGCAAGGAGAGCTATTTTGTCTCAGTAAGATCAGCATGTGACTTATAAGGAGGGTAGGAATCTTGAATATATAGGACTCCTATTTAACAGAAGATGAAATACTAGTAGACTACACATTTTTTAAGTTTAAAGTTTTGTTCATAAAATGCTTTCATATGCTTATACCAGGAATATGCTTTAAAATAATTTCCTAGTGGCATTATAGTCACAAGTACCATCTTTTTTCTTTTTCAGTCTGTTTTCAGAGGTCTACTCTTTTCTCTCTTGTGTCTTCTAGAGCCAGATATTTGTTTGTAATAGGATTTTTTTAGTGTCACTTTAATGAAAGTTAACTATGCTGGATGCCGTATGTGTTACAAAGATTAGAAAATCACACCTTTCTCTGATGGCACACAGTGCAGTGGGGGATGAGGAAAGCATCAGAGAGGAAGGAAGAAGGAGGGAATAAGACAGGTACATAGATTCTTTTACCTCAGGTATAAACAATGCCATAAGAAAGTTCTCCAAACATGCTATGTGAACTCAAGTTTAAATCCACTTTGGGGCAACCTTGAGGAAAGAAAGAAAGGAATTAGGAAAGACTGCATGTCAAAGATGGCGTTTGAATTGGTCCTTGAAGAATAAGTAGGCACAATGTTGCAAAGAAAGAAGTGGGTCGGGATCCCTGGGTGGCGCAGCAGTTTAGCGCCTGCCTTTGGCCCAGGGCGCGATCCTGGAGACCTGGGATCGAACCCCACGTCGGGCTCCCGGTGCATGGAGCCTGCTTCTCCCTCTGCCTGTGTCTCTGCCTCTCTCTCTCTCTCTGTGACTATCATAAAAAAAAAAGAAGTTTGCTTAATAAACTTTTTGATTATAATCATATTAAACGTAAACCTCACAGAGTTTGATTTAGTAAGTGAAGTTTGTTTTTGGAATCTGGTTGTTATAAGTACTTTTCTCTTTTTTTAATATTTTTTAAAGATTTATTTATTTATTTATGATAGACAGAGAGAGAGAGAGAGAGAGAGAGAGAGAGAGAGAAAGTGAGACAGAGAGGCAGAGACACAGGCAGAGGGAGAAGCAGGCTCCATGCCGGGAGCCCGACGCGGGAATCGATTTCGGGACTCCAGGATCGCACCCTAGGCCAAAGGCAGGCGCTAAACCGCTGAGCCACCCAGGGATCCCCTATAAGTACTTTTCTATCAGTAGAGAATCTCTGTGCTAGTTGACCATGTTTTCAAAGTATAATGACTATAGCATGTACTCCAAATCAAAGTTGCAAGCTACATTATCACTGTGCTGAGGATGGAAAGTAAAGGGTTTTGTTGTTTGTTATAGACCAGGATAAAAAGAAGAACTGACCTAATATAGATTAGAAGTTCCAAACTGATTTCACCCTGTTTCCTTTGAAACTTTTTTCTAGTTACTCACTATGTGTTTTTGACTAAAATAGTAGTTGATGACTCTTCTAAAATAACACATTGCCTTTTGACTTAAGCCTGTATTTACTTTGTAGAATAATAGGTTTCAAAATCCAATTGTTGTGCTCCTCAACTGCACCATGATTACAGTTTGCTTGTTAATAGGGGTGGCACTCCCAGCCAGAGAGTTGCCCCCAACCAAATCTAACTTCTTTGAGAGGCAAAGGGTTGTAGCCACAAACCACAGAAAGTCTCATGGCATGAGATGGAATGAGCAGTCTGGATGTCCATTTACATTTTTAGTTTTGTTCTTGTGAGTGACTGCCACTGATTATAAAGGGCAAATATATGTTGTTAGAGCTATTTTAAAATTAGTAAAATTAGGTTGTTAAGATTTTTAAGGTCCTTACAATGTTCCAGGGCACTACCTTAATCAGACATAGTTTGAACATATTCACTTATAAGCTTGATTTCTACATCATAGGTTGTTATTTTGTTTTTATGATTTTATTTATTTATTTGAGAGAGAGAGAGAGCAGGAGCAGGGGCAGAGGAAGAGGGAGAAGCAGGCTCTCTGCTGAGGAGGGAGCCCAACGTGGGGCTCCATCCCAGGACCTGGGGATCATGACCTGAGCCACGGGCAGACACTGAACTACCGAGCCGCCCAGGTGGCCCTGCATCATAGGTTTGCCCATTGTCACTGAGCAAAATCCTGCCTGAGCCTTCATTGTATTCTGACTGCCCCTGTTCATTCCTTCATTTACACAGCTTCAGAACTCACTGAAAAAGTGTGTGTGTTTAAAACTCTCCAATGGATTCTTACTATTTTCCAGATAAAATCTATAATCTTCAATGGGATTCAGAAGGCTGGAACCATCTGGCCCTTGGCTACTCTAGTAGTTGCCTTCTTACTGCTTTAATTCTTCACCATAGTTCTTCCTTCCTCAGATCCTTGGCACAGCTTGCTTCTACCTGGAATGCTCTTTCTGGACTGCTCTTTCCCATCTAGTCTTCATATCCTTGCTTGAGTGTCCCTTCCCAGAGGTAAGCTCTCTGAACTCCCAGGCTGAGTTGATTTACCTTGGTATTAGTACCTTTTGTTTCTCCTATTAGCACCTGTCAAAATTGTAATTGAGCAATTACTTATGAAATTATTTGTTGATTGTCTTCTCTGATAGACTTAGCCCCATACTTTTAAGGAACATTTCTGTCTTGTTACCTGGCATTTCTCCAGAGCCCAATCAAGTGCCTCACTCATAATGTTTGTGCAATGAGTATTTGTTGAGCAAATAAATAAAAAACTACGACAACTGTAACTTTAAGTATAATTAAAAAACTTTTTTAGTTAGTGCTATTGAATGAGTCAAATGGTGAAATGAGAAGTGGTAAAGTTGATTCCAGCCTGTATGTCTGTGGGCCTCAAACATTACTGTGTATACATATCACCTGCGAACCTTTCTAAGCATGTAGCTTCTTAGACTCCAACATCAGAAACACTGATTTCTACATTTGGTGCAGCGGCCAGGAGTCTGCATGTGTAATGAGCATCATGGATGATTTTGATGCAGGTGTTAGAGAACCACTCTTTGAGAAGCACTGCTGTGTGGTAATGATTTTCATGTAAAACCAGCCCAAGGGTTTGAATACGGTGATCAAATTCAGCATAGCCACCTTGGAAACAGGTTTGCAACTTTACAGAAAATTTAAAAATAAACCTCTTATAACCGAGTAGTAACTAAGAAGTAGAGATAATTGAAAGTTATTCATTTTAAAATAGGATTAAAATGCTGTATCCAAGTAATACAGTAATCTGGCAGGATCTGGTGTTCAACTAGGAAAGATACCACCCTGGGAAGATAAATTTTGTACATACTTTTCCATCCAAACTAACCTCTTTAATCTCCACTCTACTGGAGTCCTGAGTCCTTTCCATTTGATATAGATAAAAAAAAAAGTGGAGTAGTGATAGTGGTGGTGGGAATAAGCATAGAAGAACAAATAGCTGGCATATGTGTGAGATTTTTATTTATTTATTATTATTATTATTATTATTATTATTATTATTATTATTATTATTATTACTACCAGCAAACAGGCCTCTGAGAGGTTAGAGCCTATTTTATAAACTTGGATTTCTAAGATAAAGAGATCTCAGGCTTGTTTGTATCAGTTTTTAACCAATGAGGAGCTATCCAGGGTGCTGGACTCCTCATTATCACTTGCTCACCATTTAGATCTGATCCTCTGTAGCTGTTTTGCTGCTCTGACACTTGCTTTTTTTCAGAAAGGAGCTAATGCCTACTGCTAAACCAAGTTCTGTCCTGCTTGATCTGGTTTGACCTATTCCTGACCTGGCCTTGTCTAAGTTCTGCCTCACCTGTGCCTGTTATAGCTGTGACACTGTCTGCTGTGACAAATGTCCATGTTATACCCTAAGTCAATGCTTGCCAAACCCGGCTGTGCATCAGTGTCATGAGTAACATGAATAAGGATCTTTGGAAATGGGCCTTTGGGAGGATCACTATGCGAGATTAATTTCTTGGTTCTCTTACCATGTTTCCTTTTAAAGATGGGTCTAATTCCTCTTTTCTCTTTTGCTGGATGGCAACTATATTGTAGTATCTAAGTTTTTTCAGAAGGGAGAAAAGTGTGTTAGAAAACCCATGCCCTATGGAAAACAGTATGGAAGACCCTCAAGAAATTAAAAATAGAACTACCAAATACTGCTTCTGGGTATTTATCCAAAAGAATTGAAGTCAGAATCTTAAAGATATTAGATATTAGCACTCCATGTTCACTGCAGTGCTATTTGCAATAGCCAAGATATAGAAACAACATAAAAGTCCATCAAAGGATGAATGTATAAAGAGAACGTGGTATATATACATACAATTCAATATTATTTGGCCTCATAAAAAGGAAGTTCTGACATATGCTATATCATGAATGAAACTTAAGGACATAATGTTATGTGAAAAAAACCCAGTTAAAAAAAGACGAATTCTTTATAATTTCACTTATCTCAGCCATCTAATGTAGTCAAACTCAAAGAAATAGGAACTAGAATGATGGTTGTCAGAGCATAGTGGGAGGGAGAAATGGGGAATTGTTTAATGGCTATCAAATTTTAGCTTTGCAAGATGACAATCTTCTAGAGATCTATTACACAACACTGTGAGTATAATTAACAATACTGAACCCTTAAATGTTAAGATGATAAACTGTGTATGGTTTTTTGTCATATCTATAAAATAAAAAAAAGTTTAAAAGAACTGCCCATACCCTGAGAAATATCATATTCTGGGGTAATCCAGTTCAAGATAGAAATGAATAAATTCATTGGTAAGTAGATCTACTTATTTGCTAGGTTCTAGTTACCTTAGTTTTCATAGGATTGCCACCCTTTATTTTTGCCAGCAGAATATAATTTAACTCATCTACTAGTAGGATCTCTGAGTGTGGCTGCCTTATAGGAAAGGATGTCCTAGAAATGGCTTTTTATAACTTGTGACAGACCTTTGGGAATACTAGAAGAATCCTTTCTCTGGGTCACATTTTGAATTAAGTTGGTTTAAATTTTGTTAATATTATTTGGTTTCTTTAAAACATATTTAATTCCCAGCCTAATAGCTGGAAACCTATAGAGTTGAAAGAGCTTTTAGCAGCCGAAACTAAAGTTTGCTGGGTCACTATTAACTATGAGCATTTAACATGTAAGTGAATATGATGGGAAAAACTATTTTGCAACAACTGCTCTAAATATGGATCTAACTTTCCCTTTGGGGTGTCTGGGGAAGTTCATATATTCTTGAGTAGATTTGACCCTTTCCTCACTAAGTCTATCTTACAACTCATACAAACATTTGGTTTGGTTTTGCAGCTTCTCAGAATTATTGGATAAATAGCTCAGGGGATATGACCCTGAGTGAAACCATCTCTAAAATGAATTAAAAACCAAATTATTTGGACATTTACCCAAAGAACTTGTGACAGTGTAAGGCTTCTGTTCAAGTACAATCAGAGAATGCTAGTGGTAGAGGAAGTAGCTTGAAGGAATATACACATTCTAAACTCAAGAGTGGAGTAGGACTAGTGACCACTAGCTGTCAAATCAAGAGAAGGCGCATCCGATTTTCTATTAACATAAGTTACTGCCCAAATTTCCCAGAGCAATGAACATCTTTGATAAAAATGGTCAACTCTTACTGTTCCTTATTTCACATTCAAACTCTGCATGTCTGATTCCAGAGTTGTGATTTCTACATTTCTTTCCTTGTTTCCAGGCTTGGTTGGGTCTTCAAACTGATATCTAAATGTTTGTTTCTGTCAGGGAAAGAGAGGATTACTTAACTATTACCATTCTCCATAGAAAGTTGTTCTGACTTGAGTTAAAATTTTCTCATTAAATATAGACATATCTTGGAAATACTGCATGATAGAATCTCGGATAACTTGGAGAAGTTTTTTTTATTTCAACCTTAGATGTCAGCATCACCAAGTACTTTGTTAGCCAGCTGTGACTCTATCCTCCACTCCTCTTAGGATATATATTTAAGGGATGAAATTTATTATTTTCTATTCAAATCAAGTCCTTTATATTTGTGTCCTTGAGTGATGGAATTTTAAAAGAATGAGAAATGGGCTTTGAACAATTGTGTCTTTTTTGTTTACCAAGTATTTCTTGTAAGTCTTTCTTGGACATTTTAATTATCTTATTATTGGTCATTAGTTATTTAAAATTTGCTCCATGTTGGGGCAAACTTAGGGGTATTTCCCTTATAGATCATGATTAATAAGATTAATGAACAGCTGAAATGCCTTCAACCAGAATGATAGACCATATGTAACATGAAATTTGCAAGAGGTTCCCAAAAATCGTAGCAAAATCTCTAAACCTCCAGAGACTTCAGAATAGCTTTAAAAAAATTATTTATTTATTTGGGAGAGAGTGAGAGACCACAAGCAGGGGTGGGGGTGGGTAAAGGAAGAGGGAGAAACAGACTCCCTGCTGAGCAGGGAGCCAGACTCAGGGCTTGATCTCAGGATCCTGGGATCATGACCTGAGCCGAAGGCAGATGCTTGATTGACTGAGCCACCCAGGCACCCGGAGAATAACTTTAAAAATATTAAGTGTCTCCTGAACTAACTTTTCTCTCTTTATAAAAACATTTATGCTCTTATATGTAGAAAATTTGGGAAGTACTTAAAAGTACTTTTAAATGCAAAGAAGTAAAGAATATTAAGTCATATTTTCTCATAATAATAGGTATTATTTATTAAATGCATTGTGTTAAATACTTTACAATCATAATCTTTTTTATATTTAGAATAATACTGAGAATTAATATTATGATTCCAGGCTTACAGATAAGGAAACAGATTTAGAAACTGAGTGATTTGCCTAAGGTCATGAAGCTTATAAATGGTGGAATAAAGATTTTAAACTTATTTTGGCTTGGCTCCAAAATTTAGATTTTTAACCATAAGGCTACTTTTTCATTTAGTATTATATTATGAGCATTTCCCCATATCTTAAAAATATTTCTGTTAAACTGTAACTATGAAATGGCTGCATGCTATTCACCATGTGGACATGCCACAATTTGCTTAATCTGTATTGCTCTGCTGAATTTGTTTGTTCCCAATTCCATTTGCTTCTATTATTGTTTATATTACTAATATTGGCATAATACATAGCCATGGTCATAAATTTTTATCTCCATCTCTTATTATTTTCTTGGCATAAATTCCTAGACATGCACTAATTGGAACAAAGAATATTGATGTCAATATAGCTCTAAATAATACTTACTTGCTTTCAAAAATAGTATCAATTTATTTGAAAAGGTCACTGTAACCTTGGCTGCATTGAAGATTGTTATTAAAAATTTCTAGCAATTTTTTCTTTTTTTTCAAGATTTAAAAAATTTTTTTTTTATTTTAGAGAGAGAGAGCACAAGAAGGAGCATGACAGAGAGGGAGGGAGAGAGAGGAGAGAATCTCAAGCAGGCTCTGGCTGAGTCTGGATCTCCATGTGGGTCACAATCCCACAACTCTGAGATCATGACCTTAGTTGAAACCAAGAGTCAGACACTTAACTAACTGAGCCACTCAGGTGCCCCTCTAGCAATTTTTAAGTGGAAAATCATATTTTATTTTTTCAGTTGTCTTTGATTGTTAGAAAGGTTTGGTTGTTTTGATCCAAGCCTTCAGGTAAAGCTAAGCTCTGCCCCTTTGTGCATCTGACTTGGCCCCACAGCTCAGCTTTCTTTCTGTCCAGGATTCTGTAGAACTCTCCTTCTATCAATAGAGTAGTTCACCTGGCTTCCCTAATGGTCTTCCCCTCTTGGATGGTTCTCTTCCACTCTCTTCCCACAGCCCTACTTTTGCTTTCCATTGACATCAGTCCTTGCAAGATTATATCATTTGTGTATTGAAATTCTTTCCTTCAAAAAAAAAAAAAGAAATTCTTTCCTTCAGCCAATAGATTTTTATTGCATGCTTATTGCGTGCCATATACTATTCTAGGCTGGGGAAAAGTGGCTAACAAAGCAACAAAAATCTCTGCTTCATGTTTTAGTGGAGAGAAAGGGAATGCAATAAAAAAATTAACATATAATACCTTAGATGGTGACAAATACTATCAGCAAAAGAAAGCAATGATGGGGTGATAGAAAAGGTCTTTACTATCAAAAGGCTCACAGTGTTACATTCAGCAATCAGGGAAGTCTTTCCTTTAAGATAATGTTTGAATAAAGATTTCAAGCTTCTTTTATGTTTTGAGGGAGCAAATTTTATGGTAGTCCGGGGAAAGAATCTTCTAGGCTGAGGGAACATCAAGTACAAAGGCCCCTAGGCAAAAATGTGCTAGTGTGTTCAAGCAACAGGGAGTAAGACAGTGCTTACACCTGAAAGTCATGTTTTGGGAAGATTTGTCTGGCTGTGGTATACAGGACAGATGAAAAAGGAGAGAAGACAGATATTTCTAGTGGTTACCAATCTGTTTTCTTTTTATTCCTGAGCACACAGATACATTTCATTTCCTGACTCCTTTAAAGTTTGGTGCAGCCATGTGGCTGAGTTCAGGCCAGTGAGTTGCAACTGCAAATGATACGAGTTAATTCCAGGCCTAGTCTACAGAGACAATCATATGCACTCTTCTCTCTCTCTTCATTCCTGCAGCAACCCTGGAGATGGTATGTTGTGATAGGCAGAGCTACAGGATGAAGGGATTGTGGTCCCTGATACTCCACATGGAAGGCCACTTGTAGAATACTTTTCTTAGACAGTTGGTGTATAATTGAAAAATAAGCTTTTTTCTTTTTATTAAAAGTTGTCATGCTGTACATTATATCCCTGGGACTTACTTATTTTATGACTAGAAGTTTATACTTTCTGATCCCCTTTACCCATTTTTTCTACTCCACACTCTCCACCTCAGGTAACCACCAATCTCTTTTCTGTAGCTATGAGTTTGTTTTTTGTTTTGTTTTGTTTTCTTTGTTTTGAGATCATGTAATATTTATCCTTCTCTATATGATTTATTTAACTTAGAATAATGCCCTCAAGTTCCATCCATATTGTCTCAAATGGCAAGATCTCCTTTTTTATGACAAAATAATATTCCACTATATATGGAATATACACCATACGGCATATACCATATTTTCTTTTTTTTGGTACCGTATTTTGTTTATCCATTTGTTCTCCAATGGACACTTCCATTGCTTCTGTGTCTTGGCTATTATAAATAATGCTGCAATAAACATAGGGTACATATATATTTTTGAGTTATTGTTTTCCTTCATATAAATTCCCAGAAGTAGAATTTCTGAATCATATGGTACTTCCTATTTTTTGAGGAACCTCCATAGAGTTCTTCATAATGGCTGCGCTAGTGTACATTCCCATCAACAGCGCACAAAGGTTCCCTTTTCTCCACATCTTTGCCAACACTTATTACTTCTTGTCTTTTTGATAATGGTCATCCTGACAGGTATGAGGTGATATCTCATTGTTGTTTGGATTTGCATTTCCCTGGTGACTAATGATGTTGAGCACCTTTTTATGTATTTGTTAGTCATTTGTAAGTCTTAGGAAAAAGTCTATTCATATCCTCTGCCCATTTTTTTTTTATTTTTAAAAAAAAAATTTTTTTTTTATTTTTATTTATGATAGTCGCACACACACACAGAGAGAGAGAGAGAGAGGCAGAGACACAGGCAGAGGGAGAAGCAGGCTCCATGCACCGGGAGCCCGACGTGGGATTCGATCCCGGGTCTCCAGGATCGCGCCCTGGGCCAAAGGCAGGCGCCAAACCGCTGCGCCACCCAGGGATCCCTGCCCATTTTTTTAAAAAGATTTTATTTATTTATTCATGAGAGACACACACAGAGAGAGAGGCAAAGACACAGGCAGAGGGAGAAGCAGGCCCCATGCAGGGAGCCAGATAAGGGACTCCATCCTGGACCCCCAGGATCATGCCCCGGGCTGAAGGTGGCGCTAAACCGCTGAGCCACCAGGGCTGCCCCTCTGCCCATTTTTTAATTGGATTGGATTTTTTGCTGTTGAGTTCATGAGTTCTTTATATATTTTGGATATTAGCTCATTATCAGATACATGATTTGCAAATATTTTCTTCCTCAGTATGTTGCCTTTTCATTTTGCTGATGGTTTCCTTTTCTGTAAATAAGCTTTTTGGTTTGATGTAGTCCAACTTGTTTGTTTTTGCTTATGTAGACTTTGATATTGGTCAAACCCAAGAAATCATTACCAAGATTGATGTCAAAGAGTTTACCCCTTATTTCTTGTAGTTTATGGTCAGGTGTTACATTGAAGTCTTTAGTCCTTTGGAGTTAATTTTTGTAGGTAGTATAAGATAGTCCATAGTTTCTTTCTTTTGCTTGTGTAGTTCAGTTTTTGCAACAGCATTTATTGAAGAGACTGTTTTTTTTCCCCATCGAGTATCATTGGCTTCTTGGTCATAAATTAATTGACCATAATATGTGGCTTTATTTCTTGGTTCTCTATTCTGTTCCACTGATCTATGTGTCTGTTTTTATGCCACTACCATACTCTTTTGATTACTCTAGCTTTGTAATATAGTTTGAAATTGGGGGGCATGATGCCTCCATTTAGGTTTTTCAGGTTTTTTTTTTTTTGTGGTTTCTTACAAATGGTAGGATTATTTGTTCTACTTCTGTGAAAAATGGCATTGAAATTTTGATAGGGATTACATTGAATCTGTAGATTGCTTGGCAGTATGGATATTTTAACAGTACTAATTCTTCCCATCCATGAGCATTGGGAAATCTTTCTATTTATTTGTGTCTTCTTTGATTTTTTTTTTATTAATGTCTATAGTTTCCAGTGTACAGGCCCTTCACTTCCTTGGTTAATTTTTTTCCTAGGCATTTTTTTTATGTAATTGTAAATTTTCTTAATTTCTCTTTCTGATAGCTTGTTATTAGTATAAAGAGATGCAACAGTTTTTGTATATTGATTTTGTATCCTGCAATTTTATTGGAATTATTAGTTTTAACAGTTTTTTGGTGTAATCTTTAGGATTTTTTGGATATAATATCATGTCCTTCGCAAATAGTGATAGTTTTACTTCTTCTTTCCAATTTGGATGCCTTTTATTTCTTTTTTCTTGCCTAATTGCTCTGGCTAGGATTTTTGCTACTATGTTGAATAAAAGTTGCCAGAGTGGGCATCCTTGTCTTGTTTCTGATCTTAGAGAAAAAGCTTTCAGTTTTTCACCTTTAAGTATAATATTAGCTGTGGGCTTGTCATAGATGGCCTTTATTATGTTGAAGTACATTCCCTCTATACTACTTTGTTGAGAATTTTTATGACAAATGACTGTTGAGTTTTGTCAAATTCATTTTCTGCATCTATTAAGATGATCATTTGATTTTTATCCTTTATTTTGTTAATGTGTTGTATATCACATTGATTTGTGCATGTTAAACCATTCCTGCATCTCTGGTATAAATTTCACTTGTTCATGGTGTATCATCCTTTAATGTAGTGTTGGATTTGGTTCACTAATATTTTGTTGAACATCTTTGTATCTATGTTCATCAGGGATATTGGCCTGTAATTTTCTTTTCCTGTGATGTCCTCATCTGGTTTTGGTATCAGGGTAATGCTGACTGAAAAATAAACTTCTATTGTGTTAAATCTATGAAAATATGTTTGTATTTTTTAAATTAATTTATTTTTTAAAGATTTATTTACTTATTTATGATAGACATAGAGAGAGAGAGAGAGAGAGAGGCAGAGACACAGGCAGAGGGAGAAGCAGGCTCCATGCACCGGGGGCCCTACGTGGGATTCGATCCCGGGTCTCCAGGATCGCGCCCTGGGCCAAAGGCAGGCGCCAAACTGCTGCGCCACCCAGGGATCCCCCGTTTGTATTTTTAAACAATGTTCACAAATAGAATAGGAAATCACAGGCAAAATAATTAGGTAGAAATTTATTAAGGGAGAATTTTCCCTCTTTCTTTGAAGGAACTCACAAAAATGTAAAGGCTAGAGTCAGGTAAAATCATTTAAAAATAGATAAGAAAAAGTAGGGAAAAAAACAAATAGGAAAGTAAGATGGAGTAAATGTAGTATCTGCCTCAACGAGGGGCAGATAGAGTGGTGATGATGGGAATGGAGAAAAAGGAAATGGAATAAATTCATGGTTGTTCCTAAGAAAGAATGGAAGAATGAGTGGCATCTTACATAAGTAAGTCAAAGATGATACCATAGGTCTAGGTTGGAATTTGAAAGAATGTTGGTGGCAGCAGTTTTAGTGGGATATATGTAGTAAAGTATATACTCCACTCCAAGTGCTTCAGTGGAGCTAATCAAGTTCTCTTTTTGGTTAAATCCTACTTAAGTTATCGGACACTATTTAAAATCTTTGGGCAAAATTTATATGCTGTCTCTATCTTAATTCTCTATTGATACTACTCTTTTCCGTTTTTTTTTTTTTTTTTTAAATTTCTTCCTGCTCAACATCCTTCAGAGATTCTTCTTTCTCTGACTCCTGTTTAACTGTGGATGTTTTCCCAGATTTGGACTTCAGTCCCTTTTTTTTTTTTTTTTTTTGTCAAGTGCTA
Source organism: Nyctereutes procyonoides (assembly GCF_905146905.1). Taxonomy (NCBI): domain Eukaryota; kingdom Metazoa; phylum Chordata; class Mammalia; order Carnivora; family Canidae; genus Nyctereutes; species Nyctereutes procyonoides. The sequence continues at coordinate 5,330,534 of NW_026575119.1, forward strand.
AATGGTAAATATTTTAGGCTTTGTGGGCCATATGGTCTCTGCTGCAATAACTCAACTTTGCTGTTATAGTGTGAAAGCAGCCATAGACACTATGTAAACAAATGGGCATGGCTCTATTCCTATAAAACTTTATTCACAAAACAGGCAGTGGGCCAGATTTGATCCAACAATCCAAGTTTGATGTCCCCAAATTTACACTGTTCCCTTGGTAAGCTATCAACTCCCATGACTTCAAATACCATCCATGTGATAATGGTTCCTATATTATATTTCCTTAGCCCAAATTTATTTCCTAAACCCCAGAGTACTATGTACTACTTCTTACTAGACACCTGAATCTGGCAACTCTTATTTCCAGTTTAAGACACATACCTGTCTCCCTCACATGCCTCAATGAAACTTTATTTATTTATTTATTTTTAATTTTTCCTGAATTCAGAATCACAATGAATTACTCTCTCACCAGCTAGCCCAAACAGAGACCTGTGAGTTATCTGTCATTTCTTCTCAGTCTAATTCAACAACTTCCTCTTTAAACTCAACACTGCTCTCCATTCTTGCTCCTTGAAACCTATTATTCAATCTACTGCCAGAGTACTCTTTCTAGCACATAATATGATTAAGCTCCTCCCATATTTAAAATTTTCAAAAAAGCCTCAGAATAAACTCCAAATTCTTAGCATAGTATTCAAGGCCCTTCACCACCCAGCCTCTGCTGACTTTTGTAATCTCACTTCAAGATATCATCTTGCAGTGTACACTATAGCCACAATGAAATATGAGCAGATTTCAGATCTCTTCACTGTACCTTCTGCTGTCACATCTAGGCCTTTGCACATGCTGCCTTCTGTGCCAGGAATACCTTCCTCTATCTGCTAGTCTCTCTCTCTAATTTGCCTCTATCCACTCACTTCCTTCTCTATTCTCATCAAGATCCAGCCTTGTGTTATCTTCTGGAAGACTTCCGTGGAGTCTTAGGGGGCAGACCCAGGTTTTGTGGGGCATGAAACTTATACAATGTCAGGATTCTTCTTTATGATCAAGAACACAGAAATATGTTTTTTTTCTTCTCAAAATTTACAAAGATGTATGAGCATTTGAATATATTGCCTTTATGTCTCTTTCCAGGGATTTCACCTGTATGTTCTCATCAATACCCTGGGCATGTCACCATCACAACTCCTATCAACATTAAATACCTAGTCTGTTCATTTCTGTGTGCTCCATGTTAGACTATAAATTCCTCAAGAACAAGTATGGTCTGCCCAGCACATAATAGATCTTTAATAATTGTTAGCACAGTAAGCGAAAGGGTCAATGATACATGCAAGGAAGGTATACAAAGATAGGTAGAATCCTGCCTTGACTTCAAGTTGTTTATAATGCAGTAGTGAAGTGAAGGATAGTATCAAGGATATGAATTCTAGTATATGTAGTTGTTCAGAGTTTGATATAACATCCTTTACCTATTAATACCATATTAAAAATTTTTTTAAGTGTATTGAACACACATTCTAAATTCCCTTTTTATTACAATAGACCTTCAAGAAAATGCTGTAGTTGCTATACGTCTAATTTATTTTATTGCACCAATATACTCAAAATAACATTATGCTTTTTCATGATTGCATTTGAATATGGATAAAGAAGTGAGAGTGCTAGTATCTGGCCAGGAGACCTGGTCACAAAATGTAAATATAGCATATTTTAAAAGATGAAGACAATCATCAGAAAGATGATAAGCTGACTGACTTGAAAAGAGAAAGCTAAGAGAAATAAACTTGCAGCTATGATTCTTACTTTTTCTTAACTAATATGATATTATAAAATTATTTAAATGTGAATGCTAAAAATACGGAGGCATTTCAATTATAATTAAATTATATACTATATATTATTGGATCAAAAAAATGTCTCTAATGTCACATGACAAATGGCATGCTCTGTGGCTTTTAGATATGAAATGCATTTTATAAATCATGAATTATTAGAAAATCTTTGGGAAAATTAGTAAACTTAAAACTGGGGGATCTTGGGACGCCTGGGTGGCTCAGCAGTTAAGTGCCTGCCTTCAGCTCAGAGCTTGATCCTGGAGTCCTGGGATTGAGTTCCACAGCAGGCTCCCTGTATGGAGCATGCTTCTCCCTCTTCCTATGTCTCTGCCTCTCTCTCTCTGTGTCTCTCATGGTTAAATAAATAAAATCTTAAAAAAAATCCGAACATTAAAAAACAAACAAACAAAAAAAAAACGGGGGATCTTGAGCTAATTCTCTCATTTCTTCTCTATATACATATTCTCAAGAAAGCTCATGGTTGGGCAGCGGTTTAGCGCTGCCTTTGGCCCAGGGCCTGATCCTGGAGACCCAGGATTGAGTCTGCCTACGTGGGGCCTGCTTCTCCCTCTGCCTGTGTCTCTGCCTCTCTCTCTGTGTCTCTCATGGATAAATAAATAAAATCTTAAAAAAAAAGAAAAGAAAGTTCATGGTTTAAAAACCTATTAATATGCTAATGACTCACATACTACTACTTCTTGGTTTGACTTCTTCACTGAGCTTTAGACATGGATACCCAACTGTCTCCTTAACATATCCACTTGGTAACTAAGACATTTCAAACTTAATATGTCCTGTACAGAACCTTTGATTCCTCCCCACTCTACCCCTTCTCAGAAGGTGGCACCACTTTCATCCAATTACTCTGGCTCCAAATCAAGAAAGGGGTCCTTTGTTTCCTTCTTTCTTTCATGTTCCACAGTCAGCCTATCATGAGGTGCTATTAGTTCTGTCTTCAAAATATATCGTATCTGTATACCAGCAACTCCTGCTTAGATATTTGCAACAACCTACTACCTGCTCTCATGTTTTCACTCTTGCCCCTGTAATTCATTTTCTATATAGAAGAATAATCTTCTTTTTTAAAATTATAGTTGCCACACATGTTATATTTGTTTCAGGTATACAACATAGTGATTCAATATGTCATATGTTATGCTATATTTGCCACAGGTGTAGTTATCATGTGTCACCATACAACACTCTTACAATACCATTGACTATATTCCTTACGTTATATCTTTAATCCCTGTGACTTATTCATTCCATAACTGGAAGCCTTACTTCCCATTCCCTTTCATTGATTTTGTCCATCTCCCCATCCCCTTTCCCTCTGGAAACCATCAATTCAGAGTAATCTTTTTTTAATATTTAGCTTTAAAAAATGTTTCAAGTTTTATTTAAATTCAAGGTAGTTACCATATAGTGTAATATCAGTTTCAGGAGTGGAATTTAGTGATTTATCAATTCCATATAACACCCAGTGCTTATCACAAGAAATGTTCTCCTTAATACCACCACCCTTTTAACCCAATCCCCCCTCTCACCTTCCCTCCCGCAACCCTCAGTTTGCTCTCTATAGTTAAGAGTCTCTTTTATGGTTTGTCTCTCTCTCTCTCTTTTACCCTCTATGTTCATCTGTTTTATTTCTTAAATTCCAAAGATGAGTGAAATCATATGGCATTTCTCTTTCTCTGACTGACTTACTTTGCTTGGCACATCCATGTCTAGCTCTATCCATGTCATCGCAAATGACAAGATTTCATTTGTTTTTGATGACTGAGTAATATTCCATTATATATCTCTCTATATATATACACACACACTATATAAATATATACACACCACTACTTCCTTATCCATTCATTAGTTTATGGACATTTGGGCTTTTTCCATACTTTGGTTATTGTTGATAACGCTGCTATATACATTGGAGTACATGTGCCCTCTTTGAATCAGTATTTTGTATCTTTTGGGTAAATACCTAGTAGTGCAATTTCTGGGTCACAGGATAGTTCTATTTTCAACTTTTTGAGGAGGTTCCATACTGTTTTCCAGAGTGGCTGTACCAGTTTGCATTCCCACCAGTAAGTAGTGTTAGAGGGTTCCCACTTCTCCACATCTTCACTAACACTTGTTATTCCCTGTGTTGTTAATTTTAGCCATTCCGACAGGTGTCAGGTGGTTTCTTATAGTAGTTTTGTATTTCCTGATGAGGAGTGATGTTGAACATCTTTTCATGTGTCTGTTGGCTATCTGTATGTCTTCTTTGGAAAGATGTCTTTTCATGTCTTCTGTCCATTTCTTAACTGGATTATTTGCTTTTTGGGTGTTGAGTTTGATAAGTTCTTTGTAGATTTTGGACACTAACCCTTTATTAGATATGTCATTTGCAAATATCTTCTCCCATTCCGTAGGTTCCCTTTTAGCTTTATTGATTATTTCTTTTGCTGTGCAGAAGATTTTTATCTTGATGAAGTCCCAATGGTTCATTTTTGCTTTTGTTTCCCTTGTCTTTGGAAACGTGTCTAGTAAGAAGTTGCTGTGGTTGAGGGCAAAGAGGTTGTTGCCTGTGTTCTCCTCTTTTGTTGGTTTCCTGTCTCACATTTAGGTTTTTCATCTATTTTGAATTTATTTTTGTATATGGTGTAAGAAAATGGTCCGGTTTCTTTCTTTTGCATGTGGCTGTCCAGTTTTTTCTACACAATTTGTTGAAGGGACTGTCTTTCCCACTGGATATTCTTTCCTGCTTTGTTGAAGATTATTTGACCACAGAGTAGTCTTTTAAAAATATAAATCAGATCATGTCCCTCCCCTTCCTGCTTAAAACTCTCCAATGGCTTCCCATTACAAACTCCTTAACATGGCCTGTGAGACCTCACATTAGCTGGCCCTTGCCCACCTCTCTGACTACATTGTCTTCCTCTCTCCCCTGCCCTTTTTCACCACATTCCCTCCACATGGGTCACATCAAGCTATCTCCAGTCTTAGGGATTTTATATTTGCAGTTTTCTCTCCTCCACATCTTCAAATGTTTGGCTACCTCCTATTCTTTAATAAATAATGAATGAAATGAATGCCACCCTCTCAGAAAGGTCTTTCCTGACCAACCTAAGGAATTTCAATCATATTATCTCTTTTTGTTTTCTTCAAGTACTTGCCACTAATTGAAATTATTAGGTTCATTTATTTGTTTCTTAGTTCAATGCCTAATAGTCCCAACTGAATTTAAGCTCCAGAGGATAAGATCTTCACCTGTTATTCACCTTTTCATCCCAGTGCCTGGAATAGTGCCTGGCTCATGATAGCCTCTCATTAAAATTATTTGTTCAATGAATGAATGAATGAGTGAATAAATAAATGAATGATATGCCTATCCTATCCAATCTTTTACCCCAGGGCCTGGCTTTTTACAAAAATGGATAGAAGGATAATTTATGCCATCTGAACTTCTGTGGGAGGAGCAATTTGGTAAAGTGGGGGAAAACAGGGAGCTCTGAAGATAGACCTAAGTTCTGAGACTTGGTTCTATATTTATATATCTATCTCTCTGTGTATTTATATGCATATTATTACTCAAAATAATGATTAATTCCTTAAGGGATAACTTTCTAGCATAAACAGTGTCCTTAACAGCTTTCTTTAATTGATATTAATTGGTATTAATAGGGTAAATTAACAGAACCCACATTAAAAAAGAATTAGCTCCTCTTAGAGTTTTAACCCTGGGGAATAAGAACCAACAAGCTTGTCATTCAAGAAGTCCCTGAAGTTTGTGATTAACAAATATTTCAAGGAGAAAGCCATTGAGGGACCCTTTCAAAGTACTCTTAAATCCCTTAAATGTCAATCAATAAATGGAATCATCCAAATGAAGGCCATTTCCACTTAGAAGCCTGTTGTACATTTGCAATATCTTTTTCTCCCTTTTCTCCCAGAAGAACTAATGAGATGTATTTCTTTAGGAGAAGCTTTCAGGAAAGCCTGTTAGTTACTTTTCAGATCAGTTTATTCTGCTCTAGGTTTTGAGTTTTTTTTTTTTCTTTTTTGGTGTTTTTGATAGGTGGGCTGAATCACAAAATTAGAATTGTAAGTTGTAAGGGATCTTGATATCATTTAGTTCAAACTCCCTTGTGTATCTTTCACATAGATATGAATATTATATTGTTTTTAAGTTTTTAAAATCTTTTTATTTTTTATTTCTTACTTTTTTATATTGTCAATTTTTTTATATTGTCAATTTTTAATACCATTTTCAAATCTTGGAAAGAAAGAATTATTTTACTTTGCATAGTATTATGCCATGCCCACCAACATTGTAGACTGTGAGCTTTTTGAGGGGAGGGACTGTCTCATTTATTTTATATGCTCAGTATCTGGCATGGCACTCACATAAATGCTTGAAGAATGAATCATTCCTAATATAACTTTGGTAATTAGACAAGTTAGTCAAGCCTTAATTATTTACACTAAAATAAATGGATAAAGTCATAGATAATTAAAGTAACAGGCAATTAAAAATGGTTTTTATCAGTTTTGAGGAATTAGTAAGAGGCCAATATTAATATAAACTTTTTCACAGAACTTCACATTTCCTACTCTATTATGTTGCTGACTCCTGCTTAATTGTACAGTAAGACTATTCCTAAATTTTCTCAGATAATCCACAGAGCAGGAAATCAATTTTATGACATTTGACTGAAAAGAGAAATAAGACTATAAATAATTGTTAACATATAATTCACTTTATCTTCTGAAGAATTCAGTTTAGAAGATACTGTTTTATCTCCTTACTCTATACCTGCATATATGTCTCTATTATCTATAATGTGGTTGTATACGACCATATTATTTGTAATGAAACGAATCGTACAAAGAGGTTTAATAACTTGCACAAAGTCATATAGCTAGTTACTTGGCAAAGCCAGAACTCAAAACTAAATCTTACTTTTTCCACTATACTTCCAACAGTCCTGCCAAGTCAGAGAGCTGAAAGGCACTTGAAGATGACTTAGTCATATAACTTCATGTTACTGATGAAGACACCAAGGGTAGAGAGACAGTGACACAGCTCTTAGTCACACACAGCTGCCTGGTGGCAAAATTGGAGCCAGAGCTGGCAGTCTCCTGACCATGGAGTATTTATGCCTCATGAAATTGCAAAAGGTCAGAAATAAGGAAATGGGAACACAGGCCCAGAAATGATATGGGAAATGATGTGGGAAAATAGTCCATACTTTATTTATTAGCAGTATGAACAGAAAAAGAGTTGCAGTCAGATTTGTATTTTATTTTGTTTTGTTTTTTTAGATTTGCATTTTAGAAGTACCTCTCTAGCGTAGCATAAAGGATGGATTGAAAGGAGCAAACAGGTGAGAAATGATTGGGCATGTCCTAAGATGGTGACATGGGGGCAAAGGTAAAAGGGATGTGCTAATAAGATATTTTAATATATTCTTTCAATGAGTGGAGACCGGAATTAGTGGCCTAAGGCAGACCTGAGATTAAAAATTGGATTTTCCTAACCTGCTAATAGTTTATTGATAGTTTACATTTCTGTTGAAGGATTCTTACTTTTCTGATGTTTCCTTCAATGTGGAGGAAGCTTCACTCATTAATAAAACTTCCAGCTCTTTTCATCCTCTCATTTGTGTTTCTCCAGGGAGGACAAATGATTTCATCTGTTTGGTGAGTTTTTTTTTTTTTTTTTTTTTTTTTTAAGGGGTTCTGGCCCCCTTGGCTCATCACCAATTTTTTTTATTTTATTTTATTTTATTTTATTTTATTTTATTTATTTATGATAGGCACACAGTGGGAGAGAGAGAGGCAGAGACACAGGCAGAGGGAGAAGCAGGCTCCATGCACCGGGAGCCCGATGTGGGATTCGATCCCGGGTCTCCAGGATCGCGCCCTGGGCCAAAGGCAGGCGCCAAACCGCTGCGCCACCCAGGGATCCCATGTTTGGTGAGTTTGAAAGGAGAAATTGAGCACACTTAATCTAGCTCCTTCCCCTCCTGTTTCCTCTGGGGAGAATTACCTTCCGGAAAGCCAACATTCTCCTCAGCTCTTCCCTGTTGTCAGGACAGGCTTGAGGTGATGGGACTGGTGAGTGTCTCACTCTAGGGTTTGGCATCAGGCAGTCTGTTTGCCTGCAGATGTAATCTGTGTCTATGAACCTAGGCTTTATCAGTAGAACATAGTTTTGGTTCTCCATCAGCTGACTCTTGTCGTGTTTCTCAGTTGGTTCAGAACTCAGGGTGGAAGAGAGGTCCCAGCTATCAGACCACCTCCCAGACCCAATGTGTCTGTGTCAGGGAGCTGGGTTTTAGGAAGAAGAACTGCATTCACAAGGAATGGAGTTTGTGAGTTCAAACTATTGCATGAGGATTGAGGTTTCTAGCTTAGTGTGTGCCCTTAGCATTGGTAATTCTGTAGTAACTGCTGAACATGTTTGATTTTCACAACGGCTGGTGGCTAAAAGTTGTGGCAGCTGTGACCACCGTCAGGAGGCTACTTATACAGGTGATCATGTTTCCCTAGATGCAGAGGTGCAGGCGCCAGGTTTATGCTGAGGCAGGCCTCTGGCAGATATGTGGGGATCTTAGAAGGCAGACTGCAGAGGGGGCAGGTTTTATTCTAAACCAGCATGGCTGAGGCAAGTGTTTGATTACAGAGAAGAGTCTTCCGCCTATGGCCTTGAGCTCTTGGGGAGCAGGACGATATTTACTATTTGAAAACTGCAGTGCAGCTGGTTTTTGCATGGGCGAAATCTCCATAGTGAGATTCTACCTCTGGCCAACCTACCAGATCTCGGTAGGCGGTGTGGATCAGCTGCCCTAATTTCTGTTCTTTTCCTGTGTTGTTTTGACTGACTTCACAGCCAGGAGAGGAAATGACCGGTCCTGAATTCATGAGATTTGTTCACAGCAAAGGCCAGGCACAAAAGTGTATATATACTGTCTGATTCTATCGATATGATGTTCAAAAGCCAGGCGTAACTGATTTATGATGACAGATACCAGAATACCTGTTTTTTTTAGGGGATTATCAATTGAATGGGAGCTCAGAGGAGCCTTCTGGGGTGTTGAAAATGTTCAATACCTTGATCTAAGTACTGGTTACTCAGTTATACACACAGATAAGAATTGATTGAAGTATGTACTTGAAAGCTGTGTACTTTATTATATCTCAATTTTAAAAGAATTTATCTGGACATAGATGTACATGGAGGACTTTTCAGTGAAAACTTAGTGCATGTTCCCTGTCTAAAGTATCTGCCTTTTTTGGTCCTGTAATTCCCATAGGATATACAGCCTACTAGGGCGAGAGATCTTGTCAGATTCTATAATATCTTACCATTTCCAAGTTTATTTTTAAATTTTAATTTATTTACATTTGATGCATTGTTGGTCCCTTTTGGCTGCTCTGGAGACTCAGCTTGTATAAGTGCTATAAGAGAATCATCATGTAGGGTGCTCACCCCATCCTATTCCTGAGTATTTACCACGCAGTAAGGTCAGTCAAGGCTGTGGCTTTATGTGCTTCAGGGTCTATTTCTGCACCAAATATAAAATATAAATGCTGTATTGCAAATTTCTGCACATACAGAAAAACCACCTAAACCAGAGGTTAGCAACCTTTTTCTGCATAGCGCCAGATAGTCAATATTTTATGCTTTGTGGGCCATATGTACTTAACTTGTCATGGAAGCAGCCATGGACAATACATAAATAAATGAATGTGGCTGTGTTCCAATAAAACTTTATTTACAAAATCAGGTGGTGGGCTAGACCTGACCCATGGGCCAGATTAGGTGGACCAGCACCCAGTCCTCCTGAAAAATTGCAATCATCCTGAAAAATTGACAAGGAAGAGAGATTATCCTATCTTTTTGTTTGTTTTTGCAAATATGGAGACTGAGACTTGGTGTATTGTTTCCTGGGTTATTCATGGAGTTGTGGGTGATTTCCAACTAGAGCTCAGATGAAGAATTATATTCATGCTATTGACATTTTGTAGTTGTGTTTTAAGGCCCGTAGAGTGAGGGCCATGTCAGGTAGTGCTTAGCATTCAATTATTTATATTCAATAAATATTTTCTTATTTGAGCAATTTTGTGTAACTTCAGGTCTTGAGATACCTTCTGAGTCAGGCTTCTTCATGAGATTATAATCAGACAATAGGAAATTTGTGGATAAATAGCAAATCAGAAATCAAAGCTTAGATTCTAGTGTTTTCCAAGCTAGCTGTAACTAAGCCACTTAACTACTCTGGATGAAGCTTCATGTAGGACTCATTCGTAGGTATCTAAAATTTAAAAGAGGCTGCCAAAAGAAGGCAACATTCTAACTTAAGTTTAATGGAGCCAAATGGCACACAAATGAAGGTGATAATAATTAAGGAGGGTTTGATAATTCTCAGATCAAACCCTGTCACTATCTTTTCCTTGTTAATTAAAATATCCATGTGACTATAACCATACTAAGTGATGTGAAAGGCCCTGTCAATCATCTCTCATTCTTCTGAAGCCAGTAACAGGCTAAAGAGAGTGTTTTCATATCAAGAGATAAGCGTACTCACTGTTAAATACTCTCCTATGAAAGGATGCAAATACATATTTCTTTTTCCTCTGTGCTTTTGAGCTCTACCTAAGAATAAATAGACACTCCTTTGTTCCATACATATATAAAAGAACTGACAGGCAGTGGTTTGAATTGTGGCTTTATTTAGATTTTATTAATTAAACCAGAATTCACACCAAAAAATGTATGCCACAGGTACTGCCCCCAGGGGCTGCATGTGAATACTGTATTGTTCTTATTTTGTTCTGATGCCTCTCACCTTTCAGAGGATGTAGAGCAAGTACTCAGAGAAAGGAAGGAGGCAAAAATGATGTTTTGTTGTGTAAATTATCTACTCGTTGCAAAAAAAAATATTTTAAGAGGAAAGTATTTATTATATTGTCCTTCATTTTAAAAGAATGTAACACTCGTTGTTTTTGTTTTTTTGTTTTTGAAGAAGCTTGGCCAGTTTGAAAATCACAGTGTCACTGAGGACCTCCATGGGAAAGTGAGGAAAGTAGGGTGGCAAAGGAGTGCTGAAAATCTTTGTCTTTCTTTATGAGTTCATTTAGGGCTTTGTAACTTTCATTTCAGGCCAGGACTGCAAGACACAAATATTACTCATTTGCATATTCTAAGGGCATCTTGCTGGAAACATATTCACAGTCTTTGTTCTCCAAATTATTCCCCTTCTGAGGAATCCTCCTCACGTATGAATTTGATCATGTCCCTCAGCTGCTTTAAAATCCTTTAAGAGGTGCCAGTTAAATATCTGACTCTTGATCTAAGCTCAGGCCTTTTTTTTTTTTTTTCTTTTTAAAAGATTTTATTTATTTACTTGAGAGAGAGTGAGCAAGAGAAAATGTGAGCACAAGTTGGGGGAGAGTTAGAGGGAGAGGGAGAGTCAGACTCCCCACGGAGCAGGGAGCCCAACATGGAGCTCCATCCCCAGGCGGGCCTAAGATCATGACCCGATCTGAAGCAGATGCTTCACTGATTGAGCCACCCAGGTGCCCCTCAGGACAGGTCGTTGATATCAGGATCATGGGTTCAAGATGGGCATGGAGTCTACTTAAAAAAAAGAAAAAAAAATCCTTCAAGTGTTCCTCATTGCCTAGAGGAAAATGTATATACTCCTTAGCTTGAAACATAGTCCTTTCATGATCTTGCTCTCTTCAACTTTTATTATGTTCTATTTCCACATGCATCTTGAACTGCAAAGTAGACTCTAGCTCTACATGCCAAACTATTTCCATACTCTGTGCCTTTGCCCATGCTATGACTTCTCTGTAGAAAACCATTTCTCAGGACCCCTGGGTGGCTCAGTGGTTGAGCATCTGCCTTCAGCTCAGGGTGTGCTCCTGGGTCCTGGGATGGAGTCCCACACTGGGTTCCTCACAGCGAGCCTGCTTCTCTCTCTGCCTGTGTCTCCTGTGTCTCATGACCTCTGGCAACCCTCAATCTGTTCTCTGTATACAGATAGGGGTTTTTAGAGTGTAAACCATGTTTCATTCATCTTTGTATTTCTTTTTTTTTTTTTTTTTAAGATTATTTATGAGAGACACAGAGAGAGGCAGAGACACAGGCAGAGGGAGAAACAGGCTCCATTGCAGGGAGCCCCATGCCGGACTCGATCCCAGGACTCCAGGATCATGCTCTGGGCCGAAGGCAGGCACTAAACCGCTGAGCCACCCAGGGATCCCTCATCTTTGTATTTCTTTTACTAATATAGTGGCTTGTGGTAACACTTCATAAATATTTGATAGATGAGCAGAGGACTGATGGTTAAGTGGATGAAGTGGTATAACGATCCAGTGGAGGCCCAGGACTCAATTTCCATTTATCACTGTATAAGACAAAAGAAACCTTGAATCTGTCAGCAATGCTAAAGACTTAGAGCTCCTCTCTCTTTAGATGAAGGTCTAGTGAGATGACAAAGGAAATCAGAGCTGTTGCTCAAAAGCTGACCTGGGATTAGCATAGTAAAACATGCACTCATGAAGTCCTTAGTTCATTTGTTTATTATTTAACCAATATTTATGGAGCCGTGAATTCTCATCTGAAGCTTGTGAGGCCAGATTTCTGATGTTCTCAGATTTTAGAATAGTAATGTACCATGTAAAACGGGATCTAGGGCAGCACTATGTAATAAAGCCCATTAATAGTTCTGCAGAAAAGTGTATTTACATTTGCAATACATTGTAGGATAAATGAAAACTGTAAATAGGCTTATGCCAGTTTCTGACTTCAAATGAATTCAGGGCAGGTCAGTTTTTGCTGCCAACTGTGTTATGGAACACTTTCCATTTTCAGAGCTTTTTGGGTTTTGGAATTGTGGATAAGGGATTGTAGTACTATAACAATGTTCCTCTTAAAAAATTTCCTTCAGAAGAAATTTAGAAAAATATCCAACAAATATATAGTTTATCAGTGATTCTCAATATGGTTTATTAAATAAAAGCCATCTCAAGGAATATTATTAAAATCTGAAGAAACAATGAATTTAAATGTACTTTTTATTAAAAGATAAGCCTTGGTATCCCATGTGTTATTCTTAGCCAGTAGCAAAGTAGATCTAATTAGTAGGATAGAGGGTTTCTAATTCTGGAGCAGCTGTTTTTTGCAATCTTTACTGTGGGGAAAAAAATTGGTGAAGGTCAGGGCAAGGGGGCAGCAGTAAAGGAACAAAAGGAAGTAGCTACAGTTAGAGGTGGTACTGTTCCAGGGTCTGGTAATTAAATTTGCACTGTACCTGTGAATGCACCAGAATTATTATTTTTTCCTGTCATTTAACACTGGACATTCCTTTATCTATGTAGGGTCCATTTCTTCACAGCAAAAATAAAAAAAGTAGATACAAGGAACAACTACACTGTGTATATGGCAGAGAACAATATCTTCTCAAAAAATTTAAGCCTCATTGTCCCTGTCCAGGTGGTGTTTAGCGTTGTACCACTAGGTAAAACACTTCTTAAAAGCTATTATAAAGAATACTAATGTTTCCTTCAATTGTCTTGGTTCCTATTTTTTTTTTTTTTTGAGAGCGAGAGAGCGCACAGTGGGGACAGGCAGAGGGAGAAGGAGAGAGAGAATCTTAAGCAGGCTCCATGCCCAGCACAGAGCCTGATGTGGGGCTTAATCTCATGACCTGAGCTGAAATCAAGAGTTGGACACTTTAACCAACTGAGGCATTCAGGTACCCCTGCTTCCTAAAACTCTTTAAACTGTTCATCGCTAGTCTCCAATTCTCTTGGTTTTTGTAGGGAAATGACTCTGTAGTGGAGCTACTTTTATGAGGAGCTTCTTCAGAACTTACCAAGGTGTCCTGTTAAATGTTTCACAGAGAGGAGCTTGAGATACATGTAAATCTTGCATCCTCACATGGATTGGGATTATATGACAGTCTAATGGTGCAGAGTTCATTGGGTCTCAGCATTCTCTCTCTCCTGTTTCCTTTTGTCCTTGTTTTCTCTGTCCCTAGTCACCTCACCCTGCCTTTCCTGTCCTGGCCAGCTCACTCCATCCTGTCAGCCTCATATTCTTTCTGCATTTAGTCCCTGCTTTTATCAATAATGGTTTATCAGCTGAGACCTTCAGGGTTGGCCTGAGGAACATCCTGGGTCTTTTACCAAAAGAAGGTCTTTTCCTTGTACCATCTGCATGGAATTGTCAGTCTCTCTTCTGAGCTCTTGCATAAGACCAGACACAGCTGATTCTCCTTATGTTCATATGGGGTTAACCATGACAAAGGGAAGCTTAGGACCTTTTCCCACCATACTTACACTTAGAAGGAGCAATGGGGAAGAGAGATACTACCGTCTTGGTCTAAATATTCAGATTGATAAGAATGACAGCATACAATTTATACTCCCCCCTGCTGTGCCCCCTGCCCTTGGGCTTGGGCTTCTACCTCTTCATTTGCTCTGATGGTACTGAGATTACTTTTAGAAAGAAAGAAAGGATCATCTGTGTTCAGAGTGCTAGGTCATAAGGCCTATACAGAAAGGGAACTTTTAATTTAGGCATAATCTCCAAGTAAGGGATGAAGGGCTTTTCCTTATATATGGATTTCAGGGGTCAAAATAGGTGGAAGACTAACTTTCACAGGGTTGGGTGATCTCGATAGAACTAAAGACATTCATCTGTGCTCGCTTCGACAGCACATGTACTAAAGACATTCATCTACATGCGAGGCTGGCCCCTGAGGAGAGCATATCTCTGTAGGGTCCCAGCAAGAGCAAGCAGTAGAAAGTGTCATTGCATTGGAAACAAGCTCATACTCAAACTCTTTTCTAGAAGGTGTCAGTTATTATTGAGCACTTCTTAAAATCTGAGCACCATGACTCCAGGCCTCTTACAAGCAGAGAGTTTAGAAAAAGGCCCTGTGGGAGTAATGAGTGCAGAAGTCATTTATTGAGCACACACAACTCCAAGTACTGAGCTAAGCAGGTCACATGAATTCCTTAATCTCATCTTCACAATGCTTCTGTAAGAGGGGGACTGTTAATATCGCCCATTGGATGAATGGGACCACTGGGGCCTAGAGGGGTTCCATAGCTCCTAAAGGTCACATGGTTGTCCAGTGGGGGGCAGACAGGCTGTCAACAGAACCCCCTGCTCAGGTCTGTAGTGTATATGGTGGAGGAGAGCTCTGATCCTTTGGCATCAGTAGCCTGGGGCTCGAATCCTGATTCTACAAGTTACTAGTTCTTTGTCTTCGGTCACTTTCCAAATCTCTCAGAGACTCACTTTCCTCATTTTTTAAATGAAAATAAAATCTACCTTGAGCAATTGGGATGGGGATGAAACGAGGTGAATAGAAGTGCCAGGGCATTCAGAAACTCGTAGTGTTGGTATCAGTGAGGAGATCTCTGACAGAAGCAATATTTAGATACAGATTGGAAGCTCTCAACTTAGAGCTAGCAAAAGTGAACAGCACATGGATATTCTCAAAATCATTTATATTTGATGTAGAATGCATTGTACATCTTTCCTCAAGCCAATTTACTTCATTAATTACCCACCACCCTGGCACGTATGGAATTACCTCCTTTTCAGCCACTGCTGAGGGCTTGTTTGGTAAGGATGGTGGGCAGGAAGCATTCTGAGTAGTTGTGAATAAATGTGTTCAGGGAATTCAGCTACAGTGAGAGTGATCCCCAAATTGATTATCTATAAAGAAGAAATCCTTCGAAGTTTTATTTTTCCTTAGGTGTTCATTGCTTACCCTTAGACTTTTTCTCACTTTTTGTGTGCTCTGTAATCTTGGCAGAACCAAAACAAGTTTTCTTCCCCTGACTGTTCACAAATTGCAATACGATTGTCTCTTTGATATTATATAGTATGTTGTATCCTCTCCCATAGGCACTGGGAGATTCTGTTTTCTCAGAGTTCACTTTATCTCCTCTATAATGTCTAGGAGAAAAATGAAACCACAGCAGTGTTCTCATTGATCAATCCTTTTAAGTCTTTCCTTTTGCTTTTTGGTAGTGTGACCTCTTATCTTGGCTCTGTGACCTTTAAGGTTTGGATATTGAAAGGCACCTCTTGTTTTTATTGAAATACTGACTACATAATGCCTTTTCATCTTAATAAGCAACAAACAAACCAATAGAGCCTGGAACATTGCCTTCGTCACCCATTGTTTGCTTCCTACCCTGTAATACTGGGGTTGTAAATTCTGTACAATACACTTGAGACATCCTGTAAACCACAGTAATTACCATAGAACATGCCTTCCTCTAACACTGGATTGATAAACAGCTACACCCCAAATAAATTGGTTTTAAGTCTGTATTAGCCCTTCAAGCTCATGTTGAATAAGTAGGTCACACAAAAAATGACAAGCAGTAGCCATTACATCATCTCAGGATGCAAAAAAGTGGTTTGTGTGGGTGTGAGTGGGAATAAATACCACCACCATGTGTAGTAACATACCTTAAGCTGAAGGGAGACAGGGGAGCTGGTACTGCCACTCCTGAGCACCTCCACCCCCATGACCAGATACTGGAATTCCTTCTCAATCATCATCCTCAAAAGAGCTTTGTGGAGAAAAATACAAGGCTGTGCATTGATTGAGTCTTTGAATTCAATGGTCTGTGACGAGGCCATTTTAGCATAGGCACTTATAAAAGAAAAGTCTGATTTTTAAAGTGAGTCTAGAGGGATCCCTGGGTGGCGCAGTGGTTCGGCGCCTGTCTTTGGCCCAGGGCGCGATCCTGGAGACCCGGGATCGAATCCCACGTTGGGCTCCCGGTGCATGGAGCCTGCTTCTCCCTCTGCCTGTGTCTCTGCCTCTTTCTCTCTCTCTCTCTCTCTGTGACTATCATAAAATAAATAAAAACTAAAAAAAAATAAAGTGAGTCTAGAAAATTAGTATATCCTATGTAAAATACAGATACTCTATTTGTAAACTATCTTGTTCTAATATAGGAAGAACAGCTTCACCCCATGAGGCCTGCCAGGCAGAGCCTTGTTAATGACCCATAGTCAGGCCTGAAAGATCACACATAGGATTTTGACCTGGAGTCAGACTCATCAGTTATTATGTGCTTTACATTGAATAAGCCATGGGCTATCATGAATGTCTTTAACCCTTTACAAGAAGACTTAAATGCCCTAGTTCCTACAGAAGCTATATTATTTCCTTTACATGTTATTTGCATTGCCAGTATAAAGTAGGTATTATCCCCAGTTTCACAGATGAAGAAATGGAGGCTGAGAGTCCATAACCCATCCAGGGTCACACACCTAATCAATGGCAGGACCAGAATTTGAATTTGGATCGTTTTGACAGTGAAACCCATGCTCTTTCCTCTGGCAAATGTCACCTGTGTGAAGTCCAGGGAGAATAATAAATTAATAAATTTCTGTCTATCATCAAAAAAGCTTATACTCTTGTTGGTGAAATAAGACATTTAAATAAGTTATAAAGAGAAAAGATTAAGTAAGTTTCATTGCATACAAAAATGCCAGTCAACTGGTCTACCCTATATAGTTCACTTGGCAAGCTATCCTGTCCTGCCACACAATATGGTTTGTACTGGAGAGCAGAAAACCGGCAGGCTACAGCCCAGTCCATGGCCAAAGCTAGTCATGCTCATTTGTTTACATACCATCCATGACTGCTTTCTTGTTGCAGTGGCAGAGGTGAGTAATTGCAAACAAGATTATATGGCTCATAAAGCTGAAAATATTTACTATCTGGCCCTTTATAGAAAAGGTTTACCAATCTCTGGTGTAAAGTATAAAAATGAACAATTAGCAGTAATGAACACATAACAAATGAATATAACAGAACAAGCTATCTGCTTTAAATGTGTCTTTAGTTTCTTTCCAGGAAGAATTGAATGCCTTAGTTCTTACAAAAGGTATATTATTTCCATTACCTGTTATCAAAAACATAATAAATATATATTTTAAGACTGGTGAAAATATATGGGTACTAGATTGTTTTATTGGTTGATTGATTCATTTCTTGTATTTCAGGTAGTAAGTTTTGTTGAAAAACTAAAACCAAAAGTGAACAGGAGAGACTTTGGCATGCCTCACTCTTCAAATTTCTATTTTTGATGAACCTAATAGCCAAATGCAAAGTGAAGGAGGACATTAATCCTAATAGCTGGAGTTCACATTTTTTATTATACATATGGGAAAATGTTTTACATATAGATTGCATTCTCTTGGCTCTTTATCAACAACATCCTTAATTACCTGAAGCCTTTACATTCTTTAGCCTGGTGACTGGTTTTCAAATATCATGTAGTGATTAGCCAGAGTGGAAAACAGGAAATATGGCAACAGTGTGACACAGAGGAAGCCTGGAGTTCTAATCTTGGCTATGAAGCTCACTGACTAAATCAGACATTTAATCTCTCTCTGCTCTCATTTCCTGTAACCTGCATTTGGAAATGTACAGCTTGTGTGTGTAGGAGGAGGGCCTCCAAACTTTATTCCTACCTACTTCCTGTCTGAAAACTTATTTACTTTCCCATATCCTTGGGATCCTTAATGGCAGAATGAACCCAAGTGAGTTATTAATTTCAGTATCTGTTTAGAGACTGTTCTAAAAGCATGTCGGCCTCTTTCTGGCTGTAAAGTGAAGTATTTTAAGAGGTTGGTTGGGCTGAACCAGGAAAGAGGGAGGCTATGGTGTGTTAAGAACTAAATTCTTCACCTTGTCAAAGTCTGCTGTTCCCGGTAAGCCTGGTTTGGGGAAAAGAAATGGGATGGGAACATTCACTCTGATCTATAGAACTTGTAAGCTCTCTGTTCCCAGAAGTGTCTGCTCCATTCAGATGACCAATCAGTGTTTAGCTTGAGTCTCCAAATCACCCACTATGGCCTAGTCAACTTCTACCACATATGACTGGTCAACCTGAGACCTATGGCTTTCACCTGAAAGCTGCTGCTCCAGTGAGTTTGGAAGCTTAGTTCCCTGGAGTCTGTGGATGCTAGATTGAGAACCTCCTTCTAAAGTCCTGGGGTCACTGTTCTTTCTCTTTAGTGTTGAGCTGGGCTCTCAGCATTCCTTTTAGGGTTGTTTCCTAAACCCCCAACAGCATTTCTAGTCCTGACTTTTTTCTAAGGCACAAGGAGAAACTGGCCTCACTTAAATAGTCCTTGTGAAGTTTCTCAGGACAATTCTTTGTATGGCAAGGAGAGAGAGAACTTAGTATATTTTCCATAAGGGGTTTTTTTAGGGGTTGCTAGTTTAATGTTTTTCAGTTCTTTTATATCATAGACTTCATTGACTTCTTATATTATGTGTTGCTAAGGGAGGTATATAAAATTTCTATGAGACTTTAGATTTGTCAATTTTTTTTTTTTTGTAATTCTGTCAATTTTTGCTTTGAAAAAGTTGAAGCTACAATTTAGATGCACATAGGTTCAGGATTGTTATATCTCCTTGGTGAAATTTTCCTTTTTTTTAAATCTTTCCTATCTTTTTTTTTTTTTTTTTTTTTTGTCCAACAGTCTATGTTGTTTAACATTTGCTTGGTATATCTAATTTTTTCATCCTTAAATTTAATTCACTTTATTTTGCTGATATAAAAAACATGGGCTAGAACACAGCAGAATTCTGAGTTCTCTGCAATGACAATAAATATGGATCAGGAAACTGCTGATCAGAAGACTAATCTTCCAGAGGTCAGAGTGGCTTTAGCCAAGTTACCCAGGCTGGCAGCCATATACCATTGATCAAATGCAGCCTGTGGGGCGGAGGAACAGAGACATTGCCACAAAGGGAAGAAGGGATCAGATGCACAAGCACAGAGTAACAGTGCCCAGCCATCTTGCAAGGAGAGAATAGGGTTTGCTGAATTTTTCCCCAGTAGTCTTCCCTCAGATAATGGTTGCCTTGCCTAGATGATACCATGAATGGCAGTTACTACTTCCTTGGAGCATTTGCCATCTAAATCAGTAGGTCATGAGTCATTATGGTTCCTATTAACCACTTTTATGTCTCTGAAAGACTGCCATTTTTAGTATCTAATTGTCAAGAAATGGCCCCATAAGGAAAGTCAACGAAGGAAAAGAAAGAGATCACCTACAGGAATTTCATCATGTCTTTGACCAGATGACCCAGCTTGGTGTCCAAGACCAGTTCGCATCCCTATACTGCCTGTTCTAAGCACCAGTAGCATCTACAATCTTTAGCCTTTGGTGATTTATTGGAGAAGCAATAGTGTACCTTTTCTATTAATTTATTTTCGCTTTTCTGTATTCATATGTTTTCAATATATCTCTTTTAGCTTACTGTTGATTTGAAAATTTTAATATAAAAATTTCCTACTCTGAACTATTAAGCTTATCTATTCATATTTATTACGATTATTAAAGTATATGATTTTATTCGTTATACATCCCGTTTGTCTTTATTTTGCTATTCCCTTATTTTGGATGTTTTTAGTTTTCCTTCCTTCCTTCTCTATTCCTTCTTCTCCCTATTACTGTTTTGATACTATATATTTTGTTTCTATTTTTGTGGTAACCTTTAAAATTTTAACATACATGATTGACTTAACAAAGACTAAAGCGATGTCTCTACCTTTCTCAAAAACTTATGTTTTAATTCTACTTTCCCCATTTTATTTATTTATTTATTTATTTATTTATTTATTTATTTATTTATGTATTTATTTATTTAAGACACAGAGAGAGGCAGAGACACAGGCAGAGGGAGAAGCTGGCTCCATGCAGGGAGCCCAACGTGGGACTGGATCCCAGGTCTCCAGGATCACGCCCCAGGCCAAAGGCGGCGCCAAACCGCTGAGCCACCTGGGCTGCCCCCCATTCCATTTTTAATGTTGTTCCCCTGCTTCAGTATTTCAGATCTACCTCAATTGTAACCCTCCCTTAATGTTGTTTATTTTATTTTATTTTTAAAGAATATACTTAGTACATTTACCTAATGTTTACTGATGATATGGCTCACTTTTCCTTCGCTTATACCTTCCTTCTTGGCCCAATTTTCTTCATCTTTGAATTCTTTCCATAAAGATCTGCAAATGATAATTTTTTTCAACTTTGTTTTTCTGAAAATGTTTATCATTGCACTGTCACTCTTCAATGAAACCTGAGCTGGATTTAGAATTTTAGGACTTTCAAGACATTATGAATGTTGCTATTGGGAACTAAATGTCATAGCTGTGCAGGTAATCTGTCTTTCACTCTTTGTTTTTGTTACTTTTAAGATTTTCTCTATGATGTACTGCAGTTTCACTACCATTTTTCTAAGTGTAGGTTTACTTTTATTTATCCTGTTCTGTACTTGGAGAGCCCTTTAAATCTGAGGACTTATGTTTTTCTTGAATCCTGAGTCCTTTACTTCTGAAACTGAGTTAAAAAGATCTCTGTCTTTGTCTCTCTTTATATATGTACATATATATATGTCTTTCAAGTCTATAGTCTACAATTATTAAACTCTTTTCACACTTTTTATAATTTAATTTTTCTGTGCTGAATTTTAGTGTTTATTCAAATCTATCCAAGCTGCTTATATTTTTACAAATCAAGCACTAAATAAATATTAGCTATTATTATACTTTAATAACTTCTAACATGCTGATTGTATAGTCTGTCAGGTTGTTCTAATATCTTGGATTTTTGGAGGTTTTCATTTTCCTGTGGTCACATCTGCTGACTCCCCTTAGAGTAGATTGTTTCTTAGTAAAATTCGTAATTTTTAAATGTTTGGTTCATTTTCAGTTGTTTGTTTTTATTTTTTTTTAAAGATTTATTTATTTATTCATGAGAGACACAGAGAGAGAGGCAGAGGGAGAAGCAGGCTCTCATCAGGAGCCTGTTGCAGATTCTATCATGGAATTCCAGGATAACGCCCTGAGCCAAAGGCAGATGCTCAACTGCTGAGCCACCCAGGCATCCCAACCAGCTGTTTGTTTTCAATGTGGGAATCTCAAGTGCTTTTGAGGGCTTCATTTCTATCAGTTCTGGTTTGAGGTAAAATTTTACATTAATTTCTCAACTGCAGAATCTAGATGTGCTCATGGTATAAGCCTGCAGTTTTTTTTTTTTTAACAGAACACTTTTTGTATGTTTTTTTTTTTTTTTTTTGCATTTGTCTCTGTGTGCGTGTGTGTGTGCATGTGTATTGTTTCCCAGAATTAAAGATTCTGTGGGATTTGGAGCCCTTTACTCTCTATGCCTACTGGTAAATTTTTAGTTTGTAGCCAACTGTTCAATATTTGGCTTTTCCTCATGATACAAACAAACAAAACACAACAAATTTTGAAAACGTATGGAAAAATTCCTTATTTTATTTATCCTGAGGATGGTAATGAATTGACTAGGGAGCTATCAGAAAAAGCAAAAAACAAAAATAAAAACACAAACTGACTGCTATAGGATTGATGTAAATAATAGAGACATTCTTATATGAGATATTTAGCTAAGCCTTCTATTCATTAATGGTGAAAATAGAGTCATTTTATTTTATATATATTTGGAGCTTTGAAGCAGTGAGGATAATCTAAAATTATAGGTTTGCTGAAAGTACCTGGCATTGAGATTTCTTTATAATTTTTTATTGCTCTCAATAATTAGGTAGATGTTTCTTAACCTATCTTAGGGACAGAAAAGTACACTTAACATGCAAAGATTTCTATAAATTTTCACAGAGTCCATGGACCTCTTGGGGCCTACCCAAAGACATTAGGTTAAGACTCTTTGAATCATATGGTATTTGGGCCACGGTTAAAATAAATTCATCATATTTGGGCACTCTTTTTAGAGTTTCTGAAGGGCTTCCAGTCAGGGCACCCATCTCATCCACCCAGCTTCCCAACAATTTGATAAATATTTTAAAAAATGTGTGAAGTCTAAAAAATCCTCTTTATTTCAAATAAAGGTCAGGTTAGAGGATATGGATAATAGGGAGCCAAGTGTTTCTCCCAATTGAACATGAGGATTAGCCTGATTTACCCACCTGGACCCTGGAAGTCTGGACAGGGCTGATGTCTCTGTTGGAGAAATACTAAGTACCAAGTACTTAGGGTAAGTACTCAGGCAGGGAAGTACTAATAAGTAGGAAGGCAGGGAAAGTAAGAATAGGCTCCCTCTGA
This sequence comes from Nyctereutes procyonoides, assembly GCF_905146905.1. NCBI lineage: Eukaryota > Metazoa > Chordata > Mammalia > Carnivora > Canidae > Nyctereutes > Nyctereutes procyonoides. The sequence goes on from NW_026575119.1 coordinate 5,353,510, forward strand.
AAGAAGGAAAAGAGTGGAGCTCAGCTGTAGATCAGATATATTTTCCAAATTTACCAATGGCAGAGAAAATAAATGATAGAAGCTTGGGAAAAATTATTCCGTGGGGAGATGAGGAGATGGCAAAATATTTCCCCTGAGCAGCTCTGGTGTAGATGACAGGTGGTAGAGTGTATATAAGAGGGACTAGATAGCTTAAACATTTCCTATGGAAAATGCTCCACAAGAGTGATATATACCCCCAGTTGCCTCCCTAAAATCGATGGTGTTGATTTGTAGCTCTTCATCCCAAGAAGCAAGCATGTATGGAGGCTGATTATGAAGGGCTTATCCCTGATACCATTTTGTCTCCCTGGAAACACGCTCTACCTCCACAGCTTAGAACACAAGTTGCCCAGGCCCCTTGTCCTTATGAGGAGAAATTATGTGCAGTTTACTGAAAAACCTTGAAGTGATACTCTTCTTTAGTCCCATAAGGTTACATTTTAAAGGAGTTTACAGTAGGATTCCAGGGGCTGATAAAAATCACAAAAAGTTCAAACCTGTCTCTTTTAAACATATCACCCTTTTAGTTGAATGCTAAATAAGATGAATCCATTGCTTCCTAAAATTAGTAATTAAAACTTTATTCTTATTCATGTTCCTGAAATCTTAATTTTGTCCTTATAATTTTTGGCTGGTCCTCCTTTAAACCACAAATCTGTGACCACTTGGAACTACCTCTTGCTATCCCTTGCCTTAGGTCTTTCCTAACTTCAGTCCCTTTCTCCTCTTAGATTCTTTCTCATCTTTCTTGTGTAGTAACTCACCTCATTATGTTTGTAAAGGCCTGTGAAAGATGTTATGTGTATCTATTAAGAATTCTTCAACACATGGTGTAGCTGCTATGGATCTGAAGTCTTTGGCTCTAAGTTCACTGGAACTGGGATTAGTATTTCTGGGGCCCAAACAGCTCAGCTACCCCTGTAAGGATTCAGTGGTGACAAACCAGGGCCACAGAGCACAGCTGTGAGTTCCTCTGTCAGGATCTCTTCCACTCATGCTGAGTAGTAAACACTGAGTTGTCAGTATTAATACTTGTTTACAAGGAAACTGAAATGACTTTTCCAGGATTCCAAGCCCCCCTTTTGGTTTCATTTCTGGTGGAGCTCTAATTTTTCTCAGACTTCTAGCCTTTTCCCTAAAGCAGTATAGGAGGTTGTTGTAGGGGAACATGTTAAGTGTAAATTGAGATATATTACTCAAGAGTTTTCAGATAAGTCTTTTTTTTTTTAAAGTTTTATTTATTTATTCACGAGAGACATAGAAAGAGAGAGGCAGAGACAGAGGCAGAGGGAGAAGCAGACTCCTTACAAGGAGCCTGATGTGGGATTCAATCCCAGAACCCTGGGATCACATCCTGAGCCGAAGACAGACGCTCAACCGGTGAGCCACTCTGGTTAAGTCTTAAATAATGTGGGGCAGCCCAGGTGGCTCAGCGGTTTAGCACCACCTTCAGCCCAGGGTGTGATCCTAGAGACAAGGGATGGAGTCCCATGTTGGGCTCCCTGCATGGAGCCTGCTTCTCCCTCTGCCTGTGTCTCTGCCTCTCTCTCTGTGTGTGTGTCTCTCATGAATAAATAAATAAAATCTTAAAAAAAAGTTTTAAATAATGTTATTTTACAGATGAGGTGACTTTAGGCTTTAAAAAAGTGGAGAAGTCTGGATTTGAACCCAGAACTATCCAACACCAAAGTCAGTTCTTTGTGCTGCTCTATGATGCCCTCTTATTTTAATCTCTTAGATTTTTTTGAGGTTGGTTCTCTGTTTACCTTAACATCATGTCAGTCAAGACAGATTGTAGGAATTACACTACATAATACCCACATTTTTATCTGAATAAACCGTATGAGAGACATTTCCTACCTAAGTTCAAGTCTGTTCAACTCATCTTACAAAGCCTTGTTTTACTGATTTTCAGAATCTGAAGAGCTAGCACATTTTTTAATTTGATTTTTTTGAAAGGACAGGTTGATATTTATTTGTTTCTATAATCCTATTTGGGCAGTTACAATGTAAAAATGTAGTTGTATATAACCACTGACTAAAACATTAGCTCATTTCACCCTACAGTACTGTAATAATTTAAAAAAGTATCTATTAGAAATGATTTATCATACATTCTCAGTGTAAAGAGTTGAGACAATATGAGATACATAGAGTAAAATATAAAAGTCTCTATCATCATTGCATTAGGTTTTATACCTATTTCTCTGTGTAACTATTGAAAGCAGTAAGGTATTTATTGTTGCAGTCCTTTCTATATATTGCTTACGTGTTTATGTACACATACACACATAGGTAGTATACTTATTTATTCATTGTGTAGGGTAGTATATTTATTTATTCATTGTTTAGGGTGAAGTTAGATTATACTAATTGTTTTAGATTTGTTTTTTTTTTCACTTAATATGTTTTGAAGATATTTGCATGTCAGTTCAAATAGATGTGCCTCATTCTACCTACTGGCAACATAGTATCCCATTCCTTATTAATACCAAAATTTCCCAAGGTGAGTTCCATGGTCAATAAAAAAATTGGGAAATACAAGATTAAATGCAGTTAACCAGAGTTATTTACTGTAGGCTATCAGAACTCCAGTATGATAATGTGTGTTGTAAATCTTCAAGAGGGTTTATTCAGGATAGAGTATTTATCAAACTTAGTTTGCCACTTTAATTTATTTGATTTCAAAGCTTCTTCAGGGTAGATGCTGCCTGTCATGGATGATGCAAATCTAGGAGGTTAGGCTAATACTTAAGATGCCAGATCTTAGCTGACTGGACCCCAGGGGTGCAGTCAAGAGTATACAATTTAACAGGAGTAAAAATGTTGCACACTGGTTTCAAATACCAGCAACACAAGTATAGAATAAGGATTAATGATTTTTAGAAAAAGTAAAGTCTTTACAATTGTATATGAATGCAAGTTCAATATAAGCTATCAAGTTGATTTGGCTGCATAAAAAGCTAATGAAAATTTAGCTTAACTGGATTTATGGTATTCCCATTAGCCAAGGTAATTATTTTACTATACTCTTCGTTGATCCAGCTTTGGTCCTTCAGCTTGTTTTAGGGAAAGTTCCACCTCTAGGTTCCTTAGCACCTAGAGCCAATAAAATACCCTTGCCCTTAATCCTGACTCATCCTCGGGGAAGGAAAGAAGGGAGCAGAAAGAATAGATAGGAGCCTGCAGAAAACTTAGAAACTCAAAGCAATACTGTATATAGACAGTTTAGAAGGTTTTTTCTTACTTCTCTCAATTCAGTGCTGCAGATATTATTTCCTTCATTTTACAGATAAAGAAACGAGCTTTGGCCAGAGCTAGGTCTTGACCTTACTTCCTTTGATGCCAAGTATAGGATTTTTCAGTTAAACTCCTGTTATGTTTATATATATGTATTTTTAAGCATTCCTTCCTGATTACCAAATGCTTCCCAACTCCATTGTCTGAGTCTCGCCACTCTCCCAAATACTCTAGGTAACTATTATGTTCTTTCAAGTAGAACTAATCTGATTTCTGACTACTCACTCCCTCTACACACTTTTTTTTTTAATGTAAATGATGAACTGATTAATGGCAACTGGATTTGAATATACTTTTCTAATTTATTCTTCCACTCCAACCTGGTCTCAGCTCTTTAGCCCTCTGCCAGAATTTGCTGTTGTCCATTGTCCCAGATCTTGCTTTCAGAAATTATCCCCATCACTTAATGAAAAGAAAAAAAATCACTCAATCATTTATTTGAAGTGGCTGAATGCTTATATTTCTGTATTCTGCTACCTAAAAGTAGTCAATATTAAATTTTCTGGTGTGGTCTTTGGTGGTATCTACTCAATCATTTGTTAAAAATTAAATACCTAGATAATGAAGAGTAAATTTGAAAATTTTCTACTGCTAGTAAAAAAAACCCTGTTTTTCCATAAGATATTACTGTTATAAAATGGTTATTAAATGGTTATTAAAACATTGGTACAATCCCAAGATAGCTTTTTAAAATCAGGTTATCCTCGATCAAATATATATATAAATATATATATAGTTATATAGTTTAGTTATATAGTTATATATTTAAATATTTTATCTATTCATTCATAAGAGACACACAGAGAGAGGCAGAGACATGGAAGAGGCAGAAGCAGGCTCCCCAAGGGGAGCCCAATCTGGGACTCGATCCCAGGACTCCGGGATCATGCCCTGAACTGAAGGCAGATGCTCAACTTCTGAGCCACCCAGACATCCCAACTGTTTATATTTTTTAAGTTAAAGTTTATAATATGTGTTCTGAACAGATACATTGGTTCTTCAGTCATACAAAATGTTTTATCCAACATATCACCTGAAAGAAGTGTTAATATGCTGAGCTTTTGTGTAAACTTCATGGAACTGAAGTTTAAACCTCAGAAACATAGGAGATGTTTTGAGAAACATTTAATCATATTGAAAAAAAAAAGAATGTTGGATGATAATGATGTGGATATCATTTCATGAGAACAGAATAAAAACTGTCTCCTTCCTTCTTTCACAGATTATCCATATAGCTATAGTGCTTGTGACTGGCATTGGCAATATTGATGTACCAAATCGCCTTTAAAATATTTACTCCCCCCAAAATAAATAAAATATTTACCCAAATATTTTGGGTACCTTACATAAAATCTCTCAAACAATATAAGCCTGTAATTCATTATTAAATGTAATTATGCTGGGTGCTGTGGGCGAAGCAAGAAGCTTAAGATGATGTTCCAGAGTATAGGCAACTTCTAATCTAGTTGAAGAGATAAGGCCATGCCTGGCAACAAAATTGGAACTCATTATATAATTGTTAATCAAACCAAGAATTTTTCCACCTCCTTCAAGCAAGCAAGTAACTCATGTGGTACAGACATTAAATGAGAAGGAAAAGGGACACCTGGATGGCTCAGTGGTTGAGCACCTGCCTTCACCCCAGGTCATGATCCTGGGGTCCTGGGATCAAGTCCCACATCGGACTCCTTGCAGGGAGCCTACTTCTCCCTCTGCCTGTGTCTCTGCCTCTCTCTGTGTGTTTCTCATGAATAAATAAAATCGTTTAAAAAATGAGAAGGAAAAGTAAGTTTGTGTAGGAGATGAATTGTGAGCAGGGCTTTGAAGGATGGGGGGATGGCAACAGGAAGAGAAGATTCTGGAAGTGCTAACAAGGAAATGAGAATGGCCAGAAGAAGAGAAGAGAAGAGTCACTAAATATTTGTAATATTATGTAATCTATCTGTTTATTGACTCATTTAATCCTCACAGCAGCCTATGAGGGAAATGTTTAGCCTGTTTTTTAGAAGAGGATATTGGGATGCAGATTCTGATTCCAAATCTGTGCTTTTCCCACTGCACATTGCCTCTGTAAAACCTGTAAGAGCTAGCACTCTTGCATGAACCATATCCTTATCTGAAAAATAAGATAAAAGTACAAGGAATTCAAATGCATTTTCAAAATAATATAGCTGCTTTGGGTCACTATCAGTTCCTCCTGTTTGCTAAGTAGCGCACCTTTCTCATCTATATAAATCTTTTTCATACTTAATAAATGTCATTGAGTTTGGCTCTTTGTTAACCTGACTTATGAGATTTTTGTTTCCTCATGACAATTATTTCCAAACTTATGAATGAATAATCTGGTCAGTGTGGACCTGTGCCTAAGTAATTACAAAAATGTGGTTTTTGGCCTCTGCTGGAAACCCTTACCTTCCTAGGACTTGGCACCTTTCCTCTTCCTGAAAAGAGAGAGAGATTTTACCATTGCTCAATCAGCGCTGGCATTAATAGAAGTGCAGAATAACTTTAAGTAATTAGTTTGGACCATTAATTTTTGGTTAGCTCACATATGTAACTCTTAATTAGCTATATTATTTAGAGAAGGATGCCACAGAAATTTACAGGATATAGGCAGACTTCATTAAGAGACTAGATCCCTCCTGTCCCTTCTTTACTCTTAATCTTAATCACCTTTGTTTTGTTTTAAGCTTACTTAATGACTCCTGCTGTGGGAACCTAAGGCTTCTAAAGGGACTTCAGGTTATACTCTGCTCTAAATTTCTTTAAATGATCTCTCTTTGAGACCTTCAAAACTTCATCTTCATTGTTATCAGGAGCAGCATTATTTGTCTATCTTCAAAGTTCATAAATTTTTAGCTACATTAAAAAAATCTCCATAATGTTGTGGCATAAAAATCTTCATTGTCAAAGAAGTATTTGAAGTGATATTTTTAAAGAACAATAAAATAATTAATTTCATTGCAATTTTTTTTCTGTTGACAATTTATTACTTTGAAAAATTTTGGACAAAATAGAGAAAGTAAAAAAGACCCTGTAATTTAGTGAATAGTCTTTCATAATTTTTCATGCAAATAAAAAATATACACATAAATAGGATCATATTTTCTTTAATTTGCATGTACCTCTCAAAAAGCCATTATGGACATGTCTCTGAAATAATACATAATGATTTATTTTATGCATTTGAATGCTGCATAATATTTCATTGTATGTGTCATGACTTAATCCTATTGACAGAAAAGTTGGTTGTTTCAAAGTTTTCACTTTTTAGAAAAAGGATGTCATAAATATTATTTTATATACATATATTTTATCTATTTCTTTATACTTATTCTTCAGATAAATTACCAGGAATTGAATTTATGGATTACGAGGTATGCAAATTAACATTTTGATAGTACTAATATACTCACTAGGAATTTTATGCCAATTTATATTCTAACAAACGTTATGCGATTGTATCTACTTTCAAACACTCTTTAGCATTTGACATTAAGTTTTGACATTAAATTTTATCAAAATCATTGGCAAAAATTGATATTTTGATTTTGTTTTCATTTATATTTGGTCATTACTGATATTAGGCATATTTTCTTTCAATTAATGTCCATTTATATTTCTCTAATGAATTGTATATCTAAAAATCCCCCCACTGCTTTAATAGAGGTGTTTATCTTTTTCTTATTTATTTCTAAGATCTCTTTGCATATTCTGGCTCTTAATTATTGCCATATGTGTTGCAAATATTTTCTCTATATTATCATTTGCCAGCTTTGTTATTAAAATGTAGCAATTTTTACATTTAATTTTTAATGTACCTAGAATTTATTCTGATGCTATAAAAGAATCTAACCTATTTCTTTCTAAATGGTTCAATTTCCCAGCATCATTTATTGAATACTTCATTATAATGGATTGATTGAAGTAAAGGCTCCAATTGGGTCATTCCTCCCTGTAGCTAAGCCTTTTGGTAATGCCCTCCCCTCCTGACTCTGAGCTTAGACATATGACTTACTTTGGCTAATGAGACAGTAGTAAACATAATATAAGCAGAGACTTGAAAAATGCCTGTGTATTGAGACCTACCTGTTTGCTATTCTTAGAACTCTGATGTTATATAAAGCAGCCTACTTTAGCTTGCTGGGTGATTAGAGACATGTGACTTTGTCTCCCCTGTTACCATCAGTGAATCATAAGACATATGAATGAGAACATTCAAAACCAGTCATCTCCAACTGGCCTGTAAACTAACCACAGACCCAAGAGCAAGCTCAGCCAAGATCAACCAAGCTTGGCCTAGAGCTAAAGAACTACTCAGCTTACTCCAGCACAAACTGCCAAAGCACCAAATTGTGAATTAAGTAAATGGTTCTTATTTTAATCCATTGCATTTTTGGGTAGTGTGTTTCTCAGTAAAAGGTAAAAGGTAACTGGTACAACCATCTTTCTCATACTGATTTGAATATCACATTTTTTGTGCACTAAATTCCTATTTACATATATGTTAACTTCTGAGCTCCTATTCTGTTTCTTTGATCTATTTGCTTCTTTCTCTGGTAACTTCACACTTTAAAAATTATTGTAGCTTTATGGCATGTTTTACTATTTGGTAGGTTCATTTCTCCCCACCACTGTGATTACTTTTTTATTTAGAGAAAACTTGTCAAATTCTCCAAAAAAAAAAAAAAAGTCTTGTTAGGATTTTATTTTTAATTGCATTAATTGTTTGGAATAGTTTGAATTTCAGTGCAGAAGTTTGTGAAGTCTCTTATCTACTTTTATGTTCTTTAGAAACATTTAACATTTTCCCTAGTAAAGCCCCCCCCCCCCCCCCGCACAAATTCATGTTACATTTATTACCTATAGTATCAGTCAGGGTTCAACCAGAGTAGTAGAACCAGTAGGGGATACATATTAAAAGATTTGTTGCAAAAAAATTGGTTTATACAAGTGTGAAGCCTAGCTAGTCCGGTCCAAATTTGTCAAGCCATCAAGAAGGGCAGGCTAAAATGGCTGTCTACAGTTGGAGTGCCTTCTTCTGGGAAGACTCAGTTCTCCTTTTAAGACCTTAAATGGATCGAATGAGGCCCATACAGGTTATCTAAAATAATTCCTTTATTTAAAAGCCAATTGAATATAGACTTTTAGTCATGCTTACAAATGCCTCCAAAATAACACCTAGATTAGTGTTTAATTCAATACGAGAGATATTAATATAGTCTAGTTGACACATAAAAATACCATAATATTTATATTTTGTTTTCTCATTTTAGGTTTTTCATTATATTTTCTGGTCATTTTCAACAGGTGATCGAAAACAAGTTATTTAGGGGATCCCTGGGTGGCTCAGTGGTTTGGATTCTACCTTTGGCCCAGGGCCTGATCCTGGAGTCCCAGGATCGAGTCCCAGGATCGAGTCCACCTCAGGCTCCCTGCATGGAGACTGCTTCTCCCTCTGCCTCTCTCATGAATAAATGAATAAAATCTTAAAAAGAAAAAAGTGATTTAAAAAATATTTTTCTTGTACCTTGTACCTATATGATTTTGTGTTTAATAGTTTTTTGTTTTCAAACAAAAATAATAATATTTTCATTTGGCAATATTTTTATTTTTACAATATTTTCTCGCTTTATTTTATTGGTCAGAACTTTGAGAAAAATCCCGGGTGGCTCAGTGGTTTAGCGCCGCCTTCAGCCCAGGGTGTGATCCTGGAGACCCAGGGATCAAGTCCCACGTTGGGCTCCCTGCATGGAGCCTGCTTCTCCCTCTGCCTGTGTCTCTGCCTCTCTCTCTCTTGCTCTGTATCTCTCATGAATAAATAAATAAAATATTTAAAAAAAACTTGAAGGATAAAATAATAAGACTTCTGTTTCTATGGACCTTGAAGGTATTATACTAAATAGAATAATCAGGCAGAGAAAGACAAATAACTGTATGATCTCACTTATATGTGGAATCTAAAAACAAACAAAGCCAAACTCATAGAAAAAAGAGATCAGATTTGTTGTTATCAGAAGTGGGGACTGAGGGCTGGGGGAACTGGATGAAGGTAGTCAAAGGTACAAACTTCCGGTTATATGTTCTGGTGATACAATGTATATATAACATGATGACGATAGTTAGCAGTGCTATATCATATAATTGAAAACAGAAACAAAGGTTCTCTGAACAAAGAAAAAAACATTTTTTCTTTTTCTTTTTTCTTTTTTTTTTTTGGTATCTATATGAGATGATGGATGTTAACGAAACCTCTTGCAAGAATCATTTCACAATATGTATAAATTATGCTGTTTACCTTACACTTATGCTGTGTGTCAATTATAAACAGTTCCTGACTTACTAGGTTTTGTGAGGAATCCTGTAGTTTGCATTTGAATGACTTCAGTTCCTGTAGTTTGCATTTGAATGATGGCAGTATTTGTCCACTTTTCAGTTTGACCTAAGGAAGCACTACTAGGTTCTGAGTGCTGCCTAGGTGTTTGAGAAGCCTAAAGTCAGTAAGATAAAACCTAACATCAAAAAATTGGAAGCCAAGTAACTTGTGCAGAAGGAATACACACAAAACTTGGGGTGGTTTGGTTAGAGTATAATTAGGGGAGGGTGTGCCTAAGGTAGATATTTCTGGTTTTCAGAAATTGAATTGTAATTTTTTTGATGTGCTATTTCAAATTTTAGTAGCAAATGTGTATGTAGAGGATCTTATTAAAATTGAGACTTATTTGGAAAAAAAAAAACCTATGATTTTTTTACTTTACCATGGTGCAAAAGCATATGCAGTTAGTAGAAATTGTACTTCAAATTTAGAATTTTAATCTTTTCCCTGGGCTAACAGTACATAGTACAATATCATGATGCTGGATAGTGGCAATGAACTGCAGCTCTCAGTCAGCCAGGGGTCATGAGAGTAAACGCCTGATACACTTAGAACCATTCTGTACCTATACAACCATTCAGTTTTTAACTTTTGGTGCAGAATTCAATATATTACATGAGATATTCAACACTTTATTATAAAATAGGCATTGTGTCAGATGATTTTGCCTGTTGGCTAATGTAAATGTTCTGAGGTAGGCGAGGTTAAGCTATGATGTTCAGTAGGTTAGGTGTACTAAATACATTTTGATTTAAAATTGTTTTCAATTTATGAGGGGTTTATTGGAATGTGACCCCATCATAAGTCAGGAAAGGTCTGTATATATCAATAATACTGAGAGAAAAGAAGAAAAATGACTAGTGACTGCTGTTCCTAATAGAATGACCCAAGGGACAGTACTATTAAGTATATTTGAATCCTAGAGGTTAATAAAAAGCTCTGACTATAGAATAATGAAAAAAAAAAAAAGACTTCTGCTTCTAGGAGTTTCAGACTAGGTCATTTAGATCAGTCCTATTTTTGGGAGTCAAGTAACAAAATTTGTGTAAAATGTAAAAAACATCTTAAGAGCTTCAACCAGCTAAGAAGTTGGTAAGGAATTAGAAGAAAAAAATCCAGAATTTGAGCCAAGTGTTCCTGTCCACTTTTGCCCAGAGTGTTTCTTCATCAGGAAGAGACAGCTGTGTTTTCAGGAGCCCCACAAGGCTAAGGTTGTAATCTGAGGCCTGCCAAGAGTAGATGCCTGGTAATTTATTCTTCAGTTGGGGCCAGCTTCTTAAACATTGGTCACTTGGAGTAAAAAGAATCAGAATCTAGTCCTTCTATAGATTTCAACCCAGATTTCAGCATTCTTAGTGGCCAGCAAAATTCCAAGCCCTTGCTTGGGTTGAGGTGACCTAGATTGCCAGTGCCCCAGGTACTAGGTACAAGCAATTCTTTGAAAATTCTCTTTAGGGGAAGAGTACATCATTTTAGTCTCAAATTATTTGTACAGATACTTTTTCAAGTAAAATTTCAAGTTTTTCAAGTAAAACACCCACTAAGACTATGAGCAAGAGCCAATGGTAATAACCAACACAGAAAGAAATTTATAAAGCCTCCAGATAATGAACTTATTAGGGACAGAGAGATAGAGAAACTTTGTGTTTTTTTCATGCTTTGGAAGAAAATTATTTTGGTGTATCCCTATTAATTATAACATATTTCCAGGTTTCCTATAAATGACACTCAAAGATAGACCACTTTCCTCCCCTTATTTTATTGAGATTAAAAAAAATCAGTAATGCATATTAAATCATAAAATCATTTATGATTTTCATTCATGATTAAATCATAAAATCATTTATCATTTTATGATTTAATAAAATCTTTTATAGTATATATGGTTTGATTGTGACTTTTGTCTTAAAATTTGTGGATTTCCTAACAGTAAACCATTATTGCACTTCTAAAATAAATCCTAATTGGTGTTGATGTGCTCTAAAATATATACTTGTGATTTTATTTGTTAATATTCTTATATTTATAAGTCATACTGGTATGTGCCTTTAAAAATTTTTTTAGCTGTCAGATTTGGGTAGAGATTATAAAATACATTGAAAAGCTTTTCAAAATGTTTTTATGGTGTTTATTTGTGTTTTAGAAGGTCATAATTATTAAGGATTATCTATTTTATTGTCTATTTAATTTTAGATTCTGCTCTTTTTGATTTATAACTGTAGGTGATTTTGAATATCTTTGTAATAGTATTTATTTTGTTGTGAACTGATTACATCCTTAATATTTTTGGTTAGTCTACTGGTCATACTCATAGATTTTTAAGAATATTCCATATATTAAGGATATTAACTCCTTCCTATTATAAGTGTTATAAATATTTCCCCAGTTTTAAAATTTTATTTTGATTCATTTATTGAATGTTTCTATAGAAATTTATAGTTTTGAATAAATTTTATCAATTAATTTTATCTCTTTGTATTTTATGTTTTGCTTAGGAAAATTTTTCTCATTCTAAGGTTAGTTTTCACATTTCAAGTTTTTATATAAATTCTAGTTAGTTAACATACAGTGTCATGTTGGTTTCCGGAGTAGAATTTAGTGATTCATCACTTGCATATCACATCCAGCACTCATCACATCGAGTGACCTCCTCAGTACCCATAACCCATTTAACCCATTCCCCCCACTCACTTGTTTTCTAATAGTTAAGACTCAGTTTTATGTTTTCCTCTCTCTTTTTCCTCCCTATATTGTTTCATTTTTTAAATTCCAAATGAGTGAATCCAAATGAGTGAAATCATATAGTATTTGTCTTTCTCTGACTGACTTCACTAAGCATAATATATGTACTCTATCTCCATCCATGTTGTTGCAAATGGCATTATATATATATAACGGTCATTATATATAATGTAATATTACTCATCCATCAAAAAGAATGAAATCTTGCCATTTGCAATAACATGGAGATATATATATATATATATATATATAATCTCCACACACCATAACTTTATCCATTCATGAGTTGATGGACATTTGGGCTTTTTCCATAGTTTGGCTATTGTTGATAATGCTGCTATATACATTGGGGTACATGTGCCCTTTGAATCAATATTCTGTGTCCTTTGGGTAAATACCTAGTAGTGCAATTGCTGGGTCAGGATAGTTCTATTTTTAACATTTTAAGGAGCCTTGATACTGTTTTTCACAGTGGCTGTACCAGTTTGCATTCCCACTAACAGTGTAAGAAGGTTCCCCTTTCTCCACATCCTCAACAACATCTGTTATTTCCTGAGTTGCTATTGTTAGCCATTCTGACAGATGGGAGGTGATAGTTCATTGTAGTTTTGATTTGTATTTCCCTGATGATAAGTGATGTTGAACATCTTTTTATGTGTCTGTTAGTTACCTGTATGTCTCCTTTGGAAAAATGTCTATTTATGTCTTTTGCCTATTTCTTGAACTGGATTATTTGTCTTTTGGGTGTTGAGTTTGATAAGCATTCTTTGTAGATTTTGGATACCAGTCCTTTATCAGATATGTCATTTGCGAATATCTTCTCACATTCATAGGTTCCCTTTTAGCTTTATTGATTGCTTCCTTTGCTATGCAAAAGATTTTTATCTTGATGAAGTCCTAATAGTTCATTTTTGCTTTTGTTTCCCTTGTCTTGGTGATGTGTCTAGCAAGAAGTTGCTGTGGTTGAGGACAAAGGTTGTTGCCTGTGTTCTCCTCTAGGATTTTGCTGGTTTTCTGTCTCACATTTAGGTCTTTTATTCATTTTGAATTTATTTTTGTGTATGGTGTAAGAAAATGGTCCAGTTTCTTTCTTTTGCATGTGGCTGTCCAGTTTTTCCTATGCTATTTATTGAAGAGACTGTCTTTTTTCCCATTGGATAGTCTTTCCTGCTTTGTCGAGGATCAGTTGACCATAGAGTTGAGGGTCCGTTTCTGGGTTCTCTATTCTGTTTCATTGATCTCTGTGTCTATTGTTGTTTCAGTACCATACTGTCTTGATGATCACAGCTTGAAGTCCAGAATTGTGATGCCTCCAGCTTTGGTTTTCTTTTTCAACATTACTTTGGCTATTTGGTGCCTTTTCTGGTTCCATACAAATTTTAGGATTTTTTTGTTCCAGCTCTGTGAAAAATGCTGATGGTATTTTGGTGGGGATTGCATTGAATGTATAGATTGCTTTGGGTAGCATAGACATTTTAACAATATTTGTTCTTCCAATCCTTGAGCATGTAATGTTTTCCCATTTCTTTGTGTTATCTTCAATTTCTTTCCTAAGTGTTCTATAGTTTTCAGAGTACAGATTCCTTTTTTTAAATAAATTTATTTTTTATTGGTGTCCAATTTGTCAACATACAGAATAACACCCAGTGCTCATCCTGTCAAGTGCCCACCTCAGTGCCTGCCACCCAGTCACCCCCACCCCCCCGCCCACCTCCCCTTCCACTACCCCTAGTTTATTTCCCAGAGTTAGGAGTCTTTCATGTTCTGTCTCCCTTTCTGATATTTCCCACTTATTTTTTTTCTCCTTTCCCCTTTATTCCCTTTCACTATTTTTTATATTCCCCAAATGAATGAGACCATATAATGTTTGTCCTTCTCCAATTGACTTATTTCACTCAGCATAATACCCTCCAGTTCCATCCACGTCAAAGCAAATGGTGGGTATTTGTCGTTTCTAATGGCTGAGTAATATTCCATTGTATACATAAACCACATCTTCTTTATCCATTCATCTTTCGATGGACACCGAGGCTCCTTCCACAGTTTGGCTATTGTGGACATTGCTGCTAGAAACATTGGGGTGCAGGTGTCCCGGCTTTTCATTGCATCTGTATCTTTGGGGTAAATCCCCAACAGTGCAATTGCTGGGTCGTAGGGCAGATCTATTTTTAGATTTTTGTGGAATCAGAAAAGACCCCGAATAGCCAGGGTAATTTTTAAAAAGAAAACCAGAGCTGGGGGCATTACAATGCCAGATTTCAGGTTGTACTACAAAGCTGTGGTCATCAAGACAGTGTGGTACTGGCACAAAAACAGACACATAGATCAATGGAACAGAATAGAGAACCCAGAAGAGGACCCTCAACTTTATGGTCAACTAATATTCAACAAAGGAGGAAAGCCTATCCACTGGAAAAAAGACAGTCTCTTCAATAAATGGTGCTGGGAAAATTGGACATCCACATGCAGAAGAATGAAACTAGACCACTCTCTTGCACCATACACAAAGATAAACTCAAAATGGATGAAAGATCTAAATGTGAGACAAGACTCCATCAAAATCCTAGAGGAGAACACAGGCAACACCCTTTTTGAACTTGGCCACAGTAACTCTTGCAAGATACATCCACGAAGGCAAAAGAAACAAAAGCAAAAATGAACTATTGGGACTTCATCAAGATAAGAAGCTTTTGCACAGCAAAGGATACAGTCAACAAAACTCAAAGACAACCTACAGAATGGGAGAAGATATTTGCAATGACGTATCAGATAAAGGGCTAGTGTCCAAGATCTATAAAGAACTTACCAAACTCAACACCAAAGAAATAAACAATCCAATCATGAAATGGCCAAAACACATGAAGAGAAATCTCACAGAGGAAGACATACACATGGGCAACAAGCACATGAGAAAATGCTCTGCATCACTTGCCATCAGGGAAATACAAATCGAAACCACAATGAGATACCACCTCACACCAGTGAGAATGGGGAAAATTAACAAGGCAGGAAACCACAAATGTTGGAGAGGATGTGGAGAAAAGGGAACCCTCTTACACTGTTGGTGGGAATGTGAACTGGTGCAGCCACTCTGGAAAACTGTGTGGAGCTTCCTCAAAGAGTACAGATTCCTTTACAGATCCTTTTGGTTAGGTTTATTCCTAGGTATCTTATGGTTTTTCATGCAATTGTAAGTGGGATTGATTCCTTGATTTCTCTTTCTGCTGCTTCATTATTGGTGTGTAGAAATGAAACAGATTTCTGTACCTTGATTTTGTATCCTGTGACCTTACTAAATTCGTGTATCCGTTCTAGTAATTTATTGGTGGAGTCTTTCAGGTTTTCTACATAGAGTATCATGTGTTCTGTGAACAGGGAAACTTTGACTTCTCCCTTGCCTTTCTGGATGCCTTTTATTTCTTTTTATTGTCTGATTGCTGAGGCTAAGATACCCAATACTACATTGAACAACATTGGTGAGAATGGATGTGCCTATCATGTTCCTGACCTTAAGGGAAAAGCTTGTTTTTCCCCACTGAGGATATTATTCACTGTGGGTCTTTGATGTTATAAAGGTATGTTCACCGTATCCCTACTTTGTTGAAGGTTTTTATCAAGAATGGATGCTGTGCCTTGTCAGATGCTTTTTCTGTATCTATTAAGATTTCTGTAACCCAAGTCTTTTGATTGGAATATTTAGTCCATTTGCATTCAGAGTGATTACTGATAGATAAGGATTTAGTGCCATTGTATTACCTGTAAAGTCATTGTTTCTGGAGATTTTCTCTGTTCCTTTCTAGTCTTTGTCACTTTTGGTCTTTCCCACTCAAAGTGTCCCCTTTAATATTTCTTACAGAGTTGGTTTAGTGTTCACAAACTCCTTTAGTTTTGCTTGTCTGGGAAACTCTTTATCTCTCCTCTTCTGATGACAGCCTTGCTGGATAAAGTATTATTGGCTGCATATTTTTCCCATTCAGCATGTTGAAAATATCATGACACTCTTCTGATCTGCTAAATTGCTGTGGAGAGGTCTGTTGTTAACCTTACTAGTCTTCTTTTGTAAGTTAGGGATTTCTTTTCTCTTGCTGCTTTCAGGATTTTTTCCTTACCTCTATATTTTGCAAATTTTATTATGATATGTTTTGGTGTTGGCCTACTTTTGTTTTTGATGGGAGTTCTCTGTGTCTCCTGGATTTGGATGTTTGTTTCCTTCCCCAGATTAGGGAAGTTTTCAGATATGATGTGCTCAAATAAACCTTCTGCCACATTTTCCTTTGCTGCTGCTTCTGGGATTCCTATGGTATGAATGTCATGCGTTATGCAGTTGCTGAGTTCCCTAAGTCTACATTTGTTGTCCAGTAATTTTCTTTCCCTCTTCTTTTCAGATTCATTATTTTCCATAATTTTATCTTCTATATACCTTATTCATTTCTCTGCTTCTTCTATCCTTGTGGTCCTTATATCCAGTCAGTTTCACATCTTGGTTATAGCATTTTTTTATTTTGGTCTATTTTTAGGTCTTTTGTCTCTGTTGTAGGGACTCCTTTCTATGCTTTTCTCAAGCCCAGCTAGTTTCCTTATGATTGTTGTTTTAAATTCTGGATCAGGCATATTACTTATATCTATTTTAATTAGATTCCTGGATGTGACCTTTTCTTGTTCTTTCTTTTGGGATGAATTCCTTTGTCTTAGCATTTGTCTAGGTCTCTGTCTTCTCTGTGTTAGGAAAGCCTGTTATGTTTCCTGCTCCTGAGAGTATTTTTTTGTTTTGTTTTGTTTTTTGTTTGTTTGTTTTTTTAAAGATTTTATTTATTTATTCACGAGAGACACACAGAGAGAGGCAGAGACATAGGCAGAGGGAGAAGCAGGCT
Source organism: Nyctereutes procyonoides (assembly GCF_905146905.1). Lineage (NCBI taxonomy): Eukaryota > Metazoa > Chordata > Mammalia > Carnivora > Canidae > Nyctereutes > Nyctereutes procyonoides. Next base: position 5,370,841 of record NW_026575119.1, read on the forward strand.
CCATGCACCGGGAGCCCGACGTGGGATTCGATCCCTGGTCTCCAGGATCGCGCCCTGGGCCAAAGGCAGATGCTCAACCACTGAGCCATCCAGGTGCCCCCAAGAGTAATGGTTTCATTAGGAAGAGGTCATATACTGTCCAGAGCCTACTGCTTCAGGAAGTGTTTCTGGTGTATGCTGTGTACACTCTACTGTTGTGTTTTGGCTGCTCTTTCTCCCAGGTTAGTCCTTTGCAGAGTTTCTTCTTGCGTGCTGTGGGGAGTGTTTGTACCTTTTCCAGTGTGTGGTGAATTTTAAATAAGTGTGCTCTGGTCAGCTTGTTAAAATAGCTCTGATCCTATCTCCACTGGAGCTGAAGTTTTGCAGCACTCCATGATCATTAGACTTGGTGTAAGTGAGGGAGTTTGTGCTGGTCTTCTGGGGGAGGAGCTGCTGCTGCTCTGACTCTCAGACATACTTGCCCAGTACAGAAGCACCTGCATGCAGGGCACAGGGGGGCAGGGTTTCGTGTAAGTGGCTCTAGCCTCCTGTGTGGGGTGCCATACTGCTTTCTGAAGTCTCACCATGCTAATGGGCTAGGGTAAAAATAGCATCAGCCAGCTCTCTCCCCAAAGGGGGAGTTCACACTTGCTGGAAGTGTGAACCCAGGAAGCCCTCACAGAAGAGTGAACAATCTCTCCTCATGTGTCCCAAGGAATTTCTCAGATCATTGCCATCACCTTATCTGTGCCTGGGCCATCTGCCCAACCAGTAGTAGCACAGCGCGCCTGTGTTTTATCTCAGGCATGTGGCTCGGTTTCAAAACTCCAAATTTTAGGGACATGGCATGGCTCAGACCAGGCTGACCCTCAGGAGGAGAGTCTCCCTGTGCTAGAGCTGGTTCTGGTTTGTCTCAGAAGGGTAGTTACACAAACATGTGCCGCTGCTAGAGTTTAGAGTAAAGCGCAGCAAAAAGCTAGTGTCCAGTTTAGCTGCCCTCAGCAGGTATCTCTGCCCCTATGCTAAGGCACTGGGCAGTGCAATGTGCCCACTGGCTCTCCAATTGCACTCCAAGAAGGGGAACTGTTTTTCCCAGTGTGACCCAGGGATCCTCAGAGCATACTACCCACTCCCAGGCCTCTGTCTCTTCCACAGGGGCACTGTTATGCCTGGCAGGCTCCACACCAGACTTCTAACACTTCAGTCTTTGAGCTCCGCTTATTGTAAAAACTCATGTTAATCAGCCCTTCTCATTTTCCCAGTCAATGGTTTTGGGTGGTGGTTTTCTTGTGCAATTCCTTGTGTGCTGCTCTCTCTCTCTCCTCTTTCCATGACAAGGGCTTTTTCTTCTCTGAGCGCCTGTGATTCCTTTCTCCCTCAAATCATGTCTCTGCACCTCCTGTCTTCCACCATATGACCATTTTTCTACTTCTAGTTTCTAGTTGTGCAGTTTGTTCTCTCAGTCCTCAGATTGATTTTTTGGGTGTTCAGAATAATTTGACATTTATTCAGTTGTGTTCAAGGGACAAGGCAAGCCCAGAATCCCCATACTACTCCACCATCTTAAATCTCTCTTTACCCTAAGATTATTTTTTAAATTCCCATATTTTTCCTCCTTTTTCTTTTCATTTTTTGATGTTTAAATCAATGATCTGTTTAGAATTTATTTTAAAGTAAAAGGTGAGGAAATAATCTGATTATTTCCCTGAAATTCCTGTAATAAATTATGAAACATGATTTAATGAATCTTTTATCTCAACTTATTTGAAATGCTGCTTTTTATTTCCATTTTTATTTTGGTCTACATCTTGACTTTCTGGTCTATTCTATTTGATCTATTTTGTCATTGCAAGTATCAAATACTTTTAATTTCTCTAGATTTATAATACATTTGAATATATTTTCTACTGGTTAATAATCCAGACTTTATTATGTTTACTTCTACCTCATTTCATTATGATTTCATACTATTTCTCTTTCATAATTACTGTGATTATTTTTGCGGCTTAATACCGTGTGTGTGTGTGTGTGTGTGTGTGGTTTATATATATATATATATATATATATATATATATATATATAAATTAAAAAAAGATTTTATTTATTTATTCATGAGAGACACAGACTGAGAGAGGCAGAGACCCAGGCAGAGGGAGAAGCAGGCTTCATGCAGGGAGCCCGATGCGGTACTCGATCCCAGTACTCCAGGGTCATGCCCTGGGCTAAAGGCAGGAGCCAAACCGCTGAGCTACCCAGGGATCCCCATATTTTTAAAATGTTTTATTTATTTATTCATGAGAGACACAGAAAAAGAGGCAGAGACATAGGCAGAGGGAGAAGCAGGCTCCCTGTAGGGAGCTGATGTGGGACTCAATACCAGTATTCTAGGATCATGACCTGAGCCAAAGGCAGATGTTTAGCTGAGCAACCCAGGTGCCCCCCTAGTACATTTTTAATAATGTTACATAAGTAGTTGAAAGAATTATGTTTGCTGATGAACATTTTCATATATAGCTTTGAGGTCAAGAATGATAACTGGATTGTTTCTGTCTTCTGTATTCTCATTTATATGTTTGCTTTTTTTTTTTTTTCCTGAAAGCTCATTCAAATTTTGAGAGAGGTATGTTAAAATCTCCAAATATGATGGTGGGTATATCAGACTTCAGCATTCTTCTAGCTTTTCAATTTAATGTGATGTCACTTGGTACAAAAATGTTTGTGATTGTTATGCTACTTTGGTGGGTTTTAACTCTTATCAGTAATTATTCTTTCAATCCAGTTAGTTTTTTTTCTTGAAGTCACTTCTGTTTTCTTTCTCTTTGCATTAGTTTGGTTAGATTGTAATCCATTCCCTTATGTTAATGTATTTATCTCTTTTCCCCCTCTCTAGATGTCTGGAAATTATATATCCTAAATCTGTTCTGCTAGTGGATATGCTAACGTTTTAGTAATCATTTTGTAAGTATGTTTCTCAAGCAAAATAAAAATTTAAACTCTATCTGAAATCTCCTCCATAATTGTAAAGCTGAAAAGGTAAACATTCCTTACTTATTTCTACTTTTTCTGTTTTTCCCAATGTCCAAGTTTAGTTGAAATAACCTGGATTTCTAATTTCAGTTTGAAATTAAAATGTTTCTGTTCTAGTTAAGAATCCTTCCTTAACAATTGCTTAAATATTACAAGTACTTTATCACTTATACTCAACAGTAAGTCTTACTGGGTTCACGGCTCACTGCTTTTTCTTTTATACCACATCTTTCTATTTCTTGAGGTTTTTATTCTGATTCATTATTATTTCACAAGACTACTTCTTTGAGTAATTTTTTTTTTAATAAAGGAGGTATAGAAGAGAAGTTTTCTGGGTCTTCCTGTGGTGAAACTGACTTTCTTTTGTCTTCACAGAGGAGTGATCCTTTTACCTCAGGATGCTGTCAATGTCATCCCCTATCTCTTAGCATTTATGTAGGAAATTAGAACTTATGTGTCAGACACAGTATCTTTCCTATGAGATACCTGTTTAATCTGAAGCTTATAAGATTTTCTGTTTATCCTTGAATTCATATTTTTCATCAGAATATAACTTAGGTATGTGTTTTCTTCCATCAGAATTTCCTTTAATATGCCAAGCTCATCCCTGCTTTAGAGGCTTTACACCAGCTCTTTCTTCCTGTCCTGTCGGAGTGATCTTCAGACATTGCAGAGCTGCCTCCCTCCCTCCCATCATTATGCCTCATTTGAAACCCCTCAAACCGGGCAGCCCGGGTGGCTCAGCGATTTAGCGCCTCCTTAGGCCCAGGCCGTGATCCTGGAGTCCGGGGATCGAGTCCCACGTCGGGCTCCCTGCATGGAGCCTGCTTCTCTCTCTGCCTGTGTCTCTGCCTCTCTCTCTCTCTCTGTGTCCCTCATGAATAAATAAATAAAATCTTAAAAAAAGAAAAGAAACCCCTCAAATCCTTCACTGATGACCACATCTAAAACATCTCCTAATCATAGTCATTCTTGGTCATATTTATTGTTCTGTTTTATTTTCTTCATAGTGTTTGTCACTTATTGTATTTATTTGTATGTTCTGATTGCTGCCCCCCACCTCCACCAACCAGAATATAAACTCCCTGAGAGCAGAGATCTTTATTATTTTATTTGCTGTGTATATTTGGCTCCAATAATTGTGCCTCACACATAGGAGGTACTGGATGAATGGCAGAGAAAAATATGAAATATCAGAAACTGATTTTCCTCTTTCTAGGATTTTCCAAAAGATTTTCCATATAATCAGTCCTCTTTCTTCTGTTTAATTTTCCAAACTCCTAAAGCTGCCATCATTGTTCTGGTCTATTTCAGGGCTTTTGGTGAGAAGTAAAGTGACTACACACACACTCACATACTTTCAAGAGGGCAAATACATGCACACAGATGAAGTTAAAGAAACTCTAGTATAGAGGAGAACTGAATTATTCAGTTAATTTAATAAAGTTCACAAAATCTCTGGAGTATATCGTAGAACTTCTGTCCTCTGTTTCACATTATTTAAATTATCTGAAATATGATCCAGTTCTTATTTCTGTTTACTGCCTAGTAATAGCCAGAGTACTGAATGATGCTTTTGTTGTGTCTTGCAACTATGATCCAACAGATATCAGGATTATAAATATAAACTTACATGCTTTGTTAGAGATTTAGTTTAATATGATTTGGTTTGACGAACATAATTAGCCTTTGACAATGAAAGTTATTCTCGGAAATCTAATATTAATATTGAAGCCATTTTCTTCAGCTATTGTATCTGGAACAGGTGGTTATGACTAGAAATTTGGATTCCTCACACTAGTGTTTTTGGTTTACCACATCATTATCTTGTTTAAATTGAGATAGAGTTAAATTATAAGCTGTCTTGAGTAATGTTTTGCAATGATAAAATTCTATTGGTAAATAGTAAGTGTGCTCTAAATATGTTGAATGTATGAATATAAATAAATACTAAAAAGGATTCAAACAAATGATTAGTTATTCTTTAATTTTTGTTATTAAATCTCTCTGGGATGGTTAGGGATTTCATTGAAGAAACAGAAGAAAGAAAGGCGAGCAGGATGAGAAGAAGGGAAAATGCTTATGCCTGGATAAATATGAATGATACCTTTATGTTGAATTTATATAAAATTCTCATGCTTTATTGTTAGTCTATAAAACCAATTTGTTGTAGAGATTGCTGAGCAAGAACTATAATAACTGCATCAAAGCTAGTAGTCATTAGTGCTAGTCACCAAATATTATCAGTTCTCTGTCTGCCAGGCGTGTGGTAGAATCATATTTCTTGGTGCTGTTGTGATTGTGTGGGCTTTGAGACTACTTGAGGATAATAAGTTCAAAGTAGAAATGACAACAATAAATGTCATGGTTAAGTCAAGCATTTCATTAGTGAAGTGAGGCCTTCTAGAATTCCCTGGCATGGTTACTAGCAGGGGTCCTGATAGTTGCTACCTCATTAGCCTGGGTCCTGGAAGGAGGTAATAAAGAGTTTTCAACTGATTACCAAGAATCATTGATCATGTATTGACCATGTATTGTGAATTAGAAATAAAACTTTCTTGTTTAAAACCCTGTGCATTGGGAGAGTTAGTGCAGCATAATCTGGCCCATCTGACCAAGACACAGAACTTAATAACCTGCTCCAAGGAGAAACTTTACTTAATCTCTTGCTTTAAATTCTATTTCTGAGCCCAACTCTCTCTATTTCTTATGCTTCCAGTTCTCTGCTCTGTTTCTTATAACCCTCCAACAAACAGCTTTTGGATTTTATGTCAGCATTCAATCTTAGTGATTGCCCAGCTGATGGGCACAAATAAAACACATATAACTTTCTTACAGTTTTAATGTACTCTCTCTTCATCTTCCGTTCCATTCCATTCATTTCTTCATTCATAAAACAAAATATTGAGCATTTGTTATGAGCCAGTTTTAAGTACCAGGATAAATGGCAAACAAAAAAGTTATAGAAATTACGTTCCATTTGGAATGATAAAAATTAATCAAACAATTATACAAATAAATGTAAAATTACAACAGTGATAAGTGCTATGAAGAAGAGATATATACATTATCATCTGTCAATAATGATTAAAGCAAATGAGATAACATGTTAATAATTAGATCATGTCAGTATATAGGAATGATGGTATACAGAAAATTTTGTACTATTTCTACAACTTTTCTGTAATATGAAATTCTGTCACAAGTAAAAAGGCTTTTTCTGGGCACTAATTGGTGTGGTAGTATGTTCCTTTACTGGCCAGAATCATCTGGGTTGGTAATCTCAAATTAGTATTTGATTCAAATGCTTGGGCAATATTATACTGTTTAGAATTGCAATACCTCTTTCTGTATCTGTGCTAATCATCATCCCTGCAAAACACTGTGGCACACGCATGGTAATAAAATGAAAGATAATTCATTTTAAATTACACTTTGTGTTAAAACAAAAAAAATATTTCCCTTTTTGTTTTTTTAAGTGATATATAATAATACAGAAAATCAGAAAAGATACAGAAAACCTAATAAAAAAAGAGAATTACTCATAACTAATCAGTCACTGATAATTACTATTAACATTTTGGCAAATTTCCTATAATATATTTTTGGTTTTCCTTTAGCAGTATTAACTATCTGTTGTGTGTATCAAATTACCCTGAAATTTAGCTGCATAAAATGATAAATACTATCTCACAAGAATCTCAGCTGAGTGGTTTTGGATCAGAATCTCTTATGAGATTGTATGGTCTGGTGTCAGCTGGGGGTGTAGTCATTACAGGGCTGGAGAACCCACTGGGTCCCAACCACATTCATATGGCTATTGACAAGGAGGCTTTAGTCTCTCGCCAGATAGGCCTCTCCATTGAGCTATTGGCAAGGCATGGAAGCTAGCCTCTCATGGTGAGAAAGAGATAGAGAAACAGTAAGACAGAAGCTGCAGTTTTTTATAACTTAATCTAGAGAGTGACAAATCATTTCTGCTGTATTCTCCAGGTCATACAGGCTAACCCTAGTACACTGTGGGAGACAATTGAGCAAGGATTTGAATACCAGGAGGTGGAAAACAGAGATGGGCCATCTTGGAGACTTGCTACCATACAACATTCCATCACAAGCATTTCCCCACGTTGATATGTGATATCTTTTAGTGGAAAATAATATTTAATTTATTAATAATTTAGTAAATAAAATTGCTGTAAGAATAGCAACAAATTAATAATATTTAATTGTGGGCAGTCCCGGTGGCTCAGCCGTTTAGCGCCGCCTTCGGCCCAGGGAGTGATCCTGGCTCCCTGCATGGAGCCTGCGTCTCCCTCTGCCTGTCTCTGCCTCTCTCTCTGTGTCTCTCATGAATAAATGAATATAATCTTTAAAAAATAATATTTAATTGTGTTTTATATTGCTGTAGGCCTTCAAACTCATGTATAAAGGAATATTACAGAGTTAAGAGGCTGTTATTTTTTTAAAATTACATCAGAATTTATTCATCTATCCAAATCAGTGCTTTCCTTTAAGTGCTCACTTTGGGAACCTTAGAACTTATTTCAGTGGTGTAGGGCTGTTGTCACAAAGATGTCTGGGATTCTTCTGAAGTCACAATTGGAATCTTGTAGTATATTACTTTCAATAAACTTAAAGGTAGTATGAGGCAGTTATGTTAACAAGTAGAACATATGTTGAATTTATTCTTGTTCTTCTGTTCAGTTGCAATGCTGAACCAGATGTATTAGTAAAAAATGTGTTTTTGACACTTTACGGCAGCTTAACAAGATAATATTTCTTTGCAAAATAAGTCACTATATGAATGAATTACATATGGGAAGAACATTGTTGATTCAAAGATTTCAGCTCTGTGGGCTCTGAATGTGCCCTACTCCCTGACCTTAACCTTCATGTACAACCTCTTGCCCAATAGGTACCTTTGCACATTTTTTTCCGTAAGTATAGTTCTTGGAATAAGTAGTATATTTATAGTATTTTTAAAAAAGATTTTATTTATTTATTCATGAGAGACACAGAAGGAGAGAGAGGCAGAGACACAGGCAGAGGGAGAAGCAGGCTCCACACAGGGAGCCAGACCTGGGACTCCATCCCAGGTCTCCAGGACCACACGTTGGGCTGAAGGTGGCGCTAAACCGCTGAGCTACCTGGGCTGCCCCTATTTATAGTATTTATATTTATATTAACTTACATCTGCCAAAGTATAACATTGTATTTACATTAGCCATCAATTTTGTTGGCAAAAGGAAATCATGGATTTTGAAAGCAACATTACAGCAGAATCAATCTTACCTGACTTTGCTTCCCCATGGTGCCTGGCACACAGTAGGTGCTTAATACACGCTTGTTGACTTAATTACACATTGAAATTCTGGTACCATAAAAAATGACACTTAAGCTAATGATACTGACCTGGCAGTATAAATCTTAGAAGCAATCCTACAGATGCTTGGTCCCACTGTTTCCTTTTTATCAATCCTATGTTGTGACATCATAGAATTTCTTCATTTTTTTTTTTTTTTGGTCTTGTGGTAATGTTATTTAGGCTAAAATAGATAACATGCTGAAAAACATGGACATTTTCCCATTTTCAAACTTCCCAAATAGAAAACAATCACTACCCAAACAAACCAAACATCCTACTTAATATTAGAATTCTGTAAAAGCTTGAATCATATTTTAACTTTCCTTGAAGTTGTATAGGTTTAGTTGTGCAGTTATTGGTTTTCTCTAAGATATCCAGAAAGATGCATGTGTGTGCTGTATATGTAATCATAATCTTTTCAAACAACTACTCAGGGGATAGGATGAGGCTGTGGGGAAATAAGCAAATTGCTACCATTCTCCCAGAAAGCCAATGTTATATTAGCAGTTCTATTTTGGAGGAGGAAAATAATCCAATTTCAAGGCTGGCATAAGTATTAGGCTCATCACTCACTCACTTCCTTACATAGGTGGCAGAAAATTCTGCGATTTCATGCCAAGCCCTTCAACAAAGACACAGCATGGCTTTTTGCTTTACTTGGTTTCTTCCAATTTTAAAGTGAAAATGTATCCTTCCAAGAAGAATTACTGGCAGCTTCCAATATTGAAACACTGAGACCAGACCATTAAAAATAAAAACAGTACAAATCCTAATGAAAGGAATAGAAATTCCCTGTTGGAGTTCTATAATGAGAAAAGTCATTGGTGCCCAGAAACAGTTTTAGTATTATGCATTTAATGAGACTCTGGTGAAACTGTGGAGAACTAGCCATTCCCTCAATGTAAATGTCAGCATCATCCTCAATCATTGGTGCGCGCTCTCTCTCTCTTTCTTTTATTTATTTATTTTCTCTTTTTTTTCTCTCTTTCTTTTAAAATTTAACTTCGCACTTATAGAAAAGTTAACAGAGTAGAACAAGAATTCCTTTTATCAAAACCTATCAAATTGTTTACATGCTCTCCTACTTCCCTGCTTGATCATTCTCTCATCTTCTATCTCTCTGTCTCTCTCTCTCTCTCTACACACACACACACACACACACCCACGCTTTTGGGAAACTTTGAGAGTAAGTTTGAGACATCATGTCCTTTGACATGAAATACTTTAGTGTTGCATTTCCCTCAAATAAGAAAAGGACATTTTTTATGTAATCCGTATAATTATCAAAATAAAAAAAATTAACAATGTTACTATACTTACCTAATCTATGGATCTTACTAAAATTTTGCTAGTTTTCTGACTAATGTCCTTTAGAGTTTTCTGATCTAGGATCCAGTCCAGAAAAGCACATTGAATGTATTCATGTCTCTCTCTCTCTTTTTTTTTTTTTTTTGTATTCATGTCTCTTTTGTCTCCTTGAATGCGGACCACTTTCTCTGTCATTCTTCATCTTTCACAACCTTAAAATTTTTGAAGAATATTTTAGAGAATGCCCCTTAGGTTGAGTTTGTATGGTCATATTTTGATTTTTGGTGGGAATATCAGAGATATGATGCTGTGCGTGCCTGCCTTCCTTCCTTCTTTCCTTCCTTCCTTCCTTCTTCCCTCCCTGCTTCCCTTCCTCCCTCCCTCCCTCCTTCCTTTTGAGCATGTTAGGAGGCACATGATGTTGGATTGTTCCACTTTTGACTAGTCTTTTGAATTTCTACCTTTTATTCTGTGATGTGAGGCAAAATGCTAACTTCTGAGACTCTTGGACTCCCAAATTGGAGGTGGCCCTGTACTAGTTATTCTCCATTTGTCTCAATCTGACATCCATTCTTTCCCCTTTATTGCTCTGCTCCATACCCTGGAGGCTGATTCCTGGGGACTGCATCACCTGGTCTCCTCTGCTTCTGGTTTCTGAACAGATTCAACCAATGGGGGAATGCCAATAGGAGATCAAAGTACGGGGTTAAGGAATTTATTACCCTGGAAGCTTCACTGCTTTGCTTTAGCTGCATATCTTTGGCAGTGGCTTCTACTTTTCCACAACTTTTTTTTTAAAGATTTATTTATTTATTTATTTATTTATTTATTTATTTATTTATTCATGAAAGACACACAGAGAGAGGCAGAGACATAGAGGGAGAAGCAGGCTCCTTGCAGGGAGCCTCATGTGGGACTCCATCCAGGATCCCAGGATCATGACCTGAGCCAAAGGGAGGCACCCAACTGTTGAGCCACCCTGGTGTCCCCCTCTCCATGACTATAGCTTCTGCTTGCCTTCAGCTCAGTTTGCCCTCTTTGCCAATATAATGGCTTCCTGCTGGTACTAGTCTCTAGGTGCCTCAACATATCTTGTTGGTTCTCTTAACTCTCTGTACCTCTAAAAGTAGTGCTTTATTGAAGATTCATTTTTTAAGATCTCAGTTGAATTCTGTTTTCTGCTAGTTGATGAAAATATTTCAAATAAAACAGTCCACCATTTCCCCAGCCATTTAATGAGAAAAATAAAATGTTTAGATGAGAAGTAGTTAAATGTTTTATAATATATCCCAAGTTGATAACAGTTAGAGTAAAATTTGGCCTAAAGAATTATGTCCTATAATTATTCATTTGACTGTGTAAACTGTAAATACTTAGACTTACACAGCATCTTTCCTCCAAAGAGTTAAAGACTGGCAATCAAAGATATGTAAGATAATTCTAAGTACAGAGCAAGGGCCAGTCTTAGAATTAAACACGAATAAACCAATATAGATATAGCATGTCACAATTCAAAGTGCTTAAAATGTGCATTATCCCATTCCTTCTTCACAAGGATTCTGTAAGATGGGTGCTGTTAACATCGTCACCATTTTATAGTTATCCAGCTGAGTTACTACTCCTCACCAAATGGGCAGAATCTGTCTCCCAGGCCCTTTGTTAGAGCCTTTTGTCTCCTCTAGGCTCCTTCACTTTCCTCCAAGGTACTTTCACTTTGTCATAGTCTCTTACTTTAGGTTGTTTTTCCCTGCTGATTTGTTAGTTGATATTTAAGGTAATAGCTGATAATAATTTAAGATGTCACCTATCCTAGGGGGGGCTCTAAGTTTTAATGGAAAACTCAGAAAGAGTTCTCTACTCAAAGGAAGCTTTAATGGTGTAATCACATTTGGTAATTTGGTATCATATTCTGGGGTAAGGCAATCTTATATGCCACCTATTTATAAGGAAAGTCTGGGCATGGCCATCAGAAGTACAGAGTATGTGGTGTAGACTTTCCATGAGGTAGAGAGGATGGAGAGGAAATGCTTTCCTTTTTTCCTGCAGATCTACTTGCTTTTTTATGAGGATGTAAGGGATTTGGAGAGGTGGTCCCTTACAGCTGATTGTGTAATCGGCTTGGTCTTCGCATCCTGTACTCTTTTATCTTCTTTTTTTTTTCATTAAATATTTTATTTATTTATTCATGAGAGACACACAGAAAGAGAGAGGCAGGCAGAGGCAGAGGGAGAAGCAGGCTCCATGCAGGGAGCCCAGTCCTGGGACTCCAAGATCGCCCTGGGCTGAAGGCAGGTGCTAAACCGCTGAGCCACTCAGATGTTCCACTCCTTTATCTTCTTAACAGAACAACAGGAAAGGTGACAAATGGATGGCTCCCATTATCAGATCATTAAAATGGAGAACTGCTACTTTACCTACTGTTAGGAAAGAGTGATGTATAAAAACCTGGAAAGTCACCTCCAAAATCCTGCTGGCCTCTGGCTCTCCCACAAAACTTCATAAGGAAGAAAAATTTGGGTTTTGTAAAGCATGCCTTTTATAATCTGTAGCTATCCTCTTGAGTACAACAGGTAATTTCTCCAAGGTTAGGAGCATAATGTTGAGTCATTGGGTTTAGCATAAAATTCGTGGAATGGACAGAGAAAAAGTTTGAGATGTTAGGTTTTCTTTTCTTCCTTATTTGTTAGGAATAAGCACCCAAAGGTCTTAGGAATAATGATGGTAATTTTCCTCTCCTACCTTTGCAGACGCAAGCAAATGAAGGCAGTACAGAGCTGATCTCTGTCCTTAGCTTCCAAGAACCTAAATCTAGGAGTTGCTCCTGGATATTGCATGAGGCAAAAAATCCAGTTTTATGAAGGAAAGCGATTCATAACAAAAGGGAGATCTAGATTGTGCCTGGGGAGAGTGGGGAGACTGGTTATCAATGAGCATGCTTACTGGACAACTCCTTCCACTGCTAGCCTGGAACCAATTAAAATATTTGGAATTGATACCTTTCCAGAAGATCTAAGCAATATTGTCCCAGCACTTATATGGAGACAAAGTTTTGAGAAGTATCTCTTCACACATTGGAAAATGAGGTACCTTTCTTCCACCCAACAGTAGTAAAGGTATAAGCAACTTCCCGTAGGGGTTTGCAGATAGGATCAATGGTTTGTTTCTTTTCCCCTTACTTGACAAGAAGATAAGTTTCTAAAACAATTTTATTCCTTACTGCTGAAATCCTAGTATATGTTGCTTTCATCCTCATTCTTCAGCATCATGAGTGAACACTCATTCTTTTGACATTGGTCAATCCAGTCTCACTTCCAATCCTGGGCAGTCTACATTCCCAATCAATATGTCTACATCTTATATTCAGCAGTGACCCAAAAATTGCTGTGTTCCAAATTCAGCCTGTGCAAAGTTTTAGTCCTTCCTTTCCATGTTAAAGTTAAAAATTTAAAAACAGTAAATGGTAAGGAAAGATTAATTTAATATAAACCTAACACAGGAGCGATACTGCTCATAGCTTTGCCATCTGGGATTTTGGTAAATTAGATTTAGATTATCTTTTACAAACTGTAGTTCACCTTCAAAGAGGCCAAATGCTATTTCCTGTCAGTTTTCTTAATTACCTGTCAAGCATAATTCCTCCTCTCTCAGCATAGAACTGATTACAGTGAAGAAGGCATAAGCCACAGCTGATCCTGCCATCATTTACTAGCAAAACAAAGTGGCTAAAATCAATGTGTTGCTGCTGTCAGCCGAATTTTAGAATAAAATATTTAAGGGGCGACTGCTTTCTCCTTCATAAAACTGTATAGCTTATAGTTCCTTATTGTCTAGAGTTTCCAGATTCAACTCCTCCCCACCTTAAAAAATCCCTTACAAATGAAAAAACTCCACCTATCTGTATGTAAGCACTGGTGAGTCATGGAGCCCAGAGAAGCCCATTAGTCCATTATTAGGGCGAGAAGCTGTAGATATTAAACAGGATCACAAAAGAACCCCAGTCCTCACTTCTCACTTTCAGCCAGCCTACATATCCTAGCTGTAAATCTCCAAGACACATTCAGGGTTCTTAGAATGGTGCTCATTTTAGTCTTATGATTCAGAGTTTATGCATATTCATTGAAATGCTATAGGAATAGATGGTATGCAAAAGCAGAAACCAAGAGCCGAAAGAGCAAACATCTCCAGTGAAGGTAGGGGAAAGAGGAGACAAGAAGAAATAATAGCATCTTGAGATTTTCCTCTTGTTGCTTTGTAGGTAGAGTGACATCCACTTCTGGTTCCATTTATCTTTCACTTTGAGGAGTGTCTGTGGTTTGCTCTGGGGCAGTGAGAGTACTGGTTTGGGATATCTCCCTATATTGAATTATGCCAACTCCTCCTTGACAAGTTATGAATCATTCTGCATGTGTGCTTCCATTCACCTACCCTTGAGTGAGAAGAGTGAAGAAGAATAATATGCAGGCATTACAAATTGGACACACACACACATGAATGTTGATGCTGAAACCTTCGCTGGAATCAGACAAGTCTATTCCCTGACCTTCCCACTCATCTTGCTCATGCCTTTGAGCCCTTACTGTACACAAATGCCATTGACCCTTTCAAGTTCACCTTAGATCTCTATTGCCCATAATGCCTTCCGGCCAACACTCCCGGACTCTTTTGAATCATTATTACGCAGATTCTGTACATGTTTCTTACTTCTTTTTGCTTTGCATCTAGAATGGAAGCAATTCTGGGACCATATCATTGGTAAAAGTCTTTCATAGTTATACAGCAGCAAGCGCAGAGCACATTGTGGGTTTCTCAAAAAATCCTGATAGAAAGTCTGAATTGTAGAGAATAATTAGGGATAGGAATATACTGACAGAAAGAAGAGGAGGGACAAGAAGGGGTGGGAAACTCGACCTAAAGCCACCCAGCTGACCATTTGCTTATGAAATGCATTCACCTGTTCTTAGAGTGGAATGTATATTTGTTTTCCATATCCAACAGCTGAAAGATAAAAATGTCCCTGTTTAAATCTCTTTTTCAGGCATCAATCTAGTCTTTAAATTTTGGATTGCTTTCCTCTTGGGTTTAGTTGTCCAGGGAGAAGGCTGGGGAACATTTGTGCTCCTATGGAGAGGGAACCTCAATAGGAGAAGCATTGAGAAGGAAGCATCAATTGTCAGCATAAAGAGGGTGGTTCTCCACAACTACCCATCTGAAGGTGGGTCAGAGCTCTTCCACCTCCATCTCAACTCCTCCCAGGAATTTTAGAGGTTGGGAAGTTTTCCTTCACAATGTTTTGTTTCTGAAAGGATGCAAAAAAGAAACATTGGGGAGGGGGTCAATGTCCAGAAACATCCTGCCACCCTAGAGAAACAATGGTCTGAGCATTGTCCTTTGTCTTAGAAGGTGTAGCTATGACTGTGGTCCTGAATTAATCTTGCTCTATGATGAAAAAAAAAATCAAGGTATGAAATCTGTTGGGATAATGGCCATGACCAATGTTAGAAGCTAAAGGAGAATTTTAGCTCTGATGAAAAAGAATCTTATGCTGATAAAAATAAGCAGTTACCAAATATAAGATATATTTATATATATGTACATACATATAATATATACATATTTATATATGTATGTATAATTGATACGTATGTATATGATATATCACATACACAGGCCTACAGGCAGTTGACAAATAGGAGATGAGAAAATGAATTGATAAATAATTTTGAGGCTCTGGTATGTGACCTGCACTATGCTGTGTGCTCTGAAGGATAAGTATAAGAAGTCAGGTGTCCTAGATTGCCCTATCCTTAAAATTAGTTTTTAATAAAGAGAATAGGGAAAATATAACTTTATAAGGGTGTCTAATGGTCTTTGCTAGGGAAGTACCTCAAAGAAACATCAGTAAGGATGGAGGGAGGATGTAAACCACTGAGTCAGAGGTGCACAAAGTCCTATGTTTGAGTGGAGCTGGCCCTTGCTATATGAGTAGTTAGTGGGTGATGTGAGGAGATTCTGCTTGACCTCACATCATCCTCCCTAGTGGGTATTTTTTTAAAGATAGTATTTATTTATTCATGAAAGACACAGAGTCAGAGAGAGATCGAGAGAGAGAGAGGCAAAGGCAGAGACATAGGCAGAGGGAGAAGCAGGCTCCGTACAGGGAGCCCGATGTGGGACTTGATCCCAGGTCTCCAGGATCACACCCTGAGCCAAAGGCAGACGCTTAACTGCTGAGCCTCCCAGGCGTCCCTCCCCTAGTGGGTTTTATGACAGTTCCCCTGTTTTGCCATTTGAAATTCCTGCTTTAGAGTTATGATTTCAGTTTACAAAACAACAAAAAAAACTCCTACTGCAGTCCCCTGCTCTATGATTTTTAGCCTTTTATTTTTTTTATTTTTTATTATTTTTTATTTTTAGCCTTTTTAAGCCTATTTTCTTCTGGTGTACACAAAGTATGCCCTCCTTTAAAGTTATTTCATATTTTCAAATAAACAAGTAGTGTGACTAAAAACAAAACAAATATTTATTTATTTTAAAGATTTTATTTACGAGAGAGAGAGAGAGAGAGAGAGAGAGAAATAACACACCATCTTTTCCTAGTGGAAGAGAAAAGTTTTGACCTTTTTCTTTATTGTTTCAGTTTATGGGAACATGTGAGTGAGTGTGCTTGTATATGTGTCTTGTAAGCTCATTTCTAATCAGCCCCTGGGAAATGCTGGATCTGTGAAACACTCTGTCCTTCTGAAAACAAAACTCTTCCTGGGTAAATGCCCTTGAAACATGTATTTATTTGTTTTATTTGATTGTTGGTTGTGTTGAAGGATGGTGACAGTTGGAAAATATATATATATATATATATATATATATATATATATAAAAGAAATCTAAGAAGGGAACTAGCTCAGTCTTTGTCAGTGCATTCTTTCTAAAGAGACAGATGATATTTGAAATTGTGGTTGTGGAGACCTGATTTATTTATTTAAACTACTACGTGTCTATTTTAAAAAAGAGACTCACGAAGAAAATCTAATGGATGAGTAAAGCAGAATTTATGGCCCCAAATATATTAGGATGTGCCAGATAAGATTAATATTTTGTTTCTGGAAAAGTGTTTTATATTGTGCAGTGTTGCAGAGTTTGTGTTTGTTTATTTGAGAGTTTATGACTTGGGACATCTGTCACAAGAGTTATTACTTTCTTTTAGCATGAAAGATAAAAAGAAAAACTTGGAGATATGATCTTGGAAAAAATAAGGTAAAGAGGGGCAGGCTTGCTGTAGAAGACATTGCTTTATAAATAATTGATATACAAAATTTCTTGAAACTAGAAAAATATTGTATATGGACTTTTATGTTTTATGAAACATCAGGAAGAACATTATTTGCTTACAGTGAGCATAAAACTATAATGTTTTTCTGGCTTTGATGGTTAAAATTTTTGCTTATTTTCCTTATTTCTCACATCTCAGATTATTTAATTTTAACATTTATTTTCTTTTTTCTTTTACTTGCCTATCTTCCAAAAGGCAGCATTTGTTTATCTTTTGTTTATGAAGACAATATCTGGTGGAGTCCTGGACTGAAATTCAAGGTCTCACTGAACATCTACTAATTAATTGTACTAGCTGTAATGTTGGGTATAAGGTCAACTGGGATACTGGTTAACTGAATGAGTTTGGATAAGCTTCTGTTCTCCTCACTTCCTTTATTTATTCTATAGAAATAAGATTTTAGCTAATGAAATTATTCATTAAAAAGCATTTGAATAACCTCAAGAAGAAATAATGTTTATGTAGCATATTTCTGAAGAGATAATTCCTTGATTTTGTACTTGCTTTAGGGAAAGGAGGACAAAAGAAAGACTTGGCAATTGCACTGTGTTCTGTAATATAAGGGCAGCTGTCAGGCTAATCTCTGGTGACCTTAGAAGATAAAAATGGGGTGCCAGCAATAATGGTTCTTTCTGACAGGGGTCTTTGCCTCCCTAATCCCGCTCTCTGCTGGGCCTTTGGAGGTGTACCTGATTCCCAGAGCCTCAGGCCCAGGTCCTGGGAGTTTTGGAGTAAAGGAAGCTGCCATGATATAATAATTTTCAGTTTTCAATGCTGAATTGTATTCTAGGGTAATCATTATTATGGAAAGTCAAAGCAATTCATGATCATAAAACAAGGTAAATTAATAGATGATGTTTGCTTATATGTTTCTGTGTGACATGTGGAAACCAGGTGTTTATGCTCATGCAACAAATACAACTTTTTGATACTATACAAGTCACACATTAATAGAATAAACTGAAAGGCAGGTAATTACCGAATGTAGTATTTTGGAGGTGTGATGACCACTGAAGATCATTTGGCACAGTTTGGTTTTGCCTTTGGTTTTGTCATTTTTTTTAATAAATTAATTTTTATTGGTGTTCAATTTACCAACATACAGAATAACACCCAGTGCTCATCCGGTCAAGTGTCCCCCTCAGTGCCCGTCACTCATTGACCCCCACCCCCCACCCTCCTCCCCTTCCACCACCCCTAGTTCATTTCCCAGAGTTAGGAGTCTTTATGTCCTGTCTCCCTTTCTGATATTTCCCACACATTTCTTCTCCCTTCCCTTATATTCCCTTTCACTATTATTTATATTCCCCAAATGAATGAGAACATACACTGTTTGTCCTTCTCCAATTGACTTACTTCACTCAGCATAATACCCTCCAGTTCCATCCACCTCGAAGCAAATGGTGGGTATTTGTCATTTCTAATGGCTGAGTAATATTCCATTGTATACATAAACCACATCTTCTTTATCCATTCATCTTTCGATGGACACCGAGGCTCCTTCCACAGTCTGGCTATTGTGGACATTGCTGCTAGAAACATCGGGGTGCAGGTGTCCCAGCGTTTCATTGCATCTGAATCTTTGGGGTAAATCCCTAACACTGCAATTGCTGGGTCGTAGGGCAGGTCTATTTTTAACTCTTTGAGGAACCTCCACACAGTTTTCCAGAGTGGCTGCACCAGTTCACATTCCCACCCACAGTGCAGGAGGGTTCCCTTTTCTCCACATCCTCTCCAACATGTGTTGTTTCCTGCCTTGTTATTTTTCCCCATTCTCACTGGTGTGAGGTGGTATCTCATTGTGGTTTCGATTTGTATTTCCCTGATGGCAAGTGATGCAGAGCATTTTCTCATGTGCTTGTTGCCCATGTGTATGTCTTCCTCTGTGAGATTTCTCTTCATGTCTTTTGCCCATTTCATGACTGGATTGTTTGTTTCTTTGGTGTTGAGTTTAAGAAGTTCTTTAGAGATCTTGGAAACTAGCCCTTTATCTGATACCTCATCTGCAAATATCTTCTCCCATTCTGTAGGTTGTCTTTGAGTTTTGTTGACTGTATCCTTTGCTGTGCAAAAGCTTCTTATCTTGATGAAGTCCCAATAGTTCATTTTTGCTTTTGTTTCTTTTGTTTTCGTGGATGTATCTTGCAAGAAGTTACTGTGGCCAAGTTCAAAAAGGGTGTTGCCTGTGTTCTCCTCTAGGATTTTGATGGAATCTTGTCTCACATTTAGATCTTTCATCCATGTTGAGTTTATCTTTGTGTATGGTGCAAGAGAGTGGTCTAGTTTCATTCTTCTGCATGTGGATGTCCAATTTTCCCAGCACCATTTATTGAAGAGACTGTCTTTCTTCCAATGGATAGTCTTTCCTCCTTTATCGAATATTAGTTGACCATAAAGTTGAGGGTCCACTTCTGGGTTCTCTATTCTGTTCCATTGATCTATGTGTCTGTTTTTGTGCCAGTACCACACTGTCTTGATGACTACAGCTTTGTAGTACAACCTGAAATCTGGCATTGTAATGCCCCCAGCTCTGGTTTTCTTTTTAAAAATTCCCCTGGCTATTCGGGGTCTTTTCTGATTCCACACAAATCTTAAAATAATTTGTTCTAACTCTCTGAAGAAAGTCCATGGTATTTTGATAGGGATTGCATTAAACTTGTAAATTGCCCTGGGTAACATTAACATTTACACAATATTAATTCTGCCAATCCATGAGCATGGAATATTTTTCCATCTCTTTGTGTCTTCCTCAATTTCTTTCAGAAGTGTTCTATAGTTTTTAGGGTATAGATCCTTTACCTCTTTGGTTAGGTTGGTTTTGTCATTTTTATTTCTTGCCTGGATAATTAAATTAGCCTTGCACTCAGACCTCTTTCTCAACAGCCACTCTCATCTGTTCTCCACACTGCTGCCAGAATGAACTTCTAAAAACACAAGCTCAATCACATCACATTCCATTTAAAATTCTGCACTGGCTGCTCATCGCTGTTAAACTGAAGTCCAAAATTCTTTAACAAGGTGTTCAATGAGATCTGGTTTTTAAAAATGTGTTTGAATTTGGAAAATGTTATTGGAAGGGTTACCAGCAGTTTAAGAGAGTGTGTTGTGCATGTGTGTGTGTGTGTGTGTTTATTTTGCCTTCTGGGGATAGAGATTGGAATTTATTTTTGGGAGATCCCCTATTGTTCAAAGAGGCCATTCCAATAGTCACTTTTAGTTATGCAGAATAATAGAAGTAATAAGGACTTAATATTATTCTTCTGAAAGGCTGAAATTGATGAAATAGATATTCCAAGTGAAAGTGTTGCATAACAAGATATTATATACTCTATGTGATTATATAATACTTATCATGAAAATTTATTGAGCCAGCTCCTATGTGCCAGATACTCTTCTAAGCTTTTTCTGTATGTTAATTGACTTAACACTCATGATAACTCCTTTACAATCCCTTACTATTGACAAACTAGAGACACAGACAGGTTTAATAACATGCCAAAGCTCACATTCTAAAGCATTATGCTCTATAGCTTCCATTATGTTAACAGGACTAAGCTCCTGTAGAGTTCAAGACATTCTTCCCACCTACGAATCTGGATATCTGGTGAATTATTTTTCTAAACATTTGTATATAAACAGAGGGTTGCAGAAGGGGAGGGTGGGGGGATAGAGTAACTGGGTGACAGAGTGTTGAGGACAGCACATGATGAGATGAGCACTGGGTGTTTTACTAATGAATTTAATATAAATTTTTTAAAAAATTTAAAAATAAACATTTGTATATAGGAAGTAAGATCTGCAGCTAGGTCATGGCTGCAGAAGTATGTTGCTTTAATCTCTTCAAGTCACTTTGGAGGAAAGACTGGAAAAGTACAGTGCAGGGAGATCCAAGTTGTCAGTGTCCCATGTTGGTCTTACTTAAGAATGAATCCTTTGCCGGGGCACCTGGGTGGCTCAGTGGTTGAGCCTTTGCCTTTGGCTCAGATCAGGATCCCAGGATTGAGTCCCATGTCAGGGTCCCTGAGGGGAGCCTGTTTCTCCCTCTGCCTATGTCTTTGCCTCTCATGAATAAATAAACAAAATCTTAAAAAAAATTGAATCACTCAGGTATTCAGAAATATCCTATGGACACTTGTTTTTTATCTTATTTGATCCATCTTATTTTATACTTTTGAGGGTAAAATGTGGTATTTTATTTGGAAAGGTTGATTGTTCCTACTGTCAATCATTCTGGGGAAGATAAACTAAAAATTGAGCAGTTGAGAACATTTTTATTTTTGAAGTTCTTACAGAATTGGACCTAGACTGATATGTAGGAATTTGGCCCAACTGCCTGTGGTACCCACGTACCCCCGATATGTGGGAATTTGGGTGGGTATCCCTTAGATAGAGATTGAACTAGCCTGAAAACTATGTAGGGATTTAGAGGTTGGGTTGGGCCTCTAGGCTCTAAGATCAGTTCCTTCTATTAGCAGTTGTAAAGAAATATGTTTGTTATAGTTTTTTTTCTCTTAACATTCAAACTTTTATTACAGTTTTGTTAAGGGTCATATTTAGGTATGATGACTTTTTCAAGGCCAGAGAAGAGGTGGCAAAGGCCTCATCTGTCCATCCTACTCTTTTCCCGTTCTCCATATGAAACAATTGAATTTCTATCCAATACCACAAATTCTTTGAGGCCTCCATGCTTGTTCTCATGCTGGACTTGAAGGCTGTAATGGTAAATTTTGTGGGTCAACTTGGCTAGGTCACAGTATCCCACTATTTGGTCAAATCCCAGTCTAGATGTTGTTATGATGGTATTTTTTTTTAAGAAAGATTTTATTTATTTGATATATATATAGAAAGATAAAGGGGAAGAGAGTGAGCCATAAGCAGAGGGAGCATCAGGTAGAGGGTGAGGGAGAGGCAGGCTCCCTGCTGGGCAGGGAGCCCGATGTGAGGCTCTATCCCAGGAACCTGGGATCATGACCACAGCCAAAGGCAGAAGCATAACCAACTGAGCCACCCAGGCACCCTGCTATGATGGTATTTTTAAAATGATATTAACATTTAAGTGAGTAGTGAGTATACTTTGAGTAAAGCAGATTACCTTGATACCTTGAGTAAAGTAGGTGGGCCTCATTTAATCAGTTGAAGCCCTTAAGAGAAAAGACTAAGGTTTCATGAGGATATGGGAATTCTGCCTTCAGACTGCTTTCAGACTGAAGCTGCAATGCCAACTCTTTTCTGGGTCTCCAAACTGCCAGCCCTCTCTGCAAATTTCTGACCTGCCAACTCCCACAATAACA
Source organism: Nyctereutes procyonoides (assembly GCF_905146905.1). Classification (NCBI taxonomy): domain Eukaryota; kingdom Metazoa; phylum Chordata; class Mammalia; order Carnivora; family Canidae; genus Nyctereutes; species Nyctereutes procyonoides. The sequence goes on from NW_026575119.1 coordinate 5,393,138, forward strand.
TGAGGCAATTTCTTAAAATAAATCTATCTACATGCATTCGGTTGGTTCAGTTTCTTTGGAGAACCCTGACTAAAACAGAGGCCCTTCTGTCCAGTTCCCAATTCAGTTCTCCTTCCATTATACCTTACTTTCAAGAGTTGGGGCTTACAAATTACTAAAAGTGTAAAGAATGATGCTGTGTTCATTAGAATGGAACTAACAATTCAAAGAAATTCTACTTTCAAATAGTCTTTCCACATAAAGAGTACTTGAAGATATGCATCTTATCAAGTGATTTCAGAAGAATATTTAGGTTATCTTGCTGATAACTCATTCCCAGGCATTGTGGGGATGTGATTGTTTTGTTCTTTGGACATTTTAAAATCAACCTTCATTGATCACTTATTATGTACTAGGCATTGTTTAGGTGATGGGGATACAACAATGAACAAGACACAAAAATCCCTGTCCTTACAAATATTGAACTTTATTGGAGGAACATACAATGAACAAGACAAATAAATGAAAGTGTGATATGCCAAGAACCAAGGAATCTTATACAATTATGTAGCTGGAGTACAGCACAAGTGTACCACATCTAAGGGAGGGCCATAACATTGTTGATGTTAGCATGATAGCTTTATATATTTATTTCTACAGTGTTCTGTCAAATGGAAATATGTGTCTTGGAGATGGACATTTTTTTCTAATCTACACAAAAGTACTGCATAGACTAATGGTAGCCCTATTAGTAAGAGTGAACATCATAGGAGGCTATTACAGACATTCAGGTAAGATTTGATGGTGGCATGAATTAGGAAGGTGGCAGTAGATATGGTGAAAATTCTGTAGTCAAATTCTTTTTTTTTTTTTTTTGTAGTCAAATTCTGTAAATATTTTTTTACAGATTGAATGTAGGGTGTGAAGGAAGGAGTAAAGAATGCCACCAGGATTTTTGGCTTAAGCCACTAGAAGAATTGAGTTGTCCTCAAATGAGGTGGGAAAGACTTCAAGAGGAGCTGGTTTGGATGCAAAGACCAGCAGCTGTGCTTTTGACATGTGAAGGTTGGGGTGTCTGTTACACATCATGTCAAATGTCACATGGACAGTTGAATAGATGGGTACAAAATGGGACTGGAATACAAGAAAGAGGCTCGGACTAAAGATATACATTAGAAATTATGTTTTTGTGAGAGTTGCTGTGAATCATTATTTGCTTTTTAATGGTTTATGATGTTAGTAAGTATATTATTTTTACCCAACATTTGTATGTGTTCCTTCCTATTTCACACTTCTCTACCTTTTAATATGAACGGAATAAATACATTTGTTTTACTTTGCAATTATGCCCCTGAAAAGTTTGCAAAACATTTTGAACGAATTCTTTTTCTTTTAAAGATTTTATTTATTTATTAGACACACACACACACACACACACATACACACACACAGAGAGGCAGAGACACAGGCAGAGGGAGAAGCAGGCTCCATGCAGGGAGCCCGACATGGGACTCGATTCTGGGTCTCCAGGATCACACCCTGGGCTGAAAGTGACACTAAGCCACTGAGCCATCTAGGCTGCCCAAAAATTTAGTTTTAAAGAGTAGAGTAGCTAGCTGCTGAATTTTCTCATAGGGAATTTGAATTTGACCATATGTGATAACTCATTTGGAATTATTTTATGTGGCAAGAATGCAAGTCACTGTGGTCAGTATATGCTATTATTACCAATTATCTTAATTTTAGGAGCTTATAAAATTGGCAAAACAAGACAATATAAAGTAAAAAAGCAGGAATATTTTACAACACAAAGGAGATTGGTCATCTGTGTCAGTAAAACAATTTGTGAGATGTGGAGGGCAATTTATAGAAAACAAACTATAAATATGAATGCTGCCAAAACTCCCTACTTTTCCCAAGTAGGTATCTATTTGTAGATTTTCTGCAGTTCCATGACCTGTGACTTGTGTCTATGGGCAGAAGAGAATCGTAGTCATGGCACACACAGTTTGAGTATCTGTGTGTATCAAAGTGCTTCCTAGAAGCCATTCTTATTGATTTCAAGACTATTTATAGTCTTGTAATGTTTTCACCTCTAGCTCACTACCTTGTGCAATCAAGGGCAGTTAGGGGAGAAGATCACTGCAGGCAACCTGATGTTTTCCAAAATAACTAACTCCACGGAAGTCATACTTTCAGCTTAATAAGTAAGAAATCCAAACTAAATTTTTTGTAACAAAAGATGTCCTGTAGGTTTCCATTTTTATAAATCCTGTCATACATTGACATTGTTAGTCTTTGATTTTAAGTGGCAGTTAATCTAACTTAGGTTACAATATGGTGTTTAAGTAGCCCTTTTTTAAGTCTGCAATTTAAAAAAATTCAATGATTAAGGTGTAAAAGTCAGTGGTTTTTAGTATATTCAGAGGTTTGTGCAACTATCACTACAATTTAATTTTTATCCCATCCTAAAAGAAAATTAATACCCACTAGCTGTCATTCCCCATCTGCCTTCTTCCAATCAGCCCAAGGCCACCACTAGTCTCCTTCCTGTTTCTATGAATTTGTCTACTATGAACATTTTATAGAAATGAAACCATTCAATATGTGGTCTGTTGTCACTAGATTTTTTCACTTTTTCACTTAGCATTTCTCAGTACTTTATTTCATTGCATTGCCTAATAATGGTCCACTGCATGAATACGCTGCATTTTATTCAACTCTTCATCAGTTGAGGGACAATTGGGTTGCTTTCAGTTTTTGGCTACTATGAGTAATGTTACTATAAACATTTGTGTACAAATTTTATGTGGATGTATATTTTCATTTCTCTTGAGTATATACCTAGGAGTAGAATTCCTTGGTCATATGGTCACTCTAACTTTTTGAGGTACTGCCAAATTGTTTTCCAAAGTATAATATGACTTTTAAAAATGCTACCTGTACTTCCATTCTCTGTTAGAGTGCATTTTTTCATTAATGTATACATTTTCTAGATTTCATATTGTTGTCACATGTATACACACATTTTGCAAAGTTGTCACCTCAATCATGTTTTGAAAATATCAGAATGGCAAATTGCCATGTTGGTCCAGTCAAATGAATTTTTAGAGAACTGTTTGATTTTTCTGCACACAATTAATGCAGTTAAAAAAATCTAAATTTGAATTTAATTTTATTGACTTGCTTTTTGAATAGGTACTAGAGCCACGTGGTTCAAAAGTCTGGAGGTACAGTGATACGCGTGGTGTATTGTCTCTCTCCTACCTCTGTGCTACTAGTTTCCCTCCCTGGAGATGACAGTGTTATTTATTTCTTATGTAGCCTTCCAAGGAAGGCATTTTGAAGCAATTTTAATTTGAAAAGAATAAACTTAAAAACAAGTACTTGGGGATATAAGAATTTTGTTCTAAACCTGGTTTGGTTAATGAAACAACAGCATATGCCTCAGTGATGACTTTATTTCAAGGCTGAATAGCAATAAAGAATTTACAAGTTTAATAATTGTCTTAAATAGCTTGAGGACATAATCAAAGCAGTCTACTTCTCCTTAACTTTTCATTTTGCCCCAGGAGCCAATCCTTGGCCCATGACTTTCTGGTTATTATTTCACTTTGTCTATATTCCCAAGACATATAATCTGCTGATTTTATCCTTTCTAACTTCATTTCTGCTTCAAATGCTTTACTTTATAGAAATCATTTTCAAAAGTCTCCAAAGCAGGCTCCTCCCAAACCACAACTCAGACTTTGGTTTTTTTCTTGCTCGCACATTCTAGGCACAGACTTCCTTTTAGTCCTTGAATAAGCAAGCCCTTTCCACCTCAGTACCTTGTACTTACAGGCTCTTCCCATTGCAGAGAAGGTTTTCTTCTGCTCCTGTGTAGCTGACTCCTTCCTATTATTCAGATCTCAGCTTAAACATGGCTTTCTCTGACCATCTTAGCCAAAGTTGACCTCTTATCCTTTACTATCCATTGCATTTGACTATTGATTTCATTCCTGTTAATTACCATGGTACTTGTTTATTTACTAGTTAATTGTCAGGAATGATCTATTCTAGAAGAGTCTGTGGTCTAAAACAGGATGGGCAAACTATAGTCCAAATCTTGCTTTTATATGGCGCTGTAGCTAAGGATTGTTGTACATTTTTGAAGCATTGTCTAATTTTTTTTTTAATGCAACAGAGATTTTGCATGGCCTGTAAAACCTTAAATATTTACTATCTGGCCCTTTACAGAAAATTTTGCTGACTCTGGGTCTAAAATAATGGTTTCTAAAATGAACTGTGTATATGCCAAAGAGCGTATGAGATAATCTAGTGGGATCTTTTTTTTTTTTAATGATTTATTTATTTGAGAAGGAGAGAGAGAGAGGGAGTGTGTATGAGCTCGGGCGGGGAGGGAGAGTGGGAGAGGGAGAAAGAGAATCTCATGCAGACTCCTCACTGAGCACAGAGCCTAACATGGGGCTCAATCTCAGGACCCTGATATCATGACCCGAGCCAAAACCAAAGTTGGACGCTTAACCTACTGAGCCACTCAGGCACCCTAATCTAGTGGGACCTTAATTGTTTATTCTCTTGTTCTTTGGAAGTTATTTATTGTGTATATTTTGTAAAGTGCATAATTTTTAGTATAGTATATGTATATAGTTTACAAATTAATATATATCTTTATATATTGTGGTTGTTGCTCAGAAATTTTTTCATAATGAGCTTGTGATAAAAGTGATAGAGGCAGCTAATACTAAAATATATTATTTATGGGGACATAATCACATTCTCTCCTTCCATATTCCCATCATGTAATACATGATATATTTTTTGAAAGGATGATGGCAGCAGACTTACCATTTACTGGGTACATATTAAATTCTAGGCATTGGATGCCTGGGGGGCTCAGTGGTCGAGTGTCTGCCTTTGGATCAGGTCATGATTCTGGGATCCTGGGATTGAGTCCCACATCAGGTTCCCTGCAGGGAGCCTGCTTCTCCCTCTGCCTATGTCTCTGCCTCTTTCTCTGGGTCTCTCATGAATAAAAAATAAAATCTTTTAAAAAAATTATAGGCATTAACTAATTTCTTGGTATACAATATCTTCTTTAATAATCACAACTACCCTATGACCTAGGTCCTGTTACCCATATTTTCAAAAGAGGAAATAAAAATCCAGAGAAGTTTAACAACTTCCTGGAGGTCTTAGTGGTAACAAAAGGTGGAAGTCAAGTTTAGCTGCCTATCTGAATCTAAAGCCAGTAGTCTCCCCTAATTTCATTGTTTTTGGACTCTTTGCATCAGAATGTAGTCACATTTTTGAACCCTTTATGCCTTGAATATTGGCTTAGAAGGATTAATCCAGTTTCTTACAGCAGGCAGCCAGATATGAAGAAAGGGCATGTATATTTCTAATAGGAGAGATCACCCTTAATGGTTTCTTGCGAGCTCTTTAAGTTAGAATTGGGATACATGAATTTAAGTATGATCCTGCAATTTACTAGATAAATCATTTATATTGTTTTAAAAAGATTTTATTCGTTTATTCATGAGAGCCACAGAGAGAGGCAGAGACACAGGCAGAGGGAGAAACAGGCTCCATGCAAGGAGGGACTCGATTCTGGGTCTCCGAGATCATGACCTGATCTGAACGCAGATGCTCAACTGCTGAGCCAACCAGTGTCCCTAAATCATTTATCTTTTATCAGCTAATTTCTCATCTACAAATTAGGGCTAATGATATTTACCCCAGAGGTAGTTTTGAGGATTAAATGCATGTGAAAATGATTGTATACTAAAGTCTATAAAATAATTAGTCCTTCTTTAGCTATATGTAACTGTGTAGGGGCATACTTTTTCTGCTGTCATAATTTTGGCTATAAAATGTTTTACTTAACAAACCACCAAGGTAGCTATTCGAAGGAAGAAGCACCATTCTGGCATAAGAAAGAGTCAGAGCGCAAGTACAAATTCGGCATTCTGTTTCTAGGCTTTTTATAAACCCAAATGTATTTGACCTTAGTTGAAAATGCACATGGCTACTATCTGTGGTGCAGATTTAAAAGAGAAAACTGTAGCTATTATTAATCAGCATCTCCTTTGCCCACATATGGGAACTTGGAAGAACATGATGCTTTAATTGTCTCACTGATAAACATTAGATTTACATTGGAAGTTATTATTTAATTTAGATTTTTCCCAGTGTAGCTCCTATTTATCAGTTTTAAACTTAAAATTCTTCAAGATTCCTTTTTAAAAACCACAGCTCTTTCAGGTAATTTTATATTATTATTATTAATTATTATTATTATTATTTTTTTTTAAGTTTTTTTAATTTTTTTATAAATTTATTTTTTATTGGTGTTCAATTTGCCAACATATAGAACAACACCCAGTACTCATCTCATCAAGTGCCCCCTCAGGTAGTTTTATATTAAATTATAAAATAAAACCCCCAAAATATACCACATTTTCACTTTAAATAAAGTATTTCACACATTTTAAATACTGAGCTCCCAAGGCTATGAGCTAAATCTGAAATAAAAACTTTCAAAAGAAAAACGAATCACATCCAGTCATTCTCACAGAGTTCTGAAATTTTTGTCATGGGCCCTTTATCTTCTTCCTTTTCCACAACTAACTGTCCTCTGGCTTTTCTTCCCCAATGTTCTTTTGCTATAGAAACAAGGACATATTTTTCTCTTAGATAACTGCCTTTGTCCTGCCTCTAGTTTTAGAGACTTGTTTAGAAACTCCCAATACATGGATTATGTTTACCAAAGCTTGTAAATATTTATAGATCCCACTTTCCTATAAATGATTGTACCAATTATTGTCTGTAGTCCATTTAGCAATTAATCATGTACTGCTTGTGACAAATTTTCTCTTTTGACGTAAACCATTATTTTATTGCTACTTAATTTTACATGAATCTGTCTTATTTTCTCTAATTGCATTTCAGAATCCTTAAAGACCAACTCCACTTGCTTATTTTTGAATCCCACAGTATAGAGCAGAGTACCTAACAATAGCATGCCATTTGGTACCTGACCTGAACTGAGCTTTAAACTCAGTCCTTTCTTTGTTATTTGTGTGACTCTGGTCAATCCTACTAACTTGATGAACTAGTTTTGTCATCTGTAAATGGGAATGATAATAGTACCCTATCTGGTTATTAATTGGATTGAATTGTATGATTGTGTGATGGGCCAGGCTGCAGCATTGCATGCTCCAGGATTGCCATCCATGTGGACCTGATGTACATGGCACTGCCTGGTAAGTGGATTTTAGCTATCCAACACATGCTAGTTACTATTGCTATCACTAAATCCCATTCACCATTCAAGATTTAATCCCATTCAATCCCATCCCATTCAAGATTTTATTTATTTATTTATTTATTTATTTGAGAGAGAGAGAAAACACATGTGCTGGGAGGAGGGACAGAGGGAGAGGGAGGAAGCAGACTCCCTTTTGAACAGGGATCCCAGTGTGGGGCTCTATCCCAGGACCCTGGGATTATGACCTGAGCCAAAAGCAGACACTTAACTCCACTATTCTCTTGATTTTTAAAATGTAAAGAAGACAAGTCCAGCAGACACACAGTTGAGCAGTATGTAAATTGGTAGTGAAAGAGCTAACTTTGGCTCAGGCTTCAAGGCTTCATACAGATTTTAATTCTGCTTAGGGATAAATTAGCTGTTTTGTGAAGCTGCACTACTTATTGTCTCAGTAAGTTCCCTGTAAATTAAATAATCAGTTCTATCTTTTTTTAAATATAATATGAGGTTGGGAGGTGGAAGAGAAAGGAGCTGAGTCACCCTGATCCTCTGACCATGATCTCTTCTCTAGTCTGTCCTTATAGGTTTGGTGACATCAGGCTGTACAACTGAGGAATGATGAGCAAAGCCTTAAAATGAGGTCTGGGCATTTTCAGACATTTGGAATGTGATGACACTCAGATTCTTGATCCAGCAATTGGTTTAGTTTATCACAGCGAAGGGAATATAGTTTGGTTGGGATTTAAGACCTAGTGAATGAAATATCTAAAATTTACTACAGGTAGTTTTTTTTTTTAAGATTTTATTTATTTATTAATGAGGGACACACACACAGAGACAAGCAGAGACAGGCAGAGGGAGAAGCAGGCTCCATCCAGGGAGCCCGATGTGGGACTCGATCAGGGGACTCCAGGATCATGCCCTGGGCAGAAAGTGGGCACTAAACCGCTGAACCACCCAGGCATCCCCAGTAGTTTTTTAGTAAGTATTGAGGAGTTGACACCTATTGGTTTAAAGTCCTTAAGGATGTTCTTTGTTTAGTTGAAGAAAAGGAAAGAAGGTGTCCTTGAATAATTCTTCAGAGTTGCAGAGTAACTGACATTGGTAGAGCAAGCAGAGGTTATATGGTATTAGATTAATGTCATATCACTGCATCATATAAAAGAAACTGCAATGCTATTAAGCATTGCTAAAAGCAAATTACAGGAAAATATTAAGTGATTAATAGAATGATAGGATAATATTATGAGCTAAAGGCACTTCCAGAGATGTTCTGGCCCAAGCTCTATCTTTAGGCAAAGGAATGTCTAAATCATCCAGGACAGAGGTTATTCACACCTCAAATTACTAACTAAGGATAGAGAAGCCTGGGATCCCTGGGTGGCGCAGCGGTTTAGCGCCTGCCTTTGGCCCTGGGCGCGATCCTGGAGACCTGGCATCGAATCCCACGTCAGGTTCCCGGTGCATGGAGCCTGCTTCTCCCTCTGCCTGTGTCTCTGCCTCTCTCTCTCTCTCTCTCTGTGTGTGACTATCATAAATAAATAAAAAAAAATTTTAAAAAAAAGGATAGAGAAGCCTCCACTTATTTTGGTAACCCATATGATTATTTCATCACCCTGAGGGTAAAAAAAAAATCTCATCTTTATCCAACATAAAATTCAGATGCTTAATTTAGATTGGTCTTTTCTTTTCCACAAACAACCACAGATTGATGCTTGCAGTAATGGTGTCATATAGGTGGATGACAAAAAGCAAGCGCAACTTTTCACCTCTTATAATGCATGTTCTGAGTCTAGGGGAAGCAGTGAGATTCATTTACTCAACAGATATTTATTGAGCATGAAGTCTGTGCCAGGAGCCAAGGATGCAACAATGAGAAAAATGGAATCCCTGCCATTAATCCATGTGTAGTCTTCTGGGAGGGGAGCAGACAGGCAGAGAGGTAATATTTACTAGGTGGTGTGACAAGCACAGTCGTATTTACTATAAACTTGAGTATATCACATGCCAGGAATTGTGCTAAGTGCTACAGGCAATTCAACCCATTCATTCTCACAACTACTGCAACATAAACTTATAATTGTAAAACAATTACACGTGCAAGCTTTTCTCTCTGCCTGAAATGTTCTTTATGGCACATCTTAAGTTCTTCCTGCTGATGACTTAGTATAAATTTATGATCAGTCCTGCAGGTTTTACATCCTGTGAGATATTATGAAGGAGATATTTCAGGCCTTAGAAATTTATTCTCTCTCCTACTTTTATTTTTTTAAATTTTTATTTATTTATGATAGTCACAGAGAGAGAGAGGGAGAGAGGCAGAGACACAGGCAGAGGGAGAAGCTGGCTCCATGCACCGGGAGCCCGAAATGGGATTCGATCCTGGGTCTCCAGGATCACGCCCTGGGCCAAAGGCAGGCGCCAAACCACTGCGCCACCCAGGGATCCCTCTCTCTTCTATTTTTAGACTTTTAAGACTATTGTTTCTGTGGGTTTCAAAATCCTGTTCTGAGAGTAAAAACTTTCTTTCTCTTTGTATTTTTATAGAAACAATTCTAATTCTCCCCAAGGCAGATGGAATCTTCTGGTTGAAGAGATGAAAAGTCATATGTAAGAAAGTGAGGAAGAAGAAGGAATAAGAACAGGTTACAAAATATCATGTTTCTTTTACAATATAAATGTACATACATATCTACTTATATAGTTACTGACTCTAGGATTCAATGCATATCCTCATCTAAAGATATTTATATTTTAACTGGAGATAATTTTTAAACCTTCATAATACGGATTATGTATAAGAATAGGATTTCAAGCATTAATGTACTAGGTAGTTTTTACATCATTTAAATCAATTTTTCTCCTTTCCAGAGTCCAATTTTTCTCCTTTTCAGAGTCCACTGATATTCTATATAGAGTTGTTCCTTTATGTAAATTAATTAATTTTCAACATTTTAAAAATTATTTTTAAATTTATTAATTTTTTTGTATTTTTTTATTGGAGTTCGATTTGCCAACATATAGTATAACACCCAGTGCTCATCCTGTCAAGTGCCCCCCTCAGTGCCCATCACCCAGTCACCCCAACTGGCCACCCACCTCCCGTTCCACTACCCCTTGTTCGTTTCCCAGGGTTAGGTGTCTCTCATGGTCTGTCACCCTTTCTGATATTTCCCACTCGTTTTCTCTCCTTTCCCCTATAATCCCTTTCACTATTTCTTATATTCCTCGAATGAATGAAAATCATGTTTGTCCTTGTCTGATTGACTTACTTCACTCAGCATAATACCCTCCAGTCCCATCCATGTCAAAGCAAATGGTGGATATTCGTTGTTTCTAATGGCTGAGTAATATTCCATTGTATACATAAACCACATCTTCTTTATCCATTCATCTTTCGATGGACACCGAGGCTCCTTCCACAGTTTGGCTATTGTGGACATTGCTGCTATAAACATTGGGGTGTAGGTGTCCCGGGATTTCACTGCATCTGTATCTTTGGAGTAAATCCCCAGCAGTGCAATTGCTGGGTCGTAGGGCAGGTCTATTTTTAACTCTTTGAGGAACCTCCACACAGTTTTCCAGAGTGGCTGTACCAGTTCACATTCCCACCAACAGTGCCAGAGGGTTCCCCTTTCTCCACATCCTCTCCAACATGTGTTGTTTCCCGTCTTGTTAATTTTCCCCATTCTCACTGGTGTGAGGTGGTATCTCTTTGTAGTTTGATTTGTATTTCCCTGATGGTGAGTGATGCAGAGGATTTTCTCATGTGCTTGTTGGCCATGTCTATGTCTTCCTCTGTGAGATTTCTCTTCATGTCTTCTGCCCATTTCATGATTGGATTGTTTGTTTCTTTGCTGTTGAATTTAAGAAGTTCTTTATAAAAAAAAAAGAAGTTCTTTATAGATCTTGGATACTAGCCCTTTATCTGATAGGTCATTTGCAAATATCTTCTCCCATTCTTTAGGTTGTCTTATAGTTTTGTTGACTGTTTCTTTTGCTGTGCAGAACTTTTTATCTTGATGAAATCCCAATAGTTCATTTTTACTTTTGTTTCCCTTGCCTTCATAGATGTATCTTGCAAGAAATTGCTGTGGCCAAGTTCAAGAAGGGTGTTGCCTGTGTTCTCCTCTAGGATTTTGATGGAACCTTGTCTCACATTTAGATCTTTCATCCATTTTGAGTTTATCTTTGTGTATGGTGTAAGAGAATGGTCTAGTTTCATTCTTCTGCACGTGGCTGTCCAATTTCCCCAGGACCATTATTGAAGAGACTGTCCTTTTTCCAGTGGATAGTCTTTCCTGCTTTGTCGAATATTAGTTGACCATAGAGTTGAGGGCCCATTTAGGGTTCTCTTTTCTGTTCCATTGATCTATGTGTCTGTTTTTGTGCCAGTACCATACTGTCTTGATGATCACAGCTCTGTAGTACAACTTGAAATCCGGCATTGTGATGCCCCTGGCTCTGGTTTTCTTTTTCAATATTCCCCTGGCTATTCAAGATCTTTTCTGATTCCACACAAATCTTAAGATGATTTGTTCCAACTCTCTGAAGAAAGTCCATGGTATTTTGATAGGGATTGCATTAAATGTGTAAATTGCCCTGGGTAACATTGATATTTTCACAATATTAATTCTGCCAATCCATGAGCATGGAATATTTTTCCATCTCTTTGTGTCTTCCTCAATTTCTTTCAGAAGTGTTCTGTAGTTTTTAGGGTATAGATCCTTTACCTCTTTGGTTAGGTTTATTCCTAAGTTATTTTATGCTTTTGGGTGCAATTGTAAATGGGATTGACTCCTTAGTTTCTCATTCTTAAGTCTCATTGTTAGTGTATAGAAATGCCACTGATTTCTGGGCATTGATTTTGTATCCTGCCACACTGCTGAATTGCTGTATGAGTTCTAGCAATCTTGGGGTCGAGTCTTTTGGGGTTTCTATGTACAGTATCATGTCATATGCTAAGAGGGGGAGTTTAACTTCTTGTTTGTCAATTTGAATGCCTTTTATTTCTTTTTGTTGTCTGATTGCTTCTAGCACTATGTTGAATAGCAGTGGTAAAAGTGGACATCCCTGTCGTGTTCCTGATCTTAGGGGGAAGGCTCCCAGTGTTTCCCCATTGAGAATGATATCTTCTGTGGACTTTTCATAGATGGCTTTTAAGATGCTGAGGAATGTTCCCTCTATCCCTACACTCTGAAGAGTTTTGCTCAGGAATGGATGCTGTATTTTGTCAAATGCTTTCTCTGCATCTATTGAGAAGATCATAGAGTTCTTGTTTTTTCTCTTATTGATATGATCTATCACATGATTGTTTTACAAGTGTTGAACTAGCCTTGCATCCCTGGGATAAATCCCACTTGGTCATGGTTAATAATCTTAATGTACTGTTGGATCTTATTGGCTAGTCTGTTGTTGAGAACTTTTGCATCTGTGTTCATCAGGGAGATTGGTCTGTAATTCTCCTTTTTGGTGGGGTCTTTGTCTGGTTTTGGAATTAAGGTGATGCTGGCCTCATAAAAAGAGTTTGGAAGTATCTGTCTCTTTCTATCTTTTGGAACCGCTTTAGTAGAATAGGTATTGTTTCTTCTTCAAACATTTGGTAGAATTCCCCTGGGAATCCAACTGGCCCTGTACATTTGTGTCTTGGGAGGTTTTTGATGACTGCTTCAATTTCCTCCCTGGTTATTGGCCTGTTCACGTTTTCTATTTCTTCCTGTTCCAGTTTTGGTAGTTTATGGTTCCAAAAATGCATCCATTTCTTCTAGATTGCCTATTTATTGGCATATAGCCGCTCATAATGTTTTTAAAATCATTTGTATTTCCTTGGTATTGGTTGTGATCTCTCCTTTTTCATTCATGATTTTATTAACTTGAGTATTTTTTCTTTTGTTTTTAATAAGGCTGGCTAATGGTTTATTTATCTTATTAATTCTTTCTAAGAACCAACTCCTGGTTTTGTTGATCTGTTCTACAGTTCTTCTGGTCCTTATTTCATTGAGTTCTGCTCAAATCTTTATTAACTCTCTTTTTCTGGTTGGTGTAGGTTTTATTTGCTGTTTTTTCTCCAGTTCCTTTAGGTGTGAGGTTGGCTTGTGTATTTGAGTTTTTTTCAATTTTTTGAGGGATGCTTGGATTGCGATGTATTTCCCCTCTTAGGACGGCTTTTGTTTTATCCCAAAGATTTGAATGGTTGTATCTTCATTTTCATTAGTTTCCATGAATCTTTTTAATTCTTCTCTAATTTCCTGGTTGACCCATTCATCTTTTAGCAGGATACTCTTTAAACTCCACGTGTTTGGCTTTCTTTCAAATTTCTTCCTGTGATTCAGTTCAAGTTTCAGAGCATTATGGTCTGAAAATATGCAGGGGACAATCTCTGTCTTTTGGTTTCAGTTGAGACCTGATTTGTGACCCAGTATGTGGTCTCTTCTGGAAAAAGTTCCATATGCACTTGAGAAGAATGTGTATTGGGCAGCCTGGGTAGCTCAGCAGTTTAGCACTGCCTTCGGCCCAGGGTGTGATCCTGGAGACCCGGTATCGAGTCCCACATCAGGCTCCCTGCATGGAGCCTGCTTCTCTCTCTGCCTGTGTCTCTGCCTCTTTTTGTCTCTGTGTCTCTCATGGATAAAATAAATAAAAAATATATATTTTTTTTAAAGAGAAGAATGTGCATTCAGTTGTGTTCAGATGCAAAGTTATGTATATATCTGTGAAATCCATCTGGTCCAGAGTATCATTTAAAGCTCTTGTTTCTTTGGTGATTTTGTGCTTAGAATATCTGTCATTTGCAGAAAGTGCCATGTTGAAGTCTCCTACTATTAGTGTATTATTATCTAAGTATGTCTTTACTTTGGTTATTAATTGATTGATATCCTTGGAAGCTCCCACATTAGGGGCATAAATATTCATGATTGTTAGGTCCTCTTGTTGAATAGGCCCTTTAAGTATGATATATATAGTATCCCTCTTCATCTCTTACTGCAGTCTTTGAGATAAACTTTAACTTATCTGATATGAGCATTGCTACCCCTGCTTTCTTTTGAGGACAATTTGAATGGTGAATGGTTCTCCAACCTTTCATTTTCAGGCTGGAGGTGTCCTTAGGTCTAAAATGAGTTTCCTGTAGACAGCAAATAGATGGGTCTTGCTTTTTTATCCAGTCTGAAAGCCTGCATTTTTTGATGGGATCATTTAGCCCATTTATGTTCAGAGTTACTATTGAAAGATATGAATTTAGTGTCATCATCATACCTATTCAATCCCTGTTTTTGTGGATTATTTCTTTGGACTTCCTCTTTCTTTTACAGGGCCCCCTTAATATTTCTTGCATAGCTGGTTTGGTGGTCACATAGTCTTTCAGTTTCTGCCTATCTTGGAAGCTCTTTATTTCTCCTTCTATTCTGAATGAGAGCCTTGCTGGGTAAAGTATTCTTGGCTGCATATTCTTCTCATTTAGTACCCTGAATATATCCTGCCAGCCCTTTCTGGCCTGCCAGGTCTCTGTGGAGAGTTCTGCTGTTAATCTAATATTTCTCTCCATATAAGTTAAGAATCTCTTGTCTCTCTCTGCTTTAAGGATTTTCTCTTTATCTTTGGAATTATCAAGTTTCACTATTAAATGTTGAGGTGTTGAACGGTTTTTAATGATTTTGGGGGGATACCTCTCTATTTCCTGGATCTGAATGCCTGTTTCCCTCCCCGAATTAGGGAAGTTCTCAGCCATGATTTGTTCAAATATGTTTTCTGGTCCTCTGGCCCTCTCAGTGCCCTCTGGAACCCCACTTATACGTAGATTTTTCCTTCTGAGGCTATAATTTATTTCCCTTAAACTTTCCTCATGGTCTTTTTTCTCTTTTTTCCTCAGCTTCCTTCCTTGCCATCTACTTGTCTTCTATGTTGCTCACTCTTTCTTTCTTCCACCTCATTAATCCTCGTTAGGACCTCCAGTTTGGATTACATTGCATTTAATTGATATTTAATTTCGGTCTGATTACATCTAAATTCTGCAGTAATGAAGTCTCTTGAATTCTTTATGCTTTTTCCCAGAGCCACCAGTAGCTTTATAATTGTGCTTTTGAATTGGCTTTCTGACATTGAATTGTAATCCAAATTCTGTAACTCTGTGGCAGAGAGTACTGATTCTGATTCTTTCTTTTGTTGTGGGTTCTTCCTTCTAGTCATTTTGCTCAATGCAGAGTGGCTGTATGAGTGGGCTGAGTCAAGAGTTCAACCACGACCAAGTAAATTTCATCCTAGATGATTCTGCCGAGGTCAGAGACCAGAAATTGAAAAGAAAGATCAGAACAAAATAAAACAAAAGGACCAGTAAAGTGAAAAACAAATTTTAAAACAAAGTAGTAAAAAACAAAAGACCAAGAATCTTAAAGAAGAATTGAAAAAAAAAAAAAAAGGAGAAGAAAAAATACATGGGGTCGGGACTGGGAGAAGTTGTAGTAGAGGGAGAATGTAGTCTACCTGATGGGTTCTAGAGGGTGATCCTCTTGTTTCTGAGTATATTAAGTTCTGCATGTTAGAAGATGCTCAGTCCCAAATTTATATAAAGCAGAAATACTTGTAGAGGGTCCCAACATTGACCACCAAAACATAAACGAGGTAAAAGAGAGGGGCAGAATGGGAATGAGGAATCTCACAGAATGAACCAGCACAGTATACCACTTGGTTTTGGGTGCATGCTGGTCATATTTTAGAAGATGTTAACTTCTGCCATTGTAGAACAAAGTGAGACAGAGAAAATGAAAAACACAAAACCAAAAAAACCTATCTTGTATATCTCCCCAAATAAAGTTGAGTATGTTGAAAGGAATCTAGAAGTGGAAAATCTATCTAGGACCTGTGATTGTAGAAATATGAAAGTCAAAAAGGAAGAATCTTAAAAATGAAGAGGTGGTAAAATATTTTAGTTAAGGTGGGAAAAGAGAAAAAAATTGGAAATTTACAGTCTGATATAAAAACGAGTTGTATTGGAAAAAGGAAGATAAAAATTGGAGGGGCACCCTCTAGTTCTATATACTGTAAATCCCTCGACTTCCCCTGGAGCTTTCCAGCACTGCTTGGTCAAGAACTTACTCTTCTCCTGTCCTTCCTGCTGGTCTTCTGGGGGAGGGGCCTGTTGTGCTGACTCTCAGGTGTGTGCACCTGGGGGAGCTGCCCCCCACCCTGCCGGGTGTTGGGCTCAGTGGGAGCTGTTGACCCTATGAGGCCCCTGTCCCCTAGGGCCCCACCCCTCCCAGACTCACGGTAACACCAGGAGGAATAATACCACTGGCAGCGGCCAGCTCTCCAGCCCTAGAGTCAGCTCCCGCAGTAACTACCACAGTCTCCCAGTCCACACTGGCCTGATGCTACTGGGCCGGCATAGGGGCCCTGATCTGCACAGGTGCCCCGCAGCAGAAGAGGCCTTGCTGTCCTGTGCCCTCCCCACCTCCTCCTGTCCTGTCCTCCTCCTGGGGGGAGTGCAGGATCCTGGGCTGTGTCCCTGGCGCCCTGGGATCCGGGGCCTGTGCTGCTGGAATCGCACTCCTGGGGTGCGGTTCCTGAAAGCGGCATGGCGCAGCCCCCTCTCTCCGGAGCCGCCCGACTGACCCTTCCTCTATTAGTGACTCCAGGAGACTGGAGGCTCCACTGCCCCTCCTGCGATTCTGCTCAATTTCCCTGCTACATGCCTTTCTGTCCCTCAACATTTATTACAGCTTCTGTAAAGTCTTCACACTCTCTTCTTGCTCTACTACATTTCTGTATTTGAATCTCTGCATATCTGTACTACACGTATGTATGATTATAGTTCTCTAAAATAATCATTATACTGATGATAATGATCCAGAATGGTCATAAAGATGGTCTCTGATTACATTTAACAGCAAATACAAGGACACACTTCTTCCTATTTGGGCATATTTAATGGTAAATGGTATGGTAATGAAGCAGACAGCCGTGATGACCAATTTGGTCAGTTTGTTACCTGAGTAGAATAGAAATCAACCAATGGGTACAGAAACACTTCCCCATTGCCTTTATTATATTGCTGGTCCATCACATACTGCTTAAGCTAATAAACAGAGGACTTATTAATCAAAAGAATGAGTTTGGATCCTAAAGCTCACATTTATTATAATGCAAATGCATCTCCAGGGTGTATGAGTTAGCTAGATATCTGTCTGGTGAGACCCTCTGTATCCTGTGCTCCCCCCTCTCCTCCCACCATGGCTTTGAATGGAACTTGTGTCAGCTTTTAAAGTCTCAGAATAAATTATGTTCCAGAGCTCAGACAGACAGTATTAAGAGGGCCTGGATGAAAGTATGTTTTTACATGTTCTTTGGAAGTACATTCATTGATCTCCTTTAACCTTTAGTGGGGTTGTCTTCCTTCCTGGATGAACAGGAACAAATTTGGGAGCCAATTGAAGTGACACAATATGAAGACCATGGAAGCTGCTTGTGTGTCTGGGTACTTTAGAGACTGTGGTAGGGAGAGCATGGTTAGGCAGTGTCTGTCTTCTTCCTGAAGTCCAGGCTGTATCTGTAAACATACACTTCACTGCTTCTCTGCTCTTTTCTCTCTTTCTGCACATGTTTCTCCCCTCTCCAATCCCCTATAACCACGTTACAGGATGGAGTGAATTGGTGTTTGCTCTACATGCAGCATGGGAAACAGCAGATGTGTGTCAGATCAAGGAATAGAGTTATAGGGCACACTGCCCTGTACTAAGAATAAACAGGGGAATTTAACTACCATTATTATTATGAAAATGTTATTTTAATTCCAATTAGTTAACGTACAGTGTTATATTAGTTTCAGTTGTACAATATAGTAATTCAACAATTCCATATATCACCCTGAGCTCATCATGACAAGTTCGTTCACTCCTCAATCCCCATCAGCTATATTACCCATCCCCCAGCCACCCCCCTGTGGCAGCCATCAGTTTGTTTTCTAAGGTTCTGTCTCTTGGCTTCTTTCTCTCCCTCCTTTTTCCTTTGCTCATTTTTTCCCCCTAAATTCCACATATGAGTGAAATCGTGGTATTTATCTTTTTCTCTCTGACTTATTTTGCTTAGTGTAATACTCTCTAGTTCCATTCATGTCATTGCAAATGGCAAGATTTCATTATTTTTTTAGCTGAATAATATTCATATATATATGTGTATATATATATATATATATATACACACACACACATATACACATATAGACTTTGTTTTTAAAGATTTCCTTATTTATTTGAGAGAGATTGCATGCACGTATGAGAGAGAGGCAGAGGGAGGAGGAGAGGGAGAGGGAGAAGGAGAGAAAGAATTCTCAAGCAGACTCCCCACTGAGCACAGAGCCTGATGTGGGGCTCTATCCCATGACTCCAAGTTCATGACCTGAGCGTCAGACACTTACCAAACTGAGCCACCCAAGTGCCCCTAGATTTCTTTTTTATACATTTGTCAATCGATGGATACTTGGGCTGCTTCCATATCTTTCCTATTTTAAATGATGCTTCTATAAACATAAGGGTCTATGTTTCCCTTTGAATTTGTGTTTTTGTATTCTCTGGGTAAATTCCCAGTAGTTTGGGGCATCCTAGGGTAGTTCTATTTTTAACTTTTTGAGGAACCTCCATACTGTTTTCCAGAGTGTTTACACCAGTTTGAATTCCCACCAACATTGCTTGAAGATTTCTTTTTCTTCACATCCTCTCCAATACCTGCTGTTTCTTGTGTTGCTGATTTTAGCCATTCTGACAGGTGTGAGGTGATATCTTGTAGTTTTTTTTTCTTTAAATTTTTATTTATTTATGATAGTCACACACACACACACACACAGAGAGAGGCAGAGGCATAGGCAGAGGGAGAAGCAGGCTCCATGCACCGGGAGCCCGACGTGGGATTCGATCCCGGGTCTCCAGGATCGCGCCCTGGGCCAAAGGCAGGCGCTAAACCCCTGCGCCACCCAGGGATCCCAGATATCTTGTAGTTTTGATTTACATTTCCCTGATGGTAAGTAATGATGAACATCTTTTCATGCATCTGTTGGCCATCTGTATGGCTTCTTTGGAGAAATGTCTGTTCATGTCTTCTTCCCATTTTTTAATTGGATTATTTGTTTTTTGGCTGTTCAGTTTTATAAGTGCTTTAAATGTTTTGGATACCAACACCTACCACATATGTCATTTGGAAATATCTTCTCCCATTCCATAGGTTGCCTTTTAGTTTTGTTGGTTGTTTTCTTTGCTGTTCAGAAGCTTTTTATTTTGATTTAGCCCAAATAGTTTATTTCTGCTTTTGTTTCTCTTGCCTCTTGAGACATATCTAGAAAAAAGTTGCTATGGCCCATGTCAAAGAGGTTACTGCTTGTGTTCTCTTCTAGGATTTTTATGGTTTCCTGTCTCACATTTAGCTCTTTCATCCATTTTGAATTTATTTTTATGTATGGTGTAAGAAAATGGTCCAGTTTCATTCTTTTGCATATTGCTGGCCAGTTTTCCCAACACCATTTGTTGAAGAGACTGTTCTTATACCATTGATATTCTTTCCTGCTTTGTCAAAAATTAATTGACCAGATAGTTGTGGATTTATTTCTGATTTCTATTCTGTCCTATTGATCTGTGTGTTTATCTTTGTGCCAGTACCATACTGTTTTTACTACCACAGCTTTGTAATATAATTTAAAGCCTGGATTGTGATGCTTCCAGGTTTGTGTTTCTTTTTTGAGGTTGTTTTGCCTATTCAGGATCTTTTGTGATTTCATACGAGTTTTAGGATTATTTGTTCCAGTTCTGTGAAAGATGCTGTGGTATTTTAATAGAGATTGCATTAAATGTATAGAGTGCTTTGGGTAATAGACATTTTAACAGTATTTGTTCTTCCAATCCATGAGGATGGAATGTCTTTCCATTTCTTTGTGTCATCTTCAATTTCTTCTATTAGTGTTTTATAGTATTCAGAGTACAGGTCTCTCACTTCTTTCGTTAGGTTTATTCCCACATATCTTATTTTGTGTGCAATTGTAAATGGGATTGTTCCTTAATTTCTCTTTCTAATGCTTCATTATTGCTCTTAGAAATACAATAGATTTCTATATATTGATTTTGTATCCTGCATTTTACTGAATTTGTTTATCAGTTCTCGCAGGGGAGAGGTATAGCTGAGGGGAGTCTTTTGGGTTTTCTACATATCGTATCATGTCATCTGCACGTAGTGGATGTTTTACTTCTTCCTTACTATTTCTTCCTTACTATTTGGATATTTTCTATTTCTTTTTTTTTAAATAATTGTTATTTATTCGTGAGAGATACAGAGAGAGAGAGAGGCAGAGACACAGGCAGAGAGAGAAGCAGGCCCCTCACAGGGAGCCCGACGCGGGATCCGATCCCCGGATCAGGATCACACCCTGAGCCAAAGGCAGACACTCAACCACTGAGCCACCCAGGAATCCCTCTATTTCTTTTTGTTTCTGATTTTTGCAGCCAGGACTTCAAATACTACATTGAATAAAAGTGGTGAGAGTGGACATCCTTGTCTTGTTCCTGACCCTAAGGGAAAAACTCTGTTTTTTCTCATTGAAAATGTTAGCTGTGTTTCTCATCTATGGCCTATATTATATTGAGGTATGTTCCCTCTAAACCTACTTTGTTGAGTTTTTTTTTTTTTAATCATGAATAGATGTTGTTCTTTGTCAATGCTTTTTCTGTGTGTATTGCAATGATCACATGGTTCTTACCCTTTGTCTTTTTTTTAAAGATTTATTTTATTTATTCATGATACACACACACAGAGAGAGAGAGAGAGAGAGAGAGAGAGAGGCAGAGACATAGGCAGAGGAAGAAACAGGCTCCCGCAGGGAACCCAATGGGGGACTCAGTTAGGGATCCCAGGATCATGTCCTGAGCCAAAGGTAGATGTTCAACCACTGAGCCCCCCAGATATCCCTATCCTTTGATATAATATATGACATTTATTTGTGAATATTGATGCATACTTGGCATTCAGGAACAAATCCCACTTGATCATGGTGAATGATTTTTTAAAATATATTGTTGGATTTGATTTGCTAGTGTTTTATTGCACATTTTTGCATCCATGTCTTTCAGGGATATTGGTCTGTAGTTCTCTTTAGTGGTGTATTTATCTGGTTTCGGTATTAGGATAATGCTGGCCTCATAGAATGAATTTGGAAATTTTTCTTCCTGTCCTATTTTTTTGGAATAGTTTGAGAAGAATAAGTATTAATTCATCTTTAAGTGTTTGGTAAAATTCAAGTGTGAAGCCATCTGGTCCTGGACTCTTGTTTTTTGGGAGTTTTTTTTAAAGATTTTATTTATTTATTCATGAGAGACACACAGAGAGAGAGAGAGGCAGAGACATAGGCAGAGGGAGAAGCAGGCTCCATGCAGGCAGCCCGACATGGGACTCGATCCTGGGTCTCCAGGATCACACCCTGGACTGAAGGCAGCACTAAACCGCTGAGCCACCCGGGCTGCCCCTTTTCGGGAGTTTTTTGATTACTGATTCAATTTCTTTGCAGGTTATCAGTTTATTCCTAGGTATCAAATTTTCTGTCTCTTTTTTCACTTTTGATGGTATTGGCCTGCTTTTATTGAGTTCTCTGTCCTCCTGGATCTGGATATATGTTTCCTTCCCAGATTAAGGAAGTCTTCAGCTTCCTTCAACCATATTCTCTGCCAGCATTCTCTCTCTCTTCTTCTGGGATTTCTATAATATGAATGTTATTATGTTTGATGGAGTCATTGAGTTCCTAAAGCCTGTTTTCATTTTGTGTAATTCTTTGTTCTCTCTTTTGTTCAGCTTGATCACTTCCCATTACTCTGTCTTCTTGGTCACTGATTTATTCCTCTGCTTCTTCCATCCTTTAATTTATTCCATCAAGTGTGTTTGTCACTTCATTAATTGAGCCTTTTATCTCTGCTATGTTATTCCTTAACTCTGTATTAAGGGTCACCCATGTCTTCCACTCTTTTCTCAAGTCCAGTGAGTATTCTTATGATCATTGCTTCAAATTCTCTATCATTCATGTTACTTATATCTGTGTCACTTAGATCTCTGGCTATTGCCTTGTTCCATTTTCATTTGGGACAAATTCCTCTGTCTCTTCATTTTGCCTACCTCTCTGTATCTGTTTCTGTGTAGGAAGAAAGCCAGGCTGTCTTCTGCTCTTGAATATAGTAACTTCATGAAGAGGAGGTCCTGCAGTGCCCTAGAGTGCAGCGTGCCCAGTTGACTAGAACCTGGCGCTTCTGGAGAGTAACCTCATGGTACTTACTCCCTGTTGTATCTGAGTCACTTTTCCTCTTAATGCAGTCATATGCACTGACTCTCACCTTGTAGTGGGCTATGCTTGCTCTCTGTGGTGTTAGTGGGACTCAGGCAGGCCAGCTCTGAGGGAGGATCCTTCTAGGAACTTGGGATTGGAATGGTGGTGTTAGCAAAATTTGCTTTGGGTCACTAGCCTATGCCAGACCCCATGAAGTATTGCTGGGCCTGGATGCATTGCAGAGGCTGGGTGCTGTGCACCTGGTGGCTAGGTGCTATGCATGATGACGGCGCCTGGGGGTACGTGGCTGGGCTCTGCACTGAGGCCAGGTAGGACTTGCCTGCAGCTTTCACAAAATTTGCCCTGAGCCCTGGGCAGAGGCTACAATTGTCTCTGCAGCCCCCTTCCCACAGGTGGCTCTGTGTTTATGCTGGAGACAGGAGAGGAAAATAGAGACTGCCAGCTCCTTCATTTTCAAAGACATCTCCCAACCCATCTCAAAATCAGTATGAACAGATTTGTATCCTATTTTCTGCCCCCAGCCTACATTGTGCAAACTGCCATTTTTTTTTTTTTTTTTTTTTACCTTGCTCCTCTGCAGGCTATTCTCTCTTTAAGGGCAGAGACCCAGCTGTCACTCGCCCAGTGCTGAGTCAGCGGACTTAAAACTCCAGGTCCAAGTCCCACTGGTTTTGCAAACTCATGGAATTTAGCCCCTCTGGATTTTAAAGCCAAACCTTATGGGTACTTGTTTTCCCCATGTGAATTCCTTGGTGTGAGGGCTTGTTCTCTGCCCTCTCTGCCTGTACATCTTCCTCCCTCCTGCAGGCAGCCTCCATCAGCATTTCTGACCTTCCTAACCTTTCAGCTGCAGCTTCTTCTCTATATTTAGTTGTGGAATTTGTTCTGCCAGTCTTTGGATTGCTCTCTGGTTTATTGACTTGGGCATGGATGATATCTAGTTGAAAACGTAGGACAGGGTGAGCTCAGGGTCCTCCTACTCCGCCATCTTCTGAAGTTCAAAAAACCCTCTGATCTACCATCCTTATTATTTATTATAATGTGTCCTAACTATATTTTCATTGATCTAGTGACTTAATATTTCAGTGGGACAGGCAAGACATCTTAGACCTAAAATATCAAGCACTTAAGAAGGTTGTGATTTAGATACTATTCAGAGCCCTAGGATAAAAACAAAAACAAAAATCCTTTAATTTCCCCTCTGAAAGTTCCTGAATTTGTTCTTTTTCTTTGGTGGGAAATGATTGCTCTGCATACAAATAACTCTGATTGACTCTAAGTGGTGCTTCGAGACTCTTAGCTATTTACTTGGATTCTTGAGGTCCAGGAAGCCTGCAATCCTATTGCAGATTGCATTAGGAATAGAGAAGAGATAGAGATGGGGATAGACTGAGATGGAGAGGGGGACAGAGGGAGGGAGAGAAAGAGAGGGAGGGGCTGCAGAGAGCGTAGGGTGATGGGAAGGAAAGTAGAGAATGAATTGAAATCATTGTCTGGAATCAGAATGTACAGTTTTACTGGTCTATAGCATGATTCCACTTTGGCCAGGTGATCACCATGCTGATACATACTATAATTTCTCTTTTAAAGCATAAACAGAAATGAAGGCTTTAACAGCACTATGAGGCTATGAATTAGGAAACAGGACACAAGATGCTCCTGTTGCTGTTGGGGTCTCAAGTTGTTCCTGAAATGTAATTGTGACATTTGCAAACTCATGGAATTTAGCCTGTCTGGATTTTAAAGCCAACCCTTATGGGGACTTGACTTGACACCTGAGGACATGGTGTGCTACAGAATAGTACAGGCTAGGTGCTGGTATTTCAGTGGGCAAAACTCGTGCCCCTGCCTCAGACTCTTTCTCCTGCTACCGAGGCTCCAGACAGTGACAACTAAATATTGCTCTGCACAGTCATTTGTCTGAAAAAAAAAAAAGCTTTAGAACTGTACCTGCCTTATGGCTCAACAATCGTCTAGCCATCAAGAGATCTACTAGAAAAAAAAATTACTTAGCAAAATCAAATTTCAAGTCAGCATCACTTACCATAAAGAAAACCACAAATTCAGCCAAAGGGAAAGC
Organism: Nyctereutes procyonoides; assembly: GCF_905146905.1. Taxonomy (NCBI): domain Eukaryota; kingdom Metazoa; phylum Chordata; class Mammalia; order Carnivora; family Canidae; genus Nyctereutes; species Nyctereutes procyonoides. The sequence continues at coordinate 5,417,771 of NW_026575119.1, forward strand.
AGAACTGAAATTCACCTTCAAAGCTAAATATTGTACCTTGGGCCAATTGTAACCTCTAATTCATTGGAAGTTTAATAATCTCCTCTATGTCTCATTAAATCTGAAATTAAGTGGTTAACAAAAGATCTTGGCTTGTTAGATTCTTCTTTCCTTACAGATGAAATTCTTGTAAACAGAGATGAGTTACTGGTTTAAATGTTTCCCACAGATGGATTCAGAAAACCACTGTTTTATTAGTTCTAGACTGGAAAAACTAAGTTCTTGTGTGAGGGAGGAGGAAGCCAGATTCACAGAGGGTTGGGTAGAGGAGGGAGGAAGGGATGAGTGGTGAGAAGGGTGTGGCTCAGAGCAGCAACCAGATTGCCTAAACCCCAAAGCAGAGGCGTGGGAAGGAAGAACCCAGCCAGACTTTGAATCTCCCCAATGATTCCGCCTAACAATTTCATTTTGCCTTGGGGAGGTACAAACTTTCAGAAACAAATATTTATTGAGCGCTTCCTGCGTGCAAAGTAGACAAAGAGAGGCAACAAACATAAGGGAGAAAATATGTACATGATGACAATGACTACTTAAAAGTTCACGTCTGTGACAGTAGTAATGGAACAGACTACAGTGATTCCCAACTTTTTTTGAGCTGAGCCACTCTTTTTTATTTCTAGTGAGTATAACTTTATTAATTAATTACTTTTAATTAATAAAGTTAAATTCTGTGTGTTAAAAAATATGTATATTTAACAAGCAGTTAATTTGAACCTAGCTTTTATGTGATGTAATTTTATTTATCACAAAGTGCAGTTGTTATAAAAAATGGTTCTGGAGGTTGCTTCAAATTAATCCGTACTAAAGCCATAGCCAGGTGCTGCTAAGAAAAATACATCTGTCATGGCCCTCTTTGGGTCCTCTATTATTTGTGTCTAGCTGGCAACATGTCATTTGTTGATCTTCTATATATTATTCCTCGTCACATAACATCTTGAGTGGCTCCTTTTTAACATTAAACATTTGGGGCAGATCCCCACATGTAATACTTACTTGAATTATTTGTTGACTGAGGAAATATATATTTATATTTATATATAGCTATTGTGAAATCAGAATGTCTTTCTTGATTATAACAATGACACATATTTAAAAGTAGTAGAGAATATATGGGTGAGACATGTTATTGACTTGGCTTAGTGATCAGATTGGGGAGCATGTAGATTCACAGACCACATTACAGTACTGTCAGGCCCCAAGGGCAACCGCTGCAGGATTTTGAGGTAGATAGTACATTTAGCTGGATGCCTGGGGAAGACTTCATTGATGAGACTGCCTTTGAACATCGTGCTGCCAGTCCTCCTGTTTGTAAACTTTGTACCATGAGAATGTAGCTGAAGGTGTCATCTTGTCAGATTGCTGAGCAGGATCTAAAAGCTGTCACTACTCTCTATAGTGGCTTTTAGGAAAAGGATGACTGTTTTACTGGCCAAATGTGACTTTAGCTGGCACTGGAATTTGAGTGACTAGAGGAATTTCTCCCTCTGGAACTCTGGAATGCTTACACTAATCTTTTTCTAAACAGAATTTGCACCAATATTGGTTTCCTATTCTTTAAAGCAGGACCCCGTGCCCCAATCATTTTCATATTTAGCCTATGAGAAAAGTCTAGTAAAAAGAACTCAATATAAAATGTGTTGCTTAGGAGATGATGGAGCTCTTTCCCTGAAGCGGAGAGTAGTAGATTCCTTGGGGTCATTGTTTAGATCACTCAGAGGACCTTCCAGCATCCCTGAAGTTCCATATGACACTGTCCCCTGCCAAAAGCTTCTTGGTACAAGGTACCTGCATGCCCCCAAGTGCATCATTTTAATTTTTTATCCAGAAACTTAAAATTTGGGCCTGGGAGAGATGAAGCTGAGTTACATTGATGATGGCTTTCTATAGAGGAGGCCATGGACTTTAATTCATCCTTTAGTTCCATGGGTTTCTCCAATATCTTCCCAATAACCGCCAACCTTTTTTTTTTTTAATTTTCTTAAGCTATGCAGAAGTGAGTTCTATTATTTGCAACCCAGAGAACTTTAGTTATATAATAGGTGTTTTGGGTCAGGGAAGTGAAATATTCCGTGTTGGACTCTATGCTAAATCCATTGAAAAGTTTAAGGATTCTTAAAATTGAGAGTTGTACCCCACATATGCATTATAAAGTCATGGGATTTATACTACCAGTGGGAGTCTGAATAAATCATTTATTACCAATCTTGTGTTTTATTAGAGGTGGATGGAGAATAGCTATTCTTCCTCCCTTCCTCTTCCAGTTACATAAGACTTTCCCATGTGCATAAAGGTCTTTTCACTGACCCCGTGGAAGGCTCATCTAATGGTTTGGCATAACTAGACTTGACCAAGCTTGTCTGGCTTAATACCATTTTTAAAGGGGCAGTGCTTCTATTTCCTTCCCTAACCATCAGAACTATTTCTAGAAGGAATGAGTAAAAACAGTACCTTATTTAAAGCACTAATTTTATATTGGTAAATGTAAAAAAATAGAAATGTTATTTTTAAAAAAGGAACATACATGCACATATTATACAAATAAAGGAAAAAATAAAACAAGTATTTTTGTTAGAAGATTTAAGAATAAATAGAGCAAAGTGCTAGTAGCTATTGGAAGCAACAGTGAAATCACAGATGCTCCCTTCCCCACCATTTTCTCCAGTTTCCCAGACTTTCCAGAATGTGGTATCATTGCATCTATAATAGTTTTTGAAAACATGGAACACAGGCAGAATAAACAAATACACCTAGTCCACTCTAGGGTTTAAAAATTAAGGGAGCGAGGGAGGCAAGAAGAAAGGGAGTGAGAGAGAAAGGGAGGAGTGGAGGAAGGAAGGAAGGAAGAAGGAAGAAAAGAGTGAAACCAAATATTTTCAAGTATTATCAGGTTGTCAGGGGAAAAAACCCGGTAAAACAGTCTTGAGAAACTTTAAACTTTGATTTTTGGTCTTGAAGCACTGGGAGATTTTTGTGTTTATTTTCAGTTTATGAAAGACTGACTCATGTTTGTATCAACATTAAAAAAAATGGAATAGAAACTAATGCACTTTTTTCTTCATTGTAACTATTTGCAATGCTTGATACCCCCAGGGATGAAGCAGTTGCTGCTCAGAGAACTGCTACAGGTTTTTAATTTCAGGGTTATTGGACAGAGTTGTCCACTTTATTTATTTGCCTAAAATAGGTTATATGAACAACAAAGATACATAAGAGAAACCTCTTCTAGGTAAAAGAAAAATGATGATAATAACCTTTTTTTAAAGTGTAGGTGACATCACATTAGTTTAAGCACAGTTTGTAACATAGTAATTCAAGTTTATATGTTATGCTGTCCTTACACAAGTGTGGCTACTATCTGTCACCATACAATGCTATTACAATACCACTGACTATATTCCCTATGCTGTACCTTTCATCCCTGTGACTTATTATATTTGTGACTGGAAGTCTGTATTTCCCACTCCTCTTCACTCATTTTGCCCATCCCCCATCCCCTCCAGCAACCCTCAGTTTGTTGAAAACAGCAACTGAAAGGTTGTCATTCGAATCCATAGATTTCCTCCCTCATTATCAGTCCCAGTATGGAAAAAAAAATACCAAAATCATGTAGCTCTTGCATATAAAATAGGGAAAAATTGAAGACCAACATTTAAAGTAAAAATGGAATGCACACGATAACCTGTTGCACTGTCTGGTGAGAAGAAATGCATAACACTAGGAAACTATAAAGCACCATCCTGGGAGGTAAATCTCTGGTCTGTATGTAATCTGGGTTAGCATAAATTGTTCCAATTCCGTTAATTACCATCCTTTTAAGAGCACTGCAAATCAGCACATCCTCCCCTTTGGATGAATCAAATGGGCAGAATGGTTGTAAAATACTTTGGCTAATATGGATAATGACAAGAGGAGGGTGTAGTACCATTAGGGCAGAACATAACCAATATTTAACAAATATTTAATAATTGGTATGATCAGTGGAGTGCCATGTGTCTCCATTCTGGTCAGAGTTCATATTTTTGTTTTTCTAAAGTTTACATCATAGCAGGAGTGTAAATAGATACCTATAAAGCTTTTTCAGCAATTGGAAGAAAATATTCTGGTTTAAGCATGGTGCTAGTGTAATCAAGATCACAATTTTGATCTCCAGATAGGCAAATTAAATAAAACAGTCTAGTTCACATTTATAAACTGAACCCCCAACTGGAACTGGCCTTTTAAGCAATGTGCAGCACTAGACATAAGATGACTGGGCTACAGAATATTTATGCCATATTTGCCTGTCACAATTACTAGAAAAAGCAATACAAAGACCTTGGCCTTATATTTGGGGGACAGCACATTATTAACAATACAGTGAGAAAGTGCTAGACCTAGGTTCAAGCCCAGGCCACTTACCAGCTGTATGACCTTAGGGTCTTGAGCCGTTGTTACATCTGGAAAATAGAAAAAAAAAATAGATTTCTTCCTTTATTACAAGAGTGTTGTGGAGAATAAATGAAACAATGAATAAGAAATCTCTTTGTAACCCTTAAGTGTTTATATAACTAGAAGATACTGTTAATATTTATAGCATAAATGCTCAGAGGTTTTTTTTTTAAGAGTTACTGTTATATGTTCATTTTGTTTTCCCCTGGGGTAGCTTGAAAAAAATGTGGCCTGCATTTCTGTTATGATGGCATGTAGACCTCTGCTTCATCAAAGTCAGAGACAAACTTTCATAAATCCTTCTTCTTTATTGAAACAGAAACCCCATATGTCTCCCGTGGCACATTATCACCAACAAATACTCAGTTATGATAAATGATTGGGAGGCAAAGTTGATGGCCACTGCATAATTATCCTGCCCCATAAATTACACTAAAAACAACATTGTGTAATACCTGCAAGACAAGGCTGGCTTTTAGGGAAGTTATTTTTAGTTAAGAGGGTGGAGAGTAAAAGAGATGGGCATGGCACACAGAACTGCCTCCTGACGATCTGTAAAATACCAAGGATAAGTAGCAGTGAGCATTGCTTTGCTTTCTGTTTTACATCCACCCCTTCATCCTGCACAGCTGAGTTGTAAATATTAAAACCACAGACACAGAGAAAGAAGCTCTTAATTGTCTTCCTTCCACTGAAGTAGGCTTTGGTTTGAAAGTCACACAAGATCGCAGAAATGATCTCTTTAAAAAATTAACTTGGTGCAGAGAGAAGCACTTCACTGACCTGTGGGGGAAAGTGAAAGGGAGCAAGATGTTTCTTCTTGTATTCATATCTTAAACTTAAATCTTTGCAAAGCCCCTGGGTACCAGTTGGAGTATCAACATCTGGGTCACAGAAAAGTGCTGCCTCGTGTTCTCAGAAGTCCTGAGATATGTCAGGAGGAGGGGAATCAGATGAGGAGGGCTTATCAGAAAGATGACTTCTCACTCCTATCAGGATTCATGCTAAATATATTTTCCTCAGGCTTTTAAATAGAACACTCTCTAGTTTCTTGAGATACAATGCAGAGCTTCTGTACAACTACCGACACGAGGAAAGGACCAAGATTCTTGTTGAGGAAGGCATTGCACCTCCTTTGGGGAAGGCTTCAGTTTTGATCCATTTCTTATGAAAGAGAGAAGAAGGTCTTTGCCAATTTTTTTTCCCCTCTGGATACTATGTTCACTAAATCATCTGGTAGAGGCTGGTGAAAGATAAAATGAATATTAAAAATATTGACATAGATGCTTATTTAAGGATATACATGTATGGGATCCATGAGAACGTCTGCTAACACCTAATGCCCATCAATAACCAAGAAAATATTGCGTGTACTTGCTTTGACATTTCTTTTCTCAGTTTTTTGTCCTAATGGTTGATATTTTTACAAAGGGTTATTAGGATATCTGACAATGGCAATTATGCTGGTGGTAATTTCCCACAACCTAGACTAATTGCTGGGTCATTAAAAGAATCATAAAGATCTTTTAAAATTATTTTGCAAATAGTCCACTATAAGCATGATTTAATATCTCATTTTCCGATGGCTCTTAGCTATGATATATATTAATGAAAACAGTGCAATTTTATATGAAAGTAGCCCTGGCTTTTTTTCTAGGATGAGTTTAGGAACTGGATATTATTTGATAGTATTTAGCTAGAGGATGCCGCCTCCTGTGTAGTTCTGAAGGGAATCATTCATAAAAAGAATAACATCAAATAAGAAATAGCACATTTGCTTTTTAAAATACTTTTTGAGTCTGATCTAAGTATGATACTACCACCTACTCTCTTCAACATGAATCATTTCACCCCATGTAAAAGAGGTTTGGCAGTACAGTACAAAGGATTTGGGTAACTTCAGAGAGTGAGACAATATTAAAACAAGCCTCAAGATCAAGTTGTGTGAACAACAGGTACTTTTTAGCTTTTTCCTGTGTATGCTGCATATAGGTGGGGGTGCAAAAATACATATAATAAATTGTATAATAAATGGCTGTGATAGAGGGATAAAAACCTAGGCTCTAGGATCATATGCTTTTGGTCCTAATCAAAGTAACATTCCTTGGTATGAGATGTCCATGCTTCTAAGATGGAGTATGTGACTTACACTAGAGGCTGATGTGGCACTTTTAATCTTTCAGAATCCTCAAAATTGAAGTTCTGCTCTCTTTACCTCTGGCTAGCTAGGTGATACAGCCCCCCCCCCCACTGCCTTACTGAAGCAATGATCCGCCAGTCCAAGTAGCATGCAGAAAGAAAGAAATGGCTGCTGGTTTCTAAGACATGGTGGCATCATTGATCCTTCTGCATGGCCTTAACTGAATGTCTCAAAGTAACCTTAAAATTAATGTGTCCAAGACGGGGGTCTCCATATCCAACCCTTATTTTATTTATTTTTTTTAAAGATTTATTTATTTGAGAGAGAAAGAGAGAGAAAGAGAACAAAAGCTGAGGGAGAGGCAGAGAATCTCAAGGAGACTGCATTTAGCATGGAGCCTGACGTGGGGCTTGATCTCAAGACCCTTAGATCATGACCTGAGCTGAAACCAAGAGTCAGAGGCTTAATCCATTGAGCCACCTAGGTGTCCATCCAAGCCCTATTTTAAATGTGCATATCCCCAAGTCTTTCCTGTATCAGTTAATAATACCCAATTGATTAGGCTAAAAACCTGTTTTGCCCTAAATTCCTCATTTTTCCTTCTCCCATCTACAATATCTGGTCCATCAAGAAGGCCTCTTGATTTTACCACCAAAATGTCTTCTAAATTCATACCATTCTCACTGTTCTTATGCTACTATACTAGTGCAGGCCTCCACAGTTTCTGCCTGGATTATTGGGACAGTGTTGTAACTTTGGCCCTGCTTCCATTCTTGCTTTACTACAGTCATTCTCAGCACCAAGAGTCAGGGTATAAAATCTAAATTGATTCACATCCATTCCTCTGTGCAGTCTTCTTGGGGCTTCCCACTGCATTTCAAATAAAATCTTAACCTCCTGGCCAACCTGGCCATCATGGTCCTCATGGTTCTTCATAGTGGCTGTCCACTTCTTGTTCCTATTCTTGACTACCCCCACCCTACCCCTGACTCTGCTTCAGTCTCCTTGGCCTTGCTTTATCTGATCTTTGTTTGACTGATTCCTTTTTACTTAGCTAACTTGACACCTGCTTCAAGAGGCCTTTTCTGATCCCTTAAACTAAATAAGCCACCTCCATCCCAGACCCATTACTCCACTCTATTTTATTCTTAGCATCTTGAATCTAAGATGATCCCATTTGTACATATTATCACCACCTGCTGCAATAGATGTACATATTATCACCACCTGCTGCAATGGAAGTTTCAAGTCTATTCATTGCCACATCCCCAAGGACAGAAACAGTGTTGGGCTTGCTCAATAAGCCAGCAGTATTTATTGAGCTTTTCAGTAAGTAATAATTTAATAAATGAGTAATTTTAAAAAGTCATACCTTCAAAGTCAATGTTGTCCAATCAGTGTTCTGTAGTAGGACCAGTGAATTTGGCATTTTTGCCTTTTGGGAATAATCAAGAAGGAAGGTAAGAGAGATGTGAGCACATGGGTGAATATTTTCCTCTCACTTTAGACAAAGCAATTAATAAGCAAGTATTGAGTTCCTGCTGTGTATTAAGTAGCATGTGTTAGATACTGTTACAGACATGAGTTACTGAGCATATTCTGTAGTGGGGTGTATGTGTGAGCAACACAAATCAACAAAAGGAGAATTATATATGCTAATAATTACAATAGAAATTTAGAGGGAAAGATCAGTGTGAAATACAATAGTTAGTCTAGACTTGATGAAAAAAAGAGAATCATTTTCTGACACATGAAGACAGAGAATCTGAAAAAGCATAGAAAAGGAGAAGGTCTTCCCAGGCAGAGGATGGGTCATAAATGAAGAAAAAGAAGAGGAAACAAATATTGATTTGGGCCTCACTTTGCTGTTAGAAAGCCAGGAAGAAACTGGATTTGATTCTGCTCAAACTATGCATATTTAGAATGCTCAGATATTTATAGAGTCCAAAGAATTCAGACTGGGCCTATAGAAACAAATAAGTGGGATGGAAGGTGATTTATTAGAGCATTCCTTTCCTCTCTAAGGCTCTGTGGTATTTTTCTTGGGAACTGGATTTCATTCATTAAGCAAGTATTTATTACCCGCCTCTTCTGTACCAAGCACTGTGCTTGTCACTGGGGATCAAGAGTAAACAAGAGATCACAATCCTTGTTCCCAGAAGCTTATAGTCTCTCCAAGGAGAGAAACAGTATGTGAATAAATTCTTAATAATGATTTGAGCATAATTTAGAAATTGTACATTTCAGGCAAATTCTTTTATACTAATAATGTGGGAAGAGATAGAGAAAGAGGGTGGTTTGGAGAGGAAAGGATACTATTAATAGGTCATTTGTACCTATTTGTCTGTTTGTACCAGTGTGTTAGAAAGGATAGCAATGAGGCTGCCCCCTTTTGTAGTTTGTGATAAAACAGAAAAGCACAGGGGTATCTGGGTGGCTCATTTGGTTAAGCACCTGATTCTGGGTTTCGATTCTGATAGAAAGGGATTTCTTAGAGAATTGTGGACTATCTCAACTTTAACTTAGTTCTTTATCTTGTACTTTGGACTAGAATTCCATTCTGCAAAGGGAGTGATTTAAATACTTGTTGGTTATGTTAGATTCATGTTTTATCCTGGAGTCTTACTCTAAAATCTTCATGATGGACCTTGAAGATCTGTTTTCATAAATATACATAGTATATTTAAAAACATAAGTTCTCGGGACACCTGGGTGGCTCAGTGGTTTGGCACCTGCCTTCAGCCCAGGGCATGATCCTGGAGACCTGGGATTGAGTCCCTCGTAGGGCTCCCTGCATGGAGCCTGCTTCTCCCTCTGCCTGTGTCTCTGCCTCTTTCTCCATCTCTCATGAATAAAGAACTAAAATCTTAAAAAAAAAAAAAAAAATTAAAAAAAAACCATAAGTTCTCAAATGTAAAACCAACTCTAAACAAAGCCAAGTACATTTGCCATGATTGAACAATTACCAATTATCAGGTGTTTATTGCAGCTTTATTCTTCCGGTGTTAGTCTGCTAGGGCCACCATAACAAAATACCACAGACTGGATGGTTTAAATAACAGAAAGGTCTGTTTTACAGTTCTAGAGGCTAGAAGTCCAAGATCAAGATGTTGGCAGATTTGCTTTCATCTGAGGCCTCTCTTCTTGCAGAGAGCTGTCTTCTCCCTGTGAGGCCATGGTCTCCTCTGTGCATGAATCCTGATGTCTCCTTCTTTGTGTGTGTCCATACTTCCTCTTCTTACAAGAGCAGCATGCAGATTGGATTAGAGCCAACCCCAATGGCCTCATTTTAATTAGTCATCACTTTAAAGACCCTGTTCTGAAATACAGCCGCATTCTGAGGTACTGGAGGTTAGGGCTTCAACATTTGAATTTGGGGGGAACACAATTCAGTCATAACACTGCCCAATCCTAATATACAGTTTTGGTCCTACAGGCAATGAGTGGGACTCAGAGAATTGGTAGAGTACTTTCTTTGGGGCAGTTGGTGGCTTCTCACCCATCCTCCCAGAGCTCAGTGATAGAACGGAAGAGATTCCTAATCTAATAGGAACTATTAGGAACTAATAGGAACTTTTAAAGTTCTGCATTTCCTTTCTGTTATACCCTAAAATTCTACAGAAAGAAGAGGCCTGAGCTCTAATTTTGTCCTGACCTAGAGAGATGAAGATGGTATGCTGCAAGATTTCATTCAAGGAGAAGGATGTTACTTGTAGTTGGTGAATGACAGCTTTGTGTAAGAGGTGAGATTCCAGCAGGGCCTTGGAGAATGGGCAGCCGTCAGATGTGAAGAAATCAGAGTGTAAGAGGCAAGACAAAGGCCTTGTCTTGTGGGAAAGTGTATGTGTAAGGACATTATTTCTTGTAAATCTTGCAAATACATGAGGCATTTATGTAAGTTATTACATTGAATTCCCCCCAGGACCCCTGTAAGCCTAGCTAAACAAGAATTTACAGTCCTTTTCAATGATGAGGAAATAAAAACTCAGAGAGGTTGAACGGCTAAGTTAGAAAGATAGGTTTGAACACACCTGCCTGAGTTCAGAGTTCTCAGTAAGAGGCACGTGTATTAATTTTCTATTGTTGCTGCAACAAATTAGTACAGATTTTATTTTAAACAACTACATTTTATTATCTCACAGTTTTTAAGGTCAAAAGTCTAGGTGTGCTCAATGGCTTTTCAGCTCTGGGTCTCACAGGGCTGAAATCAAGGTGCTGGCTGGTCTGGATCCTAACATGGAGGTTCTGGGGAAGAATTTGCTTCCAGCCTCATTCAGGTCATTGGTAGAATTTGACTCCATGTATTTATATGACTGAGGTCCCTGTTTCCCGGGTGACTGTTGTCAGCTAAAGGTCAGTTCCAGCTTCCAGGGGCTGTTCACATTCCCTGTTTGTGGTCCTTTTTATTGGGCAAAGCCAGCAGTGGCAAGTTGAGTCCTTGTTAGACCTCCTGTCTTTCTTACCTCTCCTTCCGCTTCATCTCTCTTGCCTCTAGCTAGAGAAAGTTCTTTGCTTTTAAGGCTCATGTAATTAGTTTGGAGCTCCCAGATAATCCATGATGATCTCCTTATTTAGGGCTCATACCTCAAATCACATCTGTAAAGTCTCATTTGCTATGGAAGGTAATATATTCACAGGCTCCACAGATTGGGGTGTGAACGTGGGGACTGTTCTGCCTACCACAGTAGTGGTGGGAAGGATGACATCACTAGAGACTGGAATTCTAGGGGCTGGGCTGGGCTGAGGCATTAGACTTTCTTTTGGATGTAATGAAAACCTATTAGAACTGTTTGGCAGCTAGACAGCCAACGGAGAGGACAGGGTAGAGGATAGGGCTGTGTCTTGTTAAGAAATGATTCCATTTATGTAACATCTCGAAATGAAAAACAATTGTTGAAATGGGTAATAGATTGACAGCTGTCAGGAGTCAGGGATGGGAGTAAGAATAGTTAAAGGAAAGGTTGGGGGTATGAGGTAGGTGGTAATGGTTAAATATGGTGGCACGGGATCCTTGTGATGATGGAAATGTTCTTTAACTTTTCTACGGAGGTGGATATACAAACTTACACGTGAAATTACACAGAACTAAATAAACACACATACACACAAATGAGAACAAATAAGAGTGGGGAAATCTGAATAGGATCAGTGGATTGAATCCATGTCAGTAGGTCTTGTGATATTGCACTGAAGTTTTTCAGGATGTTGCCATTGGGAAGCTCAAGTGATTTCTCTATATTGTTTCTAACAACTGCATGTGAATCTATAATGATCTCAAAATGAAAAAATCTAATTAAAAATAATACAATGAAATGCATTTCATATCCATCACATTGACAAAAATGAAAATGTTGGACAATAAGTGTGGGCAAGGAAATGTGAACTTTCCTCCCCTGCTGATGGGAATGTAAATGTGTTTAACAATCTTTGGAAAACCATTTGCATATTTAACAACAGCCCAAAGTATATTAAACATGACTGAAAAAGTCTATTCTCGGATAGGACCAATTACATCTTTATGAGTCTTGGTGCAAAATAAAAATGCAAAGCCCCTCATTCAGAAATTAAGAATTCAAGATGGAATGGTAGAGCTTTAAAGCAAGTGCAGTGTCCTCCCGAATGCAGGGCCCTATATGACTGCATATGTTTCATACTGTCCCTGCCTAGGGAATACACCTTAAAGAATCTCTTGGATCATGAATTCCAAAACATGTACAAGAATGTTCAGAGCAGTACTGTTGATAATATCAAATGACTGGGAACAGCCCAAATGTAGATGAATAAATTGTGGTACAGATGCACTAAAAGATTAATCAGCAAGGAAAGTGAATGACTTTCAGTTACTTATGAAAAGGTTTAGAGCATGCTACCTTCAAATATGGCATTTGACATATTGAATATTTTAGGCTGAAGGGTTTTGAGAAAACAGCAAAAACAGGAAGGCCACTCTGATCTCCTCCTGCCTCCCCTTTATTCCCTTAAACAGGTAGTAAAAGCCTTATTTGAGAGGTGCCCTGCCTACCTGTCCCTGGAGCAAGGTTACATCTTATCTCTGAAGATACAGGTTTGCCAAGAAGAATCCCCATATACAGGCCTTGCTGTTTCCCCCAGTTTACTACTCTGACCTCATATTAATCAACCTGTCATATTCCTCCATGACTGTCTACTTTTCATCAAACCAAGCATAAAATATGTGTCTGTTTCTTTGGGTCTTCATTTTCTTATGAAGGCTCTTATGTCACATAAAACTTATATTAGCTAAATGTATGCATTTCCCCTGTCAATCTATCTTTGTCAGTTTAATTTTTAGACCCAGGAAGGGACCTTAAGAGGGTAAGGAAAACTTTTTCCTCCTCTACACTTACAACCTCATGGAAGCATCTGAACAAAATGCTGACTAAAGAAAGTCCCCCAAAGAATGCATACAATCCTATATCCATATAAAGTTTTAAAAAACTGCAAAACTGAACTATATATTATTTAGGGAAACAAATATATGTAGTAAAACTATTAAGAAAAACAAAGAAATGATTAATTTAGAACCCAGAAGAGTGGTTCCTTGTAAGGGGAGCAAAGGATTGGGGCTGGGGAAGGATGGCTGGGAGGGCCGTCAGAGTTATGGGGGTGTCCTTTTTTATAAACAGGAGGGGTGAGAATGGGGAGAGACAGGAGTCCTCTTACACTTTTGTGGGAATGCAAACTGGTATAGTCACTCTGGAAAAGTGTGAAGGTTCCTCAAAAAGTTAAAAATAGAATTACCCTATGATCCAGCAATTGCACTACTAGGTATTTAACAAAGCATACAAACATAGTGATTTGAAGGGGCACCTGCACTCCAATGTTCATAGCAGCAGTGTCCACAATAGCCAAACCATGGAAATAGACATAAATACAAACTATGGAAATACACATAAATACATACACATACATACATACACACACACACACACACACGAATATCACTGAGCCATCAAAGAGAATGAAATCTTGCCATTTGTGAGGACATGGATAGAACTAGATGGAATTAGCTAAGCAGAATAAGTCACTCAGAGAAAAATAATTATATAATTTCATTCATGTGAAATTTAAGAAACAGATGAACATATGGGAAGGGAAGGAAAAACAAAGTAAGAACAAAATTGAGAGGGAGGCAAACCATAGGAGATGCTGAACTCTAGGAAACAAACTGAGGGTTTCTGGGTAGGTGGGAGGGAAGGGATAATTGGGTGATGAGCATTAAGGAGGGCACTTGATGTAATGAGCACTGGGTGTTATATGCAACCGATCAATCACTGTACTCTACCTCTGAAGCTAATAATAAAAAGGCTCATGGGTATGTGGGTTTTCGTTGAATCACTATTTTCCATGTATTCCACATATTATAGTTTTTATTAACTATTTAATAATTTAAAAGCCAATTTAAGCAAGTTGGCATTATTTTGTGGGGGGAAAATGGACAGTTTATTTACAGTAGGAAGTTTCCAGACCTTTCTGCCTTTTTACAAGCTTTTAGATGCATTTTCTACTTTTATTATGTGGTGGGAGTTGATAATTTAAATATACCCACTACTCAGATGTCCAAAGAAAATACAATTCTTTGTTTTCTATGATCTAATTTTCCTCACCCACCCTCATGCTGCTGGGTGGTGATAGGGGAAGCAGGGGCCACAGCCAGGCCCTCTGTGTCTGTGGGTTTCAGTGTTCTTTTTCAGGTGTCTCACTCTCTTGGGAAATGATGAGTCGTTCAGATGTCTTCTTTCTTTCTCTTATCCTCCTTGGATATATAGAGCCCAAGAGTGTGACATACTGGCAAAGGGGAAGGGGTTTCTAGGCTAGACCTTCTTGTTGTCCTCTGGAGCCTTGCTGGTATTCATGGGGGATTTGCCTGCTTCCTGGCCTTCTGCCAGTGCCCATGTGACAAAGGGAGGAACTTCTGGTTTCCTCTTGGCTCCATCAGGTCCTGGCAATCCTGCTCATCCTTCCCCTGCTGATTCTGAGAGCATAAGTGGCTACTCTGAGTCTCAGCAACAATCTCCAGCAAGCCCTCTGAAGTTCTTCACAGGCACCTTTCCCCTTGCTGTGACAGCTCCCAGCTCAGGCCCACTGTTCTCAATTCCATGGCCTTCCTCTTAGTCCTGGCATATGAAAGAACTTTTCCTCATGTTACACAGGAGTGGTAGGCGGTTCAAGAGTGGTGATCAGGCTCTCCTCATCAAACCAGGTGACCCTGCATTTTTTTTTAAAGATTTTATTTATTGATTGATGAAAGACACACACAGAGAGAGGCAGAGACACAGGAAGAGAGAGAAGCAGGCTCCCTGCAGGGAGCCTGATGTGGGATTCGATCCTGGGACTCCAGGATCACACCCTGAGCCAAAGGCAGCCGCTCAACTGCTGAGCCACCCAGGGTCCCTGAGTGGCTGCATTTTTATTCAGCTGCAGGTATGCCTGTTGCCTGGACCACCCTGCACTGCTCTGGTTTTAGCTCTTCTCTCTGTGCAATACTGCTCACCTTCAGAAAATCAGCCTGGAAGGGAGCAGTCCTCCCACTTTTGTCTGACCCTTGTCTCCCCAATCCCAGCTTCCTCTTTTATGCATTCTATGAAGGCAGAAGGGCTGGGCCTGGCATTCCCTCTTGCCTTGTGACTTCTATGCCACTCCCTCCTTCTTCCTACCTCCTTCCCTGGGCAGGGGAAGAAACTACCTCTGAGAAAGGGAAGATGGAGTCCTAACATTAATTTTTGGCATGTAAGGATTTTCAAGCTAATTTGTCCAAGGACATTTTTGCCTTAGTTTCAGGTAAATAAATCCATTTTAAGCTACTAATAAGAAAGGAAGGTCCTGCAGGGAAAGTCAATCAAAGGTAGAAAGTGGAACAACTACTCACTTGTGAAACAGCAACCACAGCACTTTGCGCATCCTGGTTATCTTCTTTGATCTTTATGCTTGGCCTGGAGGGGAATAAAATATAAGTGGCTAAGAACTTAAACTTGTAAATGAGGAGTGTTTCCCCTTTTGCAGTAAGTGGGCATGTAATTTGACCTTCACTTTACACCAAAAACCAAAACAAACCACAGATAATTCGAGTTAAATGTGAGAAAATGAAAATGTAGAAAAACTGGAAAAATAGGATTAAGTATTTATCAAACATCAGGACGGGCAAGGACACAGTAAACTTAGAAATGGCAATGGAAGTCATGAGGAAAAGAAGGGGCAAATCTGACCATATGAAATTAGTTTTTAAATTAAAATTAATTTTTACTTAATATTTCTACCTATGATTTAAAAATGTTAATATAGAAGTATCATTAATTATATTTTAGTTATATTTTCATTAATACTGAATTAAATATTAATTTAATCTTAATGTATTTTTTAAATTAAATTTGCTTTATCCTAACTGGCTATTTGTGGAATTGGTCATAGGCAAATTGGATTTTAAATGATCTGGTTTTGGGGGAAATTGGCCAATTCCACCTCAGTGGGGCATGGTGATAGTAACAGAGAGAAGAGATGTGAATAATGTTATTAGAGGCAAAGACAGGATTGGTGACCTACTAGATACAGAAGGCAAGTAGGATGAAGGAGTCAAGAATGATGGGATGCCTGGGTGGCTCAGCGGTTGAGCATCTGCCTTTGGCTCAGCATGGTGTGATCCTGAAGTCCCAGGATCAAGTCCCACATCGGACTCCCTGCATGGAGCCTGCTTCTCCCTCTGTGTCTCTGCCTCTCTCTCTCTTTCTCTCTCTCTCTGTCTTTCATGAATAAATAAATAGAATCTTAAAAAAAAAAAAAAAGAATGAATCTGAGGTTTTGGCCCAAGGCCACTGGGAGGGTGGCCAAATTGCAATCTGAAAGAGAGAGAGAAGCGGTTTTGGCTATTCTAAGTAGAAATCGCTACCAGTCCTTGGTTCTCAAACTTCAGTCTGTAGCAGAATCACTGTAGGATTTGTTAAAACACATGTTGCTGGTTCCATCCCCAGGGTTGCTGATTCAGTGGGTATGGGTTGAGTTAGAAATTTGCATTTCTAACAGGTTCTCAAGTGATACTATGCTGCTGACCAAGGGACCTCACTTTAAGAATCACCATCTAGTTTTTGAGGTGGAGGTGGTGGGAGGTATCCAGTAGAGAGGGCCTGGAGAGAGATCATGCCCAGACAGAAGATAATAATTGCTCCTATTTACTGTAAAGCTTCCCATTGGTGTGCCAATATTGGGCCTAAGTATTGATCATCCCCTGGGGAAGGGCTACAGGGTGGGGAGGGGTTGGGAAGATGGAGAGGCCAGAGACCTTGAGCCAATTGTCTTTGACCTGAGCAGCTGTCTCCATTTAACCCTAGAGTGCATACAAACATTATCATTTTGCTTATGTAAGCAGCGGTATGAAAAACGGTAAAATATTGGAAAGCACTGATTTGCTGAGTGCTTATTCTGTGGCAGGCTCAAGTGATATCTCCATGAGCAAGATGCTATTATTTTTTTTTTTTTGCAAGATGCTATTATTATCCAGATTTAAGAGAGGAGAAAATGGAGGTTTAGAGAGGATAAACTACTTCAGTGGTTCACTTCAATGTCACATGGCTAGTAATTGGCAGATTCAGGATTAAAGCTCTGTCTGGCCCATTTCCAAACCTTGAGCTTCTAATTATTATGCCTCTTAAAGGATTTGAACATTATCTGCATAGAGGTGATATTTAAATCAATGGGATTTGATGAAACTACCAGGGAAGAGGGTTTAGAGAGAAACGTTCAAGTCTAGTACCTTGGGGAACATCTAGGTTTAGGGCATATGGAGAAGAAATTGAGTCCTAGGCTATATCATAGAAATGAAAAGAGAAGAAGGCATAAAGAAAGAATTTCACTAGTGTCACATACCTTGGAACTATCAAGAAAGGAAAAGGCTGAGGAAAGGCCACTGAACTTTGAGACTAAGGTCACTGTTGATCTTTAAAGGAATTATTTCACTGGAGAAGTAAAGATGAGAAGCTCTGTGTTTACCTGTTGCTGATTAACAAACAACTCCAGATAGAGTCTTAAAATAATAGCATCCTTTAATGTTTCTCACACTTCTGTGAATTGATTTTGTTCAGCTGGGTAATTCTTCAGCTCCACCTGGTGTTAACTGGGGCCTGAGAGGCTGGAGTTATGGGAGGTTTGATTGGCCAGAAATATCCAAAGTGGCTCACTCACATGACAGTGAGTGCTGGCTGTTGGCCAAAAGTATTGGTTATCCAATATAGGTAGAGAGTTTATCCATGAGAACTGAGTTTCTCACAGCATAGCAGTGGGATTATAAGAAGGTATATTTCAAGTACATAAAAGTCAGAACCCTAGATCTCTTAAGCCACACTCTGAATTTAACCTTATTTCAACCATATTCTTATAGTAAAAAGCAAGCCACAAGGCCAGCTGAATTCAAAAGCCAGATTCACAAGTTTGAGAAATAGACTCTACTTCTCAATGGGAGAAGTAGCCAAGAATTTGAAACCATTTTTAATTTGCCACAGGGTGGGTGATGAGAAGGTAGATGTGGTTAATATATACTATTTACCTTTTAGGAAATATTATAATAAAGGGGAAAAGAGTATGATGGTCATTGTTTGAGAGCACAGACGTTTTAGGGAAGGGCTTTCCTAGGATATAGATGAGAATATAGATTATGTAGTACTGTGTACCAATATGACCTCAAACTTGCAGCCTAAAACCACAACCATTATGATTTTAGTTTCTGTGGATCAGGAGTCTAGGCATGGCCAAGTTGATCCTCTGCCATGAGGATCTTACAAAGCTGCAAAGTGTTGTTTGGGGCTGCAGTCTCATCTAATGCTTAACTGGGGGACAGCCCACTTCCAGGCTGTCATAGCTTTTAGCAGCACTCAGTTCCTTGTGGGGTATTGGACCAAGGCCCACAGTTTTGGTGGCTGTTGGCTGGAGGCCACTCTTAGTTCCTTGCCACATGAGACTTCCCAGCATGCATTTGCTTTCTGAAAGCCAGAAAGAGAAAATGAGTGTCTTTAGAAGACAGGCATTATGTATTTTAATCACATACATGTAATTATGTACATCCTGTCACATTTGCCATATTCTAATTGTTAGAGAACAAGTCACAGGTACCACCTGCACTCAAGGGCAGGGAACGCACAAGGTCATGAATACCAGGAGGTGGGCATTATAGGGACCATCTTAGACTTGGTTTGTCACAGAAGACTTGAATTTATTTATAGTGTGTAAGACAATGACCAGAGTAGAGGAAAAATATCAATCATTAGAGATAGGTCAGGGATAACTGGTGGGCAGTGCTTAAGGTCACATGTAAGTTAGATTTGGAAAAGAGGAATTTTCATCTTAAATATATAGGAAGAGGGAAGTAATTGAAGAAAGTAAGAGAAGTTTTAAAGTGTGAAGATGGGAAGTTTCTAAGAGAGTCCTCATCAGTGGATCTTCCTGACAAATAGGAAGTGATACTATTTCCTAAGCCTGAGTGTTGAGGAGGGATTCGTGCTTTGAGGAAAGTGGAAAATATTTGAAATAGGTACTATGGAGAATGTTATAGATGCTGAATAGAAGTGAAAATAGGGGGAGAAAAAAATAATAAACAGAAGATTGGGCTATATTAAGTTGTTTATCATAGATCAATTTAAAACTACTGACAAACATTAAGAATGAAGTTAAAATACCATTTTATCGCATTTTATCGCACATATCATGTGTGATGATGAGATTCAAGCTATGTAAAGAGGCAAATAAAGTCAAGAAAAGTAAAAAAAATGCTAAGAACAGAGAGTTTGAAGGGTGTGAGATTTCCAAGAAGGCAAATAGTAGGTTCAATAATACTAAGAAAGTTGTATAGCAAAGAGAATTTTTTAAATTCTTAATCTTATTTGAATTTCCAACAAAATCAGAAACACTCTGTTCTTGAAATATTCTCCTCCCTCAGCTTCCATAACACACACTCTCTGGGTTGTATCCTACTTTTTTGGAGTCTTGATTTTGATCAGCAACTCTTGTTCCTCTCTTCATCCTGAGGGTTTTCCCGTAGGCCTGCTTCTCTTCTTAACCTCAGAGGATGCTTTCATCCAATCCCATGGATTTAATTACTCTCCAAAGGCTGACAAGTTCCAAAAGTAATATTTCTGGTCCAGATTTTCTCATTAGTTTCAGCCTATGCCCAGCTGCCTTCATGTCCCAGGCAGTGAAGCTGGACATTGCAAAAATAGAAAGCATCATTTTCCCCTCTCTTCTTGCCCTCCTTTTCCTCTAGTGTTCCCTATTTTGGGGAATGGCACCAATACCCACTTATTTGCTCCACTAGGAAACTCAGTGTCATCTTTGACACTACTCTTTTTTTCACCGTATAGCCATCTGTAACACTTTATCACTCCCCCTTTCTATGTTGCCACTCTTCCACTCCACTGTCATATTTTTTAAGATTACTCCATTAGGTTTCTACACTACCTCCCTACTTCTAATGTTAATACTCTACAATCTGTTTTCCTCCTTGTAGTCACAGGGAGCTTGCAAAATGCAAATCTTATTATGTCCATACACCCTTCCTGACACACATACACCACTTAAAATCCTTCTCTGAAAAAAAAAATCCTTCATTGACTTTCTATTGACCCTAGAATAAATTATACAGGATAAAATTTACTGAGAACTTATTATGTAGTAGGCAATTAAATTTGCTCTGTATGACTGCTTTGGGCTTTTTGTTTTTGTTTTAGGAGTAAGCATAATGCATAATAAGTGCTCAATAAATACTTATTGAATGTAGTACTTACCCAATACAAAGAAGTTTTATTGAAAAATCAAATTATGTGTTCTACATTAGGCAAATTATAGTATTTTAAAGTCTCTAAATATTCCAGTATATTAATTTATAAGACAAATATGAGGCATACAGTAATGACCAAAGCTTACTTCTTGACATACAAATGGCCAACAGACACATGAAAAAATGATGCACATCACTTGGTATCAGGGAAATACAAATCAAAACAACAATGAGATACCACCTTACACCAGTCAGAATGGCTAAAATTAACAAGACAGGAAACAATAAATGTTTGCTAGGATGCAGAGAAAGTAGGAATGCAAGCTGGTGCAGCCACTCTGGAAAATGGTGTGGAAGTTCCTTAAGAAGTTAAAAATAGAGATACTCTATGAACCAGCAATTGCACTACTAGTTATTTACCCCAAAGATACAAATATAGTGATCCGAAGGGGCCCCTGCACCCCAATGTTCATAGCAACAATGTTCACATTAGCCAAACTGTGGAAAGAGCTGAGATGTCCATTGACAGATGAATGGATAAAGAAGATGTTATATATATGTGTGTGTGTGTGTGTGTGTGTGTGTGTGTGTGTGTGTGTGTGTATATGAATATTACTCAGCCATCAGAAAGGACAAATACCATTTGCATTGACATGGATGGAACTGGAGGGTATTATGCTAAGTGAAAGGCAGTTATATGGCTTCAGTCATATGTGGAATATAAGAATATAAGAAACAGTGCAGAGGATCATAGGGTAAGGGAGGAAAAACTGAATGGGAAGTCATTAGAGAGGGAGAAAAACCATGAGAAACTCTTAACTATAAGAGAGACTCTTAACCCTCTTAACTGAGGATTGCTGGAGGAGAGGTGGGTAGGGAGATGGGGTACTGGGTGATGAGAATTAAGGAGGGCATGTGATGTAATGAGCACTGGGTGTTATATGCAACTATAAGATCATTGCACACTAAATCTGAAACTAAGTATGTACTTTTATGTTGGCTAATAGAATTTAAACTAAAAAAAGAAAAAAAAACCTTACATCTTACCTTAAATAAAAGTGGTACAAGATGTACTGTGCTTCATGCTATCATAAAGATGCAAGTAAAATACCATGAGGTCAGATTTGCAATTATTTACTTCTTTCCCTGAAAGAGGATTATTCATCTTTACCCCCATAGACTTTGGACTTGGCCATGTGATGTGCTTTGGCCAATGAAATGTGAGAGAACCAAACACGTGTCACTTCTAAGCAAGAGATGCAAGAGTTATTATGAGTTTCTACCAGCTCCGTTCTTTCTTTCAGCTAAAGAGTAACCCAGATTGGGTGATCCTTTAGGCTGGATCTCAGAATGGAAGTATACACAATATATATATAATGAGAGTAAGAAAACTTTATTTTAATTCACTGAAATTTGGGGGTTTTTTGCTCTTGCATAGAAATAGGTTGGTACTCATGGAAGACAGAAATTTTATTTTGTGGCAATTTTGCATAAGCAGGAAGAGGTGCAATGTGAGATTTACGCTGAAACATAAGCAAGATTTCAATGGACAGAGAAGAAAGAAGAAAGAATATATCCATATATGCAAAGATACAGGTGTGGAAAAATTCAGTCTGGGGCAATAGAGTAATAAATAATCTGATAGATCTAGAAAATATGGTATGAATGGAGAGAAGTAGAAGAAGGGCTGGGAAAAGTTTTTCAACCATGTTTAAGGGATTTGAACCTCAGGGGCTTGAGGTTACAGCCTTTCTTGAAGTAGACATTGAAGAGAGTCTCTGGAAGAGATAGCCATCAAGAAGATGTCTCTGGATTGAAAACCATTTAGAGGCTGAGAGGAAAGGGCTGGCTCAGAGGTAATAGTTGAAGAAACAAGAGAGAGGAAAATTGGGATCAAAGAAGGAGGCTTGGAAAAGTTCTTCTGATGTTAGGAAAGAAAAACAGTAACAAACATAAACAAAGATAATGAGAAATTCAGAAGCACAGTGACTTTGCACCAGATGCCCTGATCTTAGTGAAGGCAGGGGGGGAGTGTTGAAAGTGATGGTGGGTATGGGGTAAAACAGCCTTGGGAGTGAGAACCATTGCCTCACATGAGGAAACAGACTCAGAGGGATCACATGAGTTGCCATGAGAGTGAGGCAATGCACATGGGCCAACAAGTAAAGTACCTTGAAAAATTCCTGGCACTCAGTAAATGTTTGACTCCTCTTTTATTTTTCTTCATGTAACTTACCAGATCCCTGAATATGGATTCTTTCCAGTCCAGGGACCATGGGTCAGTGACTGCTCTGCTAATGCATTCCTTCTTCCTGACCCGTGCTTTTTTTTTTTTTTTAATTTTTATTTATTTATGATAGTCACACACACACACAGGGAGAGAGAGAGAGAAAGAGAGAGAGAGAGAGAAAGAAAGAGAAAGAGAGATAGGCAGAGGCAGAGGCAGAGGGAGAAGCAGGCTCCATGCACCCGGAGCCCGACGTGGGATTCGATCCCGGGTCTCCAGGATCGCGCCCTGGGCCAAAGGCAGGCGCTAAACCGCAGCGCCACCCAGGGATCCCCTGACCCGTGGTTTTTACTGTATGGTCACGCAGGCACTACCCCATCCCAGAAAATCCCACTTTTCACTTTCAGGGTTCACAGGCTGGCATCCTCCCATAAATCCCAATCTCAGAGTCTGTGATGTCACTTTTGAGTCAATTTCATGTTTGCTTCAGTCTCAGCCCTCTTACATGCTTGTTGACTCACATGGTTTCTTAAACTCTATTTCATAGAATCAGACATTTGAGAAATAGCAAAATTGGTTTGCATGTAGACACTGAATCAAAGATTTACCTCAAACCCAACAAAGTAAATGAAGCCAGAATGCAGCTTCTGCTTGGCATTTAGCAGGGATGGCACAGATTTCCCCAGCATAGCACATGGAGGAACAAGTGAACAGCATTCCCTGAAGTATTACCAGGAGCTCTCAGCTACAGAGTCGAGCCAAATCAGGCTGCTAACCCGATGGAAAAAACTTGGTGTGAATATACATATATATGTTACATGTCTAGTGAGCATATAATACCGTGTCTATATATAGTCAGCTAAAGCTGGCAATGAAAACAAAAACTCCGCACTTTCTTGGCTTACTTAAACTGAGTAAAAATAGAGAACAATATGCAAGCCACTGCTAGTTAAAGGGTGTGTGCATATCTCATGAAAGAATCTGTTAAGAATCTTATAGTCTGACTGCCTCTTGGTTTGGAAGTCAGAGGCCAGCTTCTCATCATATTCTGTATTAATTTAACAAGGTTGACTTCAAGGAGGGATTTATACTTAGGCATGATTTAGGGCCAGGAAGAAAGAAGAATTTTTCCTAAACTAGTCCAAATTAAGTGATCCCTTTAAGTGAAGAGCCCAATAAATATGTAGGTTCTGGTGGGTGGGGCAGGGAGTTCTAGGGTGAACGAATGCACACAAAATGGGTCCATACATTTGCATGTGGTAAATGTACATACAGATATATAAGCACTGCCATCCATTATGTGCATTTTTGAGAATTCATAGAGATTGAGGCACTGAACAAAAACTTCTGGTGATTATAAACTAAAATTATATATTTTTTTAATTTCTCATAATTTAGGTTAACATTATTTGACATCTGTATTCTCTAAGAAATAATTTGTTCAACAAACATATGTTGAACATCTATTATGTACCAGGTACCATATTTGGTGCTAACATAAAAGATGAATAAAGCATAATTCCTGTCTTTGTGGAGCTCACAATCCAGAGAGTAGGACAAATAAAAATCATTATTCTGCAATGTTATGAGTGCTATAATGCTGATATATACAGTCTTTTGCAATCATAGAAACTTGTAAATTAGCCCAGGACTTAGTGGCTTAAAGCCACCTTTTTTTCATTTCTCACAGATTTGATGGGTTAGGAATTTGGAAAGCACTTGGAAGAGATGGGAAGGAGATGGCTTGTCTATGTTCCACAATGTCTGGGAAACCAAATGGGAAGGTGTGATGACTCCGACTGCTGACCAAAGTGCGTACACATGACCTCTCCATACAGCTGGGTTTCCTCATGCATGGCAGCATCAGGCTCCACGTACAGGTGCTCTAGCACACAAGGTGGAAGACGTATCACTTTTTATGACCCAGCTTCACAAGGCACTGGTTTCATGTCTGCCACATACCCTATCAGATGAAGCAGCTACAAGTCCACCCAGGAACAAGAAGAAGGAACACAGATCCTAACTCTCAGTGAGAGGAATGTCCAGGAATTTGTGGCCATTTAAAAACTGCTGTGAAAAGACAGGGCCTTACTGGCTGGTGGAGTCAGGGAAGGCTTCACAGGAGAGGTGGTATTGAAAGAAGAATGGAAATTTGCTGGAAGTGGCACGGGTAAGAAGTGATTCTTTAGAGGGAATGTCTCTCAGGTGTACACATACACAAGGAACAAAGAAACGTAAGACGAAACATGAAAGATGACTCTGTAGTGGATCAAGCATCAAAGAAAAATCAGTCTTATTGCATCCAGACACCTCAAACACATCAACATGTCTGAGCTGCTAATGCAACTCAACAGTTGTCCATTGATTCTGAAAGTGTATACATTCATTTGGGAAAGCATTGAGGAGCAGATGGGTTTAAAGTGTGATTGTGAAGAGACTCCTTTTGCTTTATTTTTTTTTTCCCTTTTGCTTTAATAGACACAGAGTAGTTACTCTCTACAGGTACTATACTAAGGACATGGCAATTTCAACTCGATCCTCACCACAGCCTGACAAGGCAGTTATGTTTATGATTTCTCACTTACAAATTAGGAAGTTGAGTCCCAGAGAGATGAAGTAATTTGCCCGAGGTCACACAGCTGGCCAGTGGCAGACTTAGGATTCACAGCAGAGTCTGGACACCTTACCACTGAACAAGATCACCCTGCAGACATTTGGAGCAGAACAGTGGCTGAAATTGAAGGGCACACTGGGAGCTTGAATTTGGTCTGTATTGTAACTGGGAGCCACTTAGAGCATCTAAAGTGGACATAAATATGGTCTAAATTGTGTTCACATAGCTAGTTATTGGCTGAGCCAGATAAGAAAACAAGTCTTTTGCTTCTCAGTTCAATGTTCTTTGCTCTTCCCCAAATCTCTTGTGCCTGGAAAGAGTATTTCATGGTTCAGTACAACTTCTCAATCTGTCCAGTAATGATTTAAGAACCAGGACTCTTGAAGAAGAAGCAAGCAATGGGGGTAACTCATGCCTTGCCACTCAGGATTTATCTACAAGGTACTCTCCAGGTTAAGTCAAATCAGTTGATTTCCCTACATAGGTCATTTTGAGGCTAATCTAGAATAATGCAAAGCATCGTTTGTAGTTTGACTCTCAAAATGCAATATATAATTAGAAGCAGTTAAATTTTTCCATCAATTCAGCACTGTTTTTTACTGCCATGAGCTATGGCTGATCTAATATCTTGCTGCATGGTGTGGTACAATTTAAATATACATGCTGACATCAGGACAGACAGCATTAATGCAGGCAATATGTCTGAATGAAAGCACCATTATATTATTACTATGAAAAATGGCTATATCAGCAGAGTATTAGGGATGGAGGCTGAGTAAAAGAACATTAACCTTGCACTCAATTTTGGTCTCACATCTCTGACTCCCTCATGTAGTTATTATAGAACATAAAATGCATAATAGTTTAAAAAGTCAGGGGAGGCACAATATAATGGTTATCTTAGAAAAATGGTAGGAGCAGCTGGCAGCTTAATTTCAAGTTTTGTGGAAATGGTTTAAAATGGACACTGTGCTAATCATTTTCTACAAAAAAATTTAAACATTTTACTTTTGGATGAATTTACACTTTCACTGAGATATATTAAAAGGTGCTAGGAATAATAAAAACAATGAAAACTGGAGCAGCCTGGCTCAGTGGTTTAGCGCCGCCTTCAGCCCAGGGCCTGATCCTGGAGACCCGTTATCGAGTCCCATGTCGGGCTGCCTGCATGGAACCTGCTTCTCCCTCTGCCTGTGTCTCTCATTAATGAATAAATAAAATCTTTACGAATTTGTATGTCATCCTTGCGCAGGAGCCATGCTAATCTTCTCTGTATCGTTCCAATTTTAGTATATGTGCTGCCGAAGCAAGCACTAAATAAAATCTTTAAAAAAAAAACACAATGAAAACTATAACATCAAACCCCCTGTCTTAAAGATGTCCGCCTAGGAAATTAATGAAAAAAGACTGGATGAGGTGAAGTTAATTTTGAAATTGAAGGTGGTTTCAAAGAGCAAAGCAGTACTAGAATTTGTATATGGAGTGTAGAAAGACATGACATGAAGAAAAGTCAGGCTCATTTTGGCAGGAGGTGTGCAGTTCCTGGGCTGGAAGTTGGTGGACCAATGTTATGCACCCTAATCTTACAAATCATCTCTGGTGAGCTTAAGTGGACACATACAATATATATTTTTGGTGAGTTTTTTCAGAGTAGTTAACTATCAAATAAACAACCCCCAAAACTATGGTTCCTTGAATGTGTATGTGTATGTATATATTTCTTTCACTAAGCATCTTTTTCCCCAATGAATGATCTATACAGTTTACCTCCCTGACTCTATGCCCACTTCCAGCTGGCAGCAGAAATAGGGAAATCGGAGTATCCGGTTCTGCTTTGTCAATTAGACCAGTAATCTGCATATGGGTTTCCTTTTTTTTTTCTTGAGCCCATTATACATGTTGATGTTGTTGTTTTTAATGAAGAGTGAAAGAGAGCTGAGAATACACATTTGTATGTGACAGGTCTTTTCTATAGACTATTATTTTAAAAGGACATTTACACACCCTGTACTCATCTTTTGAAAAAGCTAATGAGAATGTTTACTGATTGCCAAGCTGTAATTTCAAAGACGAAATGGTGGGAAAATTGATCTACAAGTATTAAAGTGTTCTTGGTTTTGTGGCATTATGGTGACGGGGAAAGATCACATATTTCCCAAGACTCAAATCTGTTAAGTACTCATTCTGGCCTATTACAGAGATTTGAATTTTTCTTTCAAAAATTTTTCTTGCTGACGAAGCTAGGTGCCACTAGCCATGGGATTTCAAAACTTCCCCTTAAATGGGCTTAGAATGTATATAAAAGAGAAGTTGAGCATTCCTTTTTATTTGTGTTTATCTTGGTAACCGAGAGTTGAAGAAGGATCCATCACATTGCCAGGGCATCAACATCACTGCTGTTCTCTAGCACTTACTCCTCAGGTTTTCATACATATTAGAACTTGGCTACTAACATGGTTATGCCATGCTGAGGAGAAATGCAGAATTTTTGGAAAGATATTATTATTCAATAGACTGAGTTTTGGGAAGGAGTTTGTTTCACCTTGCTGACTGAATTGCTTATAAGAAAATGAGGCTATTTTTGGATCTCTTTTCATTCTATTAATGTCAGCTCTGTTGAAGCTCTTTGATTCTTCTACTTTGTTGCTTAGAAACATTTTATTAAATATTGTCAGTGCTTCAATCTGATCTGATTTAAAATGTTGCTTTTATCTGTCAATGTAGAATGAACTTTTGCTTTGCCATTTTTTTCCAGTAATTGTGTTCTAAGTTATTTATAGACAGAAAAATGGTAGATCAGTGTAAGTTTTATTGACAGAAGAATGATAGGTCAGGGTAAGCCAATATATGCCATATCTATTTTAAGGGCATAGGATGGGGGTTGGTCTAGCAAAAGTTTGTGATAGGCAAAAACAGTAATGATGGGTGTTCTTAACATTCTTCATCTCTGACCTTTAGAAATTAAGAGAAGGCAGACGAGGGATTCAACCCCATTTCAAAGTCCTTCCAACCACTGATCCTATTTCCATCCTGGCCTGTCACCATCTACCAGAAATTCTACTGTTAGTGATATTTCCTTGATCTTGTTTAAAAAGTTATAGGGCTCAAAGTTACTTGGAAGTTTGTTGAATAGCTGGATGGGCATAAGATCTAGTAGAAGTGGGGTATAATACAGGAAGCTGGTGAAAGCTGAGGTATCAGGAATGAGGAGGAAAAGATGAAAGTTAGAAGGTGGAGGAACTGACAAAATCAAGATTACATATTTCACCTCCCCCAACCCCCACATTTAATTTGGCCTGATTTCCTCAAATTGCTGCTTTGTAAAAGGGTTAACTGGGTCAGTAACTCATGTTAAACCTGACCTGCTAGTCTGGGAAAACTCCAAATGCTGTCTTTAAAAGTAACACCCAACTCATACCCTCTCAATAATGAAACACCGTTTGTTATTAATAGCTACATTTCAAATTAACATACTTATATTATGTCTACCATTAGAAAGGTTTTTAGGTGGTTTAGAATTGTTACCGTAATGCTTGAAGTTATTTAAACCAAATGAAATAAAACTTCCCAAATGGCCACTCCAACTAATACACACACATTTCACATTTTTATGTGATGCCTGTACTTCATACTTCCTATTAGAGAAAGGGCATTGCCATATTATACCGTGGACTTGGCTGTTTTGATTCTCATACTCTGGGTAATATTTCTCAATGTTTCAGAATCTCTTAGCTTGCTGGCTGATTGGCTTCAACTTTAGAGCCGTCGACCTTAAATAATAGTAGCTACATCTAAAACCAATGTTTTATACTTAAAAAAAAATCTTGTTACTGAAACATACACAGGAGGTCAGACTTCCTTAAAGGATCAAGTTTTATGAGTAAACTGATGATGTTTAAGGAAGAATACTTTGTCCATTTATGAAAAGATTTCTGAGAGATGCTAATGGAGGCACAAGCTAGGAAGAAAATATTCAAATTAATTGTAATCTGATTATGTCAATATTACTTCTAAAAACAAATAGATTTCAAGCCATGATTCAGGAAGCAAAAGCCAATAATAACTTGGTGTGGAATTACTATTTTTGCCCATATACATCTGGGTGGTTGAAGCATTTTGATTGTATGATTAGGCACAAGTCCAAGCTGTAGAAATACTATGCTCTAAAATAGTTATGTGGGAAACCATTGGAAATGTGTCTCAGCCTCTGAGAGATTTCAACCTGATGAATCAGTACATTCCCCACTCCAGATATTTGACATTTATACTTCATTAGCAAACAAACATATAAAGAAATAAACAACAACAAAAAAACGCATGTTTTCTAACACTTTATACTAATGGCCATAATCGTGGTTGACAATATTATATAATTCTAGTATTCTGGGGATATCATGATGTTTGATGGTTATATTTGCCTCCCTGAGCTTTAAGACAGCTGGGAAACATAAAGGTAATGAATGGCAAGATATTTCTAGACAAAATGTGGGCCTTCTAAGTGGAAAGCTATTCATAAATAATTAATCTGTAGATATGTGGGATCTGAAAACCTAAGTGTCCCTGTGAAATGTTTCTCTTTGTATATGATAACTCTCAACTTTTAAATTTCATGAACAGTCAAAATGTATAGCATGTACTCTTAATTTGTTTTCTTCTTCTTTTCCCTCTTCTCCTCCCCTTCCTCCTCCTCCTCTTCTTCTGTTGTTGTTTTTGTTGTTATTGTTTCAACTGATGGTCAGTTTCAATGCCCTAAGATCTAGGACTATGAAAAAGAATTATCCTTTGATAACTTTAGTGATATACTGCTTATGACTTATGACTGACATATTGAAGATGGAGGTATCAGATTTGTTTGAGGCTACTGGAAATTTCTTCCTCTCAAGTAGCAACTGAGGCAAAGTGTTAGAACTGAAAAAAAAGAAAAAATATGTATGAATGTAATTTTCATAGACCGAAGATTCTATGGTTACAAAAACCATGAACTGATTTCAGGGATGATAACAGTAATAGGAATTCTTTAGGTTTAGAGAATTCAAGTCTTTTCCATGCATATATATCATCAATTAATTTATGACAAAAGGGTCAAGAATATAAAATGATTAAAAGGATAGGTAGTGCTGGGAAAACTGGACAGTCATATACATAAGAATGAAAGTGGATCCCTATCCTACATCATATACAAAAATCAACTTGAAATAGATTAATGACTTGAATATAAGATCTAAAACTAGAAAACTCATAGAAGAAAACATAAGGAGTAACCTCCTTGTTATCAATTTTAGCAATTATTTTTTGGATTTGACACCAAAAGTAAAGGAAACAAAATAAAAAGTAAACAATTGGGACTACATCAAATTAAAAAGCTTCTGTGCTGCAAAGGAAACATCAACATAATGAAAAGACAACCTGTGGAATGGAAGAAAATATTTATAATTTTTTTTTAATTTATTTATGATAGTCACAGAGAGAGAGAGAGAGGCAGAGACACAGTCAGAGGGAGAAGCAGGCTCCATGCGCCGGGAGCCCGACGTGGGATTCGATCCCGGGTCTCCAGGATCGCGCCCTGGGCCAAAGGCAGGCGCCAAACCTCTGCGCCACCCAGGGATCCCAAGAAAATATTTATAAATCATATCTCTGATACAGGGTTAATATCCAAGATATAAAAAGAACTCAACTCAATAAAAAAAAACCCAAATAATACAGTTTAAAAATGGGCAGAGGACCTGATTAGACATTTTTCCACAGAAGACATACAAATGGCCAACATGTACATGAAAAGATGCTCAACAAAACTAATTACCAGGGAAATGCAAATAAAAAATACATTGAGATATCAGCTCATACCTGTTAAAGTGGCTATCATCCAAAAACAAGTGTTGGCAAGGATGTAGAGAAAGGGAAACTCTTGTGCACTATTGGTGGGAATGTAAGTTGGTGTAGCCACTATGGAAAACAGCATGGAGGCTCCACAAAAATTAAAAAATTGAACTACCGTATGATCCAGCAATTTCATTCCCGTGTACTTATCCACAGGAAACAGAATTACTATTTCAAAGAGATATCTACATCCTCAAGTTCATTGCAGCATTATTTTTAATAGCCAAGACATGGAAATAATCTAAGTGTTTATCAACATATAAATGGATGAAGGAAAGTGAGAAGTAGGAGAGGAAAATGGTGGCAGAGTAGGAGGATCCTAGGCTTGCTTCATCTCATGAATATAACCAGATAACTATCAAATCATTCTAAATATCAGAAATTGACCTGAACAAAGCCAACTCCACAACTAAAGGTAGAGAAAAGGCCACATCAAAGAAGTTAGGAAGTGTAAACCACCATTTGGGAGGGAAATGGACTGTGGCCACTGTGGTGGGGAGGGAGACAGTTTCAGAGAAGGGAGAGAGACAGACTGAACCACAGGGGAAAATGAATCTCCATAGCAATTGGCTTGGAAAGCATGAGGGCCTGAATTTTGTGAGCTCTTGCAACTAGTGGGCTCAAAGCCTAAAGTTTTAAAGGTCAGGATTCCTGGCTCTGAGAAAGCGTGGAGGACATTGAGGCTGCTTTTGGACAGAGGAAGGGCAAACAGCCTGTGGATATACAGCATGGAAACAGTGATCCATAGAATGCCTGGAACACAGAGTGGGGAGGTTAGTTGCTTATCTTGGAGCAAGTCCCCAGAGAGGCAGTATGCATGGAGAGACCTCTCTGGAAACAGAGGAACTGTCAGGCACCATTTCCCTGCCCTGTACCCAGAATAAACACAGGACCACCTGTGAAAACCAGTGAAGCACCAATACTCACTACCTACCTTGCTTATACCAAACCCTGCCCCTCTGTGCTCCTGTGGAACTGCCTTTCCCAGTCACACTTACCTCAGTCCCAGTGTAGTAGGCCCCCTTCCCCAGGAATTTGTCCTGAATAAAAGAGCAAGATAAGGCCGTGGCTGGAGATCTAAGTGAAGCTTAGATATAGGAAACATGCTTGATGGAGAGCCTAAAGCAATGATTGTAAAGATACTCTCTGGACTTGGGAAAAGGGGAGGGGACATCAGTGAGACCATTAGCACAGAGATAAGGAATAGCATAGCAGAGATAAAGAGCTCAATAAATGAAATGAGAAACACACTTAATGGAATAAACAGCAGGCTAGAGGAAGCAGAGGTATGAATTAATGGCCTAGAAGACAGAGTAATGGAAATTAATTGAGCTTCACAAAAAAAGAGGAAATAAGAATTTCACAAAATGAGAATAGACTTAGGGATCTCAGTGACCCCATCAAATGTAATAACATTCATATTATAGGAGTCCCAGAAAAAATAGAAAAGGGAACAGAGATTATATTTGAAGAAATAATAGCTGAAAACTTCTAATCTGGAAAAAGAATCATATCTAGATTAGGAGGCACAGAGAACTCCCAAGAAAATAAAAAAAAAAAAAAGCACATTCACACTGAGACATATTATAATTAAAATGGCAAAGTATATGATAAAGGAAAAATATTGAAAGCAACCATAGAAAAGAAGACAGTTACATACAAAGGAACCCCCCCCCCCACCCCAGTTAGGCTATCAGCATACTTTTCAGCAGAAATTTTCCAAGCCAGAAAACAGTGACATGATAAATTCGACTGGGAAAAATTTGCAACCAAGAATACTCTATCCAGCAATGCTATAATTCAGAATAGAAGGAAAGATAGAATTTCCCAGACAAACAAAAACTAAAGGAGTTCATGACCATTAAACCAGTCCTAAAAGAAATATTCAAGGGGACTCTTGGAGTGGAAAGGAAAGACCAAAAATCACAGTATGAAGATAGGAAACACAAAAGCAGTAAAAGTCACTATTTCTGTAAGAAAAATCAGTCAAAGAACTCACAAAACAAAATATGTAAAATATGACACCATATACATAGAATATGGGGAGGAGAGAGGAGTAAAGAATGAGTTCAAACTTAAACAGCCATCAACTTAATATAGACTGTGATATGCAGAAGATGTTATATACAAACCTAATGATAACCACAAAGCAAAAACCACTAATAAATGTGCAAAGAATATAGAGAACGAAATCCAAATATACCACTAAAGAAAACCAGCAAACCATGAAAGAGAGAAAGACAAGAAAGGATCAGATAAAATATTCAGAAACAATCACAAAACAAGTAATAAAATGGCAATAAATGCATATCTATCAATAATTACTTTGAATCTAAGTGGACTAACTGCTTTAATTAAAAGCCACAGGGTGGATAAAAAAACAAGATCCATCTATATGCTGCCTACAGGAGACTCATTTTAGACCCCAAAAACATAAAGGTTGACAGTGAGGGGATGGAATACATAAAAATACATTTGGAATGGATTAAAGACCTAAATGTGAGACCTGAGACCCTAAAAATCCTAGAAGAGAGCACAGGCCATAACTTCTTTGACTTTGGCTGTAGCAGCTTCTTTCTTGATATATCTCCCAAAGTGAGGGAAACAAACACAAAAACAAACTTTTGGGATTACATCAAAATAAAAAGCTTCTTTAAAAAACCCTTCTGCTCATGAAAGACTCCTAACTCTAGGAAATGAACGAGGGGTGGTGGAAGCGGAGGTGGGCGGGGGGTGGGGGTGACTGGGTGACGGGCACTGAGGTGGGCACTTGATGGGATGAGCACTGGGTGTTATTCTATATGTTGGCAAATTGAACACCAATAAAAAATAAATTTATAAAAAAAGAAAAAAAAAAGAAAAAACCCTTCTGCACAGTGAAGCAATCAACCAAACTAAAAGGCAACGTATAGAATGGGAGAAGACATTTGCAAATGGCATATCAAATAAAGGGTTAATATCCAAAAAATATAAAGAATTTATAAAACTCAATACTCCTAAAATGAGTAATCCAACTAAAAATGGGCATAAAAACATGAATAGACATTTCTGTAAAGAAGACCTACAGATGACCATCAAGCACATGAACAGATGCTCATCATCATTTACCATCAGGGAAATGCAAATCACAACTACAATGAGACATCATGATCTCAAGGTTGTGAAATTGAGCCCTGCATTGAGCTCTGCACTGGTTGTGGAGCCTTCTTAGGATATTCTTTCTCCCTCTCCCTCAGCAGCCCCCCTTTAAAAAGTTAAAAATAGAATGACGCTACAGCCCAGCAATTGCATTGCTAGGTTTTTACCCAAAGAATATACACTAATTTAAAGGGATACATGCATTCCTATGTTTTTAGCAGCATTATTTACAATAGCCAAGATATGGAAGCAGCCTAAATGTCCACTGGTCGATGAACAGATAAAGATGTGATATATATATATAATGGAATATTTACTCAGCCATAAAAGAGATTGAAATCTTGCCGTTTGCAATTTTGATGGAGCTAGAGAGAATAATGCTAATTGAAATAAGTCAGAGAAAGAGAAATACCATATGATTTCACTCCTATGTGGAATTTATGAAACAAAACAAATGAGCAAAGGGGGATTAAAAAAGTGAGAGAGAGAGGCAAACCAAGAAATACACTCAACTACAGAGAACAAACTGATGGTTACCAGAGAGGAG
Source organism: Nyctereutes procyonoides (assembly GCF_905146905.1). Taxonomy (NCBI): domain Eukaryota; kingdom Metazoa; phylum Chordata; class Mammalia; order Carnivora; family Canidae; genus Nyctereutes; species Nyctereutes procyonoides. The sequence goes on from NW_026575119.1 coordinate 5,452,555, forward strand.
ATGGGTGAGGGGTTGGGTGAAACAGGTGGTGGGGATTAAGGAGGGTACATGTTGTGATGAGCACTGGGTGATTAAAATAAAAACTTAAAAAAAAAGAGAGAGGGACTGAGGGAGAAGAAGGCAAAGAAGGCATTGAGGCAGAGATTGGAGTGATGCATCATAAGCCAAGGAATGCCAGTAGCCTCCAGAGGCTGAAAGGTTTAAGGAACAGATTCTACCCTAAAAGTTTCAGAGGAGCCTGGCTCCGCTGACACCTTGATTTTGACCCAGTGAAATTGACTTTGCACTTCTGGCCTCCAGAACTGTGAAAGAATGGACGATGGCTTGTATGCATTTTTAAACATTTGTGTACAAATTGGCGTGTGGATATTTGTTTTCATCTCTTCTGCTTTGATACATGAGGTGGAATTGCTGGGTCATATGGTAAGTGTAGAAACTGCTGGAGTGTTTTGCAGTTGATTTCAGACTTCTGGCCTCTAGAGTTGTGAAAGAAAAAATAAATTTCTGTTGTTTTATACCACCAAAAAATTATAAAGTTTTCTCCCCAAAATAAAGGGAAAAAAAAGAAATGTGAGTAGAATATTATTAAGTCACAATAAAGAGGGAAATCCTGCCATTTGTAACAACAAGGATGAAACTTGAGGGCATTATGCTAAGTGAAATAAATCAAACAGAGATGCATATTTATGGAATCCATTAAAAAATGATTATAGAAATAAAGAACATATTGGTGGTTACCAGAGTTGGGGGATATAAGGAGGAAGGTGGACAAAAAAGGTACAAACTCCCAGTTACAAGATATGTGAGTCCTGGAGATGTAATATACAACATGGTGTCTATAGTTAGCAGTACTGTATTGTGAATTGGAAAGTGTGCAAATAGTCAAATAGTTGTAGGAGTGGTTTTTTGTGAAGACAATAGATAACTAGAACAATGCACTACCTCTATGACTGGGTAAGGACACTGCAGCTTGTACCGCTACAGTCACGTGGGTTAGCATGAGTAGTTTGGCAAGACCTCTGCCACTGTTGGACCTGGAAGAAGGAAGGATGGACAGTGCCTGGCCCCTGCTTCCACAGGCCACTGCCTTCCTACTGGATCTCTAGATATGCTATGTCTTATTTGCAGAGCCATGTCCTAGGTGCAAGGGAAGCTGGTAGAGTATTAAGCATTTTAATCTTCTAGAGTGAGAGCTACCCTCTGCCTCATGAGGTGGAGGATTCTTGAAACACAAGAAGGGGTCTTAGATATGAAGCTGCCTAAAAGAATGGCAAAAGACCAACTTAGGGTGCACTGCCAAAGGCAGAGTGGAGATGGACAGAATGAGCTACTTTCTGCCAGACTCCGCTGAGAGCACAGGCTCTGTACTGCAGAAGAGTGGTATGAAGGAATTTTGAGTTATGAAAGGAGGTGCCGTGCTCTACTAAGGCATGACTTTAGGGTTGTTGCACCACATGATTTCATTTGAATCCTTGGACTTTGAGTTAGTACTGAACTCCCTCATTTTGCAGATTCCCTAGATCGTATCATTACTGTGACCAAAGTCCTCCAGTGGTATCCCATCTCAAATTAAAGTCACAGATCTCAAAATTGTTGACAAGGGCCTGGGAGATTTGCTGCTTCCTATCTTACCTCCTGCTGCTCCCCATCACTAGCTCACACTGAATCCTTGCTGCTCCTGGAACACACTGCATACTCTCCTCTCTAGGCATTTTGTACTCATTCTTCCCTCTACCTTGAAATTCCTTGTTTAGATATCCACTTGGGCCTGCTCTCTCAATTTCCTCAGGGTTCTGTTAATATTACCCTATTATTGAGGCCTTCACACAAAGACCACTACATATGGACTGGGACCTGTCCCCACCTACCACACTTCATTTTCTCTTTACCCTGCATTATTTTTTGCCTTAGCAAAAATAAATAAATATCCTAAGAGCAAGGACTTTTCCTTGTTCACTGCTTTGTTTTAGGAACCCAGAATAGTACCTAGCATATACACTAGTAGGCATTTAATAATATTTGTTAAATGAATGATTATTGTCATCATGATCATCACCATTATTTTGTGGTATCATATTTGATTTTGATATATTGATATATATTCTTCGTATTGATCTAAAAGAACATGAATAGAGGAGAATGGAGAACAGTACATCCAACAAACAGGCCAGGGTGTCCTTGATCACTTGGCTGTGGTAGCATTCGTATATGATTCAGTGAGTAGATATTGGATCATCTATTAATGTGCTGGTAAGGATAGGTATCCAGTCAGTTGGATTTAGACACTTGGGCATGAATTTACCAAGGTTTCCATATTGTCTGGAGATGGCAAATGCACAAATCTATCAAATTGCAATGCTAAAGGTACCATGTGCATTGATGTAAGGACACCAAAAGCTCAGCTGTGTTGGCACTATTTATCTTACCCAAACCTTAGACATGTATCAGCTTTCACTAATCAAGTAAGAACATTCCCGGAGGCACGACAAATGGAAATAAAAATTGGATTCATGGGTAAATACTTTCATGAATCTGAGATGGACAGGTTTAAATAAACCCAAGAGAGTCTGATTTATTGGTTGCTTTTACCAAGCAAGTGTAAAGAGAACATCACAGGAGATAGGGCTGGTAGTTCTTTGGGTGTAGAACTTGTATTTCTATTCTAAACCACACCGTAATGATCATTAGTCATTCATGATAGAAATCAATGATTCCACTTTTCTGACAGCGTTTGTTCACTGTTCCCAGGAACTGCCTTTCCTCTTTTCTCAAGAGAGCATTTAGAACTTAAAGCTCTTTCCCTTGGCTTGTTTATTGTGTACTGTTCATTTGCAGAGTGGCCACAGTGTCCCGTGCCAGTTTGGCAGAGGGAGGAGGGTTCACGCTCACATTCCCTCAAGAATCAGCGCTAGCTCTCTGGTGACTGAATTCCCTTCCAAATGTTGGCAGTGGCTGGAGAGGCCAAGAACTTTATTCTAATCAGTTCTGGTTTCTATGGCTACGAAAGTCCCCTGAAAGAGTGATAGAAAATAAGGGCAGATTGTTCTCAATTTCTGAATTTGGTGATATAAAATGTAAAAAAAAAAAAAAAAAAATCCACCCTCTCAATCCATTCTCAAGTTGATTATTCTCTTTCTCTGTGTCCCCCCCCCCCATCCCCCTCTTTCTCTCTCTCTTCTGCCATTGGGATTATGGCAAATACCACTGGTTGTCACCCAACTACCGTTCATCTGTATTGTCTTTCTTTTTAATAGAACCCCAATTATGCTCACCCCTCTTTACCTCTCTTAATAGTTGCGGATTTCAGGGAGAGGTTGGCCCTATTAACAGGGGAGGTGTTATGGTTGCTATAAGCCGGTGACCGATTTAGGAATGGATGTTTCACTCGGTGCCAGAAATGAGATGTGACAGGAAGTCTGCTGGGTGCACTTATGAGAAAGATTTTCCTTCCTTAAAACAAAACAGAACTAACAGGAATAAGAAGAAATAGCCCTTTTGTATTTTCTGTTTCCAAGTGGCAAGTAGGAACAGACCATATCTGGGGTTGCTTTTGCTACCTGAAGCCTCCATGAGGGAGCCTGGTTGAGGGGCTAAAGAAAAAATGGGGCTATTGAAGCCTGGAGAAATCTTAATACTCAATTATGCTGATGATTTAATCAATCTGGAAAACTCTCCAGAGTTCTTGTTATGTGAGATTAAAAAGGAATAATCCTAATGCTGTTTAAATCATTTGGAGTGGGTTTTCTCCTATGGCAGCCAAAAGCATCCTAACTGAGCCATTTCACTTCTGGTTGTTTGCTCAACATGCCTTTATAATCCCCTTCTCTTCATTGTTTTGGGGACTTTTGAACAACAGTTAAGACTTCCTAGGAATTAATAAGTCAAGGTACTAAATAGGATGAGTTTTTATTTCCTATGGAAGACAAATCATAGATTCTATTTTTAAATGCTAGAAAATTCATTGTTGTTTGTATTTTATTTTCAGTATACAAAATGCCATTGCATATTCTCATAGCACAGCGGGCTCTTCAAGTCCTACTATGTGAGGGAGTCCTGTTACCCATGAGAGAGCCCATGTGATGTGTGAATGGAAGTCTTGGTTCTTGAATTCCCCACAAAAGGTTTATGCTCAACTAAAGACAGACAGAAGGAAGGTAGCAAGCACAAAGCAGTTTACAGTACACTCTCAACAACAGAGAGCAGGCAGGCCCATGGGTGTCAACTGCCTGAGGCTACAGAGGTTTTTTTCTTTTTATGTGAGCAGGATATTGGGTCATGGACAGGGGTGGTCTCTAATGAAGTCTGCTTCCAGTCATTGGGGGATGAGGACCTTCCACAGGTCAGGAGGGGGAAGTTCTTGACCCTCTAAGGTTTGTACCAGAACTCTCTGCAGCATTCCCCCAGGGGAATGGGAGCTAAAATCATAATACAAATGCATGATGATGAGTCTAGGGGTTACCCTGGGGCAGAGGTGGAAGAGGAGAGCACTTGCTCTGTGCCTGTGCCTCTTGGTGTGTTAACCCCTGGGGTCTTGGGAGCCACAAGACCAGGATGGTGAGTGGTCTTAGAAACCATAAAGTCAGGTTGTTTCTCCAGGTTTCTAATGTGTCACCTATTTATCACTGTTTTTGCCCCCAGCTCATATCTAACTAACTGCCTCCTCTCTCAGTCCAAGGACAAGAAGATATTTAATAATTCCAAGTGTACTGAAAGAAAACATTTCTGTCAAATTGCATGTTTATATGCTCATATACGTCAGCTTTGAGTTACTAAAAGGACTTTTAAAAATCACATTAATAATTATAATTGTTCCAAATGTTCTATTTTCTTTATGTTCTCTTTCCTATTTCTGCTAATGACACTGTAATTCTCTTAGTCATCCAGACTTAAAATCTCCAATTTATTTTTGGCTCCTCCTACTCTCTTACTCCAGAAACAATCTGTTGCCAAGCCCTCAATAATGCCATCTTAGAAATACTCATACATCCTTTCCATTTAACTTAGTTCATCTAAAGCCTTCTGAATTTCTTTGCAGAGAGCCTCTGTGTTCTCTCCATTTTTCTTTCTTTTTGTTTTTGTTTTTTTTAAGATTTTATTTACTTAGAGTGTGCAAGCAGGGGGAAGAGCAGAGAGAAAGGGAGAGAAAGAATTTCCAGCTGACTTGCTCAGAGTGTGGCGCCAGATGCAGGGCTCCATCCCACAAGTCTGAGATCATGACCTGAGCCAAAATCCAGAGCCTGAGGCTCAACTGACAGAGCCACCCAGATGCCTCTCCATTCTTCTTTCTAAAGCAGAGATCTGTCACGCTTACTTTCTTCTTAGTGAGTCCACATTGCACAAGGATAAGGTCCAAGCTCTACATGCTGGCATTCAAAGTCCAAAGAGCTGGCTCCAGCTGACCTCTCAACCATCCTTGTTACTGTTGTCCTCTTCACATTTTATGTTCTAGTCTGAGAGAAGGTTCTTTATTGCCCTTTTTTTTTTTGACGTGACCTTTCATCACACATGAGTTTCTTATCTTAATTCATTCAAATCCTAACTACCCATCACAGGTTATCTGAAATTGCCTTTTTCTTTATAAAGATCCCCTGATTTCTTCCAGTCAAAACTGTTATGCCCGTCATCCCTTGGATTTTACTGGGACTTCATTTCCCTATTAATTAAGGCATTTATTACTTTTTAACCATCTATATTACTATATATCTTATGTGCTTTTTACAAAGGTGGAGTTCTTGAGGACAGGAACCATTTCTTGTTCATTTTTGCGTTCATTTTGGGGCCTAGTATTTCCTTGATTGTTACAAATACCCAATAAATAGAGTTGAATTACTAACAAGTGACCAGTTTTCTGTTAAATCCTTTTCTTATCACTATCTGAACAATTAAAATATAATAAAGTTTTGGAAAAAAGAGAAACCATTTGGTTCAACCAGTCCGTAATGGACCACAAGAGGGAGAATTCTTTAAGAGTAATGAATTCAGGACTATATTAACTACAAACAGGATAGATTACTTAGTTTTTCATTTCAGAGATGTTCTTCATCTGGAAGAGAGCTTTAATAACATATATGCTTCAGCATTATTCTCCAGATTTATAAGTACTTTTTGGTCTTTCATCCAAATATGATTATTTGAATTTTACAAAAAGATGGTTGTTTTGTTTTATTGGAAAACACCACTTTTCAATGAGTCAAGAGTCACATGCACCAATACCAAGATGAAGGACACTTTTATTTTAAAAAATGCCTGGTTCTTCCCTAGGCAGACTTTTCTGTTTATCAAGGTTAGTACACTGTGTTTTACTAGTAGGTATTGTGATGAGATGCATAACTGCCTAGTTAACATTTAACATAAGGGAGATTTTATTGAACTTCTGGAATCTCTAATCTGCTGGTCTACAGAAAAACAATGCAACACGTACCCATGCTCGGGGGAATTCTGAGAAATATTTAGGATTACTCTCCACATATTCTCACCCTTAATTTTTTCCTGCTGTCTAGCTTAAATTTAATACACAGTGTAAAATAGTAGACCTAGAGGTTATTAGATCAGAGAAACTGTATGGTAAATGTACCCCATTCATTTCCAACATTGCTTATTGGGTAAGAAGATAATGTAACAGAGTACCACAGTAGGATTTATTCTGACTCAGCTTCCTGCATGCAGCCTGCTTCACCCTCCGCCTATGTCTCTGCCTCTCTCTATGTGTCTCTCATGAATAAATACAAATCTTAAAAAAATATTTGTCTGACTCAGTTTAAGGACAGATTACAAAGTAAGACTGTGATAATTGGTAAAATTAAATTCCTGAGTATTTAGCATGAACAATTAAGATTTTATTTGCATAATATTCTCATAAAAGTAAAAAGTAACTGGGCCCACCTTCAATCCATAGCTGGATCTAATAGTTCTTTTGTCAGGTGGTGACAAAGAGGTCAGGTGGGGCTCAGAGAAACACAGCAAATAAGTAGAGAGAAGTGATTTACAAAGAGAGTTCAAAAGGATTTCTACTCTGTCATTAAATAATATCAAGGGTCCAGCCTCTCATGACTCTGCAAATGCTAGAAAAGAGGATTTACAGTGAGATTGGGCAGACTGATGTTATATAAGAAGGCAGCAGCTGAGCCACCCTGCCAGGTGCCAGGTCAATGGAGCGCTCTGTGATCCCAGAACTTTCTCAGATTCATGTAGCAGTGATTATGGAACTAGGCCACTCAGAGGAGTGTGAAGAGTGGCCACGAATGGACTCTAGCTGAAACAAGTTTGGAATCTGTCTCTAGAATGTTATTAAACAAAAAAACAAAAACAAAAACAAAACAAAACAAAACAAAAAGAATGTTATTAAACTTTAGAACTGGGGATCCCTGGGTGGTTCAGTGGTTTAGCCTTCAGCCCAGGGCATGATCCTGGAATCCCAGGATCGAGTCCCACATCAGGCTCCTTGCATGGAGCCTACTTCTCCCTCTGCCTATTTCTCTGCCTCTCTCTTTCTCTCTGTGTGTCTCTCATGAATAAATAAATAAAATCTTTAGGACAAAAAATAAACTTCAGGACGGAGGGTAGTATTAGGACCAGGACAAATAACTGGCTGATTTGGTTATGATTGTGTTTCTGTCTGGATGGGGCATCAGGGAGGATGTGAGAGGGGATAGGTAGATTTTCATGGTTATAGATATCAGTCCTACTATTGCAAGATCACATGTGTATTGCATTGTGATGTGGTTCTGCCATTCTGAGATCTATCTTTTTAATGATCTATATTTACTGTTTCTGAGAATGCGCAGAATGGCTCACATCCCTGTTGGCACTTCTTTATCTTCCTTGTTTGCCTCTGGTTGCCAGTAGGGTGCTGGGATGTACATACATGTGTGTGTACGTACATGAATACATGTGCAAGTGTGATGGGGGAGATGGGGTGGCTAGGTACATAAGCAGTTAATCACATAGGGAAATAGTTCTGGGCCTAATAACTCAGGGCTTCTAAGACAAGTTTGCTCAGCATCCCAGAGAACAAGGATGAGCGATGATGATAAAATCCTGGAGGTGGTAACAATGTTCAGGGTGTGGGTCAGTGGAGGGTGGGCTCAAGAAGAGGAGAATGACAATGAATTTGTGAGGTCCAGGGATCAGGACAGTAAGGCGGAGTCAGGGTAGTGGAGATAAATGGAGCCTAATCAGTTAAGTTTGGAAAAAGAGGTGGGATTAAGGGAAATATGCAGCTTATCTTTCAAAGTCCTCTGTAATATATGGAGGAAAAGTTAGCCCACAACACAGAGCAATTCATGTTTGGACATTTTTATGTTGTAGTGGATACATATGGTGACCAAGAATGGGTGGAGGGGCCAGAGATAATTAAGGCGGAAATATGAGCAAATGCCCAGTACCTCTCGAAGTGTACTCAGGAGTCAGTCTCCTGTGTAAATGTGAGCAGCAGGCTCCCTGTGAAGCAGCTGGCTAACTTGAAGACAGGAGAAAAACAAAGGTGTTCATTACCCACTGGGGTTGAGGCCAGAGCTGGATAACTGGTCCAACTTGCAGTATAAAAAGACCAAGAGGCAGGGGCATAAAAAGATAAGGGGAAACTGGATTTCTCTGAGAAAAGAGAGGAGGTAGGGAGATCGTGGTGAGAAAATGAAGCAGCAGTGATCTTCGGAAGACCTTCATCTCCTCATGAGTGGTGCCATCCAACGGTGGCCCTTCACACAGACGCTGGCTGTGTATAGCGAGATGCATGTGGACAACACCAGAATGTACAGGCTCGGGATTTCAGAATCAGTATATGCATCAGTTGGTATATTGTGCCAGTTGTGTTTATATCCTCTGCCTTCTCAATCTTGAATTAGTTCCCTTACCTAATGCGTCAATTTTCTTGCTCCTACAATGAGGTCTGTGCTGCCCTGTTTGTGCCTTGAGGACAAATCGGGGAAGATAAACACCTTATCATTTAGGAAAGGAAAATTAAAAATATTTCTTTAAATATTTAATTTATCTATTCATGAGAGCCCTAGAGAGAGAGAGAGAGAGAGAGAGAGAGAGAGGCAGAGACATAGGCAGAGGGAGAAGCAGGCTCCATGCAAGGAGCCCGATGTTGGACTCCATCCCAGGACTCTGGGATCACGCCCTGAGCTGAAGGCAGATGCTCAACTGCTGAACCACCCAGGCATCCCAGGAAAGGAAAATTTAAACTCATCAGCTATTTGGGGATTATTTTTCCATCAGAGCTAGTCTGCCTTGGTGAAGATTTACGGAGGAGGTAGCACAAGCTCCAGGAGCTGGATTCTCTAATCCTATTTTTCACCAGAGCTTTATTTTGTTTTTTTTGAGGTGACAGAAATCTAGAGCAAAACCAGGGCAATCTGAACAGGTAATGTATTAACCTATAACTGGGATGCATTGACTGTCCCCACCACTCTCTGCACCGCAGAAAGGATATGGTTTTGTTCTGCTCTATCTTCCAGTGACTGTAAAGTTCTTGCAGAGAACAAGACGTGATGACATAGAAGTAATTTCAATGTCACAATTCATTTCTCTTGAATTCGTTGCAGATTTTTAATTGGAGAAAATTGTCTCACCATGACACCACTAGAGTGGACAAAAGACTTTTAAACAGCCCTTTTAAGTATTAAGTTAAAACATGAAAGAAGAGAACATGGGAAGAAATTTACAGCTGTATTCTGTTCACACAAAAAGAAAAAGAAATTTACCCAGAAAAACCATCCCGAGAACAGGGGAGTCTGTACAAGCATGGTTTTAGGTTCAAAGAGATTCTTCAAAATGAATTTTCACCCTTCACTGGGCCCTATAAATGAAGACATTTAATCCAAACCTAATAAATCCTAATTAGCTAGAAGACATATGAGTTTTTATTTGGTTAACATTTCCTAAAGACCAGTAATCCTTAAGGTTCTGTAGGAAGCATTGTGGCAATATGGCAATATGGGTGTGATTCCTGTTTGTATAGAGCTCAGCCTGAAGAATCTAGTATGGGCTTAGGAAAATTACTTTTTTTTTTTTTTTTTTTTTTAGAACACAGGATCATCTATTAAGGTAACTTGCCTGTAAGATGGAGGAAGGGTATGTATTGTTACAGAGGAGAACAGAGAAAATTCATTAGGATTTACCCTGCTTTATCTAAATGCTATGAAAAAAGAAAGAAAGGAAATGTTATATCCCACTGTTGATAAACAACTAGAAACAATTTCCTAAGACTGTGAAATCAAGCATGTGCAGAGAAAACAGAGTAAAATTTAGGTAGAACAGGATAAAATTGAACATTATGGTTAAAGTATTGTATGCAGATTCTGTGTCTAATCGTGGGGTTTGAGTGGAAAATACGGAGTAGTAATGTTACTGATCTGGCAATTGTAAAGAACATTCTTGAAATTGATTGAAATAAAGCATCCTAAATTAATGTATCACATTCAAAATAAACAAGTATTTGAAAGATGCTTTCATGTTGCTACTCAGCTGAAAGTTTGCCCTCCACTATCATTGAGAATAATTTAGAAACGACTTAATAACTTGTTGTTTTTTTTTTTATAACAGGACCCTACTGATTAGCCTAGAACAAAAATGCTTTAAGCACTGAGGTTCATGTCATTGAAGAGAGAACAAGGATTAAAACTGAAGGGGCTTTTTTTTTTTTTTACTAGACATTAGATGAGTATAATTTTTTATGATTTTAATGACTGATTTGTATAAGCTGATGCATATGTATTTGCCATATTAAAAAAACTTACTGGACATGGTTGGTCCTGGGGTAGTGTCAAATAGAAGTTATTTTTAGTTTTCTCATGCTTCTCTTGGGAAACTCCTCTTAGCTAGTGGTTAGGTAGAGTCATGGGATTAAATCAATTCCTACTCTGTATTCATGACAAAGGCTAGAAGTGATTATAAGCCTAGGGTATTTGTGTAATAAGAGAAACATGTTACTCTGAAGGGACAAAGTTTTCATGCTGCCTTTTCAGTGGTTCTGAGTGAGGACCTTTCAAGACTCAAGTGACCCAGCGTAGGAATCTGCCTCCAGCATGTTCCCTTGAGTTGGGTGGGCAGAGGATCTTTCCCTTCAACACTGTGGCCAGCTGTCTTCATTTCAGTACTTAAGATGGTAACTGGTCTTGCTAGGGTTTTACTAAGGCCCTTGATGCTTAATATAACATCAGAATCGATTTCTCATTATGGCCTAGGTGCTGGGCATTTAGATTCCAAGAGAGAAGAATACAAGGTTAACAAGACCACCAGTATCATAGAGGTCATTTGAATCTTTACTCATTATTTTCTACCTACTACCCTTAGTTTTAGGAAGTCTGGAGTGGTGGTGAGACTAGACATTTTCGATACTGGAGGGACTGCTTTTTCTTCTCTCTCTCTCTCTTTTTAAGATTTTATTTATTTATTCATGAGAGACACAGAGAGGCAGAGACATAGGCAGAGAGAGAAGCAGGCTCCCTGTAGGGAGCCTGATTCAGGACTCAATCCCAGGACCCCGGAATCATGATCTGAGCCAAAGGCAGATGCTCAACCTCTGAGTCACCCAGGAGCCTCTACCTTGTCTTCCCTTGAAACTTACCAAGACATGTAGAAATCATGCCTGTGTTCTATGTTCAGTGTCTTTTGGCTACAAGAATAGTTAGGGTGCCTATGAGATGTCCAAGAGTTCCCCCACCAACACACTGTGACCTATTGCTACTTCAAATTCCCAACTTCTCAAGAGTTTTCTAGAATTTCAAATATATGGCTATCCTTCCTTTGTGTTTCAGAAACCTCCTCTTTGTCTTCACTGTGTAAGTCCTTCAAAGGGGACAGGAAACCAGTTATCAAGAAACTGATAAATTTGAACGTATTTTTTTGGAAAAACACACTTATGATTGGTTCCAGACACATTTTGGTTATCAAATTGTTTACTGATTTAAAATAAATGTGTTCTGTGTTGGGATGGGGTAGCTGTGGTTGTAAGAGAGCAGCATAAGGGCTCCTGATGGTGATGGAACTGTCTTATGTCTTGGCTGTGGTGGCAGATCCAGAAATTACACACATGCAAATGAATACATGTGAACCTGGGAAAATTTGAGTAACACTGGGAATTATATAAATGTTGATACCCTGATTGTGATGGTGTACTATAGTTTTGTGAAATGTTACCATTGAGGGCCCTGGGATCTCTCTATATCATTTCCTACAACTCTAAGTGAATCTACAATTATCTCAAAATAAAGTCTAATTAAAATGTGTTTAATATTCTGGGCTCAGAGTATTTAGGAAGATAAAAGTCACACACGCAACATACAAGCAAACACACGTCACAAACGGTAGTCAAGGTTTAGCTTGCCATAGTGGGTACATAATATGTTTTTGCTACCAATTGGAGACAATTTTGTTTCAATAATTCTTGAATCTAAATTTGGTGTCATAAGGCATAGCCATCCTCTTTAGACATCACAGTCATGACTGTATTGTAATTTTCCTATCCTGGTGAATGCACATGTTTAATGAAGAAAAATAATCTGAAGCTCCGTAATTCTATATTTGTATTGATTTTTATAAGTAAGTGTTGAAAGAAACACTATAAGGAAAATGTTTGAATAGGCAATCCAAATCTGTATGTGAGGACTTGGAGGAACTAAGTGGCATGTTTTATATGTTCCTACATTGTTTTACACTATTTATCCTTAGTCCGTTCGGGCTGCTACAACATAAATACCATAGACTGGGTGGCTTAAACAACAAAGACTTTTCTTTTAATGTCCTGGATGCTGGAGGTCCAAGATCAGGGCATGAACCTTCCTGGTTCATAGACAGTTGAACTCTTTTGCTGTGTCCTCACATGGCTGAAGAGGTGAGGAAGCTGTGTGGTGTCTTTTTTATAAGGGCACTAATCCAATTCATGAAGGCTTCATCCTCCATGACCTTAATCCCCTTCCAAATGCTCCACCTCCATACACCATCACATTGGGGATTAGGATTTCAATTTAGGAATTTTGGGTGGACACAAACGTTCAGTCTGTTTGTAAGCATAGCTTAATAATGTCTTATTTTTGTGGTATAGCAGAAGGCCTTCCATTTTTAGCTTTAGATAAAGAGAAGCATTTATAGATCATCCAGCTGTTCTGCTTTTTAAATCATACTGTAAATTTCTCATTGACTCAGAATGATTAGGAGTAAAATGTTTGACTAATAAAGTAGTCCTGTTACTGAGAGATAGTGAGCTTGTATGAAACACAGCAATTTGCAATTTCAAAGGACTCAAAGAAAGTACAATATGTTAAACTCAATCACCTAAAATTCATTGTGGAATGAGAGAAGGTAACATAAAACAGTTAAATGTTACAAGAATAGTACTTATATGTTTTTAATTGGGGGGTTAAATTTTTATTCACAACCTGGCAGGGTTTCAGAAATCTCATTCATCACAGTAATTAATGTGATGACCAAAAAATTAGGAACGTCATATTCTGCACATCAAAAAATTTAATGATCACAGATGCTCTACATCAGTTGTCATTTTCCCCCATACAAATAGAATGTGTTTAAATCATCTGCGATTTCTAAGATCTTAACACTTTTCAAATTTATTTAGGTGAAGACGCTTCTAAAAAGATGCCAAGTCATAAGTTTTGTAATGTTTCAGCTTTAAAATAATTTCAAACATAACCAGCATTAACATTTACCTCTTTTATGTTAAACTGATGAAGTGTCTACTACATGGTAGATGAATTTTTTTCGTAGACCCTATTCTGTAATCAAGCATTTTACTTCAGGCATAGTAACTTGGTCTTTCGGCAGACCAGCGGAGGTAATGTGCCAGCAGGGACCAGAGTGCTACACATCATCCGACGATGGAGGCACTCTGTACAGCTAAGAGAGTTGTGCCTCTTTCTTTACACATGCTTGTCATTTTGTCCCTTGATGGTTAGAATTAGGAATCTTAGTTTGGGGACAACTTTGTTCATCTCACCATTTGCCTGGTTGGAAGAGGTGTGTAGCACCCCCAGATACGATAGTCAGACTTAAAACCAGAGGCGCCGATCACTTCAGGGGTCTCAATACCTATCAGCTTCATTTGAAGCACGAGGAATTTCAGGAAATAGATGCTGTACAGCATTTGCACTGAACACAAGGTCCCCTAATGTTAGGGTCCTATGTGTGGTGATTTTTCTACATAATTCACTGGGGACAGGATCCTATTCCATAATGAACTTTACAACATGAATAAGTATAAGGAAACCTACTCCACTGGTAGTAAGAAGTGTTTTTTGAAAAATTCATACTGTTATATCAATCTTCATTCATGTTTTTAGCTTGTTATTTACTATTTTAGCAGGGTTATTTTACTCTTGGTATCTTCATTTTACCTAATAGCATACATGCAATTGGGGCTAGCTCTAATTCAGTTGCTGTTTAAAAATACCTCAATATGCCTCCTAACACATAGACAGACTTCTGTCAGTAGTCTGTTCTGATAGTCCTTCAAAAGTATACTAATATACTGAGGCAATGAATCTGTTGTTTCACTTTTTTTTCTGGCTGCTGAACCATTCTTTTGTTTAGTGAACTTGTAGCCTTAGGACATGTCAGGAGCTGTGAGGGGGAGCACCCCATTCACCTGACTTCTGCCTCTACCACCCATCGGCAGAAACCGTTCACTCCAAGGGGTGTCTACCCCATGGCGTGTTAACGTAGTAGCATCAGGAGCACCCCCAATTTTTGTAATCCTTTTATGCAAATACATTTGTAGCTTTAGTTTTGTGTTGACGGTAAAAAGGCAATTTTATTGTGGCAGGACTCATTCACACTTTCAGCTCCAGGTAGCTCAAGGACAAGTGTGGTACCACTTTAACCGGCACTAAAACCCCAGCTGCAGTGGAAAATGCTACTGCATGAGGTAATGAACTCCCTATTTACCAGAAATTTTCAAGGAGAGCTGAATAGCTACTTGTAGGCACACTATAAAAAAAATATATGTACATCAGATAACTTCACATTTACTTTCCAACTCAGTGACTATATGCTTATTTGAAAATCACTGATTCATATTAATCCTTACATAGCTCCTTTGATTAAGGTCGATGACATTCCAAAACTTGCAAAAAAATTTGAGCAGCTCTTTGTTCTGGGTCTGAAAATATGTGCCAGTCAAAATAAGCTGGTTAGCACAAAACTTTCCTGTTTTCTCTTTCTTGATGACACAATTGTTAATTTTTCCATTAATGCCAGCATAATTCTCTTAGACTGTTTTTTGTTTGTTTTTTTGGGGGGTTTGCTTGGGAGAACTTGGGAATGGCTAGTTATATGTATAGTTTATTGGATAACTGTTATTTTGTGTGCCACCGTAGTCTACAGGAAATTACTTTCTGCCTTTTATATCTTGCTTTCCCATTTGGTAGTCCCCTTTCTTGTTTTGCTCACATGTCCCACATCTCATCTTGAGAGAGATTTAGCTTTAGAAGCTTACTGATTGCCAAAGGAACCTACTACTTAGCATGTTCCTAGATTTGGCCTGGGTTTGGTTGTCTAGGCGGTGTCTGGGCAGATCTATTACTCATACCTTCTGTGGAAACATGTTGAGCATGGGAGTTTCCTGATCTTTCTGGATTCTCTACAGAATGCTTGATGTTACATGTTAAAAATTATTTCTTGATATAGATAAAAATACATTGCTATAAGGTGTGTTAGGATGAAGTTAAGGTTACTGAATTTCGATAGATTTTGTAGTTTTATATACAAATTATTTCTTTTTTCCTTTTCTCCCGAGATATGTCGTGGATGCAAAAGGTAGGGAAAAGAATCGGTGACAGGTGTCCTATCATTGGAAGGAGTAAATCAGGCCACAGTTATGTGCCCTTTAGGAGGGACAGGACACATAATCCACACACCTGCGCAAATCCTTTATTAAAGCAACAATCAAAATACAGGATGGAGCACGTGGTTTTCTGTTTTGCTACTGTAACATCAACTTAAAAGTCATTTGTATATATCTTTAACGTATTTTTAAAAAGTGAACAATTGTAGTTCACAAAATAAACAATTTGACATTTCTGCCCGGATAACGTTTTTCATCTTATTTTCCAATTTTAACAAAGGACATTCAAAACTAGAGAGATAGCAAGCCAAACATAAGTGCAAGCAAGCATCTTCTTTGACCCTAACTCACTGTAAGCAGCTCTATGGTGTCCGACAGATACATTAGAAGGCTTCTGTTACTGGTTAAATAAACTGAATTTATGCCAGAATATTCTTAGAACTATTTGTTTTCTATTTTTACATTCTTTAAGAGCTTCACTTCTGATTGTGGTATTCTAAGGATTAGCTCCCTTAAAAATGATATCTCTAAAAAATTCTCAAAGATCATTATCACCCTCAGATGATACTTTCTTGTATAACAGACACACACTCAGTCCTTTGGAAAACATATTAAGCAATTCTGTTTTGATTTCCCCCCACACCATTGATTTGTTTAATCCAAACCTGATTAATCACTGTAGAAACTCTAAAAAAAAAGTCAGTAGGAAAATGAACTTTGTTATCTGCTGAGAGATTTTTAAATGAATAGGTGAATGTAAAAATGACTAGTGTCTTGAAGATATCAGGTGCTCAAAATATGTGTGTGAATATACAATGAGGTTTGGTAGGTTTAAAGAGTACCATAAATGAGTTTAAAAAGCAGGGGTAGAAACAGGGATTACACTTTTAAGGGAATGCCAAAAGGATCTGTGAAGAAGGGTACAGAATAGTAATGGAACTGCGCTGAGTATAAAATAGAGTATCTGAAAGATAAGCTAAACGCTCCATTTTCTTTCCACCTGAAACACTGAGAGGAAATCCCGTTTGCAGAATCATGGGGGGCTGCTATTACAAGACGTTTAGCACTGATCCAACACTGTATTTCAATCTGTGAATAAAAGGTGTCTGATTTGCCTTTCTAAAACTGTGTCTCCAGTGGCCGGGATGAGTGTTTCTATAATAGCTAAGCTGATCTATTTTGGCTGCACTACACGGAAAGGGTGCCTGCTCACAACATGCAAATACTCTTTGTGCCTTACATTTTCTTCATGTGCTGAAGAGCAGAGCAGGTCCTAGATCACCAATAAATAATAATCTAAGCATTAGACTTGAAACATATCATCAGTCTGTTAAATAATTTACATAGCCATAGCTCAATTCAGCCATAGCTCTTTTCATCAAACTGCTTTCTGATCTCACCTTTGCCCTTCAAAGGGACACTTAACATAGACTTCTGCAGTTAAAAATGAACCAAACAATAAAAAAGATGAAGGAAGGAGATTCCAGAATCCGTTGTGTGGGTTATCAGGCCTTTTTGCCTTACTTTTGAAAAGAGGAATGCTCATAAGCATCTGAGACAAACCATTCCAGATATAATGGCACAATAATGCTTGGAACGGGTGAGAACATTCAGATATTTTTAAAGCAGATTCTATCCATTATAGGTCATGTTTGGTTCCTAGAGATTTTAGTCAAGTATTAGTATTTCTTTTTGCAAAGTATGATATACAAAAAGATGATAACAGTAGATGTGCCCTAAAGATATGAAAATATAATATATAAAACAAAACCATTATAAATTACATAGATTTTCAGTATAAAATTTTTTTTCCATTTAGAATAAATACCGTCCAAGTTTACAGGTCATCTAAGTGAATTAAATATGCACACATATCTGAATCATTTTCAGAATTTCAAGAAAAGAAAGTTGCTGTAGATATGACTCAGAAACCAGAAACTGATATTGAGAATGACTACATAAGACCCACAGGAAATGGCTTGGGATTTAGTGTTAAGCTTTTAAACTGCCCAAAGGAGCCTGATGTGCATTCGTGCACACAAGCACACACACACATACAGCCATACTTTTATGAATTTCTATGAAGCTGGAGTTTATTTTGAAAAATCAGCTGAAAGTCACGAGGTCTTCTGCATTTTATATTCTAGGAGAGCCTTTCTTATTTCATAAAGAAGCTGTAAGATTGATAGGAAGAGCGCATAATTTCTGGAAGGAGAAATCTCCATTGTAAGCTGACCTCCTTTTAGGTTGGCTATTATTATATCAAGAGCTTTTTGATGCCTTAGAGGGGAAAAGTTTGGAAAACCTATATAATAATCTCCCCAGTCTTAAGAAGCTAAAACCAATCTGGAACATTCTTTGATCGCACATTTCTGCTCCTGCTTCGTAAAAAAATCTGACTTTACATTTTTTAAATCCCTAATCAATGTCTAGATGGAATTGATGCCTTCTTCTGTAATTTCCATGCAGAAATCTGCACATGGGTTTGGGTGGAATGAGAATTGAACACAATGGGGAAAAGTTCGCACAATATCGTAAAATGAGCTTAAATCTCTGTTATTGTTTTGGCCATATAGATCCATACTAGGAATTTGCTGATCTCCATAGTGAGTGGAAAATGTTTATATTCTGAGAAGTGGAGATAAAACTCTTCTGCAACCTGAATACCTAAAATCCTGGTCCAGAGAGCCCATATAGAAGTCATGGTTTCTCCTGACTGCCATACTACTACTTGCTTTATGTAACCACCTGAGACACTTCTAACTAGATGCCAGCAGTTCATTCTGGCCAAGTGATGTCTGACCAAACTCCATGTCTTGTTAGATTGCCTCTCACACTAGTTATCTATGAATAAAGAGGCCTGTCAGGCCACCCTTAAAGGCAAACCCACTGCTTTCAGGCTGCAGAGCCCGATACATTTGTGGTAAAATTTGGACAGCAAAAGCAACCAATCTCCTGTATCCATTTTTGCTTCCAATGTTGTCTGTCTCTTGCAGTGGGGCCATCTTGGGAGATTACAAACTTTCCATAAAGCAGTAAATGTCTGAGTTGGTAGGATCTTGTGACTCTTCAAGTACAACCCCCATATCGTGCAGATGAAAAAGATGTAACCTCCAATGTCCTGACCCCAACACCTGATATAGCCACGACCCTTACAACCACTTTAAGTTTACTCCCCCTGCTTCTAAGTGAAAATGAAATACCACTAATTCTCACCATTAGATTAAATTTCAATTATAGAAGTGGTCTTAATAATGTTTTGGGAAAGAAGATCCACAACTTGCTTAAAATGCTAGGATTATTTGAAATTGATCCTCTTTGGATAAGTAATGCAGCATAAGAAAATGTGAGCTGAATCCAGAGAGACAAGTGAAAATCTGTTAAGTAACTGGACAGAGAGAAAGCATGATGATATCAGTTTGGCTCTGTGAGAGAGTGAGACTCTTTAGATGGTGCTCAGAGTCCATCTAGTCTGTCTCCTCTGACAAATAAGGAAACCGACACCCAGACCTGCCCAAAGCCAGGCATTGGTCATTGGCACAGTTGGGTAACGTGTTGGGCTTTGCATAGACTGACTTCTGTCTTCTTTCCAAAACATCATTCAGCCTCGCATCTAACTGCTTTCCTGTGAGGCTAAAAGATGATTCCACAATCTGGCATGAAATTTGATGACACAGTTCCCCATGCCATTTTTCTAACCCCTCAGTCTCCCCTTCAAGACCAATGGTTAGCTTTGTAGTTCACAACAGTGGACCTGGTTATAGGGCTTCACAGATCTTTATTTTGCTGACCCAAATCCAGTGTTTGAATCACCCAATGGCATATGGCCCTGCAAAGCTCTTCTGGGAAGCCAATATTCTACAACCCACAGGGATTCATCAAATGCCTCTGTCTTCAGAAGCAATACATTTTCCACATTAAGAATCAGTTTGTTTGTAGGATGATGTTACTTAAACATAAAAAGAGCGGTTTTCATGGGTAATATCGGTATATTCAACCTTTTACAGTCTCCCTCCATACTTCAGTTGGGCTCATCAAAAGCCTCTCAGAATTGGACAGGTAAACACATTTTTATTTGGCTATTAAAGTGCTATTTCTGGGCAAAGGTTTTCTCAGTTTCACAATAGCAGCTTCATTGGAAACAAACAAACAAAAAAGTGATGTATGAACATAAGCCTGAGAAGTGACAAAAATAATGAGCCTAGTAAGTACTCTGGAACATTACAACTGACTTGTGGATATGAGCCCCAGTACTGGTGACTGATACCAAAGCCTCTGAGGTACACATTCTAGGGGGAAATAAGGACAAAGTGGCTATAAGGACTAAACCAAAGAGCAATTAGTATTAACATAACAACAACTACTACATTATAAAGGAACAGTGACAGGAATAAAAACTGAGAAGAAAGTGCAACAAACCCATGTACGTGCATTTGCTATTATAGCAGACCTATAGTTGTTGTTTTTTTTTTTGCAATGCAGTGTGCATTGGACAGGGAGGGCTCTTGAGCTCAGAATATCTTACGGTAATATTCTCTTTGCCGAAAGGGCATCACCCATTAAGATGTTTGGCAGAGAAGAGCCTCTAAAATTCGTATCATGTGGACAGACACCTTCTGCCCAGTATTATCAGTTCTGCACGCTGATGTTTCTCACATCCTTTCCTACTGGGGAAGTTCCAGGCTTATAATAAACTGCACTCAGGTGTTTCCCCTTTGAAAATGGCATCACTCCTACCTAAGGGATCAGAGTCTCCTGGTAAGGCTTAGCGGCAAGTGCGAACTACATCTGCACTACAAGGAGCAGCCCCTGATTTTCATGATATGCATAGCTTTTCATAGTTGATATTAGACATGGCTTTCATAAATAATGCAGGTGTTTCTGTCATGTGCCACTGCTGGCTCTGGAGTTTCCAGGTGAGCTGGTGGCAGAACTCTATCTAGTACCTCAACAGGTGTTGGCTCTTCAGATGTTAGCTCTGTGGATGTTATATCTGTAGAAGGTTCTGCAGTTTCTGGGGAATGTTCAGCAGACGGTTCTGTCTCCTCTTCGTCTTTGACCTCAAATTGTACAGCTTCCTGGTCACCCATGTGATCTTTTTTGGACTGTGGGTGAACAGACACCTTGATGGCGATTTGCTGGGGCTGCTCATGCAGTGATGAGGCATCCGAGTCCGCGGTGGGTGAGTCACTTCTTTTCAGGGAGTTTGGGATCGTGTAAACCTCATCCCTGTCGGAAGCCTCCTGGCCTTCTGGAGTATGCCGCACAAAATTCTGCCCCTGCTCCTCAAGTCCAACTACTTCCATGATTTCCTCCATGATAGTCCTACAGTTCATGATGAGTGGAGGCAGAGGCACACTCCTGGCAAGCTCTTCAATATAGCGGGCAAACTCCATGGTTTTGAACTGGGTGACTTTGGCAAGCTCTAGAGTTTTGGCTGAGGTGATGATGGGGATCCGCTTGGCAATCTCAAATGCCTTCTGCAGCTTCTCTGCACCTTCTGTCCTAAAGAATTCATTGATGGCTTTCTCAGTCTTCTTCAGGTGGCTGCTCATCATGCACAGGCGGGTGATATTGAGGATCATGACAACGGTGAAGGCCACAAGGCAGACGACCATGTAGTAGACGCCCATGTCTCCAGAGGTAAAGATGACTCTCAGGGTCACTGTGTTGTTCACAGTGCCATGGACGTTAGAAGCAACACATGTATATTTACCTCGGTCTGAAAAAGACACCTTGGTGATGTTCAGGAGGCCACTGTCGTGCATCTGCCATTTTCCTGTTGGAAGGAAGAGTGGAGAATTCAACCAAGAACATACAGCTCCCATCAAAGTGTCTACAAAATCTCACGTTACTAAAAACATCTATTACTGCTACTACTACCACCAAGGATAATGACAATGAATACTTACTGTGTGCCAGACAGTGACACATACTAACTTATTTGATCGTCACAACAACTCTGCAAGGTAGGTACTGATACCAGCTCTGTTTTACAGGATGAAGAAACTAAGGCACAGTTGGATTAGACCACCTTCCCAAGGTCACTAGTTTGGAAGTAGTAGAGCAAAAAGATGAACTCAAGCTAAAAAGGCTACACTCTTAAAGCCATAAACCATACTACATAATTCTGCAGCCTTGTGAAAAATAGGAAAAATAAACGATCTGGAAAATATTGTGTTCTTATTAAAGAATTCCATAAACATAGTGTCTGGTTTTCTAACCTGCCTGGGAGCATGACTCTGTTGAATACATGTTCATTGGGGAGATTAATGCTTCTCAGAAAGTATTTCAGGATCAATGTAAAATATGGAGTAAGGCAGTTAAATTATAATTGTTTACCTGGGTTTCTCCTATTTGAGGTTGGAGTTATCTCTGTATAACCTCAGTTAATTAAAACATTAGATGTCATTAATTTTGAGAACTTATAATGAACTGTTTATAGTACTTAAAAGTTACAAGCTAACAATGTGAACATTCAGAGGCTGGGTATGAATTACCATCAATTTGCTTTAGCCTTGCAAATAAATTATAGATCCATCAAGTTGAAAGGAAGCTTCACATAATAGAGAATGCTTGTTGATAAGTGCAGTTCTTATTTCCCTCCCTGGCCTGGAAAGGATCTAGTGTTGCTCTGGCAATGAGGTTCTAAATCAGGAGAAGCTCTTTAGTTGGGATTGATTCTTAGTCTGTCTGTATACGCACAGGTCAGAAGACCCCTGGGGAACATGGTAAAACATTTGGCTTCCAGGTCTTGTGTCTGAGCCTTTCTGAAATCCTACTACCACCCTACATTGTCCTACAGGGAAAGAAGGGGTCCAGATCAGGCCTCTTGGGAGTTCTGAGGAGCAGGCAGGCAGATATTTCTCCATAAAAGCACTCCAGTTCCCTAAGCCATCTACAGGAACCTTCCTAAGAGATGGGGCAATGTAACATTTAGTTTTCCTTTTAAGTATCTATTATTGACTTGTATTTTTTTCTTGTTTCTTCCCCTCTGGCAGTGACTTTTCATTCTATTTAAAGTCTGATATTTCCCCAAAGCAACAAGCAATGTGTCTCCTCCCCATTTTTTTTTTTTTTAACTTGTGAGCACCTAAATGACTCCTATCTCAAGGAACTATGGAATGAGGCAACAGAGGGCCTTCTTTTTTTCTAGCATCTTCTGCTCCAAGGAACCTTCTTAAGAAAGCTACATGAAGTAATGAGGTATCTTCCAAGGGCCTACAGTTCCTCCTACTTGCTAGCCACGCTGGATCTGGCAGGATGCCTCTTGTAGATGCCATCCTATTACTTTGCTTTCTCAAAGAACATCTGTGAAGAGTGGTTCCTGGTGTCCCAGAGTAACCCTTTTCTAACAATTCAGCCAGTGTATTCTCCCTAGGAGTAGAAAGCACTGGTTTGGAAAATCTAGTGAATTTTCAGTTACTTGTGAATGTTTCCTAACAGACAAACCTAAGTACCCAGTCTGTGGCATCTCTTGTTCAGATTGGGCAGGGACAAGCCTTCTACCCCTTTTGTTCCCTGAACATGGATTTAGATATTTCAGCTGCAGATCAATCCAAGTATGGAAATAATCTGAGGCAAGGGAAATTATCCATTCATTTTCTTAAAATTTGCATGTTTCATAAAAGTGGACACCAATAGGCACAGGAAAAAGAATCTAGTTGATTGGAAGCTTATAATGGATATGGAAGGTATATGGTTCCAGACTTACAGACTATACTTGTAGTAGTTTCTCAAATTTACCTTTCTTCTTTTGTTGGAAAATAAAATAGGTAGGGACACCTGGTGGCTCAGGCAGTTAAGTGTCTGCCTTTGGCTCAGGTTGTGATCCTGGAGTTCCAGTTCCAGATCAAGTCTCACATGGGGGAAATCCCTGCTCAGCGGGGAGTCTGCGGCTCCCTCTGCTCCTCACCCTGCTTGTGCTCTGTCTCTCTCAAATAAAGAAAATCTTAAAAAGAAAATATAATAGAGAATAGGATGGGAGAGGGTGAGGTATGGGGAATAATTAGGGTCAAATTGTCACCTCCTAACAACCCATGGCCTGTTATGGAGGAATTACCTCCAAAGTAGTCTGAACCTGGGTATAGGAGATGAAAAGCAGAAAAGAACAGCAAACTATTAAGGCAGGCATCCGATGGTACTATAAACAGCTTTTTCCTCATACTGAATAATTTCAGTGATAATTGTATTTTAATTGTTATGGGTCACAAAGCAAGTCTTTGGTAGCCAATACACACACACACAAACACACACACACACACACACACACACACCCATACTAAGACTGTATAATTTCCTCTCAATCTCAGTTTGACTTTTGATTAGTGAAAAATAAAGATTTCTGCATGTTCTATTACCATTTGCAGCCCTGAAAATAAGGAAGATGGCACAAATTGCACTGGGAGGGTCCTCCCACATCTTTGGGCCCAGTCTCACAAAGAATCTCCATATGTAACCCAGCAGCTGGGATCATCTTGAGAAAATTTTCTATGCTGCACATTGCCATTCACCTCAGGCTATAAATCCTTGCCTAGAGACTCATTCTGGAAGGGTCCTTTGACTTTAACTTTAGTTAAAGAAACAAATATAACCCACAATGCCTGTCACTCGAAGCCATCAGTGCTATACATATAGTGGGTATACAGGGCCGTTCTCGATGTTAATTGAGTGGGAATGTCAAAGTTATGTGTTGAATTTTCATTAAGCTGCATCACTTCAGCACAAATAAAACCCTAAAATGTCAGCAGCTGATGCCAAGTCAGTTCTACATGCGATGACTTTGGAGGAAAGAAAGAGGCGAATGTTTAACCATGACTTTCTGAATATATTACCAAAGATGACGTGTAAAATGTTTCTCCAACGCCCCTGATGGTGATTCGTTCATTCACATCCTGTGTCTTGCTCAGAGCATAGCTCTCCCCTGGGAAACCCCTTCTCCCACTTCCTCTGGTCCCACTGTGGTCCTGGTGACCCTCACCCGAAGGCTTCATGCTAAAGTACTGCCACACGCGGTAGAAGGGCTGCTAGAGTCTATGCTACTGGAGACCAGAGTTTGCCCAGGAATCTGTCACAGTCTCCCCAAGAAACTCCAGGCACGTGAAAATCTCCCATGTGTGAACAGAAGTAGTGTGGTGACAATCTCTCCTTTGCAAAGAAAAAGCTAACAGATGTTATTTCGTAGCTGTGTTGCTGTGTATATTATGCTGCACACACACAAAAAAAACTTGACATTTTTAGAAGGGCAGTGATCTTTTTAAATTTTGTTCACGCATTTAGTCAACAAATATTATTGAGCAAATTGCATTTGCACCAAGTTCCACTCTAGACTATGCAAATACAAAGATGAGTAAGACAAGATCCCCAACTGAGAAAACCATCCAGCCCAAGGAGGGACACAGATTGCTACAAACAACTGTGGATCACTTGGCAAGTGCGTTGGCCCAGGGCAGTGGGGTGGAGCACCAGCTTCTTAGAGAGGTGTGGGGTACTAGGCCAGGATGAGGGCAGGCTGGGTGGTGCAGGCAGGGAGGGGATGCCGGGAGTGTATGAGCAAAAGAGGGAAGCTGTGCTGCTCCAGCTGACAAACCATGTATAACACCAAGAAGGGCTAGGGTAGAAACAGGGCTGAAGGAATGCAGGGTCAGAATGTTCAAGAGCTTCATATTTATCCTGTGGGAGAATGATAAACCCTCATCCTGCAGGACTACTTTTCCCTTGACAAGCTGGCCTTATTTCATTTCTTAGAGCTGCCACAGGGCCTTGCCACATGTTTTCCTCAGCCTGGAAAGCTCTCCTCCCTCCCCACTCCAAGCCCTTACCTCACACATTCTTAGTCCAGTTTAGACTCCACCTCACATCTCATCGTATTCCCTGAGAAAGCCTTCTCCCTCTGATTAAACCAGTGAAGACAATCAGACCAGAAGCGGATGCCAGTAGGCATGGGAATTTTAAAAATAAGGAAGACATTTCAAAGCAGGGAAAGAAAAAGAAAATAAAGTTACACTCCTATTTTATATGATAGGTAAAAATAAATTCCATGTATTCTGAAGATCTAAGTGTAAATTAAAAGTATAAAACTAATAGAGGATATAAAAGCATTTTTATAAACTGTGGATAGGAGGGACTTTTTAAGCATTTCAAGAATCCCAGAAACTATAAAGGAAAACTGATGGAATTCAAAGAGATTAATTTTAAAAAACATAATTTTTTA
This sequence comes from Nyctereutes procyonoides, assembly GCF_905146905.1. NCBI lineage: Eukaryota > Metazoa > Chordata > Mammalia > Carnivora > Canidae > Nyctereutes > Nyctereutes procyonoides. The sequence continues at coordinate 5,478,567 of NW_026575119.1, forward strand.
GACTTTCAGAATGCCAGAAAAAGCGGGAAGGCACCGATTAGACATGACGTTGCTGAGAGAATGGAGAAAGGATGCTCACACACTGCAGGTGGGAGTGGGCCTGGTAAAACCTTTGGGAGGTTGATATGGAGGCATCTGTCAAAATTCAAACTGAATGTGATCTGTGATCCACTTTTAGATTTCTTGATATTCTTCAAATCAGATAAGCCAAAATTGACTGGAAAAATATTAATGAATGTAAGAAAATCAACAATGAATGTAACAAAAAAAATTCTCCTTTTCATGATAGTTTTTCTTCCAGGGATATAGTTCCAGAGCTTTCCTCTCCTGTCAACATTCTCTGGGAGAAGCCGTAACCTCAGTCCCAAGACAGAAGGATGGGTGACCTGGTACCATGGTGCTCACTGTGGGGTACACGCACACAAACACGGGGGAAGTCGCTCCAGAAAGCACAATGTCTTGTCAGTAGGATGGTGTCAGTCAGGTAGATCATCCAGTAATGAAAGAAGATCAATGGCATCACATGGCTATAGTCAACCTGCAGGATTACTGTGGCTCAGAGTCTAGCCACTGAATGGCACCAGATCAGAGCTATAGCTCACGCAAACAACTTCTAACCAAATTATTGCTGTGGAGAAATGAGCAGCATCGATACCTCCTGGGTCTAAAGGACCATAAAACAAGTGAGAGCACAACTTAAAAGATACTGTAATTACAGCTTCCTTCAAACATCATGTCCACTACAACCCTAAATTTCTCCAGCTTTTCCTGAAGATCATGGAGCATTTGACATTAACAATTAATGCCCAAATACTAAGTTCTTAGAATTTTCCCTCAATTACTTATTAGGCGATAAGGATTTCTTTTTCTTTGGAGATATCTTTCTGTGAATGTGCAAACAAGCTGATATATGGCTTGTCTATCTCTCCAATAAGTAGTATGAAAAGATTAAAAGTCTGTTCACAATCCCATTTAGATACGTAGGTTCTTGAGCCTTACATGCCCATGCCTTTTAGGAGGAGGGTTCAACTGGCCAAAATAAGTAGGCTACTTTCTTGAAACCAAGTTTAAACATTTTTATGCGGGAAGAGTTCCAATTAGTGTTTATGCAAACATAAATGGGAGGATGAGGTTCACTTGAAGGAGTATCACATTGAATTGACATTCAATAGGAAAAAAATGCCCGTGTGTGTAGTTGTCTATAAACATGGCACTCCTTTTCCAATATGTGAAATATAGACCACTGAAGAAAAAGGATCCATGCCTTTTTTACAAAACATAATTGAAAACAAATTTAGCACTGCATGGCTGCACCTGTTCCAGGGCTTCTGCAGTAGATGACAGCTCCTTAAAGCTACTGCAAAGACTCTGGTCATAACATTGCAGGCTGCAAGTGCTCTTGTGCCCTCCCTTACCCCCCGCCAACCTTCTGCCCCAGTCCTCCCAAGAGACCTCTTCAGAGTGTACTAGGGCAGCTCTAACAAGCTATTTCCTACATCATGTGGAGCAAAGGTAGCCTGGGATAATACGGGCTTAGCTCAGCTTTTGGTGCAGGAAGGTGGGGGTGGAAGGCTATGCTGTTCACAGCCTCCAGTTACACTCTGCTTAACGGTATAAATAATATCTGAAAAGAAGCTACTGTCTTTTCATTTCCTGGCAAAGGAAACATCTGACCCTCTAGCTAATTTGATCAGGTGATCCTATTTTTTAAAAAAGTGCCAAGCATGTAATTCCACAGAGGCTAGCAATGGTCTTTTCTGAGAAGAGCTACAGGTGGTTTTCCAAGACAAGAGCGCCCTTCGCTGGGTTCATATAAATAACTTCCATCTGGGGAATCTCAGCTGTCATCTTTATCTGAGATGGATCTGGAAGGGTCTTTTCACAGCTAAGACTAGAGCACTCTGAACTCATATCCCAAATGGAGCACACCTCATTAAAGAAAAACAATCAATGGTGGGTAGTTATCAGCTTGGCTCTTGATATGGCTCAGTGAACCAAAATAAATTAAATTAAACCACGTTTATGGGGAAATATAGAAGGTTCAAACAACTGACCTGAAGATCTACTTTGGAATGCTTCTTTGAGTTAGATCAGGGTTTCCCAACTTTGACACCCCTGACATTTTATGCCGAATAATTCTTTGTAGGGGGTCTATCCTGTGCACCGTAGGGTGCTTAGCAGCATTTCTTCCTTCTGCCCACCAGATGCCAGTAGCACAATTCCCACCTGCCTTTCCCTCCTCCCAGTTATGACAACTGAAAAATATCTCCAGACTTAGCCAAATGGCCTCTGGTGGAAAACAGACCGACCCACTGAGATCTACTCAGTTACACAAATATAAAGTTTATCTTGTGTATGCTAGCTATGCTTAGTAATTGCCACATATAGTGCCTTTTCAGAGATAGAAGCATATTGGATATCAGTGGGCCCTTTGTACCCAAGAGCAATGTTGGGGCAGGGGCAAGCCTCTGATGCAGAAGAGGCTTCCAAACCTGCTGTCAGAGCAGGAACAACATGGTCTTGAAATTTCAAATAAATTTTAAGGGATATAAAAGTTCTTATATCAATTAAAAGCTTTTAAGGTTGAGAAACTGAGCTAGAGAATAAGAAATTACCCTGAAACTTACTTCCTGTCTTTTCAAAACACACTGGATTCTGACATAGGGATTTAAGCACTTGGAATCTGTGACTGTGATGACACAGGACAGTATTACAGGTAACAGTAACAGCAGCTGCCATTTATGGACAGCTTGGTATGTTCCAGGTGACTATCCAAAACATCTCATACACAGTGGTTTATTCAAGACTCTCAGTCCCACCTGCTAGTGAAAAAGGATTGTCTCTATTTTACAGACATGAAAACTGTGGCTCAGGGAAGTTGATGCACTTACTCAAAGAAAAGACTCTTGTGTGGTTCTTCTGAATGCCCCACAATGCTGATCTTAGAGGCAAAGGATAATTTACATTGAATGTGGGAACTGACCTTCTCATGCAGGCAGTAAGTGGAGAGGTCATAAGCTACGGTCTGAGAACTGGGCTGGCACAGTGTGTTGTCCCTTGCAGAAGTACTTAATAAGCATTTCATCGTCTATTCAAAAAATTTGAAAACTGGAGGTAAAAACAATGCAGTGATGTGAAGTAAATGCAAAATTTAAAGCCATGAACCCCACAAAGCTTCAGTAGCAGTAGTGATTAATTGTGAACTTTGTGCGGTCCAGTTTACTCTGTGCGTGTTTACTTTGAAAGACCATTCATAATCATTTTTGGTGAAAAAATGCTGCAAGGGTATAGAGAACAAACCCACAGAAAAATCCCAAATCTAAACTTGAAGAATTGCAAATGTAATTGCTCACAAGACAGACATGTTTACCAAGGCCTGTGCCAGCTAACTTTCTTGAAATTCTTGTTATTTATCATCTGATAAAGGTGCTAATGTGCATTTGAATGGCTTAAAGTCAGAGCAAGAAGACATGGCAAAAATACACTGGCTAATTCATACCTGAAATAACTGGTACTTTTTTCAGAATACTTTCTGACAACTATATATTTCTACTCACCTCTCACAAAAGAAAAATTGAAAACAGTGCAGTTTGTGGCCATTTGTGGTTATGCATGTTACTTGAATTCTGAGTTATTTCTGTAATGTGGTTGATGGACCACCCCAAACACATCCTTTGGTGAACTACAAAAAAAAAAAAACAAAGCCCTTCTCCAGAAATAGATTATGCGTTAGCCTCTCCTGATCCTGTGGACTTGAAGTAACAAGCACCAAGGAAGCAAAGCAAAGCAGCTGCTGCTCCTGTCCGAGACAGGAAATAGCCCCATTCTTTCTAGGACTGCCAGTACTGGAATGAATAATAGCGATCTCACTTTTTCAGCATAACCAAGCAATGAAATTGTTCCTTTCCATGTTAATCACACAGTAAACAGTGTTGTGCTCCTGGAGAAAGTGACCGGACGATTCTGATAATGTGTGTGCGTGCCATGTATACACATGGCAGTACACATTCTAACACTGTGACTGGGATGTGGGTGGTCATCATGCATTTTCCATCCAGGAAGGCTTCTCTCATTTGCTCAGTCTGGGTTAGATGCTCTTCAACATTCTTCACCTAGAAGACCCAAAGAATGAGCAGATGCTGATCTGACACAGAGGGAAGGTAAACACTAGCTGGGCCACACTGGTTGTACAATATACTCTCTATTCACCTGGTTCCTCATCTGTATATATTACGATTAGTAATATCTACCCATCATGCTTATGGTAAGAATTAGAAATAACATCTGCAACTTGGTCCGGGGGCTTACTCAATGGTAGGCATTGTGAATGAAAATTACATTGATGTTGTTAGTAGTCTTCTATATCTAGGTAATGTTTCCGGGGTATTAGCACCATTTCTCACACTGTATTCAATTACCTCTTTGCTGAGTTATAAATGAAACATGGCTCCATTTAAACTTCTAGGCTGTCAACCTAAAAATTGAAAGTTTTGTCTATGGTTTTAATATGGGCATTTTTTTCCCATCAGAAAGGAAGAGTTAAAGACTTATGTGTCCTCTAATAGGCCATGTGAGAGCTAAAATTCTATTTCATGACCAGGAGTCTCATTTCTGCTATTTCTTATGTCTTGCTAGGTTGTTAGGCACAGTGTTTTGTGTATTACCCTGTGTTACGTATGTTCTGAGATTACTATTATTATGCATCATAACACAAAAGCTGAGATAGAACATCAAGTACCAGTATCATGAGTTCTTTTTAAAAATCTGCAGTGCATCTTTCTTATGAGATTTAAAAACAGCTAACTGACTTAGCAAGACTGCTGGCAGCACACATGACGCAAGCGCTGGGTTCTGATGGAGCAGTTGTCTGCGCCAAAGGCTCTCAGTGGCCACTCCTGGTTCCAGAGTCCTGGGGTAGGCTGCTACGTTAGGGCCACCCAAGCACCCGCAGAACAAAAGGAAATTGAGCCATGGGGCTTCCATCTAGTCCAGCCTCCCAGGACACAGACAGAGATGGCAAGGTGCAGGCTGTGCTTGCCAGACTGAGTTAACAGTTATAAGGACCATTTCAAAGGAGGCGATGCGTGATCTCTTTGAAGCAAAAAGGTGGGACTTCAGGACTGCACTTAAAATGTTGTGCCTGACATGCAGGCCCCTGCACCGCATGGCTCCCACAGTCCTCCTCCTCTCTAGAATTCTAGTTCAGTGCCGCAGCCCCAGGTCCTCCATATTGGGCATGACCTGGGCTTCACTGTCCATGTGAAAGGTAGGTTCAGGTCTGGAGTCCATGCTCCCCTGACTTCAGGTACCTTGTTATTCCTTGCAGTGGCCCAGGCTACAGAAAGATCTGATGAAGCACAGGCACTTGAGAGTCTATGTTACCATGGTTACCGCCCCCTTCACAAGTGTGCTATCACTTCCTTTAGACTTGTAGTCTGGGAGGAAGGAACGGGAGGAATGGAAACCAACTATGGGCTAGGGGTGGTAGTGGCCTCATCTTACTGCCAGTAGTGAAGGTTCTAGTCACTGCCACTTAACAGTAGGATCTCAGGGAAAATGTGGGTAAGAGAGGGATCTGGATGATGTTGTCTCTAAGTCCCTTCCAATTAAACATTCTATGGCCCCGTAATCGTACTTGGTCGGAAAAGAGTTCCACTCTCCTAGGTTAAACTGACAGGCACACATAGGATACGTAATTTACAGTATTTTCATTGAAGGGAAGAGGCTTTGTCATATTGCACAACCTTGAATGGTTAACCAAAAACAATGTAATAAGAGCACTACAAGGAACCCCACATCCCAGGCAGCTGGACTGCCAGCGGCCTTAACTATGAGGAACACAGCTGTGAGCCAGAAGCATGTAATTGCAAGAAAACTCCACTTGCTCAGCTCTTGGACAAGACATAAGGCATTAGCCTCTACTCTTTTTCAGAGTTAAAAAAGATGAAATGAGGGAAAGAGGCTAAAAATGTAGGTTTTCTAGGAGTAGAAAGTCTCTGGGGTTTATTCATTGGTCGAAGGGCTGTGGGACAGGAAGTAGGATCTGAATGAAAAGTGACAGAACCTCACAAGCTGCTACTTTAGAACAACAGTCTTTCTACTCCCCCACCCCCAGCTCCTTAACTTCGCACAGTAAATGCTTCAGAAAGCACCGTAACTCCTTAGGTCAATTAGGTTTAGGCTTGGCTTTTAAGACGAGTAGCTCTCACATCAGAAACAAGAAATGTGTTGATTCACAATGACCAACCAATCTTCTCTCTGGTTGGAGACTTCCCTGAAGCGAGCTTGGGGCTTGGGTAGGTGATTCACATTTTTTGGCCAGAAATGCACTCATTAAAAACCAAACATTCCCCTACTGCCACATGTTATTTTTGCTATTGAATCTTCCCTCCCTCTTGGCCTCAGCTGTAACAGGACAATCTAGAAACTTCAGCCAGGTCTTCAGGAGCACAAGGAACAATCTCTAGCCGGTGGCTGACAACCTTGCAGAGAGACTTCCTTTAAGAAGTGTGGTCCTTAAATCCATGGTCAATGAATTAAGCTGACATTTAACCATAAACAACTGCTAGATTGTTTCCTGGAGCCAGCTCCATGAAACAAAATAAAACTCCCTTATAAATGGAACGTATACTAATGGAAGATCCATTTTATATTCATCCCTGTAACATTTTATATGCATTATATTACAAAATTCCAAGAGGCCTTTTAAGAGACTTTTATGTTTGTCCTTTGTCTTCTGAGTCGAAGAGTGAAAACTATGAATTAATTAATGCTTTGAATCCTTAAGGATATATATTTCTCTCTTGCCTTAGAAAAGACGACAGAATGAGATCTTCAAATGACTTGCATAAAACCAACTAACATTCTCAGCATGGGTTCCAGAGTCTGGGTTTCTATTTTATGACATTTGACACAACTTAAAAGCCTACCTCCTCCTCTCTCCTTCTCCTCATCTTCTTTCAGCAGCTTGCCAACGGAATTATACCACTTGAATTGTGGATCGGGGATGCCATAAACACTACAATTAATCAAGGCACTGTTCCCTTCCTTGACTATGATATGGTCGGTTCTGGCAATGATTACGGGCACAGAGCCCAAGACCACGTCACTGCCATTTAAAGTGCTATTAGTCACAGTCTTAGCAGTGGCTAGAGTGGATACTAGGACTACAAAGGGCACAGTAGGTAGAAAGCACACAGGCAGATGGTTCTTCAATCGATCCATCTTCTTTGCTTGCTCTATAAGGCAACAGAGATGGTTTGCCAATGAAATCTTCTATCGGACAACACGCTTTCAGAGCAGACCATGGGACAAACCTGTCCTGGATCCATAGAGTTGGTTCTTGATTAAGAACCTGTTAAAAAAAACAAACAAAACCCACACACATAAATATTAGCACTTATTACTTTAACAGTATTATTTATAAAATGTTAGAAACCCAGCTAAAATACACACCTTCATAAGTTTTAAACACACAAATCAGAAGATGTTCTGAATGTTAAATGATATTTTTCGCAGAAATCGTAACAATATAATTTTATCATTTTTGCTACTGAAACATAGAGCTCTCTTAGTAGGAACAAATCTATATTTTGGAAGGCAGCTAAGCTCACCACTATACCACCAACGCCCAAATCTATATATTTTTTTTAATTTTTTAAAAATTTATTTATTTATGATAGTCACAGAGAGAGAGAGAGAGAGAGAGAGAGAGAGAGAGAGAGAGAGAGAGAGGCAGAGACATAGGCAGAGGGAGAAGCAGGCTCCATGCACCGGGAACCCGATATGGGATTCAATCCCGGGTCTCCAGGATCGCGCCCTGAGCCAAAGGCAGGCGCCAAACCGCTGCGCCACCCAGGGATCCCCCAAATCTATATTTTGTATGTGAAATTTGTAACACACAACTTCAGAGAGTTCCAAAACCAATTCAGGCTTCTTTCACTTAGCATTATAATAAGGTCTCCTCTATCCCATCACCTGTTGCTATTGCAGATGACCTGTTGACCTGGATCCTTCCTAACCTATTCTCTTTCCTTCCAGTTTACTTCGGTGGTCATGGCTTGGGTGCCGCCAGCATTTGGAAGGGCTCCACCAGCATCAGTCTGGCATTCTCCTTGCTCCCTTTATGGCTTCTAGATACGCCTTCCCTGCTTTGAAGCTACTGCCCATGCTCCTTTGAGCTTTGTACCATTTAGCTCTCTCTGTTCCCCGTAACCATTATCTACCAACTTGGGATCGCTTACGGAATTCCCTTGTTTCCGTCTCCATCTGACTCCCGGAGGCAGGGGGACATCAGTGTGAATGGGGTGACATTATGGTGGCTGTGCCTCTTATATACAAAGATCTAACTATCACCTACATCTCTATCCTCCATTTCATCCACCAATCACGCAGCCACACCCTGGACCTCTCATCTCTCCGAATTCTAAATTCCCAAGTTCCATGTAATTCTGAAGTTCTACCATCTTTAACTGCACCCCACCATTCTTCAAGATCTCTTACTCCACTCTCGCTGGACTTTCTAGACCTTCTATTTCCCTCAGTCTCTATCTCTACCTCCCCCTCTCTGCCACCCGACCTGCATGCTCCACTTCTGTCTCAGTCTAGACCCAGTCATGTAGACCACAACACCCTTCTCTTTCTGCCACAACTACTCTCCAGTATACACCTGTGATCAAGCTGATCACTTGTCATCCTGGCTCTTGTGCCCAGAAGGCTGAGCACCTACTGGAGAGAATCCTACAACTATATCTAAAGGAACCATCTCCAACCCCAGCCGGACCCTCGGTGACATATGGCAATCTGTGTATCCATGCTGAGTCAGTTCAGCATCCTCCTTTCCCCAAGATCCTTAGATACCTTAAGCTTTTGAATCAAGCACCTTAGCCCAGTGGCATCCTTATCTTTCTCAAAAGATAGTTTTCTCGTCCGAGGGCAGGCTGCCATGAATTCGCGCTTTCCCACCTTTTGGTAAGAATCCCCTGCATCTCATCCTAACTCTCTCCCCCACCCCGCCACTCCCTCCTCAGAAGACTACATTCTGTATTTTGCCTGCTCTTCACAGATACAGCTCTTGCTCAAGCCACCCGTCCCTCAGAGTTGCCAAGTTTTCAGTCTTTCTCTTGCCAGATCTCTGGCAACAGCTGCTGCTCTTAACTTGTGAGAAAAGTTCTTCCGTGGCTTCCACACTCTGCTCCTCCTAACTGCTCTCATCATTCTTCACTGGTTCCTCTTCTTCTTCCCAGTCCTTAAGAGGTACTTGACCCCTAGAGTTTCATCATTGGGCCTCTTCTCTTTTTACCCTCAGCTCTTACCAAAGTGCCACTCCCATGCCTTTATTTACCACCTACAGCCTAATGACTCTCAAATCCATGTCCTCGGTCCTCTTTCCTGAATTGCTGACTGGCATTACTAACTGTCCACCAAACCACTTTAGCAGGATGCTTTGCAAGTACCTCAGAATTAATATTCCCAAGCCAAACTCATCTGCTAACTGTGCTACATTTCCTGCATCCCTTATTTCAGTTCAGGACACCACCATTAACTCAGGTATGCACAGATATAATCCTCAATTCCACTATGACCCTGGTCCCCTCAGAACTATAGGTTGCTGATACCACCTCTTAAATGTTGCTTGGATTGTTCCAGCCCTTGTGTCCTCTGACTGAGCCTCAGTTTAGCCTCCTTACTTTTCCTTACCAGGAATGGTGTGGTAGCCTCCTGTATAATCTGCCTGCCTTCAATTTTACCCCAGTTCCCAATCCAACAATCCAATCCCTATAACCATTCTGCAATACAAATTCTATGATGCCGTTTCTATATTTAACAACCTTCAGTGTTTCTGCACTATCTACATAATAGAATCTGAATTCCTTACTCATTACTTTATATTAATTTTTTAAAATAATTACTGAACATCAACTATAAGGCAGACATTATTGTAGGGCCTAGAGACAGAAGAGTGGACAAGACAGATCTTCCTTGTTATGTGGATATTACATTGTCATGGAGGAAAACAGACAATAAATACCATGTAAATAAGAATTGCAGCTAGTGACACATGTACTCAAGTGGTGAGTTAGGCAATCAGGGAGGACTTCCCTGAGGAGGTGGGAACTTCACCAAGGAGGTGGCCCCTGAGCTGGAGTCTTTGGGAATCAGCCACATATAGATCTGAGAGAAGAGCATTCCAAGAAGAACTACAAAAGCAAATGAAGCACTGTAAGATGGGTCACAGGAGTACACAGGTCCAGATCACCTAGGACTTTGGATTCCACCTAATGTTCACTGGAACATTTTAAACAAAGGGGTGATGGGATATGATTTCTTTTTTAAAACCAACTTTATTGCTGTATAAGTTACAAACAATAAAATGTGCCTATTTTAGGTATACATTTTAGTGGGTATTGACAATTTATATATTATGTAACTACCACAATAAACAAAATATGGAATGTTTCCATCATCACCAAAAGTTGCCTTGGGCCCCATTTTTACACTGATCCACTCCAGTATTTTTTTGTGTGTAGATATATGGCATGAGGTAAGGATTGAGACTCCTTTTTCCCCCATATGGATAATCCAGTTGTTTCAGTACCAGTGGATTATCTTGCCTTTTTGTCAAAAGCAATTGAGTCTACTTCTGAACTCTATTCTGTTGTACTTACGTTTATGTCTATCCTGTGCCAGGACCACACTAACCATTCTGTCTGCCTCATTCATCTTGGCACCTGCAGTGTGTGAAGCTGGCCCTGACAATAAGTTACTGAACAAATGATTCTCTCTCCAAAGGCAGAAATAATTATTCCAGTTCTGGAGGCAATGAAACTGAAGAGGTAAATAAATTAGGGGTGATAAATTAGCTTCAGACCATATACTTTTTCAGTGGAAAGGACAAAGAGTTTTCTTGGTACTGCAGGCTTCCATTACTCCCCCGTGGACTTGAGCACCTTCCTGCCCCAGGAAGGCCAACACATTTTTCCACCAGCAGGAATCGTGGTCTAAGGGAGATAGCATAGGCTGCAACAGCATGACACATACCCTGTTATGACTTTGTAAATGTTTTCTTTACTTGGCTAACTTGTGGTTTCCTTTTAATAGGGAAGTTGTAAAACTGACCTATTCAATACAGAATGGTTGTTTAAGAGCATGGCCTCGAGTTGTAGGTAGACTGGGCCAGGATCTGGGATCTGACCACCCTTACTGGCTGTGTGTTTTTGGCCAAGAACTCAGGAAGTACAAGATAATTATAAGGATTCATGATCAAATGTTCATAAAGCACTTCTATAACGTTCAGCTTGAAAACAAGAATTATCAACTATGTATAAGGCATCCTTTGCTGAAATCAGGCCTCTCAAATAGATTTTTACCAAAGCATTCAAAAGACATACCTTGTTTTTGTTTTTACTTAAGACAATATTAACTGCCTTCCCGCCACCAGAAGTAATCACAAGGGATTTTCAGCACTGGGTCCTTTCTCGGGGACTCGAGTTTGAAAACACACAAGGCCCCTTTGGGCAGACACTGCACTGAGCATCCTCAGGACAGAATCTGGAGTCACTCCTCTCTGACTCCCTGACGTCTACACCAGAGGAGATGCCTGACTAAATAGTTTGGGGAGAATGACAGTCGAGACAAAGTTCAAGGTAGGTTCTAATACATATATGTAGTAAATATACTATGACTTTTTTTTTTTTCACAACTAGGAAGAATGCAATCAATGGAAGATCAAACTGAGTTTTAAAATGCAGAACTCTAGAACTGTTTTCAAACAAAGGCTGTTGGTTTTCAACTTTAGAACACCTTGTGCTAGCAAGACTAAAGAGAATGGAACACTGCTGTTCTATTTTAATAATGTCAGTAGGTACTTTGTACTAGAAACACAGCAACTGTTACAGAACTTTTAACTAGTTCCCTTAGAGACTTTCACAGGTACAGAGGCAGAGATTTTGATTCTAATGCAGGCATTTCAGTTAGCAAATTCATTCCTCCCCCCTCCATCATACTCCCATCCTTTCACATTTTGAAAAGTTATCAAAGTACAGAAATCATAATGTGTAATTTGTAGGTTGTTTGTATCAATGCATTTTTACTCAAAAACTCTCTGTGAACATTTTAAAAAATATTATTTATTTATTTATTTATTCATGAGAGACACAGAAGGAGAGAGGCAGAGACTTAGGCAGAGGAAGAAGCAGGCTCCATGCAGGGAGCCTGATGTGGGACTCAATCCAGGAACTCCAGGATCACGCCCTGGCCCGAAGGCAGTCGCTCAACCGCTGACCCACTCAGGGATCCCTGAACATTTCTTTTTGAAAATAAAGCATTTAATTAATCAACACTAATGAATTACAAGTTTTTAGCAGGAATGCACCAAATCTCATACCATGATCTTTCAGTTCATTTTTTTTTTTTTTTTAAGTACTGATTATGTGCTGGCCACACTGCTAGGGGTCTGGGACAGGTTGGGGTGTGTGAGAAGAGCTCAATAAGCCACAGGCTATGTCCACTTATAATGTACTAGGGAGAGAGATACAGCTAATTTCAGTATGTGTTCTCTAGGTGCAATGAGCTTCAGGGTGGGTATGTAGAAGAAGCACTGGCTGGTCTGCTGACACTTGGAGGAGATGTTTATTGACTGCCTATCCCACATCCAATCCCAATTCTACCTTCCCCTTCCTACAGCCCCAAAGCTCACAGCTCACAGCCAGCCCGATCCTTGTAATCTCCCAGTGCACCTGTAGCTTGTACCAAACTTGTGACACTCCTCTCTGACATATGATTTTGCTTTTTTTTTTTTCTTAGCTTTGTGTTGAGGAAACTTCTCAATTACAAGGAGAGCTCCTTGATGGCAGAAATTCTGGCATATAGCTCTGTAGAGTTTCCTTAATAGTGAGTACCCAAAGTCATGCTTACACACTGGCTGTACGAAGCCTCACTTACGTGGGATCCAGTGGCAACTATAGTAAATTCACAGTGTATTGCCAGAAAAACAGAGAGACATCATGTCATTTTGGGTACTGGGGAAATATTCTACTTTGGGAAGCTTGTTGGATTTGACAGCACTGTGAAAAGTTCAGTTAATAACATTGTAACATTGTGAAAGACATTTTAGCTACCAAAGACTAAACCAGGAGTACCATAATCCAGCAGTTTAAAAGGCAGTCCTTCAAAATACAAGAACAAAGGCCATAGATTCCAAAACCAGGGTTTAACAAAAGCTACAATGGACAAATTGTTAAGCTTCATGTGTTTGTTCATGGCCCTTGGGAAAACTTTCAGAGAGTATTTTCTATAAATAAAAGAGAAAATATTTAGCAGACACCAAACGTCCTTTCTTTACCCAGCCTCTTCCCTATTTCCCAATGATTGTACTTTATCTTAAAAACATGTAGTAAGAAGCTTTGTTGGATCTTACTTTATTTTTGTTTCTTCACCCATAATAAAACATGACTATTGACCGTGTATTTCGGGAGTAGGGAGGAAAGGGCCCCTTGTTTAAGGGTGTTTTGAACTAAATGAATATACATTGTTGTTTTTTCTTGGCACAGCTCAAGCTGGCATTTCCCCATCAACTATGATGAGTAATTTTATAGTTATATAACTAGATTTTGTCACAACATCTACTGAGAGTCACCACTATTTTCATTTGTGCATAAATGATGCCACAGACACAAGTGCTGCCTTTTAGTTTAGAACATATTCTTGGATAGCTTTCTCCTCATGCAGCAAGGAGAAAAAAAATCCCAACTTCATGGGAAATGACAAGAGACACTAAAATACTCATTACATCATAAACACTAACTTTTTAAAACTGGGAGGCAACTGAGGCCATTTTAAGTTATGGCCCCATTTTGGACTCCCATGACTTCTTTTAAGATCAACATACATTGGGTTTTTAGGCAGGTAAGGTGGTGTCTGAATATCCCCCAAGAACGTGTAGAACGAGAATATTCCAGAATCAAGTAATTTAAGTGCTAAGTGTAATAAGTATAATCTCAATGTCCAATCATATTGCAGGAAGATCCATACTGTCTTTGTTTCTTCCTTATAAATACTCCAGAATCTATCCATGTAGAGATTCTTGATGCTTCTAGTAACACAAAGATAATTCCTCACTCGGATGGCAAATGTGATCATCACATGAAAGAAGGACAGAATACTGTTTTTAGGTCACTTTTAGAAGCACCCAGATAGGTCAGTTCAACCCGAATCAATACACAGTAAACAGAGAAATGTTTCTGGCCACACTGCCAGGGGTGAGGAGTAGTACACAGTCCTTACCCCTGTCACCCACAAACCTAGTAGAAGGAGTGAGAAAAGCAAAGCAACAACTGAAGACAATGTGACAACTGACCCATCAGAAAAAGGTCAAAGATCCACTAGGGGTACAGGAGAGGACACCCAAGTGGTCTTGAAGGGTTGAGAAGAACCTTCTATAAGAAGTGGCCCTTTAGTTATAAAGGATTTTACCAAATAGAGCAAGGGACTGGAACTGACCCAAAAGGAGGAAGAGCATATTTAAGGAAATGCTGATTGGAGGGAACCAGGCACAATTAGCTGTGTATGATTAGGCACCACTTTGAAGTATGTAGAAGGAAGGAGGAGGAGGAAGGCAGGAAAGGTAGGCTGGTCCCAACAGTGAAGGGAATGGTACATCATACCAAGGATGGCGTGCACTCACAGGTTTTGGAAGGTGGAAGTGACAAGGCCAGTTCTGTGTGTAGAACGATGACCTTTCTCAGAGTGTGAGGCTGATGATGTAGAGGCACCTAGAAGCTTCCTACAATATCCAAGAAGGAAAGAACAGGGGTATGAACTAAAAGCAACAGGGAAGCAAAGACGTGGGCAGGTCCAACAGAGGTACAGGAATTAGAACGTACAGGATTTAATGAGTGCTGACTCTATAACTGGTAGAAATAAGTCCAGACTTCTGCAGCAGCAGGGCCTAAGGACAAATGCTGGCACTGTGTGTGGAATACATATGAACACATGAGCCAGGAATTTCAACCAACAACTCCCTGGGGCTGCACTGCCCAGCTGCTGCTACACTTGGATGAAGGCCTGTCTGCTGCCCATGGGGCTGAGCAGAGCCCATGGTGGCTCCTGCCTGTTCCACTCACCTCTCTGGCTTCATTCTTTCCTTGCTCTGAAAGTCCTGGCTGATGGAAGGTTTGTGAGGACGAGCAGCAGCAGAGACACTTAAATTTATGAACTGTCACAAACTGAGAGCTATATGGGAGCATATCATGGGAAGAAGTAGGGCTGTCTTATGAAAGTAGTCAGCCCCTAGAAGGAAAAAGAGACTAAGAGCCCTCATGGCATTCTTGGCACACCCTTTGTCTATTAACTGCATGGTATTGGGATAAATTATAGCTACTTAATGGGCAGAACAAAATATATACCCTGACTTGTTAGACTGCTGTGAATGGCCACCAGATGAGCTCTTTAAGCTCACCAAACAATTTAGAAGGAGTCAGAACAAAAGGTCTCAATCTTACTTCAACTGCAGTAATGTTAAGGCCTCTACAAAATATTATGCTTTGTTATTTTTTCAACAAATGGATCTGTTTCAAATCACTGTTTTTAAAGCTTGAAAATGAACTCAGGCCCAGAGATGCCATCTTTGTAATACTGTAGTTTTGGTGGTGCACAATATTAAGAAACTATGCTTGGATCTTCATCACAGTTTTCCCACATGGAATGTTTTTCTGATTAAAAGTAACACTGATATAAAATAAAGCTCTCAGGGGCACTAGTGTGGCCCAGTGGGTGAGTGTCTGCCTTGGCTCGGGTACTGGGATTGAATCCCACATTGGGCTCCCTGCAGGGAGCTTCCTTCATCTATGTCTCTGCCTATGTCTCTGCTTCTCTTCATGTCTCTTATGAATAAATAAATAAAATCTTTAAAAAAATAAATAAAGCTCTCAAATATAATGTGTAAAAAAGGAGGAAGAGAAAAAGAATTATAGTAAAGGTTCTCCTCTACAATTATCATTAGGCAAGATAAAAACAGGCTTATTATACATATTTGTTCACATAACTAGAATATTAGAGAAGATGAGCAATTACCCAGTACCACACAATTTAGTGGCTTAGAACCAGGATGAAAAGCTTACACCCAGATTGGGCTTGAATTACATTACAACCTCTAGGTTCCATAAGGGAACTTGTGAGTTGTCCCAGTAGCTGAAACATACACTGAGGGATCTTCTTATCATAGATACACCTTTTGGAAGAGTTTACTGATTCTTTGGTGTGTATTCAGCTTCTTCAAATTCTCATTCTAAATGAATAGGCTAAAATAGTTTTAGGCCCAATTAATGCAAATCCTTAACTGATGAGAGAGATATTTCCTCCAGAATCTGATAGTCCAGGAAACAAACCAAACCTGGAAAATGAATACAAATGGGATAGATGCACTGGTGGATGGTGCCTTTATGTTACCAATTCAATACCCAAAACACATTACAATGCAGATTGAAAGGGTTAAGGTGCTGTCTTGGCATTTTTCTTGAATCTCTGACATCATTTATTGGATTCTCTACACCTGTAAAACCTAAAGCTGGTTCAGAAGCACCTCTGTTTATGCCTTTCTCTTCCTGTCCCTATCACAAGATGTTTTTTCCAGTATCTCCTCCCTTTTAAAAATGTGTCCTTTTAAAATATTTTCCCTACTCACTTGGAGTATGTGCATAGGGAGATTCACATTCTCTTTCTAACGCAATTAATTTGTATTACCTGCTAATCTATAGCACTACTTCTGCCAACTTTCATTTCTCATCTTCATTTCATCTCAAGCTCCATTTCCTCAGTTCTTGATGTGTTCAGTATATAAGCCCCTATACCCAGAGTGAAGTCAGGCAGGGGCTGACAGGCATCTGGAAGCCTAGACACATCAATGAGTAAGAACTCTTCTCTGGCCTGGAAAAATGGCCAGAGGACCCCATGGGATCAGGGAGATGTTTTATTGAGGTGCTGACCCCTAGCTGCCTGCCTGCAAACCCGGGCTGGCCAACACTCTGCCTGGAGAGTGGAGGCAGATACATGTCCACTGTGCAGCCTGCAGAGTATACTGCTCTATAAATCAGAAGCAATATTCTTAACACGCTTTCCTAAATATGATATATGGCCCAAGGCAACTGCCAACAGATACATTTTCTTGTGGATTCCGGTATACTTTGCAAACTCTTAAGGCCTTTGTAGTGAAAGTGCCTTTCTCAGTTTCCCCATTTGATTGTACACAGCTTCCCAACTGGCCAGATGCAATGCATTTGTGGGCAGTTTTCCATTGACGTGATGTAAGGGTGGTTGAATATTTTGTGCTTGGACAGCCTGTGATAAAGCTATTTCACTTATTTTGAGTATGAAGGACAGCATTAATAGTACCCAACCAAGACACAGAGTAATGTCTAATAGGAATACATCCAGTATTTCAAGTGATGGCCAATGCGAAGAGGAATTTGCTACTGGACTCTCTGCAGCCAGAGGAATCAGATAACAATACAGCAAAGGGTTGAAATCAGGTTCCTAGGATAAGAAATGCGGCATGCACTAGGGTTAAAGTCGAGAACAGGAGTTTTGGGGTGATCTGTGAAGAGGGCACTAGTTTATCATTTTAGGATTAAAACCCACAAATCCTTTCCTCAGTTTTGCCATTTACCAGTAGATGACTTCTGAGAGTCAGTTGATCCTTCTTAGCTGCACACCCAGCTGGTAGGTCTCTTCTGACCTACATTCTATGACCAGGATCAGTGGGAGTGTGACTGGGGCTGGCCAAGGGATGGAATGGTGAGTGGAGAAGAAGAGGGAAAGAGCAGGGAGTTTTTTCGTGTACAATGAAGATCCCATTGCAGGAAATCCAGTCAGGACAGAGAACTGTGACTGCCCCTCAGCCATTCGTGACTTGGTGATAGCCCAGGAACAAGCTTTGGGCATCATATGGCACATGGTACCTTTTTCTCCATAGGGAAGGCAACTTCTTGAGTGTTTCTCACATCCTAAGCGATATAATGAAAAAGAAAACTTACTCAAGCTCCCAAGGCCTTTAGACCCTCCATCCACACCTTCCAGACACCCTCACCACATTCCTGAGGTGAATCAGCTCATACTCTTGTGGCGCTGTACCACTGAGAGGCTGATCGAGGCATACTACAGTTCCTATCTGCGGCCTTGAAATCTTCATTTCACTTGGTAATTCACTACAGAGAGTTCTTGTGTCTGCTCTTACCATTTGGGGGTATAATTTTTATCATGAAATTCCACTGTGACAAAACGTGGTGGGTGCTCAAATATTTATTGACTATCCTAGGAACCATGCGTTCCCCCCTTTTTAATGACTAGTAACAATCTATGCATGGGAAAGCTTCAAAAAAATGAAAATAAAACACAAACACTTTAAAATTATCGCAATGTACATTTCCAGAGGTCCTTGGTTCAAGGGTAAAAAAGCCAGAGAAGGCCTTCCTGTGGACACAACAGTGTTTGGCCCCTAGCAGTCTTGCAATCTTCATTTCTGACCTCTAACCCTCTCTCGCTCCCTGCCAGCCACATTGGGCCCTGCTAATCCTGGAATGTGCCAAGTATACTGGAGCTCTTGTACTTACTATTCCTTCTGTCTGAAATAAGTCCCTGGGATGCCTGCAAGACTCACTCCCTACATTTCCTTTCTCAAATGTCACCTCATTAGTGAGGCCGTCTCTGGTTATCCGGTCATTTTACAAAAATAGTGCTCTCCAACCTCTATCACTTCTTGTCACCTCTACCCTGCCTTTTTCTTCATCCCATTAACTACCCTGCTCTTATTAAGATGTGAGCTACTGGATAGATGGACTTCTGTGGTTGACACTGTTCCTGTAGTATCCCTGTGTCTAGAAATATGCTTTGCTCATTGTGAGGGCTTAGATATCTGCTGAGTGAATTTATACTAGTTATATGCCCTCTCATTTAGATATATTACTAACTTATTCGGCATCTACATTTGCCCTACATATCCTGCAAATTCTACCCATTTCTTAGAAATTCTGGGTAACTAGGTCTATTCTTTACCACGAAACTAACTTTGAAATATAAACCAAGATTTCTTGAAAAGTCAGTCTTCAGAAACACATTCTTCCTCATAGAGAGCTCTGAGAGGTGTAGCTGCTCCTAATACAGCCTGGGAGCAGAGGCTTAGGGAAGTGGGTCTATCAGAGGACTGGGGTCTGCTGTCTGACATGAGTAATGAATCTGGGGACTATTCTCTATGCCTGAAACATACATTCTTTTTATTGCTGAGATGAAAAGCAACTGCCTACTTAATTTATACATCAAAAGTTGAAACCGTCCCTTACTCCTTATCTCTCTGCTTGTTTGACTAAGACCATTCAAATTCCCAGTGTAGGAACTGGATTACTGAGGGTTTCTTCTTTCAGCGGAGTAAAATTTCATCTATTTGAAAAAATATGCTCAATAACTGAAAAGGGTAGTTACAAAAGCCTTTCCTCCTTCCTCCTTTACCAGCTTATTATCACAAAGCAGAATTGCATAATGAATATTTCTCTGAATCACATATGCCGTTTTTCATAGACACTAAGAACTGGATCTCAGTGAAAAACGGATCAGAAGAGATCCTGTAATTCAAACTCTATTCAATTTGTTATTAAGAACTCAGTAACAACGTCCCTTATGCTCACCTAGCACTTATGGTTTATAAAACACTCCCACAGATGGTATCCCATTTGAGTCTCATACTACCCTTGGCTACAGGCAGGCCTGTATGGTTCTTTCTGTCCACACTGACAGTGGAAGCAGCAGAGGCCAAGGTGCCAACCTGAGAGCAGAAGCTCCTCACAGAACCTCGTCTTCTCTCACTCCCTATGCAGTTATCACCAAGTGAAAACCACGGCTTGGCCAAATTGTCTAAATGTCTGCTCTGTCATAATTGTCATTTAAAGTTATTTCAAAACATTGCTATCATTTAGAAAATATTTTAAAATTTTGGACATAAAATCGATATCTTTCAAAATTTGATTAAATCCAGATAATCTTCTAACTTGACTTTAGTGCATATCCTAAGATCAATCTTGCCCCCAAATTAAGTGTTTTTCAATGCGACAATACAGAATATTACTTTAACTAAAAAACAAAAACAGAAAAAAGTTGAAAATATGGATTCAGTGATTACTACACAGAATTTGGAAGGAAGCTTTGCTATTCTCTCAGCTTTGATGGGAAAGGGCTCTGAGTACACTTGCCAGATGTTCTCAGTGATTTCTCGCCTGTGCAGTTAGATGCAGCTAAGTGATAAAAAATTAGGAGCCAGTTATATCAGTTAAGCTGAACTCAAAAGTATTTATGAGGCCACTATTACCAGTTTACTACCAATTGCTATGGGCTTAAAAAAAAATTTAAGACCAGTTCTTTACCCTAATGGTGCTTAGAATCTTGGTGATAACTGCATACAAAGCAATATTTAATTAAGCACTAAACAAGGAAAATACCATGGAAATTCAGAGGAAGGCCAGCTGGAAAGGTCATAGAATGTTCCCTGGGGTTGGTCAAATCCTGAAGGATGAATACAGGAGACAGGATAGTTTTCTCAGCAGGAGTAATGGCTTAGTTTAGACAAGTAGGGATGGAAATAAACCAGCACGCCAATTAAAAATAAAAATCTATGTTATAGTATGTTTTTGCAAGTCTCATACAATGGATGAGATAGGCATCATCTCAAGAACTCTGGGATATTAGGGTACTCCTTCAGAAATTCTATTTAATAAGGGCTGCTCAGGAGAAATGATAGAGAGGATTCTGGGATGAACGATCCATTACTTAGGAAATAAAAACTAACACACCAGTGAAAGAAGGGGAGACAGCCATGACATGGAGGTAGGGATGAAATGCTGTAGGAAGGTGAGAAGGAAACAGACGGGGAGAAATGCTCTGCCCTCAGTGAAGCGAGACATTGATAATATTCAAATGTTTTCTAGAAACTAATTTCAAGTTCCTCAAAAATGTTTTAAGATGGAGAAAACCAAGTTAACTTTGGGAAGTCTAACAAGAGCAAGGCTCATTCAAGAGACCAAGTAATCTAGGGTTGTCCTAGCTCTGAAGGAAAAAAACCTTCCCTCCAACTTGGGACCCACAGCAGGAATAGCACAAAGGTGGGTGGGGAGAGGGCAAGAGTAGAAGCACAGGCATGATTAGTAAGGGCAGTGCAGCCCAGGGCCTGGCTTCCGGAATCCAAGCAGAAATTTACAAAGCGAAGTTAACACCAGCAGCTGAGAAGCAAGAAAGCTTAAATAGTTACTAGATGTTTAAACCATCCCCTGGCCATCCTGGAGTCTAATGACCTAGAAGAAAGTCCTGGGTGAAGCTTAGGGCCAAATACTAATGCAGTCTTTACTCAAATACCTCCCCATGCTAAGGACCAGGGAAAGTGGGTTTTGCATCTTTAAGAAAACCCGATCCCTACACATCTACTTACTTCTTTACAGGGGAGCTTGGCCATGGGGAAGAAAGGAATTCACTAGTCAATTTGGAATAGTTCCCACTTTCACAAATAGTATAGAGCTCTTGCTAGTTCCAAGAGGGTACAGAAAAGTACAGACCCCGGGACAGATGCATCCTATCTTGTCTAGGAGAGGTACTGCTCTAATAAGCCAATGAAAATGAAGTGAATTAGCCTCAGCCAGGGCCCTCCAATCCTAAACTGGGTGGGACCTGTCAATGAGTAATTCTGGAGCACTTTACTCCAACTCATTTATTTCCTTAAGGAGCAAAGCCTTCCTTTCACACTTCTGGCACCATCAGCCAACTCAAATCCTCATTGAAAGGAAAGATTTTGAATTATATTTAAATACCTGTTCAGCAAACTTCCTCTTTTCACAGATTACAAAGAGCCAATTTCAGCCCAACCTCTAAATTACCTTATAATCCAGAATTAGGGAAGTCTACCCTGTTAGCAATATCATTTCATCCTCACTCCATCCCCAAATACTTCTGCCCAGAAGCTGAAAAACCATTAGGGAATCAATTCCTTCCTTCTTTCTTTGATGCCTCCCTTACAGAATGCATGCCCAGCAAAGAAATTCTGATTTCCTCCTCCACACACAGCTCTGAGTTTGGGCTTTCCTACTTCTCTGCTGCTCTAGGTCCCTCTCATGAAGGACGTGCAGTGGAAGTCAGCATCTCAGGTCCTGCAAAGTCTTGTGCTCAGCAGAACCCTTGAGAGAGTAAGCCTTCCACATTCTACAGTATCTGACAGACAATCTGATTGCATGGGAGTTGCTTCAGATGCCTTCTCTCTTTCCCTGCCCACATGGCCACCACATCCCCGGTCTGTCCAGCTTTATGTACTCATCATCTCTGACTTGGCACCACTCTACTAGACCCCTTCCTCACTGACCTGCCTCTACTTCTTGCCTGCCTCCAATCCACAAGCCACACTGTTGCCAAATCAGTTGACTCTAAAAGATCTGACTTAAAACATATTCTGTCTTTGCCAGTAGTATAAAACTAAAGTCCTTGGTAGGACATACATGACATGATCTGACTCCTACTCACCTTTCTCACCTCATCTCTGGAACTTCTCTTGTCCCTCTTCTTTCCTGACTTCCCCATGTTCTCCACAACACTTCTGTGCCTCCAGCTGACCATGCTGCCTTGGCTTTCAAGTCTTGGTTCAAAAGCCCTCTAGGACTCTCCTAGGTAGCCCCAGACACTCTTTTTCTGATTTTTACCCATACCTTCATATTTCCCCTGCAATTACTTTTGTGCACCACCATTAAGCTCTCAGGTCATCAATATTTGTCAAATGGATTGGTGAATTAATTAATGAATGGGTGAGAGACACTTATCAGAAGATACAGATTCAGAGACATTGGCATGTGGGCTAGTGACGCAGTCATGAGGAAAAAGAAATCACCCAGAAAGAACAAACTAGACCACAAGATGAGAAGACCAGGTTAGAACTCAGAGAAAAGAGTAACAAACCCTCAGGGAAAGACCATAAAAAAAAAAAAAAAAAAAAAAAAAAGCATAGGGAGAACTAGGGGCAGTATCTCGGCAGACCAAGGCAGAGGAGATTCAAGAAAGAGGAATGGTTTGCACCAAGCTAGTCCTTTACAGTGGTAAACAATAATTATTCCATCATTTTATAAGGACATTTTGGGGAAAATCTTATAAAGTTATACAAACAGGAGCTATACAATATAGACAGTTTAGTTTTTATTAAAGTGATTCTTAGTCAAATCTTATAGTTTCCAATTTCAGATTTTGCCAGCCCAGGTCTTCCTTTACCATGTTGCCTGAAAAGTGTATTTTTCTCTTACCAAGTTTTTCTGACATATAGTATAGTTTCAATGCAGAGCCACTCTCATAACACTAAAATAGATTTCTTTAGGTTAGGTTTTCCAGACACAGAGATGTCAACTTGACCACACTATAAGTTTTTATAGGACAGAAATTAAGCCCTATACTTAAGAGAGAGTGAATAAATATGTTTGGAAAGAATGACGGAATTTCTTAAATTTTAACACAGAAGTTAGGTCATCTAGTATTCTAGCTGTCATCCATACCCTGGCAAATACGGGGCCCTATGGCAAACATTGCTAATTGATTTCGGCCATTTCCCAGCTGAGTCTGCACAAGCCCACAACACCCCACAAGCTACGAGCAACTGGTCAGAGCTGGCCCAGGTGATATTACATCATCTCAAGTTAACTGCATTAGATTTGAGCTTTCATGGCTCTCTGTTCATGACTGCATGGGATACAGCCAGCAGAGCAGCTTGTCTGCTAAGATGACAATGGGCAGAAACAAAGTAGTCAAAATGTGACTTAGCCCTTCTGCTTTATTGTTTATGCCCTTCTTCTATCACAAATTGTGAATAAGAGCTTCTTAAGCTATTCATTTCACAGATATATGTGAATGCCATTTCAGATCAATTCAGAATTGAATTATATACCATGAGGGTTCCAGATTTCTGTCACTAACCACCTCTGGCTGGACACCCTTTGTCAAACAGCTGTATGAAACTTGGGGTTTAGCCATACACTGCTTTTTTTAGGAAGATAAATCTAGCAGCAGTCTGTTCATTCCATGTTCCTGTTTAAAAATGCTTAGCTGGTTTCCCATCATTTATCTATAACAGGATAAACTCCAAACTCCTTTGCATGGCATCAAGTTCATCACAATGAAAGGACAGTTTCATACCCTTTCTCCTGCCTCTCCTCATTATTCCATCATACCAAGTCCTTCTTTGCATAACAGTTGTATTAGCTTTCTATCACTCCTTTCTATGACACTAAGTCAGAAACTTAGTGACTTAAACATACAAATGTATTGTCTTTCGGTTCTGTGGGTTAAAAGTTCAAAATGGATCTTACTAGGCTAATTGGAGAGTTGGCAGTGCTGTGTTCCTTCTGGAAGCTCTAGAACAGCATCTGCTTCCTTGCTTTGTCAGCTTCTAGAGCCTATCCACATTCTTGATTTGTGGCCCCCCTCCATCTTCAAAGCCAGCAATGGCCAGTCAAATCTTTTTCACATGGCTTCACTCTACCATGGACTTCTGCTTTCCTCTTTGACCCACACGGACTCCAGTGATTACACTGGACCCATTGAATATTCCAGATAATCTCTCCATCTCAAAATCTTCAACTTAATCACACTGGCAATGTCCCAGAGTGGACATCTTTGGGTGAGGGCTATTCTTCTAACTACCACAGTGGTGTTCCTTCTGCCTGGAGAGTTCACTTCTCTGCTTGGAAGACTTCTACCCAAATTCCTTGAGCATTCCTTAAGATCCTATGGACATGTCACTGTTTTCATGCTCCCCCCTCCTCCAACCCAAGGAGCTCCTTTCTCTTGTCTCCTTAGTCCCATATGCAAATGCCTCTCCTGGAGTACTTACCTTGCACTATAGTTTATTTGTCCTCAAGTATGGACAAGTAGATTCTGAGTCACTAAGTCTTATTCATTTCTGCAACCCTTGAGGCCTAACTATTACAGACTGTGGGGAAGAAAAACGAATATGACATTTTAATGAGTGAAGACCTCATGTGAAGGCCAAGGCAAGACAATAAATTCATAGGGCTTCTGTTTTGAGTGCAGTTTAGAAACTAGTTCCAACAGCTCTTCACTGGGTCTTATCACGTTATTAACCAAACCCCTTAATCCTTCAACCATTCCAGGGAGGCATTATAGCAAACTTAAACCATTTACATCTAAGGATATTTCTTTTCTTTTTTAAGGCTATTTCTAACTTTAATATGAGTTGCCATTGATCACAAAATGTCAGTTTTAAGTATCCCCCTGGAAAACTGCACCCCCAAGGCTTGGTGAGGTTAGCAAGTGATGCTATTGGAATGATTTCTGAATTCCAAAAAATGACACTCATCTAACAAATCTGACTATACTACGTTGGAGGTTAAAAGCGACTTTGCCACACTATGTATTTAGTATTTTAGTACCTGGGAGGTTGTCATTAAAAAAAAAAAAAAAAAAAAAAGAACAAAAGGTTTGAAATTAAACAAAATCTAAATAGTCTCTACTACTCAACTATTTAAATTGCAAGCCAAATGACACGTTAAATACATAATGGCCACATGAATCCAGGAAGATCTATTTTTAAAGGCCAATGGTTTGCTATGAATATCTAATGTCACTGCCAATAACATACAGTTTAGAAATTGGAAAACAAGGAAATAAAATGAAAAATTACATGCCTAGCAGTTGAGTTGAAAGAACGCAACAAGTGCAAAAAAGAAATGATCACCTGTTTCCTAATTTGAATACAGTCTACTTTGCTATTTTTTCTTAATTAGCAATAATGAAACCCCTCTTCAACTTAAATCCTGTCAGTTTGGGTCATTTTAGTTTAGAAGATGCCATTTTCTTGTGGAATTCCTGAGGCAGCAAGCAGTGTTTAAACATGCCTTTGTTAAATTTCACTGCTTTGAGACACCTGGGTGGCTCAGTGGTTGAGCATCTGCCTTTAGGGCAGATCATGATCCTGGGGTACTGGGATAAAGTCCTACATGGGGCTCCCCGCAGGAGGAGCCTCTGCCTATGTCTCCGCCTCTCTCTGTGTGTCTCTCATGAATAAATAAAATAAAATAAAACAAAATCTTAAAAAAATTTTTTTTCACCGCTTTTCCTAACCTTGAAAAAAAAAATGAGTTTTTTTTTTTTTTTTTTTTTTTTTTAGATCCAGAAGGGGGCCTACTGGCCTTTACTAAACCTATATGCACATATTCCTAGGCCTTGCAGCTTTCTTTAGGTTAAGAAGAAGCCAAAGCTAAAGGGAGACATTACTGCCTGCCACTTGGGAATGCAGCCTGAGAACCAAGACCTGCTACACAGGATAAGTTGCACAGGTATGCAGTACCTGGAGGCAGACTTTAAACTTGACACATTTTTTACAGAAAAGAGAAGTGCAATTTCTCAAATATTTACATGGATTTTTCTCAAACTTCTAAATTTTTCTATGAATGTACTTAGAAGTACATTTAGGAACAATGAACACCACCAACCAAACCCTTTGGCTAACATGGAAGACTTCAGGCCCAATTTGTAGAAACACTAATCATGCTGTTGCTATTGTTGTCTGGACATTTCAAGCGTTCCTGTTCTTAAATCTTGGTTATGTGCAGGCAAGCATAAAGCCCACTGGGGAAATCACTGAGTATCTGGAATTAGAGCTGGAACCATCTCAGGCCAGAACAAACATTAAAGGCTATTCACAAACCATTGAAAAGTCAACACATCTCCAAAGTCTATTAAGGTCTGTCAAGAATGCAAACAAGACGTTTTGTAATAAGCTTAATAAATAAAACAACTGAACCTACTAAGTTGTACTTAGGGAAACAGGCTTGAGGATATAGCCTTAGGGGTAGAACCGGTTCCTACTAGAACAAGGACTGTTTACCTCGCTCCTATTAAATCCAACAATCCTAAGAGTGGTAATGGTACTAAATGTTTAGGAAGAACCAAGAGCAGAAACCCCAGTAGGATCTACAAATTGCATTTTTCTGTAAAAGTAAAATACCACTAGGAACTACATCGTTCTAATGTTCTCTCTCTTGAATATAAATCCTCTTCCATCTTGTATTTCATCCTGAACAATTTTACTATGTTCAGCATATAGCAACTGAAATAAATGTGTTTCATCTAGAAGCAAAAGTGAGAAACCTTTACAAAAAACACTGAGCTTCTCCAACGCTAGATTTCCAAATTCTTCATATAAGCTAACACAAAATAAAGATTGCTACAGTAACCAAACTTTTCTGCTAGCAAGTTTCCCTAAAAACAATGAATTCGACCATAATAGATTATTTTCTACAGTGTGAGCAGATAATGGACCTACATTCTTTTTTTTTTTTTTTTTTGCTAGCCTGCTTTATAAATCTTGCAAGTTGCAAACTCAAGTTTTTTGGAGGCGAAGGCAAGTTAATAGCGAGCTTAAAATAAATCGGCTTTGCAATTACTCTTTTTTTTTTTTTTTTAAGTCGATGAAGCACGTTTTCCCCATTCCACGCCATGAAGCAATTCGATGTCAACTTGCTATGGAGTCAAATGCGACAAACTCCGCGAGCTCCCGTCGCGAGGCGGCGGCTTGCTGCACCCACAGCCTCCCGCACGCCTGCAGCACCAGGACGCTGCACTCTAGGCTCTGCACGCAGCATCCGAACTCAGGGCCTCTGGGCCACGGGACAGTAGACCCTACCCCCCCACCCCCGCCCCGGGGAAACTGAGGCACGCTGATCCGAGCCACCTGGCTTCCCCCGAAGGCCCCCGCCGCCGCTCGGCGTTCCCCGGCGCCCCGGCGGCTTGGGAGGCTACTCGGCAGCATCCTGTCTACACCGCGGTCTCGGCCGCAGAAGATGACGGCACAAGCCTGTCCGCAGCCCACCGGCCCCCGGGTCCCGGGTCCCGCCCCGCAGGGCCCCCGGGACCCCCGTACGGGGACCTGGCGGAGCCTCCAGTACCGCCCGAAAGTTCCTGGGCCCCAGCGGCAGCAGCCACCCGGCCGCCCTCCGCGCGCGGGTTCCTGCCCCCGCCGCCCGCCGCCGCCCCCCGCCCCGGCCCCCGCGCCCCCGGCCCCCTCCGCGCCGCCTCCGCGCTCCAGCTCACCTGACGCCGCCGCGCCGCTCCGGGGGCCGCCGAGCGCCCCGCGCCATGGCCCGCCTGTGCGGATGCCGCCGCTCCGCCCCGCGCCCGACCCGGCAGCTCCTACCGCGGGCGAGCAGCCTCCGCCGGCGCCGGGGAGCTCCGAGGGCGGGGGCGCGGGCGGGCGGTACGGGGCTTGCACCTGCGGCAGCCGGAGCGGCCGGTGCCGAGCATGCCCAGTGCGGCCCGCGGGGCGCGGAGGGGGCGCGGAGGGGGCCGGGGGCGCGGAGGCGGCGCGGCGCGGCGCGGGCGGGGAGTCGCCGCCGGGGTGTCGCCGCCGGGTTTTCGCGGCAGCCACGGGGAGGGGCGGGGCGGGGCGGGGCGGGGCGGGCGAGCCTGGGGAGGCGGGGCGGGGCGGGGGTGGGCGGGCTGCGGGTGCGGGTGCGGGGTCCGCCTCCAGCGGGCGCGGGCTCCGGGGCTCTGGGTCCCGCCCCCCGCTGGCGCACGCGGCTGCCGCGGGAGCCCGGGGCACCGGCTCTGACGCCGCGGGGCGGGGGCGGGGGCGGGGCCTCCCGGGGCCTCCGGGGCGCCCAGCGCACCTTCCCGGGGTGCCGCGGCGCTCGAGGCGCAGGGAGCCCCGGGAACAGGTGCCCCAGGGTCGCTCCCCGGGGCGGACTCCCCCGGCGCCGAGGCCACCTGGAGGCCTTCCCGGGGCTCCGCTGTCCGTGCCAGAGCCGCGCAGGAGCAGGTGGAGGAGGGCGCGGCAGGACCTTCTCCGCTGGCTTCGCAGCGGTGGGGTTCCAGGGATTTTTAATTTTCTTCTTGTTTGATTATTTACAGTTTCTAAGTGTTCTCTCGTGGACAATATGGAGCTTTTATAATAAGATGTATTATTCTAAAATTATTATTTAAAAACAGCTGCAGAACTTCGGCAGCGCGATCCTACGATGTAAGCAGCGCCCCCATCCCCCCCCCCCCGACCTTTTATTTATTTATTTATTATTTTTTAGACTTGGCGAGACGCTATTTGGGGCCGGGACCGGGCTCCTCCCCCCTCCTTTCGGGCCGCCCCGTGGCCCCGCCCCAGACCGACCCTTTTACTCCAGGACCGCCCCCTTCTCCGTTGGTTGCTGAGAAAACCCGGAAGGGTGGACTCTCAACACCTGCCGATCCCGGCGGCTCCGGTGCCCCCTGGGCCCGTTCCGCCGCCGGGTCAGGGCCGGCTCACCAGGAGCGAGGCGTCTCTGAGCCGCTCCCATCCTCTCCCCTCCTTCTTCCCGTCCTTGGCAAACCGAGCAAAGTAGCACCTCCGACCCCCGGCCCCGAGCTGGGACCTGCAAAGTGGGTCAGGACTGGACTGAGCATGCTCCGGACGGGGCCGGGATGCCGCACGCGGCTGCCTGTCGTTGCCCGAGGTGGATGGAGCTGCGCCCCCCTCACGACACTGAAGGTCAGGAGGCAGGTGGAGGCAGGGCCCTGGAGGTGCTGTAGCTTCCACACGTGCACAGCTCGCTTCGACCCAGGCCCTGGTAGGGGAGGCGAGGGCGTGGGGTCTGGCTTGTGAGGGACTCGAAAAGCCGGATTTTTTCCCTAAAATTTTGAAATTGGAACTATTTTAACATTGGCTTTATGGCATCTCCAATAATAACACATACTGGCTCTAAGAACTTCTCAGCCCGTCTTTCTTTCGAGAAACCTACATCTTTTTTCAAGTATTCTTTACATTTGCACTAGAACCCTAAATGTTAACTCTCCTTATCAAAGATTAAATGTTTGTGCTCAGTTTCAAATAATTCCACGGTATTACGTACCTTTTTTTTTTTCCTTCTTTCAGACAATTCACTGCGTCTCCTGTCCACCTCTCTTCAAATTCTCAGAGGATCAGCAGAATGCTCTCGTGCTATCTTAAACAGGCTTGAGGCAGGTGGGGGAAACTTGCTTTTAACGCTCTGTCACAGAAGAGAAGACTGAATTGGAGAAAGATTACAGGAAAGAGGTTTTACAGGCTTGAGGTGAATAAACCCAAGAACCCAGAGAGAGCCTTGCACTGAGCCCAGGCAGGTCAGTAGATGGATGTCCGTATTCTGTCTGAAGAGGAAGAAACTAGACAGATGGGTCAGCTGCCCAGTGACGTTTGGTATGAGAGTGGGAGATACCCTCACTAAGAGTTGGCTTCATTTCGACCTCTCCCTCTCATCCAGCCCAGGTTCAGCTTCAGCATGATTGGAGACACCATCTTTAGTGGAAGGTCACCCCTGGGAAGAGCTTGTGTTCCCCCTAGGCTCTGACTTGTGTTGGGTCACCCTCATCCCTTGGCTTTGAGACTCCATTGCTCTTGGTACTTCCTGAGCACTGCTCTTGATCCCTATAGACATCTACACTGCAAATTTCTGGCTGAGGAAAAGATGGGTAAGACATTTCTTTAATAGTTCATACTGCCTTTCCTTCTCATCTGAAGCTTCCTGGTCCCCAGTTTTTCTTAGTTTTCTTGTCTTTCTGATGGTTCTCATCTTTGGTTCTCATCTTCTCATCTTTGTTCTCCAGGTTCATTTCCTTTGCACCACCCTATCCTAAGTGTTCTGTCCTGTGGCACCTTCCCTTCTGCTTTCCCTTCTGCTCTTCCCATCCGATGACTGTCACTAGCAAGGTGGTGTTCAGTTGATGTGTGCACATGAGGCTGTGATAGCTGTTAATTGCTGCAATTCTTTCTGGTCCATCAGGCACCTATTCTGATTGGCCCATGTCTATGCCTGACCATTTGTCTCTACTGATTATTAATATTTTTGAATATTTTATTTGCCCCAGATATTATACTCCTCTCCAAATCTCCCTGAGTTCAGACTCTTATATGTAATCTACCAAGTATCTTAATGGCTGTGACCCTTAGGAAACTGGAGCCCAATATGTCGCAAACAGAATTCATGTGCTATAGCTGCTCTTCTACTTACATGTCCTAACGTGGTTACTGGTACTCCCACCTTCTCAGTTCTGCACACCACAAATGCGGATGCTATCCTCGATTCACCCATCTGCCTTTCCTTTGTCATCCAGCTGGTCACTGGTACTGTCCACCCTGCCCTGAGACATCTCTGCAAATGGACCGTCCACCTGCACTGCCTTCTTAGGCCCATCATCTCTTCCAAATGAATCTTCTCCTTCTGTATTTCCTCCAATCCAATCTCCATGCCTCCTCAGACTTTTCTTTTTAAGCAAATTATATTTTAGTGTCTTTGCTGAGCCCTTAGAGTACGGGTTCTTAGTGCCTTCAGGATAAAGTCCAAGTTTGAAGCATAGACTGGTCCCTGTTTCCCTCTCCAGATTAGTCTCCAGCCGGTGTCTGCTGGTGTCCCATTTCCTAGCCAATCTGTACTACTTGCTATGCATATTCATGCCTCCATGTTCCTTTAGTTTTTCTGTTCCTCTTTCCTCTTGTTCACCCCTTGGCAACTGTTAAGCCTTCAGGGTCCAGTTCAGGCTGGGTCCCCCGTGACTTCCTCAAGATGACCTCCTCCTGAATACTTCAACTGTATACCTTGTACTTTGTCTTCATTTTGACACCTAACCTTGGTTTATTTATTTATTTTTTTAACTTCTCCACTACATTGTATGCAATGTGACAGCAAGGGCTTGTCTTGATATCTTTGTATCTTTGTGTTCAGTAACATTTTACCTAATAAATGAATGATTGACATTTGTACCCATACAATATTTAAAGCTCATTAATTTTTAAAATCCTTCCTGAGTATTGTAAATAGAATGCAAAGAAAAAATATTAGAACAGTCACATCACATACAACCTGCTGAATGGTTATGCCTTTTTGAGGAATATAAGCAAAATCTCAGATTTGACCTTAAACCCAATGCATTTTCTTTGGTTTCAGAAATCCAGGAAGTGTGTTGTGAGCCAGATGTATTATCAGTCTGAAACTACACAAAGCTCAGCATTGTATTGCTAATTAATCCACAAATTCCATTGTTCTCTATCACTGTGTTTTCTTCCATGGGGCTGTTAAAATCCTCTAATTATATATTTAATCCTTAGAATAGATTTTGTTTATTTTTTTCTGTTGAAAGTTTGGCACCTTTGGAAAGCAGATTTACCCTTTAGGAATGAACATAATTTTTACAGTTTTACCAGCTCCCATTGTCTGCCCAGAGCACCTAGAGCTTCCTGTGGAGGGGACTGACCACCTGCTTTAGAAACCCCCCAGCAGATGAGGAACACATTCCAGACCTCAGGGAAAGAATGGTCTCTGGGGCAGCAATTTTAACAAGTCCTCAAGGAATTTCACACACCATATTTGAGAAATGTAGTTCTATGTCATATGGATAAAAGGAAAAATAGTAACTGTTAGTCTAGAACTTCAAGTAGCCCAGATACTGGTTTTCTTGGGCAGACAGATATATATGAGTGGAAAGGGTATCTGTCTGTTTCAAAAAGTGTCATCCTTATTTGTGCTTTTTAAATAGCCTTGACTTATTTTACAGTCTGGAGAAAATGGAAGAGCACATAGTAAGGTAGCTTCTTGTTTTTCTCTGTGCTGAAGCACCCAGGGATCTTACTCAGTGACCGTGTTGATCCACTTGTTATTCACCAGCACCTTAATCCCAGGTTCAGCCTCCTTTGACAAAAGGTGAGGAGGGCAGTGGAAGTTCTGACCTTGCCCTCTTCCTGGAAGAGGACAATAAGAGGTCTATGACTCTCCATTAGGCTTTTTCCTTGTTCCTGCAAGTCTGAAAGGGCACAATTAGGAAGGGGCATGAAGGAGGAATGAAAGAAAAATACATCTCTCCATGATCTTGTGATTTGCTGGCCAAGGAGAGGGAAGCATCTTGAGAAGTATGAATCAGTACTAGAAAAATATTCCCTTCCTCATTAAGGGTTTAGGCTGAGCCCTTGCGTCGGTCCTTTGGAGGTGTGTGTGTGTGTGTGTGTGTGTGTGTGTGTGTGTGGTCCAACCAGTTAGCCAGCGGCAGCAATCAAGAGAACAGATGGCGTGCCTGCAGCTCACGTGGGCCAGAAGCTTCAGCTTCAGGAGTCACGCCCTTCCTAGACTCCCTGTGAGGCGGCACCAAAGCCCTGCCCTCCTGGACCCTTTGCCAGTCTGGAACATTAATGACCTTTGCAGCCAAGCCTCCCAGTGGCCAGGGCCTCCGTGCACACAGTGATTCACCTGTAGAAGGAATTACTGGCAGGTTAAAGGATGAATCTAGGATTCGTTTCCTGTGTGTAGGAGCTTTCTGAATGGTAGATGGACATTTGCGCAGGAAGGTTAGAAGAGGGGACCCCCTTGGTAAGAGGTGCGAAAAGAGCCCTGGAGAGGCCAGCCGGGCAGATGGGGTGAGTCCTAGAGGGACCCCTTTGTAAAAACTTGACCTCACAGGTGCTTCTCTCTTAGATTCTAGGAAAGGTATGTTTTGCACATGGCTTAAAATTTTGTTTTAGCTTATGATTTCCCTGGGAAGGAGGGAAGGCCCAACATCCAGCTTCCCACCATAGCGGGGGAAGAGGTCAGTGTTGGGTGACCCAAAAAGCCAAACAAATCACTGTGCAACAAGTGGGAAAGCAAACATCTGAAGGAAGGCAACATATTCTCCAGGAGCCCCACAAGTACAATCCTTTGTCCCTGACACTTGACAGGGAGGTCACAGTACCAACTTCAAAATGCTGCTCAGGCCCGTGGGGCTCTCAAGCCCAGGTGAACATCCTCAGCATCACTGTGACCTCAGCTGGAGTAACCGGCTAAATCTGTACAACGAGAAATCCAAAATAAACTCAGAAAGTTGAGTTGTCTGCTTCTGAGCTGGTGATTTTTGTGCCTCTCTCTTTTGAGTAGTAAATATACTAGAGTTGAGATGGAAGGGAAGGAAATTCTACATTTTTTTCTTTTTATCTTGTGAAATGTGCCACCAAATGTCTCTGTGTAGACACAGGGACTTCTGTGAGGGCAGAAGCCAGGAAGAAGCCCCAGGGTGTGGCTGGGGCAAAGGGCAGAGGATGAGGCAGGTGATAGGGGAGTACAAGCTCTTTGGGGAGCTTAGGGAACTTCTAGAAGCATAAGAATGGAGAGAATAGGGGATGCCTGGGTGGCTCAGCGGTTAAGCATCTGCCTTTGGCTCAAAGCATGATCCTGGAGTCTCCGGATGAGTTCCACATCAGGCTCCCTGCATGGAGCCTGCTTCTCCCTCTGCCTGTGTCTCTGCCTCTCTCTGTGTGTGTCTCTCATGAATAAATAAATAAAATCTTAAAAAAAAAAAAAAAGAATGGCGAGAGTAAGATGCTGGTACGGCAGTAGGTAGAAAGAACTGGTTTTCACTTGGTAGGATTTGAAGGACACTGGAAGGCTAAGAAGGCCCTCATTATATGGATATCTGGTTTCCTTTCTGGGACGTTCCCCTCTGCTAAGCCAGGTTTCCCTAAAGCTGTGGTCCAAAGTCCAGGTGCTTCCTCGAGAGGCTTCATAGTGGGGAGCGTGAATGCTTTGGACACCAACAACTGAATTGTCACTACCGACAATTCGAGAGGATTGAGAGGGCTGAGAGGGTAATGAAATGTACTCTTGATGATCTTACAGTGGTGGTTTGAGCCAACCCTAGGAATGAAGTTTTCTAACAGATTGAAACTCTGTTCTTTCCCATCACAAAAGACACAGGGCAATGTCCTATAGTCTTCAGTGTGATCCCTGCGCTCCCTCTCCCAAGTAATAAATACAATTTCTGCATGTAATTATGGGAACCATAGTGTTTAGTTCATTCTCCACCATGGTCCAGTGTGCTTACAGATCGTTATTTTCACTTAGGGACATGTGGGGTTATGATATAACTGGTTGGGGTGCCTGGGTGGCTCAGTGGTTGAGTGTCTGCCTTTGGCTCAGGGAGTGATCCCAGAGTCTTGGGATCGAGCCCTGCATCAGGCTTCCTGCATGGAGCCTGCTTCTCCCTCTGCCTGTGTCTCTGCCTCTCTGTGTCTCTTATGAATAAATAAATAAATAAATAAATAAATAAATAAATAAATAAAATCTTAAAAAAAAAAAAACAAAACAAAACCTATGGTCATCTGGCTAAGGGAATAGGTCTCTCCATTTGGACCATACTTGCTTTTCAGGCTTGTGTAAGCTTCCCAGCTTCTCTTTAGTATTTCAATCTAATCTAGTATAGTTTCTGGCATACAACAGATGCCAATAAATTTGTTGAATTACATGCTGGGTATTGGTGTTAGAACTACACACTGGAATGTCTTGGAGGCAGGCATCTTAAAATACAAATACCATCAGTCGCTTGGCTGGCCTGAAATGTCATTCAGACTTTGGGCTCAGTCTGCATGATTCGGATTCTGCTTTTCTTTCTGATGAAGTGTTTCAGATCTGTTACCAGCATGTTTCTCCCTGATTTGGGTCAACTGGCACAAAGGCAAAGCTGCTAATAAATTGTGGGTGAGTGTAGGGTCAAAAGCATGAAACATTTTGAAGAAGGTTTCTGAGGAATAGTTAGTGGCCATTTTTCAGCATCGTGGTTTATGGGTTCTCTCTTGTAATTTCAGCTATTAATTATATGTAATAGCATTTCTGCTAATAATTTCAACAAGTCTTCTTTTTGCTTTTGTAGGAATTTTAAAGATGGCTTCATTTTGAAATTAACCAATCCTAAAACGTGAGGAATTCTGTGATTATATTTATGAACTAAATGGGCCAATTTCCTTTAAGTGAGCTGAAATTACAATTTGGTACTCACAAGGCTAGAATGCAGGGTGAGGTGGCTCAGAGGTACAGCTAAGAATCATTAATAAGTATAATGGCATTGGCTAGCAATGACAGTGAGAGAACAGAGTGGAGTATAAAAGCACTCTGCATGGCTGTCTTGATGTGATTGATTTCAGTGATTTATAATTCTGTCTGTGTGATTTGGCCTGTAGGACTAATTATTGAAAATGGACCAAGCTTGAAAGGGGAGTATCCAGCCCATCTTTAGGAATCTTCTACTGTTACGTGAATATTACATTTAATTACATTAAAAGTCCACTATTGCTTATTGCCCATAAGAGACACAGTAGGTAATGAGTTCACTCAGAGCAGAACTACCTGTCATCCCTCAGCCTTTACCAGCCTATAATTCATTTGGCACTGGGCCCCAATTCCTAAGGGTACCAGGAAAGCAGGAGAACCAAAGGGATTTCTGAAGGTGGTAGTATTACAAAAGAGCACCAAAACAGGCATCCAGAGGAAAATCACACTCCCTCACCCTGCCTTATGCTCATTTTATAGATTAAAGTTCAGTATTTTGAAGTCACTGGATACTCTTTTTGGAACTAGGGTGGTTTGCTTATAAAGGTCTTAATCTGCATATCTGTCTCTGTCTCTTATTTTTGTTTGTATTTACCCTCACACTATTTTTCTTGAGAGTGTTATTTGCCTTCCTTTTATAATATTAAGAGAAGACTCATGAGAAAACTAATGGGGAAATGGGAAACCGAAGACATTATGGAAAGAATCTGAGAGACCTCTCGGATACAAGCCAGGCTATAGTTCTCCAACCCCATTCCTGTCGCCTGACTTCCAGGACCATTCCCAAAGACCACGTGCTTAAATGGTTAGATCGATTTATTTCTTATAAGATTCTGGCTCTGGCATAGGTTTCCTTTAAATAGTAGTTGTTCTTGAACCTAAAATATTTAAAATGTGATATGATAGGCAAGTCAGGAAAATATAAGTTACACAATTCAAGGATCACTGGCTCTTTGATGCCAGTGTTTAGTACAAAAATGCACCTTTTTCAGTTTGTGAGACCTACTTATGAATGCATTTAAATTGTTAAGCAACTACAGTAAGAAAGTAGTATTAATAGGCAGCTTCAGAGAGGCTGCTGTTTTATCAGATCCTTTCTTAGGCTTCCCTTGTTTAACTTCCCCAGCTTCCCCTAAATCTCCCCCAACCCTGCTCCCCATACACCTGCCTCCTCCAGGGTCTCACTTCTTTAGGAAAGGGCCTCTCAGGGTGACCTCAGTGGCATGGTGGGTGGGCATCTGCCTCTGGCTCAGGTGTGATCCTGGAGTTCTGGGATTGAGTCCTGCATTGGGCTCCCTGCGGGGAACCTGCTTCTTCCTCTGCCTGTGTCTCTGACTCTCTCTATGTCTCTCATGAATAAATAAATAAAATCTTAAAAAAAAAAAAAAAAGAAGTGGACCTCTCTTCAGCAGTGCTTAGGGGCCAAGAGGCTGAAGTCCAAATACAAGGTCCAAAACAGGCTTCCAGGTGCTCAGGTTTAGCTTGGATGGGGAGTGTGGTAGGTCCCTGCTATGCTCCAGCTCTTTCTTGGCTCCTGTCTTCTGTCATCGGGTTGAGGGTGATGAAAGAATGTAGTTAGTAGTCTTTTGCCACTGCCCTTAACTACCCCTGCCCCCATCTCCCAATCCCTTGTGGTGGCACCAGATGGAAGCCTGGTGTTGGGGCCGAAATGATTCCCTGTGCTCTGATCATCTCCACTTCACCAAGCATGGGCTGATGACCTGGTAGTTTTTAGTGCTGAGGCACTGTTACACCTGACCCAGTCCTAGTAAAGGTATCTAGCATCCCATGGATCACTCCTGGGGATTTCCTCAGAGCTCCTCAAATACCAGTAGGACTCAGAGCCACAGCTCTATCTGGAGTTGTGGTTAGAGCTGTGAGTTTCTTTGAAGGTCTAGAGGTGGGGCCATGGAGTGACAGAAATGGGGATTTAAGAAGAGGGTATGTATATATATCTTCCCTTCATACCCTATCAACTGAATGCAACTTTTTAATGGAATAATGATCTTTAATGATCTTTAATATCTGTAAATGCACATTGTTTTAGAGTGAGATAATTTTTTTATCCTTTGCATTAACTGTCAAGCGTATCGTCCTAAACATTAAATATTAAGGTGACTGTGGCTCACCAGCACACCTATGATGATGTGGTAAATTGAGTAATTTTTATGAGTTTCAGTATGACTGGCTCTTAATGTCATCACAATAAATTAGCCATATAATTCATGAGTTTTATAATGAATTAGGTGTAATATTTTGGATCAGTGAAACTAATATTGCAATAAGAGGGGAAATCAAGTCTAATGCATATATTTTAATTTATTATAAAATAAATGTATGCCAGATTTGTCTACAATGCAGGAACATTGCATAATTTATAGTGACAGTTCATTTACAAAAGAACTAGACTGCCTTTTTTTTTGTCAGCTATAAAGCAAATTGGGAAGTGACTCTTATCCCATGAGTTATTTATAGTGGAAGATTAATAAAACCATTAAGCATGATGAATGAATTTTCAGTGACAGGCTTATAGCAAGAATAAATATCAGGAACAATAAAAATACAATGAATTTTATATTTTTAATCAGTCTAAAGAATTTTCCTAAACATCAAATGTGGTGATTTTATTTTTATCTAGTACAATATTAAAACTGTTTTATTGTGCAAGCTACATTTAATATGCATTACCTAGCCACCCAAACTAGTTAAAACTTCCAAGGATAGAGGCCATGTCTCATGTTCTTGCAGACTCTGCATCCAGGGTATTATCCGACACGTAGTAGGTATTTGCTAAATGTCTGTTGAATAACATAGGAGATTAATAGTGATTTATATAGTCTTCAAATAAAGTAGTCTATATTAAGAGAAGAGGTATATGGAAAATAGGCAATGACTTCATTTTGAATAGTTGTTTGCCTTAAAAAAAAAAGAATGATTATTTGGTTAGAAACAAGTTGGTATTTGGGGAGGTGTCTTCTCATGTAGAGTTAGATTCTAAAATCAGTATATAGTAAAACTCAATCTAGAAAGTTCCTTCCTTCAACCATAAAATTTAACATACCTGTTTGAGTATATAATGTACTTCCAAAGAGAGGGATGAAAGAGAAGTCTCTATGTAAACATCTGGGCATCATATCCATCTGTTTTGAAGATACCAATCAAATTCCCAGGTGAATGGAGCCTAGGGAGACACATGCAAAAGCCCTTGCTTGCCCACAGGAATGTCTGCATTCTGGCTTAATATTAAATCTCTGTAACTAATGCCTAAGAAATGCATAATACCATGAGGGTTAAACATAACAAAGATTTGTATATTCTGTATCTTACAGGGATTGGATGTTGACGTCAGAGGCTCCACTGCCTTTTGTCCTATAAATAGCGGTTTTGTGGTGTGAAGGAAAACTTTGGTTCTTTGATTCAGTCAAATTATTTGAGAGTTGCTGGGGCTCCATGCTGTTGCCATGCTGGATGGGGTTGCACAGAGAGGTTTTGATCCAGTTTGAGCTGTTTGATGAAGGCCTGTTTGGTTGATTACCGGTCTCAGATCAACAACATACTGCAGCGTGCTGGAAAAACCAAGATATCATTTATGTTTGGAATTTGATTTCACCTTGTTCTGGTTTTTGGAGGAGTGTCCAATGTTTTAAGAAGGTCACAAGAACACTGACACTCGCCATCTTGTTGATAAAAACTGAATGATGGAGAGCATGGATTTCATGAGCTCCATGAATCTTTGTGCTCTTCTCATTTAATTATGCTTAATATTTCCAACCCAGAGTGGAATATAATGAACCCCTTTCCAAAAGGCCTGGTATTCGATGGGGGCATAGTAGCTGGGCCTCCACATACTGAGTCCTACATGCCACCTTTCCTGCTGGCGTCTTCTGGCCAGCCTGCCACGAGTGCTCCTTTCCTCTCATCCGTGTGTCCTACCATTTGAGTTCTACTTCATGTACAAAATGTGTGTACTGATCCTTTCTTCAAGTGCTTGTTATCTGGTGTGGGAAAGTGGTGCCTGTCTATGGTGTTTTCCTGTTTACTAAGAAGCTGTAGATACACAAGTGTCCACAGCCCCCAGCACTTTTGAGTGCATGTGCTGCCCTGTCTTAGCCCAAATTTCAGGCTCAACACTCATTGGTTTGAGTTCTGCTGTGTTTGTGTACTGTGTGCAGATGAGTCATGTATGTGAGAGAGGACTTCAAAAGGTGAGCAGAACTGGAAAAATCCTGTGTGTTGCTGTGGACTCAGTTATGTCCTTCCCAAATCCATATGTTGAAGCCCTAATGCCCAACGTGATGGATGGTGTCAGGAGTGGGGCTGGAAAGTAGTTAGGTCCTGAGGGTAGGGTCCTGCTGGGATTAGCACTTTTATAAAGAGAGATACAAGATCTTTCTCCCTGACATGGGAGGACACAGCCAGAAGGCAGCCCTCTGCTGCCAGGAAAGAACTCTTACCAGAGCCTGTGTGGGCACCCTGGTCTCAGACCTCTAGCTGCCAGAACTGTGGGCAATAAATGTCTGTTGTTTAAATTGCCTAGCCTATTGTATTTCATTGTAGTAGCCAGAGCTGACTAAGGCCATGTGTTTCCAGAAAACATTTGTCTGGAACATAGTGTTATCCTTCAGGGTAATAGTCTTAATGCTGACTCATTTCTCCTTATATGGAATAATCAATTTACAGCAGGACAAATGAGTGACAATTTCGGAAGGGACCAACATTAGTGTCACATTGATGCAGTGT
Source organism: Nyctereutes procyonoides (assembly GCF_905146905.1). Lineage (NCBI taxonomy): Eukaryota > Metazoa > Chordata > Mammalia > Carnivora > Canidae > Nyctereutes > Nyctereutes procyonoides. Next base: position 5,519,174 of record NW_026575119.1, read on the forward strand.
GCTTCTATCATGAGCGCCTGAGTTTTCTTTTTTGTAAGGATGCAATTAAGTTAATCTTTCAAGAGAGAGTGGCTGTTTTGCCATGCAGTCTGAGCGTGGCATGCAAGGGATTGGGTTTTTTTTTTTAATTTTTTTTTATTTATTCATGAGAGAGAGAGAGAGAGAAAGGCAGAGACATAGGCAGAGGGGAAAGCAGGCTCCATATAGGAAGCCTGATGTGGGACTCGATCCCGGGTCTCCAGGATCACACCCCGGGCTGCAGGCAGAGCTAAACTGCAGCGCCACCGGGGCTGCCCGGGATTGGGTTTTGAATGCAACAATACCATATGTATGTTTTCTAAAAAAATGGTTCTTTTTTGTTTGTTTATTTTGAGACTCTTCAGGATAATTCAAAACATCTCTTACAGTAAAGGTCTATGATCATTTGTTCTTACTAAAATTCTTGGATTCTGACTTTTTTCTTGAAAAATTTTCTAAAAACTCAATTTGTTACAAATTTTAAGTGTTGTCAGTCATTTCCCGCCCCTGCCTTTTTTCTGGAGCTGCAGTTCTCTGTGTAAAAAGATTTGTAAGGAGTTGTAGTGCTTGAATGTTTATTTCTCTAGAAAAAATGATTCAAGTCATTTTTATTTCTCCTATTTTTTACACCCTTCTGTTATATATTTGGCTCTTATAGTTTTTTTTCTGTCTCTTTTAGAAGTTCTGTCACCATTAGAGTATATACAAGAACAAGTTAGAAACACACACGCAACATTTTCCACAAAGTGAATATTGCTGCATGAGGAGTTTATTGTGTTACTGAGCCTATTATAGGGAAATGTAATCAGCAGATAATAAGAATGAGAAATGGGAATTCCGCCTACTTCTATGATTTACACTGATCCATTTACCTTTGATTATCTGTTATGGGTAAAAGGTAACATGATATCAGATAAAACATTTCAGAATAATATGAAAGCACACATCATTCTAATAGCACAGGCATGTGTTTCCATCAGGTGTCTGGGAAGCCCTGACAATTCCATAAAAATAGACTATAGAATGGGTGGCTACCCTGTCCATTTCAGATCCTAGAGTTCATAATATACATGTTGGCCAGGTGGTTTTGTTTGAAGTCACCTCAAGTTCTTTTGAGAGTTGGGGATGTCAGTTAATAAATAACTCACCAAATTAAGCAGAGATGTAGACAGTTTGTGTGTGTGTGTGTGTGTGTGTGTGTGTGTGTGTGTGTGTGTTTTCAGAATCAGCACAGTACTGCCACCAAAGATAGAGAGTCATAGATGTGTAGATCATGGTCAGGAGCATTCTGGATCATTTTTCAGGTTGGCAGTTAGAGCTGAAAGCCTAGTTCTACCATGCAAGGTAGTTCACTGCCAAGTGATATGCCATTAGAGCAAGAACAAGAAGAGTAACTCAAGGAGAGCAGTGTGCCTCACGTCAGGCTGTTGTTCCAAACAAGCTGGTGACCGATAGAGCAGGGGCACAGCCCACCTTCCACATGATGTGGAACCCATAGAGGAGCATCCTCTGGCCCCTCTTGGTGTTCCACTGGAAACAGAAGCCACACTTCATTTCAAATTGGCAAAGGAAGATTTATCCAGAGTGTTTGGATGTATACAGCCTCTGCAGGAAACAGTTTTTCTTCTGATATGCAATTCTAATAGATGCTACATCTGAATATTCATGCTGGATTTCACTGTATCCATTTGTCAAGGTAGTGAATTCTGGATGATGTGTGTGGTCAAGTTGCTCAAGGGTTGCTGTAACAAAGTATCACAAACTGAGTGACTCAAACAGAAACTAATGTCATAGTTCTGGAGGCATGAAGTCCAAAATCAAGGGGTTGGCAGGCCATTCTCCCTCTGAAGGCATTAGGGAGGGATCATTGGCTTGTGGCAGCCTAACTCCAGTCTTCACATGGTGTTCTCCTTGGGTGTGTGTCAGTGTCCAAATGTCTCCTTTTTATAAAGACACCATAGTGTGCCCCCCTACTCCATTGTGACCTCATCTTAAGTAATTACATCTGCAACCACCAAGTTTCCAAATTAAGTCACATTCTGAGCCAACTGAAGGTAGGACTTCAACATATGAATTTGGAGGGGGGAAATAATTCAGTCCATAACAGTGCGATTGGCATGAAGAAAATCAGCTTATGGAGGGTTAGCACTAGTAGGATCCTAGAAGATTAATTATGAGATACAACCTTCTTATGAGATTAATGGGGGAGTAAAGAACACATTATTTTAAAAATTAAATTAGGTGAAGTGTCTTCCAAATGTTCTATAATAATTAAAGCTCTTTCATGTTTTCTCACGTCTCTCTCCTAACCCAAATGACCCTTCTCTTCTTTCTCTGAGTCTCTGCCATCACCCCAGGTCCAGCTCACCTTTATCGCCATCAGGACATCTTCCCTAGCTATTCTCACAGGCACACTGTCAGCTCCGTACTTGTCATCTGAACTCCTAGCCTTCAGTGACTTGGTCCATTCTGTCTCCTGATTTTTATTAGATGACATTTGGAATGTACATACTTCCTTATGTTTTTATTATACCTTGTGTTTATTAGATGCTTGGCATTTGTAGATTGAAAATTTTCTGGTTCTCTAACTAAAAGGAACTCAGGTACCCAGACACTTGAAGCTTTTCTGAGATACAAATTGTAATCACCTGAATTTGGAAGTGTGGATGTGTGAATGTGAGGGGGTCGGGCTGTGGTGTGAGGTGGTAATGAGTAACTGGGTTAATGAGTCGACCATTCTTTACTCAAAAGTCAAACTGGCTCCCATTTTGCGCTTTGATAATGTAAGCCTTTTGAAGGGAATGTATATGCAATCATAATTTAGAAATTTTAGACGGTTCCCAGAAACATAAGGTTCTATTGGTCTTGTCTCTATAATATGGTTATATGCTCCTCAAGGGCAAGAACCTTCTCTTTTCCTTCACCCAACAAAACTGCTGGGTGACTGCATGCTTATGAACTTAATACATTAGTTAGTGAAGCCAGAAATTGTCTTAATGTAAATAAGGTAAAGAAAGAAAGATTCTTTTTGATAAAGCACAATGCATTATCTTACTGTGCTCGCCTCAACATATATTTTAAGAGTAAACATAAATTTACCATGGTTTTCTGATGGGGTTTGCCATTTTAATTTTGAATAGTGTGAGAAATATACTTTTAAATGTAGAATGAATGAAAACTTTAAACATTTTTTAAAAAATTAAGTGAAACAGGAATATGCAATATAAAATTATACAGGTCTCACATAGGAAGACAGAACAAATGAAATATCTTAATGAGAAACCAATATTTAAACATATTATTTCCCCCATTATAATTTAGAATAGTCTAGACATTTTACTTTGTGTCTAGTGTGTAGAAATGTCTTGATGATGAATACACTTAATACATGTATTCTCTTGTATTACTAAGTTGAATGAATAAACTTAGTCAACATTAGTCATGAAGTTACAGGACATAGCATGATTAAATAATGTTGTATTCCTAATTTCTGCTAAGTATGAGATATATTTGAATTTTCGTAATATTAGAATCAAGTTTACCGTAATCCTGTTGCAAGGTTTTTAAGAAATCATCATGAGGTGAGCCTGCCACCTGCTGCTCAAGGTTTGTCACTTCACTTTACATTTCATAATAACTGGCATTTTTCATTATAGCATAGGAATGTAATACAATATAAAGCAATTCTATATGCCGACTTGAGATTTCCTAGGTTGTCACAAATTATTGAAGCCTGGGCATTCTAACAATTTTCGCCCCCCAAAGGGTGAAAATTCTTCCCTTTTGACGACCATTGATAACAAATCTACAGCCGTGTATTTCTGAGTCTTTGATATAGATTCTTGCTTCTCCATTGAGCCATTGTGTGCAAGAATCTGCCTGTAGGTAAAAGGTCCCTAAATGCTGCTAACCATCCTGCAGAATTGCACTCCTCTGCCGCTATTTTTCCTGACCACTCTTGTACAAACATTGCAGGTAATGCTTCTGTGTCCCCTTGTGGGACCCCAGCCTGTAGCTACCCCCATTCATCTGGCTGGCCCTGAGCCCAGACTTGGAGTCATTCATCACTCAGGCCATCCAGAAACTTAGTTTCCTCATTTGTAAAATGGGGCTAACAATTCTGCTTCCAGTTGTTTTGAGCATTAAATTAGGTAATGCATGAAAGCACTTAGCTTTATTATTATTATTAACCTTATAAGATATTAATGTATGCCTAATATCAGTAGCTAGAGGATTCATGAAGATATAACAATATGACTTTTCACCTGAGCTATTTTGCCATATCCATTTTTTTAATCCTTGTTTTCTGCCCTTTTTACTTTGAAGACCCCCTTCATTGGCAGATGGACTTTGCAACCCCAGGGACTAGATATTGAGCACATCACCATTAACATGACAGGAATCATCTGGAGGCTGGAGAGAAATGCCCCCATGGGTCCTCCAAACATTTGAAGATTCTCTAGCTTTACTTGTATGTTAATTAGCCTGCACTCATTAAGCCTAACTTTGTATTTGCTAGAAAGAGAGGATAATCATTATGACTATTTCAGTAAAGGAGAGCAAGTGAGGTAATTAGTTCAATACATGTTAATTCAGTGCTAACCATATGCATTACTGGGAAAGGTGCTGGGTACAGAAGATCAAGAAAAGAGCCTTCGTTCAGAAGCCGTTCAGAAAAATTTCTCAATTGTTTTAATCCCAGTAACAGGTTAACACTCCTTATAAAATGTCACGTTTGGGTTTCCAAAGATTCTCTTTTACAGGCTTCACATGCCTGAAATTTCTCATATTTCCCTTCTCTCCTCAGTATAGTTGACAGGTGTATCTGCTAGATGGGTCTTTGGCTATCCTGCATAAATAGTGTTCACAGTGTAAATTAAGCACTTGGCAATCACATTCATCTTTTTAAATGCAGTGTTTTTAGCAAGTTACAGCTACATGCAAAGTGTTCCATAAACATTTATTTTAATTATTGAAAAGAATTTTGAAGTTGTAAGGGTACTATTTAATTTGAAAATGCTCAGTAATTGAGGTTTGGGAGCAGCAGACAGTATGTATATCATTTGGTGTCACTGGGGCTAAAGAGAAGATGGGGCAATGTCTGAGAACTGAGACTGACACCCAAGAACTTGTTTTTCTTAGATCTGAGCCCCCTGGAACTCAGGGTCAGCCCCGGGCCATGGCAGGTTGGTAGTTGAAGCATTTAGAGATAGATGTTGATAATAATTTTATTTTTACTTATTAGAGAAGGAGTCCATGTTCATTTCAGCTAATCAATAAAAAGATCTAAGGAACAAAAACCTTCACCTATAATCACATGACCCAGAGATACTGCTTGTCCAAAATTTCATGTAAGTCACCAGACTTCTTACAATGAACACAGCTGTGTGCCATTCTTCCCATTCTAAAACCCACTCTAGTCAGGGTTAAAAAAACACCCTCTCACAGAACTGCTTTTATCCAGGTCACCAGTGACTTCCACTTTATGTGATCCAATGGGTCAGTTAGTTCTCAGCTTTCAGCTAATCGACTGATCAGCAACACTCAAGCGTGGGTGGCCATTCTCTCCTCCTTGCTGATATTTTTCCTCTGGTTTCTGGGGTGCCAGGCTGGCCTGGACGTTTGTGCCTTATTGGTTCCTCTTCAGCTCACGTGGCCTGTCCAGGTTGGTTTGTTCAGGGTTAGTCCTTCGACTTATCTCTCTCTATGCTTGGTGATCATTCAAGCTCAAGATTTACATGCTGTCATTTGCTCATGACGTGCAAATGTCATCTCCAACCACAACTCCCCCCCACAGACTCCACATTGACATTTCCAACTACCCACTGCACAACTCCATTTGCATGGTTTATTGGGCAGGAAAACAGAAAACTATGCATGCTGATTATGAATTGGAAGTTTAAACAATGGATAGAAGGTTATTGATTAGAGAAAAGACACAAAATTGTCACTTGTGTTTCAGCCTGCAGCAAGCACAGGTCTGGAAGCTGTGGCAGATTTCAAGATCCTCCCACCAGCTCCTTCATGCTACATCCAGTTATGTCCTGAAGCTACTGTGAATCACAAGCACCTATCCCCATGTGGGCATTTTTCAGAAAGCTCACCCAGAAGCCACTTGGAACTTCACTGTGGCTGCACCACTCACATAGAACTGGTGCCTCAAAGCTCAGGTCTCTCATTGGCTGATTCTGAGGAATATAGTCCTAGCCTTTTCTGAGCAGATACGAGTAGAACGTGCCAGTGATGATCATTTGAAAATAATCTAGCACAGATGTTTGGTAAACGGCTCAAAAATAACACATCCAAAGCTAAATTCCAATTCTTTCTTTTCAAACTAGCCTTCATCCTCTGCCTTCATTTTTGTTATTGTCAACTCCGTCCTGCAGTTGCTTAGATCCCAAACTTTGGTTTTTGATTCCTCTCTTCACACCTCACATTCAGTCCATTGGGGAATCCTGTTGGCTCTATCTTTGGAAATCTGGACACTTAACTTCTTCTAGCCACCTGTTCTCTTCTTTCTTGACTCTGAGCCACCATCCTCCCTTGCCTGGATTACTGTACTAATCTTTAAATGGTCTCTCTGCTTCTCTCACTCAGCCCCATCCTCCACTCTCTACCCTGTTCAGCAGCCAGGGCCATCCTCTCAAACAGGGATCATCCTTCTCTTTGGTCACAGTCCCACAATGGCCTGCATGCCTCATGGAGTGAAAGCTGAAGTCCTGACAATGGCAACAGGGACAATGGCTACCACACCCTCCTCTCCTGAGGCACTCCCTCTTGTTTGCTTTGCCACAGCCATGCTGGTCTCACTGTTCCTTGAGCAGAAGAGGCTAACACTCTAAAACATGCTGAGGGCTTGCTGCTCTGTCATATGCCTGCTTGGCTAATTCTTTCTTGAGTCTTTGTTCACTTTCTCAAAGGATTATTCTAACTTCCCTATGATATGTGAATTATATATCAAGAAAGCTTTTTTTAAAAAGATGTCACCATCAATACATAAATTAGGGGGCACCTGGGTGGCTCAGTCAGTTGAGCATCCACTCTCGGTTTGGGCCAGGGTCATGATCTTGCAGTAGGAGCCCCAAATGGGCTCTGTGCTCTGTGGAGAGTCTGCTTGGGATTCTTTCTCTCCCTCTGCCCCTCTCCCCACTTGCATACTCTCTCTCAAATAAATAAATAAATCTTAAAACACACACACACACACACACACACACACAACACAACTGCAGTATGCCTCTCTCCAGCACTATCAAATCCTCATCTACCAAGCCCCTGCATCCTCCCCACCCCATGGCCTTTTTACCTTCTAACATACTGTATAATGTTCTTATATGTTATGTTTATTACTATAGCCAATCTCCCATGCCAGAATGTAAGTTCCACAATAACAGAGATCTTTATTTACTAGTATCACAAACCCTTAGACCCGTGTCTGGAAATATGGGCATTCAATAAATATTAGTTACATTAATATACATATGGGTATTCTTTTGTCAAGCAAAACAAGGAGATCATGTTGTATAAACTTTTATAAAACTCTTTGGCATAATATTTCTTAAATATTTTTCCATGTCAGTAGACATACAGCTCCAATACTTTTTTCTAACTACATTGTATGCCATTGTCTGGCAATTTTCATTAGTTTGTTTAAATAATTAGGTTCTTTTTTAAAGGATTTATTTATTTATTTTAGAGAGAGAAAGAACAAGCATGCAATGGGGAGGGGCAGAGGGCGAGAGAATCTCAAGCAGATCCCTACTAAGTGAGGAGCCTGACGCTGGGCTTGGTCTCACAACCATGAGATCATGACCTGAGCTGAAATCAAGAGTTGGTCACTTACCTGACTGAGCCACCCAGGCACCCCCTAATTTATGTATTGATGGTGACATCTTTTTAAAAAAAGCTTTCTTGAGATGTAATTCACATATCATAAAATTTATCCATTTAAAGTGGAATAAATATGTGTTAGCATTTATTTATTGAGAGCATACTGACTGCTGTATTTATTGAGAGCATATTGTCTGCCGAACAGTGATATACTCTGAGAATAGAGCTGTGAAGAAAATGGGCATAAGGTTCTGTCCACCTAGAGATTATCATCTGGGAAGAGAAAGGCACAGGAAACATTAAGAATTGCACAGAGTCATTAGCAGAATGCCCTAATCTCATCTTGGGGCTCAGGGCAGAGTTCTCTCAGAAAGTGGAATTTGAGCTGAGCCTATAGGATGAATAGGAATTAGGTAAGTGAAGGAAGTAGGGCCAAGTGGGGGCGCTAGAAGAAAGATTGTTATGGCTGGACTTCTAGGCAGTTTCATTCTTTCACAAATACATGCTATGATGAGGATCTTTAAAACATTTTCTTATGGTAAATTCTTAGAACTAAAATTGCTACATCAAAATGTATGCAGGTTCACCCTCCCTTCTTCCTGTCCCTCCTTCCTTCTTCCTCTTCTTTCTTAATTTTTTCCAGGTATTATGTTGCCGGAAGGGTGGAAGTTTAGGTGTCTAGGGATTCCAGGACCTCTGTTATTTTGTTGCTTTCTTCCCAAGATGAGGTTCAGATGGGGTTCAAGGAATCTTGGAAAAGAAAACCCCATGGCAAGTCTGGGAGCCGTGGTTGGCAGAAGGTTGAAATGCCACAAGCATGGAGAGTATCAAATGATCTGAACATTTGTTTTTTTGAATCTGAACTTTCAAAGCAGCTTCCCATATGTCTGAGTGTAGTAAGAAATGTTTTTATTTTATCTTTATGTAGTTTCTTCCTTACGTATAAAATTATTAAGGGCTTCACTAGGTTCTAATTTTGATTGCTTTTTCAATGACTCTAATGAATACATGGTTGTAGTATCTGGATAATGTAGCTATTTGAATACAAAGTGTTCTTGAAATTATGACCATATTTCAAGTTAGTACTTACATTTTAAACTTCAGTTGTAAATTCTAAGTAGAAGAAGACACAAAAAAGTTTGCAAAAGCAGTGAAATAAAATGAGAATAAAAAACTCTGATAGCAGGAATAGAAAAGCAAATTAGCCAAGTCAAACTAATAAGATTAATAAATAAGTTACATATTCAAATCATGTGAGGGTAGGAATCTTCTAATACTTATTTCACCTAAAGTAGCCTCTTTGTAGTCAATTTCTTTTTGAAAAAAATTTTTATTTCTTCATGAGAGACAGAGAGAGAGGCAGAGACACAAGCAGAGGGAGAAGCAGGTTTCCTGCAGGGAGCCTGATGCAGGACTTGATCCTAGAACCCTGGATTCACTACTGAGCTAAAGGCAGATGCTGAACCACTGAGCCACCCAGGCGTCCGTATATTCAATTTCTATTGAAAAATTGTTTTGCTTCTCTCTTTCCTCAGGTATCTGCATGAATTCCCTTTACTTTATTCAATGCCATGTCATTAGGGAGTTCTTTCTTGACTGTTTAATCAAGAGAGAAAGTCTTGTCTCCAGACTACTAAGCCATCTCCCAGCTTCTAACCTTGCTCCATTCCCATCCATTTTCGTGCTTGGGGTCAGAGTGACCTTTTGAAATTCAAGAACAGCTCATGCTGTTCTTCTGATTAAAACCCTCCAGTGGCTTCCTGTTTTTATCAGAATAATTCAAACTTGAGGCCCTATTGAGTCTACTCCTCTCACCCTCCCATCTCTCTTTTTCCTAAAGATTTATTTATTTTACAGAGAGAGAGAGAGAGAGAGAGAGAGAGAGAGAGAGAGAGAACACGTGATCAGGGGAAGGGGTAGAGGGAGAGGGAGATAGGAATCCAAAGCAGATTCCATGCTGAGCACAGAGCCTGATGCAGGGCTCCATTCCAGTACTCTGAGATCATGACCTGAGCCAAAACCAAGAGTTGGCTGTCCAACTGACTGAGCCACTCAGGTGCCCCTTCTCTGACTTTTTATCTTTTACCACTTTCCTATTGTTTGGGCTGAATTGTGTCCCTCTAAAATTCATGCATTGAAGTCCCAACCCTCAGTACCTCAGAATGAGACTGTATTTGGAGATAGAGGCAATTACATTAAAATGAGGTCATAGGATGGGCCCTGATCCAATACGACCTGTGTGACTGATGTCTTATAAGAAGAAGAAATTAGGACACAGCCACGTATAGAGCAAAGGCCAAGTGAAAACACAGGGGGAAGGTGACCATCTATCTGCCAAAAAGTCTCAGAAGAAACCGACCCCGCTGACACCTCAGTCTTGGACATTTATCCTCTGGGACTGTGAGACTATAAATTTCTCTTAAGCCACATGTCTGCAGTACTTTTTCATGGTAGCCAAGCAGACTAATACACTTTGGTTTACTTTTTAGCATCTCTGAAGTCTGTATAGCTCCTCAGACTTATCAAGTGTGGTCTCTTGTCAGGGCTGCTGAGCCTCCAGTTCACTCTGCGTGGAGTGCTTCTCACAGATACCTGCCTGGCCCATCCCCTCACTGCAGTATGCTTTCTGCTCAAATATCACCTGTTTCAGGGGCTTCACTGAGCCCTTTTTAAAAAGTAGCATGCCCCACTTTATCTTTACCTATCCCTTTACCCTGTGAGCACTCATCACTATGTAAAATACTTTATTACTAAATTTCTTTGTTGTCTGTCTTCGTTCACCAACTTTTGCCCCAGTTGTAGGCTCTGTGTTTTGTTCACTGCTGTGTGTTGAACACTTGGGATAGTAGACACTCAACAAATATTTGCTCCCTGAATGAATAAAATGAATAAATGAAATTTTAAATCCTGAGGTGTAGAAGTAAGGTAACTGGAAAGGAATGCTCATCAACAGATACATTTTTTTTTTAATGGAATTCTCCTAATTACCATTGGGTTCTGAAGAAAGGAGTTGTGGTTTTTTATTTCAGGTAACTTAAAACCTTAATAAACACACATCACCAGTTAAAAGTTCATTGATATTTGATTTTTATCAAGACTTTTAGAATCTTCAAAAAGTTTAATTAAGCCTACTTTTGATTAATAATTTCCACCCTTGTGAGATTTAATTAGCATTTGGAAAAGAATTTAAAGATATACTGTGCTCTACAAGTATTATGTGGAAAGTATTAAAGACCTTCTTACATGGAGGAGAGGAAATTGCTAAAGTTGACAAACATTCAAATTTAAATCAATAGGAAACCATACAAAGTGACAACTTCTATTTTAGGTCAACTTGAAATACTCATATTGGTTTCCACCAAAACCCAATGTTCCAGCTGCTTCCATTCATTGTGGACAATGTTTGGTGACACCCTGGTTTCCACATAGAAGCTCTGTAGACTAATACTAGGAAACTAAACTTATGTAACTTCTAACCAGATCCAAATCAACTGCAGTGGCATGGATATGACTTTCATTTTGATTTTGTATTACATGGTCATTGCCCTCTTGCTGTCCCTAGATCTTCTGATCATTGCCTTTAGGAACCTCTGCTTATCCAACTGAAAAAAAAAAAAAACTGTGAGTAGTTTGCTTGAGGTATTAAAAATTAATTTTTTTAAATTATGAAAGTAAATTAGTACAGAATATTTTGAAATTAAAGAAAAAAAGTTACCCAGTTGTTGCTTTTGTGGTAGATGTGTTCTCAGTTTTTATATAATTGTAGCTACAGTATATAGTTTCATACCCTGATTCTTCATTCCATATTATATGTAATCATTTTATCATAATGATTCATAAGTGAATGACATAACTGTTTTCTTACTGTGAGACCTTTAGTCAGGAAACCTCTACCCCTAACCCTGGCTTTTTGCTGTTTTAAATTACAATTGCTATCTTCTTATTTTTTTACTTTCTTCCATATTTTGGGTAATTCTCTAAAATGTCCATAAGTGGGGTTTCTGGTGGGTGGGAAAGGATTAACTCAGCAGATCTGGGTCACTCCAAGAAGGCACATTCCCAAGAAAGCACTGTTTTTGTGACTGGCCCCTGACTGGCTCCTGGGAACTGAGCTCTTGGAATATTCTCACTGATTAGTGAGTGTATTGCATGTCTGGGGACTTGAGCCATGCAGCAGTAACTGTTTTCTAGGTAGTTTATACTAACAATGTGATTTATGGTGAACACCTGATTTTCCCCTGTGGGCGTGCAGCTTCAGTACACATGATGAGGTCCATCATGCAGGCACTGTGTATCTATTTGACTGACCCCCACCCCCACCCCATAAAACCCCTGGGCAACTGAGCTCAGGTGAGCTTCCCTTGTTGACAATGCTTTGCACTTGTCACACATCATTGCTGAACGAATTAAGCATATCCCCTGTGACTCCTCAACAAGGGGATTCTTAGAGGCTTGTGCCTGGTTTCCTCCAGACTTTGTCCCACACACCTTTTCCCTTTGTGATTTGACTCTATCCTTTTTGCTGCAATAAATGGCAAGTGTGAATACATTTGGATCCGCTGGGTCCTTTTAGGGGAACATCAAGCCTGAGGGTGCTCTTGGAGACCCTGACACACCTGGCCTGTTTGCATTCAGTTGCAGATGATAGAAACTACTCTAACTGGTTAAAGCAAGAAGTCTTTATTATGTATTCTGTGGTTTCCAAAATTGTTGGAATGGTTGTAAAAGTAAATGGGGCTTCCAGAAACAACTTCTAGTCCCAGGATTTCACTTCTTCTGCCAGAATCAGAAACTCCCAAACCAAGAAGCTGCTTGCAAGATAATCATCTTGCCTTAGCTATGCCAGCAAAATGGGTACCTTGCATCTCACCTTGCTCCCCCCCTTAACTCCTTTCTGAATCCAGGCATCCGAGTGCCAGAACCTAACTACCGAACTCATACCTGAAACCGGAGTTGCGAGGGCATCTGGAAATGCAGAATTTCAATTGCAAGGTGCTCAAAGACACAAGAAGGAAGTTAGAATTTATGCCAAGTGAGCCAATCCACCGAATCTAACATCTTGTGTTAAAGAATATAAAAATTTTGATGTTTCTTGATCTACACTGCCAAACAGCTTTCCCAAAAGGTTGGAAAAAGTGACAGCAACAAAACTACAGCAACAAGTTTTCTACTGCTTTGCAGTATGAGGGGAAGGTAATCTCACTGGATGAAAATACGCATTGAGTAATAAGGGGCACCCTGATCATTTCCTGTGCTCTCTTTCTCTACTTTTCTCTCACTCTGTTTTTCTTGGAAGAACAGATTCCTATAGATTGTGGTTACAGCTAATCCCTTCCTTGAAAGCTGGGGATTATATCTATGCATATATTTTTGTATATTTTTTTATTGGAGTTCGATTTGCCAACATATAACACCCAGTGCTCGTCCTGTCAAGTGCCCCCCTCAGTGCCCGTCACCCAGTCATCCCCACCCCCCGCCCACCTCCCCTTCCACCACCCCTTGTTCATTTCCCAGAGTTAGGAGTCTCTCATGTTCTGTCACCCTTTTTGATTTTTCCCACTTATTTTCTCTCCTTTCCCCTATGATCCCATTTACTATTTTTTATATTCCCTGTATGAGTGAAACCATAGAATGATTGTCCTTCTCCAATTGACTTACTTCATTCAGCATAATACACTCCAGTTTCATCCTCGTAGAAGCAAATGGTGGGTATTCATCGTTTCTAATGGCTGAGTAATATTCCATTGTATACATATATCATATCTTCTTTATCCATTCATCTTTCGATGGACACCGAGGCTCCTTCCACAGTTTGGCTATTGTGGACATTGCTGCTGTGAACATTGGGGTGCAGGTGTCCTGGCGTTTCATTGCATCTGTATCTTTGGGGTAAATCCCCCAGCACTGCAATTGCTGGGTCATAGGTAACTCTATTTTTAACTCTTTGAGGAACCTCCACACAGTTTTCCAGAGTGGCTGCACCCATTCACATTCCCACCAATAGTGCCAGTGGGTTCCCCTTTCTCCACACCCTCTCCAACATTTGTTGTTTCCTGTCTTGTTAATTTTCCCCATTCTCACTGGTGTGAGGTGGTATCTCATTGTGGTTTTGATTTGTATTTCCCTGATGCGGAGCATTTTCTCATGTGCTTCTTGGCCATCTGTAGGTCTTTGGTGAAATTTCTATTCGTGTCTTTTGTCCATTTCATGATTGGATTGTTTGCTTCTTTACTGTTGAGTGTCATAAGTTCTTTATAGATCTTGGATACTAGCCCTTTATCTGAACTGCCATTTGCAAACATCTTCTCCCATTCTTTAGGTTGACTTTTAGTTTTGTTGACTGTTTCTTTTGCTGTGCAGAAGCTTTTTATCTTGATGAAGTCACAGTAGTTCATTTTTGCTTTTCTTTCCCTTGCCTTCATGCATGTATCTTGCAAGAAGTTGCTGTGGCCAAGTGCAAAAAGGGTGTTGCCTGTTTTCTCCTCTAGGATTTTGATGAATTCTTGTCCCACATTTAGATCTTTCATCCATTTTGAGTTTATCTTTGTGTATGGTGAAACAGAGTAGTCTAGTTTCATTCTACTGCATGTGGCTGTCCAATTTTCCCAGCACCATTTATTGAAGAGACTGTCCTTTTTCCAGTGGATAGTCTTTCCTGCTTTATTGAATATTAGTTGACCATAGAGTGGAGGGCCCATTTCTGGATTCTCTAGTCTATTCCATTGATCTATGTGTCTGTTTTTGTGCCAGTACCATACTGTCTTGATGACCACAGCTTTGTAGTACAACTTGAAATCCGGCATTGTGATGCCCCCGGCTCTGGTTTTCTTTATCAATATTCCCCTGGCTATTTGAGGTTTTTCTGATTCCACACAAATCTTAAGATGATTTGTTCCAACTCTCTGAAGAAAGTCCATGGTATTTTGATAGGGATTGCATTAAATGTGTAAATTGCCCTGGGTAGCATTGACATTTTCACAATATTAATTCTTCCAATCCATGAGCATGGAATATTTTTCCATCTTTTTGTGTCTTTCTCAATTTCTTTCAGAAGTGTTCTGTAGTTTTTAGGGTATAGACCCTTTACCTCTTTGGTTCAGTTTATTCCTAGGTATCTTATGCTTTTGGGTGCAATTGTAAATGGTATTGACTCCTCAGTTTCTCTTTCTTCAGTCTCATTGTTAGTGTATGGAAATGCCACTGATTTCTGGGCATTGATTTTGTATCCTGCCACACTGCCGAATTGCCGTATGAGTTCTAGCAATCTTGGGGTGGAGGCTTTTGGGTTTTCTATGTACAGTATCATGTTATCTGTGAAGAGGGAGAGTTTGACTTCTTCTTTACTAATTTGAATGCCTTTTATTTCTCTTTGTTGTCTGATTGCTGAGGCTAGGACTTTAGTACTGTGTTGAATAGCAGTGGTGAGAGTGGACATCCCTGTTGTGTTCCTGATCTTAGGGGGAAGGCTCCCAGTGCTTCCCCATTGAGAATGATATTTGCTGTGGGCTTTTCATAGATGGCTTTTAAGATGCTGAGTAATGTTCCCTCCATCCTTATACTCTCAAGAGTTTTAATCAGGAATGGATGCTGTATTTTGTCAAATGCTTTCTCTGAATCTATTGAGGGGATCATAGGGTTCTTGTTTTTTCTCTTGTTGATATGATCTATCACATTGATTGTTTTACAAGTGTTGAACCAACCTTGCATCCCAGGGATAAATCCCACTTGGTCATGGTGAATAATCTTCTTAATGTATTGTTGGATTCTACTGGCTAGTATCTTGTTGAGAATTTTTGCATCTGTGTTCATCAGGGAGATTGGTCTATAATTCTACTTTTTGGTGGGGTCTTTGTCTGGTTTTGGAATTAAGGTGATGCTGGCCTCATAGAATGAGTTTGGAAGTATTCTGTCCCTTTCTATCTTTTGGAACAGGTTTAGTAGAATAGGTATTGTTTCTTCTTTAAACATTTGATAGAATTCCCCTGGAAAGCCATCTGGCCCTGGATTTTTGTGTCTTGGGAGGTTTTTGATGACTGCTTCAATTTCCTCCCTGGTTATTGGCCTATTCAGGTTTTCTTTTCTTTTTTTTTTTTTTTATTCAGGTTTTCTATTTCTTCCTGTTCTAGTTTTGGTAGTTTGTGGTTTTCCAGAAATGTGTCTATTTCTTCTAGATTGCCTATTTTATTGGCATATAGCTGCTCATAATACGTTCTTAAAATCATTATATTTGCTTGGTATTGGTTGTGATCTCTCCTTTTTCATTTGTGATTTTATTGAGTCTTTTCTCTTTTGTTTTTAATAAGGCTGGCTAATGGGTTATCTATCTTATGAATCTTTCAAAGAACCAACTCCTGGTTTTGTTGATCTGTTCTACAGTTCTTCTGGTCTCTATTTCATTGAGTTCTGCTCAAATCTTTATTAACTCTCTTTTGCTTGGTGTAGGTTATTTGCTGTTCTTTCTCCAATTCCTTTCGGTGCAAAGTTAGCTTGTGTATTTGAGTTTTTTTCCAGTTTTTTGAGGGATGCTTGTATTGTGCTGTATTTCCCTCTTTGGACTGCTTTTGCTATATCCCAAAGATTTTGAATAGTTGTATCTTCATTCTTATTAGTTTCCATGAATCTTCTTAATTCTTCTCTAATTTCGTGGTTGACCCTTTCATCTTTTAGCAGGAATGTCTTTAACCTCCACGTTTGAGTTTCTTCCAAATTTCTTCTTGTGATTGAGTTCTAGTTTCAAAGCACTGTGGGATGAAAATAGGCAGGGGACAATATCAATATTTTGGTATTGGTTGAGACCTGATTTGTGACCCAGTATGTCGTCGATACTGGAGAAAGTTCCATGTGCACTTGAGAAGAATGTGTATTCCGTTGTGTTCGGATGCAAAGTTCTGTAAATATCTGTGAAATCCATCTGGTCCAGTGTATCATTTAAAGCTCTTGTTTCTTTGGTGATGTTGTGCTTAGCATATCTGTCATTTGCAGAAAATGCCATGTTGAAGTCTCCTACTATTAGTATATTATCTAAGTATGACTTTGCTTTGGTTATTAATTGATTGATATACTTGGCAGCTGCCACATTAGGGGCATAAATATTCATGATTGTTAGGTCTTCTTGTTGAATAGACCCTTTAAGTATGATATAGTGTCCCTCTTCATCTCTTACTACAGTCTTTGGTAAAAACTTTATCTGATATGAGGATTGCTACCCCTTTCTTTAGAGGACCATTTGAATGGTAAATGGTTCTCCAACCTTTCATTTTCAGGCTGAAGGTGTCCTTAGGTCTAAAGTGAGTCTCTTGTAGATAGCAAATAGATGGGTCTTGCTTTTTTATCCAGTCTGAAACCCTGATTCTTTTGATGGGATCATTTTGCCCATTTACGTTCAGAGCTACTATTGAAAGATATGAATTTAGGGTCATCATAATACCTATTCAGTCCCTGTTTTTGTGGATTATTTCTTTGGGCTTCCTCTTTCTTTTACAGAGTTCTCCTTAATATTTCCTCCAGAGTTGGTTTGGTGGTCATGTATTCTTTCAGTTTCTGCCTATCTTGGAAGGTCTTTATCTCTCCTTCTATTCTGAATGAGAGCCTTGCTGGATAAAGTATTCTTGGCTGCATGTTCTTCTCATTTAGTGCTTTGACTATATCCTGCCAGCCCTTTCTGGCCTGCCTGGTCTCTGTGAAGAGGTCTGCTGTTAATCTAATATTTCTCCCCATATAAGTTAGGGATCTCTTGTCTCTCGCTGCTTTAAGGATTTTCTCTTTATCTTCGGGAATTTGTATGTTTCACTATTAAATGTTGAGGCGTTGAACAGTTTTTATTGATTTTTTTTGGGAGGGGACCTCCCTATCTCCTGGATCTGAATGCCTATTTCTCTCCTCAAATTAGGGAAGTTCTCAGCTATGATTTGTTCAAATATGTTTTCCGGCCCTCTGGCTTTCTCAGCGCCCTCTGGAACCCCACTTATACGTAGATTTTTCCTTCTGAGGCTATAATTTATTTCCCTTAAACTTTCCTCATGGTCTTTTTTTTCTTTTTTCCTCAGCTTCCTTCCTTGCCATCAACTTGTCTTCTATGTTGCTCACTCTTTCTTTCTTCCACCTCATTAATCCTCGTTAGGACCTCCAGTTTGGATTACATCGCATTTAATTGATATTTAATTTCGGTCTGATTAGATCTAAATTCTGCAGTAATGAAGTCTCTTGAATTCTTTATGCTTTTTCCCAGAGCCACCAGTAGCTTTATAATTGTGCTTTTGAATTGGCTTTCTGACATCGAATTGTAATCCAAATTCTGTAACTCTGTGGCAGAGAGTACTGTTTCTGATTCTTTCTTTTGTGGTGGGTTCTTCCTTCTAGTCATTTTGCTCAGTGCAGACTGGCTGTATGAGTGGGCTGAGTTCAGACCTAAGTAAATTTTACCCTAGATGATTGTGTAAGTAAATGACCTAAGTAAATTTTACCCTAGATGATTGTGTCGAGGTCAGAGACCAGAAATTGAAAAGAAAGATCAGAATGAAATAAAACAAAAGGTCCAGTGAAGTGAAAAACAATTTTAAGACAAATTAGTAAAAAATAGGTGGCCAAGAATCCCAAAGAAAAATAAAAAAGAAAAAAGAAGAGAAAAAAAGCAAAAATAAAGAGGAAAAAAGAGAAAAAGGGAAAAGAAAAGAAAGGAGAAGAGAAAAAAAGGGGGTGGGCTGGGAGATGGTGGTGGTGACAAAGTTGTAGTGGAGGGAGAAAATAGTCTACCTGACGGGTCCTAGAGGGTGATCCTCTTGGTTCTGAGTATATTAAGTTCTGTATGTTAGAAGATGAAAGCTGGGGATTATAAATCAATCTATAAGCCAACTACTCTGTTAGTGATTTTAAAAAAATGCAAGGCAAAATTTATACATTGATGGCAAAGAAATTTGGTATCTGGAACTATTGAATAAAGTAAGCAGAAGGCTTATTTTGTTTTTACTTTTATAAATCTAATATATACTTTTCATCTCATGGGAGTGGAATTGTTAGGTTCATCTTAGTGCTCACCCAGGCCCCATGTCTTCCCAGTCTCTCCTAAATAACTACCACTGGTTGTCTTAAACATAAGGACTTGGGCTTGGGCCAGCTGAGGTGAGCTTTGAGGTGAGAATTTTGCTCAATAAATTTAGCTGCTGGAAGATGTGACATCTCGTTTGTAACTATGGTGGGTATGCTTATACAGGCATACATTTTATTGTGCTTTGCAGATAGTGCATTTTTACACATTGAAGGCTTGTGGCAACCCTGCATCAAGCAAGTCTATCAGCACCATTTTTCCAACAGCATTTGGTCACTCACATTTTGCTATATCTCGTAATATTTTAAACTTTTATTATAATTGTTAGGATCTGTGATTAGTGATTACTACTTGCTGAAAGCTCTGATGGTGGTTAGCATTTTTAGAAATAAAGTATTTTTTAAAATTTAAATTCAATTAGCCTACATATAGTGCCTCCTTAGTTTCAGATGTAGAGTTCAGTAATTCATCAGTTGTAAAATAAAGTATTTTTAAATTAAGGCATGTTCATTGTTTTTTAGACATAAAGCTATTGCATACTTAATAGACTATGGTATCATGTAAACATAACTTGTATATGCACTGGGAAACAAAAAAAAATTTGTTTGACTCACTTTATGACAATATTTGCTTTTTTGGAGTGGTCTGGAACCGAACCCACAATATCTCTGAGGTATGCCTATACATGTAAAGGATGTCATAAGTGAAAGTGACTTCCTAATTTCTTTTTTTTTTTTAAATTTATTTGTGATAGTCACAGAGAGAGAAAGAGAGAGAGGCAGAGACATAGGCAGAGGCAGAAGCAGGCTCCATGCACCGGGAGCCCGATGTGGGATTCGATCCCGGGTCTCCAGGATCGCTCCCTGGGCCAAAGGCAGGCGCCAAAACGCTGCACCACCCAGGGATCCCGACTTCCTAATTTCTTAAAGGAACTTATAACTTTATAATTACTGGATCTTGAAATACTGTAGTAATTTGTTACAGACCACTAGAAAGCAAATATAAGGTATTTATGATACATGGTCATAATGAGATCCTACTCTTTTACATATAACATGCACATGCATAGAAAAACATCTAAAAGGATGGATGATAAATGCTGACAGCAGTTATCACTGGGGATGAGATAATGAGGTAGCTTTTACTTTATCGCTTATACTGACTGTATTGTTTGAAAAATTTTAAATAAGCATACATTAATAATCAGATGAGAAAAATATGTTAAAAAGTGAGAAAGTCATTAAAGAGTATTGCCTAAGTACCTCAAAGGGGTGTAGTAGATTTAAGTAATGGATAAGAATGTGTTTTTGTAAATTGTGTAGTATTATGAAAATACAGTGTAGCAAATTCTTCTAAGTCTCTTATCTCTCTTCCTTATTTAGAATTAATAGGCCTAATGCCTTTAGGTATGCTTAATTTCAGAATTTTATTTTAAAAGGATTCTATGGCACAACATAATGTTTGTGGTACTCTTACTGATAATCATTTATAATGGTCAAATTCTAACAAATTTTCCAGTAAGATTTCATTAAATTTTCCTAAAAATAGAAAAAGTTCACATTATATACCATTCTGAATTTATTTTCTTACATTTTCAAAATAATTTATTGTAAAATGTTAGTTTCAAGGAAAGTTTTTTTTTTAATAAATTAATTTTTATTGGTGTTCAATTTACCAACATACAGAATAACACCCAGTGCTCATCCCGTCAAGTGTCCCCCACAGTGCCCATCACCCATTCACCCCCACCCCCCACCCTCCTCCCCTTCCACCACCCCTAGTTCGTTTCCCAGAGTTAGGAGTCTTTATGTTCTGTCTCCTCAAGGAAAGTTTATGGGAAATCAGAAAGCAATTAGAGTTATTTATAATAAAATCCAGGATAAAAATAATTTTTGCAGAGTGAAAATTTATCAAAAGGTATAAGTGGATTATATTTTGTCAATCTGATGAATTTAAGGGCACAATTACTACAGATATGACATGATTGTTGAAATCCAATCTGTAAGTCTAATGCCAATAATCATTTCTTCTTGCTAAAACATAAAAATAATTTATCTGAAAAATTCATGAAAGAGTTTGATTTTTTCATAGTTTGATTTCTTCATAAAGATTCTTTAACAAGTTGGGCTAATCTCTGGAAGGCCTGAAATAGAAAAGAGATAAAAATGAATGAAATTAGGATGCTACTTAGGAAAAGTTTGCGATAATTTAAAAAATTCAAACAGAGTATTCATCTTAGGTTAAGATAAGGCAATGAAAAGTCAAATTTAACATCATTTTAATCTGAGGAGGATGCCATCAATGTCCACTAATATATGTAGCTATAAGCATATCAGATTCCCAGGACTTTATTTGTTCTTAAAGCCTTTAAGATCATTATTTTCCATTTTTCCCACAACACTAATTATTTTCTCATATAATCATTCACCTGCATATGCATTCTGTATGTTTCAATTGTCTAGCTCTCCTCATATGTAAAAGTAGAGATAACTTATGAAAAGCATATTTAATGAGATGAGAAAGCAAGTAAATAAAGAACATCAAGAACCAGTCCATCTGCAAGGGCAAGTATAGACTCTTCTCGAGGTTAATGGTGTTGTTCAATTTATGATTCTTCTATTTGGAGTCCCAGACATGCAGTCCTTAGGAACTTGTTTCTTTGCTTCTTGTTATTTTGGCTAAACCCAGACTATAATTAATTTAAGAATATTATTGCATTTGACCCTTGCTGATATATTTTTCTTCAGAGAAAGAGATTAATGGCTTTCATGAATTTGTACTGAATTTAGCTCATATTAATTCCAGGAAGGAAGGAAAGAAGTTTTCTTATATGTCAGTAATCTTCCCATACTGTTCAGCAAGTCTGAAAACAGTTCATGAAGACAATAAAATTTAACTCCAACTTGGTCTCATGCATTTGTCTATTTGCTATCATTAAAATATGTCTTTAATAGTAATTCATGACTTCTCACTTGATACTTATTTTTCAGAAAATTAAGAGGACATTAAATAATGTTATAACTCACAAAATGAACACATGCACCCCAAAAAAGAATTGGTACCTAGTGTTACTCTAAAGAGAATATTGTACTCACCATATCCATCTGTTCTGGAGAAGCTGAAGAGAAGGATGCTCTGAAGTAAGGACTAGGAGCTGAGTTATCGATGTAAAAAACATTTCCAGGAAGCATTAATACCTAAGAAAGTTTATCGAAAATAAGTGAATAAGCATTAAATAAAAACTAGAAGAAAATGTAGGTATATCCAATCTCAGACTGGGAAAAGACTTTTTACATTTAAAAACAACTTAAAAAATCATGAGAAAAATAATTTTATGTAAAATGTCTCTATGTCCTAAAATAAAAGCACAGAATCTGGAAAAAATTACTGTTTATAGTAAATATGGAAGTGCTTCATCTTCTTCATATAAATAATATACAGAAACTGAGAAGAAAAACACTAATATTCTAGCTTTGATGGGCAAAGGACAGCTTATAAAAGAAATAGAGAGGGTAATAAACATGAATAAATGGTTAGCCAACTAGGAAAGTAATATAAAGTCAAACAATGAGAGACCATTTTTAAGTTATCATATTTGGAAGTGGCTTTAAGCTGGGACTTGGATAATAAGTAGGTGTTGACCGAGCCAAAAGTGGGTGAAGAGTATTTTAGGGAGAAGATAGTGTAAAAGGCCTTGAGAGGGGAAGAAAATTGGTCTAGTTGAAGAACTAAAAGGAGGTAAATTTGATACATAACGTGAATGAATAAAAATGTTATGTAAGTATGTCAAGACAGAGTAGTGGGAACAACTGCTATTCTTGATGTGAGCACTATGGCAGATGACTCACTGATTGTGAACCCCATTTCCTCTGTTTCTTGGGTGTATGAATATTTTCTGTTTTCCAGCTTTTTTCTTGTTATGTGTGGCAATATGACCAAATCCTAGCCAATGGATGTGAAGTGATGCATGCAACTTCTAGGCCTTGCCCATAAAAATCTCCCCAAGTGTGACCCATCATCAGCTTTTCCCATTTTGTAGCCATTGTGGCATCCATGCATTGAAGACCAAATAGCAACAAGAAGGAAGGAACGAGAGTCTCTGATCCACTGGTTGGAGCAGATTTGCCTGCAGATCACATCTTTGGAAGTTTTATGTGAGTCAGAAATAAACTTTGGTTGTGTTAGGTCTTTGAGATTATAATTTAGTGTGATCATGATATTCAAAAGTATTCATTCTTGTTATGTGGTATAAATCTGGGCACTGTCCACTAAAAGAAGGTGAGTTGGGAGTGAAATGACTTGGGGCATTCTGGGGGAAGAGATTTCAAAGCAGAAGATGGGTTTCTGTCCTGATGCACAATAAAATGAAAACTATCACTTCTCCCAATATAGTAGAAAATATTGGGGGTGCACTACAAGCAAGGAGCTGTGAGAGAAGGAAGGGTAGTGATAACCTCTTTATAAGATGACCAGAATTGGGCTAAGGTTGTAGTTGTAAAGTGGAGATTATTTAGAAAAAGTTAAGGTTACATGCAAGAGGATACATGGGCTAGATTGAGTACACCAAAAAAATACAAGAAAGTCTAAAAGTCTATATCCTTAGTACCTACCTCAGAGATCCATACAAGTAACCACTTATCAAATGATCCTGATGATAATGGCATTGACAGAAAAGCAAAGAAAATGTAAAATTGACTTACTATACTAAAATGTATTTTTTTTTGACATAAGTATTTACTAAGTACCTACAATGTAGAATTGGTAGGATTAGAACAATGAATAAAGCATGATTCCTGCCCTCAAGTAAGGTGGTTAGAGAGGACACATGACGGCCTCCAGGTCTGACCTCCAGACATCAGTTTTATAGCATCCACACAATCTCATTTCTTGTGCTCTAGCATGGTCCTGTGCCAGCATCAACACAATCTGTTCCCTCATACTTACTGCTTCAAAACAAAGTGACCCTAGAACCAGATTTCAGTGTTTATAAAAGACTGGCAAATGTGACAAAAGAATTAATTCATGGAGAAAGGATACTCCACTAGGTAAATTGGACAGCTATACACCTACACAGAAAAAATATTTAGATTTCCCATCTTAATCAATGCCCTTGAATGATAACTAAGTAGATTTAAGTATGAAAGGAGAAAAAGAAAATCCTAAAAGAAATACTTACAGCCAATTTTAAGTGAAAGCAGGATACAAACTTTTCTGTGTAATTTTAACCATGAAAAATAACTGCACAGACAAAATACAACATATAGACAAGCTCTTCAAGAAAATATGCCACAGGGGGGATCCCTGGGTGGCTCAGTGGTTTAGTGCCTGCCTTTGGCCTAGGGCGTGATCCTGGAGTCCCGGGATTGAGTCCCACATTTGGCTCCCGGCATGGAGCCTGCTTCTCCCTCTGCCTGTGTCTCTCTCTGTGTCTCTCATGAATAAATAAATAAAATCTTTTTTTTAAAAAAAGCAAATATACCACAAATGGTCACAAAATCGGGGTGATGAAATGATGAGCTATTTAAAAACCTTCCATTATACTGTTATGAATTTACCAAGTTTGCTAGCATGCTTTACTTTCTTAATCAGGGAGAAAAAAAACCATCTGCTCTTAGTCACTAAACTAACCAGTAGCTGAGATGAATGACTCTATTTCTATTAATGTAGACCAGAAGAATTACTATGTAACTCAAAAAACTATTATGATTTTAAAAATGAGGTAACATAATTGGAAATGTAAGATATAGAAATATGAGATGACATCTGATATTAAACTATTATGGGTTAGGGTGGAGGGCAATGATGAACAACTCTTCATTTTTAAGTGAAAAATCATGTTAGGGGAACCTGGGTGGCTCAGAGGTTGAGCATCTGCCTTCAGCTCAGGTTGTGATCCCAAGATCCTGGGATCAAGTTCTGCATCAGGTTCCCTGCAGGGAGCCTACGTCTCCCTCTGCAGGTATCTCTGCCTCTCTCTGTGTCTCTCATGAATAAATGAATAAAATGTTTAAAAAAAAAAAAAGAAAAATCACTTTAAAGAAAAAGTATAACTCTACCCTTTTACCTCTCTTTTTTTTATAAATTTATTTTTTATTGGTGTTCAATTTGCCAACATATAGAATAACACCCAGTGCTCATCCCATCAAGTGCCTCCCTCAGTGCCCATCACCCAGTCACCCCCACCCCCTGCCCACCTCCCTTTCCACCACCACTAGTTCGTTTCCCAGAGTTAAGAGTCTCTCATGTTCTGTCTCCCTTTCTGATATTTCCCACTCATTTTTTCTCCTTTCCGCTTTATTCCCTTTCACTATTTTTTATATTCCCCTAATGAATGAGACCATATAATGTTTGTCCTTCTCCGACTGACTTATTTCACTCAGCATAATACCCTCCAGTACCATCCATGTCTTTTACCTCTTTCTCAATGGCTTTTTCTTCAATCATTTGTTTTACATCATAAATACCCTTAATTTTAACCCATAAAAACATTCCAGCAGCCGGGACATGCCATTCTGCCAAACCTACAAACCAAAGAAGAGAATAAATATCTGCTAAAGCCGTTTCTGATGACAGCAAATATACCGATTAATGACATAATCTCAGTAACTGTCAACTAGAATGTCCAAAAACATCCTTTCAGGGACAGCATTTTTAAAACACAGAATTCTATGAGCCCTGAAAATTGATGTTCTGAGTTTATTTAAAAATGAGAGGGGAGTGAAGGGAGGGAGGGAGACTCATGTTTATATTTCCAATTTCAGTCAGTCTTGGGTAGTGCAAGGAATCTAAGGCCTGTATCTATTTCTCTTAGTTAGAACCAGACCAAAGCCAACTCTGGCTCTTTCAACTACAGAAGATTCTTCGACTCCTTCTAGATTCTTCCAGTGCTTCAATAAATTCTGTCATTTATGTATTAGTTTGGAAGTCTGATGGATTAGTTTTTATAATGTGATTGATTATGAAAAGAAGTACTTAAAATTTGAGAATTTCAGATGTATTTGTAGCCTTTTTGTTTCATTGAGTATTAGGATAGAGAAGCCAAGAAGGAAAGACAATTATTTTCATTTTAATTATCTTTTAGTACTTGCTTTTGTTCAGAAACTTTTCTTTAGGGATCCCTGGGTGTCGCAGCGGTTTGGCGCCTGCCTTTGGCCCAGGGCGCGATCCTGGAGACCCGGGATCGAATCCCACATCGGGCTCCCTGCATGGAGCCTGCTTCTCCCTCTGCCTGTGTCTCTACCTCTCTCTCTCTCTATGACTATCATAAATAAATAAATTAAAAAAAAAAAAAAGAAAACAGTTTCTAAAAAAAAAAAAAAAAGAAACTTTTCTTTATCTCTGCTGTACAAAATGGAAGAATAGTACTCTTATTAAACTGGTAATTCGAAAAAAAAATAAATAAAAATAAACTGGTAATTCTATATTTACCAAGAATTTATAGGGAACAAATTATGACAGAAATAAGGAATTAGTTTTTGTTTACTATTATTTACACCAAAAACTTTTTTTAATGATATGATTAAAATCATGTAATTCATTAACAGAAAATTAAATAATCCTGCAAATTAGCAATAGGCATTATTAGATAAATGATGTTAATGATTAGAAGGCAAATAATTTGTAATGAGATAGTACTGACTTAGATAGTATTACTTTGTTTTTATGTAGTCTAATTAAAAACGGAGCATACCATTTGACAATTCCTCTGCTGTTTGGGGGAAATTCTGAAGTAACTCTAAAACCTTTTAAGTATAGGCATCATTTAGCTTAAGTTATTGCTAGTTGATTTTTAGACTAAAAGGTCTTCCCCCACCCCACCCTTTAAACCACAGATTATTTGCAGCAGACAGGCAAAATAGAGATAGAACAGTGCCATGGTTTGCAGACTGTTACTTCTGACATTACTTATAGGGTAACATTTCTTGACAAGAATACTCCTGGACTCTTGTTCCTTTTCTTGCAATATTATTAACACTATGCACTGTTTATCCCCCATTCATAAAAGTGCTAGTGACTATCACAGGATAGGATGTATGTTCCACTCACCACTTAACCATTTGTTTGCAGCTGCCAGTAATGCATCCTTCTGGTTCCTATAGAAATCAGTAACCCTAGAAGATGAAAACAATGAAAAGCATGTGTTTATTAGTTCATTGATTGAAGAAACCAGAAGGCTCTGGAGTCCAGTCTGTAAGAAACTGTTTTCTTTTTTTTTTAAGATTTTATGTATTTATTTGAGAAAGAGAGAAAGAGAGAGAGAGAGAGAGAGAGAGAGAGAGAGAGAGAGACACAACAGAGCAAGAGTGAGAGGAAGCTGACTCCCCCACTCAGCAGAGCCTGATGAAGGGCTCCATTCCAGGATCCTAGGATCATGACATGAGCCAAAGGCAGATGCTTAACTGACTGAGCCACCCAGGTACCCTAAGAATCTGCTTTCTATCTTGATTAAAATGTTGAATGATTGAAAAGGGAATAGAGCATGTTTATTTGACCTGTCTGGTGGCAAACTTTTTACCACTGCATTTTTTCCTTTATTTTGGAATAAATCTATTGAAAATTAATAAAGGGAAGTCTATTTCTAGTAAAATATGGAAACTAGCATGCAATACCTGTCTACATGAGCCAGGAAACCCTCTTCTCCCCATTGGTGTAGAAGCTGTGACACCAGAAGCTAAGAGAGAAAAGACAATAACAAATGTCATGGTTCACCCTCTTAAAATGTGTGGGTTTTTTCTGCCAAACATAAAAAGCAAATCATTCTTGATTACCTGTAAACCACCACAAGCTGAACCAAGCTTTACACAGTGATTTATAACAAATGTTAATTATTAACAATGACAATAAAATAACAAATGTTTATATAGTACTTGCTTTGTGCCAGAAACCTTTATAATACATTAGTATATTAATATTAGACTACTATTTATTTTTTACTGAAGAAACCAAGGCACAAGATTTAAATGAACATTCCCAAGGTCATACGGTTAGTCACAGACAGAGCCTGGATTTAAGTTAGACTGTCTAGCTGCAGACCCATGCCATTAGTTAGCATACTATATTGCTTCTTTAAATGTAAAAAAAAGATATGTAGTATGTAATATTTTCAGTGATTTTTCTATATAAAATAGAAGTTCTAAATGTTATAAATGGATAGCGAAGTTTTGTTGATAGGACACAAAAAATACGGGAAAAAAATCCCCAACTTGATAAAACATGGGGACATTTGTACTTTATGGAATGTACAATATCAAGTGTCCTAGCCTTAGTCTTCTTTTTCTATTGATTTTGAATTCTTAGGTAGCAATTCTACCCTTAGGATCTGATTCTTAAGATTGCATTAGGGATGGATCCAATAATTTCTCAAAGTTTGTGAGGAGTTTTATACATTCTCTAAAATTAATTTTACTTTATTGTTTATTAGCTAAAATACATAACAACTAGTGTCTTTAGCACATGTGCAATGAAGTCAAACAAGGAGTCACTAAACAGGGTTGAATCCTCATGCTCATTAGAGATTCCAGGACAATGAAGCTAAAGTTATATTACTTCGCCAAGCTCACTTCCATTTTCTTCAGTTCAACAAAGTTTTTATGGAGTTCCTGGGATAGATGCTAGGGACACAGGATGAATAAGATACCCTCCCTCTCAAGGAATTTGGTCTATGCTGCAAAGTAACACCAGGTTAATTTAATTCTCATTTGCCTTTTAGAGTAAACATCTGAGGTATCTGATCTTTTACTTCAGCCCATATTGGTACTAGAGATTCAGTATCAGTGATTTCCCTTCTTGCCACCTTCACTCAGTCTTTCTCGCTAACATCTCATACTTTTTATTTTGATATCTTAAAAAGAAACCCCAAATACCTCTTATTTCTGACATTGTCTTTACCTGTGTGAAAGTGCTAGGGTGCAGAGTTGAAACTTGTGTGTGTAAAACGACTCTCTCTATCAACGGTTTTGGACCCGTTATAAACCCTATTCGCAACCTACAAAAGAGCAAAGGCACAATACCAATACTATGTTAACAATTAATACATGTCACTTTATTGATTTCATTAGTAAGACAGGTGTGACCTGGGGACAGATGGGCCTAGACAATTAAAATATTCTAATAAAATTAGCTACTTATTATTTAAAATTCAGATTTAAATTTAAGCTTATGTTTAAAATAGAATGCAAGTCTGACCAAGTATTTCAAAATGTGTTCTTTCATATATAAAACCCAAAACCTGACCAGGCCCACTACAACTTTAGATTAATGCCCAAATATCTTTGATTACTGGAGATGGATAAAGAAAGAAAAGGCATATATTAATATTAATAATCAAACTGATGTTTTAAGGTAAGTAAGAATGTAAGTGTCTTAAATGAGAATTATTTGGACTAAAAAATACCCAGGTACAAACTATCTTTTTTAGATCTGGCCCTAAGGTAAGATACAAGGCCTTACCCAGAGGAGAGGACTTTTGAAAAGGAGTCCGCTCTGATGACTCGCCCATCGACATCCATCGAAAGAAATGTTGGTCCCCAGGGCTTGAAATGGAAAAAAAATACATATTGTTGTTTTGAGAACACTGTGAGTGACTGAAAAATTATTTTGTGTAGGAAATGGAGAGGACATAAATTCTGATAGCAGCAACACAACCATCTTTTCTGTTACCTTAGTCTTAAAATGGAATAAGAAACCGAGTTGCATGTTCTTTTATGAGCACCTGCCTATCTTCACAGTTTTTCTGTCAAAAACACACAGAAGTTTACTCATTTGCTTAAGATGCTATTACTATGAATTTAGAGAAACCTCAAATAGGCCCTCCTACACTCAAAGGTTGAGATTCAGGATTAACAGATTTAGAGGAAGGATTCAAGAAAAACTCATTTGGATTAGATCAAAATGAAGAGGGCCAGCAGTATTCTGGATTGTTTAGAGAGAGAATGCTGATCCTTAGAAGAGCTAGAAAGATAAAACAAGATGAGAAAGGTAGTCATACTGCAATATTGACTTCAATATTTACTTGAAAAGTATATGCAAAAAAAAAAAAAAAAAGAAAAAGAAAAAGAAATAAAAATAAAAATAAAAATAAAAGTATATGCACACAAGAAAAGAGGCCAGGTCATGTTGAGGGTAGGGAATAGGTAGGTAGATGTGATATTCAGCAAACCATATAGAAAAGTCCAGAGTTTTTGTTTCTTTTCAGTAGATTTAAAGGGAGCATTGAACCCAAGCATATGTTCTCTGCAGCCCTGGGAGGTGAATAAAGACAGTGTTTAGTTTTGAGAACCAGGCACAGATTCTCAGTGCCTGGTTCTTACTGCTATTAGGAGACCATGATCATGAAAAGTGGCATGCATACATAGTGAAAAAGATCCTAAAAATACATTATTCTGCTGGTAAGATCCAGGTCTTCAAAGACAGGAATGGTAAATATGTGGCATGCTGCCAGTAATGCCTTCTCTGTAATGGACATCACTAACTGAGCACGACCCTCTTTCTCTTTAAGTTCAGGCCTAGCTTTCAAATTCTTCTCAGATATCATTCCAGTCAGCCACTGCCAAGAGAGTATAGCTGATACCCAAAATAAAGCCTACTTCATATGATGTTTAATAAGCTATGAACTAGGATTTGGAGTTTGAGAAGACCATTAGCCCTGACAGACTCTGTTCACCCAAATGCATAGTATAGTGAGCCAGCTACTATTTTAAAGGTAAGTCATTTCTGGAAAGAGCAGTAATACCAGACATGAGAAGTATTAGTTCCATGATAAAACTGAAAGACTAAAGATTGAAGTGGTAGCAAATTACTAACAATTTTACTTAACTTCAATGTAAAGGCAGATTAGCTCCAACTCAGCAGCCAGGCTAAAGTCAAGTCAGTGTAATAACATACAATGTATCCTTTAATTGTGAAATAAGTTCACATCATCACTTACCTTGCTAAACTGGAGAAAATAGTAAGGATCATCTTCTATGATGAGGAAATCATATTTTCTTGCAAGCTAAAATGGTTGAAGTAGGATATTTAATTTTTAAGAACTAAGCTGAAAATCACTTGGAATCATAATTCTTTGTATTCATTCATTCATTCATTCATTCACTCAAGAAGCTACTAAGTGCCTCTTGTCCTAGACAATGAGGATAAAGAGATGAGCAAGGCATTCACTGAAGGCTCTTATTCGCATGGAACTTACATTCTAAGTTCTGGGAAAGACACTATATATAAGCTAATGGATAATGAAGACAAGAAATATTAAACAAGAGGTTTTAGGGGCTAGGCAGGGTGATAAGGGGTGATATCTGAGAGACAGAGAGGAGGACAGGGTAGTTATTTCATTGGGGAGCCCTTCCTGACAAGATAACACAAGAGCTCAGAATGACAAAATAGGTTGCAGCAAGAAGGAAGAGAAGAGACAATAAGGCTTGGGAACAGACTAGCAGGTCACATAGCTTTGTGAGGCAGATGAAGGAATTTAGATTCTAATTGCAAAGGGAAGCCACTAGAGGACTGCACCAGGAGGACCATGAGACTGGCTTCACATTTAGATTTTAGGGGCTGAAGGACATGACTGGCTACTGTGTGAAGAATGACTGGTTGGAGATTGAGAGTGGAATGTAGCAGGGGTCCATCGAGGAAGCTATCCTAGTAGACCAGTAAAGGAAGGTGGTGGCTGGGAAGATGGGTGGTGGGAAGGGCAGAGGAGAGAAATAGAGAAAGAGGTGGATTTGAATCCATTTGGCAGTGGAATCCATAGGATGGACTGGCTGTCGGGGGTGTGAGGAAGAGACAGAGAAAGAGAGGAATAAAGGGTGACTGTTCATGGACTATTTACAGAGATGGAGGGTTGGAGGTTGGGTGTGACTGGACTAAATCAAGAGTTCTATTTGGCCATTGTAGGTTGGAAATGCCCATCAGACATTCATGGTGGATGTTGGAAGGAGAAGTTGAATGGAGAAGTTGGATACAGAAGTCTAGAGTTCAGGGGAAAGGCATTTCTATTATTTAGAAGGGAATTTATAGCCATAGAACTGGATGAGACTCTAGTTGTAGGATGTAAATAAGAGAACTCAGGACAGAACTCTGGAGTATGTGAAAAATAAGACAATATTTTGACACAAATTGTGTGTGTGTGTGTGTGTGTGTACATATATACATACATGAGTGAAAGAAACTGATATCTTTATGATTCTACTGCACATTCTCTACATTTAATATGGCTTTGGTACTTATTTTTTAAGAAGCTATTTGTAGCAAAAGTCTAGGCAGCACAGTTGGTACATAAAAGAGACTTTACAAAAGGTACACTTCTCTTATTTTTCAAAGACTCTTGTATAGCTAGATATGTGTTTGATATTTTAAAAAATTGTTTATAGTGAAAAGTTTAGGCATCATAGTCAGGTACCTAAAAGAGAATTGAGAAAAGGAGCATGTCTCTTATATTGAAAAATTTCTTTGTAACCTGAAATGTTAAGGAGTAGGAAGGAAAAGAGATAAGTTGAAAATATAAATGTAAAATAATGAATCAAACCCCGTTTGATTAAATAACTGCATAAAATTTAACATTAGGTCAAAAATGCTATTTATTTTTAATGAAAATATCAATTAAAGGAAAAGAAAAATCTCATAGTTAACAAAGGATGGAGTACTTGTGTTTCAATTTATTAGGACCTTGGGCATAGATGAATTCTTTTTGTTAAAAATTATTAATAAATTCCTTTTATTAAAAATTACCTTCCTTGTAATAAAAAGAAATAAGAAAGGGAGCTTGCACAGTACTCTTCTCAAAAGTCAAAAATAAACAAGAACATAGCCGCATAACACATTCTTTTAAAATACCTCATAGATTGCCTTCTTGCGGTTACTTGTTAATGAGTTTCCTGTAGGGTTGTTGCCATTTGGGACAGTGTAAAGAAATTTGGGGGTGTTTTTCTTGGGATCCTTGGAGTCTTCTGGTTTCCATTTGGAAAGGACTTCTTTGAGGGAGTCTGGAATAATGCCGAATTCATCACTGGGAACATTAATAATGTTGCAGCCCAGGGGCTTCAGCTGTTGAGCACAAATAAAAAGAAAAGCCCAAGATTCATACAGGATTACAAAATGTGTCATTGGCTCTTCTTATACTAACCAAGAATGTTACCATTTATACCCCTTAAACATATAAATAAACCTGCACTCGTCTCTATACTTAAGAGGTTGAGGTTGTATGTTCTCATTTTATTGTTATCCTTTGGTAGATTCCATTATTGTTCAAAAATATCCCCTGTTGGTTCCCAGAGGAAGGAGTATACTTCCTTTCTCTTATATGTCAGGATTGGCCATATGTCTTGCTTTGGCTAATAAACTGTGAGCAGAAGTGATGTGTGTTTCTTCCAAGCAGAAGCTTTAAAATCCAGCTTGTGGTTCTCTATTTTCCTTTTCCCTTGACTATTGACTGGCAATGTTCCAGACAGAGGCTGCTTCTATCAGCTGGGGGCTTGGGATTGAGATGACATTGAACAGAGCAGCAGCTGCCTTTTGGTAGATATGCAGAATGTGAGAGAAAGAAACTTTCCTAGCCACAAGCCACTGAGATTTGTTACACAGCATCTCCTAACGTCTTCTGAATCATCTTTGGAATTATAATTAGAACTGGTTTACAAAGTAGATATTTATTAATTAATGCTTTTTTTTTGACAAAGTTAAACATAGAAAGAATCTGTTATGCTAATACCTAAAATAGTTACAAGCAGAGGTGACATTCAAAATATTTAACAAGTGGTATAGCATGGGCACATTAGAAACAGTTTCTAACAAGAGCAGAGTCTGGGCCCCCCCTGCATTAACTCCACATTATGAGAAGTTCAGGGTGGTCTTAGGACTGTGGTCAGGGAAGCAGGGGGTGAAGGGCATTGAGGGGAAAAGGGGCAGAAGCTTACCCAGGAGGATGGAAGTATTTCATATTTACCAAAGGCTAAGCCTGAAATCACAAGTAGTGGCCTTGTTTATGGACATACGTAAGTTTATTTTTATTTTTATTTTTGACATACGTAAGTTTATAAAAATCTTGTGGAATCTTATTCTTGGATGAACTTAAAGAAAAAAATTAGAACTTCAGAAATAACAATAATTGAGTGAGGCTCTCAGCCGAAAAATTTTTCAAAGGATAAACACTCTTTTAGCAAATGTGGAATCATGAACTAAGTGGGAATAATCCAGACAAATTTATGACAAATTTAAGAGTTCTTAGGAATTTAAGAGTTCTTAGGCTAAAAAAGTACATCCACCATGAATAAACAAATTAATACTGGGCCACAAAAAACACATAATCCTTACTAGCAAATTTCCTTATAGCCTGGCACAGAGTTTCTGTCTGGGTATGTGAAAACATTTACGTGTGTGTGTATGATGCTGTTTACACTGACAGTGGTTTTATATTCATAGGCATACAAGGAGTTTAGTAAAATAATTACTAATTAGTAACCAACCATTAAGAAAAAGGAATGATTTTACTTTAGTTTTTTATTGTGGTAAATAGATATATAACAAAAATGTTGCCTTTTTAAAAAAGATTTTATTTATTTGAGAGGGAGTGAGAGAGCACAAGGGGGAGGAGCAGAGGGAAAGGAGAAGCAGACTCCCCCACTGAGCAGAGAGCCTGCCTTGGGGCTTGATCCCAGGATCCTGGGATCATGACCTGAGCCAAAAGCAGATGCTTAATTGACTAAGCCTCCGAGGCGCCCCCAAAATTTTGCCATTTTTAAGTATACAGCTCATGGCATTAATCACATTCACAATGTGTGAATCAATCATCACTATTGATTTCCAAAATTTTTTATCACCCCAAACAGAAAATCTTTACCCATTCAGCATTAACTTTCCATCCCTCCACCCATCCCCCACCCAGGCCCTAGTAACCTCTTATTCTTTGGTTCTGAATTTGCCTGTTTGAGATTTAAGAAACAAGTAAGTGTAGTTATACAATATCTGTCCTTTTGTGTCTGGCTTCTTTCAGTTGGCCATAGTTTTCAAAGTTTATCCATGTTGTAGTGTGTGTTAAAACATTGTTCCTTTTTATAGCTGAACAATATTCCAGCATATGTATGTGCCACATTTTATATCCACTCACCTGTTGATGGACACTTGAATTGCTTCCACCTTTTGGTTATTATGAATAATGCTTTCAATAAACATTTGTGTACAATTATCTGTTTGAGCTCCAGTTTTCAGTTTTTGGGGTACAGACTTGGAGTTGAATTAATGAGTCACATGGTAATGCTATGTTCAATATTTTGAGAAACTGACAAACTTTTCCTCAGCGGCTGTACCATTTTACATTTCCACCAGCAATGTACAAGGGTTCCAATTTCTCCTCATATTCAAACTTGTTGGCTTGTTGTAAAATAACACTTGTTACTTTACATGAAAAAAATAGCTGTCCTAGTAGGTATAAGGTAGTATCTCACTGTGGTTTTGATTTGTGTTTCTCTAATGATTAATGATGATGTTGAGCATCTTTTCATGTGCTTATTCGCTACTTGTATTTCTTCTTTGTAAAAATGTCTATTCAAGTCCTTTGTCCATTTTTAAATTAGGTTTTGTTGTTGTTGTCATTGAGTTATAGCAGGTCCTTATATGTTCTGGATATTAAGTCCATATCAGATATGTGATTTACAAATATTTTCTCCCATTCTGTGGACTGTCTTTTCAGTTTCTTCATAACGTTTTTCAATGCACACAAGTTTTTAATCTTTGATGAAGTACAATTTATCTATTTTTTGTTCTTTTTGCCTGTGTTTTTGGTGTCATATCTAAGAATTTATTGCCAAGGTCATAAGGATTTGCTTTTATGTTTTCTTCTAAGATTTTGTAGTTTTAGCTCTTACATTTAGGTCTTTGATCCTTTTGAGTCAAATTTTTATGTGGCTCAAGGATCCAGTTTCTTTCTTTTGCATATGGAAATCCAGTTGTCCTAGCGCCTTATGTTGAAGAGATTTTTCTTTCTCTATTGAATGATTTTGGTACCCTTGTTGAAATAAAATGACCACAGATGCGTGGATTTATTTCTGGACCTGAATTCTATTCCACTGGTCTATAGGTCTATCCCTATACCAGTGCCACAGTATTTTGATTACTATAGCTTTGAAGTTGGTTTGGAAATTAGGAAATAGGAGTCTTCAAACTTTGTTCTTCTTTTTCAAGATTGTTTTGGCTATTTGGATTCCTTCCAATCCCATATAAATTTGATAACTGGGTTTTCTATTTCTGCAAAAAAAGTTACTGGAATTTGTTAGGGATTGTATTGAATATGTAGTTTGCTTTGGTAGTATTTTTTTTTTTTTTAGATTTTATTTATTTATTCATGAGAGACACAGAGACATAGGCAGAGAGCAGAGAGAGAAGCAGGCTCCATATGCAGGGAGCCCAATGTGGGACTCGACCCCGGGACTCCAGGATCATGTCCTGGGCTGAAGGGAGGCGCTCAACCGCTGAGCCACCCAGGCATCCTGCTTTGGTAGTATTGACATTTAAACAATAGTAAGTCTTCCAATTGATGATTAGGTGATGTTTTTCCATCTATTTGGGTCTTCTTTAATTTCTTTCAGCAGCCTTTTGTAGTTTTTGATGTACAACTCTTTTACCTCCTTTCTTAGGTTTCAGAGATTTTGTTCTTTTGGCTTTTATTATAAATGGAATTGTTTTCTTAATTTCCTTTTCATATTGTTCACAGGAAAAGCATTTTTAATGGTATCAATTTTATTTCTACTTAGTTTTGAGGAAACATGCCTTGAAGACTTATTGCTTTATATATTAATTTTTAAGATAATATTAAACTTGAAAAAAGAATCTGTGAAGTTAGAGTCAACAGAGCATAAAGTTCATCTCATTCATTCCCCTATTTTAAACTAGAATTACTTTTCTAACACTTGTGTTAATGACTACTGAGCAACTTTGAGTATCTGCAGTGATGGGCAGTGTTTTACCTTCTTAGGGAGTCAGGAGTTAGGTAAGGCTCATGGCTAGGAAGTTCTTATACGGAGTTGAAATAGTTTCCCCATAGTTTCCACCCTTTGGTGCCAGCTCTATTAACCTAAGAACATGCACATATCAGTCCATGGCAATCCTAAAGTATTGTGCCCCAAACAAACCTATAGCTCAGTGATGTGTTCTGACTAGTACACAGCAGAGCCAGATGATCACTTTCCTGATTCTGGATATTATAGTCCTATTAATACTGGAGTGGAAAGCCCTAATTATACCATATTGGTTTACAGTTATATTAAATTGACATATAACATGACTGTACTTAGACATATGGTAATAAAAGATACTTATGAAAAATAAGTTTTTGTAAACGAAGTTGCATTTCAAGTGAAATGTTAAGAAAGCTGGACGTGATTTTGTGCAGCTTCATTTCAGCACCTATAAACATAGATTTTGTAAAAGGACATGTATAAAGCAGAGGGTACATTTAACATATTTTGCTTATGCCACAAGATTTTCCTGCTTACAGATGGAAGATACAATTTTATCTTGCAGTGGACAGATAATTCTAAAGGTGTAATGTTTTCTTATTATTAATTATAAGAAAGAGGAGGCCCTTTTATAAAAATGTGTACTCACAGCTTGAAGTGTTCCTGAATAAATAGGTTCATTTAGCAGGACATTATCTCCAGGATTAATGATCATTTCAAACACCTAACAAAAGAAGCACAGATTAGTTTGGATATTATTTCCATTCTTCGAATCCCTTGTTAGTTTGAGCTCACTAGGATTCAAGAGTAGGAGTTGGCAAATTTTCTGTAAAGTGCCAGGTGGTACATATTTTGTAGGCCATAATATCTCCATTGCAACTATTTATCTCTGCCTGTATAGTGAGAAACAGCCAAAAACAATATATAAATCAGTGTGTGTGGCTGGGTTCCTATAAAACTCTATTTACAAAGTCAGGTGAGGGCTGGAATTGGCTCTCTAGCTGTAGTTTCCCAAGTTCTGTTCTAGGGTAAGATAATTGGTTTGGCTCCTAAAATTCATTTATTTCTTTGAAAATTTATTAAATATTTATTTACTATAAGCCAAGCCTATGCATGGTATGGAGACAAAATGACGAACATAGCAACATGGTTCTTATCTTCATGGAGCTACTAGTCCAATGGAAA
This sequence comes from Nyctereutes procyonoides, assembly GCF_905146905.1. Lineage (NCBI taxonomy): Eukaryota > Metazoa > Chordata > Mammalia > Carnivora > Canidae > Nyctereutes > Nyctereutes procyonoides. The sequence goes on from NW_026575119.1 coordinate 5,557,190, forward strand.
AGCTAGATGCTAATCAAATAATCACTCAAATAAATGTATACTTAAAATAGAATGGTAAGTGCTTAAGTATAGATGCACAATGTTATAAGGGCTCATTGGAGGAGGACTTGGGCCTTCAGGGAAGCCTTCATTGAGAAGTTATGAGTTGGAATAGGCAATGACAATAGGTACAGTTTTAGAAACTGGAAGAATTCTGTGTCCTGAAAAGGAATGTAAAGAGGAGGGTGGAGTGAGATTAGACAGAAATAGGCAGAGAAATACCATGCAGGTATTCAAGCCACATGAGGACAGTTAAGAATTTTAGGTAGAGGCTGGGAAGGGGGAGTCACATTATCAGATATGCATGCTGGAAAGATCATTCTGGCTTCAATATGAAATAAAATATGAGTGAGAATATATGTGGAAAGTCTGGGAAATTTGGGGGTCACCTGGAATGTTTTTGCTGCAGTTCTGGGAAGAGATATGTGTATAGCATGACAGACAGTGATGATGGATTTGGAGAGGAGAACTGAGAGGCACTTAGGAAATCCAAACCAACAGAACACAATTATGGATTATAGGGGAATGAGGAAGAGGAGGCATGAAGAATGACTCTTAGATTTCTGGCCATGGAACTAGACAGATGGAGGGAGTGATGCTGTTCACTGAAAAACAGAACCACAAAGTTGTCTCTCCGATGGACAAGGTGATGAGTGTGTTTTGCTTTGAGATGCCTTTGAAACATCCTGTCATGGTGCCAGGTGGACAGATGGGACACATGGATTTGGAAGAAGCTTGGAAGTTACTAGCATATGATCGAGCACATGGGTGTGAGTGGAAGTATCCCGGGAAAGTATATGGGCTAAGGGGAGAAGAGTTTTGAGGACTAAGCCTTGAGGAACTCTGATAAATGATGGATGTGTAGACGAGGACACTGCAAAGGCAGGCCAATTGGGTCAATGAGGTGTTGAGAGAACCAGTGAAGAGTGTTTTAGAAAGGTTGGGAAGGTTAACAATGTTAAAGAATATTTAGAGGTTAGGTAAGACAGGCTTGACAAATCTTAGAGGAGATTCTGCAGACAACATGATCTAGGCAATAGATGCTTCTAGCCTAAATCAAATGGATCTATTATGATGACATCTTACATAATTCATGGAATCATCCTTTCTTTCCTTGTGGTGTGTCACGATCCTCAGTCTAAGGCCCCCCTTCCTATCACTTTAACAACCTTTATCTCATGACAAACAGTATGGCCATTATCAAATGAAGAAGATGTTCTTTTTTTTAAATTTTTATTTATTTATGACAGTCACAGAGAGAGAGAGAGAGAGAGAGAGAGAGAGAGAGAGGCAGAGACACAGGCAGAGGGAGAAGCAGGCTCCATGCAGGGAGCCCGATGTGGGACTTGATCCTAGGACCCCAGGATCACACCCTGGGCTGAAGGCGGCGCTAAACCGCTGAGCCACCCAGGCTCCTCTGAAGCAGATGTTCTGACTTTTGTTTCCTGATTTGGGTTAGGATGTTCCCTTCATCTTTTCCTTATGAGTTTTTGGCATTTTATAACAAATACTACGCTGCTCTGGAAAGTTTCTAAGTGATCCAGGCTTTACAGGACATCCTAGGACCAAACAAATTACTTGGGTGGCATGTTCACTGTCAATAAATTAAATGAAAACCTAATCACAGACATTTCCCATGTCAATTAAGGGACATGAAAATGTCAAATATCCTAGATGAAAAGAGGGGCTGGTTGTTATCTGGTAGCATTGTTTAATAGAGGTAGACAGAGACACAGGTGCTTAACATAATATCTATCTTGGAGAACAAAGTGGAAGGAAGAGTAAATCAGATTCCCATGAAAGCCTCTGTAATAAGCATGTCTATAAGTGCATTATTGGTGTATTTGGCCATCTATGCCATCTTCCTTTGTTATGATTGATATTGTGACAGATAAAGAAGAAACTGTCTTGAGCACTGTTCTGGAAAAAAGTTCATAGTATACCTTCTTAAGACAGAATTTAATTGAAAAAGAACTTTTTTCATATTAATCTATGGAATCACAGATGTTTCTCTTTACTCAAACAGTAGCTAATCCCCATTTTTTTCTCCAATTAAACACAGAAAGAGGGAGGAAAAATTATATTCTTATTTCAAAACCTTATTCTGTAATGATAATTTAAAATTCATTAAAGCTAACTGGACTGCAGCTTTCACATTTTCATAAAAAGAAAAACAAAACTACTTTGGCTTAAGATAAATGAGAGTCCTTTTTAGTCTAGATGGGAAGTCTGGATATAGAGAATCTTTATAGGACTATTTGTGAAAAAGAAAGGAAAAAAGAAACAGATGAAACTGAGAACCACTGGTGCAGTCTCTTGTGAGAACCCCCAGTGGTGGTTATGTCTGTCTGTGGACTCTCTGGAACCCAGGAAAGAGGTGGATGGAGTAACAGAGAGAAAGAGACACACAGAGAGTAAGAGGGAGACAACAGGAGAACTAACCCAGAGAGGTCAGAAGCAGACATACCTAGATCTACGAAGCATGTCCAAGAAGGAGACCGATGGAAGCAGTGGCAAGCAGAGATGATTACATAAGCAAGCATACAAAGGAATAATGTTTCATCTCAGGAGTTTCAGGATATACCCTCTAAAGAATTTTTTAAAAATCCCGAAATTTCGTAACTATATAAATCAAAATGTAATCTCTGAGCCAGATGAAATTAAGCAGTGCTCATTAAGCTTCTGGTAGGAGTTGAGTACTTCCTTAATAGGAATCTTGTTTTAATGACTCATAGCTCTGGGACATTAACCACATGATCTACATTTAAGAAAAATCAGGTTGGTGAATGTCTTTAAGTTCCCTGTTTAAAATTCTAGGTAAAGACAAGATAGGCTACCAGTAACTCATGAAACACGATCCTCTTGTGGTCAGGGGAGAGATGACTATATTGACCAACATACTGGATTTTTAACGTGGGGTTCCCTGTCCTTTCAGTCTTACCTTGCAAAGACCATCTTGGCTGCCAGATGTTATGCATATGTCCATTTGTCCTTGGTTGGTTGGGTAATTGATGGTGGGAGGATTATGCAATTTTACTTGTAACTGTTTTATCCAGGATAACAGCTCTGGGATTCTAAAGCATAAAATGTATTTTCAAATTTATTGTTTTAAAAATCATAATAATAATAGTAGACAAGAATTAAATGGTAGCTTTAGGCCAGTCACTTTATTCATTCAATCTAAAAAATCCTCAAAAAAAAAATCCTCAAATGCTTTTTGCCAATATTAATATCCTTATTCAAAAGACAAAGCAACAGACTTAGAGATTAAGAAATTCACATGAAGTCAATCAGTTCAGATTATGAACTGAGATATGAATCTACATCTTTCTTATTCTAAAGTCTATTCTCTTTTCCTTACACTAGAGCACTCACTGCACAATTGATTGTTCTCCTAGGAAAATTTCCATAGGCTACCTAGAAATCCAGTCTCAAGTTCTTTGTATCATGGAAAGAAAAACCTACATATATATCATTTATATACATAACGTGCTACATTTCAATACACTTTTTGGTCACAGAACAAAGAAAACTTTAATAAGGTATAATGTGTAGACACTCCATAAATTACCCTTTATCATTGGCTGAAGACCAGCTAACCAAAGTCATAAAGTATTTCAGCTTGCTTTTAAGAAATGAAAGACATCTGGGGATGTGTGGGTGGCTCAGCTGGTTAAGTGTCTGTCTTTGGCGCAGGTCATGATCTCAGGGTCCTGTGATGGAGCCCCATGTCCTGCTCCTGCTCAGTGGCGATCCTGCTTCTCCCCCTTCCTTTGCCTCTCCCCTCACTCATGCCCATGTACATGCTCTCTCCCTCTCTCAAATGAATAAATAAAATCTTAAAAAAAAAATCCAGGACATCTAAATGGAGGGACAAAGTATTTGCATAGTTGTCTGCAACTATTAAGGGAACATATTACAAAATTACTCCGCAGAATTAAAATTGCTGCTTCCTGCATTTTGCTTTTCCTCCTTCCTCCTAACCTACTTCTTCCCCTAGCTACCTCATTTTTTTCTTTTCAGTCTCAGCTCCAAGCTTCCTTGTAGAAGCCTTCTCTGAGTCTCCCCACCCATTAAGGTGCAGTCACTGGGGAGTGTTAAGCATTTAATAAACCCATTGGTCTTAATTATTCTTTAAAGACTCTTCCTCAAATCTTCCTACTTGTGGAATACCTACTTATTACATTATCAATGGGCCTTAGAATATTGCAAAAAAAAAAAAAAAAACCCAACAAAATTATGTTATCCGTTGATAACTACCCAGCACTTTGAGAATACTGAAGTGCTCTCTTCATCATCTCTTCATCAAATTGGATGGGCTTTCCATTTTCTATGGTGATAACAGCAGTCTTAAAGGGGAAGGTGTTGGGGTTTGGCATTCCAGCAGCCAAGGAGATTAATGATTTCGGCATCCTGCTCAATATCTCAGCTACAATAAATACAGAAGAGAAGAAAACACTTTCATTGAAGACTTTCATAAACAGAGATAGCTCAATATATTGCATTATGGTCAACAAAAAACTGTAAAGTTGAACAATTTCTAGTGATAGAATGCTGGTCTAAAGCACATAAAATTGCTTTTTCTGACCCTACCTCCCTGGTGGAGGAATTGAAGAATGGAGAAGGTAGAGCGATCCCAAAGGTAAAGCAGAGGGTCGCAATCACAGAAAACCCTCCTCCATTTGGCACCTACCTGCCTCTCGGGCTGCAGGGCTCACTCCTTTCTTTCCAAGTTACCAGGCCCTCCCCACTGCGCACACATTTGCACCCTGTGCCTAACATCTGCTCATCCTGCAGGGAAGAGCCCTTCTGGCAGCACAGCCTCTCTCCCCAGGACGTGTCCGCAGCAGCCCGTGTCTCTCTACTGCTGCTCCTGCTGCACTGGAGCACGGACCCCAAGTCCTCGCCTTCCTCTCCAGCCCGAGTCTGCCCTGTTTGAGGTCCGCGCGCAGAGCCGGGCTCACAGCGAAGGAGTGAAGGGAGCTCAGCGCCGCCCGCGGGCCCCGTCCCCGGAGGGCCCCAGAGAGACCCCCGCCCCGGGGGGGGGGCAAGTCCCGGGAGGGCCCCAGGGAGACCCCCGCCCCGGGGGGGGGCAAGTGCCGGGAGGGCCCCAGGGAGACCCCCGCCCCGTGGGGGGGCAAGTGCCGGGAGGGCCCCAGGGAGACCCCCGCCCCGTGGGGGGGCAAGTCCCGGGAGGGTCCCCGAGGGACCCCGGCCCCGGGGGAGGGCAAGTCCCGGAGGGCCCCAGGGAGAACCCCGCCCCGGGGGGGGGCAAGTGCCGGGAGGGCCCCAGGGAGACCCCCGCCCCGGGGGGGGAAGTGCCGGGAGGGCCCCAGGGAGACCCCCGCACCGGGGGGAAGTGCCGGGAGGGCCCCAGGGAGACCCCCGCCCCGGGGGGGGCAAGTCCCGGGAGGGTCCCCGAGAGACCCCGGCCCCGGGGGAGGGCAAGTCCCCGGAGGGCCCCAGGGAGACCCCCGCCCCGTGGGGGGGCAAGTGCCGGGAGGGCCCCAGGGAGACCCCGGCCCCGGGGGGGGCAAGTGCCGGGAGGGCCCCAGAGAGACCCCCGCCCCGGGGGGGGCAAGTCCCGGGAGGGCCCCAGAGAGACCCCGCCCCGGGGGAGGGCAAGTCCCGGGAGGGTCCCCGAGAGCCCCCGGCCCCGGGGGGGGCAAGTGCCGGGAGGGCCCCAGGGAGACCCCCGCCCCGTGGGGGGGCAAGTGCCGGGAGGGTCCCCGAGAGACCCCGGCCCCGGGGGGGGCAAGTGCCGGGAGGGCCCCAGGGAGACCCCGGCCCCGGGGGAGGGCAAGTCCCGGGAGGGTCCCCGAGAGACCCCGGCCCCGGGGGGGGCAAGTGCCGGGAGGGCCCCAGGGAGACCCCGGCCCCGGGGGGGGGCAAGTGCCGGGAGGGCCCCAGGGAGACCCCCGCCCCGGGGGGGGCAAGTCCCGGGAGGGCCCCAGAGAGACCCCGCCCCGGGGGAGGGCAAGTCCCGGGAGGGTCCCCGAGAGCCCCCGGCCCCGGGGCAGGGCAAGTCCCCGGAGGGTCCCCGAGAGCCCCCGCCCCGGGGAGGCCCTCCCCGCCCCCCTCCCCGCCCGGAGGCCCCGCGAGCCCGGCGTCCCCGCACTCACTGACGACGCGGATGGCGGACGGCTGTCTAGCTGCGCTGGCGGCGGTGACGAACCGCGCGTAGTTCATGTCTGACGGCCGAGCACCTGCGGCGGCCGCGGAAACACCGCACAGCCCCGAGGAGGACGGCTCGGAGCGCCGGGTCCCAGGCGGCCGGGGCGGGCGGCGGCGCGCTCGCGGCCCCTCGGACGCCCTCGGGGTCCCGGGGCCGGGCAGGCCCCGCCTCGCTCCCCCGCCCCGCGCCGCAGCCTATGGCCGCCCGCCGCGGCCTCCCCCACCCGGGTCAACGCCCTCGGAGCCCCCGGCCGGTGCCTGAGTCCATTTGGCAGGAGCCCAAGCCTTGACCTCGCAGCCGGAGTCGCCGCGAGGAAGAGGCCGGGTGGCCGGGCGGGTGGGCTGGAGGGTGCGGAGGGGGCGGGAGTCCGCCGCGACCCCCACGCTAGCGCGCCATCTGCTGGCCGCCGTGGTCCACTGCAGCGGGCTTCCTCTCTGCGTCCCGCCTGGAAGCCGCGCCGCGCCGCGCCGCCCCGCACCGCACCCACCGCACCGCTCCGGGCGGCCCGCGGTCCCCTCCCTCCTCCCGCGGAGCCCCTGGCGCCTTACATCCCGCAGACACTTGTGTGTCATGCTCACCTTTCATGACAGAGCTATAGGCGCATCCTAGGCCACCCAGATGATTCGCAACATCACTTTCTCCGAGATCTGAACATTTTAGAGTGAGGATGGAGTGTTGAAACACGTTTTGGGAGAATCACTGACCTCCTCAAATGTTAGTGTCTTCCCTCCCCTTGGATTTTCTGACGACTCATTATGGACTTAGGTTAGACTTAGGACTTAGACTCATCTCTGTGGGTCTATGCCCTGTTTCTCATAGTTCTCCCCACCTTCCACCTGCATGCACCCCCCTCCACCCCCAGTTTTCTCTGTGATTTCATCTTTCTGAGTCACCAAAATGGAATGCACAGTTTTCCGTGGGAGCACTTAATGAGAGAAGATATTGAGACAATTCCTCTTTTCTTATTCCTAGGTGAATAGAAAAGAGTCATTTGTTTTTAACAAATTCCAAACTGACTTCATTCATTCAGTAAACGTGTATTGAAGACTTCCTGGGTGAGAATTGACATACTGTCCAACTGCCCTCCTCTGGGCAGAAGTAGATTAGTCCAGGAGATACTTCTATCCTTATCCAGGTCCTGGCAACAAAAGAATGAGATAACCCAGTGAAATCTTTACGCCGGCAGCCAAATACCAGGAGGGAATTTCATTAGTAAAGCTGCATGAAACCCAAGAGGCGGCGGAGTTCTGGATTCAGAGACTTCAAGTGGTTTAAATCCCACTTGATGATTTTACAGCTGGATGTCTTGGGATAAGTTACATTTTTTGTGGGTTAAGTTTTCTCACAGGGCTGTTGGCAGGATTAAATGAGAGAATCCATATTAAGTGCAAAGCAGCCTGCACATTATAAAAGCACTCAATAAATGTTAGGCTCTTATTATGAATGCTTACAATGTTTTCACTAAAGTACTCAGCCTCCAAAAGTTTTTGGCTGGAGAAACGACTTGGCAATGTCTAAGGCTAGTTATGTCTTAGTTAATTCATGAATGTATGAAGGATCATTTTGAGATTGTCTGTTTTAAAAAGGGTTGCCCCTGAATGTTTTAAGAAATTAGTTCAAGAAGCTCTAAATACACCTGAATACAATGTAGACCGGGTTCATTACGAGATGTAAGTAGACTCCGGAGACTGCAGCTTCTTTTTGGCTCTAGTGAGTTCGATTCCCTCAGATACTTAACAGAAACCTAAACTTCCCTTTGATGGTAGGAAAGGATGAAAGCAGTTTGGAGTTTTGGGCCAAGAAAACACTCAAGATTAGCTTTTGGAACCACATTCATGGACAGGTCTGTGATTCTTATGACATCTATTATCTAGACATTAAAAATAGAGCAGAACTCACCCACTCCCCTGCCCCCATCAATCAGTAGAACACAATTCCAGGAAGCAAAGCTAAAGAGATGTAGGCCAACAGGTCATAAGATGCAAGTTCTCAACCTTAAACACTTTGCTGAACTTTCTTTTTTTTTTTTAAAGATTTTATTTATTTATTCATGAGAGGCACAGAGAGAGAGAGAGAGAGAGAGAGAGAGAGAGAAAGAGAGAGGCAGGGGAGAAGCAGGCTCCATGCAGGGAGCCCAACATGGGACTCGATCCCGGGTCTCCAGGATCAGGCCCTGGGCCAAAGGCAGGCGCTAAACCGCTGGGCCACCAGGGCTGCCCTGAACCTTCTTTTGGGCCTGCCCTGGAGTTGGATGGGTGAGATGGTTGAGGGTGCTGAACAGTTATAACTGGGGTGAAGATTGAGGCCAGGTACAAGGGCAGAGAATTGGCCCATGAGGGAGGACTAAATGGAATGCACAGGACCTTAGGATTATGTTCAGACAACGCAAGGAAGAAAATGGTGTGATGCGAAGGAACAGGCAAGAGTTAACTTAGGGAGAGCTTACCTGACCATCAGAAGCAGAAATCAAACAGACCAGACTCCGAATTTGTCAGGAGCAACAGCAGAAGGAATTCTCCGGAGGGAATAAGATAAATGAGGGAGATTCACAGCTCAGCACTGCCTTTTTAAAGTCTTGGCTGGTGTAGGTCTGCCTGAGGATAGAATTAAAGGGGACAGTTCTTCTGGATTCAGTCATTCTCTAAACATATACTGAGTGCTTTCTCTGTGCTAGGAACTGTAATAGATTTAAAAAGTATATATTTAAAAATATAACTGAGACACGTCTGGAAGAGCAAGTGTTTGTTGGTTGAGGGCTTAACAAATTCATATAATTCAGCATCCACAGCTGAGGTACAAGCTGCTGAGGAAAGAGAGAAGGAGGTGGTGGTTGTTTCCAATGGACTGAAGTTTTCCATTGGGTTAGAAGTGTAAGCCTTCTATTATGATCTTGGTCATGCTCATAGTCTAAGATCAAACAGGGTCACGCACAGGCTAATTGTCACCCTTTACCACTTTCACTTAAACGATAGAGGTCTTTATGGGAAGACTTGTTTCTCACTTGACATATTTATTCCATACTCTGTGAGGGAATCAAGTTTCAGAACACCAAATCTGTTCAAAGAGGTATTGCTGACATTTCTAATTTGCAGTACTTGTTGAAACAGTGGCAAATGGAAGTGGAAAAATGTGTGTGTTTGGGGGGCTGGTGTGGGAAAGTGTATTAGTATCTATTGTTGTGTGATAGGTTATTCCCAAATTTATCAGCTGGGTTGTTCTTCTGGGGTTCCCATAACAAAATACCGCAGACTGAGTGGCTTAAACAACAGATTATTTTCTCACACTTCTGGAAGCCTTGGTCAAGGCCAAGGTCAAGATGTCAGTAGAGTTGGTTTCTCTAGGGGCCCCCTCATTGGGTTCCAGATGGGCACCTTCTCCTTATGTTCTCACATGACCTTTGCTTTGTGTGTGCCCATCCCTGGTGTTGTTTCTTCTTCTTCTTCTTCTTCTTCTTCTTCTTCTTCTTCTTCTTCTTCTTCTTCTTCTTCTTCTTCTTCTTTTTAAGATTTTATTTATTTATTCATGAGAGACACACAGAGAGAGGCAGAGACATAGGCAGAGAGAGAAACAGGCTCCCTGTGGTAAGCCCAATGCGGGACTCAATCCCAGGAACCCTGGGATCGTGCCCTGAGCCAAAGGCAATGCTCAACCACTGAGCCACCCAGGTGTCTCTTGATCCTCTTCTGATAGGGGCACCAGTCATACTGAACTAGGGCCCCATCCTAACAGTGTCATTCAACCTTAATTACCTTTAAAGAGGTAATTTAAAGAGCCTTTAAAGAGGCTCTGCCTCCAAATACAGTCACTTGAGAGTTTAGGGCTTCCACATATTAATATGTGGTGGGGACACAATTCAGGCCATAACAACAGTTAAGACACCAAACACTTATAATTTCTGTGGGTCAGGAATTCAGTAGCCACTTAGCTGTCAGTTCTGGCTAGGGTTGACTCAGGAAGTGGAAGTCAAGATAATGGTTAGGACTGCAATAATCTGCAAGCTTGTCTGGAACTAGATGATCTGCTTCCAAAGTGGTTCATTCATATGATACGTTAGTTTCCTGCGGCTGCTGTAACAAAGTACCCCAAACGCTTTGGAACAACAGAAATGTATTGTCTCTGTCCTGGGGGCTAGAAGTGAATGATCAAGGTGTTGGCAGGATGGTTCTTTCAGAGAGCTGTGAGGGACAATCTCTGCCATGCCTTTCTCCAAGATTTGGGTGGTTTGCTGGCAGTCTTTCGTGTTCTATGGCTTGTACTAATATTATCTTGATCTCAGACTTCATCCTACATGCCATTTTCCCTGTGTACCCATCTCTTCCCGTTTTTTTTCTTCCCTTTTTCATAAGGACATCAGTCATACTGGATTAGGGCTCATCATAATGACTTTATTGTAACTTGATTATCTCCGTAAGAACTCTATTTTAGATAAGGTCATATTTTTAGGTACTGTGTTATGTAAGTTAAGATTCTAACTTATCTTTTAGGGGAGACATAATGGAACCATGACTATGGGCTGAAGACCTCTTGCTGGCTATTGGTAGGGGAAAGCTATTGCTTTCTACATGTACCTGTCCAAAGAGTTGCTTGAATGTCTTCATGACATGGACAGCTGGCTTCCCTCAGTTTGAGTGACCCAAGAGAGAAAGGAAGAGGCTTCAGTGCTTTCCATGATCTAGTCTTGGAAATCATACTGTCATGTTTGCTATATTCTGTTGATTAGAAGTGATTCTTTGAGTCCAGTCCACTCTCAGGGGGAGGGGAATCATGGTCTATGTTTTGAAGGACAGAATGTCATGAAATTCTTTTTTTTTTGGAAGATTTTATTTTTAAGTAATCTCTACACCCAACATGGGGCTCAAACTTACAACACCAAGACCAAGAGTCATTTGCTTTACCGACTGAGCCAGCCAGGTACCCCATGTTTTAAAACCACTACAGACGGATTGCAGGGTTAGGTCAATTAGGCAAAAATATTAGGGTAGAGGAATAAAATTAAGACAGGAATCAAGTTAGAGAGATTATAACTGTCATAAGTACTTTAGTACTTCAGCCACTGAACACTCAAAGAAGGAGGAACTGAGTAAATAGCTAAGGTTAGTTATCAGAAACTAAATAAAAGAGGTTATTATATATAAAAAGAGAAAGAATTCTTTTGAGGAAACAGTTGTACCTGCAAAGCTGCCTTTTTGATTTCAGATATTGTATTTTTCAGTTTTATAATTTCCATTCGATGCTTTAGAAAGTTTCTAGTTTTCTGTTGAGATCAACTATATTTTTCATCACTGTAAACATATTTTTGGAACATTCTAAGGCCAAGGAAAACACTAACAGTTGGTTTAGCACTGTTATTATTGTTGCTCTCAATCCTTTGTCCACTAATTGAAACATCTGGGTCATTTCCTTTGCCTTTTTTCCTGAGATGAATTCACATTCTTCTGGTCCTTCATATATTGAATATTTTTAAATTCACCTGGGCATTGTGAATGTTATGTGGAAAAGACTCTGAATTCTATTATATTCCTCTAAAAGTGTGGAGGTTTTTCTTTCAGCAGGCAGTTAACTTGGTTCAAATCAAAGTATAATTTCTATCTCTTGGGCAGTGGTTCAAATCTCAGTTCAGCGCTTTTATCTTTAGCTGGTTGCTTTGAGTTTTTTTCTGTGCATGCATGCTGCATGGTTCAAGGATTGGTCAGGGACTGGGGCAGAGAATACATAGACTTAAACACAGGATTTGTGATGTCCTCTCTCAGACTCTCTTTTCAGGGATTTTGCCCGTCATGTTTCAGTGTCTGTGGTTGCCTTGTAATCTTTTGTTCTTTAGACCAGAGAGACTGGTTTTTCCCCTGGAGCTAGCTGCCCCATGGGGTGTTGATTGTGACCTGTTCTTAGATTTACAACTGGAAGTTGCATAAATAGGAATCTCTTCTTTCAGATATAGATTCCCTCCAGATTCTGCAGGCTTTTGTTCACTCTTGAGACCCAAGTTTTCTTATTTCCCTCCCTCCCTCCATCTCTCCCTTCCTTCCTTCCTTCTCACATTTTTTTCAGAACCTAAATTTGTTATCTTCAAGAGGTTTGGGTCCCGTGGGAGCATACTTATTTTGTGTGTGTGTGTGTGTGTGTATTTTTTATTGGAGTTAGATTTGCCAACATATAGCATAATACACAGTGTTCATCCCATCAAGTGCCCCACTCAGTGCTGGTCACCCAGTCCCGCCCACCTCCCCTTCTACTACCCCTTGTTCGTTTCCCAGAGTTAGGTGTCTCTCATGGTCTGTCACCCTCTCTGATATTTCCAACTCATTTTCTCTCCTTTCCCCTTTATTCTCTTTTGCTATTTTTTATACTCCCCAAATGAATGAGACCATATGTTTGTCCTTCTCCAATTGTTTACTTCACTCAGCATAATACCCTCCAGTCCCATCCATGTCAAAGCAAATGGTGGATATTCGTTGTTTCTAATGGCTGAGTAATATTCCATTGTATACATAGATCACAGCTTCTTTTCCATTCATCTTTCGATGGACACTGAGGCCCCTTCCACAGTTTGGCTGTTGTGGACATTGCTGCTGTGAACATTGGGGTGCAGGTGTCCCGGTGTTTCACTGCATCTGTATCTTTGGGGTAAATCCCCAGCAGTGCAATTGCTGGGTATAGGGCATATCTATTTTTAACTCTTTGAGGAACCTCCACACAGTTTTCCAGAGTGGCTGCACCAGTTCACATTCCTACCAACAGTGCAAGAGGGTTCCCCTTTCTCCACATCCTCTCCAACATTTGTTGTTTCCTGTCTTGTTAATTTTCACCATTCTCGCTGGTGTGAGGTGGTATCTCATTGTGGTTTTGATTTGTATTTCCCTGATGGCAAGTGAACCGGAGGATTTTCTCATGTGCTTTTTGGCCATGTCTATGTCTTCTTTGGTGAAATTTCTGTCATGTCTTTTGCCCATTTCATGATTGGATTGTTTGTTTCTTTGCTGTTGAGTTTAATAAATTCTTTATAGATCTTGGAAACTAGCCTTTTATCTGATAGGTCATTTGCAAATATCTTCTCCCATTCTGTAGGTTGTCTTTTAGTTTTGTTGACTGTTTCTTTGGCTGTGCAGAAGCCTTTTATCTTGATGAAGTCCCAATAGTTCATTTTTGCTTTTGTTTCCCTTGCCTTCATAGGTCTATCTTGCAAGAAGTTGCTGTGGCCAAGTTCAAAAAGGGTGTTGCCTGTGTTCTCCTCTAGGATTTTGATGGATTCTTGTCTCACATTTAGATCTTTCATCCATTTTGAGTTTATCTTTGTGTATGGTGTAAGAGAATGGTCTAGTTTCATCCTTCTGCACATGCTGTCCAATTTCCCCAGGACCATTTATTGAAGAGACTGTCCTTTTTTCCAGTGGACAGTCTTTCCTGCTTTGTCGAATATTAGTTGACCATAGAGTTGAGGGGCCATTTCTGGGTTCTGTATTCTGTTCCATTGATCTATGTGTCTGTTTTTGTGCCAGTACTACCCTGTCTTGATGATCACAGCTTTGTAGTACAACTTGAAATCCAGCATTGTGATGCCCCTGGCTCTGGTTTTATTTTTCAATATTCCCCTGGCTATTCGAGGTCTTTTCTGATTCCACACAAATCTTAAGATGATTTGTTCCAACTCTCTGAAGAAAGTCCATGGTATTTTGATAGGGATTGCATTAAATGTCTAAATTGCCCTGGGTAGCATGGACATTTTCACAATATTAATTCTTCCAATCCATGAGCATGGAATATTTTTCCATCTTTTTGTGTCTTCCTCAATTTCTTTCAGAAGAGTTCTGTAGTTTTTAGGGTATAGACCCTTTACCTCTTTGGTTCAATTTATTCCTAGGTATCTTATGCTTTTGGGTGCAATTGTAAATGGGATTGACTCCTTAGTTTCTCTTTCTTCAGTCTCATTGTTAGTGTATGGAAATGCCACTGATTTCTGGGCATTGATTTTGTATCCTGCCACACTGCTGAATTGCTTTATGAGTTCTAGCAATCTTGGGGTGGAGTCTTTTGGGTTTCTATGTACAATATCATGTCATCTGCAAAGAGGGAGAGTTTGACTTCTTGTTTGCCAATGTGAATGCCTTTTATTTCTTTTTGTTGTCTTATTGCTGAGGCTAGGACTTCTAGTACTATGTTGAATAGCAGTGATGAGAGTGGACATCCCTGCCTTGTTCCTGATCTTAGGGGGAAGGCTCCCAGTGTTTCTCCATTGAGAATGATATTTACTGTGGGATTTTCATAGATGGCTTTAAAGATGTTAAGGAATGTTCCCTCTATCCCTACACTCTGAAGAGTTTTGATCAGGAATGGATGCTGTATTTTGTCAAATGCTTTCTTTGCATCTATTGTGAGGATCATAAGATTCATGTTTTTTCTTTTGCTGATATAATCTATCATGTTGATTGATTTATGAGTGTTGAACTAACCTTGCATCCCAGGGATAAATCCCACTTGGTCATTGCAAATAATCTTAATGTACATTTGGATCCTATTGGCTAGTATCTTGTTGAGAATTTTTGCATCTGTGTTCATCAGGGAGATTGGTCTATAATTCTCCTTTTTGGTTGGGTCTTTGGTTTTGGAATTAAGGTGATGCTGGCCTCATAGAATGAGTTTGGAAGTATTCTGTCCCTTTCTATATTTTGGAACAGCTTTAGTAGAATAGGTATGGTTTCTTCTTTAAACATTTGATAGAATTCCCTAGGGAAGCCATTGGCCCTGGACTTTTGTGTCTTGGGAGGTTTTTGATGACTGCTTCAATTTCCTCCCTGGTTATTGGCCTATTCACGTTTTCTGTTTCTTCCTGTTCCAGTTTTGGTAGTTTGTGGTTTTCCAGAAATGCATCAATTTCTTCTAGATTCCCTAATTTATTGGCATATAGCTGCTCATAATATGTTTTTTTTAAAGATTTTATTTATTTATTCATGACAGACATAGGGAGAGAGAGAGAGAGGCAGAGACACAGGCAGAGGGTGAAGCAGGCTCCATGCCAGGAGCCCGATGCGGGACTCTATCCTGGGACTCCAGGATTGCGCCCTGGGCCAAAGGCAGGCACCAAACCGCTGAGCCACCCAGGGATCCCCTCATAATATGTTTTTAAAATCATTTGTATTTCCTTGGTATTGGTGGTAATCTCTCCTTTTTCACTCATGATTTTATTAATTTGAGTCTTTTCTCTTTTGTTTTTAATTAGGCTGGCTAATCAAAGAATTGATTGAATTATGAATTCTTTCAAAGAACCAACTCCTGGTTTTGTTGATCTGTTCCACAGTTCTTCTGGTGTCTATATCATTGAGTTCTGCTCTAATTTTTATGAACTCTCTTTTTCTGCTTGGTGCAGGTTTTATTTGTTGTTCTTTCTCCAGTTCCTTTAAGCACAAGGTTACCTTCTGTATTTGAGTTTTTTCCAGTTTTTTGAGGGATGTTTGTATTGTGATGTATTTCCCTCTCAGGACTACTTTTGCTGCATCCCAAAGATTTTGAATGGTTGTATCTTCATTCTCATTAGTTTCCATGAATCTTTTTAATTCTTCTCTAATTTCCTGACCCTTTCATCTTTAGGCAGGAGTGTCTTTAACCTCCACGTGTTTGAATTTATTGCAAATTTCTTCTTGTGATTTAGTTCTAGTTTCAAAGCATTATGGCCTGAAAATATGCAGGGGACAATTCCAATTTTTTGGTAAGTTAAGGTCTCAGTTAAGACCTGATTTGTGACCCAGTATGTGGTCTATTTGGAGAAAGTTCCATGTGCACTTGAGAAGAATGTGTATTCAGTTGCGTTTGGATGTACAGTTTTGTAAATATCTGTGAAATCCATCTGGTCCACTGTATCATTTAAATCTCTTGTTTCTTTGGAGATGTTGTGCTAGAAACTCTGTCATTTACAGAAAGCGCTGTGTTGAAGTCTCCCAGTATTAGTGTATTATTACCTTAGGGCATAAATATTCATGATTGTTAGGTCTTCTTGTTGGATAGACCTTTTAAGTATGATATAGTGTCCCTCTTCATCTCTTACTACAGTCTTTGGGATAAACTTTTTATCGGATATGAGCATTGCTACCCCTACTTTCTTTTGAGGACCATTTGAATGGTAAATGGTTCTCCAACCTTTCATTTTCAGGCTGAAGGTTTCCTTAGGTCTAAAATGAGTCTCTTGTAGACAGCAAATAGATGAATCTTGTTTTTTTATCCAGTCTGAAACCCTGAGTCTTTTGATGGGATCTTTTAGCCCATTTACATTCAGAGCTACTATTGAAAGATATGAATTTAGTGTCATCATAATACCTATTCAGTCCCTGTTTTTGTGGATTATTTCTTTGGGCTTCCTCTTTCTTTTACAGAGTCTTCCTTAATATTTCTTGCAGAGCTGGTTTGGAGGTCACATATTCTTTCAGTTCCTGCCTGTCTTGGAAGCTCTTTATCTCTCCTTCCATTTTGAATGAGAGCCTTGCTGGATAGAGTATTCTTGGTTGCATGTTCTTCTCATTTAGGACCCTGAATATATCCTGCCAGCCCTTTCTGGCCTGCCACGTCTCTGTGAAGAGGTCTGCTGTTACCCTAATATTCCTCCCCATGAAAGTCAGGGACTTCTTGTCTCTTGCTGCTTTAAGGATCTTCTCTTTATCTTTGGAATTTGCAAGCTTCACTATTAAATGTTGAGGTGTTGAACGGTTTTTATTGATTTTAGGGGGGGATCTCTCTATTTCCTGGACCTGAATGCCTGTTTCCCTTCCCAGATTGGGAAAGTTTTCAGCTAGGATTTGTTCAAATACATATTCTGGCCCTCTGTCCCTTTCGGCGCCCTCGGGAACCCCAATTAAACGTAGGTTTTTCTTCCTCAGGCTGTCATTTATTTCCCTTAATCTGTCTTCATGGTCTTTTAATTGTTTGTCTCTTTTTTCCTCAGTTTCCCTCTTTGCCATCAACTTGTCTTCTATGTCACTCACTCGTTCTTCCGCCTCGTTAACCCTCGTCGTTCGGACTTCTAGTTTGGATTGCATCTCATTCAATTGATTTTTAATTTCTGCCTGATTGGATCTAAATTCTGCAGTCATGAAGTCTCGTGAGTCCTTAATGCTTTTTTCTAGAGCCACCAGTAGCTGTAGAATAGTGCTTCTGAATTGGCTTTCTGACATTGAATTGTAATCCAGATTTTGTAACTCTGTGGGAGAGAGAACTGTTTCTGATTCTTTCTTTTGAGGTGAGGTTTTCCTTCTAGTCATTTTGCTCAGTGCATAGTGGCCAAAAACAAGTTGTATTGGGAAAAGGAGAAAAAGAGAGGGAAGGAAAGAAAAGAGAAAAAGAAAAAAGAAAGGAAGAAAAAAGGAAAAAAGAGAAGAAAAAGAGAAAGAAAAAGAAAGGTGAAAAAAAAGGGGTGAGGGAAGCAATCAGAAATCAAAAAGATAAAAAAAAAAACAAAAACAAAAACAAAAAACACGGGGAGTATCTTCTGATTCTGTAGACTTTAAGTCCCCTGACTTCCCCTGGAACTGGTCCGTCCAGCTGGTCTTCTGGGGGAGGGGCCTGCTGTGCTGATTCTCAAGTGTTAGCACTTGGGGGAGCTGCTCTGCCCCTGCCTGCTGCAGGGCTCAGCCGGGGTTGTTTACCCCGTGAGGCCCCAGGAGGAACAGCCACAGTGGCTATGGCAGCTCTGGAAGCCTAGAGTCAGCCCCCGCAGGAACTACGGGGCTCTCGGTCTGCAGGGCCTGGAGGCTCCGGGGCGGGGCCGCTGATCTGCTCAGCTCGGGGCAGGAGCGTCCTCGCTGTCCTGGGCCCTCCCGGCCTCTGCCTGTCCTGGGGGGGAGGTCGGATCTTGGGCTGTGTCCCGGCGCCCTGTGCTCCCGGGCCTGCGTGAAGTTTTTATTGATTTTGGGGGGGGGACCTCTCCATCTCCTGGATCTGAATGCTTGTTTCCCTCCCCAAATTAGGAAAGTTCTCAGCTATGATTTGTTCATATATGCTTTCTGGCCCTCTGGCCCTCTCAGCTCCCTCTGGAATCCCAATTATATGTAGATTTTTCCCTCAGAGGCTATCATTTATTTCCCTTAATCTTTCCTCATGGTCTTTTGTTTTTCCTTCCTTCCATCAACTTGTCTTCTATGTCACTCACTCTTCCTTTTACCTCATTAACCCTTGTTGTTAGGACCTCCAGTTTGGATTACATCTCATTTAATTGATTTTCAATTTCTGCCTGATTAGATCTAAATTCTGCGGTCATGAAGTCTCTTGATTCCTTTATGCTTTTTTCCAGAGCCACCAGTAGCTTTATAACTGTGCTTCTGAATTGGCTTTCTGACATTGAATTGTAATCCAGATTTTGTAACTCTGTGGGAGAGAGTACTGTACAAACTTGAGCTGAGTTTACTAAGACAACACAGAATTCCTGTTATTGGTGAGCAAGTAAATATGGGTATATTCAGTGAGCCCTGTAAGTCAACAAATGATGAAAGAATAGTGTGAAAACTCCAAGGTGTCTGAGCAAAGTACATACATAAAGCACATAGATGGCAATGATTAATTTTAAAGGGAAGACTTCTCTCATTCAACATATTTACCATAGACTCTTATCCATGATCTGAGGGGGGTTTGTTTTAGACAAGTATACTGGTGAGCATTTTGGGCTTAAGATCTATAGTAAAGAAAGGTATATAATAAGAACTCACCTACCCAACAGTTAGAACTAAAATATGGACATAAACTCAGAAAACAAATAGAAAATTTTGGCCTGTTGCCTTTTTTCCCCCCAGAAAGAAGTATGCAGATGGCAGCTGAAGTAAGATTTAAAATAGGCAGCAAGGTATTATTTTTTTGGGCAAGTTGAAGTCCCCAGAGTAAGGGTTGATTTGAAAAATATTTGTTTGGCATTTCCTATATCCAGTATTTTAATTTGCACTGGGAAGGGTCGAGAAGAAAGACACACAGTGCAGTGACAGTATATGATGATGCAGTGATGTGGTCTTGGGGCTGAAGAGAGACAGTCTTCTGAGGAGGCGATATTTCCACTGAGATCTAAAGGCTGAGTAGAGGGGCGCCTGGGTAGTGCAGTCACTTAAGTGTCTGATTATTGGTTTCTGTTTAGGTCTTATCTGAGGCTTGTGAGATCGAGCCCTGGGTCAGGCTCTGCAGCATGGTGTCTGCTTGAGTTTCTCTCCCCCGCCTTCTCCTTCCTGCTCTCTCTCTATATATAAAATCAATAAATAAATCTTTAAAAAAATAAAGGCTAAGTAGAAGTAGGCAAAAGTAGAGTAGGTAAAAGAGCACTCTCAGTAGCAGAAATAGAATGTGCAATGTTTTCCTAGATAAGGAATCATGGTATATTCAAGGAAGTGAAAGGAGGCTAGAAATGGAAGTGTTGAGTAGGAAGAGATGCAGCTATGGAGACAGAGGTCAAGTCATACTGGTTTTTGTAGGCTCTAGTCAAAATTTTAGTTTTTATTCCAACAGTAAGGGAAAATGGCTGGGCTGGTAAATAAATACCACAATAAAGTGACTGAAATGAAGTTTTTGGTTTCCCAGTGCATATAAAAGTTATGCTTACACTATGTTGTAGTTTATGAAGTGTGCAATGGCACTATATATATAATATATAATATAACCTATAACATGATACAATAACATTATTATAATTGCATATTTATATATTATAATCATATCATTTATTATATATAAATATAACTATAAACATATTATATATAATTATACATACTATGCAACACAGCATATATATAAAACAATGTACATACCTTAATTTAAAAAATACTTTATTCCTAAAAAATGCTAACTATCCTCTGAGCTTTCAGTGAGTCATAATCTTTTTGCTGGTAGAGGATCTTGCCTTGATATTTATGGTAGCTAACTGATCAGGGCAGTGGTTGCTGAAGGGGGAATGCCTGTGGCAACTCCTTAAAATAAAACAACAATGAAGTTTGCTGCATTGCTTGACTCTTCTTTTCCCTAGGATTTCTCTGTGGCATGTGATACTGTTGCATAGCATTTACCCACAGTAGAACTTCTTTTAGAATTGGCTCTTGGGTGACCGGGTGCATTGTCAATGAGCAGTTCTATTCTGAAGGGAATCTTTTTTTCTAAGCAATAAGTCTCAACAGTGGGTTCAAAATATTCAGTAAACCATGTCACAAACAGGTATGCTGTCATCCAGGCCTTGTTATTACATTTAGAGAGTACAGACAGAATAGATTTAATGTACTTCTTAAGGGCTGTAGGATTTTTGCGTGATGAATAAGCATTGGCTTCAACATAAAGTCCCCAGCTGCATTAACTCCTAACAAAAGAGTCTGTCCTTTGAAGCTTTAAAGCCAGGCATTGAGTTCTCTTTTCCAGCTATGAAAGTCCTAGATGGCATCTTCTTCCAATAGAAGATTGTTTCATCTATGTGGAAAATCTGTTGCTTCATGAAGTATAAGAGCTAGAGCTTCTGGATAATTTGCTGCAGCTTTTACATCAGCACTAGCTGTTGCTCCTGCCCTTTTCTACTATGGAGGTGGCTTCTTTCCTCAAACCTCATGGACCAACAATGTCTGCCAGCTATCAGCTTTTCTTCTACAGCCACTTTACCTCTCTCAGCCTTCACAGGATTAAAGAGGGATGGATCTTGCTCTGAATTGGGCTTCGGCTTAAGGGAATGTTGTGGCTGGTTTGATCTTGTATCCAGACCATGCAAACTTTCTCTACCTCAGCAATAAGTTTGTTTTGATTTCTTATTTGTGTCTTCACTAGAGTAACACTTTTAATTTCCTTCAAGAACTTTTCCTTTGCATTCAAAAGTCTGCTAACTATTTGGCACAGGAGGCCTAACTTTCAGCCTATCTCAGTTTTTGACAGGCCTTCCTCACTAAGCTTAATCATTTGTAGCCCTTCCTTTCACTTGAAAACTCAGTGACCATTGTAGGGTTATTGATTGGCCTAATTTCAATATTGTTGTGTCTCTGGAAATAGGGAGGCCTGAGGATGGGGGAAGAGATGGATAACAGTGGGTCAGGGGGTCAGTCAGAACACATAACATTTATTAAGTTTGCTGTCTTGTATGGGTGCAGTTTGTGGCACCCCAAAAACAACCACAATAGTAACATCGAAGATCCCTGATCACAGATCACCATAACAAATATAATAACAATGAGAAAGTTTAAAATACTGTGAGAATTACCAAAATGTGACACAGAGACATGAAGTGAGCAAATGCTGTTGGAAAAATGAAGCCAAGAGACTAGCTTGATGTGGAGTTGTGATAGACCTTCAATTTATAAAACATGCGGTATCCATGACGCACAATAAAGTGAAGTGCAATAAAATGAGGCATACCTGTACTGAGTTAGAGATCATAGGAGATTAGACTTTTGTACTATTGTGAGTTTAGAAGGAATGACAGTGTTCCTACTAGTTTTACATATATCAGGATACCAGTGTACAGAATGGCGGACTTTGTAATCACAAGTGTATTGAATGGGTTGGGCGTGAATGTAGATCAGGGTTTGCATTAGTTTGTCTTGGTGATTGGGGCAAGTAATAGAACGGTGGCAGAGAAGGAGAAGGGAAGAACCACGACCATGTTTATTTGTGGAGATGAACTTCTCCTCCAGGCTACCAGTTGACATTAGTGTTTTTGTGAAGTACTTGACCAAATGGAAGGAAAGGGAAATGGAGCCGTGTAATCCCCTGTCAGGCTGAGAAATATTGACTTTGTTTCTCCTGTCCTTCTTTCTTGTCTTCGAAATCTCCAGGGTGTGACATCCCCCCTCAGAAACAGTTAAGATCTATGTTTCTGCTTGGCATTCTCAGAGCATGCTTGTGTACATGTTGAGTTTGAGGACTTGGCTTGAATGAAAAGGTCAGGTGATAATGACTGAGCATGTATGGAGTAGAGACAGTTCAAAAGTTCATTTTTGAAAAGTTCATTTTTTTTTCTTTTGCTGGTTGAATGAAACTTGATATTTATCCCACTAGAAGTACTGTTATAAATGGTGATTGAATTTTTCATACATTGTTTCTATTAAAATATATTCTGAGTTAAAACTTGGTTTTCTGGAAAAAATATATCTGATCAGGTGTGGTCTAATGTAACTTGAAGAATTTGATTGCATTCTGTGCCATTATTTCAAAAAGTGTTCACTGAGAACTTTGTATTTTTTAGGTATGTATTAGGCACAGAGTATATATACCAGTGAACATTGCATATATATTTCATGCTGTCATGGAGTTTACACATTAAGTACATAACTAAAAGTGTGTGAGTGATAGAAGGTAAGTAGGAAGAGGTGAGAAAACATGGCAAGGTTGAGGAACCCAAAGAAGTCCAATATAGCAGGAGTTGAAAGAATAATGAAGAGGGAGCCAAGTGTTGACTTTGGGGGCCAGGCTGGTGAGATCACAGAAGTGTTTGTTTCCCATATTGAAGATGGTGAACCTTTTCCTAATTCTACCAGATATGTTTATTAAAGAGAGTGGCGTGTACATATTTATATTTTTGAGGTCACTTGGGCTACTGAGTAGGTTTGAAGAAGGGCAAAAATAAACCCATTGAGCCAGTTAGATGTTTTTTTGTTTTTGTTTTTTTGTAATAACCAGGTGAGGGATGATAGAGGCTTCTGTGAGATGATGGGAGTGGGAATGCAGGAAAGAAATAGATTTGAGAGGCACTGGATGGCTAGAATAGAGATTTGTGATGGATTCACATGGAGAGGGAGGAGCCAAAGTTGAGTCAGGGTATTAATTTCCTGGTACTGCCATAACAAATTACTACCAACCAGATGGCTGAAAACAACAGAAGTTTATTCTCTCCCAGTTCTGGAGGCTGGAATTCCAAAATCAAGATGTCAGCAGAACCACAGTCCCTCTAAGGGCTTTAGGGAAGAATTTGTCCTTGCTCTTTCTAGCTTCTGCTGGTTGCTTGCAATCTGTGGCATTCTGTGGCTTGTAGCTATAAGTATCTGATTTTTGCCTCCATCCTCACATGGTCTTCTTTCCTCTGTGTCTCATTTTCCATATGTGGACTTTGGTTATTGGATTTAGAACATACCCTAATTCAGTATGATTTTTTCTTAACTTGATTACATCTGCAAGGACCCTTTTTACAAATAAGGTCACATTCATAGGCTCTGTAGACACGGATTTTAGGGGATACTATTCAACCCACCATAGCCAGTGACTAAAGGAGCCTAATATATAGGGATAAAAGGACAACAAAGGACAGAAAATGGTGAGAAAGACAACAGAGAAAGAGTGTTGGGCAGCCCAGGTGGCTCAGTGGTTTAGCGCTGCCTTCAGCCCAGGGCGTGATCCTGAAGACCCAGGATTGAGTTCCACATTGAGCTCTCTGCATGGAGCCTGCTTCTCCTTCTGCATGTCTCTGCCTCTCTCTCTGTCTCTGTGTCTCTCATGAATAAATAAATAAAATCTTTTTTTTTTAAAGAGAGAAAGAGTGTTTTGAGAAGGACTAATCACTCTGAGAGGAATAATATATCTCTAACCTCAAAACAACATATAGCTATATATGTCCCTCAGTCTCTCCCCTAGGATGCTTTTCAAGCATCTCAAATTCAGCATCTCCAAATGTGTACTGTGCTGCTTTCCCTAAACATGTTTCTCCCACTGTTCCTCCTCGTAGGAAATGGTACCACTGTGTAACCAATTGGTTAGACCAGAACATTCTCACAAGAGTCCTCCTAAAATGGTATCTTGAAAATTTGCATCGATCCAGCTACTGCCAACAGCCTATAAAGCACCCTAAGTCACTTTCTTAGCCTTGAAACCAGCCTCCCTACCTCCACTGTAATCACCCTGCAGCCAAAGTAAACTTTTTAAAATGCAAATTTTAAAATGATTTTTATTTATTTATTCATGAGAGATGCACAGAGAGAGGCAGAGACAGGCAGAGGGAGAAGCAGGCTCCCTGCAGGGAGTCCCATGCAGACTCCATCTCAGGACCCCAGGACCATGCCCTGAGCTGAAGGCAGACACTCAACTACTGGGCCACCCAGGCATCCCTATAATGCAGATTTGATTGTATTTCTGTCTACTTAACGTCTTTCAGTGACTTCCCTAGGAATTCAGACTAAAATCTCAAGGTCAAGAGTTAAATGCTTCAAGTGGCCTTTGAGAGTCCATGTCATGTAGCCCCTGCCTGCCCCTCCAGGTTCTTGTCACACTGCTTTCTCTCCCACTTTCCAACTCCAGCACAGTGGCCTTTTAGAAGACCTTCCACTATACCATGCTTCTTCCTACCTTGGTGCTTGGCATATGTTGGTTCTTTCCTGGAAACTCTGCTCTTTGCTGAGCCTCCTGCTCCCAGCATTTCCTTTAGAATGCTATTCCCAGCTCTAATTGAGTAATTACTTTGGAAAGTATTTGTTTATGTTCATATTTCTCCCTCAAACCAGTAAAGCCTATGAGGGTAGGTATCCCTTTTGTCTCTCTGAAAACCACTAAACAGTGCCATTGCCTCACATAGCATTCTAGATGAAAGGTGCCATCTGGACTCATGCAGAGGAGTGGCCCTGCCACTGAATTCTCTCACCGTCTACAGTGCCTGTCCCATTGGGGCTGCTCATAAATATTTTTGGAGTGACTGTATCAATGAGAGGATACTAGAAGCAATAGAATTACCTGAGCTCTACAGGGAGAAAAGGACAGAGCCTTGAGGTGCTCTTAATGTGAGGGGCATGTGGAGTTGAGAATGCTAGCAGAGAAAATGGGGTTTTGCCAGTGAAGAAAGTCAGGCACAGACAGTAAAGAGAAAAAGAACTCAGAGGAGGGAGAGAGTGGTCAAGAATGTCAAATGTGCACAGTGTTCAGTCAAGATAAAACAGAGAAGTCTTCTTTGAATTTAGTGAGGAGAAGTCCTTGCTGAACTCGACCTGGATAATTTTATGGTATGTGTTGTAAAAGCAAGATTGAAGTGGGGTGAAAATGAGTAGAATAATAGGAAATGACAGTGAGTAGTTAATAGAAAGGGAGGGGATTGAACTGTATCTATAGGTTGATGTGGGGATTGAAAAAAGTTTTTGGTTCAGAATAAGATGATCTCAAGTGGAAGGTAGGATGATTTTTGTTGGGAAAGGCAGTCACGCACAATTTGTAACCTCATGCATGGGCTAGATATAAGATGGCCTTTTGCCTGGAATGTTTCCTTTCAAAGAGATAGAGAACTCTCAGCCTGTGCTGGGCTTGTTGCCTTGTGAGGAAATAGCTTCCCCTGATGTGAACCGGAAGTAGACTCCTTTGTTCTGCTTACACATGTGCATTAATGGCCTGCAGGCATGTCTGCAGTGTTCTGTATTTCAGACCCCAGAGAGGAGGACTCAGCATCCTTCTACTGTAGCATGAAGAGGGTTATATGCAGTCATGCTGTCCATATTAGACTGCAGGTTGGATGTGCTGGCCATCAGGGACCAACACATTACAGGGGGCTGGATCTTGTGCATTCTCTCCTCTTGCTGTAAGGAAATGCTGAACCCCTTGAGCCTGATGTGCACATTGTCTATGCTCAGCAATGTCATGTTATGCACTGATCTCTTCCTTGAGTGACACTTATCCACCTTTTAACTTTGGCTGCACAGCCTGACCACCCAGTGAACAGTGAAACATGTTTTCCTTTGCAAATGAGTGTGGTAATAGGAGGAAAGTATTGATGCAGATAAAGGAGGGCTTATCTATTTGTTTTTCTAAAGACCTTATGCTGAGAAGAGGGGGGATGTGGAAGGATTGGGGGTTTGATGAGAAGGAAGTATACCTAAATATATTTGTTATGGAGGATAGAGAAGCATTATAGCCTTGCTGATGAGTGTTTTGGGCCTGTTTGAGGTTGGTAACTGTAGATTGGGACCAAACTACTGTTAGTGAGATTTATTTCTATCAACATTTAGCACCTAGAGTGCAAAGACAAAGGAGGAGTGTTTGGTTCACCTAGGGTAGGAGTATTTGCATGTGGATGCAGTGAGAAATCTGTGGAGCAAGAGACTTTAGAACATTAGAGAGAGTGGGGCTGTGATTGTACCTAAGAAGAATTAAGGTGGAAGTAATGAAATGAAGCAGCTAATAGAGGAAGTCAAGGGTTCTATGGACTGGAGTTGCCCTGGAAGTTGAAGAACCTATGTGGTAAGAGTCACTAGTGAGTGAGCTGGGAAGATGGGAGCTTGTGGGCTGAGAGTGAGATGTCTGAGTTAGTGTATTAGAGATAGAGTGCTTCCAGGCGATAAGTTTCACTGCGTTTCTGTAGAGTGGTAGCTGAAGTGATGGAAGAGATGACGTCAAGAACATGAGAAGTCAGGGAGCTAAATCATTCATCCACGTGGACAATAAAGTCATTCAGGATAATGGCACGGTTTGGAAATAAAGGAATATTTGATTTGGGTGCCACTGGCACTGAGGGAGCTTGGCAAATAACAGTGGCAGGAGGGATGCCTGGGTGGCTCAGTGGTTGAGCGTCTGCCTTGGGCTCAGGGTGTGATCCTGAGGATCTGGGATCGAGTCCCACATCGGGCTTCCTGCATGGAACCTGCTTCTCCCTCTGCCCATGTCTCTGCCTTTCTCTCTCTGTGTCTGTCATGAATAAATAAATAAAATCTTAAAAAAAATAACAGTGGCAGGAAAGGTGGAGGTAGTGTATGCTGGCAGATAAAATGTATAACCAAACTGCATGAGTCTCAAGGAGGCAGGAACTTTTGTAAGAAGGTGCTGGAATAATAGTATGGGCATGGTTTTGGGAGAGAGGAGGATACCAACCTCATTTTCCAATTGCAAGGTAAGTGAGATGTAGGAAGATGAGCAGTTTTTACTTGAGAGAACTATAGGGAAACCAGTATCTTCAGTGGGTAGCCAGGTTTCAGTAAAGCCAGGGTTTGGTAAAGCCACAAAGTATGGAGCATAGTTTAGAGGTCTAAAGGAGTTAATGATAACCCGGTTATTCAAAAAGCTTAGAAGAGGGAAGGAGAGATTGTTTAATCAAGGAAGAAGTCAAATAAGACATTTGAATAATGAGGATGTTGGAGAGTGTAAATAATTAATTTAGGACAGGAACCAAGAATAAAGGATGTGTTTCCTGGTCAGATATTATTTAGAGATTCCTGAAGCAGTGTTTTTCCAAATTAGTCTGTAGGCCACTTTCATCAGAATCACCTAGGGGTTTATTATAAATTCATAATTCAGGGCTTTGCTACTTTCTAACCAAATTTGAATCTGACAAGAGGAATGGGGTGAGGAAAGTCGGGGAGTTGGTAGTGTGATGGGAAGATACTTGGGGAATCTGTATTTTCTTTTCTTTTTTTTTTTTTTAAAGATTTTATTTATTTATTCATGAGACACACAGAGAGAGGCAGAGACATAAGCAGAGGGAGAGGCAGGTTCCCTGTAGGGAGCCCGATGCAAGACTTGATCCCATGACCCCAGGATCACGACCTGAGCCAAAGACAGATGCTCAACCATTGAGCCACCCAGGCTCTCCGGGAAATCTGTATTTTCTAAGCTCCCTTTTACAATGGAAGTAAGAGAACCAGGGTTCTGGGAGATAGTGGGCACATAATTCATGAAAGGGTGCTTGGACCACTGGAGTGGAGCAGAGTATTCCTAAGTGGTGAGCCAGGGAATGAATGGAGTCATCCCTGATATTAAATGGCCATGGATCAGGCCTGCTCACACTGGATTGGACAAGATTGGAATTGTAGTTATACTACACTAAACTTTCAATGCTGAAAGTGATCTTAAAGCTGTAAACGACCAAAAGCTTTTGGGATCTGCCCCAGATATTGTGAAGGGGCAGAGGAGAGGGATCCCACAAAGTCTATTTGAGGCAGTGGAGGGAGAAGAAGAAATCTACTTCCTAAATGTAATCCCATCAGGTTAAGCCCCTTCCATAAAACTATTTGCACTTTCTTTCCTTCAGGATCCCGTCTATCCTTAGTTCAGTTTTGATCAGCAATTCTGTTACCAGTTGAAAAATTTCATCTTATTCATGATCTTTCCAGAAATTCAGATCTCAATCTTTTACATTTTATCCATCTTGTAGTAGTGATAGACTCACATCAGTCCAACTCTCTTATGCTGGCTCTTGTTGGTTAGAGGGTAAAGTTTGTGGATTCTGGGAACTTCCCATTTCCTGAACTCAAGGCAACAGCAAAGGATATTCCAGTTGGAGCTTTACACGATTTTGTTCCGTCTTCTCCACTATCTCAGCTGTTGATGGTCCAGTGTGACACTTCTCTGTGGTGGTGTATGGAAACCTATCTCTTTAATATCCCAGAATTTTTATTAGTCCAAAGATTGGAGAGGGGACAAGACTTCTAAAAGGTGATAGGTAGGAAAAAATCCAGCTGTACTTGAGATGCTAATGCAGTGTACACACAGTGGGACACACAGGAGTTGTTTACTATTATGTAACTATTCTGTAGTTACAACATGATTACTTTAGAGTTGTAAGTTTTACACAGGAGAGCTCATCTAGGACACTAAAAATTTGGTAGCTTTCATAGTATTAGCACTGTGTTATGTGTATAGTATACTCTTAGACTGGAGCAAGGACATTTCTCTAGTTTCTCTCTAGATGGGCATAGATTCTTAGAAGAATGGTACATAGAAATGGAGAATATTTCATTTCATGCAGCTGTAAGGAAGAGTCATTAAAGCAAAGTTAGACCCAGGGAGCTGGAGAATTAAAGTAGTGGTATTGATTTTAATGAGGCTCTTAAAAACTAGTCTTGGGGATGTGTAACAGGTAACTGTTTGTCATACGTTCTTCCCTTCTTCTGGGGGCATATGGTGAGCCAGTTTTAATTCTATTTTCCAGCTTCCTTTGCAATGAGGTATGGACATGTGACCAAGTTCTTAATAATGGAAGGTAAACAGATATTAAAACAAAAATTGCTTAATTTTTGGGACACCTGGGTGGTTCAGTGGTTGAGCATCTGCCTTTGGTTCAGAGTGTGATCCCATGTCTGGGGATTGAGTCCTGCATCGGGCTCCGTGTGAGGAGCCTGCTTCTCCCTCTGTGTCTCTTATGGATAAATAAATAAAATCTTAAAAAAAAATTCCTTAAAACAAAATTTCTTGCTCTAGACTTGCTCTTTTTAATTTAAATTTAAATTCAGTTAATTAACATATAGTGTTATTAGTTTCAGAAGTAGAGTTCAGTGATTGATCCATCTTATATAACACCCAGTGCTCATTACATCACATGGCCTCCTTAATGTCCATCACCCAGTGACCACATTCCTCCACCTCTCCCCTCCAGGGACCTTCAGTTTGTTTCCTATGATTAAGAGTGTCATGATTTGTCTCCCTCTCTGATTTCATCTTGTTTTATTTTTTTCCTCTCTTCCCCTTCTCTTCTGTCTTGTTTCTTAAATTTCACATATGAGTGAGATCATATGATAATTGTCTTCCTCTGACTTATTTTGCTTAGCATAATACCATCTAGTTTCATCCACATTGTTGCAAATGGCAAGATTTCTGTTGTTGGTTTTTTTTTTTTTTTTTTGGATGGCTGTCTGGCCCCCGTTTTGCTATGGTATGCGCTAGGTCATAGATATGCCTGTGACTCACTTTCAATCATGCAGATGGGGACAACCCTCTCACACAAGGGTCTGAAAACTTCAGCCCATAGGATAAATCTGGTCTTGTTTTTAAAATTGGTTTTCTATCTTTAAGTGGTTGAAAAAATTCAAAAGAAGAATAATATTTCATGACCTGAGAAAATTATATGAAATTCAAATTTCCAGTGTCCATAAATAAGTTTTATTGGAACATAGCCATGCTCATTTCTTAAAACTTACTGTTTATGGTTGCTTTTGCAGCAAGATTGGATAGTTACAACAGAGATTGTATGGCATGTAAAGCCTAAAAGATTTGCTATCTGGCCCTTAGAGGAAAAGATTGCCCACTTCTGCTATAGCAAATGGCTAAACAAAATAGGATGAATCTGGGACTCTGAATGTCCTGAAGGAGCAAGGTGCCATACCACATGAATGGCCAAACCATTATCTTTAAGATACTATGTTAGAAAAAATTATGTCAGCCTATTCTTTTCTCTAATATAGAAATTAATACTGGAAGTGGAGTGTTGTTATAACAAAAATCTAAGATATATGACATCGGTTTAATGGCTGAGCAGTGAGGAATAGATTATTTTTTAAAAACTGGAGATAGGTGACCTTTGTCATTTGGTGAAATCCTTCTGCCCCTATGCTAAGAGTAAGAATGTTGGCCATTTCTCACTACTTTTATTTTTCTTATTTTTTTAAAGAGATTTATTTATTTATTTTTAGGGAGAGAGAGTGGGGAGGAGGGGCAGAGGGAGAGAGGCAGACTCCCCAGTGAACACAGAGCCTGTCATGGGACTCTTCACAGGGCTTTACATGCGGCTCTCCATGGTACTTGATCTCATGACCCTGAGATCATGACCTGATCTGAAACCAAGAGTTGGGTGCTTAACTAACTGACTGAGTCACCCAGGTGCTCCTGTTTCTTGCAGCTTTTAATAAGGTACTATAAAAATGGGATGAACTCAGGAAAGCATTGGTAATTTGCAAATAGATGAAAGCAAATAGACTTCATGTGAGAAAGACAAATTCATCCAAATTCAAAAATTGAGGCAAAATTTGCTCAGTGTCTTATTAGCTAAATAAAAGGTCCCAGCTGCCCAACTGAAGCCCACTGTCTCAGATAATACTGGGGGCTCATAAATGAGGGAGAAATTCTTGGGCAGAACAAGGAAGCCAGTAAATAACAGCAGGTATAAACATTAGCTTCAGAAAGTAACCTTGGTTAAGGTTACCAAGACAGAGAGCTGATTAGAAGTCAAGTGAGAAAAATTTCAAAGTTCCGAAGGGAATATTATTGCCAAAGAAACCACAATACCCGCCTGGATAAGCCCTAAGGTGCCTCTAACATGAACTAGCAGTGAGTACATGAAAACCCTACAGCACTGAGGACAGCATACACTCTAACACCCACTTCTGCTGTGGGTACTGGGTATGAGGAACAGGAAGGATCTCCTGGGGCTGAAGTAGGACCAGGGAACACACTGCAAGGAATTTCTTCCAACACACACAACAGGTCAAAGAAAGAACACATTCCAGGATAAGCATAAGATTTCACTATTGTTAAAGTATTACTTTCAAAAAGGTGAAGTTGTGAAACTCATACACATGTAAAATGAGCACACATAAAAGATGCATTTAATTCATCATGAGAGAACCTGTAAAACATTAAAATGGGTCAAATTGATGATTTATCTTGCAGAGGCTTATCTTTTATACAGGGACAAAATTCATTTGCATTACCACAAACAGTGATATTTTTCATTGATATGGATTGGAAACATTTGCATCATTTTCAGCTTTGTATAATTTAAGTTCTGTCTCTATAGGTTTATAAAAAGCCCAAAGATAGTCCAACATGCACATGCTTATAGAATCTGATGATCACAGGAGGGCAACTATACCACTCCCACTGAAAGGACACTCAGTAATCTCTTTGGCCCATTTCCAAATTTTTGACAGATTTTTTTCCTGACATTATAGAATTCTGACTTTTGTGTGTTTCTCAATTTTTCATTTTCTAAATGGGAGTTTTATTGTAGTGTTTCTTATCCAGCTCCACCATTTGTGAATGTATGGAGGGCAGATTACTTTTTTTTTAGTTTATAGATCATTGAATTGCATATTCCCTGGACTTTGAGCTACATGTACAGCTGGGATCCTGGGTTGTGTCCAAAGGGCAGGTGTTCTGTCTAGAATGTGAATAACTACAGGAATTAGGTGGCCAGAGAAACAGACAGTGGCAAGCTCCTGGCTTTCACCCAAGTTCTGTTCTTTCCTTCATCGTGGACATGTGGCTGCCTAACTAGAGACTACTATCCAGTCTTTTATGCAGGTAAGTATGGCTTGGTGATTGAATTCTCATAAATTAAATGTGAACAAATGAAATGTGAACAAAGAGGAAATAACGGGCCATGGACTCCTTTCTTTTCTCTTTCCTTGAGGAATGAGGGTTCCTTTTTCTCTATATCCTTGTCAACACTTATTGTTTATTGTTTTTGATTTTAGCCATTCCGAGTGGTGTGAAGTGATGTTTCATTATGGTTTTGATTTGCATTTCCCTGATGATGAGTGATGTTGAGCATCTTTTCATGTGCTTGTTGGCCATCTGTATGTCTTCTTTGAGAAATGTCTCTTCATGTCTTCTATTTTTAAATTGGATTTTTTTGGTGTTGAATTATATAAATTCTTTATACTTTTTGGATATTAACCCCTTATCAGATAAATAATTCATGCAAATATCTTCTCCCATTCCATAGGTTGCCTTTTTGTTTTGTTGATGGTTTCCTTTGCTGTGTAAAACTTTATTTTGATATAGTCCCAGTAGTTTATTTTTGCTTTTATTTCCTTTGCCAAAGAAGACATATTTAGAAAAATATGTCTGTGGCTAATGTCACAGAGATTACTGCCTGTTTTCTTCTAGAAATTTTATGCTTTTGGATATCACAATTAGATATTTATCCATCTTGAGTTTATTTTTGTGTATGATGTATGAAGGTGGTTCAGTTTTATTCTTTAGAATATAGTTGTCCAGTTTTCCTAACATGATTTATTGAAGAGACTTTTTCCCAGTGCATATTCTTGCCTCCTTTGCCGTAGATTAATTGACTATATAAGTGTGGGCTTATTTCTGGGCACTTTATTATGTTCCACTGATCGAGGTGTCTATTTTTGTGCCAGTACCATATTGTTTTCATTATTATAGCTTTGTAGTATATCTTGAAATCTGGGATTGTGATACCTTCAGTTTTTTTTTTTCTTTTCAAGATTGCTTTGGCTATTCAGGGTTTATTGTGGTTCCGTACAATTTTAGGACTATTTATTCTAGTTCTATAAAAAATGCTGTTGGTATTTTGATAGGACTTATGTTGACTCTGTTGATTGCTTTGGGTAGTACGGCCATTTTAACAATACTTGCTCTTCCAATCCATAAGTATGGGATATTTTTCCATTTGTTTTTAGTGTAATTCTTTCATCAATGTTTTATAGATTTCTGAGTATAGATCTTTTACTTTGGTTAAGTTTGTTCCTAGGTATCTTATTTTTTTGGGTGCAATTATAAATGGGATTATTTTCTTAATTTCTCTTTCCAATTCTTCATTATTAGTATATAAAAATGCAACAGATTTCTGTATGTTGATTTTATATCCTGAAACCTTATTGAATTCATTGATCAGTTCTAGCTGTTTTGTTGGAGTCTTTAGGGTTTTCTACATATAGTGTTAGTTATCTGCAAATAGTGAAAGTTTTACTTCTTCCTTTCTAGTTTGGATGCTTTTTATTTCTTTTTCTTGTCTTATTGCTGTGGCTAGGACTTTCAGTACTCTGTTGAATAAAAATGGTTAGAATGGACATCCTTGTTCTGGTCCTGATCTTAGAGTATAATGTTAGCTCTGGGTTTTTTATACATGGCCTTTATTACGTTGAGTTATGTTCCCTCTAAGCCTACTTTGTTGAGGGTTTTATCATGAGTGGATGTTGTCCTTTGTTAAATGCTTTTTCTGCATCTATTGAAATAATTTATCCTTTTTCTTGTTGATGTGATGTATCATATTGGTTGAAATACAAATATTAGACATGCTTGCTTCCCAGGAATAAATCCCACTTGATTATGGTGAATGGTTTTTTAAAAAATATTTTATTTATTTACTCATGGGAGATACAGAGAGAAGCAGAGACATAGGAAGAGGGAGAAGCAGACACCCCACAGAGAGCCTGCTGTGGGACTCAATCCCAGGACCCTGGGATCATGCCCTGA
Organism: Nyctereutes procyonoides; assembly: GCF_905146905.1. NCBI lineage: Eukaryota > Metazoa > Chordata > Mammalia > Carnivora > Canidae > Nyctereutes > Nyctereutes procyonoides. Next base: position 5,591,226 of record NW_026575119.1, read on the forward strand.
GCTGAAGGTAGACATTCAACCACTGAGCCACCCAGGCATCCCTGGTGGATGATTTTAAAAAATGTATTTTTGGATATAATTTTCTAGTATGTTGAAAAATTTTGCATCTTTGTTCATTATAGATATTGGCTGCAGTTTTCTTTTTTTGTAGTATCTTTATTTGGTTTTCTTATCAAAGTAATGTATACCTCATAGAATGAATTTAGAAGCTTTTCTTCCTCTTCTATCTTCCAATAGTTTTGAGAATAATAGGTATTACTTCTTTAAATGTTTGGTGGAATTCACCCACAAAGCTGTCCAGTCCTGGACTTTTGTTTGTTGGGAGTTTTTGATTACCGATTAAATTTCATTACTAATAATCGGTCTGTTAAAATTTTCTATTTCTTTTCAATTCAGTTTTGGGAGGTTATATGTTTCTAGGAATTTATCCATTTTTTCTAGGTTGTCTAATTTGTTGGCATTTAATTTTTAATAATATTCTTTTATAGTTCTTCGTATTTTCATGGTATTGGTTGTTATTTCTCCTCTTTCATTTCTGATTTTATTTATTTGAATCCTCTCTCTCTCTCTTTTTGATAGACCTGGCTAAAGGTTTGTCAATTTTGTTGATATTTTCAAAGAACCAGCTTCTGGTTTCATTGGTTTGTTCTATTTTTTTAAAAAGTTTCTATTTCATTTATTTCTGCTCTGATCTTCATTATTTCCTTTCTTCTACTGGTTTTGGGCTTTGTTGCTCTTTTTCTAGGTCCTTTAGGTGTAAGGTCAGGTTGTCTATTTGAGATTTTTCTTGCTTCTTAAGGTACTCCTGTGTTAATACAGCTTTTGCTGCATCCCAAAGATTTTGCAACATACTGCTTTCATTTTCATTTGTCTCCATGTATTTTAAAATTTCTTCTTTGATTTCTTGGTTGATCCATTCATTGTTTAGCAGCATATTTTTTAAACTCCAGGTACTTATGCTCTTTCCAGATTTTTTTCTTGTGGTTGATTCTAGTTTCATAGCATTGTGGTAAAAAATGATGCTTGATATGATTTCAATCTGGAGAATGTTCCATTCTTGAAAAAAATGTGTATTTTGGTGTTTTAGGAGGGAGTGTTCTGAGTATATCTGCTAGATTCATTTGGTCCAATGTGTCATTCAAAGCCACTGTTTCCTTGTTGATTTTGTTTGGATGATTTATCCATTGAAGTAAGTGGGGTATTAATGTCTCCTGCTATTATTGTATTGCTATCAATTTATTTTGTAATTTTGTTAATAGTTGCTTTATGTATTTGGGTATTCCTATCTTGAGTGCATAAATAATTATAATTATTGTATCCTCTTGTGGTATTGTTCCCTTTATTATTATATGGTGTCCTTCTTTGTCTCTGTTGTCTTTGTTTAAAAATCTATTTTGCCTGTTATAGGTATTGCTACCCCAGCTTTCTTTTCATTTCCATTGCATGATAAATGCTTTTCCATTCCTTCACTTCCAATTTGCATGTATCTTTAGATCTGAAATGAATATCTTGTAAGCAGTGTATGAGTCTTTTTTTTTTTTTTTGTCCATTCAGTCACACTATGTTTTTTGGGTTGGGCATTTAGTCCATTTACATTCAAAGTAATTAATAGGGATGTACTTATTGCCATTTTTTAAAAACTTGTTTTACAATTGTTTTTGTAGTTCTTCACTTCCTTTCTTTTCTAGTCTCTTCTCTTATGGTGTAATAGCTTTCTTTGGTGATATGATTAACTTCCTTTCTTTTTTTATTTTTGGCATATCTATTACAGGTTTTTGGTTTATGGTTACCATTAGGTTTATATATAAAATCTTGTGCATATAGCAGTCTATGGTAAGTTGATGGTCACTTAAGTTTGAACCCATTCTATAAACACTCAGTTTTACTCTCCCACCACCCCATGTTTTAAGTATATGATGTCATATTTTACATCCTTTTATTTTGTGAATCCCTTGAATGATTTTTATAGATATACTTGATTTTACTGCTTTTGTGCTTTGACCTCTGTACTGGTTTTATAAGTGATTAATCTACTACTTTTATTATGTCTATATGTATCTCTGAAGTTTTTTCCTTTCTTAGTATTTTACTCCTGATTATTGCCTTTCCTTTCAACTCAAAGAATCCCCTTTAACATTTCTTGTAAAGCTTATTTAGTGGTGATTAATTCCTTTAACTTTTGTTTGGGAAAATCTCTCTTCCTTCTATTCTGAGTTATAGCCTTGCTGGATAGAATATTCCTGGTTGTAAGTTTTTGTTTGTTTGTTTTTTGTTTTTGTTTTTGTTTTATTTTGTTTTCCAGCACCTTGAATATATGATGCCACCCTCTTATGTCCTATAAAATTTCTGCTGAAAAACCAGTTGATAACCTTATGGGGTTTCCCTTGTATGTAACTGTTTTCTTTTCTCTTTCTGCTTTTAAAATTCTCTCTTTATCACTACATTTTGCCATTTTAATTGTTATGTGTTTTTGTATGGACCTCCTTGGGTTGAAATATTGGGGAATCTCTGTACCTTCTGGATCTGGATTTCTATTTCCTTCAGGGTTGGCTTCTAAGAGTTTTTCATGCACCCTACTATTATGGTTGAGCCACATTTGCCTTCAGTCCAGTCATCTGTAGTGGTCTTCTTTGCCTCTTGTGGGCAAGGTATGGTCCCTATGCTGTTAAGTGTTCACTATGGGGCCACCTTGGCCTTGAGTTGGGTCAGACCAGATGTCTGCCCTCAACTTGTTTGCCAGAGCTACATTACACAGAAGTACAGATACTCTCTCAGTATTGTCCCCTGAAAGACTTTGGTTGGTTGGTGGAGCCTGCAGTTAGACAAGATATCTACCCCCACACTGTCTGTTGGGAGTGCAGTGACCCTGAGCTACTGTGCTCTCTCTTTGTGCTGCCTCCTGTGAGGTTTCTTTGGTCGACAGGTCTGGCAGTCAGATTAGATATCTGTCCCCAGCGCATTACTGCGGCTGTAGTCAAACTGGTGTTTGTGGTTATCTTCTCCTCTCTCCAGGGGAGGGCCTTCAGAATGGTGCTGGCCACTGAGGAGATTGCTTGCACAATGAGACACTTGTGGAACTGACTTTGGAGGGACTCTTGCCAAGGAGGGGTTGGATGGGGTGGGTCCACAGGAGAATGTAGAGATTAGGTATACTATTATCAAGCTAGGTGGTAAGTGTTTGGTCTGGTTCCTGCAGGTTCCTGCAGATTCCTGCAGATTCCTACAGGTGTTGGGCAAGGAGAGAGAAATGGAATCAGACAGCTCTTTGTTCTTGGAGATGTCTTGCAAAGATTCCTGCCCCTCCTGCATGTGCTCTGAGACCAGCCAATAAATCTGCCTCTCATATACCCCAGGTGCCTCTCAAACTCCTGCTTCTCTGTTGTATCTTGATGAGCTTGTTTGTTATGCTGTATCTTTAAGGGCAGAGACTCAGTCTCCTATTGCCCTTTGGCTTTCCAGAGCTGAGCCTAGAGATGATTTTCAAGTTCCTGGTGTTAAGTCCCATTAGATTATAAAAATTTGCAAGGTTAAGCACCTCTAGTTTTCAAAGCCAAATATTATGGGGATTTGTTCTTCCCAGTGTGGGTCTCCTATGCTTGGGGTGCCTGGTGTGGAGTCCTCTCCTCTTTCTTCTCCATACTTGCAGTGTCCTTCCCTTCTGAGGTCAGTCTCTGGGGTCAGCTTTATTCTCCCATCGTGAACTTGCCATTAACCTTCCAACTAATGGTTTCATCCATTTTGTCTATTTTCTGAAATAAGGATTATGTTAGAGGTTGCAGAATGGTGATTTTTCTAATTCCATAATTTCTTTCCATTTATTAGATGGACTCATTCTGTGATGAAGACGTTTACTTCATTAACTGGAGATAATTGGTTATCTGAAATACAGTTTGCAAAGAAATGACAATTTATTCATTCCCTTTAATTGCCAATTTTCAGATGATGGAATTGATGTCTCAGTGAAGGATTTTTCCCCCTTCCCTTTGTGTTGAGTATCATTATTATGGACAGAATAATGAACTGATAAAGATTCCATGTCCTAAGTCCCAGAACCTGTGACAGTGTTACTTTTTATGGCAAAAGTGGATTTTGCAGAAGTGACTAAGTTAAGAATGTTGAGGTGGGAAGACTATCCTGAATTATCTGGGTGAGCATAGTATAGTCACATTGGCCCATATTAGAGGGAGGAAGGAGTTTTAGAGGCAGAGAAGGAGACATGATGTTGGAAGCAGGGGCCAGAGACAGAGAAATATGAATACTACTCTCCTGGCTTTAAAGATGGAAGAAGGAAAGGTGAACCAAAGAACACAGGCAGCTTCGCAAAGCTGGAAAAGTCAAGGAAACGGATTATCCCTTACAGCCATCAGAAGGTACATAGCCTTGCTGGTATCTTGATTTTAGGACTTACCTGTAAGATAATAAGTTTGTGTTGTTTTAAGCCATAGAATTTCTGGTAATTTGTCATAATTCAGCAGTAATAGGAAACCAGTGAAGTTTGTACATATGCAATGCTTTTAATCAATTGTACTCATTATGCTTGATGTTGTCCTATCTTTGGTCAGTGGGAAGATTTTCCAGATGTGTTCTGGAACCTTTGATATGACCCTATTTTGAGAACATCTGTGCTTTCTGGTCTTACAGAGGGCCTATGCTCATCTTGATATTCCTTGCCACAGAACTGAAATGAGTGATTTCTTTAAGAGACCTGATTACTTTTAGTGGGAAATAATATTAAAAGACTAGAATTTGGGAACTTGTTGCCCCTGTTGTCTTTGCATCCAAACTTGTTCAGAGTTCAGAGTACAGAATTGGAATTTTGTTTTCAGCAAATAATATTCTTCATGGTTTATTATTGAATATATGTGCTATTTGAAAGAAATTTGGGTAATACAGATACATATCAGGGATTTAAAAAGTCACCGATAATATTTGGCTATCATTGGAAATACATATTTTTGGAATAAGTTAATATTGAAATGAGTTTCCATGTCTAATTTACTATCTGGCCTCTACTTAAAATCTTTGATTTTATACTTGTAACTTTTCTTTATGCATGGACACTTTTGATTGCTAGTAGTATTAGCATAATAACTCATTTGCTTTATTCTATTATGTATTAAATAATTCCAAGAAGGCTATTGAATGTAGGTTAAGATATCTTTGTAGTTTTTTCGCCCCTAGAATATTATAGTATGGTTGGACAATCAAAAATACTAAATGTTAGGCCATGAACTTGATATGAATTAGGTGTATTCCTTTCTGTGTTCAAATTTTAGGGATTCTCTTTAAGTTTCTTTTAAATATTAAAACATTTATAGAACTCAAAGTCAAAACCTATGTTGACTAACCTTATGTTTAAATCATTTTATATTCTTGCTAACTTACTTTTGGGATAGATTCCTAGAAATGGAATTGTTGGTGCAAAGGCGAATTTCTAAGTAATTCTGCTAAACATTCTTAAATTTCCCTCCACAGAGGTTATGCCAGTCTGTATTACTACAAAAGTATGAAAGTGCTCTTTTTCCACAGCTTTGCCAATAAGGTACCTCGATAAACTTTTGGAAATTTACCAATCTAATGTGTGAAAAATACTATCTCCTTATAGTTCTAATTTGCATTTCTCTTTAAATATCAGTGTATAATTTTATTAGCTTCTTGTGATATTGAAAGAGAGAAGTATCATGCTACTGAAAGTATCATGCTATATGAAAACAATGAAGGTGACCCCTGAATTAACCCATATGGTAATCAAAACTATGGAATTAACAGCATGTTTCTACCAAAATTCTTATATATTTAGAAAATTATAGTTTTGAAAATCAGTGTTTTAATTTTCTTCTCATATGCATTGTGGAAAGTAATAATTCCCATTTTTTTGTATATACAGAGAGTAGTTTTAAAAAATACCTTACATAATATTTTAAATTTGATATTTCAACTGATCATTCTTAAGTTAATTTTTATTTTTAATCTTCATAATACCATAATTGCTGTGCCTTTATCTCTGGCATACTAGCAAATAGTTCAAAAAAGCACTTTTAGAATGTATTTATATACCCTCATTTGCATTTAAATATATGAGTTGAAAATTTGAAAGGAGTCTTGCTTCTTACAGTAAAAGAAATTCTACCATTTACTTGCCTTTCTGTGAATTAGTACTTACTCTAAAGAATATTATTCAAATTTCTCATAAAGAATTATACACTAAGAAAATGAAATCCTATTTGCTTATGTTATTATGACTAGAACTTATCATGAGGGGGACATTTCTAATGTCCTTAAGAATTTCTAGATGTAGCAAAAATTACCATAAATCTTCTGATTTGATTTACTTGTGTTTCTGCTTGTGCTGATACAGCTAGAGATTATTTGTTTAGTCTGCTATCATTGATCTCTTGGTTCGTTCAATCAAATAATTTTGGAAAACTTTAATAAAATCAAGCTTTTTTCAAGTTGCTGATAGTTTAATTATTATAGATAGCATTATTGACTGAAAGACATTCAGATAATTGGGACTTTTAATAAATAGCCATGCTTGGAAAAAGGTATTTAGGAAAGGAGTCACAAAATTATTTGTTGCCTATTAAGATAGAAGATAGATCTAGATAGAGGGGAAAAACCAGATGCTTAAATGAAATATGGGAAGTTGCTCTGGCTATCTATTGCTATTTAACATAAAGACTCAAAACATAGTAGTTTTCCAAAAAAAAAAAAACATAGTAGTTTCAAATGCAGTTTATGATTATCTCACACAGTCCTGTGGGTTTGCTGGCCTCCAGGGTTGTAGTCTATGGAGGTTGGGGATGGAGTCATTGAATGTGGGGCTGTACTGGACAGCCAGGATAGCTCTCTGATATGGCAGGCAGTAGATGTAGGCTCTAGGCTGAGAGCCTCACTGGGGCCATGGAAAGAAGAGCCATTCTATGTGGCCTAGGCTTTGTGTGCATAGCATCTTCCAGGCCAGTTCATGGTTACATCTGAAGCTGACACAGAGTGACTTCTGATCTTACGTAGTCTAAGCAGTCATAGAACATATTTAAATTCAACAGGATGGAGAAATAAATACTCATTGATGGAGGAGTGCAAAGCCACATCATAACAGACCATGTAGAATGGGAAATATAGTTGAGGCAATCTTTGGAAAATACAGACTTCTCCATTACTATTTTTTTTAATGTGCAGTCAAACTGACACCATGAATTACCCACCTAAGACTAAGAAAAGTCTAGCAAACAGATTTCAGTTCCTAGTACTCAAGCTTTTCATACTTTTACAGATAGTACAGGTTTTTAATTTTTAATTTTTTTCCACCTAAGAGTTAAAATCAAAATCTCTGCTGAGGACTTTTTCTTCAGGTTCTGGCTTTTCTTTTTATTTTATGAAATCCATTTTCTGACTTGTCTGATGTAGTCAGCATAAATATTCAATTCTAGTGCATAAGATGAACTTTGCTGCTTTGCTAGGGAATTTTGAGGTAGATTCTATATAGAATTGATCTCATGATCCTTACTTATTATGGGACAGGTTAAAAGTATAAAGGGATTTTTTTCAAGGTACTTTTTTACCTTGCATCTGTAATGAAAATGATTTCTTGGCCTCATTTTGGGTTTACAGTTCTTGCTGGTCACTATAATGTAATAATAATTGCTGATATCTATGAAGTGCTTACAGTATGCCAAGCACTGTGCTTAGTGCTTTAAATACATTTTATTTTATGATATATATAGCTTCCCAGATGAGCAAACTAAGGCTTAGTAAAGTGAAATCCTTGACCTGAAACACACAGCTTGTATATAACAAAACTAGGATTAGAATCTATTTCATATGAGAATCTGATGCCTTCATAGTCAGTCTACTTAGTTAGACTAGGCCAAAAAACTCTGGTCTGGATTTGAAAACTAGACAAATGATTTCCCCAGTGCAAGGTTACTCTCACTTTGATTTAGTATAAAAATAGTGAACAATATAAAGGATATATATATCAGATATATATAACATAAAGTGAAGCCCTCAGAAATCAAAGGTCAATGTAGACAATGCAGAGGAGCAGAGAGGTACAGTTTTGCTGCTTGGCTTCATTATTCTTCAAGAAAGGGTTTATCTTATTACCACAGAAGGTAATTCCTCACCATGCCACAGATATTAAACCTCTGTGCTATAGAAAGCCTAGCCATGATTGACCATAGATGAACCTCAGTTTCTAAAAAAAATCAAATCTTTACTCTTTGGGCTGCAGTTCCACTTATTTTGATTTCTGATGACTTCTCAGAAAGAGAATATATAGGTGGGAATAAAACTATATGGGTACAACTAAATGCAAATGACCAGTGTATCCACTTTCTAATGTTTGGCACATACTAACACAGACCTATACACATCCCAAAAACTACCCTTAGTGGCTAAGTTGACATATCTACCCTACTCTTGTAACAGGGGAAATTGCTTAGGTTCTTGGCCTAAAGAAATGACAGGGAAATATATGAGCATTAGATAAGAAAACAGGAACGGACCGTTCCACAAGATGTTTTCGTATTAATAATGTCAACTCCCTGTCTAGCATGCCTCTTTGTAATATGACTCAATTTTGTAAACAGCAGTAGCCAATGCTAAATTTTCCCTCCTGCCTAAAGTCTTGATAAGATCTGATTTTACTATTTCACCTTTATACCCCTTGCAGCAAGAGAAAGAGAATTCTATCATAAACTTGGGATGAAGAGTTAAAAAGCGACTGGTGCCTATCATGGGCTCTAGTCCTACAGAGACTTAAAAACTGAGCTAAATGAGGAAACTGTAGTGGCTACCTGGGTCACTTCTTCATCAGATCACCAATGTTTGTTTTTCCTTTCGTGGATGTGGTCAAAGGATATTGACAACTGTGTAGCAATGGTAACAAAAGGACATTCTTACAGGTGGAAGACAATACTAGTTTGCTAAGTTGGAACCCATCCCACCCCTATATTAGGTGGGATTCTGTCAGGAAGTAGATGAAACACTGAGATATCAGCAGTATTTATGGAAGTATAGCTTACATGTGGAGGAGCCACTAAGAGAATCCAGCACTTTGTAGCCACACCACTCCTAGGCCTACATAGGTGAGGAGAGAGGAGTTGTATGGGTAGGGCTTCCTGGCAGGGGCTGCCACATGGGGTAGAGGCAGCCAGGCAGCCAGTCCAAGGCCAACCCAAAAGGAGGAAGCCCAAGGACTAACACACCAACCTCACTCTTTTCTTTCCTTGATCTTTTTCTGGGGACCTTCTATTGACTGAGCACAACTGGAAGCAACAGTGCAAGGGAGCCTGTTGATAAGTCCAAACAGATGAGCCTCTGTGGTCTCAGGCGGAGTAGGGAAGCAAGAGGAGGGTGGATCTGGAAAGGCAAATGGAAAAATAATCAGCATGTTTTCGCGTTCTTATGATAATTCTTTCATGTAAAGTGCCCTTTTAAAATTTTTTTAAAATTAATTAATTAATTAATTTATGATAGAGAGAGAGAGAGGCAGAGACACAGGCAGAGGGAGAAGCAGGCTCCATGCACCGGGAGCCCAATGTGGGATTTGATCCCGGGTCTCCAGGATTGCGCTCTGGGCCAAAGGCAGGCGCCAAACCGCTGCGCCACCCAGGGATCCCCTAAAGTGCCTTTTTAATGAAAATTAGTAAATTTCTTGTAAGCAGAGCATAAATGGGTGATTGCTTTCATTTTTGGAAAACCGATAAGGGAAGAACAAACCTACATCAAAAGGGATTTTGATTTTTAACTGTGGGGCCATGAACAGGTTCAAATTCTAAGAGTTAGGGTCTTTTTGTTTCGAAGTGAAGAAATTAATATTTACTAAAGGCAAAGAAGGAATTTATCAGAAATACACGCAGAAGTGCTGAAGGATAAGTCTGAGAGAGGTTGGCTTCAGGGGCAAACTATTTAATGATCTTATCTAGGAATCATCAAGGGGATAAATAAATTCTGATGTTTTTGTTTTTACATCACTCCAATACAGATGCAGAAATCCAGAATGAGTCTGATTGGCATAGCTTTGATCACAAAACTTGATTTACAGGTCTATATTCATAGCCCTCAAAGGAGCAAAACACATTCTACAATGGGTGCAATTTTTAGTAGGGGAATCAATGCTCAATCAAAATATATGGAGCCAAATCTGGGACTGGCCCAATACAAGACTACCTGAGCAGAGAAATATTGATAGAGTGAGTTCTGCTAAGCTTATAGAGGCAAAGGAAGGTTTAGCACTTGGTAGAGAATCATGTACCCATGAGTTTCAACAGCAATGGCATTTGTTTTTCCATGCTCACCACCTCTTATGACTAGATTATTACCAAGGAGTAAAAAGGAGTGGGGCAAATGGTGGCAGTGGCATTGTGATACTACAAATAAGTTAAAAATAAAAAGTTTATGGGGAGCACCTGGGTGACTCAGTGATTGAGTGTCTGCCTTTGGCTCAAGTTGTAATTGTGGGGTCCTGGGATTGAGTCCTATATCGGGCTCCCTGCAGGGAGCCTGCTTCTCTCTCTGCCTTTGTCTCTGCCTCTCCCTCTGTGTCTCTCATGAATAAATAAATAATATCTAAAAAAAAAATGTTGGGCTGAGGTGGCAATCTTCAGTAAAAGCAGGTAGTATGGCTGTGTTAGGTCAGAAAAATTGTAAAATCATAAATTAACTTCACCGGAATACTGGAATTAATAGAAACTTCAAGTTCTTCAGTGAATTGGCTTTTGCCCTAAATCTAAGGAAGAAGCAATTTAAGCAAGATAAGAGTCTCTCACAAAAGTAACTTTGCAAGAAATATATTAAAACCCGAAAGGTAAGAATCAGAGTATTGTTTCTTAGAGTTTGTAACTGTAAAAGATGTTTTTGTGAAAATGTATCTAATCTTCTCCTTTTAATTGGGAGTTTTACTTTTAGGATAGGAACTTGATTTGTATGTGAGAAATACTGAGATCCAGTTGGTTAAAAATTAGGGTTCAATGCTCAACTCTGTGAGATAGGTACTATTATTGGCCTTGTTTTATAAATTGGGAAATTGAGACATAGAAATTCATATGTATGTATGTATGTATGTATGTAACAGAGCTATGATTTGAACCCAGACAGTCTTGTTCAGAGTCCATGGGCTTAACCACCCTGATGGAGTATTTCTTATTTTATTTGCTGTGTTTCTCTAGGCAAGTGCAAACTTCCCAATATACAAACTTACACAAAAATTCCAAGCCAAGTGGCTGCCATTAAGTTTTATCTAGCATAACATATTGATATGATGATGGGCTTTGAGTGGATGGATGACCGGTTGGTGATAAAACCTCTGTTAATGATAAATTTTCAGCTTTGATGAGTAGCCAAAAAGAGTGATAGTGGGATTATGAACCCAGATAAAATTAAAGATTCTACAATCAGTGTTAGGTTTCTTGGGTGGGATGGTGGATGGGAACATATCAAGGCATTCTTATAGGAAGTCATAAGTTAGCCTTTTCCCTCTAACCAGTAGAAGTAAATCCCAATTGCTATTCAGTCTAATTGGGTTCTTTCACTAGCCTATGCCTCATCTGGGGATAATTGTGAGATTACTTACATGTGAACTTGAAAAATTGCTATCTTTAATTGCTACTTGGCCCCAGGAAAATTCTTTGAGTTGGGGGAACACACCTGCCTTGTGACCAATATATACCAGATGAAGTACATATATTGGAAATCTCAGTACTTAAATGCATCTTGGAGTTTACAGGAGAAGCACAAAAATAGCCCTTGGGCCCTGGTAAAGACAGAAACTTAGAGTTATCATCATCACCAGTAAATATTATACCCAGCAAAGCTGTCATTCTTAAAAGAAGGGATAAGTAAAGACTTTTTTGAACAAACAAAACTGAGGAAGTTCATCACAACTAGACCTGCCTTACAATAAATGCTAAAGGGTGTTCTTTAAGTGGAAATTAATGGTTACTAATTAACATAGAAAAACCATGAATGTATAAAACTCACTGATAATAGTAAAATATAATCAAAGTCAGATTTTCTAACATTTTAATGGTGCATAATTCACCTACAACTCCAGTTTAAAAGTTAAAAAAATGTATTAAAAATAACCATAATGACAATAATTTATTATGGATACAGAATATTAAAATATGTGAAAGGTAACACCAGTAACCTAAAATGTGAATGGGGGAGAAGTAAAAGCATAAAGTTTTTGTATGCTATTGAAGTTGAGATGTTAGCAGCTTAAAATGGCACATTATAACCAAAAGATAATTTATGTAAGCCTAATGATAACCACAAAGGAAAAACTTGTAGTAGATATACAAAAGATTATGATAAAGAATTCAAACCATACCACCAGAAAAGTCATCAAATCACAAAGAGGATCAAATCACAGAAAAGAGGAAGCAGGAAACAAAGTGTCTACAAACAGTTTGAAAACAATGAGCTATATGGTATTAGTAAGTTCTTATTTATTTACAATATTAGTTTAAATAGAAATGGATTATTTTCTTCAATAAAGAGACAGAGAATGGATTAAAAAACAAAAGCCAATGACATGCTGACCTCAAAATATTCACTTTTAAGGACACACATAGGCTGAGAGTGAAGGAATGGAAAAAGATATTTCAAGCAAATGGTAAATGAAAGCAATCAAGGGTAATAATACTTAGACAAAATAGACTTAAAGTTAAAAATGGTCCAAGAAACAATGAAGGTCATTATATAATGGAAAAAGAGGTCAATTCATATATCTTCATCAAGGATATATAACAATTGTAAATATTTATGCACCCAGTTCATCAAGAAGATATAATAATTGTAAATATTTATGCACTCCATCAAAGCATCTAGATATATAGGCAAATACTAAATAAAATAAAAGGAGAAATAAACAGCAATAAAATAAGTGTCAAAGATTTTAATATCCCATTCGATAGACCATCCAGAGAGAATCAATAAGGAAACAGCAGATTTGAAAAACACTACAGACCAATGGACCTAACATATATATGCAGAACATCTTATCCAAGAGGAGCAGAATACACATTGTTTTCAAGTGCACATGGAAAATTTTCTAGACTACGCCTTATGTTAGGCCAGAAAGTAAGTCTCAACAAATTCAAGAAGATGGAAATTATACCATATCTTTTCTGATCATAATTGTAATGAAACTAGAGATCAATAACAGGAGGAAAGCTGGAAAATTCACAAATATGTGGAATTCACAATTATGTGTTCACTATTGAACAACCAATGAATCAAAGAAGAAATTAAAAGGGAAATAAAAAAAATCTTGAGACAAACAAAATTGGAAACAGAATATACCAAAACGTATGAGATGCAGCAAAAGCAGTTCTAAGAAGAAAGTTTATAGTTCTAAATGCATATCTTAAGAAAAAAGATCTCAAATAAACAATCTAACCTCACACTTTAAAGGAACTAGAAAAAGAAAACAAATTAAGACCAAAGTTGGCAGAAGAAAAAAAAATAAAGATTAGAACAGAGGTAAATGATATAGAGAATAAAAAAACAATAGAAACTTTCAACAAAACTAAGAGTTGATTCTTTGAAAAGATGAACATAATTGACAGGCCTTTAACATGGCTTACCAAGAAAAGAAGACAAGGGCTCATTAAAAAATCAAAAATAAAAGAGGAGACACTATATCTGACATCACCAAAATACAGAGTCATAACAGACTTCCATAATTATACACCAACAAATTGGATAACCAAAGGAAATACATAAATTCTGAAAAACATGCAACCTACCAAGGCTAGATCATGAAGAAATAGAAAATCTGAACTGACCAATAATGACTAATGAGATTGATAAAAGAAAAGCCCAATAGTTCATTTTGCTTTTGTTTCTCTTGCCTTCATGGATGTATCTTGCACGAAGTTACTGTGGCCAAGTTCAAAAAGGGTGTTGCCTGTGTTCTCCTCTAGGATTTTGATGGAATCTTGTTTCACATTTAGATCTTTCATCCATTTTGAGTTTATCTTTGTGTATGGTTAAGAGAATGGTCTAGTTTCATTCTTCTGCATGTGGATGTCCAATTTTCCCAGCACCATTTATTGAAGAGACTGTCTTTTTGCCAGTGGATAAGTCTTTCCTCCTTTGTCGAATATTAGTTGACCATAAAGTTGAGGGTCCACTTCTGGGTTCTCTATTCTGTTCCATTGATCTATGTGTCTGTTTTTGTGCTAGTACCACACTGTCTTGATGACCACAGCTCTGTAGTACAACCTGAAATCTGGCATTGTGATGCCTCCAGCTATGGTTTTCTTTTTTAAAATTCCCCTGGCTATTCGCGGTCTTTTCTGTTTCCACACAAATCTTAAGATGATTTGTTCCAACTCTCTGAAGAAAGTCCATGGTATTTTGATAGGGATTGCATTGAATGTGTAAATTGCCCTGGGTAACATTGACATTTTCACAATATTAATTCTTCCAACCCATGAGCATGGAATATTTTTCCATCTCTTTGTGTCTTCCTCGATTTCTTTCAGAAGTGTTCTGTAGTTTTTAGGGTATAGATCCTTTACCTCTTTGGTTAGGTTTATTCCTAGGTATCTTATGCTTTTGGGTGCAGTTGTAAATGGGATTGATGCCTTAATTCCTGTCTCTTCAGTCTCATTGTTAGTGTATAGAAATGCCACTGATTTCTGGGCATTGATTTAGTATCCTGCCACACTGCCAAAGAAGCATTTGCACAGCAAAAGAAACAGTCAACAAAACTAAAAGACAACCTAGAGAATGGGAGAAGATATTTGCAAATGACATATCAGATAAAGAACTAGTATCCAAGATCCATAAAGAACTTATTAAACTCAACAGCAAAGAAACAAACAATCCAATCATGAAATGGGCAAAAGACATGAACAGAAATCTAACAGAGGAAGACATAGACATGGCCAACAAGCACATGAGAAAATGCTCCACATCACTTGCCATCAGGGAAATACAAATCAAAACCACAATGAGATACTACCTCACACCAGTGAGAATGGGGAAAATTAACAAGGCAGGAAACAACAAATGTTGGAGAAGATGTGGAGAAAGGGAACTCTCTTGCACTGTTGGTGGGAATGTGAACTGGTGCAGCCACACTGGAAAACTGTGTGGAGGTTCCTCAAAGAGTTAAAAATAGACCTGACCTGACCCAGCAATTGCACTGTTGGGATTTACCCCAAAGATACAGATGCAGTGAAACACCGGGACACCTGCACCCCGATGTTTATAGCAGCAATGTCCACAACAGCCAAACAGTGGAAGGAGCCTCGGTGTCCATCGAAAGATGAATGGATAAGGAAGATGTGGTCTATGTATACAATGGAATATTACTCAGCCTTTAGAAATGACAAATACCCACCATTTGCTTTGACATGGATGGAACTGGAGGGTATTATGCTGAGTGAAATAAGTCAATTGGATAAGGACAAACAGTGTATGTTCTCATTCATTTGGGGAATATAAAAAATAGTGTAAGGGAATAAAGGGAAGAGGAAAAAATGTGTGGAAAATATCAGAAAGGGAGACAGAACATGAGATACTCCTAACTCTTGGAAATGAATAAGGGTGGTGGAAAGGGAGGTGGGTGGGGAGTGGGGTGACTGGGTGATGGGCACTGAGGGGGCACTTGATGGGATGAGCACTGGGTATTATGCTATATGTCGGCAAATTGAACTCCAATAAAAAAAAAAAAAAAAAAAAGGAAAGGAAAACGAAAAGCCCAGAACTATATGGTTTCCCTGGTGAATTCTATGAAACATTTAAAAAATTAATACCAAAACTTCTCAAACTCTTTCAAAATACTGAAGGGGAGTGAACACTTCAAAACTCATTTCACAAGTCCAGCATTACTGCACTACAAAGCCAGATATCGACATTACAAAGAAGAGAACTATAGGCCAATATTCCTAACAAATACAGATGCAAAAATTCTCAACAAAATTAGCAAACCAAATTCCAGAGCACATTAAAAGGATAATACACGAAATTTCCTTTACAAAAGGGTAATTTGTGCTGTTTTTGGAGATTCTCCTGTGTGTCCTATTTTTAAAAATGATCCTTATGCCAAAATAATCTTTACCCAAAAAGCATATTTGGGGTGGCATATTCTGTTCTATTAACATCTATAATTTTAGTTAATAAGTGTGGTATATGTAGTTTACAAAATTAAAAAAAAGGAGGAGGGGCAAGATAGCGGAAGAGTAGGGTCCCCAAATCACCTGTCCCCAACAAATTACCTAGATAACCTTCAAATCATCCTGAAAATCTACGAATTTGGCCTGAGATTTAAAGAGAGACCAGCTGGAACGCTACAGTGAGAAGAGTTCGCCGCTTCTATCAAGGTAGGAAGACGGGGAAAAAGAAATAAAGAAATAAAAGGCCTCTGAGGGGGAGGGGCCCCGCGAGGAGCCGGGCTGAGGCCGGGGCGAGTGTCCCCAGGACAGGAGAGCCCCGTCCCGGAGAAGCAGGAGCTGCACCAACCTTCCCGGGCAGAAAGGGGCTCGCAGGGAGTTGGAGCAGGACCCAGGAGGGCGGGGATGCCCTCGGCCTCCCGGGGACACTAACAGACACCTGTGCCCAGGAGAGTGCCCCGAGCTCCCTAAGGGCTGCAGCGTGCACGGTGGGCCGGAGCAGCTCGGAGGGGCTCGGGCGGCGGCTCCGCGGAGGGGGCTGAGGGCGGGGAAGCGCGAATCCAACAGTGCAGGCCCCGGAGCATAGGGCCCCAGGACATAGCCCAGGATCAGGCCTCCCCCCGGGACAGGCAGAGGCCGGGAGGGCCCAGGACAGCAAGGACGCTCCTACCCGAGCTGAGCAGATCAGCGGCCCCGCCCCGGAGCCTCCAGGCCCTGAGGATGGAGAGCTCTGGAGTTACTGCGGGAGCTGACTCCAGGCTGCAGAGCTGGCTGCTGCCACTGCAGTTGTTCCTCTTGGGGCCTCACGGGGTAAACAACCCCCACTGAGCCCTGCACCAGGAGGGGGCAGAGCAGCTCCCCCAAGTGCTAACACCTGAAAATCAGCAGAGCAGGCCCCTCCCCCAGAAGACCAGCTAGACGGACCAGTTCCAGGCGAAGTCAAGGGACTTAAAGTCTACAGAATCAGAAGATACTGCCCCGTGTTTTTTTTTTTTTCTTTTTTGATTTCTGATTGCTTCCCCCACCCCTTTTTTTCACCTTTCTTTCTTTTTCTTTCACTTTTTCTTCTCTTTTTTCCTTTTTTTCCTTCTTTTTCTTTTTTCTTTTTCTCTTTTCTTTCCTTATCTCTCTCTCTTTTTCTCCTTTTCCCAATACAACTTGTTTCTGGCCACTCTGCACTGAGCAAAATGTCTAGAAGGAAAACCTCACCTCAAAAGAAAGAATCAGAAACAGTCCTCTCTCCCACAGAGTTACAAAATCTGGATTACAATTCAATGTCAGAAAGCCAATTCAGAAGCACTATTACACAGCTGCTGGTGGCTCTAGAAAAAAGCATAAAGGACTCAAGAGACTTCATGACTGCAGAATTTAGATCCAATCAGGCAGAAATTAAAAATCAATTGAATGAGATGCAATCCAAACTAGAAGTCCTAACGACGAGGGTTAACTAGAAGTCCTAACGAGGAAGAACGAGTGAGTGACATAGAAGACAAGTTGATGGCAAAGAGGGAAACTGAGGAAAAAAGAGACAGACAATGAAAAGACCATGAAGACAGATTAAGGGAAATAAATGACAGCCTGAGGAAGAAAAACCTATGTTTAATTGGGGTTCCCGAGGGCGCCGAAAGGGCCAGAGGGCCAGAATATGTATTTGAACAAATTCCTAGCTGAAAACTTTCCTAATCTGGGAAGGGAAACAGGCATTCAGATCCAGGAAATAGAGAGATCCCCCCCTAAAATCAATAAAAATCGTTCAACACCTCAACATTTAATAGTGAAGCTTGCAAATTCCAAAGATAAAGACAAGATCCTTAAAGCAGCAAGAGACAAGAAGTCCCTGACTTTCATGGGGAGGAATATTAGGGTAACAGCAGACCTCTCCACAGAGACCGGCAGGCCAGAAAGGGCTGGCAGGATATATTCAGGCTCCTAAATGAGAAGAACATGCAACCAAGAATACTTTATCCAGCAAGGCTCTCATTCAAAATGGAAGGAGAGATAAAGAGCTTCCAAGACAGGCAGGAACTGAAAGAATATGTGACCTCCAAACCAGCTCTGCAAGAAATTTTAAGGGGGACTCTTAAAATTCCCCTTTAAGAAGAAGTTCAGTGGAACAATCCACAAAAACAAGGACTGAATAGATATCATGGTGACATTAAACTCATATCTGTCAATAGTAACTCTGAACGTGAACGGGCTTAATGACCCCATCAAAAGGCGCAGGGTTTCAGACTGGATAAAAAAGCAGGACCCATCTATTTGCTGTCTACAAGAGACTCATTTTAGACAGAAGGACACCTACAACCTGAAAATAAAAGGTTGGAGAACCATTTACCATTCAAATGGTTCTCAAAAGAAAGCAGGGGTAGCCATCCTTATATCAGATAAACTAAAATTTACCCCGAAGACTGTAGTGAGAGATGAAGAGGGACACTATCTCATACTTAAAGGATCTATCCAACAAGAGGACTTAACAATCCTCAATATATATGCCCCGAATGTGGGAGCTGCCAAATACTTAAACGAATTATTAACCAAAGTGAAGAAATACTTAGATAATAATACACTTATACTTGGTGACTTCAATGTAGCTCTTTCTACCCTCGATAGGTCTTCTAAGCACAACATCTCCAAAGAAACGAGAGCTTTAAATGATACACTGGACCAGATAGATTTCACAGATATCTACAGAACTTTACATCCAAACTCAACTGAATACACATTCTTCTCAAGTGCACATGGAACTTTCTCCAGAATAGACCACATACTGGGTCACAAATCGGGTCTGAACCGATACCAAAATATTGGGATCTTCCCCTGCATATTCTCAGACCATAACGCCTTGAAATTAGAACTCAATCACAAGAAGAAGTTTGGAAGGACCTCAAACACGTGGAGGTTAAGGACCATCCTGCTAAAAGATAAAAGGGTCAACCAGGAAATTAAGGAATAATTAAAAATATTCATGGAAAGTAATGAGAATGAAGATACAACCATTCAAAATCTTTGGGACGCAGCAAAAGCAGTCCTGACGGGGAAATACATCGCAATACAAGCATCCATTCAAAAACTGGAAAGAATTCAAATACAAAAGCTAACCTTACACATAAAGGAGCTAGAGAAAAAACAGCAAATGGACCCGAAGCCCAGCAGAAGAAGAGAGTTAATTAAAATTGGAGCAGAACTCAACGAAAGTGAGACCAGAAGAACAGTGGAACAGATCAACAGAACCAGGAGTTGGTTCTTTGAAAGAATTAATAAGATAGATAAACCATTAGCCAACCTTATTAAAAAGAAGAGAGAGAAGACTCAAATTAATAAAATCATGAATGAGAAAGGAGAGATCACTACCAACACCAAGGAAATACAAACAATTTTAAAAACATATTATGAACAGCTCTACGCCAATAAATTAGGCAATCTAGAAGAAATGGACGCATTCCTGGAAAGCCACAAACTACCAAAACTGGAACAGGAAGAAACAGACAACCTGAACAGGCCAATAACCAGGGAGGAAATTGAAGAAGTCATCAAAAACCTCCCAAGACACAGGAGTCCAGGACCATATGGCTTCCCAGGGGAATTCTATCAAACGTTTAAAGAAGAAATCATACCTATTCTACTAAAGCTGTTTGGAAAGATAGAAAGAGATGGAGTACTTCCAAATTCATTCTATGAGGCCAGCATCACCTTAATTCCAAAACCAGACAAAGACCCCACCAAAAAGGAGAATTACAGACCAATATCCCTGATGAACATGGATGCCAAAATTCTCAACAAGATACTAGCCAATAGGATCCAACAACACATTAAGAAAATTATTCACCATGACCAAGTAGGATTTATCCCCGGGACACAAGGCTGGTTCAACACTCGTAAAACAATCAATGTGATTCATCATATCAGCAAGAGAAAAACCAAGAACCATATGATCCTCTCATTAGATGCAGAGAAAGCATTTGACAAAATACAGCATCCATTCCTGATCAAAACTCTTCAGAGTGTAGGGATAGAGGGAACTTTCCTCGACATCTTAAAAGCCATCTACGAAAAGCCCACAGCAAATATCATTCTCAATGGGGAAGCACTGGGAGCCTTTCCCCTAAGATCAGGAACAAGACAGGGATGTCCACTCTCACCACTGCTATTCAACATGGTATTGGAAGTCCTAGCCTCAGCAATCAGACAACAAAAAGACATTAAAGGCGTTCAAATTGGCAAAGAAGAAGTCAAACTCTCCCTCTTCGCCGATGACATGATACTCTACGTAGAAAACCCAAAAGCCTCCACCCCAAGATTGCTAGAACTCATACAGCAATTTGGTAGCGTGGCAGGATACAAAATCAATGCCCAGAAATCAGTGGCATTTCTATACACTAACAATGAGACTGAGAAAGAGAAATTAAGGAGTCAATCCCATTTACAATTGCACCCAAAAGCATAAGATACCTAGGAATAAACCTAACCAAAGAGGTAAAGGATCTATACCCTAAAAACTACAGAACACTTCTGAAAGAAATTGAGGAAGACACAAAGAGATGGAAAAATATTCCATGCTCATGGATTGGCAGAATTAATATTGTGAAAATGTCAATGTTACCCAGGGCAATTTACACGTTTAATGCAATCCCTATCAAAATACCATGGACTTTCTTCAGAGAGTTAGAACAAATTATCTTAAGATTTGTGTGGAATCAGAAAAGACCCCGAATACCAGGGAAATTTTAAAAAGGAAAACCATAGCTGGGGGCATCACAATGCCAGATTTCAGGTTGTACTACAAAGCTGTGGTCATCAAGACAGTGTGGTACTGGCACAAAAACAGACACATAGATCAATGGAACAGAATAGAGAACCCAGAAGTGGACCCTGAACTTTATGGTCAACTAATATTCGATAAAGGAGGAAAGACTATCCACTGGAAGAAAGACAGTCTCTTCAATAAATGGTGCTGGGAAAATTGGACATCCACATGCAGAAGAATGAAACTAGACCACTCTCTTGCACCATACACAAAGATAAACTCAAAATGGATGAAAGATCTAAATGTGAAACAAGATTCCATCAAAATCCTAGAGGAGAACACAGGCAACACCCTTTTTGAACTTGGCCACAGTAACTTCTTGCAAGATACATCCACGAAGGCAAAAGAAACAAAAGCAAAAATGAACTATTGGGACTTCATCAAGATAAGAAGCTTTTGCACAGCAAAGGATACAGTCGACAAAACTAAAGACAACCTACAGAATGGGAGAAGATATTTGCAAATGACATATCAGATAAAGGGCTAGTTTCCAAAATCTATAAAGAACTTATTAAACTCAACAGCAAAGAAACAAACAATCCAATCATGAAATGGGCAAAAGACATGAACAGAAATCTTACAGAGGAAGATATAGACATGGCCAACATGCACATGAGAAAATGCTCTGCATCACTTGCCATCAGGGAAATACAAATCAAAACCACAATGAGATACTACCTCACATCAGTGAGAATGGTGAAAATTAACAAGACAGGAAACAACAAATGTTGGAGAGGATGCAGAGAAAAGGGAACCCTCTTACACTGTTGGTGGGAATGTGAACTGGTGCAGCCACTCTGGAAAACTGTGTGGAGGTTCCTCAAAGAGTTAAAAATAGACCTGCCCTACGACCCAGCAATTGCACTGTTAGGGATTTACCCCAAAGATTCAGATGCAATGAAACGCCGGGACACCTGCACCCCGATGTTTCTAGCAGCCATGTCCACAATAGCCAAACTGTGGAAGGAGCCTTGGTGTCCATTGAAAGATGAATGGATAAAGAAGATGTGGTCTATGTATACAATGGAATATTACTCAGCCATTAGAAACGACAAATACCCACCATTTACTTCAACGTGGATGGAACTGGAGGGTATTATGCTGAGTGAAGTAAGTCAATCAGAGGACAGACAGTGTATGTTCTCATTCATTTGGGGAATATAAATAATAGTGAAAGGGAATATAAGGGAAGGGAGAAGAAATGTGTGGGAAATATCAGAAAGGGAGACAGAACATTAAGACTCCTAACTCTGGGAAACGAACTAGGGATGGTGGAAGGGGAGGAGGGCAGGGGGTGGGAGTGAATGGGTGACGGGCACTGAGGGGGACACTTGATGGGATGAGCACTGGGTGTTATTCTGTATGTTGGTAAATTGAACACTAATAAAAATTAATTTATTAAAAAACATTTAAACAAAACAACAAATTAAAAAAAAGTGAGACTAAAAAAAATAAAAGGATAATACACAATGATTAGATATGCTTCATTACTGAGATACCAAGATGTTTCAATGTATGAATATCAGTAAATGTGACACACAATAAGAATCACATGATCAACATAGTAAAGGCCATATGTAACAAGCCCACAGATAACACACTCAACAGTGAAGTGTTGAAAGCTTTTCCACTAAGATCAGGAATAAGACAAGTGAGCCCACTCTTGCCAATTTTACTCAACATCCTACTTAGAGTTCTACCCAGAGAAATCAGGCAATAAAAAGAAGTAAAAGGCATCCAAAGCAGAGAGAAAGAAGTAAAATTGTCTTTGTGTGAAGATGGTGTGATCTTACATTAAGAAAATCCTAAAGACTAACTCCCAAACTCTTAAATCTAATAAACAAATTCAGCGCATTTTGCATGATACAAAAATCAACATACATAAATTAATTGCATTCTATACACTATCAGTGAAACATCTGTCAAAGAAATAAAAAAAAAATCCTATTGACAATAACACCAAAAAAATACTTAGGAATAAATTTAACCAAGGTGGTGAAAGATGTATACATTATAAACTGTAAGACTTCTGAAAGAAACTGAAGAAGTCACAAATAAATGGAAGATATCCTGTGTTTATGGATTGGAAGAATTAATATTGTTAAGATGTCCATACTACCCAAAGCCATCTATTGATTCAATGTAATTCCCATCAAAATTCCAATGACATTTTTTATAGGGAAAAAATTCTAAAATTCATATGGAATTGCTATAGACTCTGAATAACCAAAGCAATCTTAGGAAAGATGAACAAAGCTTGCAACATCATACTTTCTGATTTCAAACTATACTACAGAGCTATAATAAGCAAACCAGTATAGTATTAGCATAAAGACAGACACATAGATCCACGTAAAAGAATCAAGAACCAGAAGTAAACCCCTGCTAGATAGTCAAAAGCACTAAAAATACTCAATGGGAGAAGGAATAGTTTCCTCAATAAATGGTGTTGAGAAAACTGGATAATCACACACAGAAGAATGAAGCTAAGCTCTCATGTATATTATTCACCAAAATTATCTCAAAATGGATTAAAGACTTAAATGTAAGACCTGAAACTAAAGATTCTAGAAGAAAATATGGGGAAAAACTCTTTGACATGGTTCTTGGCAATTTTTTGTTTTTTTTTTTTTGAATATGACAACAAAAGCACAAACAACAAAAGCAAAAATAAACAAATGGGACTACACAACTAAAAAGCTTGTACACAGCAAAGGAAAGCATCAAAGGATGAAAAGGCAGCCTTATGGAATGGGAGAGAATATTTACAAACCATATATCTAAAAGGTTGATATCCAAAAGGATATAAAAGGAATTCATACTCAATAGCAAAAACAAAAACAAAAAGCCCAAAACAACACAACAACAACAAAAAAAAAAACAAGGCAATTGAAAAATGTGCAAAGGACCTGAAAAGACATTTTTCTAAAGAAAACCTTTAGATGACAAACAGGTACATGAAAACATGCTCAACATCACTCATCAGGGAGATGTAAATCAAAACCACTGTGGGATATCATCTCACACCTGTTATAATGGCTAGTGCCAAAAAGACAAGAGATAAGTGTTGGCAAGGATATGGAGAAAAAGGAATCCTTGTGCACTACTGGTGGGAATGTAAACTGGTGCAGCCACTGTGAAAAATAGTATGGAAGCTCCTCAAAAAATTCCAAATAGGACTACAATCTTACCTCTGGGTATATATCTGAAGAAGATGAAAGCAGTGTCTTGAAGAGACATTTGCAGCCCTGTGTTCACTGCAGCATTACTCACAGTAGCCAAGACATGGAAACAACATAAGTGTCTATCAGTGGATGAATGGATAAAGGTGTGGTTTATACACATGCAATGGAATTATTCAGGCACAAAAAGAAGGAAATCACACCTTTTGTGATAACATGGATAAACAAACCAGAGGGCATATGTTAAGTAAAATAAGTCAGAGAAAGACAAATTCTGAATGATTTCACTCATATGTGGAAACTAAAAACGTTATACTACTAGAAACAGAGATTAGATTGGTAATTGGCAGGGGAGGGGTTGGGGGAAAATTTGAAACTGGTCAAAATGTATAAACTAGTTTGAATAAACTCTGGGGATATACAGCAGAGTGACTACAATTAATAATACTGTATTATATAGTTGAAAGTTACTTAATAGATTTTTAAAGTTCTCACCACAAAAAAAAAAAATGAATGGAACTATGTGAGGTGATGGATATGTTAATTAACTTTATTGTGGTAATCATTTTGCAATACATGGATATCAAATCACTACATTGTACAATTTTATCTCAATAAAGGTAGGAAAAAATAGAATTATGTGTGCAAAAGATATTTATAAGGGATACAGTCTTGTTTTTTTTTTTTTTTTTTTTTTTTAAGCAGAAGAAAATGCTATATGGTGTTTGGAAGAGTGTTGACCAACATCTGAGTTAACAATTTAAAGTCTTGTTATATTATAAGATATTCAACCTCATTTTGTGAATCCACAGTGTTCAACTGAAGTTTCATGTTCAACTCTGAGAAACAGCTTGCTGAGCTAATGGGCCTGTGAGGGGCAGGGGGAATGTTAAAACCTGGAATAAGACTTTTTTAAAGTTGCTTTAACAACATGTGGGAGAAAGAGGACTGAAATGCATATTTTGAATTTTATTATTATACAATTTTAGAGAAGGTGGGTGGCGTGATGGGGTAACTGGATGACGGGCATTAGGAGGGCACAAAATATGACAGGCACTGGATGTTACACTATATGTTGGCAAATTAGATTTAAATAAAAATATAATTGGCATATAAAAATTTTTAAAATGAAGAATGATCTATTTGTATTTTGTTTATTTTCTCAGTGAGTTTGCAAATAGGCAATAATTGAAATTAAAACTGGCTATGTGAGCATGGCATTAATCCATGTAAACAGCTAGCATCTAGATGACAGTGGGATTTATTGGACAATAGAAAAATATGCTCTCTTGACAGGTTCTAGGGTTTTGTTTTGGCTGTTGTTGTTGGATGTGTGGGTGCTGGCAGGAATAACTTCGTCAACACGTTGTTTTAATTCCAGGTTTGACTTGGTGGACTCGGCTGGCAGGGCATTTGGGTGTTCATTTTTTTTTCCTAGCTGCTCCATGCTGGTTGCTATGCAGCTGTGTTCTTGTAAAGAGAAAGTGTGTGTGTCTGTTTTTATTCAGAGAAGCATATGGAGCCTTTCTAAGAGAGAGGCTGGATCTTAACTTGTGATATGCATGTGATATGCATGGAGTTGGTGTGGTCAGCAGTGCAGGGTGACTCTGTTTGGAACTCTCGGGCTCTGTTTGGGTCTGAGATGGATGAGGTTTTCACTTTGGGCTTTATTTGATTTGGTAGTCTGTTTTTGGTTTGTCTGTTTTTGTTTTTAAAGAAATTCATGCAGTATTACAGCAGTTACAGAAGCTGTCTACTTCAAATTGTGTGGTGTTAAAAATGGAGATCAAACAGCTAGAGAATATCTTAAATACTCTGGAATATAACTGAGGCAATTTGTTGCACTTGGGTGGGTAGGAACTGAGGGAGTAGGAGAAGGGACAGGTGATGATTGCATGAGGAAGTGGAAAAGAAGTACGTGTGGGGAGGTGACCCAGAAGGATGACTGGCTGGCACAAAGGATACATGAATAATTTATCTCAAAGTTCACCTGCCTCTTTGAAACTTTTTTCTATGTAGAATTTATGTCCGAATTTCAGGGCAGTAAGGGTTTGAGGTGGCATTTGTCACCTCCTCCTTAGAGTGGTTCACATAGAAGAGCTTCAATAATTGGTAGATACTGTGATTAGCAGCTGTCCAGAAAGCGGTCTTGCCTGCCCCCGAGCTTTCCATCATCAGGAACTCCAAATCTTTTAAACTGCAACTTACTTATATTTAGTATTGCTGTTGGAGAGAAGTGCTAACTAGCCCCAGTTAATGGAGGTACAAGTGAAAATACAGCAATAACTTTCCCAGAAACATATTTAGTCATGAAATAGCAATTGACACCTTTTTTGGTTTTTTGGACCTATAGCACGATTATAATACTGTCTGCTGCAGGTGAGCTCAAGAGAGGAAATGGAAATTTATTTTGCATAAACGTGCTAGATAAGCCTTTTGTTGTTATTATTACTTTTTACGTAAACCAGTTTGAAACTCCCACTTAGGTACTCGAGGTGGCCCAATAAAGAGAAAGAGCTTAGGGCGAGCAAAGGAGGACGTTCTGGGTTCTGGTCTTGCAGGTTTTCTCAGATTTCTTTCTGTTCGTCCTACTATCTTGCAAGTTGTTTTCTCTTTTGAATTCAGTCTTTCTTTACCTAAAATGTGTGGGTGGGCTATGAGATGGGACGAGTTAAAGCATCTCTGAACGCCTTAATACATCAACTGTATTGGCTTTGGTGCCCACAGAGAGGGTGTTCCCTGGCAGGCAGCGGGGTCCTGAAGTCATTGCCCTGCCGGTGGGAGGAGCCTCAGGAGCAGGACTGAAGCAGCATTCTTGCCTGGGAACACTAGGGAGCTAGTTTTCTTGTACCTGCTTGCAGCCCGAGGATTCAGCTAGCTGTTGCAGGCTTAGACCTCGCACATAATTTATAACCCTTCTGAATCTGTCCCTGCACTTGAACATTCTTCCCTGATGTTTGTGCCAATGTCCTACTAGCCTATGATCTTTGCTTGGGTTTCCTCCTCCTGCCTCAACTCCCTAGTCTTTTGAGGGAGAGAACTCAATCTCACTCTTTTCTAGGTCCTAACATCTTGGCTTTTGTTTTTTAAGAAGTGTCCTGCAGTGTGACATGCCTAGACCTCCGTCTCTAGTCCTCTCAACTCACTCCGTTCCAAATTTCTTATACGACCTGTCCTGAGTTGTTGATCCCTGCATGAAGCAAGCATTTCTTGAGTTTGCATTTTATGCACAGCAAAGGCTCATCTTAAGAATTTCAAGGAGAAAACACAAGGTTCATACAGGAACTTTTGTTCCTGATGGATTTAGAATCTTTGGGGTAAATGGAAATTCTCTAAGACATGATAAAGAATCTCTTTACCAGAAATTGTGTAGCTGGATGATTTTTTTTTTTTCTAAAAAATAAGCAGTTACTACCTTAGAAAAGGATAAACATGTTCTGTGTTGCTAATGCTTCAGGGACAGGGGACATATTGCATTCTATTGTCAGAGATAAAGAAGCAGATCGGAGACTTTTGTGTGGGAGGGATAATGAAAGTTTGGGTGAAGCAGCAAGAGAGCATTGAATAAGCAAATAAGTAAAAGGCTAGGCAGTGTCTGGATCAATACCCAGGACTCTGATAGCTAGTAATCAGTTACCTGGAATGGATGTACCATTCACATGTCCAGGCCTTGTGGCTCTGGGATGACCTTGTTAGACCGGCTGTCTGAAGTAAGGGGCCATTATTGTTATTAAAAGGAGGCATTACTGTGTGTCGTTCAGTCATCTACAGCTAATGTCAACAACTGAAATTTTGGCTGCATAATAGTAGCAACATCTCTCTACCTACACCTAGAGATATTTTTAGCCAATTACCTCATCTGTTGAGTAGGGAATCGGTGTTATGCCTCCTGCCTTGAGCATGACACACATTTTGGTTGATCTATTTATATGCTTCTTTCTGCAGTGAGGCAGGAAATAGTAAGCTCAAGTGACCCCTGGACTTCTAGTGGGCAGTGACAGACACTTCTATTTTGGCAGGAGCATCTTGATCTGAGAAAGGCAGGGAGTAGACTCCACAGTATCATGTAATAAGGCTACATTCTAGGCATTGTGGAATAAATGGAGATGAATAAAACTTGGTCTCTCTGATTTCTATTTATAGGACAGAAGAAATACCATGTGTCTATGGTGAAATGTCAAATCAGGAAGTGAATGCTTTGGGTGAGGCATTTTTCTACTTGAGACAGTAATTGCAATCATGTTTGAATAGGTCTCTTTACTCTTCAGGTTGGGATCACCCCTGGTTTAATAAATTTTTGACCTCATTCGTATAAGTTTGAAACAAAGAATTCACTTTAATTTCTTGAAAGAGTCAAATATCCTCTGTAAAGTCTTTTGTTGGTATCATATGATATCACCCTGAGGGGAAAATTATGGGCTAAATCATAATACTGATAGCTTGATGAGTTTCTGGTTGAATATCTTCATCCAGAAAGAAGATGTTTATCTGATGACAGCTTTCTGATGGTAAGTATCATGGCTTTATCCTGGCTCATATTCCGCTTCATATATTCATCAGGAATTTGGATAAAGAGATAAAAGACATATTTGTCCGATTTGTGAGTAATGTAGGGTTAAGAGGATTAATAAAGAAACTAAATGACGGAATCAGATGAAAGAGGTCTTAATGTGAGAGAGAGATGAGCCAAACAGTAAGAGAAGTTTGATAGGGATAAATAGGAAACACTATATAATTTTTTTTGCTTTAGTATTAGAGTGCCTTAACATAGAAGCATAACAAATGAAAGACAAGCAAAAATATGTCAGGGTGTAATAGTTCAGAGCACATACATTCACAAACATATATAATTGTACTGTTAGAACACATATAATTATGTAATTAGTATAATAGTTCAAAACACAGTACTTTACAGTGAGACATGACTAAGTAGGTAAGACACAGATTCACCTTTTGTGTTCTAGGTTGCCTCACCAAGATCGGTAACATTGCAATAACCTGAATTTTGAAGGATGGTTTCATTTTGTCCTCTCTGGGAACTGTAGTTTTGACGATGACAGCTTCAAAGTCAGCCTTATTTATTCTGGAAATAGCTGGTTGGAGAAGATTCCATGGGTAAGAATATCTTAAACTTTCGTGGTTTCAGCCAAGAGTAGCTGTCCTCAATGTGGCATATTGGTGAGAAGTTATCAGCCTTGTCGTTCACAAGGATAGTCACACACTTTTTAACATCAAACAAAGCCACCCTATCCACCCCTTTCTTTGTGAATCAAAGTAAATTCAGTATTGAGTCTGTCTGTAATTAGAGAAAACAATGATATGGTTCTCCACTCTGGTGTTTTCTTGAATCCACTGTGGACTATAGGTACTGCATATAAATTATCTACAAGACTGTTTTTCCAGAGAAATACACCTTCTCAAACATCAAGCAGATGATCCTCTTCCATCTGGAAAACCCAAAGAATCTGATTATGCCTCTCTCCTTAGAAAATAAAATTATCTTCTTTAACCTGTAGAAGGCATTACAAGATTCATTCATTCACTTACCAGTACTTGCTGACCACTTATTCTCTGTCAGGTACTGCTCTCAACCCCAGATACCTCTGGGAAGACCCTTTGTGGAGGAAGCTGCCTTTATAACTACAAGACATGATAAGATGATTTTCTCACAGTTCTCTCCCTAAAATAAAAGGGAAAAAAACCCCACCATAAATGGGACCTAGCTGGGCATCCTATTAATAAACAACAACAACAAAAAAAGTGTCTAAAATTTCAAACATTCAGGTGATAGTGAAAACAGTGACCATGGAAATAATTATAAATTCCTTTACAAAGACTAGATTATTAAAATTATTTTAGGAAGGAAACATACCTGAGTTCTGAGTCCCACATTGGGCTCCCTGCGAGGATCCTGCTTCTCCCTCTGCCTGTGTCTCTGCCTCTCTCTCTATCTCTCATGAATAAATAAATAAAATCTTTTAAAAAAAGATTTATTTATCTGAGGGAAAGAGCACAAGTGGGTGTAGGGACAGAGGGAGACGCCGACTCCCCACTGAGCCAGGAGCCTGACGTGGGGCTCTATCCCAGGACCCTGAGATCATGACCTGAACTGAAGGCAGGTGCTTAACCATTTGAGCCACCCAGGTGCCCCATGGATAGCATCTTTAAACTAATATCTTACTTTATCAAGATGGAAGTGTTTTCACTGCTTGTGCTCTCTCTCTCTGTCAAATAAATAAATAAAATCTTTGGAAAAAAAGGACAAGATGAGAGATTTGACAGTAATAGTTGTGAAATGTTTTAGAGGCTATAAAGAAGAATGTTCTCAAGATGAATCAACTGTGTAATATGGCTGCAGCCCAGCAATATGTTATGCAGTATTAGTGCAAGTGGATTAGGTAAGGACATGGTACTCCACTTGCTGTGAATTGATGAGGCTACACCTTCAGTTTTTGCTTCCAGCTTTTGGCAATCTGATTTAAAAAATAACATTTATTATTTATTTTCATTACAGAGTAATAATGTATTTTTACTCTAGAAAATCTGGAAAGTCTGGAAAATCCTCTATAATCCCATTAGTTGGAGAGAACCACTGTTAACATTTATTATATATTCTTTCAGGTTTATGCATACAGAGATACATACACACAAATGATTTTATTATACATTATTTTGTAATCTCTTTGTTCTCCTTGGCAACATATGCTTTAAATATCATGCTATTATTCTTAAATACTGTAAATAATGCTGTGATGAACATTAAGGTAGGTAAATATTGAAATATATTTATTTCAATTGAATTGAAAAGAATTGAAAATAGTTGCAAGAGGAAAAATGGGGATTAAAAGCTTCTTTACATGTTTCAGGGTCTTTTACAGAGAGAAGAGGAATTATATGACTCCAAAATATAATATTTAGTACCAATGGTTTGAAGCCACAGGGAGAGATACTATGATGCTGTTACTCGCAGCACTATTAAAGCAGGGGGGGTGGGAGAAGGGCTCATGGGGGAGGGAGGCGTTATGCATAGGTCACAAGAGCCATGGTCTAGGGCATTCAGGAGCTAAGACTGGGTTGGACTCTTCTAACGTTCCAAGTCAATGACTTGTCCCAAGCAGAAAGTTTTCTTTAAAAATGAGTACTTAAAGGGCACTTGGGTGGCTCAGTCAGTTAAGTGTCTGCCTTTGGCTCAGCTCATGATCTTGGGGTCCTGGGATAGAGCCCCAGATTGGGTTCCCTGCTCAGCAGGAAGTCTGCTTCTCCCACTGTCCCTACGCCCACTTGTGCTCTCTCTCTCCCTCAGATAAATAAATCTTTTTTTAAAAAGATTTTATTTATTTATTCATGAGAGATACAGAGAGAGGCAGAGACACAGGCAGAGGGAGAAGCAGGATCCTCGCAGGGAACCCGATGTGGAACTCAATTCCGGGATCACACCCTGAGGCAGACACTCAACCACTGAGCTACCCAGGTGTCCCCAGATACATAAATCTTAAAAAAAAAAAAAAAAAAAGTGAACCCTTGACTAAATCATTTTGTTGTTGTTTGTCTCTTTTTTTCATGTTGGTGGAAATAATTCACGTGAATCTTTGAGAAAAAATAAAAAGCAACCAGACAGCTGCAAAGCTTGGTAATTTCAGAATTCAGGTATGTTTCCTTCCTAAAATAATTTTAATAATCTATTCTTTGTAAAGGAATTGATAATTATTTCCATGGTCACTGTTTTCACTATCACCTGAATGTTTAAAATTTTAGACACATTTTTTGTTGTTGTTTATAATAGGATGCCCAGCTGTAGGTCCCATTTATGGTGTTTTTTTTCCCTTTTATTTTAGGGAGAGAACTGTGAGAAAATCATCTTATCATGTCTTGTAGTTATAAAGGCAGTTTCCTCCACAAAGGGTCTTCCCAGAGGTATCTGGGGTTGAGAGCAGTACCTGACAGAAAATAAGTGGTCAGCAAGTACTGGTAAGTGAATGAATGAATCTTGTAATGCCTTCTACAGGTTAAAGAAGATAATTTTATTTTCCAAGGAGAGAGGCATAATCAGATTTTTTGGGTTTTCCAGATGGAAGAGGATCACCTGCTTGATGTCTGAGAAGGTGTATTTCTTAGAAGGGCGGGGTTAGAGTCTAAGGTCAATGAAGGGATGGTGCCTAAGCCTAGTGCTCCTGGACTTGACCCCTTGGGGCAGACTATAAGCTGGAAAATATGGGAATTCAGGCAATACAGAGCCTTGCTCTGGTTTGTTCCAATTTAAAGGGAGTTGGGTTATCTTCTCTTTAAGATCCACTTGGGGCTATGTGGTAACCAAATGAATATCAGCCCAGCTTAGCATCAAAATCAGATTTAGCATCAGCCTTATCTATTGAACTGTGATCAGGGGTATCAGCACAATATCTCAGCAGAAAGAAACAATGATGGAATTGTTAGAGGAATAAAGATTCTCTTTGCTTGGTGTAGAAATTGGATTGACATTCTCACATATGGACTGAGAAAGCAGTTAGGTTTTGGGAACTTTAGGGACGGTGTGCCTCCCAAGACAGATCCAGGAGAATGTCAGTTAACTGAAGGCAGGGATTCTTGCATGTTTTGTTTATTGACATGTTCCAAGCATAGAGCAGTGACTGGCTTGTAGTAGTCACTCAATAAATATTTGTTGACTAAGTGAATACTGAATTTCCTGCTAATATGGCACAAGTGATGCTCAAGGTATTAATTAACTAGAAAAATAAAAATGTGGCTATACATTTATCCTGATTTGTGGAGCAGTTTAAGTAATCTCCTAACACATGCACAAGAAGATAGGAGTATAGATAAAAGGCATTTTTATTCTGAGGGAGGAATTCCTTCCAACTCACCTAAATTCCATAACCTACCAGCCATAATTTTGTCAATGTCATCACTGTTATCAGTGAGTAGATTATCATACTGACTTATCTTTCAAACCAAATTTTTGTCTGCGTTGTGAAAGCCAAAATTCAATGGAGCAAGGATCAATACCGTATCCAGCTAATATGCTATAGTATAAATGAAATGAATAATAAGAAAGGAAATAACTCCTTCTGACAATTGCTGTTGCAAAAAAACCTCAGGTTGTCATTTGAAATTGATACTGCAGGGAACCTCCGCTTGCAGCATGAACTTTAATATATAAATCTTCCATGGCACAGGTGTTCACTAATATGATTTCTGAAGGTCCTGGGCTTTATGAATGTTTCTGAGATTTTTCTGACTCATTTACTGATTCAGATATCTGTTTCTTTCTTTTTTTTCTATAGCTCATACCATGTGACAAAGAAGGATGTTTATTTTAGAATTCTGGAATTATCATTTTTACTTAAAAGATTAACCATAATTAAATAGTTGGTTGTCTTTGTTTTTGTTTTTGTTTTTTTGCCCTTTTCCTTCCTGTAGAAAGGCTTCAAGATAGTATTTGAAAACTTTACCCACAAAATGAGATTATTCAATCTGAAGCCTTTTGGCAAAATGAATATATTTTTGTGCTATATTTGATATACAGATGCTTAAGAGTTTTGATGGATAGCAGCCATTAGATGAGTTAAAGCTTCATTCTTCAGAATTGTGCAGAGTTGTATTGTAATATGCATTACTGAACATCAGTTTCTGAAGAGGATAAAAAGAAATGGAAACTTTCTTTGAAGATCAGAATTTACTTAACAAGAATTTTTGTAAAGCAAGTGAGAAAGATACGGATATTATATATTTTTTGACCAATTCTGAGGCCAAAGAAATAAGACTATATAAGCTGAGGAATCAACAAAGACTAGAATGATTTTTACATACCTCTCTAATCATTCTAAATGGTTTTTGGATATAAGTTCCAATGAGCTGAGGAACTGTAATATAAGGAGGAGCTTTTCAATTTGGTACAGACAGAGCGTGAAGTTTTTAATACCTAGCAAGAGAGGTGCTATAAGTTCATACTCTTACTGAAGTTACTCTTTTGAGATTAGACTTAAAAAATTTTTTTTTGACTGAGTTCATATGTTCAAAGGCCAGAGGATCATTTGGGACAAGGGCTTTTTAAAATCTACTTTAAATCCAAGGATGAATCCAGCATTAAAAAATATTCAGACTGTCTGAAAGCTAATGCTCAGGCAAACACACTGGTTCTGGATGTGATGTCCTTAACAGTAACATGACAATCAGATGTGCCCAGTCACCAGTACTTGGCAAGGAGCTTCCTTTTGACATTGTTATGAATATAAATGAGGATGAAGGACAAACATTTTTGGACTGGGAATTTTTAAACTAGGGCAGCATTCACATTGTTCTTTTGTCAATCATTAAATCACCAACCAAAGCTGTTTGACCTCCCAGCATTGGAGACCTATTTATTTATAATGTATTCATTTCCCAGAGTTTTTGAGATAAAATTGACATATAATGTTGTATAAGTTTAAGGTGTACAATTTAGTGATTTGATAAATGTGTCTAATGTGAAATGATCACCACAGAGGAAGTTAACACCTTCTATCACCTTATATAGTTGCCTTTCGTCTTTTTGTTGTGAGAAGTTACAAGATGTATTCTTTTAGCAACTTTCAGTTATACAGTAGAGTATTGTTAACTGAGCCACCCAAGCATCCCGAAAATTCACATTTTCTTTGACATTTACTAAATCTTGTACCCTGGTTGTCTTTTTTTTTAAAGCACACTTCAAATAAATTTTCTGTTTTTATTAAGACTCCTAGAAACAGTACTATTTACATCTGTACACAATGTGTAATACGCCTCCATTTTTCATGACTATCAGTCTTTTATTCCTTTTTATAATTTTTCTTTTTATATTTATTCCACTGTCCTTATCTTTCTGATATGGAAAACATGTGGACCGAGGACATTTGATGAGGCATGTCTCATTCAGATCCAGGAGCCCTGCTTCTAGGGTGCCAGCAAGTGAGTAGTTGCCAGCACAGTTGATCAGGGAGATAATGAGACTCTGCCCCAAAGATAGGGCTATAATGGTAAGAATATGAAAATACAGTGTCCTGAGATTCTTTTACTCCCTGCACAGTCAGGTTTCTTTTGCTCTTTATTTATTTATTTTTAAATTAATTTATTTAAGGGAGAGATTGAGTGTGTGAGTAGGAGGAGGAGCAGAGGGAGAGGGGAAGCTGACTTCCTGTTGAATATGGAGTCTGATGCAGGATTTAATCTCAGAAGCCTGAGATCATGACCTGAGCTAAAACCAAGAGCTGGACACTCAACTGACTGAGCCATCCAGGTGCCTCTTTTGCTCTTTAAATTCCTTGATAACATTGTTTTTTTCTGAATATAAAAATAGTTCACTGTCATGGTAGAAATGTTGGAAAATGAAATGCTTTTTTGAAAAAGCACACAACTATCACCTGTGACTACATAGAGATAACAATTGTGGATATTTTGGTATGTTTCTTGCTAACTTTTTTTTTCTATAGAAAAAAGTCCTCCTCCTTAAAACTGTACACATTGTTTTCATATTTATATAAATCGTTTCTCAGTTATTATGAACATTTTTATTAAATCATTAATTAGCCATTGAAAAGAAGAATTCTTAATGGTTACCTATACTTGAACATATAGATATACTCTAATTTATATGATTATTTCCCCACTGTGGAATATTTCATTTACTACCTATAATGCCTATTTTGCATAGCTTCCCTAACACTTATCCTTGCACACAGATCATGTGTATCTTTGATGAGTTTTCAACATTTTATCATACAAAATGTCAAATAGATACAAAAGAGGGGGAAATAGTAAAGTTTCCATCTACTCATTATCTAGCTTCAACAATTAAAGGCTCATGGCCAAATCTATTTCATTTACATACTCTATGTCCCAGGTTGTTTTGAAGCAAATTCCAGACATTATTAACATGTCAATCAGCAATATGTACTATCAATATGTACATCTGAAAGATAAGGAATCTTAAAATTACAGCAACTCTACCATACTACACCTAAAAAAGTCACCATATGTCATGCCTATTTTAGGTAGTAGAGTTTTAGGAGTGAATGATCACTTCTTGAACAATAAATCTCTTGATAAATATTACTTTCTAGAAGAGTTTTAGAATTTGTACTTCTACAGCAGTATATGGGGATTTCTGTTTGGCATTCAGAATCTCATTGAGCTATCATATTTTTAAATTGTGAACAATTTGGAGGGCAAACAATGGGGAGGCAGTAGAAAGACATGGTTAAACATTTAGTCTCTGGAGCAGACTATCTGGGGGCATGTCTCTGGGTTCTATCACTTTACTATTATTCTATCTTTGTGCAGTGTCATTTTCAGCAATAGCAATTACCCTTGGATAATTGGGTTCATATGCATTTTGTTCACTTCATTTCTGCTTTTGCTTTATTTTTTCCTTTGTCTTGATTCCATTTACTTAGAAAAAGTTACTAGATGTTGTTAGAAATGAATTAGGTGCTAAGAAAGGAAAAACACAGGTGCTATGTTATCATACAATAGGTAATCAACAAATTGTTAAAACTGCTCTCAGTTTTTGCTTATTTTAAACAATGTTGCAATAAGCACATTCTGTGAGCAAAGTTTTTTCTTCCATTTTGATTATCTCTTGAGGATAATTTTCTACAGGTGAAATTCCAAGGTGAAAGGGCATGGCACTTGTTTGGGGAGAGGGATGGGGTTCCTCATAGCTTTTTATGGCTTGTTTTCTAAACTGTTTGCACTGCCTTCAGCAGATATGAATTTATCAATTTTACTTCACCTTTGGAAGTATTTGTTGTCATTGGAAAATAATTAACTTTTTGCTAAACAGCTAAATAATTCCTTAAATTGTTTGATTATAGCAGAGTAAAATATTATCCTTGTGTGTTTATTTATTAACTAATTTCATCTTACCTTCTGGGAAAGAATAAGTGAAAAGTAAAGTGAAATCTGAACTGAAAATGTAGAGAGAAAAAATCAAATAGAAATTCTCAGAGTACTGAATTGTACTTTGAGTAATATCATTGAACCCTAGGATGATAAATTAACTTGTAAGCTGTGAGAAAAATATGAGATCTGTGGTAGCAGACATGTGACCTCAGCCACTCACAGAATCCAGATTCTGGAATGCTTTATAAAGTAGGGGGACTTGAGTGCAGAGAAAGCAGTATTTGGAAAGGCACAATAGAGGGGGCATTTCAGACATCTGGGTCTTCACTCGCATAGCCTAAGTTCAAGTCTTCAGTGTATCTCCTCTGGCCACTTGTAGTAGACTCCAAAGCTTTCGTTGTTTTCATCTTTTCACAGACAATCCATTTTTTCTGGGCCACTTCCAAAATGATATTTCTAAAACACAAAGTACGTTGTGGACATGTCCACCTACTTGGGGTTTTTATAATCTTTCGGACTACATATGACAAGGAAATTTGTGAGCTGGCACTACTAGCCTTCTGAAATTTATGTGGAGACATGCCTGCAGATTGATGGTTGGCAATAAACCATCTTCTCCCTAGAATTTATAGCTCCCATGAGATCTTAGGGTCAGGACCACCTAGTTATTTGTTGGAATGACAGTTTATTGCCTTGACAGAGATTTTAACAACTATTTTGTATTGTAAATCTTTTGATAAGAATAGTCCCACCTGTTTTACTACCTGAACAGGGTTCAGAAATTGGAGAGCATAAAAAGGTAGTATTTGTTAACAAGTTTAGTGTCCTGTTTTTAACCACCTAAGTATTCCTGGCAATACATTCTGCATTCAGTACAATGTTAGGGGTTTGGAAATTTGGGGGAAATTTTGGATATAATATTGCCTTTATCCTTATTGAAAAGACAAAGGATACATTTGATGAAATTAAAGGAAAATCATAGTTTAAGAATAGCATAAATAATTTAATAATGAAAAATATCAGAAATAATCACAATAGCTAACACAAACTGTGCTGAACCATTTATGTTAATTATTTTTGCTATCAAATTTAATTTTTACAACTACTCTATGAAGTACATAATTAAAGGTCAGATGTGAACTATAGATTCACATATGCTCAACTACTAATTTGATTAAATCCATAGGAAGGAGAAATCACTTCCAGAATCATCATAGAAGGATTCAAGATGGGATAGTACTCAGAACTGTATTTGAGGGCTGAGTTGGAATTAGATAAATAAATATAAGTAGGAAGAAGTTTAGATGAGGGGTGCCAAGAGCAAATTCCCAGAGGTAAGAATCCCAATGAATGTTAATGGGAAGGTGTTGCAGACCACAGGGAATTTATAAAAGATGGTGATACAGGCAAGTAAAGGAAGCTAGGTAGGCTGGCAAGAAAATATATACGTATACAACTGTGACTCTCAAGCAGTGAATGCTCACTCCTTCCCTTGAATTCGGAAGAGCAAAGAATTAGGCTCCTGAGCTTTTCTTCCAATTCTACCCTTAGCCTTTTAATAATGTAATGTCTATAGAAGTTGCTCTTCAGCAGATTCAGCCTGGGAAATTGCCTTGCTGTGCAGTCTCTGTAGACATCAGAGTAGATATGTACAACCTTGAGGCAGCATCTTGAGGGTGTTTATTTGAAAACCCTCCAGATTTTGGAATCAGGATTTATGGTTTTGAACATCCTTTTCAAGCCATGGCAATTAATCACAGGTTTTGCTACTTCTTGTTTCTAGACCCAATAAGAACTCTGTGGTATACAATGCATGGGAATAGTATGGGCTGTAGTAATCTTTCTGAAAAGGCAAATCTATATGGATTCCTGGCATTATTCTTGACACCTTTTTTCTTTGAACTGTGGGCTTTCTGATATAGCCCTTTTTTAAGTGGATTTTTCTTAAAGATTTTATTTTATTTATTCATGAGAGACACATAGAGAAAAGCAGAGACATAGGCAGTGGGAGAAGCAGGCTCCTTGCGGGGAGCCCAATGCAGGACTGGATCCCGGAACTGGGATCTGCCCTGAGACAAGGCAACTCTCAGCCACTGAGCCACCCAGCTGCTCCTCTGATATAGCCCTTATGGTCCTATTTTGTTCCTTACTAGGTCTTCTATTTCTCGACAGTTTAGTGTAGTGGTGAGGAGTGCAGATCCTAGAGCTGAAGAGTCTGAGTACAAATCCTAACTGCTCTGCTCCATGGATTCCTTCTTCCCTTCCCGTCCCCTTTCCCTTTCTTCCCTTCCTCTCCCCTTCTCTCTCTCTCCTTCTTCCCTTCCTTCTTTCCTTCCTTCCTTCCTTCCTTCCTTCCTTCCTTCCTTCCTTCCTTCGTTCCTCTCTCTCTCTCCCTCTCTCCTTCTTTTCCATCTCTCTTTCTTTTTTTTCTTTAATTGCTGGCATAAATCTTCCCTCCCTGATCATTGGTTTCCTTAGCTGTAAATGCTGATAATAATTATATCTAAATTATGAAATTCCTGAGATTAGATGAATTACATAGTATTCTTCCCACTTGCTTACATGGATGTATTTGAGATTGTAGATAAACAACGGTGTCTTCTACTTTTGTCTGGCAGACTTAAAATAATACCATCATTTTCAGATTTTTTCTGCATTACTTACCTGGAAGAGACGTGTCATCATGTAGCAGTTTCATTAATTTTTCCTTTAAATATTTTACTTCTTAAATTTAGCATTTTTTGATGTTATTTAAAATACCTTTGTTTATTTTTTAAAAATAATCTCTATGTCCAACGTGGGGCTCAAACTCATGACCTGGAGAACAAGAGTTACACACTCTACTGTCTGAGCCAGCTAGGCACCCCATAAGATGCCTTTAAATTTAATTACAAAAATTGTCATGTATAGCACCTACACAGTAGATTTAATGTGATGAGTTCTGAAAATAATAACAAATCATTTTAAGTTATAATGAAATGGTTTATATTATTCTATTTCAACTGTGTTCTCTAGATATGGTATCATTATTATGTTTAATCACACCAAATTTATTTCATCTTAGGATTTTATTTGTTTTCATATTTTGAATGTGTACTTAGCAAACAGTAAGCTTTAGAGACACCTTTCATCACTAGATGCTGATATTGAGATTATAGTACATTTGGAGTTTCTGGCAGAGTGGCTTTACTATACTCTGCTACCATTTCCATGGAGAAAACATTCAAGTTCTTTAAACTAGAATTTAATTGCACTGAATTCATCATTCTGTGTTTTAACTGTCCCTTTTTGTACTCATTGGTGACTCACATGATTTAGGTGGCATGGGACATCTCCAGAGTTGTGATTACAGACTTGCCTCTCAGAACTCCCTTCTGGGGAGTTTGAGTTCTGAATTTGTCTTCCTGGGGTGGCTGTACATTTTAACATTAAGAAAAATCTGTTTGCTTTGTAGTTCTTCTGTGTAGGGCAAATATGAGAGAACACATTGTCCTAATTAGTTTTCATGTGGG
Organism: Nyctereutes procyonoides; assembly: GCF_905146905.1. NCBI lineage: Eukaryota > Metazoa > Chordata > Mammalia > Carnivora > Canidae > Nyctereutes > Nyctereutes procyonoides. The sequence goes on from NW_026575119.1 coordinate 5,631,712, forward strand.
ATATACTAGATAATACTTGCATTTTGATGCTTGAGTTGCATGCTTGATAACCTCAATATTATTCTACTACAGCTTCCTAGTCATTGTTTCTCTTTCCTCTCATTAATATCTTTGATTAGGTCATAGGGTCTTTGGACAAGTGTACTCTTTCAATTTATGTAAGATGTATCTAGTCTTTTAGCAGGAATATGTTATTGTTTTAAAGACCAGAGTCCAGGAAGCCAAACTCTTTTGCTTTCATGTCATGTACACAGACTGTTGTTCTCTTCCTGCCATGTTTCTTTTTTCTTGTGGTCATGGTCATCAAGTGACAGAAGTGATAAAACCACTATTTGTGCTTAGGAGTCTTCTGTCCTGCTCTAAGCTTCAAAGTGTCTAGAGAAGCTTGCTGGTTTTACTGATTGCCTTCTTCACATCAGTAGATGTTGGTAGGCAGTGACCATTGAATCAGATGATGATATGGCCAGAGTTTGGGAAGGTTGTGCCTACATGGGTCTAAAGGCTGTACTCCTGGAGTGCACAGCATGATGGCTTTGACTATGGTTCTTACATCCTCTCTCTGGGAAAATAGTATATATTTTGGTTTTCTCCAGTATTCTATTTTCTTTCTTTCTTTCTTTCTTCTTTCTTTCTTTCTTTCTTTCTTTCTTTCTTTCTTTCTTTCTTTCTTTCTTTCTTTTTCTTCTTCTTCTTCTTCTTCTTCTTCTTCTTCTTTCTTTCTTTCTTTCTTTCTTTCTTTCTTTCTTTCTTTCTTTCTTTTCTTTCTTTCTTTCTGTTCAGAGGTAGAACTTAACTGATTTATCAATTGGATGTAACAACACCCAGTGTTCATTATATCAAGTACCCTCCTTAATGCCCATCACCCAATTATTGCTTCCCTCCAGCAAGCCTCAGTTTGTTTCCTAGAGTTCAGTATCTCTTATGATTTGCCTCCCTCTTAATTTTCATCTTATTTTATTTTTCCTTCCCTTGCTGTGTATTCAACTGTTTTGTTTCTTAAACTCCACATATGAATGAAATCATGGCATTTGTCTTTCTCTGACTGACTTATTTCACTTAGTGTAATACCCTCTAGTTCCATGCATATCGTTGCAAGTGGCAAGATTTCATTCTTTTTGATGGCTGAGTAATATTCCAGTGTGTGTGTGTTTAAATACCACATCTTCTTTATCAATTCATCTGTTGATGGACATCTGGGTTCTTTCCATCTTTTCCCATCTTTTGGCTATTGTGGACATTGCTGCTATAAATACTGGGGTGCAGGTGCCCCTTAAAATCACTATATTTGTATCCTTTGGATAAATACCTAATAGTGTAATTGCTGGATCATAGGGTAGCTCTATATTTAGCTTTCTGAGAAATCTCCATACTGTTTTCCGGGGTAGCAGCACCAGTTTGCATTTCTCCAGTATTCTAGTTGAGACAGGCTAATGCTTATTGGTGGGAAGTAGCCAACTAATTTGAAGTCCTTCTCTCTCTCCTGAACTGTCTTAGTGTCTATGGGCATTTGATGGTTTCTCTTATAGAGTCTGAAGTTCTTCCTTATCACACAGAGTTTTCCCTTTCTTCACTATACAGTATTTCTTCACTTGTATACTAGGTTAATAATGATTTCTACTCACTCTTCGGAGTTTTCTTTTCTAGTTCCTTTTAGTATTTTTGTTTCTAATTTTTAAAAAATTCGTATTGTTTTGGCCAGATCTGGCTGCCATAACAAAATACAATGACTGGGTGACTTAAACAATAGAAATTGATTTTCTTACTATTCTGGTGGCTGCAATTCCAAGAGCAAGGTGCCAGCATGGCTGGTTTCTGGTGAGAGCTTTCTTCCTTGCTTATAGATGGTTGCCTTCTTGCTTGTCCCCATATGGCAGGGAAAGAGAGAGAGAGAGAGAGAGCTCTCTGGTGTCTCTTCTACTTGGGGCACTAATCTCATCATAAAGGCCCCACCCTCATGACCTCATCCAACCCTAATTACCTTCCAAGGGCCCTGTTTTCAAATACCATCACATTGGGCCTTAGGGCTTCAACATAGGAATTTTAGGGAGGTACAATTCAGTCCATTGTACTGACTTATCTCCAAAAAGAAAATGTGAAAAAAAAAGATGTCTTATCAGGGTGTAGAGGGGAGAACAACTGAACTTGCTCTCATGCCTGTCTGAATATACCTATTATACTGTAGCTCTCTGCTGCTGGGATTAGGTTTGTGCCTCTCCTTTCCTTATAGACTGTGAACTCCTGAAAGGTGCAGAGTTTGCCTTCCTTGTAGTTTCTCCACAGTAACAGGGTAATCCCTAAATGTGGTTAAATAAGTAAGTGATCTCAGTCTTAAACATGCCCCTAGTGGTTTTGCCATCTTGGTTTTATCAGTGCCCATTTTCTTGGTTGAACTTCAGCTCCTTTTGGCTCTGTTATCCCCATTTCCACATTGTTGGCTATTTTCTTGTTCTTTCTGTGACAGGCAACACAGGAAGTTGTGGCTTTTAAGCTGTATAGCACAGTTCTTTCCCTAGCTGTTCTGCTGGATTAGCAGTGACAGGTTATTAGCATTTTTAGTTTTCCTCTGTGTTCTTTTTTTTTTTAAAGATGTATTTATTTATAATAGACAGAGAGAGAGAGAGAGAGAGAGAGAGAGAGAGAAAAACAGAGACACAGGAGGAGAGAGAAGCAGGCTCCATGCCAGGAGCCTGACATGGGACTCGATCCTGGGACTTCAGGATTGCGCCCTGGGCCAAAGGCAGGTGCTAAACCGCTGAGCCACCCAGCGATCCCCTCCTTTTTTATTATCTATTATTGTGTGCACCTCAGGGGATGGAGGGAAGGCCAAGTTCACTTTTATCATGTTACTCACCCAAGTTCCACTTGGTCACTTTTCCCTAGATATGAGAATAGTAAGTTTCTCTCATTTCAGAAATAACATAATCTGTGATTATTAATCTGAGGTGTTTTTAAATTTTTGCATAACCATGATTACACTGAAATAATTTCATTGAAAAGCCCCACAAGCCAATTCCAAAGTTGTCAAAACAGCACCCACCAAAATTCAAATTACACCAAGCATAACACACACATACACATGCACACACACCCTAGTAAATGAAGTTATCATTAAATATACACTTCGATGCATTTGGCATTGTCGTAGTTGCTAAATTTTTAAGGTTAAAAAGATAGAAATCCTGATTGCGGAATAAAGACCAGAGGAAGTAAGATAGAAAGCAAAGCAATGAATTATGTTAAAAATGAAAAGGCTGTGAATCCAGACATCAAATATGACCAAGTGTGAGCTATTTTATTTCCTTGAGTGTTGCAGACTCATGAAGCATCTCTGATTTCTCAAGAGTCAATATGAAAAGTCAGTCAAGTAGCTGGAGTTCTATTTCTTTGATGAGAAATTAGGCCAGGCTAGAGAGCACATCAGGGCAGTTTTTGCATATTTTTGAGGTAACAATTGAAAGGGCATGTCTCTCATTAGTATTAGTCATGAACAGCTCAACAAGCCTGGAATATGACAGAAAAGATAGGGCATTCGAGCAGATTTAATACTCTAGCATTACAGCACCTTGACTGTGAGGGCATAAAGGAAGTTGCAGAGGCATATCCCCACCCTCTCTGCACTACGTGTTTTGTTTGGCTTTTTTCTTTCTTTTTTTTTTTGGAAGCAACATAACCACTGAATTTTATTTTTTACTGTTACAATGGTCTCAATCAGACATCAAATAATAGCAATTTTTTTAGTGAATTCCATTGATTTTTCTTGGCTTTAAGAAAAGTTGAGAAAGCATCCTTTCTTCTTACATTTTAATTTTATCAGTTTACATATGTTTAATAAAATTTTAGTTATAACAAAATGACACATACCATTTTGTAAATAGAATTGATAAGTAGTTGTGGATGAAAGGAAACGTGGAGGATGCAGGTGAGAAACATTAATATGTCATTGGCAGTCAGTATGTTTTGCAAAAGAAAATAAAGCCTTACTTGAAGGTATTTAAGTAAGTAGGTAAAGTAGAAGGTAGTTAAGAGGGCTTTATATAAATGGAATTTTAAAGTATTTAATTACTTACCTTTAATATATGTAAAATCATTTGATCTGTATACATGTCCAAATGTGGATTAAATCATGCAGACATTATTGAACAACTTTCTCAAGAGTTTGGCTCTATTTTGTGTCAGGGCTTTGTCTGCCCTTAACTGAGCAGGCACATCTTCTTGCACTTAAACCCTTCTGCTGTATTTAGCATTTTTGTACAGATATGTCAGCTGACTTCCTAATCTTCTTTTTGATTTAGCTAGGACATGATTCAGAATCTTCCATCAAAGACAGCTCTGGCCAAGTTCATTTTTTATGAACTTGTTTTGTGAAGCACACTTCATTTTTTCATACTCAACAGATTTAAAATATATGGTAAAGATTTCTGAAGGCAGTGGTAATCTATGGACTCATGCAAATCTGTCAAGTTATCGAGAGGAAGCAATTGCTTCTTTGGTGAGAACGATGACATCAACTGTACCTTGAAGTCTATGAACAACATTATAATAGCAACTCGACATTTATCAAAAGATTTCAGCTTTGTTCTTGGCTTTATTTTGCTCAGCCATCTTAAAAGTTAGGCATTTATGACACAATTCAATATTAGCACTTTTAACAAGTGGTGATATTTACTCTTGAACCTGGCCAACTCATGGCTCCTGGCTAGATGACACCACAAACACTTTGAACTTGGCATAGGAGTAATAGTGGTTAGATGCAAAGCAGGCAATACTCAGAATTTTTGCAGGAAGAAACATGAGAAACCCAGAGGTATTAATTTCAGAATTACAACTGGGTCTCTACCATGTCAACATGCTCAGATGAAAAGGAAAAAAAGAAAAAAAAAAGGAAGAAAAACAGTTGTTCATCAGTGTGCAGCATCAGGTGCTTCCTCATGTTATCTGATTTTACTTCTGGTTTTGAGAAAAAATGTCCAAAGTAAAGCAACCCATTTGTGCATTGCTACTGACTTCTGCACATTCCTGCATGTGTATGAAAACATAAAATATACTTTAGGGAGAGGGCAGGGGATTATCTAGGCAATGAGCTAAATGGCTGAGTATATACAGTAGATGAGATAAGGATAAAGTCTGGGAGGAGACTTTATTCTAGTGGGATAGACAAACATCCCCTCAAATACATGGAGATTATATATGGGAAATGGAGGATCAACTACCTGATTAAGGAAAGGAAGCTTTCCCAGAGGAGGTAACCTCTGAATTTTAAGGATAGGTAAGTCATTGATAGGCTGACAGAGGTCCCAAAATGGTAGAGCATGCATGCAGCCCAAATGCCCAGGCCTCTTGGGGCCATATAATAAAGGCCACTCCCTGTGAAATAGAAAGAGCTTAAAACTTTTAAATCATTTTTTTTCAGTTACCTTTGATGGTTACCAGATAAATAATGTACACAGAAAACTTGTTTTTAACCAAACAACCTATTAAGAGCAATTTTATGAGTTATTAGTAAGATAATACTTGCCATAAAGGCAAAGTAGGTATTCATGAGACCTGTAAAGGGGTTCCAGGCAATAGAAAGCCATTACATATTTTATTGCAAGACTCTGAAGTGTGTGTGTGTGTGTGTGTGTGTATGTATGATTTGTAGAGGAAGCTAAGTGGCAATGTGAAGGATACATTTGGGCAGGGATTGGAAGTGTCTGGAAGCAAAGACGTCCATGAAAATCTCAAATAGTGTAGATAAAGGAATGTGAGCTGCAGTACTGCCAAAGGAAAGAGAAAGAGAGAATACAAAATTAAATTGAATTATTTCACAGATGGAATTGACCAAATATTTATTCATTTTTGACCAAACATTTAATCATTCAATTAACATTTATTAAACACAATTTATTTTTAAAGCATTGTTCTTTGAGAAATAGAAAGATGATTGTTTTTGAGGGACTTACATTCCAGTAGGGAAATCAGACATCATACTGTATTAATTACAGTTCTCTATAGAAAGAGAACCAATAGGGATGCCTGGGTGACTCAGCGGTTTAGCGCCTGCCTTCAGTCCAGGGTGTGATCCTGGAGTCCCAAGATTGAGTCCCACATGGGGCTCCCTGCATGGAGCCTGTCTCTGTCTCTGTCTGTCTGTCTGTCTCTCTCTCTCATGAATAAATACATAAATCTTAAAAAAAAGAGAACCAATAGAATATATATGTGTGTGTGTATACATGTGTATACACGTGTGTATATACACATTTGTATTTATGTGCATATGTGTATGTGTAATATACATTTGTATTTCTGGTCTATTTCTTTTGATGTATACACATATCTATTTATTTATGAAGGGTGATTAATAGAATTGGTTCATATAATTATGGGGACTGGCAGGTCTGAAATCTGCAGGGCCGGTCAGCAGGCTGGAGACCCAGAGCACCTGAGGCTGTAATCTTGAGTTGGAACACCTGAGTCTTTTCTTTTAAGGATTCAACTGATGGATGGGGCCCATCTACATTATGGTGGGAATCTGCTTTACTCAAAGGCTACTGATTTAGATGTTAATTGCAACCTAAAAATACCCTCAGAGTAACATCTAGACTGGCGTGTGACCTAAAATTGGGTGCAATGGCTTAGCTAAGTTGATATATAAAAGTAACCACTACACATACAAATAGCTGAGAGAAATGTGTGTGTGTGTGTGTGTGTGTGTGTGTGTGTGTTGTGTGTATAAGAAATTATATTTGGTTGGATTTTGAAAGGAGAGTTGAGGGAAAATATTTGAAATGGAAGGCAGAGCATGTAAAAAGGAGGGAAATGAGAAAAAGCAAGGTGGGTATAGAAAATTATATGCCCTTAAATTGGCATGAAGGTAACAAGGAGGAGAGTGATGGGAACTAAAAGTGAAAAAGGAATCATCAGAAAAGGAGACAGACATGAGAGACTCCTAACTCTGGGAAATGAACTAGGGGTGGTGGAAGGGGAGGTGGGCGGGGGTGGGAGTGACTGGGTGATGGGCACTGAGGTGGGCGCTTGACGTGATGAGCACTAGGTGTTATTCTATATGTTGGCAAATTGAACACCAATAAAAATAAATTTATAAAAATAAAAAATAAAAAAATAAAGGACTCATCATATTCTATGAAGACTAGTATAAATGGTTTGACTTCATCCTATAGGCAAAGGGAATCCAGTAGAGTTTTTTGCTCAAAGGATTGATTTTTTTTACATTACTATTGAGGTTATTAATCTGATAGCAAGCTCAAATCAGGGCCTGCCTGGAGTTACTTGCTTTCTGTGGGTCAGTTGTTCTTTTTTCTTGTATAATAATACAGAATTATTCACTCAGAAGATGGCTGTGAACTAAAACCGTAATTCAGAGTTTCAAGATCATTCATGATCATTACTGTCGGAAAATTGCTTGCAATTATTTTATAAAAAGAAATCACCTGTTACAAGAAGAGGGCATAAATGAAAAATGAACCTATAGGTAAGATGTAGTTCTTAAAAAATGGCTAAATTTGGAAATAAATTCCATTACCCTGCTTGAGTTCTTTCTTTAAATCTTCTGTGAACTTGTTGATAAAAATTTATGCAACACTGGTTAAATACCAGGCTGCAAAAAACAGGTAGATCATTCTCCATTATTTACTCTTTCGTATCCTTGATTCTTTATTTAAAAAAAAATTTACAGGTGCTGATTAACCAATTTGAGTTAAGGTCTTTGGTTAATTCTTATTTATTTATTTATTTTTTGTGTTGTTTTAAAGAGTAATGAGTAGCTTATCCTAAAATGGTTTCTAAGAATCTATGGTATTGGATACTCCCAGTAGTCTGCCTGGGAGCCTGGTGTTACAGGAGTGAACTTTGGAGTCAGACTGCGTTGGAACCTGGCTCTGTTACCAGTTGTGTGCCATTGGGTAAGCTACTTAACCATTCTGTCTCACTGCATCTGCAGAGTGAAGGTAGTAATAGCCTATTTAATGAGGTTGTCGCAAGGATTGGATGACTTAATGACACGCAGGGTATTAAAACAGTGCCTGACATGTAGCACATGCTCCGTGTCAGCTGTTATCTTTTTCGATGGAAACTGGTGAGGACATGTCAGAGTTGTTCTGAAAAATCTAGTCCCATTAGCAAATATTGAATGGCTGCCTTTGGCATGTATGGAATTTTATTACTTTGGAAAAACCACTATATCTAGGCAAAGTTGTTGGGGGATAGAGCTATAATTTCCTCTTTCCTAGGCCCCCTCTTCCTTTTAGATATCTAGTTATTGTCTAGGCCAGGAGAGATTAAGAAACAACGTGTAATAAGTTTTAAAATGATGGAGAGCACACTATTTCACAGCTGTTCAGATATAATCTGTTCAATGACATAGATAGGTAGGGAAATATGTGAATAGTTAGAATTTTTGCCAGGGTATAATGGAGGTCATGTGTTTTTTTTTTTCCTGTATATGTAAATATCCCTACGACCACATTGAATCTTTAAAGTTGGATTGGATGTTTGATTATCGGTAAGTAAAATCACTCTTGCAAACAGCTTCCGACTTCTATGGCCAGACAGATAACTTATCAGGGATGTTGTACAGCATGGGCTATAAAAGTTCTGTAAGTCTATTCATATAATCAGAATACTTGTGTGACAATTTGCTTTATTGTTATGCTGATATTCTAGAAAATCATATATGCTATGATAGCCAGAATAGGCAGCAGTTATGTTTCATGTCAAAAAGTCAAGTTTTAAAAGTGACTAATAAAAATTTAATTCTGAGTCAGCATAACTGCTTCTTATATGTCATATAGAGCTAGAAAAGCAAAGAGAAGGAAACAAATTTGTAGCTCTTTTCCTTTAGAGCCAGAATAGATATGGAAAAACAAAGGAGAATATTCTGTTTAATTGGTTTCTTTTTATATACCCTTTTGATATTTCACAAATCCCACTTTATTTTTATGGATATCTTAGCTCCTCTGTTCATGTGCCCCACAGCTAGTGATTTTTTTTTAAACATTCTCAATAACTCTGGCTCTATTTCTTTTCCTCTTGTCCTTAAATAACTTCTAGTTTCCATTCTCTTTCTACTTTTTTTTTCACCACAGATAATTTTTTACTTTAATTTTCTCTTCTGTTCAAAATTCCTTTGCTTGAACGACTCCAAATTTGTTACATGAAATCTTGGTGATTCCCTGAATGACATTTTCATAAACTTTTCAGCCTGTAGTCCTCTGTATGGTTAAAAAATATTTAAAATGTGAGGCCAGTTTTGACAGGAAGGATAAACATAAAGATTCTGCCCTGAGCAGTTAAGCAGTGTATAAATTTGACCAATGAGTTATGATGAGAATTCCAGAAGTTAACAATAGTTAATAAAACCTCTTGAGAAGCACCCTGTTATTCCACAGTTTTGATAATATTGTGAGCCAGATCATCTCTTGAAGAGCAGAGCAAAATATCATGACTGTGTCTATTTACTGCAGACACACTCCACATACTTATGTATCATCATTTTTCAGCAGGTATCTGGGTGCCTATTTTTTGTATAACATATCAGTATTATGAGTAGGTTCTTTTGTTTTTGAATTTACAAAACTTGTTTTCACAACTCAGAGAATACTTTTTCATTTATCTTTATAGCAGTTTGAAATGGTAAGATCTTCAATAACAAAGCAAAATAGGAGAACCCACTGCTATTTTGGTAGTAGGCATGTAGGGAGGCAGGATATGTATAAATCAGTTCCAGGCTTCACCAGTCTATGTCCTAGAGAAGTCTATGTCTCCACCAGGCAGTGGAGTGAGGAGATAAACTAACATTTACTGAGCAATGGACAAGATCCCTGGCAAATGTTCTTATGTAATCTTAATGAAAGTATTGAAATATACTCATTACCTTTATTGGTATGGAGTGCTAGTATTATCTTTATTTTATGGAGAGAATGCTGAGTCTCAGAGAAGAGAAGTAGCATCCCATGGTCACAAGGCCAGGATAAATAGCATCAGGGATTTCAACTCCGCTCTTTCCTCCTTACGGTCTGAGCTCCATCTCTACACTACACTGGCCGTGAATAGGCAGAAAAAAGAAGTACTCTGCAAATCAATGATTATGAGAGCTTGCAGTAGTAGTATGCCTTCACAGAGGAGGAAGTGAAAATGATAATCTATCAAACTGGAGGTCAAACTTTCTCTTATCATCCTTGAAATGATAAAACAGACCAACAAACTTGGAAAAATGTCTGTACTTGATTAAAGCAGAACTTTTCAGACTGTGCTTGATTTCTGTTTTCTCCACAGCCTGACTCTTCATATGTGCTCCACTTAATATCAATAGCTCTTAGGGTGCAAGAACAAGTGGTTATATGGAAATTCCTAACACAGTACAGTTACTTCAGTATTTAGAGTTTTACAGAAAAGAGTCTTTCCTGTGATCCTTTTTCAGAAGCATGACTTATGGGAGAATACCAATTGTGAGATAGAAGCTAGGTTTTTTTTTTTTTTTTTTTTTTAAAGATTTTATTCATTTGACAGAAAGAGAGAGACCATAAGCAGGGGGAGCAGCAGGCAGAGGGAGAGGAAGAAGCAGACTCCTTGTTCAGCAGGGAGCTGGACATGGGGCTCTATCCCAGGACCCAGGGATCATGACCCCAGGCAAAGGCAGACGCTTAACCGCTTAACTGACTGAGCCACGCAGGCAACCCAGAAGCTAAGTTTTAAAAATGAAAATGTGTCTGATTGCTAAATATAGAGTGTAGTCATAGGATAATAATAGTAATCTAAAACAGGCTTGGAGATACACATAAATGTTTGTCTACTCCAAATTTACTTGTCTTTCACTTTGCTTCTATTACTAATCTGAGAAGAGCATTTGTATGTGTGTATGTGTGTTTGTGTGTTGAAGTTTTCACTATCTAAGAAAAAGTTATTTTCTCTGAGAGTATTTTAAGATTGGTACAGTTAGAAGATGTACTAGATGCATGAAAAGATAAATAAATAAAACACCAGGTCTAGTTTCCAGTACATTGGAGCTGGTATAAGCTATATTGGTCTCCTACATTAAGTTTTGAGTCCTTTTACACTTGAGTAACTGATAATTCCTAGGCCTCACAATCTGACAGTAATTTACAGTGGACAAATTAAAGATTTTTGTTCTAACACAGTGGCTGGCAAACTACAACTGTCTATTTTTGTAGGTAGAGTTTTACTGGGACACAGCTACACTTGTTTGTTGACATATTGTCTGTGGCTGCTCTCATATTACCATGACAATTGATTAGTAGTGACCATATATTTGGGAAAGTAAAAAATTTTTGCTACCTGAACCTTCAAGAAAAAGTTTGCTGGCCCCTATTGGGAGCAGTACCCAGTCTTCACTTATATTTGCCTGGATACAATAATGAAATAAGTTGTATTACATTAGACCTTTCCAAAACCAATGTTGCATTAATGATACTTTACTTTTATCATATTTTAAAATAAGTCAAAGTTCTTTGGATATAGAAGACTCAGAATGGAATATTCATACTTCCTGGATTTTGTCTTGTCCCCAATTTGCATCCATAGACTTTCAAGCATACATCCTCTTTTATAGAAGCTCAAGTTTGTATTCAAATCTGAAATCTTCAAAGACGATGCAATACACAAAAAATGTGATACCTGGCAACAAAGATTGGAATCAAAATTTAGTCTGTGGTTTTTAAATTAATACTCTGTGAAGTCTTCATGTCCCTTTCCTTATCTCAATGTACAGTCTTAAGATGTGCATGATTCACTGTAATTCACCCTGCTATATTTCAGTTTTTCCAATTTCCTGAATTTAACACTCTCATCACCATTATTTGTAAACTGTGACAAATAAAAACCCCATTGAAAATGGTTGAGAATTTCAATAAACTCAGGTTTTGACCTTTGGACATTTGAGTAACAGATAACTCCCACGGTGATATAAAAGACAATGAACACCACTGATCCTTCTAGATTTCCTGGGATTAGAAGCCTGCAATTATTTGTTGCATATAAACAGAGGACACTTTAGGGCGATTTTCCTGAGAGAAATCCTTTCTAAATTCTCTGGGTCTTTAAGTTTTATTGGAGCCACTTCACAATACAATTGCTAAAAAAACCATTTTACAAAACTGGAGAAAGTTTCTTGTCTAGTAATATCAGTATTATTACAACAAGAACAGCATATAGAGATTCTAAAATATGTTCTAAGATGCCACCTCATACCAGCAGAAAATAAACCACAAACAATCTGGAGAATTTAATGAGAGCAGCCACCCAGTTTTAATTACAGCATTATAATTATGCAGATAAAATAATTACATTACCTTGATGTATATTTTCACAAGGAATCCATAAAATAAATTCAAGGGCAAGCAGATTGCTATCACTAATAGTATCATTTCTCCTTAGAAATAATACAATTGCTGCATATCGTTGTGTAAAAAAACAGATTAACGGCACCATCCCAAGCCACAGTACATTTAAGTATTTTCTGTTTCTTATTTAAAATGCTTTTCTTTAAGGTTTTTCACTAAAGGGGTAGAGAAAAGTGAACCCATCAATATACTAGATTAGCTTGGTTAATTTTAGTTATCTCTAGTTTTCTCTAGATGGCAGTCAAGTCATAGAATTTAAAAAGCTGCTCTTGTTGAAAGCCACATTAAGAATGCTTGAATGCTTCCACAGCAAGGATTTTTGTCAAAGGGCTCAAATGATGGTGTTGGGAGTGTTAACTCAGGAAACAGACATACCTGAGATACCATAGGTTGAACATAGAGAATGATGCACATCTCAAGACTGCACATTGAGACAAGAAGGTAAGGGACATGAGGAATCTGTAGAGAATCAAGAGAAATAAATCCCATCGTTTAAAATTTGATCCCATTCTGTGTTGCCAGGTACCACATTTTTTTGTGCTTGCATCCTCTTTGAAGACTTCAGATTTAAAAACTGGGGTGAGTTGAGAAACTGAGACCATTCTCTTCTGTGAAAGAGAATGTGTATTTGGAAGTCTATGGATGCAAATTTGGGGTGAGAGGAAATCCAGAGATTATGAATATTCTGTTCTTAGTCTTCTGTATCCAAAGGACTATGACTTATTTTAAAATATGATTAAAGCAAAGTATCATTAATGCAACATTGGTTTTGGAAAGCTCTAGTACAACACAACTTATTGTAGGTTTGAGTCCAGGTAAACTTTGATGAAGTTTGTACTGATGCTCCTCAATAGCAAAAGTAATCAGTGTTAGGACAAATCTTTAACTTGCCCATTTTATTTTAAAGATTGATTTTATTTATTTATTTGTTTATATTTATTTTAGATAAAAAGAGGAGAGAGTGTGAGTGAGGGGAGGGACAGAGGGACAGGGAGAGGGAGGGGGAGGGGGAGAGGGAAAGAGAATCTCAAGCAGATTCCCAGCTGAGCACGGAGCCTGAAGCAGGGCTCAAACTCACAACCCTGAGATCATGACCTCAGCTGAAATAAGAGTCAGTCACTTACGTGACTGAGTCACCAGGCGCCTCTAACTTGCCCATTTTAAGTGATTGATTGTGAATCCTGAGGAAAATTGATCATGTAGCATATGTTCAACATGCAACAAAATTTTTTGACTGTTTATTATGTACCAAGTACTGTGCTCAGTGCCAAGGATTTAGGTAGGCATTGGTCTTTATTCCAATAGCCTTGTGAATGTTCACTCTAGTAAGACAAATAAACCCAGAGTCAAATGGGAGCACCTATATTTTGTTTCAGGCTTCCAGAATAGGATGGAGAAGAACTGAGATGACAGATTTTCCACCAAGATCTTTGTCCAGGACTGGGATTTAATAAAAGAATAATGAAAATATCAACAAAACCATATTAATTTATTGTATATCCAAATGAGCTATATGTTTTAATGTTATCTTTACTCATTACATGGGGCCAGCACGGTGGGTGTTAACATCTTTATTTATGCGTAATGAAACTCAGAGATTTAAAATGACTTTCCTAGGGGCACACACACAACCACAATTCCAGTTGGAATTTCTGTAACTCTGAGGCCTATGCTCTTTCTACAATACCAGCCCCGTTTGCAGCTGCCCTGCTGTGTGCATTCAGATGGACTAATTCACAAGGGGATAATGTTATGGCCTTTCCCAGGTTGATTTGTAATTGAGGAGACTCTGGAAAGCTCAGTTCTTAATTTAAAGGACTTTCTGTCTGATGACATAATATCATGGAATAGGAAGGGAGATTTTTGGCATCAAGAATATTTTCCTTATCTTTTATATCGAGTGCCACAGTGATTCCTATTCCCCTAGTCCTGATGTGACTTAAAATGTAGCACAAAGGAAAAAGAAAAATACTCTTTGCACTTGCAGGCTGGTAAACTTTGGTGTCCGAATTTGAGTGTGAAGTTATGGGGACAATAATTGGGGAGGTGGAGTAGTATTTCTGCAATTTCTGTGATCTAAAGACAAGATTATTCTACTCAGAAGCAGCCCCTTGGTAAGTTCCTTAATCAAACCCGGGTTCAGTATGAGGTGGTAGGAAGGGACATTTTTCTGACCATGTGTGTATCAGTTTCTCAGGGATGTATCACAAACTAGGTGGCTTAAAACAACAAGAATTTGTTGTGTCACAGTTCTGGAGTCTAGAAAGTGTGGCAAGACCACTCTCCCTCTGAAACCTAGAGGAGAATCTTTTCTTGCTCCTTTCTAGCTTCTGAAAAAACTTCCTGGTATTTGCCAGCACTCTTTGGCATTCCTTGGCTTGCATCTGAATACCTTCAGCCTCTGCCTCCATCTTCCCATGACATTCTACCTTCATGTCCCTGTGTCTTCACATGTCTGTCTGTCCGTACTTATTATTTTTATTTTTTAATTTTTTTTATTATTTTTAAGTAATCTGTACACCCAATTGTGGGCTTGAATTTAGATCAAGAGTTGCATGCTCTATTGACTGAGCCAGCCAGATGCCCCTTACATGGCCGTCTTCTTAAAAGGGCACCAATTATACTGGTTAGAAGCCCACCTTATTCAAGTATGACCTCAACTAATTACATCTGTCATAACCTATTTCCAAATAAGGTCATATTCTGAGGTACCGGTGGGTTGAAGCTTTAATATGTCTTTTTTTGGGGAGAGACAGTTTAACCCATAACTATTTGTTAAGCCCAAAGCAGATTCTAGTACTAACTCTGTCACTAACTAGCTATGTAACTATCATTTACATCTCCTTGGACTTTAATTTCTCGTCTATAAAATGTAGGCATTAGAAAATTTGACCTCTAGGGACACCTGGGTGGCTCAGTCGGTTAAGTGTCCAACTCTTAATTTCAGCACAGGTCATGATCTCAGGGTTGTGAGACTGAGCCCGCATGTTGGGCTCTGTGCTCAGCATGGAGCCAGCTTGAGATTCTCTCTCTCCCAGCAGCTGCCCCTTCTCTTGTGCGGACTCTCTCTCTCTGAAAATAAATAAATAAACCTTTAAAAAAAAGAAAAAAGAATATTAGACCTCTGAGGTCCTATTGTATTAGTTGATAATGAGAGCATGGCCTCTGATCATGAACCTCTGGCCCATGGACATTTCTATTAGGACAGGGTATGGCTCACCAGGCTTGATGTGATGAAATTCCCTTCCTACCCCTGATCCTGAATTTCTTAGGTCAGTAGTTAGGTTTTGGGAATCCTTGGGATCTGAGATTTTATTAATTGTACTTCTCTGTGGAGCTTTCTGGCTCTGCAGCATGCCATGATACAACAAAGAAAAAGGTATAAGGAAGGAAAGTGAGATATACAAACAAGATACCATAGAACTAAATGAAAAAACAAGGAAAATGACAAAAGCTCCAATACGTTAATGGTGATAGGCTCCAACTAGACTTCTGGCTGAATGAATCAAGCAAAATTATTGTCTAGGTATTAAATGCAGACTTTGTCATGTGACCATGCTTCTCCAGTGGCTTATTTCATTATGTTGAAACATGTGTTTATGATCAGTCTTCTAAGTAACATGTTCAGAGCAAATTAAGTTCATATATGATGTTGCCAGTTGCTTTAAATCAATGTAGATCATTTCCTTTAGAAGTACTCTCATTTTTTTTTTCTTAACATCTGATATTCCCTGTCTGGATGGTCCCACAGTGACCACCCAGTCACCCTTCCTACTGATGAGAAGTCACTTAGAGGGGATGTCAGGGATTCTCTCTCTACTTTCTAGGTAATTGCTGTGTTATGCATGCAAACTCAAGAGTAATAACATGATGTGTCATGGAACCATCAGCACTGTCACTCTAGAGGATCCAATCTGTGACTAACCAGGTTTCTGGTGCCCAGAGTTTCCCTACTTACCTGGGTCTCATGTGGGAGTTGAACTCAGCCCTCTACCCTGACCAGCTGTTAGTCAAATACCCAGATACAGATGAACAGACAATAGTTAGTTGCTTTTCCATATGCTGGCAGTAACCGGTTAGAAGGCTTCCTGTAGAAGGAATATCATAGACACAGATGTGAGACAGGAGAATGGTTACATGCATGCCACACATTTGCCAACCTGCTAACTTAGATCAAAAGAGGAGATAGTCTCATGATGTTCTGTGTTGATCAGACCACATCTGGACACTGTATCTTCTAGTGTCATGGACAGAACAGAGATGGGAAATCAGGATATTGGATAGTCCGATAATTATTGCCTCTCAAAAATGATTATGGAATATATTTAAACTGAAGAAAGCAAGACTGAGGGGAACCAAGAAAACAATGCTTAGAGTTGTGGGGATCAGGGAGGCAAAAGTGGATTTGTCTGATGTAGCTTTAGGAATGGAATGTTCTGATGCAGCCTCTTTAATACCATTGCATTTTTTCTACTGCCACTTTTCACAAGCTCATTCTAATTTTGCATGAATTAAACTGTCTTACTAAGAAGAATTTTAATAGTGATCAATTTTCTAAGTCCATATTTTTATTGTCTTCTCTTTTTACTTTAATTTGGCACCTTTATTTTCAAACCTGGCTTAAATTTCTCTTTTATTTTTGTTTTCACGAATTTAAATTGTTAGAAAATTCCTCATTATTACTATGCAATTTAAAAAAACCAGTAGAATTCTAGTATGTTAGTGACTAGTGTGCTTTTATTTCCACAAATAATTATGTATTTAAAATATATACAACCAAAAAAAAAATAAAATATATACAACCGGTAAAGAACATTCCAAAAAAAGCAACTATCCACCATCTTTTTTAAAAAAAGCACTTTTATTGGGATACAATTCATATTCCATAAAATTTACCTATTTAAGTTGTATAATTCAAAGGTTTTTAATATTTTAACTTTATAGCATATTATTATTCACAGTATATATAATACTATATTCACATTAGTCAACTATAATCACAATCTAATTTTTTAGAGCATTTTATTAACTCCGGAAGAAATCATCTGGTCACTAAAGTTCACTCCTAATTTCTCCCAATGCCTGCAGCCTTTGACAACTGCTAATCTATGTTCTGTCTTTATAGATTTTCGTATTCTGAACCTTATACATAAATGGAACCTACAATATGTAGTCTTTTGTGACTGGCTTCCTTCATTTAACAGAATTATTTAAAATTTATCATGTTGTAGCATTATTAGTTATTTCATTCCTTCCTACTTCTTAATAATATTTCATTGTATGGCTGTATCATATTTTATTTATTCATCACAAATTGATGGGCATTTCGATTGTTTTCATTTTTTAGCTATTATGAACAATGCAGTTGTGAACATTCAAATGTAATTTTTTTTATGTGGCTAAATGTTTTCATTTTGCTTGGGTATATATGTAGGAATGAATCACTGGTTCTTATGGAAGCTCTCTATTTTTTTTTAGAGATTTATTTATTTATTTTTAGAGAAAGGGAGAGAAAGAGAGAGCGAGCATGGGCAGGGGCAAAGAGAGAGGGAGAGAGAGAATCCCAAGCAGGCTCTTTGCTGAGCATGAATCCTGATGCAGGGCTCGATCTCATGACCCTGATATCATGACCTGAGCTGGAATCAAGTGTCAGTGGTTTAATTAAGGCACTCACGTGTTCCAGAAGCTCTATGTTTAACACGTGGAGAAACTGTCAAATTATTTTCCAAAGTGACCGTATTGTCTTACAATTCATCAGCAAAGTATGAGGGCTCCAATTTCTCTAATCTTTGTGTATGCTTGTTATTGTTTGTCTTTTTGACCATCACCATACTAGTGCGTTTTCATTAGCATTGTGCTCATTAGCATTTCCCTAATGTCTAGTGATGTTGAGCATTTTTTTCATGTGCCTGCTCGCCATTCGGAAAGGCTCTATTCGGATCCTTTGCCCATTTTTAAACTGGGTTATTCATCTTTTTGTTATTGAGTTGTAATTGTTCTTTATATTTTCTGGACATAAGTCCTTATAAGAATATGTTTTGCAAATTTTTTCTCTCATTCTGTGGGATGTCTTTTTACTTTTTTGTTACTGTTTGTAGCACAAAAGTTTTAAATTTTTTTTAAAAAGTTACTATTTTTATATTATTTTTTTAAGTTTTAAATTTTAATTTCAGCATAGTTACTATGCAGTGTTATATTAGTGTTATATTAGTGTTATATTAATTTCAGAAAATTTTGTTTCAATTTTGTTTTTCAGGTGTACAATATAGTGATTCAACAATTCTATACATTACTCAGTACTCATCATGATAAGTGTAATCTTAATCCCCTTCACCTATTTACTTCCGCCCACCCATTTCTCCTCTGGTAACCATCAGTTTGTGCTCTATACTTAAGATTCTATTTCTTGGTTTGTCTATCTCTCTTTTTTATTTTGTTCATTTGTCTTGATTCCTAATTCCGCTTATGAGTGAGATCATATGGTGTTTGTCTTTCTTTGGCTTATTTCACTTTAACATAATACTCTCTAGTTCCATCCATGTTGTAGCAAATGGTAAATGGCAAGATTTCATTCTTTCTAATGGATGAACTTATATATATATCTTACATCTTTTTTATCCATTCATCTATTGATGGACACTTGGGCTGCATTCATAGTTTGGCTATTGTAAATAATGCAGTAATAAACATAGGAGTGCCTATATTCTTTTGAACTAGTGTTTTCATAATCTTTGGGAACTGCCATTACTGGATCATAGGGTAGCTCTATTTTTTATTTTTTTGAGGAATGTTCATACTGTTTTCCACAGTGGCTGCACCAGTTTGCATTTACACCAACAGTGTAAGAGGATCCCTTTTTTCTCCATATTCTCCCCATCACTTGTTTCTTGTGTTGTTGAATTTAGCCATTCTGACAGATGCGAGGTGATATCTCATTGTTATTATTTGCATTTCCTTAAAATTGAATGATGTTGGACATCTTTTCATGTCTGTTGGTTGTCTGTGTGTCTTTAAGAGCTCTCTGTTCATATCTTCTGCCCATTTTTTAATTGGATTATTTGCTTTTTGGTATTGAGTTGTGTAAGTTCTTTATATATTTTGGATACTAACTCTTTATTAGCTATGTTATTTGCCAATATCATCTCCCATTTTGTAGGTTGTTTTGTACTTTTGTTGGGTCTTTCCTTTGCTGTACAGAAACTTTTTATTTTGATGTAGCCCCAATAGTTTATTTTTGCTTTTGTTTCCCTTGCCTCAGGAGTCATATATAGAAAGAAGTTGCTATAGCTGATGTCAGATAACTTACTGCCTGTCTTCTGTTTTTTTTAAAAAATATTTTATTTATTTATTCATGACTGACAGAGAGAGAGAGAGAGAGAGAGAGAGAGAGAGAGAGATAGGCAGAGACACAGGCAGAGGGAGAAGCAGACTCCATGCAGGGAGCCCGACGTGGGTCTCAATTTTGGGTCTCCAGGATCACACCCCGGGCTGAAGGCAGCACTAAACCGCTGAGCCACCGGGGCTGCCCTGTCTTCTAGGGTTTTTATGGCTTCAGATCTCACATTTAGGTCTTTATTCATTTTGAGTTTATTCTTGTGTTTATTCTTTTGCACATAGCTCTTCAGTTTTCCCAACAACATTTGTTGAAGACACTTTTTCCCATTGCATATTCTTCCCTCTTTTGTAGAAGATTAATTAACTATATAAGCATGAGTTTGTTTCTTGGCTTTCTATCATGTTCCTTTGATCTATGTGTCTATTTTTGTGTCAGAACCATACTGTTTTGATTACTACAGGTTTTTAGTATACATTGAAACCTGTAATTGTGAAGTGTTCCAGTGTTGTTCTTTTTCAAGATTGTTCGAACTTTTGGGGTCTTTTGTGGTTTCATACAAATTTTAAGATTATTTGTTCTAGTTCTGTGAAAAATGCTATTAGTATTTTGATAGGGATTGCCTTGAATCTATAGATTTCTTTGGGTAGTATGGGCATTTGAGCAATATTTGATATTTCAATCTATGAGCATGGAATACCTTTCCATTTGCTTGTGTTGTCTTCAATTTTTTTTCATCAATGTTTTCTAGTTTTCAAAGTACAGTTCTTCAGCCTACTGGGTTAAGTTTATTCCCAGGTATTTTATTATTTGGGGGGCAATTGTAAATGGGATTGCTTTTGTAATTTCTCTTTCTTGTTTCATTAGTAATGTATGGAAATGGAATGGATTTCTGTATGTTTATTTTGTATTCTGTGAACTTATTGAATTCATTGATCAGTTCTAGTAATTTTTTGGTGGATTCTTAGGATTTTCTCTCTATATTACTATGTCATCTGCAAATAGTGAAAGTTTTACTTTATTTTTACTAATTTGGATGCATTTTATTCTTTTTGTTGTCTGATTGCTGTGGTTAGGACTTCTAGTACTATGTTTAGTGACAGTGGTGAGAGTGGATATCCTTGCCCTGTTCTTTATCTTAGAGGAAAAGCTCTCAGTTTTTCCTCATTGAATATGATGTTAGCTGTGGGTTTTTCATATATGGCTTTTATTATATATTCCCTCTAAACCTACTTTGTTGATAGTTTTTGTCCTGAATGGATTTTTTACTTTGTCCACTGTTTTTCCCACATCTATTGAAATGATCACGTATGTTTCATTCTTTTGCATTTACATTCATCAGAGATATTGGCCTGTAGTTCTCTTTTTTTGTAGTGTCTTTATCTGGTTTTGGTATCAGGGTAAATGTATGTCATAGAATGAATTTGGAAGTTTTCCTTCCTCTTCTATTTTTTGGAATCATTTGAGAAGAGTAGGTATTAACTCTTCTTTAAATATTTGGTAAAATTTACCTGTGAGGCAATCTAGTCCTAGACTTTTGTTTGTTGGGAATTTTTTGTTCACTGGTTCCATTTCATTGCTGATAATTGATCTGTTCAAATTTTCTATTTCTTCCTGATTCAATTTTGTTTCTAGAAATTTATCCATTTCTTCTAGGTTGTCCAATTTGTTGGCATATAAGTTTTCATAATATTCTCTTATTATCCTTTGTATTTCTGTGGTATTGGTTATTATTTCTCCTCTTTCATTTCTGATTTTGTTAGTTGAGTCTTCTCTTCTTTTGGATGAATCTATGGCTAATGATTTGTCAATTTTGTTGATGCTTTCAAGGAACCAGCTCCTGGTTTCATTGATCTGTTGTTTTTAAAAATTTCTCTTTTGTCATTTCTGCTCTGATTGTTTTTATTTCCTTCCTTCTGGCTTTGAGTTTTGTTTGCTTCTTTTTCTAGATCCTTTAGGTAAAAGGTTAGGTTGTTTATAAAGTTTTAAATTTTGATGAAGTCCAGTTTGTATATTTTTTTTTTCTGTTGTCACCTATGCTTTGCCTAAGAAACCAAGAAACCACTGTGTGAGTCAAGGTCACAAAGACTCACTCAATGCTTTCTTTTAAGAGCTTTATAGATTTGTCTCTTACTCTTATACCTGTGATCCATTTTGAGTTAATTTATTGTATGATGAGAGATAAGAATCCATTTTCATTAACTTACATGTGGATATTCAGTTGTCCCAGTATAATTTGTGAAAAAGATTATTTTTCCCCATTGAATTATCTTGGTACCCTTGTCAAAAATCATTTGACACAATTGTTTTTTATTTTTGTATATTGCCTTACATTTTTTCCCATGTTTAAACTGTTCCAATAAATTATGCATATACTATATTGTATTCTGTTTTAATTTAACAAAACATCAACATTATCTAGATTTCTACAGAGAATTTAAATGTGTATTCCATCATGTTGTGACATTGTATTTTACCAAACTACTTCAATGTATTTCGACACTTAGATTGCCACATTATACTGAAAAGAAAATAAATAGAATTTTGGTTGATTGAGTTTGGAAGAAAGATTTTGAAGATCAGCACCTTTTTTTTTTTTAAAGATTTTTATTTATTTATTCATGAGAGACACAGAAAGAGAGGCAGAGACATAGACAGAGGGGAAGCAGACTCCTTGCAGAGAGCCCGATATGGGACTCGATCCCTGACTGGTATCACACCCTGAACCAAACACAGACACTCAACCACTGAGCCACCCAGGCGTCCCAAGATCAGCACCTTTTTACTCAAATATACAAGGAATCATATTTTGTTTCATCAAAATAATATTTTCTTTCATCACTGTATTTTCAAATTAGGGTAGCAGTGTGAAAGTATCAAATCAGATTAAGGAATGAGATTTGAAAAGCCTCAAATTCTAAGCATTTTGACAAAGAGTCATTTCACATTGAAGACATTTCTTACAAGTGTCTTTTTTTCCCCCAAGTTTTAATTTAAATTCTAGTTACAAGTTCCTTTATGAAGAAGAGTAATACAAAGTTTGAAGAAGAAGTGAAAAAATAATGAGTACTTTCTTTGGGGAATGTTACAGTTCTGTAAAAAATGAAAAGGCAAACAAGAAATTCCAAACTGTTAATACAGGTGTTTCAGGTGGTGATAATAAATTGTCATCTTTGATATAAAGAAGAGAAATACCAAATGACTGCTAATGAACACAATTTTTTTAAAAAAGATTTTATTTATTTATTCATGAGAGACAGAGAGAGAGGGGCAGAGACACAGGCAGAGGGAGAAGCAGGCTCCATGAGTTCCAACACGGAACTCGATCCCAGGTCTCCAGGATCAGGCCCTGGGCCAAAGACAGACGCCCAACCACTGAGCCATCCAGGGATCCCCTAATGAACACAATTTTTATTTTTATTTCTACAATTTAAAAAACAAAGCTTGAGTTAGAAGTATAGAGCATGGTTTTTGATTTCTGTCCTCCTTGGTGCTATCCTGAAGGAGTGAAGAGAAGTTGTTTTTTTTTTTTTTTTTTTCCCCTAGACTTTAGAGGACTGGTAATAAGGCATTGGGTCCAGAAAAGGTTAGATTGGCAGGTGTCTTTCATTATACCTTCATATCATTGAAATGATGCACTAAATTGGAAGATTTGAAAATGCCAAAGCCATGATTTATAAGCCATTTATAGGCAACTTGGGAAAGTGATTTTGAATTGGCATCAATTCTGGGACCCACAACATCACCTACTACAGATGATGAAATGTAATCAGATAACCTTTGGGGGTGCTTGGTGGTTCAACCAGTTAAGCCTTTGACTCTTGATTTCAGCTCAGATCACGATCTCAGGATCCTTAGATGGAGCCCTGCTTTGGGCTCTGTGCTCAGCAGGGAGTTGGCTTGAGATTCTCTCTTTCTCTCTCTGTCCCTGTCACCCACTCCTACCCCCTGCTCTCTGTTTCTAAAATAAATAAATCTTTAAAAAATGTCATCAGATAACCCTTGGAAACAGTAAATATTATTTGCAGAAAAAAACCATCCTAAAGTCTTTTATGATGTTTTCTCTGCAGTGAAAAAGAAAATAGTGCAGGCAGTTGGGTTAGATGAGCATAAATGTGCATATTTTGGAATGGAATTGCACTGTATTATTATCTAATTTGATATCTAAATCATTATGGCCAGGTAAATGAAAAGATTCAGTTATGAGGAGAAAAGGGTTGCAATATGGGTTTGAAAATTTCTTTCTCTCTGTCTCATGTCTATCATTATTTTGTTCTCATGAGAAGTGCAGCTTAGTGTTGTCCTAGATCTTGTTTAAGTGAGATGCCCAGGGGAGATGGGAGCCCCACAGGAGAAGCTAGAGATGGACTTCTGGATTTGTAGGGGTTTAAAGAAACATGAGCAGAGTGTAGCGTTCATGATCCACATCAAGGGAAAAGCAGAAGTGGAGGAATTTCCGAAGAACCCACAAAAGAAAGAGTGGACTGTAAAAACCTGCTGGGTCCAGAAAGCAGGAAGGAAGCTTTCAACAATACTAGTCAGGTGTGAAACCTCCTCTCCTCTGGGAGATCAGGATTTCTGGAAAGACCAGGCTGGATAATTCATTTTTGAGCAGTTTGGCAGTGGTGGGAACTGGAGGATCCAGCTCAAAGGTGGCTTCACCATTCATATACCATTCACACATCAAGACACATAAGTGCCTTGATGCTGCTTGGCCTCTCCACATAGCATCTCATCCTCCAGGACCTTTTGCGTGTAGCTTGTGTTTCTCACAGTGGTCTCAGGATACCAGCTTGGGGCTCCAGGATACCCTTGCAGAAGCTGGTTTTCCTCCTGTAGGTTGACTCTGGGTCCAGAGTCACATCATCCCTCATACTCTGTATTGTTGAAAGCTGCCAGAGTCCAGTTCAGATTCAGGAGAAGGGGCAATAGAATCCACTTCTGCATGGGAGAAGGATAAAAGGTTTTATAGCTTCCTTTCATCCTTCATACAGTGATCTTATTTATTATTTTATTTTATTTTATTATTTTATTTTTTAGTTTCTGGAGCCTTCTGAGAATCTAATAAAGGTTATGGGGAAATGAACTCTCACCACATTTATATGCAGTTTTGACTGAAACATCTACCCCAAAGACTTGAATGTTTAAAATAAAGCCTCTTGATGAGAGGAATTATGGAAATAGCATTCCAATCATTGGCTCCATGTCAGATCCATTGGTCTGCTTACTAAATCCCTATCTCCTTGGCTCCTTTCTTTCCTCTTTAAGCACTCTTGATTTCACTCGCCCCCACCCTTAACCTTCTCCTCCATTCCCCTTGAGGTTTGTCTCTGAAAGACTCTTGGTTGTAGTTCAGCGGTTCTAATTTCACAAGGTTCATTTCTCTCAGGGTAGTAATAAACCTATGAAGTATGACTGGGTCAATATTTCTCCAAATGAGTTCTTTTGTCCATAATTTATACCCAGCAGCAGACATTCTGTGACTAGAAAGACAGAAAGGGAATAATCTCCTGGGACAGTATTTTAATTGACAACGGATATTCTTCTCTTACCCAAACTGTCTACCAGGTTTTATTTTTTATCAGCCACAGTAAATATAAAGGTTGTTTCTCAATTTTGTTCTGTAAACATATGATTGCTGCATCCCGCAGGAATTGAAATTAGGCATCCCAGGCTTGGGAATTTTTTGGGGGGGAACAATAAAAGGCTTCTCGGGCTTTGTCTTTTTATGAGGATGCTCTGCATCCTGCTCACACGCCTTGTAATGTAATCTCAAGACACAGCTGTTGTTTCAGAGAGTTCATTCATGTCAGCAGCAATTAAAAAGTCCTTTGTTTTCCAAACATGCTTCCCTGGCTTGCCTTGAAGTGCTTTGCAAACAACGATTCCTGCAGCTTGAGGAGAGGACTCTTTATTGTGTGTGGCAGAAAGGGTGTGCCACGTTCATTTTCAGTCTTGTTCTATGATTTATAGCAGGTACACCTGTGCATCTTCCTGACAATGAAGTTTTAAATATAGAAAATCCTCAGTCATCACTTTGCCACTTTAAGATATGACCTCTTGTAGCAGTGAGTTAGAGCATGCTTAGTATATGGGATAAAAATCAAACTAGGCTCTAGGAATTGCTAGGCTACCCTGTTTTTTTTTTTTTTTCTTCTTCCCCTTTATATATATATATGTGTATATATATATATATATATATATATATATATATATCAAAATGAATGCATCCTTGGGACTCGAGCATTAATAGCCTTTTTTTCTTCTCAGGTAAGGTGCACACACGGGACAATATCTCAAGAGCTCCCTATGTATGCTTTGTGCTTCGAGTTATGGGCTCCTGGAGAATGAAGAATTGAGGGAGAGAAATGTGATATGATTTCAGAGCATTGAAAGGCAGGTCTTTTCCAGTCAATCCCATTATTGTCTCTCAAGAGTAAATGAGTTTATTCATTTGAGGGAATTAGAGAAAGTGTGCATATCATTATCTTATCTAACTCTTCCACCTGTGGAGTGGGGCCTCCTATGTATTCGGATAAATGCCTGCAATGAACATTAACAAATAATAGTGGCATGGGGCACCTGGGTGGCTCAGTTAGTTAAGCATCTGACTCGACTTCAGCCCAGGTCATGATCCCAGGGTTGTGAGACTGAGCTCCTCATCAGGTTCCATGCTGGGCATGGAGCCTACTTAAGAGTCTTTCCCTCTCTCTCCACCCCTCCCAACTTTCTCTGTCCCTCTCTAAAAACAACAACAACAACAACAAATATTAGTGTTATTAATATATCTGTATGTCTTTCAGATTGCTATACATGTACTGTTTCTCATCTTAATTATGTGTGTGTTTATGTTGCATTGTGGGGAAGGTGGTGGTTAGGGAGCTAATCACGTAACAAACCTTTTCTGCGTGTTTGGTTTCTAGACTTCCTTTTGCTTTGAGGAAAGGGAGAGATGTAGGGTTGGAGTGGGTGAAAAGAAATAAAAAGAACTGCTAAATTTATAACAAGCTAAAGCCCCATTGTTGCACAGCCAGAGGATGTGTTTTCCCTTTACTTTTTAAATAGTCAGAATGAGCAGCTGGCATCTAAAATGAAATATGAGGGGGATCCCTGGGTGGCTCTGCGGTTTAGCGTCTGCCTTCAGCCCAGGGCATGATCCTGGAGTCCCAGAATTGAGTCCCACATCAGGCTTCCTGCATGGAGCCTGCTTCTCCCTCTGCCTGTGTCTCTGCTTCTCTTGCTTTCTCTCTCTCTGTGTCTCTCATGAATAAATAAATAAAATCTTTATTTTTTTTTTAAATTTTTATTTATTTATGATAGTCACACAGAGAGAGAGAGAGAGAGGCAGAGACACAGGCAGAGGGAGAAGCAGGCTCCATGCACCGGGAGCCCGACGTGGGATTCGATCCCGGGTGTCCAGGATCGCGCCCTGGGCCAAAGGCAGGTGCTAAACCGCTGCGCCACCCAGGGATCCCTAAATAAAATCTTTAAAAAAATAAAGTGAAATATGAGTTAACCTATGTAACAGTAAGTCTTATATCCTTTAAAAATTTTTTTAAGGATTTACTTATTTTTTAGTAGAAGAGAGAGAGAGAGAGGGAGAGAGAGAGAGAGAGAGAATGAGGAGAATGAGGGGAGGGACAGAGGGAAAGAATCTCAAGCAGACTCCTCCCTGAGGAGGAGCCCAATGTGGGGCTTGATCTTACAACCCTTAGATCATGATCTGAGCTGGTATCTAAAGTTGACCACTTAACTGTCTGACCTACCCAGGTTCCCCAACAATGAGTTTTATCTTCTTGCAAATATCAAAAAACAAAAACAATATAGATTCCATAGTCTAGGGAACACATAAAGGTAAGATAGGAAAAATATTTCCAATTCAAATTCCGTAAGTCTGCAGATTCTATACAATCTGATGACATTATAGTAAAAAGTGTCAGACACATATTAGAATGGATTTTTAAAAAGTGAAGTTTTAAATGTCTTACAAGCCAGTTGGTGCACATACATCTTGGCTCCATTACAGCCATATGATTTACGTGGCTCAAACTTCCCTTACCTGGAAGGCTGCCCCAGCAATAGCATACCCTCTTTCACCATGTCTGAGACTCCCAGTGAAAAGCATCTGGAGCAGCACAAGGTGTGCCATCCCCGCCTGTCTCTATCACAAAACATTTTTCTTAGTCTGCCTTTATGAAAATAAAAATCAACAGAATATTAGTTTGTAGAGTTAGAGTTGAGCTTTAGTCACTAGTGAAACTTTACTTTTCATAAAAAAGAGGAAGCAACAGCAGAGATTAAGTGATTGTCCAGGTCATACACTGCTTAAACAAAGTCAGGATCTGAACCCAGGTCTTTTGACTCAGTTACTCTTAAATATCCAGTCGGAAAACTCGGCCTGGGTGTACTGGGTGCTATAGACTGAAAGTTTGTGCCCCTCAAAATCCATACACTTAAACCTAATCTCCAATGTCATGCTATTTGGAGGTGGGGGCTTTGGGGGTTGATTTGGCCATGATGGTGGAGCCCTCATGAATGAGATTAGTGCCCTCATAAAAGAGGTCCCAGAGAGCTTCTTAGCCTCTTCTGCCATGTGAGGACACAAAGCCAGAAAAGAAAGTGAATTCTCACCTGACACTGCAGCTGCACTTTGACCTTGGATTTTCAGCCTCCAGAACTATGAGAAATAAATGTCTGTTGTTTAAACCAGAGTCTGTGATAGTTTGTTATAGCAGCCTGAATGCTATAGCATTGCATTTGTTTTGCTTTGACAGTTTTATTGAGATATATTTGATATACCACAGAATTCACTGATTTAAATAAAGTGTACAGTTCTGTGTTTTTTAATATATTTTTTCTTATCAGCTTATTATATTTATTGTTATTTTAAGATATTTTATTTATTTATTCATGAGAGACCTAGAGAGAGAGAGAGAGAGGCAGAGACATAGGCAGAGGGAGGAGCAGGCTCCCTGTGGGGATCCCAATTTGGGCCTGGATCTCTGGACCCTTGGATCACAACCTGAGCCAAAGGCAGATGCTCAACCCCTGAGCCATCCAGGCATCCCAGTTTAATATATTTAGAATTATGCAAGCATCATCACCTTTTAGAATATTTCAGTACCAGAATACCTCCTTTTATTGTGCTTAGTCTTATTGAGCTTTGCAGATTACCATGGTTTTGTTTTGTTTTACAAATGGAAGATTTGGGGCATCCCTGCATTGATTAAGTCTGTTGGTACCATTTTTCCAACAGCATTTGTTCACCTCTTGTCTCTGTGTCACATTTTCATAATTCATGGCAATATTTCAAACTTTTTCATTATTAATTATATTTGTTTTGATGATCTGTGATCAGAAATCTTTGATGTGACTATTGTGGTTCTATGGAGACACCATGAACCTCACCCATTTAAGACCATGAACTTAACTGTTCCTTGGTTTCTGACTGTTCCAGTGTTCCCCTATCTCTTGCCTTCTCCTTGGGCCTCCACATTTCCTGAGGCCAACAATATTGAAATTAGGTCAATTAATAACTCTACAATGGCCTCTAACTGTTCAAGTGAAAGGAAGAGTCTATTTAATGTGGCAAACTTCACTGTCATGCTAAGAAATTACTACTGTAGCCACTTGGACCTTAAGCAGCCACCACCCTGATCACTCCACAGCCATCCACACTGAGCCAAAACCCTCCCTCAGCAAGAAAGATTATGACTTGCTGAAAGCTCAGATGATGGTTAACATTTTTTAGCAATGGAGTAGATTTTAATGAATGTACTCACATTGCTTTTTAGACTTAATGCTCTTGCACACTTAATAGAGTATAGTATAGTGTAAACATAACTTTTACATGTACTGGAGAGCCAAAAAAATTCATCTGAATTGCAATATTGTGACATTTGTTTTATTGCGGTGGTCTGGAACTGAACCCACAGTATCTCTGAGGTATATCTGTTCCCCAGAAAGAAAACCCGTCTGCATTAGCACTTGTTCTCTGTTCATCCGCAACTGCCTCCACCTCCCAGCTTTAGGCAACCACTAGTCTACCCTGTCTCTATGGACTTACCTATTCTACATGTACGATCAATACAACATGCAGTCTTTTGTGTCTGTCTTTTTTCCCTTTGGGATAATGGTTCAGGGTTCATCTGTTGTTCCATGTAGCACTTCTGTTGTTCCATGTAATGCTTTTTATTGCTGAATAATATTCCACTGGGGAGACATGCCACATCTGTGTAGCCATTCATCAGTTGATGGCCATTTAGGTTGTTTGCACTTGTTGGCTGTTATGAATAATGCTGCTCTTAACATTGAGAACAAAGTCTTCATGTGCATCTATATTCTTATTTTTCATGGTACATAGATAGGAATGGAATTGTTGGGTCATATGATAACTAGACCTATGCTTAATATTTTGAAGTCAAACTTTTCTACTAGTTTGTTTTTAAAACAAAGTTAAAATTTATGTTGATAACCACTCTGAACCATGGCAACTTTTGAGCAATTAAAAATACATCTGACTACATTTGCACAAATCTGTAATATGTTAGTACACAGTTAAAATTATGAAAAGGCACTTTCTCATAGCTACAAATGTCTATATAAAACAAAAATAAAAAAACCCAAAAATCATGGTTTTTACATCACAAATAATTTGCATTTAAATCAGCTAATGAATAGCAGGCTTTTGATCTGCAGGTTTACAAATATGGCGAAGTTAATGTCATGGCAGGACTCTTTAATTTTGCATCTCTAGACATACAAAATGACAATAGGTTTTTGATAAGAATGTTAATATATTAAAAAAATCAAAACAGAAAAATCAACAAGAGAGAAGAATGTCATTAATAGGACATTAGGGTTTACTTTATTGGGCTTACTTTAATGCTAAGCTACTCTGAACACCAACTTCAGGAAGACTGGGGCATCAGTACTGAAGAAAGCATTTGTCCAGAACAGTGTTTGTAGGGCTATGTGTAAACAAACCAGAGTGAAGCAACTAGATTTTTCATTTGCATTTCTATTAAGGTATTTGCCAGCCACTTTTTTCTAGCCTTATGCTGTGTATGATGGCTGTAATGCCAAGACCCGTGTTATATTCCAGACTCTGCTACCACCTGTGGGACACCACTCTTTATCTTGGAACCCACCTTAATATGTCGAATAGGAATTCTTACCCACCTATTTACTTCAAGGGTTGGGTGGTTATGTGAGAACAAATGAGATAGTATGTAGCGCCCAGAACTTTGTAAACTGTCAAGTTTTAAAAGTAAAGCTTTTATATAGGCCAAATAAAGCTGTGTGCTCATTGTAAACATTCAGAGAGATATTTAAAATGCTGAGAGAGCTGACATTTGTTTTTGTTTCCATATATACCTATGATTGATGATCAGGGCTATGTAAGGCACTTAAAAATACATTTCTAAGCTAACAGGCATGAATAAAAATAGTGAGGAGAATTGACAAATTTCCTTAGATATTACATGAAACATGAAAACGATTTTCTTGGCATATCTTAGAAAAAGCATGGAACATAGAAATTAAGGAAAAATGGAATTTATATTTTGTGCAATTTCAGATTGCAGATTGCTTCATTCTTTTCTCTCATTTTCCACAAACAACCGAAGTCTATCATATTCCTAACTCTGCCTCTTGGAGCTGTTTTTATATTTTGCCAACAAAAGTAGACGGGAAGGCATCTGGGACAGATCATTTATGCGGCTGTTTTAAGTAAAATATATGTAACACATTTCCTTTGGTAACCTCTTGCACCACCAGTACCAAAATAAACTGTTTTCTTAAAACAGTTTTTACAAGTTCCATTTTAAGGAAAAGGAAATGTGACAAGGGTTACCACTGAATGACAACTAGCAATGCTGAATGCTAGTGCTATGGGGGGATATGGCCCCATGGTGTCATTTCTTTATCACTTCTACTCACTAATCAAATACAATTATATTTTCATTAGCATTTGGGATTGAAAGTATTTCTAAAGTAAACATTTACTGTAAAACATTATGTTAATGACACAGAAAGATGGTGATATGCTTTTCTTTGATGGAGGATTGCAGACAGAACAGGAATAGGAGATTTTAGGAAGAATCTATCAAGTAAGAATAAATAATTAGCATCTTGTTGAGAATATTCAATTTTGTTACTGTCTAATTTTATGAATAGCAGCTGCTGTGCCATGTGATACCCAAGCATCAATATTTTAACACACATACACATAGAGCTTGTTTTTTGTTGTTGTTTTTTTTTCCTCACTCAGGGAAAAAAGACAGGGAATCCAGCAGGTGCTATTTCTGGAGAAAAATGACTTATATTATGAACATCTTCAATTATTTGCCTCGCTTCATATAACTTCTTTCCTCCCTCAAATTCTCATTATTCAAAAATCATTTACCACTAAATTATAGAACAATAGTTTCTTCTAAAGCAGAAGTGAAGTGAAGCTGGGCTTGAGTCAATAAACAATTATGAGGCTCTCAGATCATCAGAAAGATGCCACCTATGACATATGACCTGTTCTGGTCTCAAGGCGCATGGCAGCAGTTTATGGAGACTGTAGAAGGGGTCATATTTTTCCTCTCCTGGACTGATGGTTCCTGTCATCTCAACTTCAGAGAGAGTTTTTCTTTGAAGAATCCACTAGTGTTTGGAGGATATCTTGAAGATACACATGAACATCTTTTTCCATGAAATGGTCTGAAATTTGAATCACATTTTGGCGAACAGAGCCTAAAGTTGCTGCTTTCAAGCCACAGTAACTCGGTCCATTGTTTTCTTTGTGGTTTGGTTGTATTAGCCATTGCGTAGTTTGGATAGAATCTTTGAAGCCAGTCAGTCCTCAGCTCAGACTTGCCTGTTTATGATTAGGGTTTCTTTGTCAAATCATTGGATTGACCGAAGCCTTAATTTCTTCATTTATGAATTAAGAGTATGTGCACTACGGTATTTTAAAGATTTAAAAAATGGGTACATAGTATGTAGCATATGTTGTGTGTGGCAGACATTGTTGGGTTTCCTTACTCTTTTCTTGCCCAAAGAATCTTGAGGCTATGTGAGTGACAGCATGCCTAGGCCAGAGGATTAGTTGTGATTGTTTAATGCCATCATGGTAATCCCATTTTCCAGTGCCATGATTGATTTGGGGGCATGAAATTCCATTCTGGATGATGACACGTAAGGAGAAGACATCTGGGGTTTCTAAGAGAGGCTGTCCACCCTGAAAGGACAGGGTGGGAGGAAATGTTCTCTCTGGTGTTGAAACTCCTTATGTCTGGCAGTAGCCAACTGGCTGTGGCCAAACTGGATGTGAAAAACCAAGACCCAGCAAGCAAACCCAAGAGTCATCCTGGAGCCCCTGTGGGATTGCTTTGTCCAGCCTTCTGTTAATACACAAGAAATAGCCTATGGTTTAACTACTCCAAGTCAGATTTTCTATTATTTGTGGCCTAAAGTAGCCAACTTAAGAAGTAGACTCTTACTGATATGTATTAATCAGAATATTTCTAAAGGGCAAATTGATATTTAAGAAACGATTTTCACGGAATTAATAGAAAGTAATCCCCAAACAATTCCAACTGTAATTTTTAGAATACCTTTTTTTTTTTTTGAGACATTGAGAACTTTAAAAACACTTTAAATATTTTTTTTCAGGGAAGTTCTAATAATCAAATTTAGCCGATGGTTTTCAGTTTTATTTAAAAACAAAGCAGAAAGTCATATTAATCATACACTGGAAGGGAACTCAGTAAGTATTATAGAGTTTAAAGTTTAGGTCATCTTTCTGCCCCTAATTAAAGGGCACATCAAAACCATCTCAAGAAATAGAACTGGGGTTTTAGAACCTTTGAAAAAAACTACAAAATAGCAAAGTTTCTAGTTGACTGGAGGTTAGGTTCATGTAGTACACTATGTGGTAGGGTTAATAATTATGGAGGTAGGAGGATAGATTCACCTGGATCACCTATGGATGATAACTGTTCTTTTATTTTCATAATTTACTTGAAAGGAGGCCATTCTTATTTCCCCTTCTATTCACACAGGTAACACTCACTGTACAGAAACCCAATTTCTGCTGGATTTTCATTCTTGATCTGGAAATCTTTCTTTTGTTCTGCTTATTATCTGACAGACCACAAAGCTGATTGAAATATAAAATTTCTGGACACGCCAATTCTTGAAATCTGAAGTCTTTTTGGATTTTGTTAGACCCTGTGGTATCAACCAGGAATGTGTACCTCTTTGGTCATTGTCTTGAAAGCCACAGAGGCTTTCTGTCATCTTCTTTAAAAAATTAGTAAGAAATGGAACACAGCTCAGGCAATTAATATATTTATATATAATAAAATAATACATATGTAATCTTGTATAATACATATGTGTAATATACACAAAAATATATGTAATGTATATATTTTAAGTACCAGAACCTTTAACAGTTGATTGTTTGAATTTGTTCAACAGAGAACCCAGCTTGTACATCAAAATAAAATACATGAATCCAACATGTGTGAATCCCTTTTATGAGGTAAAGGCTCTATAGTCATTATTAGTGATTCAAAAAAGAATTATTGTACAACTCTTCTGTTTCAGGCTGTTCTACATTTAAACCTGTAAAAGCTTGGAGGTGCTAGGTCCTGGTGAATAATAAAGATGCTCTGGAGGCTCCTGCCATTGCCCTGGTTATATTTTTGTTATTCCAGATTATACTCTTATGCTATCATGCCTGCATTAATGTATGAAAAAGCAGTCTGGAATGTTTGCCTTTGTGCAGGTCTGAGTGTATCTCATGCTTACCTTATGGCAAGTGTGTTAGACATGTAGATTATGAAATGCTGGGATGAGGGCTATAGACCTGCACTGTGTGTAGTTTGGGTTGTTAGGGGGGCATCAGACAATTTAACCACTTCCTTTAATGGCCAAAACTGTCAAAGTCTGTGTTAATTCTCAATTTATTTAAAGCTTGAGATGAACAATCTTACTTTAGGAAACATTTGTTTGGCATAAAGACTGAGAGCTAAAATATAAGTAATTTTGAAATGGGTTTCCAAGATGACTAAAGAGAAATCATTGTGAACCGTTACTTTGTCCGTGGACTGCCAAGGGGATTGCCATAGAACTGCCTTCTATGGGTAATAGAAGGGTAACTGGTTTCTCTGTAGTCTTGTGCATTTCATGTTAATAAATTTAAAAACATGATTTTGAGAAGGACCTATAGGCTTCCCCAGCCTGCCTGACAGGTCCATAAGGCAAGAAAGTTTAAGAGCTGCTGAAAGGAAATGAAGCATTTTGTGCAACAGTGGCAAAAGGAATACAGTGATTAAAATAATAGAAGCAACAAAAACTATAATAGTTTGGGTTTAGTGCTGATTGGTCCTACCTTTCCCAGTGTGTGAGGGTGAGGCTAGAGCTTGAAGGACAGCCAGGCTGAAGTCTGCTTTCCTGGGGGCTCTCACCCATCCTCATGAAGGAGAGTGGGCACAGCACCGTGTGACTCTGGGAACAACCCTCTTGGATATGTTGGCTTTAGTTATGGCTAAAAATGGTCATATTTCCCCAAAAAGAAGTTGGTCCTGGTGTTTGTCAGATTGAAGCAGGTAAACTGTCATGATTTTTTTTCTCTGACCAAATTTTATTTTTATTGGTTAGTGAAGATAGACCCCAAACATTGGTGATATCAACATAGTTCATTAAATGCTTTTATCTGAAAAATAAGACATTTCCTTATGTTAGTGCTGTGATACATTTTTCACCTTAAATTTGCAACTGGAAACAGGCCCAGAGATTAGTGTGTCTTCGGTAGCCTTACATAGTCCAAATTGTCCCTAATAGTTGGATTCTAACTTGCTCTGTTCCCTTTTTCCATACCCCTCCAGAATTAATGCAGGGTCAGACTTATGGTCATGTTTTCAGAGCTACCTTAATATTCATCCAAGGAACTTCGAAAGTTATATAGACTGCTCACAAGTAAAGGCAGTTTTCCTCCAAATGAGAAAATTGCAAATAAGGAAAACCTGCTTAAAAGTTATTTAAAATAAAAATAAGATGCTAATTACACTTAATGAAAACATATGAAGTGTTATTATTTACAAAGTACTATTAAAAACTGTTGAAAGCCTAAGTCTTTGTAGGTTAAAAATGGAGAAACCTTGCCTTTTTTATGTTTTAGATTGAGAATGAGGAAGGAAACTGGCTTAATGTGGCTGAAAAATCCTTGCCTATTCTAATATTGCCACTTGCACATTTTCAGTTCCCTAGACTTTATTGATTGATTGATTGATTTTTAAAGATTTTATTATTTACTCATGAGAGACACAGAAAGAGGCAGAGACATAGGCAGAAGGAGGAGCAGTCTGTCTGCAGGGGGCCTGATGCAGGACTGGATCCCAGGACTCCAGGATCACGACCTGAATGGAAGGCAGATGCTCAACCACTGAGCTGCCCAGGCGCCCATCTCCCTAGACTTTAAAGGGAGGGTAAAAAGTCCCTGATTTGGAGATCTGAATTGGGTTTTATTTTTGCAGCTGCTCAGCCTAAAGACCTTAGATTCTTCCTTGATTTTTCTTTCTCTTGTACCCCATGTCCAATTTGTCAGCCAATTCTGTCCTCTTTAGCTTCAAAATATATCCACGATGTGCATTTCGCACCATCTCCACTGAAAACATCCATCCTGCCACCATCTCTCACCTGGAGGACCTTCAAACTACTGGCCTTCAGGCTGATCTGTTTCCTCCCTTGCTCCATGGTACTAGACTATTTCAAACACCTTGGACAGAATGAAGTCAGGTTGAGTTATTCCTCCATTCAGAGCTCTCCAGCATCCTTCCATCTCTCACAGAGACTCCCACTCACTACGGAAGCCCTTCTCAAGGCCTATCAGGCCCCATGGTCTGCTCCTGTTGGCTCTCCAGTTTCAGCTTCCACTCTCTCTGCTCCACTTGCCATACCTTATCTCCAAAGCTGAGATTAGTGGCTGGCACATAATAGGTGCTGAATCTATTTGGATAAACAATGGTAATAACCCAGATATGTTCTGGACTCACAGTGTCTTCTGAAATCCAAATCAAAATTGGCTTAAATCTTTCACTTTGTGTTTATCTCCTTGTGAGTCCTGGGAAACTGCTATTTCTTTTCAGTTTCTACTGACTCTGAATTGCTATTCCTCTGAATGTTCCATTTCCATTCTGCATTCTGCTTTCCCTTTTTCTACTCTTATTGGCCTATTTGGTATGATTCATATCCTTCATTCCCTGAAGTTCTGTGTTAGAGATTCAGAATACTGGGGGATATGACAATACCTAAAATTATAGAACAACACATAAATTTAAATTTTAAGTATCTGTTTTCTTAAAAGTCATAATTTTCTGCACTGGGAAGTTATGATGGTTTCCTGTACTCAAGCTTCAGCCTCCCTTTATTTTCATGGTCCTAATTTTTTCTCTTTGCCAAGATACTACATTCTTTCCTTTTTTTAGAAAGAGAGCAAGTGTGTGTGTGTGTGTGTGGGGGGGTGGCTGGGCAGAGAGAGAGGGAGGGAATCTTAAGCAGACCCCAAGACCAGCATGGAGCCTGATGCAGGGCTTAATCCCAGGACCCTGAGATCATGACCTGAGCCGAAATCAAGAATCAGATGCTTAATGGATTGAGCCCCCTGGGGGCTCTGCCAAAGTACTGCATTCTATTTTAGAACATCTGACGATCAGGACATGCTTTCATTATTGAGCCAAAATCCATCTCATAGAATTTTTACCCATTTGTGTATAAAATTATTTTTTCTAATATGTGGGGTCCATTTAGAACAAGAAGCACCCCCTTTGCAGTGTTACTCTTTTACGGCTCTATGAAGGCATTAAAATTCTGTATGTGCTAAACTAAACATAATTTTCTAAAAAATAAGAACATTCTTCTATATGGGAAGTTGTATTCATTTTGGAAAAAAAATACTTTAGATGGCTTAGGCTTCAAATTTAAGTTCATTGGGCACATCACAGGCTGCACTTTTTGATAGCATAGATTTTATTTTATTTTTTTTTAAATGAAGTTTTATTTTTTTTTATTCATTTATGATAGTCACAGAGAGAGAGAGAGAGGCAGAGACACAGGCAGAGGGAGAAGCAGGCTCCATGCACCGGGAGCCCGATGTGGGATTCGATCCTGGGTCTCCAGGATCGCGCCCTGGGCCAAAGGCAGGCGCCAAACCGCTGCGCTACCCAGGGATCCCGATAGCATAGATTTTAAAAAATACTCCCATAACTGATCTCTAAATACAGTAAAAACTTTGGATATGTTTTGAATAGTCCAATATCTACTTTATAAAACAAAAATATTATACATGGTATTTGAATTTGTGGCTTATTGCTAAAACTTATTAAAGTCACACATAAACTGCACGAGATGCCATATTTTGTTGGAAGAAATGTTTTATGAAGCTTAATGTGCAGTTTATCCAGAGCCTAGACAAGACCAGTCTCTTCTTATAGGACCAGCCATTCATTTTTGTGCATTTGTTAGAGAAACTTAAGTAAAACAATGTAGGCAGCTTCACTCCAGTTCTTGGCATTAAGCAAAGCTGATGATTAATGAACTACAATGGTAATTGGCTCATGGTTACAGATGCCTTGGACATTCAAGAAATGAGACTATAATGGATGGAAATATCTCAGTCGTTCAACTAGGGCTTATTCACTGAGGGATTAAGGTGACCTGATATGCTAGGATAAGCCTGGTTATATAAAATTGCATATGCTGTTTTTAGCTCTCCTTTGCATGGCAGTAATATTTTCATTAAAAAAAAATCTTAGAGTTAGGAAGTATGCCAAAGAGAGAACATTATGAAGCAGATGCTACCAAAAACATTTGAAACCCACCTGTTAGTCAACGTAAGAGAAATAGTTCCTTATTCTCGAAGCAAGTGACATTGCCTAATGCTCAGCTGCTATGAATGGGCTGTAATGTTACATTTTGTCAGGCTCCAACCACGTTGAGGTCTGTGCTTATGAGAACACCCCTGAGAATGCAGGAGTGGAGTCCTGGGTCCTCTACAGAAGCACCAGGCCGAGAATCACTGTTCGTGACCATTCTACAGATACATCAAATGCCTTGTAGGGAAAGTATGCCTTTTTCCTTATTAGATTTTGCCAGCTTTGCACTTGGATTTGTTCCCCTCAGATTTTAAGGTCCCTATACATTCAAATTTGTCATTTTAATCTCAAACCTTGCCAATGTCTGACCAGATCATGTCCATCCACATGCGTTTGCTTCAAGGACTAGTTTTCCATAAGCCTCTACTCTTTTTCTGGCATCCAACCAGAAATTTCCGACCAGTGTAGTCTGGGGATGTGGTGGTAAGCAAGAGAGCACTCTGCACATAGACCAGTGGGAGAGAGGTTTACAAGTAGCAGCATCTGGATTGTTTTTTGGAAGAATGGGATATAATTCAGCATAGCACGAGGTGTGAGGATGCATACAGTGCAGTGGACTCTAAATGTTAAGCTGTGCCATATTGTAGGGGCTTAAATGCCACTCAAAAGAGCTTGGCAGTATTTCTCAGCTGAGGTTTTCAAGTTATGATAGTGAGACACCATCAGATCTTCATGTGCTGCAGGAAGATAGCTCTTGTGTTAGTGCAAAGGAATTAAGGGGGAGAGAAAGAGCTTGGAAGAGGCACTGAGTGTTTCATCAGTTCACCGCCTAGGTCTTGAGTTCTTAAATTAGGGAAAGAGCATAAGATGGATGAGAAGATGCACTGAAGAGCCATTTCTGTGATAGATTAGGCTGGCCTGACAATGTAACAGAGGTAAGAGAGAAAATGTGGAGAGCTGAAGCTAGCCCAGAGTCTTCTAGCTTGAGGGACCTGGAACGATGAAACAGTGAAGGACAATTGAGTCATTTTTCTGTTAATTAATGTTCCACTAGCAAAGAGACTTTAGGGATGTGGCCAGGGATGAAAGACATAGAGGAGGCAGGCATCTTACTAAGAAATGTTTTCTCCAGTGTGAGCAAATAGGTCACTCCTTGGAAGGTAACCTGAATTTTGCTCACTTATGTGTTCCAAGTCTCTAGCACAGTGATTGGCAGAATCATTACCCTGAATAAATGTTGAGTGAAATGTATCATTTTTACCATTCTCCCCATTACTTCTTTTTTCCAGTTCTCTACCAATTCTCTTCAAAGAAAAGAAATATTAACCTTATATACTTCACTATTGTTTTTCTCTCCCTAAGTTGGAATTTGCATACTGGAGAAAAAAAGAGATCGGATGATATTTCCAATGTGGCAGTTAAGTTAGTATTCTAGATCCCTAATTCTTATTCTTTCTGAAACTAGCTTTATTTTTCCTCATATTATAATTAATCACTTCCTTAAAGGCTCAAAGTTTATCAGAGGTCCTTCCATTAAAATTAATTTTATTGTTTGATCAAATGCCGTAGCAATACATTGAAAAAAAAAGAAATATTCAGTTATATAATATTAGGAAAAGATTGGTTTTCAACAAAACATGTAGCCCTTCTAAGATAGAGACATGGTTAAGATGGTAAGGTAGGTTACATATAGAACTAGGCCTTTGTTAGTACAGAAACATTTGTGAAATTATGTTTTCCTTTTGATAATTAAAATGATTTGGTAGAAAAGTTTGACTTCATCCTGGATTTTAGCCCAATTGTTCTGTAGCCCCAATTTACTAATTTGAAAGTTTGTAGCAGTGATGAGAGGAGTGCAGTAAAAGTCTAAGAACTTTTGTTGCTTCTTGACTCTGTTATTTGCATATTATCTTTCTGTGTTTTTAGAAATTCCCAATGATATAGTTTTCCTGCAATAAAATCGTTTTCTCTAAAATCAGCTTTTAAGAGCTTTGTTTGAAAAAATAACTTTGGAAGTGGCATCTGGTATCATGTGATACTGAATAATTACAACAGTAATTCCAAACCACTTGTAAACCCCTTGAAGAAAGGAACTGAGTCTTTGTATGTGTGTATTGATGTGTATGTGTGTTACAGCCTTTACTGGAAGAGAAGATATTTATATAATACATATGTAATAGACATATGCTGAGAGTAAGTGAGAAAATGAGTGGTTGTTGAATAGTGATTGTATGCAGCCTATTTTCAGAGACAAATGCTACATTACACTGGTTTCAGGAAGTATCATTATTATTATTTTTTAAGATTTTATTTATTCATGAAAGTCACACAGACAGAGGCAGAGACATAGGCAGAGGGAGAAGCAGACTCCCTATGGGAAGCCCGATGTGGGACTTGATCCCAGGACCCCGGGATCATGACCTGAGCGAAAGGCAGACGCTCAACCACTAAGCCACCTAGGTGTCCCCAACATCTTTATTTCTTAATACAGCTCTTAAAGCAACGACTTTTAAAGTTATTC
The DNA here is from genome assembly GCF_905146905.1 of Nyctereutes procyonoides. Lineage (NCBI taxonomy): Eukaryota > Metazoa > Chordata > Mammalia > Carnivora > Canidae > Nyctereutes > Nyctereutes procyonoides. The sequence continues at coordinate 5,672,791 of NW_026575119.1, forward strand.
TGGAGGACGCCATTGGTAAAGCTTGTTTTCTATCCTTTCAGTCTGAGAATAGCATGGCATAGGCAAGCCTGCAGGCCAAAAGCTAGAGAACACCTATTAACTCTATTGTTTGTTGCCTCCGGTGAGTGAATCAAAGATGCAGAAGACTCACAATGCCTTTAGTTTTGCATTTTCTTTTCTATCCTAAACTGAATGTCACACAGTAGGGAAATCTGAGCATTGATAGTCTTTCTCTCTTTGAGCATAAGTTGCACAAGTATTTTTTTTCCCCCCTCAAGAATACTATTCAGAACTGTCACATGCCCTGGGGCCTCTGACCACCTCAGGATAGCTACATCCCTATGTAAGCAAGGAAGAGAGCCCGCTCCGGGGAGTCATATTCCTCAAGGCCCAGTAACTCCTTGCATTCTAAACGTTTCCGACAAGAAGATGTGAGATTCAGCAGAGCGCTGTCCCTTGTCGATCTTTCTCATTTCTCTGCTCTTCATCCCTTCGGCTGCCTCGGAGAAAAACATAAAACCTTCCAGACTGTTTCTAATTGCATAGTCCCAGGTGGGCAAAAACTGCTCCCTCTCTCCAACTAATGATCAGTTTCTGATCTAAGGGAGGAGGGTTGATAGTCCTGGTTATTTTTGCCTTATTGGTGCCAGCACAGATGCTGTGTTCATCCTGGAAGGTGTCCAGAGAGATCTCTCCCTAAGGCACACGATAGAAACAGACTTGGACTATTTTCTGACGACCAATCTGGGAGATTTTTCTTTCCTCCCCAGGCCTTAAGATACAGCACCAAGATTACCTATTGAGTCTTTTAAAAGGAAAGTAACCTCTTTTGAACAGAGTGAGCTCCTTTTCCCCATCACATTTCCTCCCCTCAGGTGAATACTGTGCCTTCCTTTGCTGCCCTGCCCCTGGGCCTGCTGCCATGCTGTGTGCCCAGCCCCTGCCCATACCCTCTTCCTGGCTCAGGTAGAGAATGTCAACCTGACCTCCAGCATGGAAACAAATTAGTTTCTGATGGAACAGGATGTGACTCAGATGCTAAATTCCTGAATTTTCCATCAGTAACTCAACTATAGCTCTGTCCCTCCTCATAGGTTCCTGAAGGAGACAAAGTGACCTGAGGATAGTCCAGCAGAGGATGCCTCTTTACCACGAGGCAGGACTTTGGCTACACACCTCTGTGGTCCTGGTGAGCAGACCTCAAGGGGGCTGACTGGGGTCATCTGGCTTCTCATCTAAGCCTCTGCTTCCGAGAGGCCTGGGGCCTCTGATCCTGACACTGCATGATCCTATCACTCTGAAGATGAAGAAGGGCATGGAAAGATAAACCCATGAAAAGTTCTGTGAGGTGTTCCCGGCTGGGGGCTCCTCCCCTCCAAAGAACAGCTCAGGGTTGGTCTCCCTGCTTCTGCCACACTGAGCCCCGCTCCCATGGGAAGAAGCCACCAAAAAGGGTACAGAGGACCCAGAGCCTGAATGGTTATTTACTTCAGAACTTCCTTTTATTTTCTCTGTATTCTAAAATAATCCCCACCCTTTTGCAGTACGCTTGTGTCCTTGGAGCCCTTTCTACCTTGACTATTATTAGAACTTACTTTCCTCCTTGGAGGTGGATGAGGTGAATAGATAGAGAAAAAGAAAAGCACCGACCCGTTCCTGGAAGTCAGTCATTCCAGCCAATATAATTCAAACAATTCAGTGTATTCTCTGTTTTGGTGCATACACCAGCCTTTGGCATAGGCCTGGTCACCCCTTCCCCCCTTCCTTTTGGAGTTTCATGACCTCAGCTGCTCAAACCTTAGGCCTTTCCCCAGGCTCTTGGTTCCTGGGTGAGTTCTGTGTGCCACGTTACCTGAGGGCAGCTGAGTGAGTGCTCCTGGGCATGCCTGCCTTCGGCTCCTATATTCTGGTCTCAGATGTGGTCCTGCCTTAAAGCAAGAGAGGGGTTCAGAGCTCAGGCAGGAGATGGGATGGGTGGGCCACCATGCATTTCCTCTAACATAGTCTAATTTCTCTGGGTGACTCACAGCACATCTGACAATAAGGTGCCTCTGGGCCGTCACTCAAGCTGTTCCTCTTTCCTGGAATCCTTTTTAGATTTCCAAATTTGACTCATCTCTTTCAAGGCTTTTGTCATTTTATCTCTTCCAAGAGTCTCTCGGGAATTGAGAGACTTACTTCATACTATCTTGTACTTGTGTTCAGTGAGACACACTTGAATCCTTTTGCTAACTCTACCTTCCTATTTTTTTCTTTCATACTGATAAAAGTTATTTTGAGTTATTTGCAGAGTTACAATGAATACACCTGGCCAGCACTCCCAGTCTGCTCAATCTGTAATCTAAATATCATTTGGGGCCCAAGCTACTTCTTAAGGATCTGATTAAATTCAATCAAACCTACTTCCCCAGGCAGTGATAGTTTAGAACTCTTCCTTCAATTGCTGAGTGGCTGGGGTCACTTCTTTATTACCTAGATAAATGCTGCTTTGGTTCCTCTGCTTCTCACTGATCTAGAGCAAGAATTGGCAAACTATGACCAGAACCATAGGTCGAATTTGGCCTACTGACTATTTTTGTAATCCCCCTTGCATTAAGAGTGGATATTAGGGGATCCCTGGGTGGTTCAGTGGTTTGGCGCCTGCCTTCGGCCAGGGCACGATCCTGGAGTCCCGGGATTGAGTCCTGCGTCGGGCTCCCGGCATGGAGCCTGCTTCTCCCTCTGCCTGTGTCTCTGCCTCTCTCTTTTTCTCTCTCTATGTCTTCTTTCTCTATGTCTATCATGAATTAAAAAAAAAAAAAAGAGTGGATATTACATTTTTATATGGTTGAAAAAATGAGGAGCATAATCTTTTGTGGAACATGCAAATTATATAAAATTCAAATGTTAGTTTTATTAGGACAGATATGAGATGCACCCCTTCATTTACATGTTGTTTATGCCGTGATACAAGGGCAGGGTTGAGTTGCTGGGACACAGACCCTGTGACCCATGAAGACTGAAATAACTTGTGTTTGGCCCTATTAGAGGAAAGTTTGCTGATCTCTGGTGTAGAACCTAAGACTTGTCTTTCAGTATTCTACACAAGATTCACTCCCACCTCGGCTTTAATGACTTTAGTAATTATTCTGATCATGATCTGAGGAGAAGTTACACTGCAGGCATGCTCTGTTACTTTTTTCTTGGATCACACCCCATGCTTTCTTTTCCCTTTTCTACCTGACCCTCTCCCTGTCTGGAGTGTCTGGCAGATTTCATTCCATATCTAATAAAGCTCAGTTTCACCTAAAACATTCTCTCTTAGGGTCTCACCAGCATTCTCAGGGCACATTTTTACCTCCAATGAGGAAACCTTTCCAACTGTTAATAGGACTGCATTTCCTATCTTCCGATCCATTTTTTCTTAATGACATTGAACAAAAAGCATTGTCTCATTGATGGTGTGTCAGCTGCTTTACTCTACTTTTTGCTTTAAGATTTATTAAAATATTTAAGAAACAATATAGCTAGAGTTAAAAAAAAATTGAAATCTATATGTTAAGTTTGCCAAGAAGCACGGAGCAGGTCGGGGATGGTGAGGCCTGGAGAGGTAATGATTCACTCCAAGTCCTGCCACTTGTGGATAGTGGTAGTTGTTCACTTAAGATCAGGACTTATCTCCATTATACCACACTAATTCCCCACATTTCTTTTAGCTTTTCTCCGGACAAAGAATAATGAAAGCTAATAAACAAATAAGCAAACTCTAAATGTTACATATTTAATCTGGTGGAGCCACATTGTCCAAAATAACAGTCCTGTTGTGGTGCTAACTGTAGAAAGTCATTAAGGAGAGAATTACTGGTGAATTACTTAAGATGGCAACAGCACTCCTGCGCATGTAGACAGGTAGACAGAGTACCTCTCCTGAGCTTCCTTTGTTAAATAGCACAGCACCAAAGACAATTAGCTGTGCTGGACTGCAAAAGCAATAATTATTTTACCTCCTAGAATATTCTGCTCTTCCTATTTCCCCACCTCATCACTAATTTAAGATAACTTGATGGCATTTAAGTAGGAGAAAAGAATTTGTATGTAAATGAGGGAAAGGGCAGAAATTGACTATTAAAGTCCTTTGATTCTAGAAAGCTTCAAGTTTGATTAAGAAACCATGACTTTACAAAAATGTTTAAGAATATCTGGAGAATTTTTTCTATTAAAATTCTTTATTTTGAGGATAATAATGTGATTTTTATTCTAGAGTAAAATGAATTCTGCAGCAGCTTTGTAATAAAAAAGCAACAAGGTGAAAAGTGTCTGAAAACTTTGCCTGCCTGCCTGAACTATACAGAGCATTATAACCATATATACCAGGGAGTAGAGACATTTCTGCCAATTCGTTCTTTTATTTTTATTTATTTTATTTTTAAAATATTTTATTTATTTTTTTAAAAAATTTTATTTATTTACTTATTTATGAGAGACACACACAGAGAGAGGCAGAGACACAGGCAGAGGGAGAAGCAGGTTCCATGCAGGGAGCTTGATGTGGAACTCGATCCCAGGACTCCGGTCCAGGATCATGACCTGAGCCGAAGGCAGACGCTCAACTACTGAGCCACCCAGGTGCCCCCATTCTTTTTTAATCTGACTTTTTGACATGAGGTATATATACTATGATGTGTGTATGTCTCTGCATATGCATCTAGGAATAAAAAGAAAACCTTTTATTATTATTATTTTTTTAAAATTTTTATTTATTTATGATAGTCACAGAGAGAGAGAGGCAGAGACACAGGCAGAGGGAGAAGCAGGCTCCATGCACCGGGAGCCCGACATGGATTCGATCCCGGGTCTTCAGGATCGCGCCCTGGGCCAAAGGCAGGCGCCAAACCGCTGCGCCACCCAGGGATCCCACCTTTTATTATTATTATAAAATAGCAAACTTATGATTATTTTGGAGCTTTAGAATCATATAAGCAAATTACATGTTAAGATAATTCATGTTAATGCTTATTACTTGAAGGTAGTCACCGGTAATCTCTAAGAAGATGCTTTGTAGTTTTAAACAATTGTAGAGTCAGATCTTTACAAAAGACCACAACAGAGATATCAGTTCAATGGTGAAGAAATAGGAAGGGTGATTTCATGCTGTCAAACCAGGCAGGCTCTTGGAACATCATTGAGGTTCTAATCTCTTGTTAGGTATGAAGGGGAGAGTGGGAGAGCTTAAGCTGATCATTAGTTACAAACACTTGATACTGTGCTTATACATTCTGTGTAAGGTTTTTAAATATCTAAGAATACCAAGTAAATTTATCAATACTTACTTAGTAAAGAAGAGAGAGGGAGAATGCATGTGTGCTTTGAGCAAACCAGCTCTGCACAAGTTTTCCAGCATTGCATGGCAAGTTGAGAGACACTTAATAAAATTCAAATGGAATAAAATGGAACTCTTCTAACTACTTCTTGTAATGCTGCTATTGTTAATCAACTTTGACCTAGAATTAAGGACAGATTATTTAGGTGTCCTCTTGTTGGGAAAAACAGACTTTTGAATTTGTTCACTGAAGGTTTTACATGGATGAGTCAAAGGGATATACAATAGAAAAACACTCTTCTTGAAATAATTTTGCTTTATTCAATACATTGTACCAACTTTGCACAAATTCCAGACTTCAACTTATTAGATCTGTGTATATAATCATTTTTCATTGAGTTTTTGGAGTTAATGTTACAGATTTTGTGTTTACAATGTTTACCCTATTCTCCAGAACATGACTGTGAATCTCAAGAGTAGTTATTAGCTAAATAAGATTTTGAATAAAATTAAAGAGCATGGCACATTATTTTGAATTGTGTAGGATGTCACTGAAATCTTTGTAATATCAGCAGGGTGGTAGGAAATACAACAGGAGTTCTTAACTTTATGTCTATGTGTGTGTGTGTGTGTGTGTGTGTGTGTGTGTGTGTTATGGACACTATAGTATGTAGAACAGTAGTCTCTTAAAGACGTGCATGTCCTAACTCCTGGAACCTGTGACTATATTACCTTAGTTGGCAAAGGGGACTTTGCAGACGTGATTAAGATTCTCTTGGATTATCTGGGTGGGCCCAATGTAATGACAAGTTTCCTTGTAAGGGAAAGAGGGAGGCTAGATGGTGAAAGGAGCTACCATGATGTAAGCAGAGACTGGAGAGATGTACTTGCTGGCTGGGAGCTATGAGCCAAGACATGTGTGCCTCTCTCAAGGTGAGGAAACAGGTTCCCTTGGCAGGCTCCAGAAAGGGCACAGCTCAGCTGACACTTTGATTTTAGCTTCATGATTCCCGTTTTCGACTTCTGCCCTCCAGATCTGTAAAATAATACATCTGTGTTTTTTTAAGCCTCTGAATTTGTGGTAATTTGTAACAGCAGCATAGGGAACTCATACAGACACCTTAGGGCTGTCTGGTGAAGGCTATGAATCCATTCTCAGGATAATATTGTAAAATTTATTCAGATGATAAAATCTATAGAATTAAAAAGGAAATCAATTGTATTAAAATGCTTTTACCATCAGATTAAACATGATTGTGATCTAGTAATAAATGTGCTTCTATTCACATATTAATTGACAAAATAATTTAAAATATAGGAAGTTGAAGTTCATTGTTATCTTTTTAATATTTATCAATGTGAAGGCTAACTACTTGTAGACTGTGACCTATTCATGTTTCAGAAACTGTGCTGTCCTATGGAAGATTAGGAATTGAAACTGGATCCACCTAGATTTTAAAAACATTAACACGTAAGTTTTCCTTTTTCCGCATTTGGTCCACAAATGGGTGTAGACAAGGAACACTGGAAACATAGTCATTTTCTGGGTATTGATGTGCAAATACTTGATTTCACTGCTAACTAGATATCTATGAGAGAAGAGGAATTATCCAGTATTTGGCCAGCTCTGTTGCAGAAGCATATTTATTTGGTTAATTTACTTATGAAGTTTTTAATGTGAATTCCAGTAAGTTAACATACAGTGTAGTATTAGCTTCCGGTGTACCATAGAGTGATTCAACACTTCGATACAACACCTGGTCCTCATCACAGCAAGTGCACAAGCATCTTTAAACAGGAAAATTGGATGAAGTCTGGAAGTAGATTTAATAACTACTATGATTTAAAATTAGGCATGAGCATAAATAATATTTTGAGATGTCTGTGACAACTATAGTATGATATGTGACAAAATGACAGATATCACTAATACTTCTTTTCTACATTTATATAATTGAATGCAATGCTAAATTTCAATTAAAGGCATTTAAGATAATAAAAGATTTATTTTTTTCTAGTCCAATCTCATGGGCTTTCTCAGTTCTATCTATAGGTCCCACGTTAAGAACCACTAGAATGGAAGCAGAACAATATGTAATTATGTAGGATGGAACTATTCATTTTCTTTCTTTTCACTCTAATTTTGAGTTGAAGGATTGTCTCTTTTATGAACAGAGGTCATGTTACAGCACACAGAACTCATGGAGCACATGCCAGGTCTGTCTTACAATGTCCTGCCAGCTCTTGAGGGTGGAACTTCAAGTGGATAGGTTTAAGAAGTCAGAGTTCTCTTCTTTGCCTTCTTTTTTCTTCTTTAATTGAAGCGTTTCTTCTCTTGGAGAGGCAGGTCATTTTCATTTATGCCTTGATAACAAGAAATTCACATTCTACGTCATAAGAAAGAAGTTAAACAGGAGGTAGAGAAGGTTAGGCAGATATTTAGGTCACATTACTTGTGCAATGATATTTATTATTATATCGTATGGAGATTAAGGGGAAATGATATTAAGGGGTCTATTTATCATTTCTTCAAGGGAAGTTATAGAATCTATTTTAGCAGGAACATCCTGATACCACAAACCAATCCAACATCTGTTACTTCAAGGTATCTTGTCCTATCAGGGAGTAGATTGTATGGTTCAGTAGATCTTCCAGGACTTTAATTGTTTAATCTATTTAGAGAGTACAGTGGGTGCTCTCCAAATACACAAATGGGTCTCCACTGGTTTCAGAGTGATGTTTCCAGGGTTTGAAATTCAGAGAAACAAAATGGACTCATTTCCCACAATGCTTTGTAGATTTAACATTGCTCATTTTTCATTAGGAAAACCCTCTTCTCTGTATAAAATTAGTGCTCTTATTTAACTTGCTGTCATGAAGACAAATGGAGCTAGTCAGAAAGGTAGTAAAGCAGACCACTGTTCAAATGTAGTCAGTAAAAAGACCAGCTATGTTGGCATTTTGCAGGGTTTGCATTAAAGTAGAAAAAATGATAACTCACCAAAGAGCAAACCAGGCAAAACAGACCCCAAGTTCAAGAGAAAGTTGAATCTGGAAACAAGGTCTGAGCTTTTTCAAGATGACAAGTAAAATTGCACCTGGATTCTGCTGTGACCACAGTGGATTTGATTCTATTACTTAGCCATGTAGGACCAAGGTGAATCTCACAAGGTTTTAAAAAAGGATCCAAAGTGTATTATGGCAAGTGGGAGTAGATAATAAATCAATTGCTAGATGCTACTGTTTATAATGGAAGTTGTTAGTCATAGCACAGACTTTGGATTAATTTTGAGTGTAAAAAATGCATCAGAAATAGCTGATAACTTTTAAAGATCGAGGTGAAGAATGTCCTATTTGATTAAAGACTGAAGGACAGAAGTGATATTCACCATAGTGTGAATGTTCCACTTGAAACAACTGATTTTTTGTACATAATCTTAGATTTAATATATTTTGATATATCTTTCCTCCCTCAGCAACCAGCCACATTCCTCATTTGTAGCTGTCTACATGTATTTGTAGATGTGTGTTGTAGCGTGTGTAAAGAAAATGTGGATTTGTGAAAGTGAATTTCAAGTTAACCAGGGCGATTGGATGTATAATGGACACGTTGACCAGTCTGGAAGGTTTTTATAGTCATCTACTCAAGCTCTTGGAGGAGTCCATGGAGTTAAGCACAGAGCTATCTATATACCACAGGCTGAATTCTGGTTGACACATGTACAACTCAAAGCCCAAACATCTCTTGAAATTCATAAACACTATTTATGACCATTATCATAGTGACTCCAATAGTTACAAGGGTTCTTGGGAATTCACCAGCTAATACCAGCCTGGCTATCGCACATTCACACTATAAGCTGCCCTATAGGTTGTAGACATGATGCCAGATTCATGAACAGGGGAGCAGGGGTTATAAGTAACATATCTGTGATTAGACCCCAGGAAGAAAAGAAGAAAGAAGCTGGCAATTTCTATGCCATGCAATACTTGGTTAAAAAGAAGAAGAAAAAATCAGTATTTTCATTTTGACATGACTCTTTGCCTAGGCAATGTCAACATGAGTGCCTCAGGCTGATTATATCAAAATGTCCATCTTTATCTCTTTTGTTGTTTTCTAGACTTTTCAGTTAATTCTTTGATCTTTTGGATGAGGAATCGAATCTTTAATACCATCTTCTTTCATCTTATTGTTTAGTCATTTAATATTCAGGAGAAAATAGTAAATATCTGCCTTGTGCATGATTTTAAGCATTATGGACACCATGATGAACACAAAATTTCCTGCCTGCAAAGGAGTCTGAATTCAAGTTGGGGAGACAATTTCATCTCATTTAACCCCAAGAGAGTCTTTTTGGAGGCCTTGTTTTTGAAGGAGAAAGAAACTAACATTTGCTGTATTTTGATTAGAAACCTTTCTATTCAGTATACAATACTTAGTCCTTGAAAGAATCCTGTAATGGGATGGAGTTCCCATAGCATATCTACCAGTGCCAGTAGCCCTGAATAGATTTTTAGACAGACTGAGGGTTGAATCTTACTTCACTGCTTTCTAAATGGATCTTGGTCAAACTACTTAACCTCCCTGAATACCAGTCTCCCCAATCTAATAAATTAGTGAAATTAATAATCTACTTCACAGGATAAAAATGAAATGAAATAAAGTAATTTAAAATATTGAGCATACTATCAGAACTCAATAAATGTTTCCTTTCTTACATTCTTTCCATTTTACATTAAAATTAAGGCAAATGTCCATCTTTCACCCAGAACCTTCTCAGGGAAAGAGCTCCCATAGTGTATGTATCATTGGAAACACTGGAAAGTATCTAGTGGAAATAAAAGCTTATGATCAATGGTCAGGTCTTGCCTTCACCCTATCAGTGCTCTAGGGAATACAACTCCTACTACATTGAGCATGAAATGATTTAACTGTTATGTTCTGTGCAACTGTTAACAGGGGATGTTTAATAGTGTTTATGGGCAGTGTCATTGCTCTGTGGAAACAGGGAGTTCCTTCTCATCCACTTTCTTAAAAGAAACAGTTTAATTTTCATTTTCTCTTCCCTTTTTGATAGCAGAAGGATGCTGATTTCACCAATGAAATAGCTAATAAGAGCACAAAAGCAGACATTTCAAAGCATTCCAGACCTAAAAGGAAAAGAAGGTCCTGGAATGTTCAGAAGACACGCCTGAAGCAATCCCTCAGACCCTAAGGGAGGAAGAGTCTGTAGGAGTCACACTAAAAGTTAGAATTCATTGTATATCAGTGTGCTTAATAAAATTTATTTTGAAAAGTATATTTAAACGCTAATATAAAATAATACCTATCTATATTAAAAATTATCCTGTAGATTTAGCTTATTTAATACTGCTTCTGGTCTTGAAAATATACACTTTTGTTCACTACTTTTAGATCTTTGAGATGACCTTTATCATTTGAAATCATATGCTTACGCTTTTATTTATTGTTTCAACACCTATAGGTGGTATCTTTTAATACTCTTCCTTGTAAATGGGAAATTTACCTTTGTTACTCTTATTTTTATATCTTCTTTCCCTCTCCTACCTCTTAGTTGTTAAATTCAACCTCATATATAAAAAAGCAGAAGCGGAGGTCACCAGGCAAAAAACTCAGGATCAAAGGTTTAAAGAAAATATGATTTTTTAGAACAGTATATTTTCTCTGGCTTTTACCTCTTTGATCATCTGTCTCAGGGCTCTCAAAATTTGCTGTGTGTGTATAAGGATTAGCCAGTGTTTCTTCAATATGTAATTTCTAGCATTCAAATCCTAGAAATTCTGGTTCAGTGTCTTTGGAGCAGGCGTGAAAATCTTCATATTTACCGAGCATCGCAAGCAATTTTGAAGCAGGTTACCCTCAGAGCATACTGTACAAAGTATCAAATTTTCTTTCCCTTGGTGATGAATATCTTTTGACCCAAGATAGCAGAAGACGTCATTCCAAATGTAAGCCAGTTGGATTCAAAATCTAGTGGAATGGCCAGTTTACCTAGAGACCATACAAGTCATACAGCCCCGGAGTTGTTGGAAATAACTGGAACTCAGTAGATGAAATCTAGGAAATATGTTAGTAGTGAAGAATAATGTCCCCCATCATGCACCAGTTTATGCCCTGGGTAGATAGCACTATCTTGTCATACACCCTGAAGAAGATCTTTCAATGAGAACCAACTGCCTTAGGAAGTGGTCTTTATAGAGGTAGCTGGACTTAGGAAGTGGTCTTTATAGAGGTAACTGGATTGCTCCCCAAGAAGACTGCTGACCTGATCAGTTTACTGAACTTTAACAAAAAAATTGAGGATGTTTTTCTTCAACAGAAGAGGCGATGGAGCCGGTACGTAGTATTCCAGTTATACACTTCCGATACACTAGGAGAGGTGCCACTGGAATCTCCCTTTAATTTTGATGTCATGGCAGAAAGCTTAGAGGTCCATTCATCTCTACTTCTGGATGGGTAAGGGGCCTACGATAAGGAACCTCACTTCCTTTGCATCTAACTTCAGGGACAAGTTACAGGACATAATAGATAATGTCCTTGCTGCTGTTCAGCAACACCAAAACCAGGGAGGTTCCAATTAAATCAGAAAAGCAGAGCCAGGGTAAGTGCTCTGAATTCAGGGGTCTTCCACAACCCAAAGATGTTGAGGAAGTGACGGTCCAGAAGAGGGCAGTAGAGGATCAGATAAAAAATATGAATCTGGCTTCCTGAAGTCCCGGTATGAGTGGGGGACAAAAGGGGAAGTCGTCCTGAGGACTCCTCAGGATCAGGCCTGCTCTGGTCCTTCTATGGCTGGGGAAGGGAAAAGCTGAACAGATGAATGGGTGCAGCAGGGGCAGGGGCGATAAACCAGATGTGAATCCCCAGGAGAGAGAGCTGTTCTTGAAATCCTGTTCAAGAGGACTCTGCAACAGGGGACAGAAGGACCAAACATGCCTGTCAGCGGAAAGTTTATTGCTGCTGTCTCTGTAAGTGTAGACGATTGTTCTCAGGCCAGACTGAAGAGCCACAGGTGCCAGCCAAGGAGAGGAATCAGCTTTATTCAGCCCTCCCAGTGAGGGGGTGACTGCACACACCTGCAGCTAGAAACCAGCCCCAGATTACACTTGTTCTGCCTTTTACCTTTCTTCTTCCCTCTGCTCCAGACCCAGAGGGACCCAAATCAGAGTCAGAAAACCAGCTGGGAGAAGAGGCAGTGAGGGAGGGAAATGGAAAAGAAGTTGAATATAGCCCCATTATCGCCTTTGGAGCTCGTCAGACCCAGGAGGTGCAGGACGCTTTCACTTTAAATAAAATTCAGACTTTTAGAAAATTGCACTAGGCTGGGTACATTTATTACTATTCTGATGCTTGAAAGTGAATGGAAGTCTTCCTATTCTCTAATAGTGATTGAAGACATTATGGACTTTACCTGAGATTTCATACAGGCCTAAGAAAGGAGCTAGGCTCACAGAGTAAGCTTAAATGGCAGTAGGGCAAAGAATAAAGTTATTTTCTGATTGAGTCATAAGGGTCTTGAAGGTTCAGCTTAGCAGTTACCTACCTGGGTTAAAAAGAAAAATTCAAGTAATGCATAGTAGGCGAACCAGCTTATCCTGACTTTATTTACTTTAAAGACAAGTACAAGAAATGATTATTTGGAAGATTTCTCTGAAGGAAGCAGATACAGGCGAGTGTAGTTTTAGAAGTATCAGGTAATACAGAATTGAGTCCTGTGGCAGAAGATGAACTTGTTTAATGGCACTGGGGCTACTGCCATGCCTTCAGTCACCTCTTTGTAGGTTTCCGAAAGTGACTTTCACCTGTTTGAGGCTTGGCTACGGCAGTAGCTAAACCTATGGTAAGAGTCTTTGACTGCTTTGGGGATTTCAAAGAGTCTATTATCTTGCTGTCTGCATCTTTCTCAGCCTGTGAAATTCTCGCAGTGGCATTGAAATGTCTGTTTTCTCCTCAAGAATGTAGAAAATGAAATCACAAGGTAATGTCATCATTTTAAATTATTTAAATCCCCACCACCTTTTGCCTGAATTTAGAAACTTCCATATGCTAGTGAACTCTTCAATATAACATTAAAAATGATATGGCTTACGGAGAAGGACAAACAGTGTATGTTCTCATTCATTTGGGGAATATGAATAATAGTGAAAGGGAATATAAGGGAAGGGAGAAGAAATGTGTGGGAAATATCAGAAGGGGAGACAGAACATAAAGACTCCTAACTCTGGGAAACGAACTAGGGTTGGTGGAAGGGAAGGAGGGCGGGGGGTGGGGGTGAATGGGTGACGGGCACTGAGGGGGGCACTTGACGGGATGAGCACTGGGTGTTATTCTGTATGTTGGTAAACTGAACACCAATAAAAAATAAATTTATTTAAAAAATGATATGGCTTATTCAAAATAGGATATAAAATCTTGGACATAAAAATAGGAATAGAAATAAACCGGAATATGACTTTAAAATAACCTTAATTTCTATTCTACCCTTGGAAGTGATCCTAATTTTTTTTTCTAATCCTAACCATAATCCTCCAAATAATCTCTAGGAAGGGACTGATTCTTGTTAAAATAAACATTTTAGTTAGCCTTTATGTTTTTGAATGCATAGAAATTCTGAGAATGAAGCATTTTGTCGAACTAAAATTTTATTGCTAGCGCTTATAAGCATTGGTTTTTATTCTTGCACTCTGTGTAATCTCTCCAGGAGTGAATCCAAAGTGACCATGTGAGAAAAATCCTGGAAAGCTGTTTCACCTGTGTTCAGTGTCCCATGCGAGGTGGCTACTCTCAGGGTTAAAATACTGGTAAAGTTTTTTGTGGTATCTACAGCAAGCAGGTCCACCCTTAAAGGCAGACAGAGGAGCTTACCAGGCTTTCATCCAAGAATATAACCCCAAATTGCCCTATTCTAGTCTTTTAAAAATACCCATTTGAAGGAAGCATCTATTAGAAAAGACCATCTCAGGGAAATAATTGACATCGACTCCTCAGCAGGCTTTAAGTTGTGTCCTTGAGTGGGATTCGATGGCTGAAAAGCAATGTACTTGGCTATCAGCTTTGCCCTTTCCAGATGCCCTCTCTGTGTTTCACTGTAATGGGATGTTCTCAGTTTTTATGGAGGTTGCAACAAGAAAGAAGCATATGAAATCTGCTCCTTCATTTACTCTGACACCGTCTATTATGTTATTTAATGTGCCATATATAAATCCTCATATGAGACATTCTTTCAGATTTTGGTTCTAAGGAAAAAAAAAAACGTATCTACCCCCGAGGAACTCATTGCTAAATACCTTTCTTTCTGATGTAGGAACTTACTACGATTTATCTGGTTACATTTTATTTTCATGATTCTGAAATACGATTGCAACTTATTAACCTTTTTAACCTATAATTTGTGTGTTGTTTCACATTACTTTTGAGAAGGGGTAAAAGTCAACAAACAAATAAATAATCTTCTGTGATTTGCCTTTTATTCTAGTCTTAGAAAACTACCTTTTAGAAATGTTTCAGTTACCAAGTTATTTTAAAAGTATGACTTCAAATAAATCCTTATTTTAACATGGCAATGACGTTACCTATTTCATGCTGCTATTGTGTTGACTATGAGAGATAACATATCTAAAAGCACTTAAAACAGATCCTATCCTCCCCACCTCAACAAAATGGTTGAATATATCTTCAATTCATTACTCTCTGACGGCCCATAACAGTACACCTTTGCCCAAAGGGCATGTTTATTTTTTTATTTATCCAATTTTGTTCTTATGTATAGTTGTTTATCAAAAGTCAAGCCTTCATTATATGATAAGTATACATCTTCACAGTAAAATTAGTGATTGACTTGTTTGCTGATTTTACAAAACATATCCTCCAACTCATTCGTTGTTTTATACTGCTTTTGTCCATTGCAAAGAAAACAACAAACAATATCTAGTCCTTGTTTTTCTGATACAAAATTGTTTTTCTTCTGTTCATAATCAATTGCATTTTTGTCAGCTTTTTAAAAGCAATACTTGCTTTTGTCTTCAAGTTCTTTTATTCTACAGTACTCTACCTTGTCTTAAAAGAATTTCAAAGGGCATAGAAAACAGCTATCTGAATTGTATAGTGGAACACATTTAATCATCATTAGGTTATTGCAGAAAATAGTTTCTAAGGTAACTATTTTCTGGATAAGTAATTTAAGTAACAATATGTTTCTGAAATATTAGAATGAGAACTTCCCTAGTTAAACTTGTCTTTTTTAAAAAAGATTTATTTATTTTAGAGAATGAGGGAGAAAGAGAGAGAGAGGGTGAGTGAGGGGGGCAGGAGGGGCAGAGGGAGAGAGAAACGGAGAGAATCTCAAGCAGACTCTCCACTGAGCACAAAGCTGACTTGGAGCTCCCTCTCACTACCCATGGGAGCATGACCTGAGCTGAAACCAAGAGTTGGATGCTTAACCGACTGGGCCACCCAGGCACCCCAAACTTGTCTTTTTATAAAAAGTAATAATTGTTATTTTTCAAATATGTTGATGAAATATGTGCTTCCTGGAAAACTTTACCTGTAAGGAAGATAAATTTCATTAGTAAAGAAAATTTAAAACGATGTGGGTTTAATATAGGCCTCACAGAAATACCTAGACTGATTTATTAGTGAATTCTTAAGCTTATACTTTGATAAGTTAAAACTGCTCCTCCATGGATATTTTGATTCTTAAACTTAATGACCCTATATTATCAACCAGTAGAAAGAGATAATATTTGTTACAATATCGAACATGTTTAGGATCTTGCAACTAGACTCATACAGTATTTAGGCCATCACCAAATACAATCAGGAGTCAAATCGACAAAATAATGAACAGACTTCTTTCCTGCCTTTTTTAAAGGTTGTGAGGACTAAGGAGTAGGGAGGTTACAGCATTCTTAATATTTGTCAAAACAAGACAGGGCAAAACAACACTACCACCATCAACAAATTGTGAAGTTACAGTCGACCCTTGAACAACATGAAGGTTGGGGTACCGACCACCCCATGCAGTTGAAAATCTGCTGATAAATTTTGGCTCCCCCAAAACCTAACTATTGGTAGCCTGTTATTGACCAGATGCCTTACCAGTAACATAAACAGTCAACTGACACATATTTTGTATGTTCTGTGTATTATATACAGTATTCTTACAATAAAAGGAACTAAGGAAAAGAAGATGTTATTAGAGAAATCATAGGAAGAGACAATACAGTACCGTACTGCATTTATTGAAAAAAATCCACATATAAGTGGACTTGAAAAGTTTAAACCCATGTTGTTCAAGGATCAACTGTATATTTGTAAGTGAGGTACTTTGACACAAGGGCTCTGCTTCCCTAGAGAGAAAGTATCACGTACATCTAAGCAGTTTTATTGTCTTTATTTCATGTTTCCATAATTCATACTACTTCTTGTGCCTTCTTTGTCATGATCCCAAATGGTAAAGGTGAGGAAAGAATATTCAATGTTTCATCCCTTACGCTGCTTGCAGCTGTGTCTTTTCATGATTAATTAAGACCTGAAGCAAATGAAATATCCTTATTTTTTAACTTGGAGAATTTACAAAGCAAGGAAGTATTTGCTGAGTGCTTAATAGTAGTGACCTCTTGAAGAAGTGTGTTGCTGTGGCTGGTGGCACGAGCAGTGGAAATAGCCCGATGAAAGGAAAAAGGGAAGAACATCATAGAAGCTGGAAAAGTGAGTCAGTGAATTTCCAGGCAACAGTAAAGCTTTTAGTTTTAGATCTGTGGCTGTGGGACTGTGGGCAGAATTCTTCGAGTTGTGAAGCTTTAGGGGCACTGGAGTGCTGGCTGTAGTCCTGGGTGTCTAAGATGTCACCTTATTTCACTCTTGTTGAAAACTTTCACTCCAGCCTTCCTGGGGACTTTTTTTTTTTCCCCTTAAAAGGAACGTACTCAGATTTTAAAATGGAATTCATTTTTAATACTACACTAGAATTCAAAGTATTCAAATTTAGAGTCATCTTTGTTAGAAAAATCCTAAAACAATGGTTGCTGTTATCCAGCAAAGCCATGTAAAATGTGTTTGGTTCCATGAATGACTATGTCTCTATATAAAGTGGAATGCATGTAAGCTTCAAAGACTTGTATTGATAAGGGCTTTAGTGCCCTCTGTGTATGTTGCACTGTTTCTTTTTCCCTCCAATCTTCTGATACTTAAAAATTCTCATTACTTTAAAGGGATGTTGATACCATCCAGGCTACTTAAAGCATGGTCCATGAATCTAAGGAAATGTTCAATATTTTATAGTCAGAAAAAAATAGATTTTTGTATCTTGACCTTTAAGTTAAGCTTTTCTTTTCAGAACTATATTACCTTGCAAAGTACACAGGGAGCTAGAGCCAGCTTGTGACCTTTTGTTAACATGTAGTTCTGAGAAATGGGAAAAAGGCATTGCATAGATCAGGAATTTTATTACCAAAAAGAATTAGGAGTCAGTTGCAAGTTCTGCCTTTCTTAGAAAGACAGCTAGTCATACAATTTCTGGGACAGATGTTCTCTTTTGGAGGATACTGTGAGTAGTCCTGGCAATGCCATCCCAAAGCATCCCATGAAGTGAGAAGCAATTAGACAGTAGAAGGTGAAGATGGGAAAGGAGGTGAGGAAATGTTTGGCATATTGCTGTCAGGAATATCCTGGAAGGTTGTCCTCATTAGTTGAAGTCAGCTTGCTTAAAATGTAGCAGACTCTAATTAACACTAATTGAAAATTCCCCTAGTGGATTAAGAATTTAGCTGTGATGGCATAGGGAAGTAGAGGAGAAGGTGATTTTACGTGTCCGTGAGGCCCTGATACCCACTGGTTTGTATCAACAACTGATCCTGTGGGTGCTACCTTTACAACATATCCAGAATCTGACTGATGTCACCACTACCCCTGTTGTTACCTTGGAACAAGCCGCACCGTCTGGCCACTTTGATTGTCAGAGCCTGTTGACTTCTTTTTTTTATTTATAAATTTATTTTTTATTGGTGTTCAATTTGCCAACATACAGAATAACACCCAGTGCTCATCCCATCAAGTTTCCTCCTCAGTGCCCGTCACTCATTCACCCCCACCCCTGCCCTCCTCCCCTTCCACCACCCCTAGTTCGTTTCCAAGAGTTAGGAGTCTTCATGTTCTGTCTCCCTTTCTGATATTTCCCACACATTTCTTCTCCCTTCCCTTCTGTTCCCTTTCACTATTATTTATATTCCCCAAATGAATAAGACCATATGATGTTTGTCCTTCTCCGATGGACTTATTTCACTCAGCATAATACCCTCCATCCAGTTCCATCCACGTTGAAGCAAATGGTGGGTGTTTGTCATTTCTAATGGCTGAGTAATATTCCATTGCATACATAAGCCACATCTTCTTTATCCATTCATCTTTCGATGGACACCGAGGCTCCTTCCACAGTTTGGCTATTGTGGACATTGCTGCTATAAACATCGGGGTGCAGGTGTCCTGGCGTTTCATTGCATCTGTATCTTTGGGGCAAATCCCCAACAGTGCAATTGCTGGGTCGTAGGGCAGGTCTATTTTCAACTCTTTGAGGAACCTCCACACAGTTTTCCAGAGGGGCTGCACCAGTTCACATTCCCACCAACAGTGTAAGAGGGTTCCCCTTTCTCTGCATCCTCTCCAACATTTGTTGTTTCCTGCTTTGTTAATTTTCCCCATTCTCACTGGTGTGAGGTGGTATCTCATTGTGGTTTTGATTTGTATTTCCCTGATGGCAAGTGATGCAGAGCACTTTCTCATGTGCGTGTTGGCCATGTCTATGTCTTCCTCTGTGAGATTTCTCTTCATGTCTTTTGCCCATTTCATGATTGGATTGTTTGTTTCTTTGGTGTTGAGTTTAAGAAGTTCTTTATAGATCTTGGAAACTAGCCCTTTATCTGATACGCCTTTTGACCACTTTTATCCAAATTCCACACTGCTTGCCTCTTGCCTCTAGTGACTACAAATCTGTTTTTTTATGACTTTTTTTATTTTATTATATTATTTTTAATTTTTATTTTTACAGATTTTATGTATTTATTTGATATATATATATATAGAGAGAGAGAGCATAAGCAGGAGGAAGGGCAGAGGGAGAGGGAGAAGCTGATTCCCTGCTGAGCAGGAAACTTGATGTAGGGCTCTATCCCAGGACCCTGAGATCATGAACTGAGCTGAAGGCAGACACTTAACCAATTGAGTCACCCAGATATCTTGTTTTATTGTTTTTATTAAATATTGCCCATATAAGTGAGATTATACAGTATCTATCGTTCTCTGTCTGACTTATTTCACTTAGCATAATGCCTTCAAAGTTCATCCACGTTGTCAAAGTGGCAGGATTTTCTTCTTTTTTATGATTGAATAATATGCCATTATATATCTACCATGACATCTTTATTCTTTCATCCATTGATAGACATTTAGGTTGTTTCGATGTTTCTGCTGCTGTAAATAGTACTGCTATGAACATGGGGGTGAACATATTTCTTCAACATAGTGTTTTCATTTCCTTTAGATATATTCCCCAAAGTAGAATTGCAGATCATATGGTAGATCTATTTTTAACTTTTTGAGAAACCTCCATACTATTTTTCACAGTGGCTGCACCAGTTTGCATTGCCATCAACAGTGAAAGAGAGTACTTTTTTGTTTCCACATCCTTGTCAGTATTTGTTATCCTTTGCCTTTTTGGTGATGGTCATTTCAACAGGTATGAGCTGATAGTCCACTAGAGTTTTAATTTTCATTTCCCTAATAATTAGTGATATTGAGCATATCTTCATGTACCTGTTGGCCATTTGTATATCATCTTTAGAAAAACATCTATTCAGGTCCTTTGCCATTTAAAAATTGGATTATTAATTATTATCATTACCTTGCCATTGAGTTGTATGAGTTCTAAATATATTTTGGATATTAACCCCTTATCAGATATGTGGTTTGCAAATATTTTTCCCATTCTGTAGGTTGTCTTTCTGTTTTGTGGTTTCTTTTGCTGTGCAAAGCATTTTTGTTTCATGTAATTCCACTTGTTTATTTTTGATTTTGTTTCTTGTGCATTAGATGTCAGATTCAAGAAATCATTACCAGGACCCATGTGAAGGGTTTTTTATTCCTTTGTTTTTGTCTAAGAGTTTTTTTGGTTTATAGTCTTACATTTAGTTTTTAATCCATTGTGACAATTTTGTGAGTGGTATAAGAATCTCTTAACCCTGTGAAAATCCAATTTTCCCAGCACTATTTATTTAAGAGACTATCTATTCTCCATTGAATGTTGTTGGCAACCTTTTCAAATATTAGTTGACTGTATATGCATGGGGTTATTTCTGGGCTTTCAATTCTGTCTCATTGTCTCTGTGTCTGTTTTTGTGCCAGTACCACTCTGTTTTGATTACTATAGCTTTATAGTATAATTCGAAATCAGGAAATATGATGACTTTTGCTTTGTTCTTCCTCAGGTTTGTTTTGGCTCTCCAGGGTTTTGTGGTTAGAATTGTTTTTTTCTACTTCTGTAAAAAGAGCCATCCATTGTAATCCTGACAGGGTTTGCAATAAATCAATGAATGGCTTTGGGTAGTATGAACATTTCAACCATATTAATTCTTCCAATCCACCAACACAGTATATCTGTCTATTTCTTTGTGTCTTCTTTGATTTCTTTCATTAGTATCTTATAGTCTTCATTGTAGAGATAGTTTAACTCCTTCTTTAAGTTTATCCTGAGTATTTTATTGTTTTGGGTGCTATTTGTAAGTGGGATCACTTTCTTTATTTTTCAGATAATTTGTAGTTAGTGTATGGACAAACTACTGATTTTTTATGTTGATTTTGTATCCTGTGGCTTTACTGAACTTGTTGATGAAATTAACACATTTTTGGTGAGTCTTTAGGGTTTTTATATATAAAATCATTATTTACAAGTGGTGCCAATTGAACCTTTTTCCAATTCTGATACCTTTTATTTCTTTTTCTTGCTTGAGTTCTTTAACTAGAACTTCTAGTACTATGTTGAATTGGAGTGGTGGGAGTGCGGACCCTTGTCTTATTTCTGATGTAGAGGAAAACTTTCAGTCTTGCACCATTTAGTATGATGTTAGCTGTGGGCTTGTAAAATATGGCCTCTATTGTGTTGAAGTATTTTCCTTCTAGACCTAATTTGTTAAGAGTTTTTATTGTGAATGGATATTGCATTTTGTTAAATGCCTTTTCTGCATCTATTGCGATCATCATACGATTTTTTTCTTTCATTCTACTAATGTGGTATATCACATATATTGATTTGTGCATGTTGAACCATCCTTGCAATGATATTCATCTGGGGATTTGGCTTGTAGGTTTCTTTTCTTATAGTGTCCTTTTATGACACTGTATCAGGGAAATGCTGACCTCATAAAAAGATCAGAGAACCCAGGCAACCATGAAGCCTGTGTCTCTGCCTCTCTCTCTCTCTCTCTCTCTCTGTGTGTGTGTGTCTCTCATGAAAAATAAATAAAATCTTAAAAAAAAACAAACTTACACAGACACAGGCAGGGGGAGAGGCAGGCTCCACGCAGGGAGCCTGATGTGGGACTCGATCCTGGGTCTCCAGGATCACGCCCTGAGCTGAAGGTGGCACTAAACCGCTAAGCCACTGGGGCTGCCCTCTCTCACTACTTTCAAAGTTCTGTTTTTTTTTTTTTTTTTTTGTGTGTGTGTGTGTGTGGTCTCTGAATTCTGACAATTTAATTGTACTATGTCTCAGTGTAGTTCTATTTGGGTTCAACTATTTAAAATCTTTTGGGCCTCAAGGATCTGAATGTCCATTTATCTCCTCAAGTTTGGAAAGTTTTCAGTCATTATTGCTTTAAATACTTCCTGTCTCTTTTTCTTATCCTTCTGGAATTCCCATGATGCAGATATTATTTCTTTTAATTGGATCCTATAATTGTAGACATTCTACATTTTTTTCAGTCTTATTTTCTTTTTGCTCCTCTGTTTGGATAATTTCAAATGTTTTGTGTTCTAGGTCTTTGATTCTTTTTTTCTGTAGGGTCAAGTCTGCTTTTGAAGCTCTCTATTGAATTCTTCCATTCTGTCATTATATTTTTTTAGCTCTAGGATTTCTGTTTCTTTGTTTGATGGTTTCTATTGCTTTGTTGAACTTCTCATTTTGTTTTGTTGTCTGTGTTCCTGTAGTTCACTAAACCACTTTAAAAATTATTCTAAATTCTTTATCTGACAATTCATTGATATTTATTTCTTTAGGGTTATTGGAACTTTATTAGTTTCTTTTGGCAGTGTCAAGCTTACCTGATTCTTCATGAGCCTTGGGCCCTCACATTGGTATCTGCACATTTGAATATACTATCTCCTCTTCCAGACCTTAGTTTTGCTTTGTCAGAGACAGTTATTCACTAGTCTTCTTAGCTTGGTGTTCTGGATGTATCAGCTGGTAACATCCCTGGGCAGACGGGCTTTACTATTAGCTTATATTTTTGGGGAAGGCTATTGCCTGAGCTCTGAGGTGGGGGCATGCCACTGGCTAAGAACAGTTGAATAGGACTACTGGCTTGGTTGCCTGCCCAAGAGATGCTATAGAATGGACTTCATGGTTGCCTGGGTTCTCTGATCATATTTTCTAGATGTTCAGGGCTGGATAGTGTACTCAGAGGTAGGTGGTGCTATGAATTAGCCTTTCTTCCCTGGGGCAGCAGAACATGCTCTAAGATCTGTGTGGCTTATTGTTTGGGGACCTGAATCAGGCAAGACTATGCACTGATTTCCCTGGCCAGAGAAGGCCAATGGTTTTTCTCTGCAGACTGGGCAAGCCCAAGTTGTGCTATGTTTAAGTGCCACTGTAAGCAAGGCTATTGGAAGGGCCATGCAGCTTCCAGTGCACTCTCATTAGGTTCTCTGGTAGGTGAGCTGAAGGTTGAATTCAGCAGTGGGTGGAGCTAGGAGTTATTTTTTCTGCTTGGGCCGAGCAAGAGAACTGACTTCAAGTATGGCAAGGCTCTTTGTGGTTTTGACTCCAGCTGATTTGTACTCCAAGTTGCCTGACCAAATGGCACCACTGACTTTACTTTGTGGATGATCAACTCTGATGGCTAGACTCTATGCTCAACTGTTGCTGGGCTATGTAGCCTTCTGAGTATTCTGGCCAGGCTTTTTGCTCAGGTATGGCTGGGAGCTGTACTCAGCAATGGACTATGTTATGACTTAGCTCCTCTGCTTGTGGAGTGGGGAGAGTGGTCAGACTAGGGTCCAGTGCCAGCAAGGATCTTTATCTGCTACTTGGAACTACCACTTGGGCACTGCAGGTGAGAACTTGGTCTGCCAAGATATGAGCACTTGTTGTTGCAAGCTCTGCCTCCTTCTTTGTCACAATGAGATTTCTAGTGACCAAGCCCCACAGACTATCCCGTATCCCCCAGAAGTGAGATCAGAGTGGGGACTCCTAAGAATCAGCTCACAGTGCTGGGGGAGCTAGATGTTCACCCTGTTCCCATTGAAGAACAATAAGTTTGGGGGAGACCTAAGTTGGTGTGGTGCCAGCCTCTGGTCAGAGCATAGCCACTCCTCTTACCCTTCTAATACCCTTGGTTTCTGTGATGCAGAGGGGTGCTACAGCCTCTTCTTCGTGTTCTAGGATTTTCTTAGTGGGGTCTTGTCCATGAATAGTTGTTAGCTGTTCTTTGTGTAAAGGGGAGCAAAATTGGGAATGACGCATGTTGCCATCCTGGTGGCATCAGTCAAGGCTACTATTTTTTTTTTTTAATGTCAAATGTCTTCTTTTCTTGTGTTTCTTCTCTTCTGTCCTTCTGCCTTTTCAGTCAGTGATCAGTCCATGTCTCAGAGAAGTCATCATGCTGTAGAAAAGGCTTTTGGATTTTCTAAAGTATTGGCTTTTATTGGCAAAAACCTAGGGCCCAAAAGAAAATTTGATGAAATAAGAATAAGTCTTCCTGTCCACATTCTTTTCTCCCTTTCCAGGGTTGGGGAAAGGAAAGACCATTGTGCCTCAGAATATCACAGAGTTACAGAATGTGTATAACTGTGTTATATGTCTGGCCTCACAGAAGTCCTGCATATTCCGGTACAGGGAAGAAAGCAGTAGCACATTTGGAGAGGGTCCTAAATGACCAATGCAGATGGACCAGGCAGAAGACCCACTGTAACAGGATAGAGTTCCCTCCATGAAAGAGGCCAGGAAAGAATAAGAGCTTCCTCATTTGCAGCCAGTATGAAAAGAGGATGAAAAAGACCAGGCGGTTTCCCTCTCTCTCATGGGTATTGTATATTCACCTGGAATTTCTACACAACTCCTGACAAGCGGTTACGATTAACTTTCCACCACAGGCCAAAAGCTTGCAGCAGAAACATAGTTTAGTTATAAGAGAAAACAATTGCAAATAATCGCGTGCTTGAATAGATGGACTGAAATATGAATATTATGCATTTATATAAACCAGTTGTCTGTAATCCGAGTGACTGCAGTTGCTCGAACTTTCTTGAGTCCCCTTTCCTTTTAATATCTTGATAAGATGCCTCAAAGATCCATTCCTTGTAGTATAGAAAATTTAGCTATGCTAATGTCTCTTTGTATTCTTGGGAATTACATTTTCCAGACAGCTTGCCTGGATTTCTTCCACTGAATTCTTCTTTTTCCTTCTGCTAACTGCTCTCCCTTTTTTGGTATACTGGACACCAATTTCCTACTTCCTCTATCCATCGAATGCATCACTAACTAAGGCTGTTGAGGATAGCAGATTTTTAAAGAAGGTTTGAAGCAATGGAGGGGAATAACAATGAAAATGACTGCAAGCAATTACTGGAAATGAACATAAGATATGAGAGCCCTAAAAAGTCATTGTTTCTTTCAGTATCTTTTAAACACCTTATCTGTTCTACCAAGAGCCCTCTGAGTTAAAAATCCTCGTAATTTTTTTTTTTTTTGCAATGGGGTTTTGAAGCTTTCTGTACTTTATAAAGGAATCTTTAAAAATGATCAAAATTGTGGGAATGATCTGAGATGAAAAAGTGAAGAGTTAAAAAGATAGTCATTATGCTAAAACACTTAAACAATGTGGCAGGGTGAGCTGCTTACCAGTTGACAGCCTTAACATCAGCACTGCTGTGTTTCGTCCTGTTCTATAGTTCACCTCCATATATTACATCAGTGTGTTTGCAGCTCATGTAGAAATGTCAGTAATTCACCTTAGCACTTTTCCTGTGTCAGTAGCTGGGCGCACACCACACTACCATCATTCTTCAAAATGCCATTTTTAATGGAATACTCTTCATTATACACAGAACCCTTATCCTGAAAGGTCAAAAGTTGCATCACACAGCAAGCTTGTTTCACCTAACCTTTGGTACTACTGAAACTTATTAAGAGAGTCCCCTTAATAAGTACTACACAAAGACAATACCTATTCCTGACATGAGCCCTAAAAAAGTCTATTGAACTTTCCACAGAGGTGATAACAGAAGACATACCAGCTTCACACTCCTCTGTCATTAACTGCATTGAAATTCAAAGAGAGCAACTCCAGAAGCATTGAAACCTGGTGCTGTGGAGTTGTCTAATCAATGTAACTGTTCAGCCTTGAATAAATTAACACGAAGCAATGTCAGCTCAGTGAATCCCAGGAAATCACATCTTATGGAAGAGTAATTAACTTGCTAAAACTATGAGAGCAAGAGATGCCAAAACTTGTTTAGAAGATTTTCAACCCTATCAGAGAGATCACACTAAAAGCGAACAGCATGTATGATACAGATTCCTCGTTGAGAATTGGGTTGGAACTTGTAGGCAGAGCCAGCGAGTGCTCTGAAGTTAGGTTATAGTGAGTCAGAAAGAAAAACACTGATTATCTCCTTGATGCATTGTTTTTCCCTCCAGCCAGTGTTCTGTTACTTTATGGCCCTACTCTGAGCAATCATGTATACCCTGAACACTTGTCACTCAAACCTGTGTTTGTTGGCTTTTTAGCGTAGATGCCATTTGACCTTCACAAGGTCTGGTGCAAAATCATACCCATCTTTGCGGCCTGAGTGGCTAACACATTATCCTGTTTATGGTCATTTATAATATATATTTAGTAAGGAATAATATCCCTAATTTAGCCTCTGTTCAGGAAGTTGGAGCAGTGACTGACTCATATCAAGAGTTCAGGACTACAGAATACAGATAAACAGAATAATGGGAAGAACAAAGAAAAGCCTAGTTAGAATAATTGTATCTGTTGCTGTTATTAACTCAGTTATGCTTATATATATAAGCATTCCAAACATACCGGTTGCTCTTAAAAATAAGCATCTCTTCCTGCCTCAGGATTTTGGTGCAAACTCTTTTTCTACCCAGAATGCTTCTTTCCTTCCTCTTCACACAGCAGTGTCTCTTTATCCCTTAATGTTATTTTGGTCTGAATGGTCTTCTCTGACCATGTAACCTATGTTCCCTGCTCCCCTCCAACCAATATTTAGGCACTTGCCATATCTAATTAATTCCTTTTTTTCCTTCTTTCATTAGTTTGCACTTTCTTTTAAAATGTAGGCTTCATGAGGGCAAGGGCTTTTCTTTCCTACTTAGTCTTTCCCCAGTGCCCAGTACAGTGGTTAGCATAAACTAAGAACTCAACAGATTATTTGTTGGCATCTAATTAGTAAACATTTAATAATCATTGCCATGTTTTGAGATGAATAGTGGAAAAACATTTTAAAGAATGAGATTTGAAGTCCTTGTCAGAAGTGTTTTATAAAAGGTGATTTCAAGTTAGATTTTCAGTTGAAAAATGCTATGCAGAGATATTTCAACCTAAGGAAATCTATGGATAAAATAATTTTTTAACAAGGGATTTCAAGTAGCTGTTATACAAATAGTACAGTTTGCATCTATTGAGTATAAGCTAGAGTATTGTTTGAAAATGTTTCTTTCATTAATAATATTATAGCTTTTAGTCTCAGAACCTCAGTGGCAGAATTTTGTGGACTATTATCAAATTACTAATATTAAAGCCTCAAAACCCTAAGTCTTAAGTTTGGAGTTAGGATGGTAAGTACTTTTAACAAGATCAGTTTATAGGACTTATCGTTCCCATTTCAGAGATTTGGTCAAAAAAAGCAGCCTCCTCCTGTGTTCTAACCTCTAATGTGCGGAGTGATTTTTGAGCAGGGCACTGAATTTTGCTCTGATATATCTGTAAAATCGGCTATTAATACTATCTACCTTTTGGTTCGTTGACCAGATTAAAGTGAGATTATATAAAGTAATTAAAACAGGGAATGACACATATTAAGTCCTTAATGTTAGTGGATTGCTATTGACAAATACTGTTGTTTTATACTGTATTTATTGAAATATACTGCATCTAATCAATCGGGATAAAGCATATCATCTGTAAAGAAGCAGGGAATAGAAAACAGAAGCAGACTCCTGTAGACTTAGGTGCTTTCCCGGGGTGATGAGTGAATTGAAATTTTGATTGTTGCTTTTTGTGAAATCTGCACGATCATTAATATCACTTTTCCAAGGATCCAACCAGATCTTTAAAATGATCCAAAACATCAGATTGTTTATCACTGTTACTTATTGCATATACGTGATCTCAGGTGGTATAAATATTTGTTCTATCAATAATTGTCTGTCCTGAAACCACTGTGAGACAGTAGTAGTATACTACCTAATTGAGGGTCAGAACTGGATAGAAATTTTTAAATGAGAGATGCATAGGTTCATAGTGTTTTAGAAAAGTATTTTACACAGACTTAAAATTTATGATCCAGAATATTATGCTACTCCACAAACAGCTGTTAGTGATTTCTTTGTGGAGAAAACAAAGTCTGAGTTTCCTGCCCAGTCAATATTATGGTTATTTATGTCACATCCTTGACAGTGTGGTACTATGTTCTATGCTAAGTGCTTGTTTTTTCAGGTGTTTTGTCCTAAAACTGTTAACATTAACCCTCCTCTTCTAACATTGGAGAAAAATTAACTTATCTACATTATATAACCAAATAATGAATAGGAGTAGTCTAGTGGCCAAGTGATAATAAAAGGACTATGCCAGATATGAGTTTATCCCTTGCTTTTGGCACCAAGATTCATGTGGGTATCAGGGAGCCATGTTCTTAGGAAAAGACTAGACCTCTTCCTGGTTTGAGGGCCCTATAATAATCATGTTGATTTCATTTTCCTTGGGCATCTTAAGAGTAATAGGAAAAATATGATGGTGATGATGATGATGATGATAAAAACATTGATGAACATTTATTCTGTGCTTATTATATGCCTGGCACCAATCTAAGTACTTAACATGGTTTAATTTATTTAATCCTAAGAAATTTTTCTTTTCTGAATATATATGTTGCTTTTTGCTATGAGGGGAACTAAAGTATGAAATGAGAAATAACCTTAAGAGATTTATGAGCTGTTGAAATAATGGATTCTGAAACAAACTTATCATCTACTATTGTTAAATGTCTTCTGTTTACACAATGTTTTTGTTGAGTCTTCTGCTAAATGCAGTTGAAAGCATAATTGACATGGATTTTGCATTAAGTTATTTCAAACAACATTTCTCTGGCCAAGGAACTCACTTCACACCACAAGAAATAGGACAAGGGGATAATGCTCATGGGATTTGAAGGTGATGGTAAAGCCTACTAAAGCCCAGGTTAGGAAATAAACTGTAAGGAATTGGCCTACTCCCTACAGGATTTGCTTAGTGATCTCAACCAAGGACCAATAATGGTGCATTTTCTTCCTTCATCAGGATACATGGATATAGGGACAAAGAAGGTTAAATATGATTGACACCTCTTGCTATTACAATAAACAGCTCAGTTACAAAAATTTTGCTTCCTACTTCCATGATTTTGAATTCTTCTGGTTTAGAGCTCTTAGTACTCGAGGGAGACATGTTTCCATCAGGAGATGTAAGAAAGATCCCTGTAATTAGAAGCTCATAAGAGCATCTGGTCATTTGGGGCTTCTCATGTCACTGAGTGAACAGATATAAAAAGATGTATGGTGTAGAGTTGGATAATGAATTCTGACGGCCAAGGAGAAATAGATTTCTTTCACACGATGGGGGCAGGCAGGATGTGGATGAAATTAAGGATATACATTGGGATGCCTTCTAGAAATGCTGTATCCAGAGATAAAATTTAATAGAAAAGTTTACACATCTAAATATTCAGATATCTCAGAAATAGAGGTTTGGGTCAATGAACTGGGGTAGAGAATGCTGCCAAGTTGAGAGCCAGCTGTAAGCAGTTGGGATGTAGAATAGATGGTGCAGGAAGAACGTTATAAACATCAGCTATGGTTTCATGACCAGTTGCTGAAATAAGAACTATAGCGTCTAGCCTTATTTTCCTTGATATTTAGCACATATATTTGTAAGTTATTATAGACTTAATTTAAATATAATTTGTTTTCCTTTGTCTTCTTTCCTACGTGACTTTACATGACATAGTCTTTACCAGTTAGACTAGTATAAATTAGAGAAAATATAGAGAAAAGATTGTAAAATAAGTGCTGAAGGAGTAGATGAGCGCAGAGATACTGGATTTAGATCTGGATGCAGTAATTGTGGCCTCGTGTTGCTTCCTTTGGGGAAGTAGTAGACATGTTTTTGTCTAATAAGTATGTGGTTGCTTAAAGCTAGGTAGAAAGATTTTAAAAATCTTTGTATGTTTTGTTCTAATAAATTCTTTAAATAAAAATGCAATACACATACAAAAAAACTGACAAACCATATGTAAACATCTCTTTAAAAAGTTTTTATTTTAATTCCAGTTGACATACTGTTATATTAGTTTCAGGTGTACAATATCATGATTCAACACGTCCATATAACACCTGGTGCTCATCACAGGTGCACTCCCTAATCCTTCATTCCCCCCTTTCCCCCACCTACCTCCCTTCTGGTAACCATCAGTTTGTTCTGTATAATTAAGAGTCTGTTTCTTGATTCATATGTAAACACCTTGAATTACCACACTTAAATAAACACCACCAGAGTTAAGAAATACAACATTGTCACTGTCTCAAAAACCTCTCCTGTAAATGCTCCCAATGAGCAACACTGCCAATGTTTCCAAATTTAACCACCGTCTTGTCTTCTAAAAGCATAAATTAGTTTGCTTGTTTCTGAACTCTATATTAATAGAATAATACTGTTTGTAATTACTTTGTGTCTGGCTTCATTTGTTCAACCTTATGCTTGTGAGATTTGTTACATATGACAGTAATGCATTTCATTTTCATTTCTGAATAGTGTATAGAATTTTAATGAACATAGCAGTGTACACTTATTTTCTTTGCTGTAGAGTATTCCATTGTATGATTGCTAGTTGGGTTTTCTGGTGTGTTTTTTTTTTTTTTTTCAGTTAGACTATAACACTGCTTTTATTCCTTGGTCTCTACCCTCTTGGTATGCCCTGTAGATTTTGGATTCACCAGCCTCCATAAGTACATAAGCCAAATTTAAAAAATCAATATCTTGGGATCCCTGGGTGGCACAGCGGTTTGGCGCCTGCCTGGAGACCCGGGATCGAATCCCACGTCAGGCTCCCGGTGCATGGAGCCTGCTTCTCCCTCTGCCTGTGTCTCTGCCCCTCTCTCTCTGTGACTATCATAAATAAATAAAAATAAAAAAAAGTAAAAAAATCAATATCTTTCTATGTTATATACATATCCTAGTTCTGTTTTCTGGAAAATCCTGACTA
The DNA here is from genome assembly GCF_905146905.1 of Nyctereutes procyonoides. Taxonomy (NCBI): domain Eukaryota; kingdom Metazoa; phylum Chordata; class Mammalia; order Carnivora; family Canidae; genus Nyctereutes; species Nyctereutes procyonoides. Next base: position 5,703,849 of record NW_026575119.1, read on the forward strand.
ATTAACTTGGTGCTTAATTTTTAAACTTAAAGATACATTTTATATTGGATTTGTCCATTTCAAGGGATAGAATCTGACTGGGTTATGTTTTTCATGAGCCCTGGACTGGCAGAGGAAATAGGTTGTCTGACAGCCTCAGAATGGGTCATCTTATATCCCTGATCCAGGGAATCATCAGAGGAGCACTTAGTGAGCATTCACAGCAGCCACTGCTACATCTAGGTTTCAGCCAGCCAACCAAGCAAATAATACCTGTGTCATTTCCTCCAACATTAATCCAGAAACTTTGACAAGTACACTCATATTGATTAATGTAGCCTAATCTAAAATTATTCCCATCTTTTTGTTCCGTCTCTTAGAATCTTTTACTATACGTATTTCCTCCTTCCTTTTTCAAGAATTTAGATATAATTGACATATAACATTATATTAGTTTTAGGTGTATAACATATGGACTTGATATAGGTATATACAGAGAAATAATTATTGAAATAATTACCACAATAAGTTTAGTTAATAGCCATCACCACACAAAGGTACAAAATATTTTTTGTTGTTGTGAAAACTTTTAAGATCTACTGTCTTAGCAATTTTCAAATAAACAATTCAGTATTGTTAACTATACCATACTGTATGTTATATCCCCCACAATTTACTTATTTCATACTGGAAGTTTGTACTCTTAACCACTTTCACTCATTTTATGTATCCTCTACCAACTTTTTTCTGTAAGTTTGGTTTTTTTTTTAGGTTCCACATATAAGTGAGATCACACACTATTTGTCTTTCTCTGACTTGTTTCACTTAACATAATGCTTTCAAGGGCAATGGTCTTATTGCAAATGGCAATATTTCCTTCTTTTTATGGCTAAATAATATTCCATCATATATACATACCACATTTTAATCCATTTATCTTTTAATGGACACTTAAGTTATTTTCATTTCTTGGCTTTTGTAAAAAATATAGTTGTAGACATGATGGTGCATGTATCTTTTTGAATTAGTGATTTTGTTTCCTGCAGATAAATACCCCAAAGTGGAATTGCTGGATCATAAGGTAGTTCTATTTTTAGTTTTTTAGTAGGAAAGTTCTACTTTCCTACTGTTTTCTTTATTGGTTGCACAATACAATCAGACCAACAGTACACAAGGGTTCTCCGTTTTGCCACATCCCCACCAACATTTTTATCTCTTGTCTTTTCAATAATAACCATTCTAACAGGTGTGAGGTGATATCTCGTTGTGGTTTTGATTTGTATTTCCCTGATAATTAGTGTTGTTGAACACCTTTTCATGTACCTGTTGGTTCTTTTATCTCTTAATAATAATGCTATTATGTACATTTTTGTGCATATATATTTATTTACAAATATACTTCTTTTGGTCATATACTTAAGAGTGGAATTGCTGAGTTAAAGAGTATATGTATGTTCAACATTAGTTGTTACCGCCAGATGGTTTTCTAAAGTGATTATACCCATTTCCATTACCCTCAGGAGTTACCATGGGAGTTTTGGTTGTTTCAAAGCTTTATCATGGTTGGTATTCTCAGCCTTTTAAAAAAAAGTAAACCTTTTTTTTTTCAAATGTGGCATACTTATAGAGTGTGCATAAGTCATAAATGTACAGTTAGATGAATTTTAACAAAATAAAAACATTTGTGTAGCCACCACTCAGATTAAGAAGTAGATTATTATCTATACCCCAGAAATGCCCCTTTGCCCATTACTCTTGTCCACCTTGCCTAAAAGTATTTGCTATTCTGTCTTCCGACCCTGTCAGTTAGTTTTATCTGTTTTGGAATGCATATAAATGGAATTGTACAATATGTTCTTTCATGTGTTTGGCTTCCTTTGCTTAACTTTATGTTAAATTTTTCTTTTCTGTCATTGGTAGACTTGTGGATTGTTTCTAGGCTTGGTTGTTATAAATAATGCTGTTCTGCACATTCTTAAACCTTTCACACATACTTCTGTTGTATATATACTGGAGTGGACTTGGTGGGTCATAGAATATGCACATGTTCAGCTTTAGTAGATAGTACTGACTAGTTTTTCAAAGAGATTTTACAAATTAACATTACTATTAGCAATGTATAAGAATTCCAGTTGCTTCACATTCATATCAATACTTGGTATTATCAGTCTTTAAAATTTTTGCACATTCTCTGTGGTGTATTGTGGTTTCAATTTAAGAAGAAAATTTGTGTTTCCTTCATTACTGATGTGCTTGAGCAATTTTTGTTTATTGGTCATTTGGATATCTGCTTTTGTGGTGTCTGTTCTGGTCTTTTGCTCATTTTTCTATTTTTATGTGTGTCCTTTACTTATTGAGTTTAGTAATTCATTATATACTTTGGATATGAATCCTTTTTTGCATGCATTTATGTCAAAAATGTTCTTCTACTTTGTGCCTTTATAATGTATTTTGATTGACCAAATTCTTAAAGTATTCTCCTTTATTGTCCTTTATGGCTAATGACTTTGGGTACTATTTAAAAATTATCTGTCTATCCCAGGGTCTGAAGATATTATTCTATCTTATCTTCTACAAACTATGGTCTAGCATTCAAATTTAAATTTACAATCTACCTGGAATCGTGTGTGTGTGTGTGTGTGTGCGTGCTTTGCAGAGGATAAGTTGATTTATTTGTATATGTATATCTAATTAACTCAGTACCATTTATTTAAAGATCACGCTATCCTGAATGTTGTGTAGCACTACTTTTGAAATATACCAGTAGGGCAGCCAGGGTGGCTCAGCGGTTTAGCGCCACCTTCAGCCCAGGGCATGATCCTAGAGACCTGGGATGGAGTCCCATGTTAGGTTCCCTGCTTGGAGCCTGCTTCTCCCTCTGCCTATGTCTCTGCCTCTCTCTCTCTCTCTCTCTCTCTCTCTCTCTGTCTGTGTCTCTCATGAATAAATAAATAGAATATTAAAAAAAGAGAAATATATGAGTAAATATTTAATTATAGAAAGCCAAAGGAGAGGAATATATTGGGCAGTTATTATTTTTAGCCTAAAATTGGAGCCTCTTCTAAAAATTATGGAATCATGCGCTTTAAGATATAGCTTTCACATCCAATGAAAATGATAGCCATATAATTCTTTATGGGGAAGATGTAGGCACATGACTTATGCTTTGCTAATCAGATTCACTAAACCATAATTTGAATCAGACTTAAGTCACTTGAAGATGCAGAGACCATAACAGAATTCAATTTGAAGATTTGTGTCACCACAGGCAGCACAGAATAGGGTTTTACAGAGTACTAATGTTCAGAGATTGTATTTAGTAAAGTGATTACACCGTAGAACAACATAGACATGAAATTCGTGAGATTGCAGCTGAGGATGGTATTTATGACAAGTAGATCTTGGTTTTGAATCTCAGTTTCACCATTTTTAGCTGTGTGATTTTAGGCTTTTCTAAATTCAGTTTTACTCATTTTAAAATTTCAGAATGATAATACTAATACAAATTTTTAGTGATTTGGTAAAGATTAATGATGAAGGATAAGAAACATCAGGATACTGACAACCAAACACAAAGTAGATGCTCAACAAATGGTATCTCTGTTGGTCAAGATTCTAAACAAAATGAGAATGTGGTTTCAATTCCCTTAAGGGAATTGTCATTTATTTTTTGCTGAGAAAAATCCTAAAGAACTGTGTGCCTAATCCTTGGAGATTAAATTAGCCAACCTATAATGTCACTTGAGAAGCATGACAAAAGATTTAAGAATATTCAGCTCAAATTCATTATAACTCTGGTTATAAAATAATCTCTTAGATGATTTGCAAGTATTTTTCTCCATGTATTTTTTGGAATATTGACTGAAGGCCCAGTTTAATTCAGTTTAGTTAAAAAGTTTTTGGAGCAAATATATCTATTGGTATTATAAAAGTGATATAAGCTCATTATAAGACATGCAATCAAAACAGGTTCAAAGTTCAAGAAAAATATACCAAATAACAAAACTCAAAATAATTATAATTTTAACATTAGTAATCCTTGTTTTAGACATCTTACTAAACAAATATGCCAACAGAAAAATGCATCATCTTCTCTCTTCTTATATCTCAGGAATGTGTACATATATATAGATATATATGTATTTCACATAAGAGTCATGGAATAATTTAATAACACTAAAATTATTTAAAATTTCTTTTAAAGTGAAATGTGTATAATTTTACTTTACTGAGAAAAGGAATTGAAGGGAAATTGCTAGAATCAACAAATTTCATATAAAGGATAAGATTTCTTTACCAGAAGAGTTATTAGCCCCTAATGCTATTCTGGTGTTAACTAAAAAAGATTAGGAAATCCATTAAGACATTTGAATCACATTTTTTCTTAATTATATAACATGGTTTTAAATTGAGAGTAAAGACTGAATGTTTTGAAAGTGAAAGTGATTTATAGAGTGAGTCCTTGTCCCATCTCCCTCTCCTGAACCTCCTGATTTAGATTTATGCTATTTTCATTTTGTTAGAAATGTTTAGGACATTTTTATTATATTTTAGAATCATCTTTCAGCCATTCTGTTTCCATTCTAATATTTTAGAGGCAAATGTTAATTCTTAATCATTTTAAGACAGATTCTTTCTTCTCAAATTTTGTATTTGGTTCTTCCTTTGTTCTTCAAGTTTTCAATAGCACATTCAAGAAAGCTCAGAGATCTTGGGTGCTCAGGAAAGTCTGCCATTGGCTTTTCTAGTTAAGTAACCAGTGGGTCATTATTATATTAGGCCATGCTTCCTTTTCCCCTGAGTTTTTTCGGGGAAGTTTTCCATTACTTCCTGCTTTTGAATATTACTGTTAAGAAGCCTGAAGCCAACTTGATTTCATTTTCTTCTTTAATGTTGACTCATTTTTCCTTTCTGGATGCTTGAAGAATTCTAACTTTATCTTTAAATAAAGGTAGTAATTTAATGAGAATGAACATATGAGTCTTGTTTATTCTGCAAAATTTTTTCATATTAAAATTTTTTTCATTTTACTCTTCTTTTTTTATGATGTCATTTATCTGTCTTTTATTTTTATTTATTTTTTTATTTTATTATTTTTTAAATTTATATATATATATATATTTTTTTTTTATCTGTCTTTTAGACTTACTGATTTGTTTCAACTTGCTGTAGGTCTTTTGCCATTTTTTTTCCTCTCTGTATTTCTAGGCATTTGAAGACATTCTCCATGTTATTATTCCAATTTTTAACTCTTTTTCTTCTTGTTTCTAATGTATTGATTAGATCTATAATGATGAAAGTTCTTTGTTCTCAATTTCCCCTTTAGTTCCTCAACTGCCCTTATTCTGTTTTGATCTCCTATTGGAATTCACTTTCTTTAAAGTTCTTTTATAGTATAAAGTGTGTGCGGGATATTAATTTTGTATATTTATTTTTAATATTGAAATATAGTTGACATCAACGTTACATTTGTTTCAGGTGTACAACATAGTGATTTGGTAATTCAATGCCTTATGCTCATCATAAGTATAGTCACCGTCTGTCACCATATAATGTTATTACAATCCTATTGACTGTATTTCCTACTTCTCACCTCTTTCCCTCTGATAATTACCAATTTCATCTTGGAATTTATGAATCTGTTTCCACTTTGTGTGTGAGTTTGTTTATTTGTTTTGTTTTTTAGATTCCACATATAAGGGATCCCTGGGTGGCGCAGCAGTTTGGCACCTGGCTTTGGCCCAGGGTGCGATCCTGGAGACCCAGGATCGAGTCCCACGTCGGGCTCCCTGCATGGAGCCTGCTTCTCCCTCTGCCTGGTCTCTGCCTCTCTCTCTGTGATGACTATCATAAATAAATAAAAATTAAAAAAAAAAAGATTCCACATATAAGCGGTATCTTTTTCTGCCTAACTGAATTTTGTTCTTTGGGTTGTTTTCCGTATGACTGGATTCTTCATGTGTCATTCATATGCTAAGATTTCTTTTAAAACTGTAGTCTGTTTGCACTGTTTCGGTAACATGTATTTGTCATCTAGTTCATGGTTAACTGGGAACACTGTTTGGAAGTTCTGTTATTGCATCGTATGGGTAAATTTGCTTTGTCATATTTCCCTTCTTTTTGAAAGTTAATTGATTTGCTAACTTAGGTGCCTGCATTCTAAGGACTGGTTGTCTGTTCTATGTTTCATTTTGAAGGCTAGGAGTTCAAGGGTAGGGCAAAAAAATATTCAAGCCTTCTTCTGGATAACTTCCATTTCTTTCTCAAGTCCTGCAAATGTCTCCTACTAGGGCCTATTTCCATTAATTTTTGTTATCTTCTCCAGCTGAAGATGATAAGCCCTTGTGTCTATTACTGTCTCTCTGAGATCTCCCAGGTGTATGTAGAGACTTCTAATATTGAAAAACTTTCCTCCTCCCCACCTGTTTTTTTTTTTTTCTATAGCTGCCTACTCATCTTTTCAATTTGCTACTTTCCAAATTGGAGGATATTAGTAGCATTTATAGGATTTTTTTCAACCTATTTTATTTCCTTAGTAATGTTTTAATGGGGATCTGTTAGGAATCTTATTGTACCACATACTATTTATACTCTTTATTTATCATACATGTTGTAAATATTCATAGGTTTTGCTGTGGAAATATTAATATATTTCATGATATGGCTCTGTCCTAAATGTCTCAGGTGTAATGTGATGTACTGTTTATGCATATATTTTTAAAATTCAAAAAAGTTCTAAATTTCTGTTTTCCTTTCTGTGTTAGAGCAAAGCAACTTCCCTACCTTTGCTTGTTGCTGGTGAATTTGAGACTTTTTTTTTCTTTACTCCCTTTTAAAATTGTTGTAATCCAAAAGACTGGGCTATGACTTCATACTATACTTTATAAGGCAAAAACTATTCAGAGTAGGGACTTACTCATTGAAATAATAACATGGGGAATGGGGAATGTACTCATTCAATGAGAGTTTATTTATTTATTTATTTATTTATTTATTTATTTATTTATTTATTTATTTATTTAAAAATATTTTATTTATTTATTCATGAGAGACGCACATAGAGAGAGGCAGAGACACAGGCAGAGGGAGAAGGAGGCTTCATACAGGGAGCCTGATGTGGGACTTGATTGCGGAACTCTGGGATCACACCCTGAGCCAAAGGCAGGCACTCAACCACTGAGCCACCCAGGCGTCTGGAGAGTTCATTTTTAACTATCTTGCAATTATTTACCAGGAACATAATTTTATCATATTTTAATTTAAAAATGGAGTAGTACTTTAGTACCAGTTATCTTTCTTTTCTCAGGGTTTATTGTAATCAAACTGATTTGAAATGGAAATTCCCATTTTTTTTTAAAATGAATTCATGTGTTAGTCTTCCTACATTTCATATAGACATCCTTTTGGAATAATGATATTCCCGGAATGATACTCTCAGTGAAATGACCCAGCCCTGTGACACTTAGTGCAAATACATTTAGTTGTTGGGAAAGAACACGGTTATCTATATCACATTCCAACTAGCAGTTGTGTTTTATCCTTCTTTAAAGACCCCGTAGATATACACACACACACAGTCATACAACCAAAAACCATACAATTATTTTTAGATTACCAGAGTAATAGAGCAAAACGTTTGACACTGGATACTGTAAACTTTATCTCTAATACAAGGAATGCAATTTGTCATTCTTAGCAGACTCTAAATGGGCTTTTAAAATCAGATCCTCAATTTAAATTAGGATTACATAAGTGATTGCTAAAACGAAATATTTTATATTCCTTCTTTTAGTAATATAATTATTTTATATGAGAGGTTTTAAAGAAAACATATATTGTCCCTATGTTTCCATACCAAAACAAAAAGATAAGCCAAGACTATGTTTCACTGAAAGTAATATATTGTACATCCAAGAGACTTTGTACATTTTTGAATGAAATAAAAGCATTTTCAATGAAATGAAACATACCCAGTAGTTTTTTTGGAAAGTAATTTGATCCAATTGCATTTTCTTTTCAAGAGTATGGGCTCTCCTTTCATGTTGGATGTAGTACTTTTCATGTACAAGCAGGAACAACTACATTATTTTTGAAAATATGTTATATAACGAGATCTGCTCATAAAACTAGAAATTATTTTTTTATGCAGAAAAAGTAAGACATCCAGCATTTAAAAAATTTATGGCCTTTAGTAAGTGTGGCCACTATTGAAATTTGTTAAAATATTTACCATAATCAAACATATGCTTTTAATAATGCATATTCTTTTTTAAAAAAAATTAAATATAGTCCTTGTAATGGTATTCCAGGCAATACAAACTGCTAAATATTTTCTTACTTGCTACTTAATTACCTCAATAAGAACAAATTTATTAGTTTTCTGTTTTACAGATGGAAAGAAATCCTTTCCTTAGATGCTGAAAATCATTGATTAAGTCTATGAAAGAACTGATGTGTTGAATTCTTAGATCCCAGAATTTTTTTTTCTAGAGCTCCTAGTTCCTATTAGGGACTATTTTGCATGAATGCTGGAATATCATTAAATTATATTTGATATAAAATATTAAAATGATCAATGTGAAGCTGTGTGTTTTTATTGGTCTGGTTTATATCCATTTAGGAGGTGATTTGCTTTCTGGTTTTTATATTTAAAAAACCACTATTGAATCCAAAATTCCATTCCTAATATGGGGATGTTCTGGAAAGAATCTCTAATGTACAATTTTATATTTTTTCAGAGGTCATCTGTTTTTCCTTTTTCTACTTTCTGCCTATTTCTGCTTGCATCTGCTAATTGCTGGAGAAACATTATACACAGCCGTGCTCTGTGTGTTTAATTTACATTCATGATCACTAATCTCAAGTGGGCCCTTAATGCTCTCAGCAATCATACTGTTTTTCTCTAGTACTTTAATTCTTGTGCTCTCTCCTAGATGGCTATTTCCTACATTCTCTACTTTCCAAACTCTTAACACCTTTCTCACCATTCTTTTTGCCATCTTCAGCTTTCATTTTTATAGTCAGGAAAGAACTTCTATCTGTCCCATGACCATAGTTACCTACTTAGCTGCACCTGGATGCTTATGTTCTACTTTCTCTTTTACAACCATGCATGAATGTTCCATGTTGCTTCTACCCCTTTGCTAATTATGTACAAGATCCTGTCATCTCTAGCTTCCTCAAAGACAGTGACGTAGCAATTCTTCCCTCTCTTATGTTTCATCAGTTTCCCCTATTGGATAATGCTCATGAATATAAAGGGAGACTCCTACTTCTCACATCGGGCCTTTAAAAACTCCCTAAACAAAGCCTTTACTGTCTCCAGTTATAGACCGGCATTTACCCTTTCCTTTAAAACTCAACCTCTTAAAAGAGTTTTCTATACTATCTGCTTTCTTTTCCATTTTCCTTTGATCCCCATTTCACATAACCCAGGATAACCACGGACCTCCAGAGAGTCAAATCCAATGGTTATAAGTCAGGTATGTCTGACTTTACTTGTCAGCACTACTTGAAACAGTTGACCATTCCTCTCTTTCACCTTCTTTCCTTTGGCCCTGGGACATCACAAGAAAAACATCACTGGATCCAGAAGTGGCCCCAGTACTCTCTCCCAATCATTGTCATTTGCCTTCTCAAATGAGCCAATATCCCAACTTTGATGGTAATCACTTGGTAGTTTTTCTTTCTAGCTATTCTCTTTCCCCACATGTTCCTAAAAGTAATACTTGAATTTTGCCTGTTTTTTGAACTTTATGAGAGGGGTCTGCAAAAGGTATTCATTGATGTTGGGCTTCTTTCATTCAACATTGTGTTTATAAGCTGTACCCATGTTGTTGTTGAGTTCCATAGTACTCATTTTCATTGCTTTCTACTGATCCATTGTATGAATATCTTAATGTATTCATTCTAGAGCTGACAGACTTGTGGTTTTGTACAGAACTCACCTTATGCACATTCCAGATTTGTGTCCTGACCTGGCATCTAGCTAGGTTGCCCTAGTAACACTGGCATCTAGTAATATTGTCTAGTCTAGTTGTCTAGTACTATTGTCTAGTACTATTCCAGAGGAGTAGCCCTCCATGCTTGCTGACTGGTGAGAGGGCAGCTGCAGGTATGTCCTTCCACACTAGTTCTGTCTTCCCAGGCTGCAGCTTGGATAGACTTCTGACTGAGCTAGTAGGTGGGAAGAGTTTACAGTTCATCCTAGTGGATTTTGACTAATGAAGATGGAGAAGAGGATAAATTCTTTATTCTTTCAATCACCAATACACATATCTATGTGAGATGCTGACTTATATGGCCTTTCACAAGACATGCTGGGAAATTAAGGCATCAGCTATACTTGCTGCTGAATAGAGGCCAGCTCTGTATAACCTCCCCCATGCTCTTTTCCTCTTTCATCATGCCCCCTCTTCACTCACTTCCGAGTCTCTGGAGTACATTCCTCAGTGAAGTGGTATTATGTATGGTTTTTGCCCCAGGCTATATTTTCTAGATAACATAGAAATTCCCTCCCAGGATCAGCTACATAATTTATGGAGCCCAGAGCAAAATGAAAATATGAGGACCCTTATTCAAAACTGTTAGGAATTTTAAGACAGTGACAACAGAGGATTAAATCAGGTGCAGAAACTTCTAAGCTTGGGCTCTTGTGTGATTTTGTGGGTCATGTGTCCATGAAGCTGTCTTGATTCTTCCTCCCTTCCAGGCCCTTCCCTTACCCCCTCAGACTCACATCCTCTCCCCCAATTCTCCATATTCCCTCCTCAGGTTCTCCACTGCTACCTGTTTCTCATGTGTACTTCTAGATTCTCTCTCTCTTCATCTGTCTATGTATGGATAGACATCCTTTTTAAAGGTATTCTAGGGATGCCTGAGTGGCTCAGTGGTTGAGCATCTGCCTTTGGCTCAGGGTGTGATCGCAGGATCTTGGGATGGAGTCTTGAATCAGACTACCCCCACAGGGAGCCTGCTTCTCCCTCTGCCTATGTCTCTGCCTTTTTCTGTGTGTCTCTCATGAAAAAATAAATAAAATCTTAAAAAAGGTATTCCAGCTACCTGGTGAAAAGTACTTACTAGTATATGGGTGAGAAGGAATTTTTAATAATTAAGCAAGAGTTTATCTGTTACATATACTACTGTAAGCTAAATTACATCTTATTATTTATTAAAATCACATATAGTTCATCTATACTGTTGCTTTATTCTTTTAAAATAACCTATTTGGATGTTTAGTAAGTTTTAATTAAACACGTTTTCCCATACACACTACACACACATTTCTTTTGTAAGTTTAAATTTAGTTCTTGGCACAAATAGGATCTCATAAGTAGTATTATTCCTATTTAGCTACAGTAAGCAAGCAGGTTTTTTTTTTTTTGCCATTTTCCCTTTCTCATAACTATCCCCTCTTAGAATTGTCAGATTAAGCAAATAAAAATACAGGATGCCTAGTTAGCTTTGAATTTTAGCTATTAAATAATTTTTAGTATAAGTGCCCTATGAAATATTTGATAATATGAAATACTTATATTAAAAAACAAGTTGTTTATTTTAAATTCAAATTTGACAGGGTATTCTGTAATTTATCTGGCAACCCCACTTCTTCTACTGCTTTAGGTTATAAGATATCTGTAGGAGTTATGCATGCTACTGTATTCTTACAGTGTAAAGAGCATTGTTAGGTTCTTAATATTTGATTGATGGGAAAGCCTCCTAGAAAGTGCACCCAAATAATCAGATATTTCAAATATAGTTTCCAGTAGGACATTGTGAGGCTAAAAAGGAGTTCCTCAACTATTTATCAATGAGCACTGCCTAGAAGTTTGTAAGGGAAGCTGTACCAGAAGGAGCATCCATTCACCTTGGTAATTATACAGGATGCCACCCCAGAAACATGGTCACATATAAACCAGTTTATGCCTGTCTTTGCTCCAGGAGATGAATTAATGATGCTTTGGATACAGAGCTACTTTTTGCATTGTTTTATGATTTTCTGCTTTTGTCTGGGCAGGGCAAATAATTTAAACTTCATATATCTTTATCTTTTCTCTTGGGTTGTGGCTTTGATAAAGAAGAGTAACACCTCACAGAGAAGATTGTCCCTGTGATCATTTAGCTTATGAGGTCAGGGGCCAAAGAAATAGTACAGTACAATAATAATACTTCCTGGGGCTCAGGTACACAGTAGAGATGAATGTGAAGTAAAAATTAGGTTTCTTTCAAAGTGTATATAATTAGCAAACCCACTGCTATGTTGTAGATGTTGTTCAGGTCAGTTAATTAAGAGAGCTTATTTCATAGAAAGAAAAACATGAGTGAAAGTAGTAAGTTCAGGGCACCTGGGTGGCCCAGTGATTAAGCATCTGCCTTTGGCTCAGGTCATGACCCTGGGGTCCTGTGATAGAGTCCTGCATTGGGCTCCCTCTGGGGAGCCTGCTTCTCCCTCTGCCTATGTTTCTATGACTCTCATGAATAAATAAATAAAATCTTTTTTAAAAAGTAGTAAGTTCAGAAGTAAAGATTTGATTCTTTGAATACAAGTGGCTTTGCATGCCCTAAAAGATGACTGCCACCCTTTGAGACATCAGAATGGTGTTCATGGCATGTTATCAAGTGACGCTAGGTTAGCTTGAGAGATCTGCATTTGTCTGGGTCTGTCCCTGTAATTGCTGTGAGATTTTGTGTCACAGCTGTGCTGTTTCTCCTTTACAGTTCAGTTCCAGTGTTTGCGATTTTACGTCTGATCTGATTGTCACTAAGCAATTGCCTTGTTTGGAGAATTTAAAGCTTTGATTAGAATTTTAAAAGGTTCTTTTCCTGTGGCCAGATTTCTATTCCTCCCTCTGTCTTACGCCTGGTTCCCTCACACAGAGGTCTCTTTGAAGTCAGGGGAAGCTCAGCTTATAGAGGCATACACTGCTGTGTGTGTGTGTGTGTGCGCGCGTGCGGGCGCGCGGAGGTGATGGGGAAGCAAGAATGAAGCCTCTGGTTTTTTATTTATTTGTGACCTAACTGGAAAAAATAATGTGGTTAGCAGTAAAGAGTATATCTGGTGAGTTTAAAATATATTTTGAAACTTAGTCTCAAGAAAATTGTATACAAATTTCTTGTTTAGTGAAATAAATGACTAGTGAGTATTCTCATCAATAAAGTACTTGAATAAAATATAGCATGTATATATATTTCTCACATAGTTAATCCATAACCTCCATTCTCTTAAATCTAATATCCTTAAATGAAATAAGTGTGGTGGTTACATGGATATCATTTTCAGAATGGGAATACAGTATTTAAGAAAATGTTCTTAAAACTGCCAATCTTCAGAAAGCAACCTCACTGGAAAATGATCCAGAAAAACATCTTCAGAGATAAAAATCAGAATGTTTGATAGAAGAAGCACTGATTAGGCTTGATGTATGTAGCATGTGACTAATACATTGATTTAGATCCACTTTTATTATTGCGGAAAGCTCATCAAGCTTCATTTAATGAATTAGTGTTTCCCTTTTTCTTTTTTTTTTTAAGATTTTATTTCTTTATTCATGATAGACACACACAGAGAGGCAGAGACATAGGCTTTCGTGACAAGTATTTAAACTTGCTGCAGGCAATTCCAATGATTGTACCCAGACCCAAGGGACAGTATCACCTCAGAGGTGTGTTAGCATCTTGGGGCTGGTTTCAACCACGGTCCACCCTCCCTGAGACCCCGCGTTCTGCAGATGAAGCACTTAGGCCCCACTCCCCAAGGGCCATGATGCAGAGAAACAGCTGCCGCTTCAGTCCGAGTGCTTCCACCCAGGGCCTTTAAAAGCTCAAATCAATCCAAGCCAGTCCACAAGAAGCCTCCTCACCCCAACCTCACCAGGCTCTCGATCTTGGCACCACACCCTGTCCCACTGCCATGTGCTAGAAGGTTCCAAGCAGCCCAGAAAGGTCAGCACGATCACAGCTGTTATTGTGCCAAAATAGAGCTCTGATGGAGGATGGGCTCTGTTCCTGTCCTGTCTACACCATACTACCTCAGGGGGGGACTCTGTACCACCCCCTTTTAACAGGGACCTACTCCCCCCTTCCCTGAGCCCCTGGCCTGTGCTTCCTGGAGGAGGTAGAAGAGACATCCTAAAGTCCATGGCAGCGGAAAATGAACGTGTCCTTTAAGCAGCAAGCAGCACCTCTGGGCCTGTGGTCAATACCTCTACCTAGGTGGAACCAAGTGAGAATGTGCACAGCCAGGCCAGAGGCTGCTGTGAGCTTGGGAGACACCACATCCTCCGAGGTGGCTCTGGAGAACAGACTTTCAAAAGATACAAACTTGATCACATGGTCCCCAGTGGTTTCCCTATATATAGTACACTGGCACAGGGGAGAAGCAACATCACCTTTGCAAAAGACTACTGGGAGAAGGGGAGGAATAGTGATGAGCATCCACTATGGCTCTCTTTCCCTCAAGCCTCAAGATATTCGAGTGTAAGAGAAGGGTGGAAAGAGGGGGAGGGCAGCAGAATACCACGAAAAGACCTGTGGGTGCTGGTTACACAGTGCCCTGGTTTCCTTGCTTGAGGCCAACAACATGTGCCTGGCACCAGGGTTGGAGGGGACAGGGAGAAGACTGGTTTTCAGTTCCTGCATGGTTGGTGTGTAGGGGGTGTGGCTTCCTCCTAGATGTCCAGTAGTAGGACTCTGGGATCCTCCACCGCCGCCTTGATTTTGCAGAGAAAAGTTACTGCCTCTCTCCCGTCGATCAGCCGATGATCATAAGTCAATGCCAGGTACATCATGGGCCGCACCTCCACCTTGCCTCCCACAGCCGCTGGCCTATCAAAGATGCCGTGCATGCCCAGGATGGCCGACTGAGGGGGGTTGATGATGGGTGTTCCAAAGAGTGAGCCAAAAACACCTCCGTTGCTAATGGTGAAAGTACCACCATCTATCCGTACCACTGATCCGCTCAGGCGTTCCTCCCTTTTTCTTTTAAAACTTCATTTTTGGATGCCTGGGTGGTTCAGCGTTTGAGTGTCTGCCTTCGGCTCAGGTCATGATCCTGGGATCCTGGGATCGAGTCCTGCAGCAGGCTACCCTCCCTGTGGGGAGCCTGCTTCTCCCTCTGCCTGTGTCTCTGCCTCTTTCTGTGTGTCTCTCATGAATAAATAAATAAAATATTATTTTTTTTTTCATTTTCATTACAACTGACCTCTAGCATTTCTGCTTTGTTTATCTTCAAATTAATACAACTAAAATGGAAAACTCTTGAGTTTCTTTGCTCAGAGATACTAAAAATTCTCAGCATTTGGAGGACCTGTAACCTTTCTTAAATTGGCCCATCTTCTAGCACAAAGTATAATTCTTAGATGGTGCTTTAAGTCCTGGTTTCAGTACAAAGACAGATTGTCAGGGTAATAAATTAAAGGCACCTCACTGCAGTTCTTTTGGCCAATGTTCTACCACAGGCCCATATTAATATTTTATTCCCTTTAATATTATTACATGATGCAGGCTTTATTTAAATGGATTTGACGGGTCTCTTGGTTGGCTTGACAACCAGAGGGAAAAATTAATGTTCTGCATTTAATCTCAGCTCAAGGCGCTAAATTATTTTGGAGGTCAAAACCGTCATGCATATCATGCTAAATTATTGAATGTAATAACTATTAGCTGGCTGTCTATTTATGGGTTTTTAAAATTGTTTACTTCATGCATGTTGGCCTAATTTTTAAGTAAATCCCCCGTAAAATTTTAAAAGTTTTTTTCTTTTTTTTTCACTCTATCCTAACCCTTGCAATTGTGGTAACTGAGCTAATAGAAAATGCCAGGTGGCCATCTTATGAATGATGCCTAACTTGCTAAATGTTAATAAAGTGCAGGGAGCATTTCTCCGTTCACTGGCTCCATCTTTACATGAAATTCAAGTATGTTGAGGGAAAAAGTGACTCTTTGTAATGGAAGCTATTCTTATTTTGAGATAGAAAACACAGAATTCTTGGTAGAAAATAATGACTATTAAAGGGATATAGTTGCTGAAGGGAGTAGTGAAACATATTCTAATTATTTAAAGAATAATTGGAACAGTATTTAAAAAGGTATTGAAGTGTAAAATGATAGCATTGGATTTTTTAAAGAAATATTTCAATGAGAGTTCTAACAAATGAAATCTAAAAGAATATATTTATTATTTATAATGAAAATAAGTTCCCTATCCTCATCCTTGCATATGATCTAATGTACGAGGTGGATTGACATCAACAGTATTATGCCATATGTAGGGTATGTGAGACTACTGTTCTTATTTCCTGGACCGTTTTATAATGAGAATTATAAAAACTGCATCTTGACAGCAGGATCTTATAGCTTAAGAGTTTAGAAAGGTGGTAAAGGGAAGTTTGAATAGGGTACCTATTGACCTGTCACAGCTCTGCCTCTTCTGAATTTTATCTTAACTATAGCTAGCACTTTCTATACATGAGGCTTTCTGAGGTTAAGCAGTTTTAACTGCTTTACTTAAAGCAACATCAGTCATGGCCAATGGGCCATGATGAAGAAAAAGAGCTTCAAATAAGAAGGTGATTTTTCTTCCTGGTAATGAATGGCGATGGGCCAAAAAAACTTCCAGTAGTTTCCAGTGCAGGATAACAGCTTATCTGAATAAATGTAGTGAGCACTTGACCAGGCTGGCAGGCTATTGGTACAGGGACTGGACCTCACAGAAAGGGTCCCATCTCTTTATCCCATCTCTCTTTGCACTCTTTATCCCATCTCTCTTTCTGTCTTTCCTGTCTTGCTTATAAATTACTTCATTCATCTAAATGAGAGCTTTTTGGAAGGCTGTTAGTTTGAAAATGGCAGATCTATCTAGTGACCCAGGAGAGCTTCTTGGTGGCATCTAGGCATGCAGAGAGATTACAGAACAAGGAGTAGTTAGGTGGTTTGGGACCACTCAGCCCCCACCTTTCTCAGCAGCTCTTGAGGTCAACCAAATGGCTAAACTGAAGAGCAACTTGGCAGCTAGTCAGATAGGGGGTGGGGGAAGAAGGGAGGAAAAGACTTGAATTTTAACCGCCTCACCAGGGATCTGACTCCCTGACAATGAACATTTAGAAGATCCATGCTGTGATGGTGGTCTGTCCCTGGGAGAAGATAAATTTTCTTTTCCTTATCTTCATCCAGTGATTCAATTAATGCAAAAACAAACTAAAACAACTCCAATTGGTGTTTGCTGGGAGGGGCTGTGGAACACAGGGTTCCAGCCTAAGAGGAGCTCATAGTCTAGTGCCTTCTTTAGGCTATCAGCCTTGTACCCACACTCCCTCACCTCGGCCTCTGACAGAGGAGTAGTTGGAGACCGCGCCAGGGGAGCCACAGACAGAGAAAGCTATGCAGAGCAGCCGAATGAGCCGAATGGGAATCAGGATTTCCTAACACAGGACAGGAAATATAGAGAAGGTAGGAGGATACATATCTCATCTTGGGACAGAGAGAGCAACACTCAGAGTGTGGGAAGTTTTGATATGAGGATTGAAGATGATGCAAATTGGAAGTAGATGGATCATCATTGTTATTCTTGTTGTTCATTATCTTTTTGGGCTTGTGAGCTTTTGAGATTTAAGTGTATTCATTGATGATATTTTTGAGCTAGGTGTTTTTGTTTTTAAAGAACTTTATTTAAAAACACACACACAATTATCCTTCCTTGCTCTCCATTGCTTTCATTTTAAACTGGAGATACTTGATATTTAGAGAGGACTTCATGCTTATAAGAACTTGGGTGAGGCCTAGAGAAAATGAAGCAGAGAATTTCCTTTATATATTTCATTCTACTTACTCGTTACCACCTGTACTTTCCAGAGGTAGAATATGAATACTCATTTTTAGTGGGAAATAAATAAGTGAATCCTGTGACTAATGGCAGTTTGTTAGAAATCACTATGTAACTTAAAAAAAAGTTCTTTAAAAATACATTTTAAAAAGCAACCCACTTTCCTCTGTGATTGGGAGGCATAGCACAAGCTTTTGCCAAAGACTTATAAAAATAAAAAAGCTCCATAAAAATAAAAATTAATCAAACAACAGCCTGACAAATATTTTAAATACTTATATCTGAAAATGTGAGTATTGTTCTGAAGGATACTGCCCATAATTCTGTTATCATCTTGAGGTGTTTAGAGTTCACTAGATACGAAGAGATGCTAACCATTCTCTGTTATTCATAGAAAAATCTAATTATCTCATTAGTGAGTGACAAAAATCTCTGGCTAGGAGAATGACCCCCATAATAAATAGGGGTGTCTAGATTTTCTTAGTAGTTGTAAAATGGTAATTCATCTATTAAGTCATTTGGCTCCATGAGCAGACTTGAGAATCCTTAGTAGGCATCTATGAAGGGGAATCAGAGTTGTACTTAAAATAAGCTAAAGGCAATCACAATTAGATTAGCTGGGTTTGATGACTGCTAAAGATTTGTGGGAGAAAGGTACTTTGATCTTACATATTTGCAGTCTACATGCTTTGCTTATTGGATATTAGATAATTAGGTTTATTGGATGTACTGAATCTGGCAAAATTAAGACAATTAAGAAACAGAGTTTTTTTTGTTCCTACTATCTTTGTGGACACCCCAATGTCATCACCTTTGGGTGACATCTTGTATGAAGCCCACAGCATTTAATTCTTTTTTAAGTTTTTAAATGTCTAGTTCAATCTAAATCAAAATATTTTCTTATTCATTTGAAAGCTATTCCACCTCTTTTCCTCACCTAAGGGAAATAAGGCCTAGAGTGTTTTCATAAACTCCTGGTTTCACTTCCCTTGCTCCCCTGCCCCTTGCTCCTATCTCTTCCAAATGGGGCTGGGGAAAATGGAAAAATAAGAGAAAATGTAGCTACGTCCATTGTATTAGACTGCTCCGCAGCCATAATGAAGTATCACAGATTGAGTGGCTTAAACAAGAGAAATTTATTTTCTTATGGCTCTGGAGGCTGGAAGTTCAAGATCAAGGTACTGGCTGATTCATTTCCTGGTGAGAACTGTTCCTGGCTTGCAGATGGTTGCCTTCTTGCTGTGTCCTCACATGGTGGAGAGAGAGCTCTGGTGTCCCTTGTTCTTCTGTTAAAGGGAGCAGCCCTATTGTATTAGAGCCTCACCCTTATACCTCATTTAATCTTTATCACCCCCTTATAGTCCTATATCCAAAGACAGTAACATTGGGGGCTAGGGCTTCAATATATTTTTGGGGGAACACAAACTTTCAGTCCACAATACCCATTTTACTTACCTGGTGTTTTATCTGGTGATTATAGTTCTACCTTGATTCTCTAATGACCTTTATTATGGCAAGACTTCTGTCATGAGCTAGAAATAGTGGGTTCTTGAGAGGACCTGAAGGCCCTTCCACCGTACTTAGTTCCTTTGATATATTAGTGAGGACAAAGTTTAAGCTGTTCTAACAAGAGACCAAACATATAAAAGCTTATATCATGTTTTCTCAATAGCAGTGAAAATTGGTTCTTGGGAGAAGGGCAAACAAAAAAAAAGGTTTAAGTTATTAAAATGGTTTGTGGCCTTCCAAAGCTCAATAAAATCTTATTTCTTAGATTTAGTCTCTCTTGTTAGTTAGAAATTAAATTAAGTTAAAAATTTAGTTAGTTAAATTAAACAGATTTATTCTTTCTTCTTAGAGGGGTAATAATGAAAAAAAAATATTGAGAAACACTGGCTTGAATATAAGAGACATTTATTATTCTCACTACAGTTCAGCTCTGCCCCAGGAGGGACCTGAATCCCTCCCATCTTACTGTTCCACCATCACCCAGCATGTCACCCTGGTCTGCATGATCAAAAAACTGTCATGAACATGCCCCTTTTTTACATAGAAAAAAGAGGAAAAAGATGAATCCAGGGCAAACAATTTCATTTTAGTGAGGAGGACTGAAGTTGTACCCATGCTTCTACTAACATTGTGTAGATGATAACTTAGTCATTTGATTACTTTTAGTGGAAAGAGGCTGAGAAATATAGAAAATGCACTCTAGCTGACTGCTTATGGCCTCCTTTCAAGTGCTACCCCATAGTGATACATCCTACTCAATCCCTTTTTGCTTGGTTCCTCATCCTACAGACAGCTATCGTGGGCAATATCCTTTCAAGACAATCCTAGCTTATAATGCAAGGTGTCTACCTGAAAAATGAAAACTCATGTAAAGTTGTTGCATTATATGGTAGAAGAGCATATTAATCCCATTACTGCATTCTCTTCTTGCTTTGCATGCATAGACTACTCTGGCAAGCCTATTACTTCAGAATTCCCAAGGAAAGGAAGACCAGTTTAAGGGGACATGTGTTAATATGTGGAAACTCTTTGGTTATCTATTTTGTTAGCACTATTTTGTTAGCACTCTTAGGTACTTCTTTCAGGTGAGGAGAAAGATGTCTGATGGCACTGAGATACAAGACATCGCTCTTGCAAACATCCCTTAGGCACTTAGAAGATTCTTCATTTTAAGCTTACTCATTTGCTTGGAGGATAAAAAGCAACCTTATTGCCCCTACCAAGGGAATAGTCAGGGAAATGCGACAATGCTTTGAGTTCTTTTACCTTAAGGAATTATTCCCTTTGATCAATTTCAAATGTCTCATAAAAAGGAGGTTGGAGATGGGGTGGGCCAATATAGCAGATGCTTTGGTGTCATCTTATTCTGCTGGTTCATTTTTATTTTAGCTTTGGCTCCGGTGGGTGGTAATAAGCCTATGTATATCATTCCACCTTTAGCATCTGCCATGAATCTCTCTGTCTCAGGACCTTCTCTAAAGCAACAGAAATCCCCCTTGATCCACTTGTAGAGGTTAATGGTGCAAACCACCCTCAACCAATGAGTAAGCCAGTGGATAAGTGCCGTAGACTCTCCTCTTTTTGGTAAACTATTCTGGAAGGTGTTCTACAGAGGTTCCTACAGAATGAAGCCCCTGTTACTCATGGTAGCAATCTCAGTAATGTACTATGAGTTGGCTTTTCCAACTTGAATGTTTTAATTTCCTTGTCCCTTCACTCCTGCTTTCTTGTATAAATTACTAAATGAACTATTTCAATGCAAATCGTTTTCTCAGACTTTCCTTTTGGAGGAACTCAAAGCTATGGTTTTGCTATATTTGGGAAGTCTTATAGCTATAGGGTTGGTAGCTCTCTTTAGAACATACAGATACTCATTTTTGTGAGGTTTGCGGGGATCAGCTGAAACTCTGAGTTTCACTTTCATCTTTTCATTCCTACAGTAGTATATTTGCTTGAATTTATTTAGTTTCATGTTAAAAAATAGTGTTTAGTGAAACAAATAAACCTTGTTTTGCTTTTACAAAAGGCATTTTTGAGTGAATCTATGTGCTAATATCCTAAGGTTGAGTTATCTGAAGAAAACCTGGCAAAATTTCAGGCAGTCTTACTTGTAGCCTAACTATAGGCATTAGGCACAGTACCTAGGACTGATTAGCTTGTTCAGGGACTGGTTTGTCAACTGTGAGGTGACAGCCACATCACAATATCCTTATGTTTTAAATTTGAAGGCATTCATTTTGTACTTTTCCAGTTTCATGAGTTATAGCCTTTGTGTCAATTATAGAAATTATATTGCAGAATTTTGCATCTCCATGATGAATATTTGGGGAAAAAGTTAAGAGGTTATTAAATATGTTTGGGAATTATCATAAATATAATAAGTGATAAACATTCATGCTGTTTTATCTAATCAGTATTGGATCTCTTTCTTAGTGATCATTTGGAAAGCTAGTGGAAGAAAAATACGTACATAAGACAAGCATTTGCCTTCTTTATGACTTCTTGGAATTAAAAATAATTGGCACTTGACATGAAATGGAATACATACACCATGTTCTAGCACACAGTCTTCCCTTACTCATATCTTTAGTGGAAGGTCAAGTTGTATCCTGCAATTTACTAGAAATGCTACTGTTATTGTGTTGTAGCAGTATTTCTTCAGAAGCTCAAATGATAGCTGGCTTTAAAATAGAAAACTTGATAAAACTGGTTATAAATCACCAGTGGTTTAAGGGAAAACCTAGATTTTGATTATTTATGATTTCTACAGTTTCTCAGAGAATTGTCTAGGACTTTGTTTCTGTCACTATCTCCAGTGGTTTAAATTTGTTGGATTTGAAGGAAATTGGGAAGAACACTTCCAGATTATTCAGAAAGTTTGTTTCCAAACCTCTTGTAAAAAATAGGCTCATAGTTGACTAGGGAGTAAAGTAAACTTTCCTGGAACATTGTTAAAACAAGCTACTGGGTCTCTTGGGTCACTTCTTCTCTACTATACACAAAAAACAACTTATAATTTTCACAAATGCACAATTAGAATTTTTTTCCAATGTTGTTTATGACCCAGTTCTAACATTTTGAAAATTTCTTTCACTCTTTTTCTAGCATAAAGAATAGTGTCAATCCATCATTAATGTATACTGCAATTATAATGCAGCTGAAGTGTACTTATGACCTTTTGGGACCTCCAAAAGAAATCTGAGGCATGGATTTCTGTATACCCAAATTATTCTTAGAAAA
Source organism: Nyctereutes procyonoides (assembly GCF_905146905.1). Lineage (NCBI taxonomy): Eukaryota > Metazoa > Chordata > Mammalia > Carnivora > Canidae > Nyctereutes > Nyctereutes procyonoides. The sequence goes on from NW_026575119.1 coordinate 5,726,395, forward strand.
TAAATATAGATGGATATACATTTTGGAAAGGGAGAAAAGATTTTAAAGTACCCTAGTTTCAGGCAACCGCGGTGGCACAGTGGTTTAGCGCCACCTGCAGCCCGGGGTGTGATCCTGGAGACCCCGGATCGAGTCTCGTGTCAGGCTCCCTGTGTGGAGCCTGCTTCTCCCTCTGCCTGTATCTCTGCCTCTCTCTCTCTATGTCTCTATGAATAAATAAAAAATTAAAAAATCTTTAAAAAAAATAAAGGACCGTAATTTCTGCAGCAAAGAACTACTACTTGATACTGAAAAAGCATCCTTTGACATCTTAAGCCCTGACTGTGGAACATCAAATCAGTATGAAAATAGAGTTTTCCATCTTTATTTTGATAATTTCCAATCCACTATACCATAATATTGGGCAATGTAACAGTGGCACATTGTTTAGTGCAAATGTTACATTCAGGAATGAACACAAACAGGATTTGAGGGCATAGGAAGCTGCATGACAGATGGCCCAGACCCTATGTCACCTACCTCTGTTGCACTAATGCTTCTTCTGCAGCTGCCACCTGTGAACTCATGCAGTGTTTCCTATGATCAACCAAAAGAGGTAGAAAAGATACAGTCTAGTTCATAGATTGGTTGCCTTAATATGGTTGTAGTAGTTAAAAATGTATAGCTACCAATCTGTAATGCTGTGCAGGAGTGACTCTGGACAGTAGTGAAGGCAAATCTTCCCAGGAAACTAAGGAATACACTTGGTTGTTCTCCTTGTATAAAAGGAGAAATGGCTAGAGCTATGGATATCATGGATACCAGGAGGTTAGCAGATGGTTTGCCTGCTTTGTCAGAGGTCTTGAAATAACTGAATTAGAAGATGAAAGAGCAGAGACAGATGGAAGGACTGTGTGAATGGATACATAAATCTGTGTGTCTCACAGTAATGTTCACTGAAAACACCTATCACAAGGAAGCACTCAACAATCAGATAAAATATAATAGGATAACTCTGTGAATGACAGCCAGCATCTCTCCTCAGCTATCCCAGTGCATGGGCAATGGTCCCATGAATGGGATGGTGGCAGGGATGGGGGCCATGAATGTACCTAAACTATGACACTAGTGACATGCAGTCTACTAGCAGTCAAGGTTGGCATTGAGCCTTCTATTTGCAGCTTTCCTTGAGGTTGATCAATTAGCCACTGGAGAAGTCAGCATTTCTTTTTCACTGGACTTTATTTTTCTTACCTGAAGTGTCTCTATAAGCAATTCCATCCAAGGACTCACAGAATGCTCAATTTACTGATATGGGATCCCATGTAATATTGCTTCAGACCTCTTTTATGCTGAATTTGGTACAACAATGGGTACGTAATCATAAGATTCAATGATCCAACCATACGCAGCATCACTTAGAGCAGGTGGCCTAATTAAATGATGGAATGGTTTATTAAAGCCTTAATTAGAATGCTAGATCAAAAACAATCCCATAGGCTGTTGGAAAAGTAATCTTCTATTCTATTGTATCTCTGATATACTGTGCTCCGTCTAGGATCCAACAGGCTGACTTCTCAATGTTACTTCCAGTCTCAAACTTTCAGAATTTATCCTTTGGGTCCCTACAGTCTTAAATTCTGCTGGATTAGAAATCCTGATTCATAGTGGGTGTTGCAATTTCACTGAACCTGAAGTATAATTAACATTTGTTCATTTTAGGGTAGTGACAAGGGTTCTGTTGAACCAGAATTTATAACTATCAGCTTGGTTTTTCACAGATAAAGACAGAAATTGATCCTGATTAGCATGAGGATTTGGGATTGGCTGTTATACAGTGGGAGCAAAAAGAAAAAATTCTTCAGTAGCTAGAGAATTCACTGTAGTGTCTTTTTCTTCCCTCCATACACAGTGGTAATGGAATATGGTCAACTGCAGCTGCTGTAGTCAAGTGTAAAGTTATTATGGGCTTCATCTCCTTGAAGATATAGTGCTGAAGTGCTGCCTGAGTGTGAGGAAATTGGCAATGGGTGATTTGCAGCTGGGTCCATGTTGAAGGATTAGGTATCGTTCCACAAAGCCTTACTGTAGAATCCTTCATGGAGATTATGGTCATACCAACTTGAAGACTCTGCGATGAACTGGACTTAATGTAGGGCCCAAGCAGACCTAATAAGTACAAGGGGAAAACTGTGTTGACCATTTTTTAAGTGTTCATTTTACATCTAGTCTGCCCAAGTGTTTGCTCCTAACATCACTGAGGCAACTAGCTGCATGCAGGTGTAGGTCTGACAGCTCCTCACTTGAATTATGCCACATATCTTTTATTTCCCACTTTGAGACTTCTCTGGTGCTGCTCTTTGGAATTCCTGCAGGAGTTTAGTCAACCCATGCTGGCTCATGAATGAACTTGGAATACAAAGGACTTAACATCACTATGGAGAAGCTGACCAATAACTCAGAACATCCAGTAGGATTGGATAACAGGAGCACATTGTGCTACTCAATGATAGCACAATATATTTACTCAATGATATATGCTTAATATTGGTTATTCCTCTTTTCATGTTTCACTTTTCTTCCCCCAGTGGCCTTATTCCTGTTTCCTGGGATCACTCCCCAACATAAACTATATGCACACAAGTCCTGGTCTCTGAAGGTCAGGTGCGGCTTTTCTGTTTTCACCTGTTTCACCTCTCAAATCATTGCCCCTCTTCTGGTCAGGTAGGTCTTTCTAAAATGCAAAAGGAATCTTCTTACAGTATTATTTACAACTTTCATTGGACTCCAGTAGTAAAATGTCTCTGCTTGGCAAATATGACCCTCTGTGTAATACTTGGAGAGATACTTCTAGAGTATAAACAAGTAAGACTCTCAAACATCAAAGAAAGTATCAGGAGTGTTGACAAGCCAGAACCCAATGCTCTGTCTGCCTTGGAGGGCAGGAGAAGGCTTCCCTCAGTAATTTTGGAAAGAGAAGAGGCTATGCAAGGAAGTATAGATGTGAGGAAGATAATTTTTTTTATTCCAAGAATATTTTTCATCATGTATATTAATCGTTTCAGAGAATCCCAATCAGTTTCATTCAGCAAACTTACATTGAGGAAAGAACTCACTAATTACTCTTTTTATCTCAGTGATGTCCTATATTTAGGCAAGTTTTTTCTTATCTGAAGGAGGCTGGATTTAGTTAATCTTAGCTCCTTCTGACTAGGGCTTGTTAAGGATTGTGCACCAGCTTTTTATACTTTTCTATTGTCTGAAACAATGTGATAAAAACTGATCCCAGTGTCCAGCTCATGAAAAGTACTCAATAAATGATGTCCTTGTCTTCATCATATATTTTCATCCCTCTAATTCACTGTACTAGACAACTGGTTTGAGCATCTTTCCCCCTCCATCAAATTAAGCAGTTCCTTTCTAATGAATAGAATTTATAGCTCTTGAGTTTTCTAGACCCAAGTCTTTAGAGGACTTGGGGATATTGGTCCTGTGTTCACCATACACATTTCAACCTGCTCAGGAAAAAGACTTAATAAGACATTGAAAATACATAGTAAAAAGGTACAAGGAAAGTAGAAGGAAGTCACATACTTAAAGGCTAAATACAGGATCAGGATGAATGAATGTGAAAGTGTCTATTAATAGAAATTAGAAAATGCAAGGAAAGTATAGAAGCATCCTCTCCTTAGGTGTGTATGTGGTGGGGACAGGAGGTTGAAATCCTTTCCTTTCCCTTCTCTTTTTCCCTTTTCAAATGTCATATCATAAGAATGACTAAGGATAAATCCTGGAAGAAGTGAGAGGTTACAGAAATTGGGAGGCATGGGTTAAAGACATGGTGGTGCTTTGTGAAAATTTTGGCTAAGAGTCTCCCTCTTTGCTGAGTGAAGTAAGTCAATCGGAGAAGGACAAACAGTGTATGTTCTCATTCATTTGGGGAATATGAATAATAGTGAAAGGGAATATAAGGGAAGGGAGAAGAAATGTGTGGGAAATATCAGAAAGGGAGACAGAACATAAAGACTCCTAACTCTGGGAAATGAACTAGGGGTGGTGGAAGGGGAGTAGGGCGGGGGGTGGGCGTGAATGGGTGACGGGCACTGAGGGGACACTTGACGGGATGAGCACTGGGTGTTATTCTGTATGTTGGTAAATTGAACACCAATAAAAATTAATTTATTAAAAAATAAAAATAAAAAAATAAAAATAACTAAAGATACAAAAAAAACAGAGTCTCCCTCCTTATCTCTCATTTGATTTTGAGAACTCATTCCATTTTTATTTTTTTTTATTTTTTTTTTATGATAGTCACACACACACACAGAGAGAGAGAGAGAGAGAGAGGCAGAGACATAGGCAGAGGGAGAAGCAGGCTCCATGCACCGGGAGCCCGACGTGGGATTCGATCCCGGGTCTCCAGGATCGCACCCTGGGCCAAAGGCAGGCGCCAAACCGCTGCGCCACCCAGGGATCCCCTCATTCCATTTTATTTTTATTTTTATTTTTATTTCTTTATGATAGTCACACACAGAGAGAGAGAGAGAGAGGCAGAGACACAGGCAGAGGGAGAAGCAGGCCCCATGCACCGGGAGCCCGACGTGGGATTCGATCCCGGGTCTCCAGGATCGCGCCCTGGGCCAAAGGCAGGCGCCAAACCGCTGCGCCACCCAGGGATCCCCTCATTCCATTTTATTTTTATTTTTATTTTTATTTCTTTATGATAGTCACACAGAGAGAGAGAGAGGCAGAGACACAGGCAGAGGGAGAAGCAGGCCCCATGCACCGGGAGCCCGATGTGGGATTCGATCCCGGGTCTCCAGGATCGCGCCCTGGGCCAAAGTCAGGCGCCAAACCGCTGCGCCACCCAGGGATCCCCCCTCATTCCATTTTTAAAAAAGATCTTATTTCTTTTTTCATGAGAGCCGCACACAGAGAGAGGCAGAGACATAGGTAGAGGGAGAAGCAGGCTCCTTGTGGGGAGCCTGATTCGGGACTTGATTCCAGGACCCTGGGATCAGGACCTGAGCCAGAGGCAGACACTTAACCACTGAACAACCCGGGTGCCCTGAGAACTCTTTCCAAATTTAAGAGATATTTCTAGTGCTTCAGAGCTGGAAATGAAAGTTAGGGCTCAGGGGACAAGAAGGGTGCTGGATGCTTAGAACCTGCTCTAGGACTCAAGAAGTTCACGTAGAGAGACTAGTACAATTGACCAGATTAGGAGAAGAAGCAGGTCAGACTTGGAATTGAGTTATACTTACAATAGGAGCCTATTCTGCGCTGTAACCCTCTAAGAAACATAACAATGACTGATGGTGGGGGCAGTATGAGGAATCGCAATGAATACAACTGACTCAAAAGGGACAAAGCTTAGGTTAACTTTAAGTTTTATAAGGTCACTATACCTAATAGCAAGATAAATGGGTTGAGAAATAAAGGGATAAATGACCAGCTGAATTTTTTTCTTGTGGAAAGGAATTGCCTAATGAGCCAAATCTTCTTTGGGATACATATGTGAGACAGGTTACTACCCCAAGACACATCTGTGCACAAATGAGATTAGTGTTCTTGTACTCTAGCTTTGGGGAAGGCTGATGCATCTGGAGAGGAGGGAGTTAGTAGTTCTTTGCTTGTTCCTCAGTTTAGAGCTACTTACTGGGCAGGAGGCTTTCTTTAGATCAATGAAATTAACACAAGAAAAGTTCGGCTTTTACTAGTATTAATTGTATTCTATAAGCCTCTTACAAGACTTTCAATTTTGTTTGCTGATGAAATTGGAAATAGGTAAGTCATAAAAGTAAGGATGAATTTAGTCATTTGAGAATGGACAGGCTTTCTTAGAACACAGCACTGTTAGTGGACAGAAGTATAAGTTGGGAAGAAGGATGAAATTTGTCTTTATGAAAGAATTTTAAAAGATGTGTGACTAGTCATGATTTCAAGCCTGTGATTGTAAATATGATTTCAGTGGTTTGGACAAGAAGTAAATCTAAAAACAGACACAGCCTTTGATAAGTTGAGAGCTAAGGTTGATGGATCCATTTCAGATTCAGTAGCTGAACAATGATAAACCAAAAAGGCTGTAACAAGCCTATTTTCTGGGAGTCTGAAACAATGGTTTATTGATTATCTACAGATTTCTTGAAAGATATTCATTTTAATTCAAGATATCTCTGAATTCCTGGTCTAATACTTCCAGATTTGATATAGACCTGATTAGAATATTCATAGAATACAACTTAATTTTGGACTTATCATTCCAAGAATTATTATTATTGTTTCTTGCTGGTTCAAATATACAATTTTAAAACTGGAAGGAACATCTCAGATCATTTAATTTAAATGTCTCATTTTCAAGATCTAGAAACATGGTAATCAGAAAAAACTATAAGGTTATATGCTTATGAAAGTACCAATTGTTTACATAATCTTGAAATTTCTACTTATACATTGATATAATTTTTTGAAAACTGTTTAGAAAAACCTTTGTAAAGAAGTTCTCCTTAGTTTTTACCTCTGCTGTTTTGCTACCATTATGTGATTGTGTCAGAAAAAGTAAATTTTTGAGGCAAATTAGCTTGTATTAGCTTTCATGTGGATGCCATGGTAGTCTTCATACTTTATTTTTTGCTTCTCTAGAATCCATTTCTTACAGAGGCCAGAGTATTCCTTAAAAAAAAAAAAAAAAGTGAATCACTTTTAATGTGGCTTCCTTCCTTGCATTTAGGATATAATCTACGCTCCTTACAGAAGCCTTCAAATCTATGTACCATGCTATTACAAGCTTAACTACATTCACTTCCTACTCTTCTAGTACATATGTTGAAGTCTCAACCCCAGCACCTCAGAATGTGACCATATTTGGTGATAGGGCCTTTAAAGAGGTGATTTAGTTAATATGAAGTCATTAGAATGGGCCCTAATTCATTATGACTGGTGTCTCTATAAGAAGAGAAAATTAAGACAGAAATACACAGAAGGAAGACTATGTGAAGACACAAGGAGAAGACAACCTCTACAAGCCATGGAGAGAGGCCTCAGAAGAAACAACCCTGCTAATACCTTGATCTCAGACTTCTAGCCTCCAGAACTATGAGTATATAAATTTTTGCTATTGGAGCCACACTGTCTGATGTACTTTGTTATGGCAGCCCTAGCAAACTAATTCACATACCTATGCCTCTAACTTCTCTTTATAATCCTTTTCTTCTTATCCATTACTCTCCAATTATAGTGTCATTTGTTTTCTCCATTTATCACAGTGACATTAATCCAAACCAAGGGTCATTACCACATTTGTTGTTCTCTCTGCCTGGAGTCATTGGCACCATCATCTTTAATCAGCTGGGTCCTTCTTGTCTCTGAACAAATGTAGTCTCAGGTGAGAAGTCTTCCCTAATCTCCGTCTTTAAAGTAGTTCTTTAGCCAACCTTAGTCACTCTCATATCACCTTGTTCTCTTATGTAGTCTTTTGTATTTGGAATTATTGTTGTTTATTAATTTGTTTTGTGGTCCATTTCTTTCTTCTGTCTATACCAAGCTAGAATATCAGCTCTAGGGAAGCAAAATTTTGACTCTTTTTCTAGGGTATTCCCAGGACTAGAATAATGCCTGGCACAGAGTAGACCCTCAAGTAATATTTCTTGAATGAATACACAAATAAAAGAATAATGAGTTAAAAATATCCTTAGGGTTAATTATTTCAGGGAAGGAGTAACACAAAAGGTAGCAGATGAAATTGAAGTAGCAATGTTGGTTGGATTTTCAGAGAAGTTTTGGAGTAGCAAAAAGGTAGAAAAAAAATATTTAGGGAAAGGCATAGTGGTTGGAGAATTTGGAATAAGTTCAGGGAACATAAAATTATTATTTGTGTTGAACTTAGATGGTATAGAGAAATGAAAGATGAAGGTGGAACTCTAGGACAAGGGCTTTACTGAAGAGTTTACTCTGGAGACAAGGTAGACCATTGAAGAATTTTGAAGAGTAATGTCACCCAATGAATATAGTGATTTTGAATGTTTTAAACTGATTGCAATAAGTAGAATGAATTGGATAGGATAAATCCAATAGTGGCAAACATTTGGGAAGCAAATTATAATTGTTAAAAGGAGGAATTGTGAAAAAGAGGAAATGATTTATTCTGGTTACCATAGAAATGACCAGTGGAAGATAAATCTATGAATGGTTAGAGAGGAGTCAGAAATGATAAGGCTTAAAAACTGACTACAGAAGACTTTCTTTTTTTTTTTTTTTTTTTAATTTTTTTTTTTTATTTATTTATGATAGTCACAGAGAGAGAGAGAGAGGCAGAGACACAGGCAGAGGGAGAAGCAGGCTCCATGCACCGGGAGCCTGATGTGGGATTCGATCCCGGGTCTCCAGGATCGCGCCCTGGGCCAAAGGCAGGCGCCAAACCACTGCGCCACCCAGGGATCCCTACAGAAGACTTTCATAGAAAAATAGATTAGATGTCTCATATAAGTTTTTGGAGTATATATTTCTGAATTACTATAATAATAGTGACATCAATAAGAAAGGAAAACAAGAAGGACGACCACACTGGGGGGATATATTGAATGTTAAATGTTGGTGGGCATTTGGTTAGACATATTCAAAATCTGGTTTGAAATATGTATCTTGGGTTTAGGGGAAAGAATAGAGATAGTAATGTAGATTTTGATGTCAGCTGTGTAAAACTGGCATTTAAAGTCATGGGAGAAAAAGTGTGAATAAAATTTCCAAGGGGAGTGTAGAGTAGGAAGTGGACAGAACAAGGACAGAATCTGGGATTGAAGGGATTCCCAGACTTAGAATATTTGAGGAAGAAGGGAAGTGACAGAAGTTAGATAAAAGGGGATCCCTGGGTGGTGCAGTGGTTTGGCACCTGCCTTTGGCCCAGGGCGCCATCCTGAACACCCGGGATCGAATCCCATGTCGGGCTCCCGGTGCATGGAGCCTGCTTCTCCCTCTGCCTGTGTCTCTGCCTCTCTCTCTCTCATTCTATGTGACTATCATAAATAAATAAAAATAAAATAAAAATAAACCTTAGTTTAAAAAAAAAAAAAAAAAAAGAAGTTAGATAAAAGGTGAATCAGGGGGCAGCCCAGGTGGCTCAGTGGTTTAGTGCCGCACTCAGCCCAGGGCCTGATCCTGGAGTCCCTGCATGGAGCCTGCTTCTCCCTCTGCCTGTGTCTCTGCCTCTCTCTCTGTGTGTCTCTCATGAATAAATAAATAAAATCTTAAAAAAGAAAAAGAGAAAGTTTTTTTAAAAAAAAGGTGAATCAGGAAAATTTATTATCAGCTATGCCCTATACAGCACCGGGCATATAATATGGTGAAAGAAAAGGGGGAAATAACGGGGAAAAAGGGAGTTATTGAGAAAATCATAGGAATGAATTCTTCAGGCCATTTATTTACTTATTCATAGCTCATTTATCTTTGGCCACCATAATTTTGATGGTAATAGTAATGACTTGTGGCAGAACATATTTGTCAAAGATGGCAGCAACAACAGCTCCTATCTCTCAGGCTCTTCTAGAACCTTACCTCTCTCCCACCAAGAGGAAGTCTGAATGCTCTTCTATTGAATCTGGTTTGGCTGATGACTGGCTTGTATCAATACAAAGTGACGGAATTGTCATTGAATGACTCCTGAGGCTAAGTCACAAAAGATGAAGTAGCTTCCACCTTTCTTCCTGGAATATTTGCTCTTGAAATCTTCAGCTGCCATCCAAGCAATCTGTTTGCCCTGAGGCTGCCATACCATTGGGAAACCTATGCTAGTCCACATGGTGGGGCCATCTGGAAAAGGTCTGAGACTAAGAAGAGAGAAATGCCTGGCTACTCTCCAGCAGCTCCAGCCCCACCGTCTGTTTTCCAGCTCTAGCTATAGTCTGATTGTAACTGCACAACGGACCCAAAGCCAGAATCACTCAGTCCAGTCACTTCCAAATTCCTAATGCATAGAAATCATACAAATTAATAGAGTGATTTTTATTGTTTTAAGCCAATAGATTCTGGGGTGTTTGTTTTATTGTTGTTTTTTTTTTTTTTTTTTTTTTTTTTTTTTGCAATCTAGAATTAAAAAAAATACCTATTATGCGAAGAATTCTTAGGAAGAAGGGTTCTAGCAGCTCAGGTTCCCTTTCATTGGTTCTCACAAAATGTGCTTTTCTGGGTGGAACAATTTGACTCTTTAGTTGAACCCAGATATCTTTCTCTTTGACTACCTCTTTTTCTGGTCATTTTCCTTCACACATTTCAGGCAATTTTCTTGGCTATAGAGTGTGTAATATTTTCAATATGTACATTAATTTTCTTGGCAAGAATCTTGCCCTTAACTGGTTGTTTACAATAATGCCAACAGCTTACTGGGGAACATGGTAGACTCTTCCAGTTTTGCCATAGTAACAGTTGTGGGACATTCCTTTCTGAACAGTGTCTATTCCCTTGATGTCTATAGTATCACTTTTTTATGGATTCACATGTATGTGATAGTTAAAGGCACAGTTTAATGTATTCTGAAAGGCCTGAAGAATATGTAGCACATGCTTCTTCTCCTTCCCTTTTTGTTTGCCATTTTGACAAATTACTGGAAGATGGAAGTTATTGCCAAAAGGCTGGGGTGATTCGTTTTTTTATTCAGCAGTACTAACTGGAAGAGATCACAATAAAAGAAACAATGTTCATGTTCTTGGTTTTATGTCCATTGGCTTTATTTCCATTCCATAAGAAATCCCATACCCTCAATCTCTTCCCCTGAATTTTGAAAGCACTTCTATGAATTACATCACATGTTCTCCCAAGCACTCCTACCAGTTGTCCTATGTTGGCTGCAACTTTCTTCCTCCATTATTCTGACTCTACAAAGCTGGTTGAGGTTGAGGTAGTTGGTAGGTTTATCTGGGATGTGCTCATGTATGCCCATGTTATCCTACATTTTCCATGTTAGAGGTAGGATATCTGGAGTAGAGTCCAACCTATTCATTTTCATGTTCCAATAATGCCTTCTACCCATACTGGACTATAATCTTCTTTTAGAGGGCTCAAGAGATGTGGCCATATGCCTTTGGTGTCTTACAGATAGATATTTTATATGTTAGCTTCCACTCCTTCATTATGGTTCCCTCTTTCTAAGGGTAGATATATATCCACAGAAACTGAACAGAACAGTCTGAATGATAATTACAATTGCCCCTCACTTATGATATCCATCTGTCATCCTTAAACTTGCTAAGTTTATTTTCCTTATCTAGAACATGAGGGCAGTAACAATATTTGCCTCCTGGGGTTGAGGATAAAATGTGGTAATGTTACCAAACTGCTAATGGTCTGAAACAGACAGATTCAATTGCTATTAACAACTCTTTACTGTGTTGAATGTTAAACCATGAAATATATTTTTAATAAACTTGTTTGATATAAATCTGTACCTGAGTATACTCTAAGGTTACCTTCTTGAAGTGTGCCCTAACCACAGATATCTGAGCAGTCATCCATATTTCTCTATGTTTTGAGTGCTGCTGCAATTTTTAGTCTCTTCACATTGGTGATTTAAAAACTCTTCACTCAAAGTCCTTTATCTCAAAAGTGTTTATTGCTTCATTTGAAAATAATAAGGAATAGCAAATTGACAAAAGGCTAGTTTACAAGAAGTGATTATAATTATGTAGAGCAGAAGGTAAGATTATAATTTATAAACTATTTTATTATGCTCTACCAAATATTTTTTTTTTTAAATTAATTTTTTTTTAATTTTTATTTATTTATGATAGTCAGAGAGAGAGAGAGAGAGAGAGAGAGAGAGAGGCAGAGACACAGGCAGAGGGAGAAGCAGGCTCCATGCACCAGGAGCCCGATGTGGGACTCGATCCCGGGTCTCCAGGATCGCGCCCTGGGCCAAAGGCAGGCGCCAAACCGCTGCGCCACCCAGGGATCCCGCTCTACCAAATATTTATCACAGCCGTAAACTTTAGTAGACTGGTGAGATTCAGCAATGAATGCACGACTACTGAGGAGATAGTTATCATACTGCAGGAAAATGCCTGGGTTTCATTAGATCCTAGGGGAAATAGCACCAGGTTAGGCTTGTGGGAATCAATAGAACTTGTTCTTCATCTTACATGAACAAACGATGCTGAAATGACTCAGATTTATAACATCATAAATAGCGGTACTGGACTTTGCCTGTTTTTTTTTTTTTTTTTTTTCCTGGAGTTAAATTTCTCATGTAGAATTTATGACAGAGAAAAAACTCAGTGAAGGGGAATCAACTGAGGCCAACTGCTGTGCAGAGAAAATCAAGAGTTCATATGTTTAGACTTACATCCTCACATATTTTAATAAATATTAGAGGAGTGATATTAGCAAGTGTTTACAATGACAATTCATTTTCATGGTTTTGGCTCATTGGCTGAGGCAAAGAAATTAATAGCTTTATTTTATTTTATAGCACAAGCAGCACTTTGTGTGTGATATCTAAGCTGCTTAGGTGATTGATGTATTCATTGCATCTTATGGCTTATGATAATAAGTGCATATATCATACAACAAGAACCAAAACAGATATGTCCTATAATACACTCATCTCACTCTATTTTCATTATGATTTTTTATCCATATAAACTGTGCATGATGTACATACTTGACTACTTGCCTGCAATCTTATATATTTCAAACTCCACATATTGCTATTTTGGAAGTCTACTGGGATGGGCTTTCTACTTCACACTCTTTGAAATTGATCTGGTAGGAATAGTATAATATTTCAAATCACCTCATTGCAAAAAAGCATTAGAAGCATACTAGAAAGCCTTTTTATGTTGAGCATACTCAGTAACAGAGACGTACTCAAGAGCAGGAATAGTCTTGGCATATTTCAGAACTCTGTGATGGTACATTTTTTAATAAATGTAAATGGCATTATCTACTAAGTTTGAAGCTGAGATGGATTTCAGGGATGATGTAATATCTGTCATTTGTTTTCTCATAATTTTCCAAAACTCTTCTACTTTCCTGAAGTCTTGGGTGATAAGCCTGAAACAAGTGAAAGTCAGGCTCCAAGGGTAGGGGGCTTGTGTCTGTTTCCAGAGGAGGGCAGTATTGCACTGGAAAGAAAACAGAACTTGAAGGTATTTCCTGTTGCTCTGGCCTTATCACTAAACCATTTCTTGCAAGGGGAGTGGAGGTATTTCAAATCACATTAATAAATCTATGGATTAATAACATGCGAGTCAGAGCTGCAAGCACCATAATCACCGTTGTCGATCCATTTGTCTCTCTGCATCGTGTATTGATTTTTTCCAAGATTGTAATGAAGAAAGAACTTTATAAAATTCTCTTCTCTTTAAATTGTGCTTGTTAATATATTCCTGTTGCCACTCATCTATTAGTAATTTCCTGACAGGTAACTATTGCTGTTATAATTTAAAATAGCCTTGAAAAGCAGTTACTGTGTTTCTGGTGAAACTTCTTATTACTGATAATTGCCTGCATAATAAATTGCAAGTACTAGCTGGTTCCAGCCGAGATCAAAAGTGACCATTAACTACTCCCCTATCTGCAAACCGAGGATTTCCAAACTCTTACAGCAATCTCCTTTCTTTCTTACTTCTTAAAAGGCTCAGCTTTCTTCTGTCAGGTTTGCAGGTATCAGCTTGCACACATTTAATACTTCCCTTATCTTGTGGGACCTTTATAGTGGATGAAAAAGCATCTTTATTAATTCAGTAGTATGGGAGTAGAGGGAATTGTTTGTGCATTCTGATTAAAAAATAAACTCAGCAGACAATTAAATTCCATATAGAATATTTTAGAGATGGACAGCTTCTCATTAAAATAGATTTTAGGAGAATTTCATATGCTGACAGGGAATCCATTCAATTGCAATTCTGATTATTTTTACTTAGACAATCCAACACTTCTCCCCTCTTGGAAAAGGAAGTGGATTACAAGTCAGTTTTCTTAGCAACTGAGGATTATTTCCTTTTGCTAATCCTGCTTCACTTTTTTTTTTTTTCCTTTACAAAAGTAAAGGATAGAATTTGTGGTGTTGAGGCAGGGAAAGGCTGAGCATTCAGAGTTCGGTTCCCTGAGACTCCCTCAGGGGTGTGGAAACTGTTCACAGACAGGAATGGAAGGACATTACATTTGACAGAACCAGGACTTCAGAAAAAGTTAATATACTGAAATCAGGCGAGTGGTGACAAAGGAAATTGATATTACAATATGAACTGTTAGGCTGCTTGGTGGCCCAGTGGTTGAGCATCTACCTTCCGCTCAGATCATGATCCCAGGGTCTCCGGATCAAGTCCCACATCAGACTCCCCACAGAGAGCCTGCTTCTCCCTCAGCCTATGTCTCTGCCTTTCTCTGTGAGAGCATGAATAAGTAATAAAATATTTTTTAAAAATATGAACTGTCTTTAAAAGGGGTCTTTGTCAATTTTTTTGTGCTGCTGATTATATAAATGTCACTTTTGGTTCAAGTGAGGATGCTGATGGATTTTGCTGTTGCCAAACATGAGTTTGGCTCTGAGTTTGGGAGTGGGGGCTGGAGATGTTGGATGAATCTGTGTGATACAGAAGAAAAAGAATTTAATTCCAGGGGGAATCTGGTAGAGTGGAGAGGAGTGGAGATGGGAAGGGCAGCAAGACAGAAAAGCAGCACCTGGGAGATGCCTTCCCAGATAGAAAATCTCTAGTGGGAGGGTGTCAGAGTACTTGTTCAGGATGGAAGTCTAGTAAGTGTTTGCATTTTCTCTGATATTCATTCTCTTTATTCCTCTAACCTTCACTGAAATCCATTATACATACAAATGTGTGTGTGTGTATGTGTGTGTGTGTGTATGTTGGGGGAGGGTATTTCACTCCTGAGATGATATAGTGAATGAGTTCAGACTCAGGATAAGAAGATTCATAGATGCAACTAACCAAGCAGACTCTTGTCATACCTCTCATCTCTTCGCCTCCTAAGAGCCCATTTATCTTTCCAAAAAGTCCTTCATCTTTCTTTAAGTGCCTTTCTCCTTCACCCTTTCTCTATTAAGATGGCATATAAGCCACAAATCTAACCACCATTTTGGGTTACATTTGTGAACTCTTTGTGTATATAATTTAGTTTATCTTTTTTCATGCAAATCTGCCTTTTGTCAATATAGTTTCCAAGCTCTTCTCCCATCAATGAACCTAAGAGAGTAGACTTTTTCTTCTAGACAGAACCATTACTTAGTAAGTGACCTCAAATGCTATGAATAGGTGGAGAGACACATTTGGGCAAATCACTGCCAGTATATTCACTGTTGTATGGAATTGTAACTCAAGTAGGATTTACCAAGAAAAATAATGTCCCCTTCTTTCAGATATATACTCACCTCATTGCAAGTGACTTGGCACATGAAATTGTTCCCATCTTTGTCAATGTAGGTAATGTAGATAGGATTCTGATCTCTTAAGGATTATACTGTACTTAAAACAAAATCACCCTGTAGGATTTCCATTCAAAATATTTGTGCTAAATTTTTATTGAATGAACTCATTTTATTTCTTTCAACTACAAAGCTTTTGATCTTCTGTCCTCAACTGAATATGTCAAGCATCTTACTGTATGCTTCCTCTTTTGAAAGCATACTTACTGTAAATAATTTGTTGATATCTTGAACAGTGACTTCTTAAATTATTCTCATGTGTTCTGTCTTTTCTAATGAACATACAATCATTTATAATGTACCTATTAAATGCCAGATACCATTCTAGCTTCAGTGCCACCACAAAATCACTGTGCGCAAGGGACATGTAAGGGATTTTAAGAGGTGAAGTACATTTACAGTTGAATGCTTACCTTTTATCTTCCTGTGACATTTAATGTCTGCTGGCCTTACAGGGGTGCTTAGATATTATTGAATGACCAGATGATCATCTATATTTTTGTCCTCCTTTTAGAACCCATTCCTTTCTTACCTCCAATTGATTTTTCATTTGTTCCCTTTTCCAAAAAACCTCTTGAACAGATAAGGAAAAGGCAGATGGCTTTAATATGCCATTTATCCAATATTTTATAAAATATAGTTCAACTTTCCACATTTCCCTTATAACTACTATTTTCTTGTAATATAATACATCCTTTATTGGATTGTCATTATGCTTTTTGTGTGTTTTATCTGGCTCTGAACACACTGAACTACTTATTAGCCTAGACCCACAGTTCCTAAATTGTGGCACCACACTGAATTCATAGGACCACTTTAGGGCATTTTAAATTTTTGAGGGAAACACATGACATTTGTCAGACACTGTGAACTACTAGCTCAAGATTCTTCACAATTTCAATAATAAAGCTACATTTCTTTTGATGATGTCATATCTCTGTGAAGCTGGGCTTTCTGTACTTTCAGTGATAAGAACAAGTACCACACTCGATGGGATGAGCACTGGGTGTTATACTATAATGTTGGCAAATTGAATTAAAAATAAGTACCACTTGAAAATCAGCGTGGAGCAGGAAATGAAGGTAGTGGTGTCCAAGGTTTGATTCTACGGCTTGAGAAGTTGTTTGAAGACATAAGTTCGAGAAGGTGTGAGAAGCAGTGTAGGACCCAACAGACTTGTGTAAGTAATTGTGCTTATTTAAAAATGAGATAGATATTATTTTCTTTCACTTTATACATATTGATTTTTAAAACTGAGAACCTGTTATAGACATGAATATTTTTTTTAGGTTATTTGGACCTAACTACTTAATGAAGGGACCTGTTCTATTAATTTTGGCCTAGCAACACTGTGGGAAAAAAGGATATGGTCACTAAGGCTGCCATAAAGCCATGAACTAAGAAAAGTTTGGGAAACTTTGACGTTAAGTCTGACTTTTCATCTTACATGTCTAGCATAGATCTGATTCGTGGAGAGTGCTCAGGTGCATTTTCTGAATAAAATGCACTCATTTTTGAGGATAAATGAGTGTTTCTTTGAAAATTATCAGGTCTTCTTAATAATGTTTTTTATGTTTACAAAAATTCTCTTAACATAAATAACTTCATTTAGAAATTTCTTGCTATGTATGCATGTATAAAGATTCATAGTTTTAAACACAGGATCCCTGATTTGCAATGATAACAGTTTTATATAGAAGTAGAAAATATAATGTTTTTATAATATTTTGACTCAAGGATAGTACAATAAAACTAAAGTTGTGGAAGGTCTTAGAAGTACACAAATAAGTTGACAATATTAACTATTGTCATAAAATTTAGAAAACATTAGTTCTAAGTTAATTGATTTATGAAAGTATTATATATTACCATTTAAATCAGAAAAAAAACATTGAATAACAATGTAACTATTGCTAACATCTCTGTTAGAATAAAAATGTTCATTTTTGGTATGTTTGTTTTTATAATTTCTTCTTCTTGAGTTGTAATGGTACCTGTTAAATTTTTTCTTTCATTTAGTAAACTTGTAACTTTTAGTATATCTACTCTTCCAAAACTGATACCAATTTTACTTATTATTGGTGCAAATGAATTAATTCATTTAGCCATTTAACAAACATTTATTGACTACTTGCCATTTGCAGAGTCTGTGTTGGTTTATACCAAAGGTCATGGAAGAAAATAGTTTATTTGGGAACACTTTTTCTTTAAAGATTCTCTAAGAATTTAATTGGTTTTAACTGAAAGGAAGACATTTAACCACTAATAAGGATTGCTAGAGAAGCCCCTGAAGAGCTTTTTATGAGATTCTGAGTTGTTAGTGAAAGTACAGTCCTTTCTGAGGGAACTACTAAAATTCCTTCTGGTTCTATGACTTTATACTGAATTCTCTGCAATAATAGCCTCCTTGTCTGAAATCATAATTTCTCTATTCTATCTGATGCTTTTTTCTATTTCTTAAAGTTTTTTCTTCTCCTATCACAGCCTTCAGTGACTTGCTGAACCCAATAGCAAAGGACTAAATGTGAATTTTAGGAAACCTTGGGGTCAGTCTCAAGCAGATGGGAACATCTCTATGGTAGCCTTGTGGATCTGACTTCTGTTATACACCATTTTGCAGAAATTATTTTCTTTCCTATGTCTTAACCATATTCTTTTATAGTTTATTTTCTCTGTTTTGCAATCACTTTCAGTAATAAGTTTCTTGTGGCATATGTTATTGTTTGAATACCAGCTGATAGCCTTGGTAATGAAAAACAGAAATAATAGCTCAGTGTTCAGCTTATATTTCTATGGGCAGGAAAGTGATTTGTTCATTTATGCTTGGTTTGCATAAGTTAGCACTTGAAGGTATTGAATGAGTCCTCTGCTATCAACTTGAAAAATATATTTAAATTAAATCTAGTGGTGAAGTTAAACATAATAAGTTCACAGATACTAATGGTTTTAATTTTGTCATGTGTACAATTTTACTTGACAATAGAAATATTAAGCAAGACAATTTCATAATTTAACAAAATTTTTTCTTGTTTTGAATATTGTTTCCCTTCAGTCATATTATTATATACAAAATCAGGGTGCTCTCTAGTTAGTCTTAACTTGCTATTTTTCCTTAAAATGAAAATATTTCTTTTTCCTCTTGGTGCATTGGATAATATAAATGAAAGCTCAAAGGCTATAATGTACCAAAAAATTATGTTCAGTAAAAACTGATTCACAGAAAGCAGTAAATGGAAATATGATATATAAAATTATTCTTAAAGTATATTTCATTCTTAGTATACACTTTGAATTGGCTTTGTATGAAAATATATAGGAATGTGAAAGAATCTATAGTGTATGTTCCATTGAAATTAATAAATCATACATTATCCAAGCAAAATGATTTTCCCATTGGCATTTTTTTAAATAAATGATTACATAAAGAATTTAAAAACTTGGCAGTTTTCTGGTTGGAAATAGAAATTAAGGAAGCTATACAGGTTTCCACTGGTTTATAGATGAGAAACAACTTCTATAAATTATCTGGACATTTTCCTACCTCTATTTCCCACCTGTAATTGTTGCATAAATGGTCTCCTAATTTATGACAATGAAGCCAAGAATATACAATGGGGAAAGGATAGTCTCTCCAATGAATTATATTGGGAAAATTGGACAGCCACATGCAAAAGAATGAAATTGGACCACTATCTTACACCACACACAAAACGTATCTCAAAATGGATCAAAGACTTGAATATAAGACCTGAAGCCATAAAACTTAGAAGAAAACATGGAATAAGCCCTTTCACAGAGGTCCTGGCAATATTTTTTTTGAATCACTGAAAAGCAAAAGCAGCAAAACCAAAAGTGAACAAGGGGGCCCACATCAAATTAAAAACGTCTGCACAGCAAAGAAAACCATCAAAAAAATGAAAAGGCAACCTACCGAATGGGAGAAAATATTTGCAAATCATATATATGACAAGGTGCTAACATCCAAAATATAAAAAATGCCTACAACTCAACAACAACAAGAAAACAAATAATCTGATTTAAAAATGAGCAAAGATCTGCATAGACATTTTCCCAAAGGAGACATACAGATGCCAACAGGTACATGGAAAGATGTTCAACATCATTAATAATTAGGGAAATGCAAATCAAAACTACAATGAGATTTTACCTCATACCTGTTAGAATGGCTATGGTTGAAAAGAGAAGAAATAACAAGTGCTGGCAAGGATATGGAATAAAGGAAACCCTTGTACATTGTTGGTGAAAATGCAAAATGGTGTAGTCACTATGGAAAACAGTATAGAGTTTTCTCAAAAAATTAAAAATAGAACTATCATGTGATCCAGCAATTCTACTTCAATTTATCTGAAGAAAATGAAAACACTTACTCAAAAAGATATATGTACCTATGTTCATTGCAGCATTATTTACAATAGTCAAGATGTGAAAGCAACATCAAAATGCCCATCAATGAGTGAATGGACAAATAAATTGGGGTATAGATATAATGAAATATCGTTCAACTATAAAAAAGAATGAAATCTTGCCATTTGTAACAAAATGGATGGACCTCAAGGGCTTTATGCTAAGTGAAATAAGTTAAAAAAGACAACTAGCATATGATTTTTCTTATCTAGATTTTTAATGTGAAATAAAAAAAATCTTTAAACTATAGAAAACAAATTGGTTGTTGCCAAAGGTGTCAAGGGGTGGGGTATAAGAAAAAAGGGTGTGCTATTTTTTTACCTTAAGTAAATTGAATAAAAATGGTTAACATAAACAAAAGAATTAAAAAGAAACTTGGCAGTGTTCTGGTTGTAAATATAAATTAAGGAAGCTATACAGTAAGTTTTAATGATGAGAAACAACTTCTATAAGTTATATCGACAATTTTCTCACCTCTATTTAAGTTTGGCCTGAACTGATTTAGGCAGGTATCTTTCTGGTAAGTCCACAGAGAAAGGAGACTTCATACCCTAATTTAATGATGTCTCCCTAGTGTATAGAGGTTGATGCTAGGCAAGTTACTGAGAAATGTACATTTGGCCAAGACATCCTTTCATTTCTTTTCTTTTTCTTTTTCTTTTTTTTTTTTTTTTTGGTCTCTTCTAGAACCTCTGCATTTTGCCTTCTTGTTTTCTGGTGCTTGAATGGAAGCAGGAAATCATACTGGAGAGAAATATGAATAACCAGTTGCAAGTCCTGGCTAGATTTCTTACATGCAACCTTTGCCATGCCATCTCATGTCTTTGTACCTTTTGACCTCCGTCATAGAAAAACAATAATGGCAATAATGTGTGACTTTTAGTGTTGAGATAAAAGTATGTGAAGGTACTTTGCCCTCAGATGGGCCTCAACGGTCCTTGAATAGGCTAAAATTATACTGCTTTTCTCAACTTCCTCCCCTGCTGTACCCAGAACTATACTGAAATCACCAATATTACTATGACACCCATTGGGGAAATATTTTCTGTCCTGATTACTTTGCCTTTACACATATAGAAATGATCAATATTTAACAACAAATATGTATATCCAACCTGGACTTCTCTGCCAAGCTCTAGATGTGCATACTCGATGTTTCTACTGAAACTTTTACTTGGATGACTAATTACTTCAGTCTCATCATGCCCAAACTTAACCTCTGAACTTTCCTTCCATCCAAACTTATTTAATGAGCAGCCATTTACTATCTTACTTGATAGGAACTCTATTCTTCTAATCACTCTGTCCAAAAACCTTCGGTACCTCTGTAACACCTCTTTTCCTCCCACCATGCTTTCAATCATTAGATAATTTTCAGATCTAAAACTTCAATCTATATCCAGAATCTGATTTCTTTTCTGCTTCTAACTATCATATCGTTAAAAAAATTTTTTTAAAGTAATTTCTTACCTAGATTGTTGGATTAGGCAATAAACATCCCAACAGGGTCTCCTACTTCAATTTTCATCCATCTATGACTATTCTCAACACTGATTTCAGAAAATGGTCTTTTTAAAATGTTGGCTCACATAACTCAAAACCCTGTAGGAGACCCCCCAATTCGCTTAGAGTATAAGCTAAGATTCATACCATGGTCTTCAAGGTCCTGTATGATCAGCCTTTATCCCCTTTCTCATCTGATCAGATCTCTTATGACTTTTCTTTCATGATTTCCAGGCAAATACTTGTTTTTTTCTGTAGACACACTAGGCTATTAGGCATTCTTTGTCCTCAAGGCCTTCAGTCTGGCTGGTACCTTTGTTTGAACCGGTGTCTACCTCTCCTTCTTCCCCAATACCTCCTTGTTGAACCTCCTCACCTCTGTCAAGTCTTTGTTCAAGCTTTGCCTCTCAGTGAGGCCTGCCTTGACCACAGTATTGAAGATTGAGATCTATTCCCTATCCCACCTGATTCAGTTATTCCAAATCCTCCTTATTCTGCTCTATTTTTCTCCTAAAGCACATATCATCTCGAATTCCATATAATTTACTTATTGTTCATCATATTTTTCTAATTTTTTCTCTCTCTACCAAAAAGCTACATGAAGGTAAAATTTTTATTCACTAATGTGCCCAGTACAGTACTTGATAAATATTTGTTAACAAGTATTTGTTAAATGAATGAATAATGTATTAAGATACTTACATGTTAAAAAAATTTGCTCACTCTTCCATAGAAACTGGTCTCCAGTAACAAAATTCCATGTAGTGTGGCAGATTTCTGGGAAATATTCTGAGGCTTTCCCATTACTGGTCATATTACATAGTTTACATTTCTGAAACTTGTCTAATTGATATTTCTAAAACTTCAGAATTAAAATTTGGGTCAGTATATATCTGCAAAACTGTTAGTATGTTTGCAAACATAAAACATGTATGTTATGTTTTACACAGACACACACACACACGGAAGTATTTTAAGAAACTATTAGGGAATATGTGATAATTAGTAAAAACTTCCAAGAGATATGATAGCTTAGCAGTTAACACACACTGGAGTCTCAGTTAAATCTTGGTTACTCTACCTCTTAACATGAGACTTTCGGCAAGTCACTGAACCTCTCTGCCTCTATAAAAACTGTACCTTCTTGCAGTTGAGTATTACGGTTAGCTTTTTTTTTTTTTAAAAAGATTTTATTTATTTATTCATGAGTCACACACACACACACACACACACACACACACACACACACACAGGCAGAGACACAGGCAGAGGGAGAAGCAGGCTCCATGCAGGGAGCTCGACTAGACGTGGGACTAGATTCTGGGTCTCCAGGATCAGGCCCTGGGCTGAAGAGAGTGCTAAACTGCTGAGTCACCTGGGCTGCCCAACAGTTAGCTTTTGATAGCTATGGGAAAAAGAAACATAATGGGTTTCATACTTCTTATAATCTGCAAAATAACATACCAAAATTTGTGTATGGATGTTTATACTCTTGGGATATAAGTTCTTGTATGAGCCAATGAAATATACATTAGATGAGTTTTCAGTGATAATGTTGGAAAGACATGATAGTAATAGTATGATCTCAGGGGTTTGTTGTAAGAAATAAAATAATCCTTGTAAAGTTCTCAGATCAGTAAATGCTCAGCATTGAATGATCAACAAGAAAACAAAATATACTATATAAACATTACATTTTAAATAAAAATATTAAGTTTTAAAATCAATTATATAACTTTATTAAAAATATGCCAATTGTTTTTGTATTTGTACTAACCTATATTGCTATGTATGTATTATTTTATTCTTTGAAGATTTAAATCCATAATATTTGCTATGTAAAGAAAACAAAATGTAGTTGAGTTGGTCTCCTTACTGACACTATATATATTCTTTTCTTTATAACAAAGACAATATTTGTTGTTGAAAAGTTGCATAGAAATGCATGATAAAGGCAGATATATCCAGGAAACAAATTATGTCCTCTTCAGGATGAAGCAGTTCTTGTGAACTGCTGCACCTCAGCACCACAGGGTATCCCATTAACCTGTTCTATGAAAAGTTCCCATTGTTGAAGGACGTGGAGTCTATTTCACACTTAAAAGTGTATTTGCCTTCTTTTTTCAATCTCACACTTCCTTTCATGTTGCTGTGATTTTTCAACTTCTCTGTATATCTTCCTAAAATCAGCAAAAATAAATACAAAAAGTAGATCCTTTACCTCTTTGGTTAGGTTTACTCCTAGATATACTTTTGGGTGCAATTGTAAATGGGATTGACTCCTTAATATCTTTTTCTTCTATCTCATTGTTAATGTATAGAAGTGCCAGTGATTTCTGGGCATTGATTTTGTATCTTCCCACATTGCTGAATTGCTGTATGAGTTCTAGCAATCTTGGAGTGGAGTCTTTTGGGTTTTGTACGTACAGTATCATGTCATCTGCGAAGAGGGAGACTTGAACTTCTTTTTTTTTTTTTACCAATTTGAATGCCTTTTATTTCTTTTTGTCATCTGATTGCTGAGACTAGGACTTCTGGTACTATTTTGAATAGCAGTGGTGAGAGTGGACATACCTGTCATGTTCTTTATCTTAGTAAAGGCTCTCAGTTTTTCCCCATTGAGAATGATATTTGCTATGGGCTTTTTGTAGATGGCTTTTAAGATGCTGAGGAATGTTCCCTCTATCCCTGCACTCTGAAGAGTTTTAATCAGGAATGGATACTGTATTTTGTCAAATGCTTTCTCTGCATCTATTAAGAGGATCATATGGTTCTTGTTTTTTCTCTTGTTGATGTGATCTATCATGTTGATTGTTTTACGAGTGTTAATCAAGATAAAAAGCTTCTGCACAGCAAAAGAAACAGTCAACAAAACTAAAAGACAGCCTACAGAATGGGAGAGGATATTTGCAAATGACATATCAGATAAAGGGCTAGTATCCAAGATCTATAAAGAATTTATCAAACTCAACACCCAAGAAACAAACAATCCAATCATGAAATGGGCAAAAGACAAGAACAGACATTTCACCAAAGAAGACATACACATGGCCAAAAAGCACATGAGAAAATGCTCTGCATCAGTTGCCATCAAGGAAATACAAATCAAAACCACAATGAGATACCACCTCACACCAGTGAGAATGATGAAAATTAACAAGACAGGAAACAACAAATGTTGGAGAGGAAGTGGAGAAAAGGGTACCCTCTTGCAATGTTGGTGGAAATGTGAACTGGTACAGCCACTCTGGAAAACTGTGTGGAGGTTCCTCAAAGAGTTAAAAATAGAGCTGCCCTAGGACCCAGCAATTGCAGTGCTGGGGATTTACCCCAAATATACAGATGCAGTGAAATGCCAGGACACCTGCACCCCAATGTTTATAGCAGCAATGTCCACAATAGCCAAACTGTGGAAGGAGCCTCGGTGTCCATCAAAAGATGAATGGATAAAGAAGATGTGGTTTCTATATACAATGGAATATTACT
Source organism: Nyctereutes procyonoides (assembly GCF_905146905.1). Classification (NCBI taxonomy): domain Eukaryota; kingdom Metazoa; phylum Chordata; class Mammalia; order Carnivora; family Canidae; genus Nyctereutes; species Nyctereutes procyonoides. Next base: position 5,751,215 of record NW_026575119.1, read on the forward strand.
CAGCCATTAGAAATGACGAATACCCACCATTTGTTTCAATGTGGATGGAACTGGAGAGTATTATGCCGAGTGAAGTTAAGTCATTTGGAGAAGGACAATCATTATACGGTTTCACTCATATGGGGAATATAAAAAATAGTGAAAGGGATTATAGGGGAAAGGAGAGAGAATGAGTGGGAAAAATCAGAGAGGGTGAGAAAACATGAGAGACTCTTAACTCTGGGAAATGAACAAGGGGTAGTGGAAAGGGAGGTGGGTGGGGGGATGGGGGTCACTGAGTGATGGGCAGTGAGGTGGGCACTTGATGGGATGAGCACTGGGTGTTATGCTATATGTTGGCAAATTGAACTCCAATAAAAAAAACATACAAAAAATACAAAAAGTAAATGAAGAAAAGAAACTGAGACACAATATTTAAGGTTAAAGAGCAATTACACAAAAAATTAAATAATTCAAACAATATCTTAAATTACTTCCTCAAAGCATTGAAATTTCTATTTGAAGTCATCCTCTTTAAAGCATCCTAGAATTTTTACCACAGTGAGTGACTGTTGAGAAGGGGTGAAGAGAAAAGGAGGACAGAATACTATATTATAATTCTTTTTTATGATAGTTAACTTTATTGTAATAGATGGCAGTGATTGAGACTTGGAGGGAGCCTATAGGGGACTTCTGAGTTGCTGGTCAGATTTCACTGCTTGGGCTGTGTGGCTGTTACTTTGTTTACTTTGTGATCACTTTGTATAATTAATCAAGCTTCACATAAATGATTTGTGTACTTTTAAAAATGTATGATATTCTCTCATTAAAAGCTTCTGTAAAACTTATTTTGCAATATACAACATGGATGAATCTTGTAAATATTATGCTAAGTTAAATAAGTCAATCATAGAAAGGTAATATTTCATGATCCCACTTCATGAGTATCTAAAATAGTCAAATTCATAGAATCAGGGATGCCTGGGTGGCTCAGTGGTTGAGCATCTGCCTTTGGCTCAGGGAGTGATCCCACGGTCCTGGGATTGAGTCCTACCTACATCAGGCTCCCTACATGGAGCCTGCTTCTCCCTCTGCCTATGTCTCTGCCTGCCTCTCTCTCTGTGTCTCTTATGAATAAATAAATTTTAAAAAATCTTAAAAAAATTCATAGAATCAAAGAGTGGAAAGTTGGTTGCCAGGTGCTAGGGAGGAGGGAGGAATAAGGAGTTACTAAGCAACAGGCATAAAATTGTAGGCAAGTAAGATCTGCCAAGCTTTAGAGATCTGTTTATATCACTGTTCCTATAATCAACAAATAATATATTGTATGCTTAAAATTTTGTTAAGAGGGTAGATCTCATGTTGAGTTCTTTCCACATAAAACTACACAATAATAAAAATAAAAGCAGCAAATGTATTAAAATGAATAAAGGATTAAATTTCAACCTGCACTTCCTGAAGTTGGGTACTGCAGTTAGCTATGATAGATATAGGGAAAGAAGCATAATGGGCTATATATTTCTTTTTACCTGGTAACATAAAATACTCAGATTTGTGTGTAGAATATATGTTATAGATATATTTGTGTACATATATTTATGTGTAGAATATATACGTTTTTGAACATATGTTCTTGGGCAAATCAATGAATTATGCAATAGGTGAGTCTTCAGTGATCATATTTTAAAGACACATTGTTCAAATTAACATTTTTCTTATTTGATTTTTTATAAAAGGAAGGATATACCATTCTTAACTCTTATAACATTATGCTGCAGAAAGGTAAGATATTAAAGTCTATGTAAAAAAAAATAAAGTCTATGTATCTTCCTTTCTGTTGATTTAACAATATATGACATAGACACCATGTTATCATGATAGCCAGAACAACAAGTAGTAAATGCTTCATTAATATCTATTTTTAAAATGTCAGTTTTCTTAGAAGCTATTTATTTATCATGTTGTGGGTATTATAGTATTTTTCTCTGATGAATGTCCAGATCCTCTGCTATAGTAAAGAGTTCCGGATAAATTTCTGTGCTCTTAATATCTGATAGACAATAGGTAGAGTCATTGATTTGGAAAATGTGTGAGCTAGACCGAAGGTGACCTGCTTAAATTGAAAGTCATGCCCCTTCCTCAGGGAGGTAGAACATAAAGGCACTCTGTCTACTCCAGAACATGCCTTTCCCATGTCTTTTTCTCTCATATCCTTAAAACTTTTCAGTATCAGCTGGCTCCAGGCAGTCTTCTGGATTGCTTGGTTAATTCTCAGACCTTTATCTCCATGATGCTCTGGTCAAATCTCTAGCAGAGCCCTTGATAAGCGAAAAGATTGCAGAGATTGGTTTTCTTGTTCTCAGTGCATTGTCAATAGATGTTTGTTGAATGAAAGAACTGTCAGTTGGGGCTATTAATCTTCAGAGAGGAAACTTTAAACCTGCTTGCTAATTACCAGAAGCTGTCTAATGATAGTAGACATACTCAAAACTTATTAATTGCTTTAATTTTTAAAGAAAACTCAGCAAGAAAAGACAAGGAAGGGAGAGGAAGAAAAAAAGTAATTTAATCTCAGCAGGGTTGACATGTTTCTAAAAGCATGTTCATGGATCAGATTCCTGAGTGCCTGACAAAATAAGTAGCTTACTATTGAACAATGGGCTAATTTCATTTTGAAATTAAGATTTTTTAAAATTTGAGAATAAGCTGTAAAATGATAGCAGAGAAAAAGCAAAGAAATATATCCTGAGGTAAAAACCACTTGCATATTGAGTTACTCATATTTAATTAATTAATTAATTACTTTTTTGCGGTTGATTTCTTTTTTTAAATTGAAGTATAGTTGACATACAATGTTTCATTAGTTGCTGGTGTACAGCAAAGTGATTTAACATCTCTATGTGTTATGTTACATTCACCACAAATATGGCTACAATCTGTCACTATACAATGCTATCACACTACCATTGGCTAAATGACCTAAGCTGTACCTTTTATTTCCATGACTTACTCAGTCCATAACTGTAAGCCTGTATCTTCCACTCCCATTCACCCATTTTGCCTTTCTCTAACCTACTCCCCTTTGGCAACCATCAGTTTGTTACTTATTTTAATTAAATCCCTGAATTTAACTAGATACTACTATATATTAACTCCCCTACACACTTAATCTGAAAATCTGTCACTGTATAAATGAGGATTAAAAAACTTTTAACTTGACACTTGTGTAAGAAAAGATTTCGTTATTGGAACCAGTTTAAAAACTGATTTTAACCAGCCATCCCCAACAACAAAACAAAGATTGGGGATGTCCAGGAAAAGACTGACAAAATGAAGAGACATCTGGAATCCGTGTTGTGTAGAAAATTGAGCTGGAAAAGGAGGACTGAATTGGAATATGATGGATCAGTTCATACATTCAGTTCAAACTGAAAGTCAATGCAGGCTATCTTCAGTTCAATACTGGTACCTTTCAAAGCATCAGTAATGTGCAGCACCAGGTAGCAGGGTCTCCTAAAGGAAAGCACAGTCATTACTGGAAATGTTTGAACAGGACCTGGATGATCACCTCTCAGACTAGATGAGATTGACTTGGATAAGTCATCTTATAAGATTTCCTCTAATTTTTAGATTCTATAAAATGCACTTTACTTTAAAAGACATAAGAAACTACCTCCCTATTTTTTTGTTTTTCCTTTTTCCATAAAAGACTAACTACAGTAGAAAAAAAGATACGGAATGAATATCAGAGTGCGTTAGGAAACCTTTCCTGAGTAGATGAAGTCGATAGTGCTGTAAATAGAGTAAATGCTAGCTTCAAATCCTTAAATCAAATTGAGGGAAAAAGATACCCAGGTTGATTTTTTCAAAAAATTAAACTATTGTATTTGATAGTTTGCTAATTTTGTCTTTTTATTTGATGTAATGGTTATTAGTTATAAGTCCTAATTGTTCAAAAATATGTATTTAAAAATATTTGTTCTGAAAGGAAAGGTAACTTTAAATGATGTGGGACTTATTAGTTCTACAGGACATATTAACTATAGCACTATTACTTTTTTAATGTTTAAGGAGGTACTAACTGTATACTCTCTTGAAAAGAGAAAAGTATAATAGGCTCAAAAAACTGGTCTAACACACTATGTTCTGAGCTAGGAAGGAGGAAGACCCTAGGGTATTGACTTACACCTAGTTAGGGCTGTTGTGAAGTCATGCATATGAAGGTGTTTAAAATACATTTTCAATTAATTCAACAGGTGTTTGAGTGCCTTTTTATGGGATCAAGGATAAATGAATAAACTGCCTTAATTTTCCCATGAGAAGAGAGTCTGGAGGGAGAAACAGATGAATGAACTTATAGTTAGAGTCCAATAAGACAGGTGCTACCATAGAAGCATGTGAGTGCTGGAGGATCAGAGAGGGGGGGCATTTATTCAGAAAGGAAGTCCAGGGAAAGCTCTTTGAAAATGTCGGGATTTGAGCTTTGATTTTGGAAGAGTGAGTCCTTGTTGGCCAAATGAAGAAGAATGAAAGGATTCCGGCAGTGGAATGGCTCAGTTATCAAACTTCCAGGGAGCTGGTGTCTCAAGAAAACACTGGACCCATCATAAACCATGAGTGAATCAGATGAGTAGACAGCTGAGTGTCCCATAACATGAGTTGCCTAGCTGGAGGGGCAGGCCACAAAACAAGGGCTAAAAATGGTAATTAGAGATAAGCTTGGTACATGAGTGAGTTGAAGCAGAACTGAGAACTCATCTTCTGAATATTACCTTTTTATATAGCTTTCTGCTGTGTTACTCATGGCTTTATGGGTTGTGATGTGTCTTTAGAGTAGCATCAGACACCCAGGTGGCAGCCTCTAGTAGTCTTGACCATTTCCTTCTGGAAAAGCCAGATATTGGCATGTTTGTTTTTTGGCATGAGTTTTATAAAACTATAGTAACTGCTAGGAAAATTTAGTTCTATTCTTCTGCCTGTGAAGAAGATGTGGTTTTATCAGGGCTAAGAGAAACTATATAATCAATTATATGCTGTCATTTTTTAATTTAATGATTCTGTATAATGGTCATTAAATTAGAAACTGTTGAGAAAAAAAAAAAAAAGCCCTGATTTCCATGAAGAAGTGATCTTAGTTGTGTTTCTGTAAAGCCGGCCAGGTGTGTGGGTAAGCTGGCTGAGAGTAGATGGTAGCTTTCTGCTCTTGGTTATCTTTTTGCCTTACTGCTCATTACTCCTTGATTTTTAGATTAACTCCACAACAGATCAGCTCTGAACATCTAATTGTGATAGAAGACCATGGTGGCCTAGTTTTCCCCTCAGCTTCATGAGACCTTAGGTTTCTTCTTGATTCTGGGACCCTGATTTCTCTTTTCTTAGAGCATTTACTTTAGAAAACTTGCAATCATAAATTATTTCTCTGCTCTTTTGAGACATAAATATTTTTAAAAGTCTCTTCCCAGTTTTACAATCCAGGAATGTCTTTGTAAAAGCCTGGAGAGTCATTCTTTTGAAATATAATCAAGAAAGATTGTACTCCTAGTCTCTATCTCCCAGAGTCTATGGGAGGGTAGGGTCCTTACTTCAATAAATGCCAATTAGCAAACATACATGGTCTAATCATACTCACTAACCTTTCCTCTCCCCTTCCTCATATCCTCTAGTACTTTCCCACTAGCTTACCCAGGCTTAAAAATCCCCATTTTTGATTTTGTAGAATTGAGCTCAGTCTCTCTTTTTTATTGTATTGGTCTTGATCCCAATTGCAATAGTCTTAAATAAAGTCCTCCTTACTTATTTAACTTGTCCAGGACACTTATTCTTTGATGTAGGGTGAGCTTAGAATCATACTGAAGGATGGCCACATAGAACTATAGCCAAGTGAACATCCAGTATAAGGTGAAATTGGCCACAGTGCTATATATTCATTCTCAGTGACTGGAAATTTTGAAAATTCAGGCAGAAAGTATATAGTCTTTTCTTGAGTTCTGGGTGCATGCAGTGGATTTTTTTGGGCGGGGGACAGAGTGTGTGCAAGCAGAGGGGAGGAGGGGCAGAGGGAGAGAATCTTAAGCAGGCTCCACACACTCAGCTAGGAGCCCAATTTGGACCTCCATTTCATGACCCTGAGATCATGACCTGAGCTGAAATCAAGAGTCAGATGCTTAACTGACTGAGTTACCCAGGTGCCCCACATGGAGTGAACACTTAAGGAATTTCCACTGGGCTTAAGTCTATGGCAAAAGATGTTTAAAAAAGGTATAATAATGAAAATTATTTGGGACAGAGTAATTCGGTGTGCAAACTGAAAATGAATACAGGATCTTGAGATGAGAATGGAGCATGGAGTTAATTATCCTCCTGTGCATTGGAGTAGATGAGTTATTTTTTCAAAAGGTAAGATAGAAAAATAGGTTATAAATGCAGTAAATCTCTTTTTATGATGTTGATTTTTCTTTGAACTTCTTTTCCAGCCTTCCAACTAATGAAGATAATTAGGTAGGGTATTTCAATGCTTCTTATATGACAACTTTGCTTACAAAAACAAAGCGGGTCAAAAATGCAAATATAGCATTCTGCTTTAATGCAAAGATGGGAAATAACATAAGCAATTATCTGACAAATGGCAGCTGTTTAAACTGCAGGATACTAAACTGGTATCTTAGCAGGAGTGTCATTATCTATAGCTGTTAAAAGTTTGTTTCTTTATTATTTCATTTTTATTGGCTTAGGTTTTAAAAAGGGAAAGATAAACTCCCCAACTGAAGACTTTATTACTTTTACTACATGAATGTTGCTCTATTACTAAAAAGATATCATGTTATTTGATTAAAGTTCTCAAAAGATTAGCTCCAGCTTTTTTATTATTTTCATTTAGAGATAAGAACACTATTTGAATGTGTGTGTATGTGAAATGGTGAAGCTGACAAAACTTTTATGTTGACACTAGCTTTGTTAAAAATTATAATCATAATTCATACAAATGACCAATTCCTGAAAAACTTAAATATTCTTACTAAGTTTTGGATGCTGTTATTTCAGGTCGAGACTCTCTTTTTGCATAGGATTCTGCTTGTCCATATGGAAGTGGGCAGGTAAATGGGACTAATTGTAGTAAAATGGTAAAGTATATGAGGTTACTTTCCATTACTTCTATTTTTTCTTCTTCCTTTTCTTTTTCATTCCTAAATGCCACCTCCCAACTTCATTTCAGGTATTTAGTATCCTGCTAATTATAATCCAAACTCCCCTGGAGAGAAAATGGTAATTGCTTGTGGGTTTGTGAATACCAATTGATGCACTTACTTCATGATTTTCTTTGACATGACACCTATGCTAATAGATCAGAACAAAATATGTACACTTAAGGTTTTGACTTCACCAAAACATTTTACAAGTTGTCTCTGATATATTTATTAATGGGTATATTATAGAAATATAAACTAGATGCCAGTATCCCTATAGATCAAATATCTAATGTCCGTATTTATAGTATGTCTATTAATGAACTATTGTCAACAAGAAGAAAAGAATTATCTAAGGTATAGCTGTGTCCTTGTTCCTATACAATATTTAATATTAAAAAATACATGAATGCATTTGTAATGCACTCTTTTTAAAAGAAATATGAGTGCAGCCTGTGAGCCTATTGTGTACAGTGGCATCAAGATCTGTTAAAAAAGGATCAGGAGAGAAGAAGTTAAGATAGTGAAGTAGTAGGGGGACTCTGGGCTTGCCTCATTCCTCAAACACAGCTAGATCTACATCAAATCATTTTGAACAACTAGAAAATCAATCTGAGAATTAAGAAAACAATCTTCATAATTGGAGGGAGAAAATGTGGCAGATGTAAGGTTCAGAGATGTGAACAGGGAGAGAGAAAAGTTGAGGTGCTGTGGAGGGGTGGGACACTTTTCACAGAGCAAGTCAGAGAGAAAAGCAGAGAGTGGGAGAGAGAGTGGCATGTAGGGTTTGCCCAAGGCACCAGTTTGGGGATCCCCTGGGTCACACAGGGGGAAAATGTTCCCCTTCCTGGAATACATTTGGAAGAGAGTATTTGCTTTTCCAAGGATAAAAGACCCATCAAGTGGTATTGAGCAGCCATTAAACAGCAAGGGACAGAGGTACATGGAGAGCACATGCTGGTAGCAACTTCTCGCTGTGTTTCAACATAGACTCTGCGCACTTGAGCAAGCATGTGACTGCTTTTCTGGGACAGAAAGATGGTTGGCACGGTGTTGTGAGGCTCTCCTCTGGGGGATGGGAGTGGATCTGTGCAGTGCCAGGTACATTAAGATTTGGTTTTCAGAATCCTAACCACAGGCCAGAGATAAAACACAGGAGAACTGTGGTGTGGGGCATGCCAAAGGCTGGGCACAGACAGGTTGAGAGCAGGCATCTGACAAAAGCTTGGAACACAGAAGAGTATATTGTTCACTTTTCTGTGAGGGCCTCCTGAATAATAGCTGCCATGAGTTCCCATACCTGGGGATAAGAAGGTGGGTGATGCCATCTTCTTCTCCCCTGCCCCACCCACCAGCATGGTTGGACTTCAGAGAGAAACAGCACTTCCAGCAGAGGCTGGAGGCTTTCACACCAAACCTTGCCCCCTGAACCCAGCAGGGACATCTTTATTAGGGCAGGTATACTGTAAGCCAGCACAGTGGGCCTCTCCATCAGAAGACACACACAGGCCCTTCCCATGCATCAAGGCTACTGATCATAGAGTGCTCCAAAGCATCAGCTTCAGTTCTGAGGGAGATAGGACCAGGGTTTTTTTAATTTTAATTTCTTTAATTTTTAATTAAATTATTTTCCTTTGGCATCAGGCTTATAGCTTTTTGTTCATTTGTTGGCTTGTTTGTTTCCTTTTCTCTCTTTTGGATTAGGCCTTTTCCTCTACCCTCCCCCCCCCACCCTTCTTTCTTTTTCATTGGAATCAAACTTTTTGTTTGTCTACTTGTTTGCTTTTTTGTCCCTTTTCCTTTTCACTTTCTTGGATCAGGCTTTTTTAAAAATCAGGCTTATCTTAACCAACAAGTCAAAGCACACCTAGTTAAAGGTTCAAACACTCCCCAATGCAGGCAAGGAGGAACTCTGCAGAGGACTAACTTGTGTGAAAGAACATCTAAAACACAATGGCAGAGTGCACACAGGATACAGTAGAAATACTTCCCAAAGTACCAAGTGCAGCACCTTCTTCATTTGGTATTATTTTCAGCAGTGGGAAACAAAACAAGCTTTTATAACATGCAAAAGACAGAAACCTAGACATAATGGCAAGATGGAGGAATTCTCCCCAAAAGAAAGGTCAAGAAGAAATCATAATCAGGGATTTGCTCAAGAAAGATACAAGCAATGTATCTGAACAAGAATTTAGAACAACAGTCATAAGAATACTAGCTGGGCTTGAAAGAGCATAGAAGACAGCAGTAAAACCCTGGTGATAAAGAGATAAAAGACCTAAAAACTAGTCAGGCTGAAATAAAGTGGTATGGCTGAGATGTGAAATTGACTAGATGTAAAAATAATGAAGATGGAAGAAGCAGAGGAATGAATTGGTGATATAGAAGGTAAAATTATGGAAAACAATGAAGCTGCAAAGAATAGGGAAAGCAAACTTTTAGATCATGAAAACAGACTTAGGAAACTCAGCAATTCCATGAAGTGCAATAATATCCATATCATAGGAATCCTAGAAGAATAAGAGTGGGGGGAAGGGGCAGAAGTTCTATTTGAAGAAATTAAGCTGAAAACTTCTTTACTCTGGAGAAGGAATCAAGCATTCAAGTCCATGAGGCACAGAGAACTCCCCTCAAAATTAACAAAAACACCACCAAGACATATCATAGTGAAACTTGCACAATACAAAAATAGAGAATACTGAAGGCAGCTGGGGACCAAAGGTCCTTAGCCTTGTAGGCTAGACACATAAGGTTAGCAGCAGATCTGTCCATAGAAACATGGGAAGCCAGAAGAGAGTGGTATGATATATTCAATGTGCCAAAAGGAAAAAATATGCAGCCAACACTACAATATTCAGCAAGGCTGTCATTTAGAATAGGAGGAGAGAAATAGAGATTCCAATACAAGCAAAAACTAAAGGAGTTCATGAACATTGAACTAGCTTTTCAAGACATCTTAAAGAGGACCCCTGAGTGGGTCCAAAAGGAGATCAAAAGTAACAGACTGGAAAGGAACAGAGACAATCCATAGGAACAGTGACTTTACAGGTAATACAATGGCACTAAATTCATATCTATCAATAATTACTTTAAATGTAAATGGGCTCAATGCTCCAATAAAAAGATATAGGGTATCAGAATTGATTAAAAAAAAAACAACAACACAGGATCCACCAATATGCCACTTACAAGAGACTCATTTTAAACTCCAAAATACCTCTAGATTGAAAGTGAAGGAGTGGAGAACCACCTATCATGCTAATGGACATCAAAAGAAAGCTGAAATATCTCTCCTTATATTAGACCAACTAGATTTTAAAACAAAGACTGTAGTAAGAGATGAGGGAGTGCATTATGTCATAATTAAGGTGTCTATCCAAAAAGAAAATCTAACAATTATAAATATTTGTGCCCCCAACTTTGGAGCAGCCAAATACATAAATAAATACAAATTTAAAGAAACTCATGGATAATAATACAATAATAGTAGGGGACTTTAACAGCCCACTCACAAAAAATGGACAGATAATCCAAGCAAAAGATCAACAAACACGTAAGGGCTTATAAATGATATCCCAGATCAGATGCACAAGATGAATAGACATATTCAGAGCAGAATCCTAAAGCAGCAGAATATATATTATTTTCGAGTACACATGGAATATTCTCCAGAGTAGATCACATACCAGGTCACAAATCAGACCTCAACCAGTATAAAAAGATGGAGTTCATACCATGAATATTTTCAGATCACAATGTGATGAAACTTTAAGTCAACAAGAAAAAAAATTGGAAAGACCACAAATACATGGAGGTTAAAGAGTATCCTAGTAAAGAATGAATAGGTTAATTAGGATTAAAGAAGAAATTTAAAAAAATACATGGAATCAAATGGAAATGAGAACATGACAGTCCAAAACCTTTGTGATGCAGCAAAGGCAGTCCTAGAAGGGAAGTATATAGTGATACAGGCCTTCCTTAAGAAGCATGAAAAATCTCAAACAGCCTAACTTTATATCTAAAGGGGCTGGAAAAAAACAGTAAATAAAGCCTAAAACAAGCAGGAAAAGGGAAATAAGATCTGAGCAGAAATAAATGGCATAGAAATTAAAAAAAAACAACAACAACAACAAACAGAACAGATAGATGAAACTAGGAGCTGCTTCTTTGAAAGAATTAATAAAATTGATAAATCCTCAGCCAGACTTATCAAAAAGAAAAGAGAAAGGGCCCAAATAAATAAAATCATGAAAGAGGAGCGATCACAACCAACACTGTTGAAATTCAGACAATTATAAGAGAATATTATGAACAATTATATGCCAACAAATTGGGCAATCTGGAAGAAGTGGATAAATTCCTAGAAATATATAAATGATCAAAACTGAAATAGGAAGAAATAGAAAATTTGAACAGATTCATAACCAGTGAATAAATTGAATCAGTAATCAAAAATCTCCCAGCAAAAAAAAAGTCCAGAGCTGGATGGCTTCCCAGAGGAATTTTACCCAACATTTAAAGAAGAATTAACACCTATTCTTCTGAAGCTGTTATAAAAAATAGACATGGAAGGAAAACTTCCAGACTCATTCTATAAGGTCAGCATTACCTTGATTTCAAAACCAGACAAAGATCCCACCAAAAAAGGAGAATTACAGACCTATATCCCTGATTAACATGGCTGCAAAAATTCTCAACAAGATATTAGCTAATTGAATCCAATAGTACCTTAAAAGGACTATTCATCATGATCAAGTGCAATTTATTCCTGGGGCTTAGAGATGGTTCAATATCTGCAAAATGATGAACACAATACATCACAGTAATAAAAGAATAAGAACCATATGACTCTCTCAATAGATGCAGAAAAAGCTTTTGATAAAATACAGCATCCTTTCTTCACAAAAATCCTTAAGAAATTAGGGATAGAAAGAATATACTTCAATACCATAAAAGCCATATATAGAAGACCCACAGTTTATATCATCCTCAATGGGGGAAAAACTGAGAGCTTTTCCACTAAGGTTAGGAACAAGAAGAATTTCCAGTCTCACCACTGTTGTTCAACATAGTACCAGATGTCTTAGCCTCAGCAATCAGACAACAAAAGGAAATAAAAGGCATACAAATCATCAAGGAAGAAGTCAATCTTTCAGCCTTCACAGACTAACATGACAATGCAGAAAACCTGGACGACTCCACCAAAAATTTGCCAGAACTAATTCATGAATTCAGAAAAGTTGAAGGATATAAAATCAATATACAGAAACCTGTTGCATTTCTATACAGTAGTAATGAAGAGGCAGAAAGAGAAATCAAGGAATTGATCCCACTTACAATTTCATCTAAAACCATAAAATATCTAAAAATAAACCTGACCAAAGAGGGAAAAGATCTGTATGCTGAAAAGTGTAGAACACTGATGAGAGAAATTGAAGGACACAAAGAAATGGAAAAGCATTCCATGCTCATGGATTGGAAGAACAAATATTGTTAAAATGTGTATACTATCCAAAGCAATCTATACATTCAGTGCAATCTCTACCAAAGTAATACCATCATTTTTCACAGAGCTAGAATGAACAATCCTAAAATCTGTATGGAACCACAAAAGACTTCAAATAACAAATGTTGAAAAAGAAAAAAAACAGGAAACCATTAAAATCCTAGAGAAGAAAACTGTCAGCAGCCTCTTTGACTTTGACTGCAGAAACTTCTTACTAGACATGTCTTTGGAGGCAGGGGAAATAAAAAGCAAAAATGAACTATTGGGACCTCATGAAAATAAAATAGTGAAGGAAACAATCAGCAAAACTAAAAGGCTTTCCTTGGAGTGGGAGAAGATATTTGCAAATGACATATCAGGTAAAGGGCTAGTATCCAGAATCTATAAAGAACCTATCAAAACCAACACCCAAAAAATAAATAGGCCAGTTGAGAAATGGACAGAAGACATGTACAGACATTTCTCCCAAGAAGAAATACAAGTTGCTAATGGTTACATGCTAAAAATGCTCAGCATCACTCAGCATCACAGAAATACAATTCAAAATCACAATGAGATACCACCTCACACCTGTCAGAATGGCTAAAATTAACAACTCAGAAAGTAATAGATGTTGGTGAGGATGCAGAGAAAGAGGAACCCTTTTCCACTGTTTGTGGGAATGCAAACTGGTACAGCTACTCTGGAAAGTAGTATGGTGGTTCCTCAAAAAGTTAAAAGTAGAACTACCCTATGACCTAGTAATTGTATCATTGGGTATTTATTTAAAGGATATAAAAGTGCTGATGTGAGGGGGAACATATACCCTGATGTTTATAGTAGCACTCTCCACAATAGCCAAATTATGGAAAGAGCCCATATGTCCATTGACTGATGAATAGATAAAGAGGTGGTATATATATGTGTGTGTGTGTATACACACATGAATACAAGAGAAAGAGGAAGAAACAGTTGTATAGATTGTTCTGTGTGAATCCTTTTATGATTTTTATCACCACAATCATCAGCTTCCCTGCAGTTTCACTTCAATGTTCTTTTACCATATATATATATACACACACACTATGGAATATTACTCATCCATCCACACACTATGGAATATTACTCATCCATCAAAAAAATGAACTCTTGCCATTTGCAATGATGCAGATGGAACTAGCATGTATTATGCTAAGTGAATTAAGTCAATCAGAGAAAGACAAATATTACATGATTTCATTCATATGTGGAATTTAAGAAACAAAAACAGATGCACATGGAGGGAATGAAGATTAAAATAAGATAAAAACAGAGAGAGAGAGGTTAACCAAAAGAGAGTATAGTTAAGAGACCCAGCTGAGGGTTGCTGCAGGGGAGATGGGTGGGGGATGGGCTGAACAGGTGATGGATATTAAAGAGGGCACTTATTGGGATAAGCACTAAATATTATATGTAAGTGATTATAAAGCAATAATTCTCCTGAAACAAATACTAGACTATATGTTAACTAACTTGGCTTTAAAATAAATAATAATAAAAATGATCATATTATAATATTGTTTTAGATCTAATCGGGTTACTTATTGAAGATGAAAGTAAGATTCTACACTTTCAGTCTCAAACCCTCTGAGGGTGCGGTTTTGACACAGAACTTGCTTTTGCAAGGAACTGAGATTTTTGGTAGACAACACATTAGATATGAATCATCTGTCTGATATGATTGTCATGGAGGCTATGACAATTTTGGCTGAATTAATAGAAAGGTAGTTCAGAGAATGAGGGAGGCATTGCCCTTCTCTTTTCTGGGTGTCAAGCCACACTTGCCTGATTGCTTCTAGCCTAAGTGCCACAGTTTAGGAAGAGCATGTACAAGTTGAGAATATTTAAAGAGAATGACCAGGAAGGAGATGCTACTATGCCCTAGAAGAACTTTAGGGCACATTGGAGACACCTAATTTGAAGAAATGGTGTGTGTGTGTATGAGTGTGATTAGTGAGATGAATGTGAAATAGGTGTATTGGAATGTCTGCATTCTATTTAGTTATAACATGTAGAATTAGGATTAAATAATGTGTTCTAAATGAGAAATACTTTAATTAAACTAGAATAAGTTTTTGAAGAGAGCATAAGTAAAAATTTTAATGAGTCATTAAAAGATCTGTATGATGATTCATTCATGTTTATGTCTTGATTTACAACTCCAAAGTTGTTCGCTTTTGTAATTTTGTCTGGAATTAGGGTAACCTTTTTACTGATAATGGTCAAATCTCAGTTATGGCTTTGAAAAGTCAGGCTCCCAACTTGAACTCTGATGCAGAGCAGAGTCCACATTTCTACTCAGATTTTTGCCATGATCATAGAACTTTAAATTAATATAATCAATAATTGATAGTAAAATAAACTTTAAAAATTTTGGGCAGCCCGGGTGGCTCAGTGGTTTAGTGCTGCCTTTAGCCCAGGGCCGGATCCTGGAGACCTGAGATCGAGTCCCACATCGGGCTCCCTGCATAGAGCCTGCTTCTCCCTCTGCCTGTGTCTCTACCTCTCTCTCTCTCTCTGTGTGTTTCTCATGAATAAATAAATAAAATCTTTAAAAGAAACTTAAAAAATTTTGATATATAATAAAATGCAAGATTTATTTATTTTTAAGATTTTATTTATTTATTCATGAGAGGCAGAGACATAGGCAGAGGGAGAAGCAGGCTCCCTGCGGGGAACCTGATGCAGGACTTGATCCCAGGACCCCTGGGATCATGCCCTGAGCCAAAGGCAGATGCTCAACTGCTGAGCCACCCAGGTGTTCCAATAAAGTGCAAGATTTAAAGAAATGTGAACATGAGGTGAAAATTAGTAAGAAAACATTAAATTTTGTTTATGTCTCTCTCTCGTCTCATGCTGTTTAGACTGGAGTAATACAACTCATTCTGAAAGTGTCTTAATTTTAGGTCCTATCTTTCCAGGAATCGTAGCTAGCAGCTGCTTTCCAATTACAGCCACAAAAGCCTTATTCACTTTTCCAAGGCTCTTGGCTGCAGAGGCAAAGTCCTCTCAGGTATTTTGGTATTCCTGATCAGCTGCTGGAAGGTTTCTGCTCTTTTCCTGCAAACTCTTTTTCTTTTGATACAATAGAAAGAGGAAGAAACAGTTGTATAGATTGTTCTGTGTGAATCCTTTTATGATTTTTACCACAATCACCAGCTTCCCTGCAGTTTCATTTCAATGTTCTTTTACCATAGTTACTGTGTTATTGCTAATTTAAAAATAAAGATATGGCTTATCCATTAAATATTGCTCTGCTAGTTCCATTAGCAATGGTCCTAAAAGGTTTCCAGATCATTTACAAACGTGCATCTGCTTCAATCTGCTTTTAGTTACAGTCCAATCTTATTATTAATACACTTTAAAGCATATTTAACCATAATATCATTTGGAGTTTAGAAACACAGATGTAAAATAAATTTGAAAATAGAAACCTGTAGCTTTGCCATCATGTAGATTGATTACCTAAATGATTTGCTGATGTTTTCACTTTTAAAATACATTTTACTAAGATGGTGGATTAAGAGGACCCTAAACTCACCTTATTCCATGGATACAACTAGGTAACATTTACATCAGCATAAACAATCCAGAAAATGACCCAAAGACTGGCAGAACAAACTCCATAGCTAAAGGTAGAGAAGTGGCCCATTGAAACGATAGGAAAGGCAGAAATGGTGTGTAAGGAGGGAAATGGACAGGGACCCAGGGTGAGGGGTAGGGAGCCAAGTTTGGCTAAAAGAGCAGTAGATGTGGAGTAGAGCAAGAAACAGATTATCACCAAGGGGAAGATGATTCCCGATAACCTTTAGCTTTGAAAACTAGAGGGATAAATTTCATGAGTTCTTCCAAATGGGACATAAAGCCTGGAATTTTAAAAATCAGAGGGCTTGGCTCTAGAAGAGACTTGGAACAATAGGAGGCTGAGTCCCTGCCCTTGAAAAGACAATGGGACAAATAGCCCTTTGTTTCAGTGTAGAGGCAGCAGTTGAAAAACCTCCTAGAGCACAAGGGACAGTTATTTATGCATCTCAGAGCACATTCTGGAGGGGCAAGTTTCACAGAAGGACTTCTCCCAGGAACAAAGGAGGTTGCAGGTGCCATCTTCTTTCCCCAGCCCTCAGCATAATCAAAATAAACACACAGTCACCTGCGAGAATGATGGTGGTGCCCACATTTTCTATCTAATTTGCTGACACCAAGCCCTGTCCCCATATACTTCTGTGAATCTGCCCATCTAAGTCATATTTGTTTCAGTCCAGGCACTGTGGGTCCTCTCCCCCAGAAGATCAGTACAAACCTTGCCAACACCACATCTCCTGACCCATGTTTTTCATGGGGCCTTGGTCTTGGCAGTAGTGGCAGCACTAAGGACTATGGAGTCTGACATGCACCTTGTTAAAAGTGTACACTCTGCCCATGCAGCCCTATTATGGTGGCAGGTATCTTTTTGCAAGCAGAGCAGTGGTTTCCTTGTGAAAACAGTGTGCCTTACCTTGGCCAGCGACCAAACACTACCCATAACAGGAAAAGAGAGCCTCTGAAGATGACAGGACTGAAGGAAAAAGTGACTGGGATACACAGCTGGGTACACACAGCACTCATAGGATACACCCCTGAAATATCAGGTTCTGGTGAAGAGGGAACATTGCACTGCAGGGCACTATAGGCCACCTTCTTCATAAGGCCATTACTTTCAAGAGCAGGTAACATAGCTGACTTCTCTAACACAGAGAAAGAGACACAGAGATTAGACAAACGAAGAGACAGAGAAATATGCCCCCAAGTGAAAGAATAGGACAAAACCACAGCAAGAGACCTAAGTGAAACAGAGATTAGTAATATACCTGGTAGAGAATTTAAGGTAGTGATAATAAAGATAATCGCTGGACTTGAGAAAAGAGAGTGGAGGATCTCAGTGAGATTCTTAACAAAGAGATAAAAAACATGAAAAAAAAAAAACCTCAGAGATGTAGAACACAACAAATAGATGGAATAAATAGCAAGCTAGAAGAAGCAGAGGAAAAAAAAATCATGATTTGGAGGACAGAGTAATGGAAAGTAATCAAGCTAACCGGTAAGAGAAAAAAGTATACAAAGTGAGAATAAGCTTAGGGAACTCAGCAAGTCCATAAAATATAATAACATTCACACTATAGTGATCACAGAGAGAGAAAATGGGACAAAAAATTTGCTTGAAGAAATAATAACTGAACACTTCACTAATCAGGACACACAAGAAACCCCAACAAAATCAGTCCAGGGAGATCAATACCAAGACACATAGCAATTAAAAAGGCAAAAAAAAAAAAAAAAAAAAAAAAGTGACAAAGAGAATTTTAAAAGCAAACAAACAAAAGCTAAAGGAGTTCATGACCCTGAAGCCATCTCTACAAGAAAGGTTAAAGGGGATTCTCTGAGTGGAAAGAGAAGACCATAAGTAGGAGTAAGAAAAGTAGGAAGCACAAAAGCAATTAAATAGTATATCTATAAAAATTAGTAAAGGGACTCACAAAATGTTGTAAAGTATGACACCATATACCAAAAATATGGGGGGGGGAGTAAAAAATGGGCTCAAAGTTAAGCTCCAACAACTTAATAGAGACTGATATATGCAGAAGATGATATAAACAAACCAAATTATAACCACAAATCAAAACCAGTAATAGATATGCAAAAAAATAAAGAGAAAGGAATCCAAGTATATCACTAAAGAAAGCCAGAAAACCTTCAGAAAAGAAAGCAAGAGAAGAAAGGACCAGGGAACTACAAAAACAGCAAAGCAAATAACAAAATGACAATAAATACATGCTTACCAATAGTATTTTGAATGTAAATAGACTAAACACTAATCAAAATATAAAGGGACAGAATGTATAAAAAAACCAAGACTCATCTATGTGCTACCTACAAGGATTCATTTTAGACCTGCAGATTGAGCATGAGGGGATTGAGAAATATTTATCAATACAAATGTATGTCAAAAGAAAGTAGAGGTAGCACTACTTATATTGGTCAAAATAGACTTTAAAACAAACACTGTAACAAGATAAAAAGAAGGGCACTGTATATTAATAAAGGGCACAATCCAGAAGATATAACTATTGTAAATATCTATGCCTTGAACATGGGGCACCCAAATACATAAAACAGTTAATAACAAACATAAAGGAACTAATTGATAGTAATACGATAATAGTAGGGGATTTTAACACCCCTCTTACATCATTGGACAGATGATCTAAACAGAAATCAACAAAGAAACGGTGGCTTTGAATGACACATTAGACCAAATGGATTTAACAGATATATTCAGAATATTCCATCATAAGACAAGAATATGCATTCTTTTCAAGTGCACATGAAACGTTCTCCAGAATAGATTGCACATTAGGCCACAAAACAAGCTTTAACAAATTCAGAAAGATCAAAGTCATGCCATGTATCTTCATGGACTGCAACACTGAAAACTAGAAATCAACCACAAGGAAAAACCTGGAAAGAGCACAAATACATGGAAATAACATGCGACTAAACAATGAATGGGCCAACTAGGAAATCAAAGAAGAAATCACAAATTACATGGAGAAAAATAAAAATGAAAAAATGGTTGAGGGCAGCCCTGGTGGCACAGCGGTTTAGCACCCCCTGCACCTGGGGGTGTGATCCTGGAGGCCCGGGATCGAGTCCCACGTCAGGCTCCCTGCATGGAGCCTGCTTCTCTCTCTGCCTGTGTCTCTGCCTCTCTCAATCCCTCTGAATAAATAAATAAATAAATCTAAAAAAAAAAAAGAAAAAGAAAAAGAAAAAATGGTTGAAAGCCTTTGAGATGCAGCAAATGCAGTCTGAGGAGGCAAATTTATAGCTATATAGGCCTACCTCAAGAAAAACATTCTTGAATAAACAACCTAGCCTTACACCTAAAGGACTTAAAAAAAAGAAGAGCAAACAAAACCTAAAACCAGCAGAAAAAGGAAATAATAAAGATTAGAGTAGAAATAAATTATACAGAAACTAAAACTAAAAACAAAAACAAAAAAACAAAAAACCCAAAACAATAGAACAGATCAATAAAAAGAAGAGCTGGCTCTTTGAAAAGATCAACAAAATTGATAAGCCTTTATCCAGACTCATTAAAAAAATTGAGAGGACTCAAACAAAATTACAAATGAAAGAGGAGAAATAACTGACACCACTGAAATACAAAGGATTTTAAGAGAATATTACGAAAAATTATATGCCAACAAATTGGACAACATAGAAGAAATGGATAAATTCCTAGAAACATATTACCTACCAAAGTTGAAGCAGGAAGACATAGGAAACTTGAACAGATTACCAGCAATGAAACTGAATCAGTAATCAAAAAACTCCCAGCAAACAAAAGTCCAAGACCAGATGGCTTTGTGGGTGAATTCCATCAATCATTTAAAGTAGAATTAATGTCTATTCTTCTTAAACTTCTCCAAAAATATAAGAGGAAGGTAAACTTGCAAATGAAGCCAGCCTTACACTGATACTAAAATCAGATAAAGACACCACAAAAAAAGAGAACTACAGGCCAATATATTTGATGAACATAGATGCAAAAATCCTCAACAAAATATTGGCAAACAGAATCCAACAATACATTAAAATAATTATTCACCATGATCAAACTGTAGAAGTGGACCAAGTGTCCACAGATAGGAGAATGAATAAAGAATATGTGATATATAGATATAGATATAATGGAATATTATTCAGTCATAAAAAAGGAATGAAATCTTGCCACTTGCAACAACATGGATGGATCTAGAGAGTATAATGCTAAGTGAGATACATTCACCAGAGAAAGACAAGTACCATATGATTTCACTCAAAAGTGAATTTTAAGAAACAAAACAGCAAAAAAGAAAAAAAGAGACAAATAAAAAAAGACTCCCACCTCCATGCCCCACCCCCTCCACCCTGCTGCCAATAAAACCAGACACCACTATAGAGAATAGAGGGCTACCAGAGGGGAGATGGGTGAGGGGGCGGGGGTGGGGGTCTGGTGAAATAGGTGAAGGGGATTAAGAGTACACTTCTGTTGATGAGCACTGAGTAATATATAGAACTGTTGAATCACTGTATTGCATACCTAAAACTAATATAACACTGTATGTTACTATGCTGGAATTAAAATTAAAAAATACATTTAGTCCAGATATCTTGGCTTGGTTTGTGAGATATATAACTGAGTGCCAAATTCCTTAGGGAGCTCAGTCCCTGGGGAATTTATAAGCAAGTTGAGAGAGGCAGGTGATTATTTAATTGACATTAAGATATTCAAGAAATAAAATTGATATTTTTTAAATTTCCTCTGTTATACTGATTCACTTAAATATTATAAATTCTCCATTTCCTAGGAAACATACACTAACTGTGATCAGGATATGTTGAGTGCCCACAACTAAGTAGATTATTATTTATCGGGCCTGTACGCTTCTTCCTACACCACTTGAATCATTTTCTTGCCAAAAATGAGCTTTTGTTTCCCAAGCATATTTATGAGAGTTGTATATTTTTTTGTAATTATATATGATAAGTAAGTAGAAACTAATGATACTGAGTGTGGATAAAAGAGGTATTGTTTCTATAAAGACTCAGTTGAATACTTTAGAAAGATGATAAAGGTAAGTAAAAAAATAATTCTATTGAATTATATATGGGCAAGACAACTACGAAAGATTGGGGAAGATCTTAAATTTCCAAGGTGTTTGCATGCAAAATGATTATTGTAGTAGTGTTTAGATTTTTACTCTATTTCAGTAAGATGCATACTGGGATTCATGAGTTGTTGCACAAAAGATATTTTAGGATTTCAATCTCCAGATTCATACATAAAGAGAAGGCCGTGGTACTGAAACTAATGTGACATTGTGTGTCAACTGTATTTCAATTGAAAAAAAGAGAGAGGGACTTGGTTCTATATCAATATATTGACAAATGTATGTTTTTATATAGAGAAATTAAGATATGTTTATTTTTTATTCCTTTTTTTAAATTAACTTTTAAAATTTCCTTAGTTACTAGTCACTTTGCTCATACACATTAAGAGGACTCTTAGAAGGGTGTGTAACAAGAACAAACTGAAGATAATTGTTTTGGTTCAAAAATTGCCAGAGTTGTGAAATGAGAAAGCATAGCATGGAAAAAGTTCTTTGAAATAGAGTTTATTCCTTTTGATTGGGAGAGTGATAAGCTACTAATAAGGCTTTAGTTCGTATTTTTCAGTATCTGCATAAAAATAATCTAATGTGGAATTGAAAGAGATTTCTTCAACAGGAAAATGACTGTTCGTTCCACAGGATTGTAGAGCCTTTCAAGTTTAAAATGGAGTGACATGGATGATGGGTGATTCTTCCTGAACATAAATCTGGGATTTATTCTTAGATCATTAACTCCTCAATGGCAGACTCTCTTGATGTTTCTGCAATGGCAAGAGTGCTAAACTGGGAGTCAGGAGAATTTTAAATTTCAGCCTATTTGGCTTGACTGTCTCAATGTAACAACTGTCAGTGGGACAAAATGGTAACAACTTCTCATCCTATGTGACAGTCTTGTTTTGGGATTAAGTGAGACAATGCAATGGGTACTGCTGTGCAAGAAGGAAAGCCCTATGTACAAATGACAGGCATTATCTGCTGTGGCTGGAGCACAGTAGATATTTAATGACTTTTGTCCAAACACAGACTGCAGAGAGAATTTTTTTTTTCTGCCTTCTGTTGACATATATTACATGAAGTGCAGAGCTCTCTTAGGGGATTTGAACATTAATTCATCCATAGCTGACTTTTCCATTTCAGCCCAGTGGGGCATGTTAGTGATCTCTCTATAGCCAAAAGAAAGAAAAATATTCTGAGTGTCAACACTGCAGAGGGGAATCTGCTGCCTATTGTCTCTGTGTGAAATTTTTACCCTGCCTTCTGGTATTCCAACTGAAGTCTAAGAGTGCTTCTCAGCTTATTTATTGATGATTTTGTCAAAATTATCTAAAAGAGCTTCAATAATCACATTGACCTCTAAAATCAGGTGGAGTTATCCATTATAACTGGAAGGATGATTAGTTTCATTATAACAGACAATAGAAAACATTCATATGGTATGGTAAATACTCTTTGGAGATAGGCATTGAATTTTTCTTTAGGTCTCTGAATCCTAAGAATTTTTTTTTTTTTTTTGCTCCGGCTTCATCTTTGAGAAGTAGTGACATTCTGATTTACATAAATATATTTATTGGAATATGCCTCTCTCCTATTCAGGCACCTCCTGCCCACTTCTTAGCATGTAAACTCATTCTTACCGAAAAGGTCAATTGAAATAAGAATATTAATTTATTTAGGGGTCATGTGGTTCAGGACATGCTACCCCCAAATGGGGCATCTTGTCATCTTGCTTTTTGCAGAGAGAAGAAATTTGAGAAATGGTATGTGTAAGAAGGACTTTCTTACCTTCCCCTCAAGCAGGTCACAGGACCCTTCTGTAAGAGATACCCTCTCTATACCCAGACGAAAGGAGCATCCTTATCTCTAAAGATAAAGGGGCACTGAGAGGAATCAGAAGGAATAGGCTTTGCTCAGTGTCCCCATTTACTACAATTAGACTGTCCCATCCTATCTTTCACAACCTTCCAGCCTTCATCAAATCTAGCACAAAAACACCCAGGCTTAACTATTTTCTTCAGGTCTTCATTTCCTTATGAAGGCTCTCATGTCACATAAAACTTATATTAAATAAATTTGTATGCTTTTCTCTTATTAATCTGTCTTTTGTTACAGGAGCTCCAGTCAAGAACAAATACCTTTCTGGCCCTACAGGAGGATGTATGTTGATGTTACTTGATGTCACTTTCATAAAAATACAACTGTGTACTACTGCTCAATATCATAAAAAAGTGGACTATTAACACTAGTATTAATATGGGATTTTAGATTCCACCTAACACCAAAATCCAACTCTCACTTTTAAAAAATTTTTTTTCCCACTGTCATTTATTGAGATCTTGCAGTGCTCCAGGCTTTAGAGCCTAAATAGATGATCCAATTTAACCCCTCTATCAACCCTGACACGTAGGTATTTTGTACAGGTAAGAAAACAGACTTAGATGGTGAAGTGACTTGCTCAAAGTCAAAGAAATTTGAGGAGGATGAGTACAGATTTGAATCCAAAACTATGAATCCTAAGAATGGGCTCTCGACCCAGTGGTTTAAGTCCTGGATGCACAGGAGAATCACCTGAGACATTTTAGGAACATTTCCTCATCTAGGTAACACATCTTAAAATTATTAACTGAATTTGGACGAGGGCACATGATTCTAATGTGCAGTGAGTGATAAAATACAGGTTAATCAATATCTTTAGTTCCCTAATATGTAATGACAGAGCAGATACGAAACATGGTTCACTTTTTCTTCTTTGCTGTGTTGTTTCATGTAAGTCTGAAGAGAGCTGTAGCTAATACTGATGCCTGATTCCCACTGCAGGCTAAGTCTTAGGAAGAGCCCATCAGCAAGCACCACAGGTAGAACATTGGCAAAGAAATCTGTTTAATGTAAGGTGATAAAAATTGTGTCATTTGATCTCACTTATTAGCCTAGATATATTCACTAAATAAAAATTCAAGTAAATCATAAGTTAGTGTGATATTCCATCATTTTCCTAGGAAAGAATTAAAAAAAATAATGTAGTGAGGTCAGTTGGTCATTCCCTTAACTTCGGCTAAATCTTGTTTAAAACCTTTCTTGGTAAACATAGTAAGGAGCTCCATCCCAGCAGTTTTATAGCTCAGCATATGCATTTAATCTACAAAATTATCCAAATAAGGAATGCTTGAATTTGTCTTCAAGCATTTTGAATTTGTCTTCCTGGGCAGCCCTGGTGGCTCAGCGGTTTAGTGCTGCCTGCAGCCTGGGGTGTGATCCTGGGACCTGGGATCGAGTCCCATGTCGGGCTCCCTGCATGGAGCCTGCTTCTCCCTCTGCCTGTGTCTCTGCCTCTCTCTCTCTGTATCTCTCATTAATAAATAAATAAAATCTTAAAAAAAAAAGAATTTGTCTTCCTATCTTCATTATTCTCAAGTCACTTGTTTAACCAATATGTTAAAATACTTACATTATTTTAGCCTCTACTAATGCATATGTCAGTTGTGGAATATGAGGTTTTATTCTGATTTTTATCTGAAATGAATGCCTCATCTAAACACATGAGAAATACAGGCTGACAGAAATTTCTTGTTTTTTGCTGCTGTGTATTCATGTACTCTGTCAGGTTAATCTATCTGCTCCTACCTATGAATTTAGTTTGCTTGTGGTTTGGCCTTTATGTTGCCTGGGGTAGGAATAAAGAGCCTTTGCCTCAGAGTGCAAGTATGTATAAATATGTGTAAGTATGTAAGTATGCTTTTTGCTCTGCTAGTGCCCAGATTTTCACTGGGGTTCCAATTCTACTTCCCTAATGCCAGAACCCCATGCCTTGGTTCATACTTTTCTATTCCTCTTGGTCCCAGAACTCTGAGACTAATTAGAAACCCACTAGCTCTTGTTTTCCTGCCTGATAATTTTTACAGACATCCAAAGTTTCTGATATTTTAAAGTAGGTTCATAGTCTTGATGTACCTTAGATTTCACTACTCTCAAGAATTATCTTTCATGTCTTTCTCCCCCTCTAACACTCACTTATTTTTTTATTTTTTTAACACTCACTTATTAACTAGATTCACAGACATGGTGTCTCTTGGCCACCTAAAACATATCCACTAGGGAAATAAGTTTTCTGATAACTGTAAACTTTGGCATAATATTTTGTTTTGTTTTTTCATCATTGTTGATCAGGTTTTTAAACTTGACAAGACATATGTTTATAATGTATGTTAAATAATAATTTCTGGCTTCCATCTATATAACATAAGGGAAATATTCAGATTTCTAATAGCAACAAAGTTAATATGGATTTTTATATTAGAAATTCTTGATTATTTTGTGTTCCTTTTAACCTAATGTAATTAATTTTTTCATTACATTTCTTAGTTCAAAAAACAGGAGACCAAAAGCAAAAGGAAAAAGAATATTAAAAGTGAAATAACATGATGCAAAAAATGTATAAAGCTTAATCAAAGCATTTTAATTAACAATGACTTTAAAAACCTAATTTTATAGCCAAACTGTGGAAGGAGCTATGATATCCTTCAACAGATGAATAGATAAAGAAGATGTGATATATATGTATATGTGTATGCACATATACACACACACATATAAAGAAGATGTGATATATATAATGTGTGATATATTATATATATGTATATATATATATATATATATATATATATACAATGGACTATTACTCAGCCATCAGAAAGGATGAATACCTACCATTTACATTGATGTGGATGAAATTGGAGGGTATTATGCTGAGTGAAATAAATCAATTGGAGAAAGACAATTATCATATGGTTTCAATCATATGTGGAATATAAGAAATAATGCAAGGGACTATAGGGGAAGGGGGGGAAACTGAATGGGGAAAAATTAGAGAGGAAGGCAAACCATGAGACTCCTAACTCTGGGAGACCGGCAAAGGGTTGCAGAAGGGAAGGTGGGTGGGGGGATGGAGTAAGTGGGCGATGGGGATTAAGGAGGGTGTGTGATGAGGTGAGCACTGGGTGTTATACTATATGTTGGCAAATTTAATTTAAATGAAAAAAATAAAATTTACAAAAGCCTAATTTTAGCCTTCTTCCTTATATTTGACAGAACCATGTGGTGATCATCATTTTTAGAGGCCAAGTTACAGGTAAAGTGTAATAAAAAATATTACAGGTGCTTATTTAGTACTTCACACACAAATGTGTAAAAGTCTAAGACTCAAGCTTAAAAAAAGGCTCAAGCTTTTCTCTGTAGTTTTCCATTTCTTAAAAAGTAAATTTATCCCAATTTTCTGTAACATCTATTATTTCATATTATTCCTTGACCCCACATAGGAAAATGAGATGGTGGGTTTTCATCTTTTTATGTGTTTTTGCTTTTGTTTTTTTGGTAGAAAGTATTGTAGAAAACAAAGTGATATAATTTAAAATGACAGTTTTTACTACCAAAGTTTTCTGTAGTAATGGAATTTGGTTTCTATGTCCTGCTTTTCAGCACATTTTGTGTTTATAGCTTTTGGAGATTTGAAGGGTCCAGATAAATAATAGGGTATATTTTCTATTATATTGTTCTCTTTTCCCCCACATTTACTCTGGGAAATTTCTACAACTTAATACATTTATTTATTATTATTTTTATTTTGGCTGGGAGATAACTATTGTATTCTAGTTTTTCAGTTCTTGTTTTAGGGGTACAATAATTTAATGAATAGTTCTGCAAAAATTAATTTTAAAACTTTTAAATAGTTAACATTTTTGCCTTCTTGTCCCCTCTCCCCCACAAAGATTTTTCTTGAGTTGGTTTGCTCATGACCAAGAGGGACTTAAAGTTCCCCTTCTGCTTGAGTAAACATGAGACAGACTTCTTGCCGCCAGGCTTCTGATCTCCCTTTTTAGAGAGCATTTAGAAAATATATAATTATAAATTCTTTCTCTGCCCCTTTATGATGTAAATAATTTTTAAAAGCCTCTTGCCAGTTTTTCAACCTAGGTATGTCTCTCTCAAAAACTTGGGAACCATCTTTTGAATGTAATCATCAAGGAAGACAGTGTTCCTATCTCTTTGGCTGTAGTTGGATAGGAGCTTAACTTTGGGCATCTTGCTCCAGGTAGTAAAAATGCATCATTTCCTGAAGATATGAGAAGGTTTACTTTCCTTTTGGTAAGTTCAACTAGCAAACACAAATGGCCTACAATCCTCCCAGCTCTTAAAAACTCCCTCATCCTTTGAGTGAAGTTGAGTTCAGAATAAGTTCTAGCCTCTCTCCCCCATTACAATAGCCTTGAATAAAATCTTCCTTTGGTGCACTTGTTTTTGATTAGTCTTCTGCCCTTTTGTCTTTTTATTTTTTTAAATATTTGTTTATTTATTTGTTTATTTATTTATTTTCCAGTATACTTAATATACATGTTATGTTAGTTTTGGGTATATAACATGTATTAATATATATGTTATATTAGTTTTGGGTATAATATACATGTTATATTAGTTTTGTGTATATATATATATATACATATAAATATATTTATTTATTTTTCAGTATACTTAATATACATGTTATATTAGTTTTGGGTATTAGTTTTTGATATATATATATAGTTTTGGGTGTGTGTGTATATATATATATATACAGTATATATATATACAGTATAGTTATTTAATACTCTATATACAGTATATATATATATATATATATACAGTATAGTGATTTAATAATCTATACATTACTCTGTGCTCATCATGATCAGTGTACTCTTATTCTGCTGCATCTATTTCACCCAACCCCCACCCACCCCCTATCTGGTAACCATCAGTTTGTTGTCTCTAGTTAAGAGTTTCATTTTTGGATTATCTCTTTTTTTCTTTGTTCATTTGTCTTGTTTCTTAAATTCCACATATGTGTGAAATCATATGGCATTTGTCTTTCTCTGACTGACTTAAAACATTATACCCTCTAGATCCTTCCATGTTGTTGCAAATGGCAAGATTTCATTCTTGTTAATGGCTAGGTAATACTCCACATCTTCTTTAGTCATTCATTTATTGATGGACACATGGGCTGCTTCCATAGTTTGGCTATGGTACTTAATGATGCAATAAATAGGGGTGCATATATCCCTTCAAATTAATATTTTAACATTCTCTGGGTAAATACCCAGTAGTGGAATTACTAGATCATATGGTAATTCTAGTTTTAGTTTTTTGAGGAAACTCCATACTCTTTTCCATAGTGATGGCACCAAGCCTATTGCTCTCTAAAATAGCTTTAATTGAAGTATAATTTATGTACCATAAAAACTATCTATCTTAAATCCAAAATTAAATAATATTTAGAATCTGACCAATAGTTCTATGTAAAGGGTTAGGGCTTGTCAACTGGCAGGATTTATTATAGGTTGAGCAGGTGGGAAGACAGCCATGAAGTTGAGGACTCCAAGTACTTTTCTTTGATCATCTTTTACGTAGTTTGATCTGAGACCTTCAGATCTTATTTTTGTTGTTATTGTTGTTTGTTTTATGCTTTTTATTTATTTATTTATTGTGTTTTTTGTTTGTTTTTTGGTCAAAATTAACTTTATTTTTCAGCTTTACTTCATTAGGATGTCGTAGCTGATGCTGATATTGAGCCTAATTAAGGTAAATACCTCCCACCAGCTGGTAAGAAGATGAAAATAGCAAAGATAAATATAGAAATTGGAGTTTTACAAAGTGAGTTCCAATGTTAGTTCCACCATAATCTATGTGACTGGAGGTGAGTTTGCCTCTCATCTGTCATTGTTTGGATGTGAGATCAGTCATGTCACCATGATGACACCAAGTCTTTTGTCACTGGTGTATTCTGTAGCCAAGTGAGGCCACACAGGTCTAGGCTGAAGAGACAAGGCCACAGTGGTTGATGTGCTTGAGGACCTGGATTTGGCTCAATAAGCCTCACTGGGTTTGCTCAGATTGGGCAACCTGGGCCCAAAGTCAGATGGGCGGACATTTGGTGTGTCACACACAGACCTTGAGTGTCAGGGAGCAGAGGGGTGGGGAAGGATTAGCACTTATTCTGGAGTGAGGAAGCCAATGGAAGCAGAACTTCAATTCTGCTTCTAATTTTTCTACCCAGACTGTTTTTATTTATTTATTTATTTATTTATTTATTTATTTATTTATTTATAAGATTTTATTTATTTATTAATGAGAGACACAGAAAGAGAGAGAGAGAGAGAGAGAGAGCGAGTGGCAGAGACACAGGCAGAGGAAGAAGCAGGCTCCATGCAGGGAGCCTGATGTGGAACTCGATTCCGGGTCTCCAGGATCAGCCCCTGGGCTGAAGGCGGCGCTAAACCGCTGAGCCACCTGGGCTGCCCAGGCTGTTTTAAACCAAATTCTACCCAAGTGGAAAAGATCTGAACATTTCTGAAACCTGTTTACTGTGTGTGCGTGTGTGTGTGTGTTTTAACCTTTCTGTCTTCATTTTAACAAACCCCTAAGTAATCTCCACAGCTTCTCCATTAGTGGGGCCTCCAACCTCATCCTAATATACCTTAGAATACTCATGTCCCTGATTGTTTGCCATTCTTTCCTGAAACTAAATATAAATTATCCTAAGCCTCTCCTTTTAGCTTTGAGTTCTCTTCTACCAGTGTCCAAAATGCTCAGTATGCTTAGAGTAGATGTTGATGAACAGGCAAGGAAATATAGACTGAAAAGCTGTTGGTGTGGAAGGCAAGACTCCTAGGGCATATTCCTATGTTCACACTCTAGAGATAGGTTAAATTGTTTGTGTCTTTTAAAAATCAGGAGATTAAGAATTTGTATTTCTGTATTAAACTGATAATGCTTTAAAAGAGGCTATCCTAAATTCTACCTGGTTCTCCAGCAGAGAAAGATATTTGATTTCAGCTGAGAGAGTAAAATGCCTAATAACAGCCATGATGATCACAAATGTTTCTGTTTCTATCTTCCTATTTCTGGTTTATAACTATGAAGTGATTGTATGTAACCTACTGCTCCTGCTCCAAAGTGATGCTGTAACCTAATTTAGAAAATTTCTTATAGCCCTTAAATTCTTTATGGCTGAGATGCATTTTCTTCATGATTAGCAGTTTAGTATCTTCCTACTTGGTCACTTATCCTCACTGACTACTATTTTATTAAACTTGGAATTAAAGGTAGGGAACAAAGGGAAGTTATTAGAAGCCCCCTTTTCTTCAAGGGAGGAAAAAAGAACAAGTTGCCCTATTTTTTCACTTGCATGTGGAGCAAGATCTGGATTCCCTGTCCTGGAAGCATTTTGTTTGTTGGGTGGTGGTTAGAAGAGGTAAGTCAAAAGCTGAAGGGATTTTTCATGGCTAACAAACTCTCTACTAGTTGTTTGGCAAGACTTAGGACCTAATAATCCCTCAGTACCCTAGATGGAGTTTGAGAACCAAATCAGTATCTTTCAGGGCCTGATGTCTCCAGTACCACATTTCTGGGCTTTGTCCTGCCTGCTTCTGAAAATGGAAAAATAGCTTTTCCAAGAGACTGAGGCAGTTATAGGTCACACCTACCCTACAGAGTGGGCTGAGCTCCTAGGCATTGTGTTGTGCCAAGCCTCAGAATCCTAATCTTATTTTAAAGTCTTACTTAGAATCATGTTCAAGAAGTTCAGCTACTCTATCTCCTACCAGCCTATGAACCTCTGAAGTTTGCAAGAAATGAAGGCTGAGATGGCACTGAGAAGTGGACCAGAGAGATGCTCACCCTTTACCCAAGTGGAATTTCAGTGCTACATTTCTTCCTGATTCTGGGCTTAGTAGATCCTCTGTGTTCTTCTAATAACCCCCTAACTCCCTTTTTGCTAACCAACCATCTGTACCTACCAAACTAGAAAAAGGAAACAGCAACGCAGCCAGCTATCTGGGTCCTGAACTCTGCTAAGCAGTGCATACAGTGGAGGAAGGGAAGAAAGGAGGCCCCAAAGACCCAAAGAATGAGCCAGGCAGCTACATTCAGCAGCAGAATGTGGAGGAGGTGCAGCAAGAGGAAGACATGATTGGCCTTCATGAGCTCTATCTGCTCCACCGTAGTTTACAGCTGCCAGAACTCATCTGTTAGATCTTTATTTTAGGTAGGCTCAACCCTGGGCTGCTCCAGAGATAGTTATCCAAACTAGGAAAGAGTTCATATACTTCCTCACAAGGACTTTATTGATGTGTGGAAGGCCACAGAGGGATCTGTGGCATCCTGCTCTGCATTGTGGCTGATGATAGGGGTACTCCCCCAGAGTATCTGCGCCAGCACACACTGATTATGTTTGACTTCTAGTCATGAGCCATCACACCAGGAGGGCTGCACCACCTTGTGCCAGGTGAAGTTGTATGGGGTTGGCCCCTGTGCCAAAATCTTGGCAGCCACAGAGTTGGGGGTCATCTGCAGCTGGAGATGTGCTCCGAAAAGGTAGGGGCTGTCAGGTGCAGGCTTGGGAGCCTGTAGGGTAATGCACCTGTTTTTGTTGTTGTTGTTGTTGTTTGTTTTTAAATCAGTAAATATCCTTGCTTATAGTCCCTGTCTTCCAAAGTGTTTTAAAATCAGTCTTTTTGTTCTTTTGACTGTATGTAGCTAGCTATCTTTTATTCATTTGCTTGCTTGTGTTTTTTCAGGAAGTTGGGAGGCAATTGCATGTGTTTCCTGCCATCTAGAATTGCAGTTGTCTTCTAAGTAAAAATTCTCTGAAGTGGACAGTCTAATAGGATACCCCTGCAAAATTGGGACCCAAATGACCCTCAAAAAGGGGGTGAAAAAGAAGAAAATCCTCTCACACTCTGAGGACTGTAGGAATTTAGCCTTGTGCTTGAGAGTGGGGGACACAGAGGAAATTCCACTGAGACATTGTCACCTTAGGCCAGAATGAATCTGGAGGCTAAATTTCATACATTTTGATTGTCTATACAAATTCAAGCTATTAATTTATTAATTTTTTTGGATTTAAACATCTGTAAAATCAAAATGCATCCTACTAGAATCACCATCTTGTATTCAATGAAAAATTGGAGTTTAAAATTTCCTGCCGGAAGCTAAAGCAAATTCTCTCTAGAGTAACACAACTTCATTATAGTCTCAAAGAATTCCCACAAATAATTTTTCATGGAAAATGAGTAGTTTATTATACATAATTACTAACCATACAAGTAACAGAACACAACAGAGAACCAGCAGAAAAAAAGTAGGAACAAAGTCTTTGCATTGATTAGATTATTAGAAATTGAGTGATTATTAAAGAAAAAAGAAACTTTTGACAATTATGTTTAAAGAAATAACAAACAAGATTTAAAACACCTTTAGGGAGCAGGGAATTATAAGGAGCCCTAACAGAGTTTTAAAAGAACCAAATAGATAATCCATAAATGTTTTGAATTTCTTAATGTAGTGTTCTTTTTTTTTTTATCCTTTAATGATGTCAAAGTGGGGAAGCCCGGGTGGCTCAGTGGTTTAGTGCTGCCTTCAGCCCAGGGCCTTATCCTGGAGACCTGGGATCGAGTCCCACATCGGGCTCCCTGTGTGGAGCCTGCTTCTCCCTCTGCCTGTGTCTCTGCCTCTCTCTCTCTGTGTCTCTCATAAATAAATAAATAAAATCTTAAAAAAAATGATATCAAAGTGATGTCATTATTGTATTAGGGTTCTCCAGAGAAATAGAGTCAAGAAGATGTGTGTGTGTATATATATACATATATTTATTTTTATATTTATTTTATATATTTTTATTTATATTTATTTTTTTAAAGATTTTATTTATTTATTTGACAGAGAGAGCACAAGCTGGGGGAGCTGCAGGCAGAGACAGAGGGAGAAGCAGGCTTCCTGCTGAGCAGGGAGCCCTAAATGGGGCTCAATCTTAGGGCCTTGGGATCATAACCTGAACCAAAGATAGATGCTTAACTGACTGAGTCACGCAGGCACCTCAGAGAGAGATTTATTTTAAGGAAGTGGCTCATGTGATTATGGAAGCTGCCAAATCCAAAATTTGCAGGGTAGGCTGGCACACAGGAGACTTAGGGAAGGGCCAATGTTGTAGCTCAAGTCCAAATGCAAAACTGTGGGCTGAATTTCTCTTCCTTGAGAGGACTCAGTCTTTCTCATTTAAGTCCTTCAAATGATTACATGAAACCCACTTACAGGGGATCCCTGGGTGGTGCAGCGGTTTGGCGCCTGCCTTTGGCCCAGGGCGCGATCCTGGAGACCCGGGATCTAATCCCACGTCGGGCTCCCTGCATGGAGCCTGCTTCTCCGGAGCTCTGCCTGTGTCTCTGCCTCTCTCTCTCTCTCTCTGTGACTATCATAAATAAATAAAAAAAAAAAATTAAAAAAAAAAAGAAACCCACTCACATTATGGGAGGTAATCTGCTTTACCCAAAGTCTACTGATTCAAACATTAATCTCATCTAAAAAATACTTTTGGGATGCCTGAGTGGCTCAGTCGCTTAAATGTCTGCCTTCTGCTTGTGTAATGGTCTCAGAGTCCTAGGATCCAGCTCTGTGTCAGGCTCCCTGCTTAGTGGGGAGTCTGCTTTTCCCTCTTCTTCTGCCCTTATTGCCCCTGTTCCCTGCTCATGCTCTCTCTCTCAAATAATAAATAAAATCTTCAAAAAGGTAAAAAATACCTTTTATAGAACATCCAGGCTAGTGTCTAACCAAACACCCGGGAACCCTGGCCTACCCATCACAATTATATTTCTTATTCTGTACAGTTTTGGCTTTCCAGAATTAGGCTTCCAGTCCTGAAAAATATTTGCCTTTTGAAGACAATTTTCCTAAAGATTTTACTTATGCTAATTTCGGTAATGCAATTCCTTTTTGTAGAATACCATATTGTCTCTTACTCTCATGTGGGAAAAAAGACCATCTTAAAGCCATATCGTCAGTACGGTCTGTGCACATTTCCCTGTATTCTTTTCTATCCCCGAAGTCTGAAAATAGATTGTGACATGTTAGTTAGGATTTCTCCATAGCACTATTGCTTCTGTAAATTATACATTCTAGACTGAACATAGTATAGTTTGTACTCTATCTATATTATAAATAACAGCTATTGCCAAGCAGTTTTGTATATAGTTTTCCAGTGTCACATTGACCCTTGACCCATAGCCCAGAAATGTCTACCTTCTTTTTGAAGCAGCACATTATATGGAAGGTAGAATTTAGAGTCATGTTTTGAAGATGGTGCTAGTAGCACCATTGGTTAGAACATAAAACTGGGGAGGTAACAAATGTGGCTCCTCCTGTGGGTGTCAGTTTCTTTATTTGAAACTCCAACCCTAGAGAACTCAAACCTTTGTGCAAAAATGTGAGTTGGTGACATATTGGCTGTTGGGTAGTTTCAGTACAGAAATATGGTGCAAATCACCCATTGTACTGCTGGTGTTTTAGTAGCAGCATTTTGTGTATGAATTATAGCATCTCAAAGAAATTGTTTTGATTTACTTCCATTTCTCTGACTCCTTTTGTACTTGAAAATAGTGCAAAGAATGGGAAATCCCTGAGAAATTTTTTTGTCATCAAGGACATTTCTACATGTTATATTCTACAGAAAAGCTCTTTTTACAAAACAGTCTGTATCTGCAGAGACAAAATTCTTTCTGTAACCTTCTTCAAGTTGATGCATATAATTTATTTTCAGTAACTATTCTAGCAACATAGTGTGAGTCAAATGCATTTCCTGTAACTTTTTTTTTTAGGAACTCCTGGTGAAAGTGACAATTGGACATCTTTGATGGCTGCTAAATCTTGGTTTCTCTTTCTTTCTTTCTTTCTTTCTTTCTTTCTTTCTTTCTGATGAGGGATAAATGGGATTTGTTTTTTCTTAATTTGATAGCATCTCCCTGTCAAAGCATTACTGTTTCAATAATTATGTGACAATTACAGCAGATTTTTTTTCCTGAGGAGTTTCAGTTTTTAGACTCCCAAGTCATGTCATTTCTCATAGTCACATAAAGATATGTGAAGTGGCTGGGAGAATGAGCAATAGATAAGATAAACTTTGTCAGTACAGTGTACTACATTTAATTTAGAGAAGCCCTAACCCCAAGGGTAGATACTGCCTAGATCCACCGAGTTGTGATAATCAGGTTTCTAGGATGTTGATAAATGTTCCCAAGGGGTAGGAGAGACAAAAAAATGCCCTGATTGAGAACGACTGCTCTAAGTCACAGTTATAAATCTTAATCTTTAAAACTAATATTTATTTATTTATTCATGAGAGACAGAGTGAGGAAGAGGGTGAAGCTGGCTCACTGTGGGGAGCCTGATGCCGGGCTCCATCCCAGGACCCTGGGATCATGATCTGAGCCAAAGGCAGATGTTCAGCCACTGAGCCACCCCAGTGCCCCTAAATCTTAGTCATATGCAAGACTGGGGAGAGAAACAACAAGCTTCAGGAACAACAGTACATGTGATTTCAATGGACTGGGATAAGATAACGTAGCTTCTTTTTTTTTTTTTTAAGACTTTATTTATTTATTCATGAGAATATACAGACAGGAGAGAGAGAGGCAGAGAGAGAAGCAGGCTCCATGCAGGGAACCCAACATGGGACTCGATCCTGGGTCTCCAGGATCATGCTCTGGGCCGAAGGTGGTGCTTAACCGCTGAGCCACCTGGGCTGCCCAGAAAATCATCTTTAAATGAGTATTAAAATTTTGTTAAAAAGGGAACCAGACAAGTTTGGACCCTTTAAACCTACTCTTAAGTGGCTTTATCACATGTATCAACACTTAATGTGTCATTTTAGCTTGTCTTGGATGTTTCTTGTGCTAACAAATTTCTCCTGTGGTTTTCTGTTTCCGGTGGAGAGAAGAAGGTTTCTCTCACAACAGAATATGAGGTAACAAGCCTACCTTATTTTGAGAGTTAACTCTTCACTTAATGGTCAAAGACTGTATTGAAGCCGTGTGTATAAGTCAAGTGTATGGGCACGAATTCTGAAGCTGGACAGATTAGGTTTGAAGCCCAGCTCTCTAATGGCAGGCTCCAGGCTGAGTGATCTTTGCAAATTACTTACCTTTCCCCATCCCATGCCTCAGTTTTCTATCAATAACACAGTGATAATGGAGGAGTCTACTTATGGAGTTGTGAGAATTAAATGAGATAATATGTATGAAGTGCTTACAATAGTACTTAGTTCATAGGAATGTTGGATAAATATCAAGGGAGATGAAAATAAGGTATTTTACTAGATAAAATTGCATACATAAGTTGATTAGAAATTCTGTATTCTGTAACCACCTTAACATAATTAAGCCATGTCTGTTTCAGAGGCTCTTTGATAATTTTTGATTTAATGTTACCATTACTACAAAGAGCATTACAAATGAAGTCTGGTATATAGTGAAATCTTGATTATGAAAACATGAAAAACTAATTACTTACAGTTTCCTGATATAAAAAATGTGATGCATAGGTAGATGTTAGTCCTATCCTCAAACATTATTAGAGAGGGGTTTGATGGAAACTGTCTTCATTTGCCTCAACCATCAATCATATAGCCCATCTTAGCCTATTTTCAGATATGACACATATTTACTGGGCCCTTTTCATTTAGTGGATTAGAAGTATCTGGCCAAGCCATCTAAGCTAAAAGAGCCTGGGCTTATGACACCTGAAAGCTAGAGCCCTTACCGGGACTGGTGTTCCAGAGTGAGGAGCAAAGCAGGAAGAAACATGAAGATTTAATCAACAGTCTTTCAAATCCTTTGAGTCTGCTCAACTTTATGCTGTGCTAGAAACACATAGAAAAATTTAGCTATAACATAAAGTATCATCTAACTGCAGCTATATAATATTTTTGTGGTTTAGATGAAAAAAAGAGTAGGCAGCAGGTTTTTATTGTGAACACAGGTAACTTGGGATTCATAGAAATGTCACCTGGACTTGGATTCCTATTATGAGTTCACAGTGAATTCCATTCTTTATTTTTCCTTCCTTCCTTCCTTCCTTCCTTCCTTCCTTCCTTCCTTCCTTGCTTCCTTCCTTTTTTCTTTCTTTCTTTCTTTCTTTCTTTCTTTCTTTCTTTCTTTCTTTCTTTCTTTTTTTTCTTTCTTTCTTCTCTTTCTTTCTTTCTTTCTTTCTTTTTTTCTTTTCTTTTCTTTTCTTTTTAACAATTTTATTTATGTATTCATCAGAGACACAGAGAGAGGCAGAGACCTACAGGCAAAGGGAGAAGCAGGCTCCCTACAGGGATCCCGATGCTGGACTCAATGCCAGGACCCTGGGATCATGCCCTGAACCAAAGGCGAATGCTCAACCACTGAGCCCCACATTCTTTGTTTTCTTAAAGAAGTTATAAAAGGCTCATGTTAAATCAGATATGTAGCAAACATTATGTGCATATGAAGATAATGATGATGATGGCAATATGAAGAAACTTCATTTCAAGATTCTGGTTGTAGTATATGATTTTAAAGCAAAAAGCAAATTTAACTTATCTAAAACAACTTAGGCCTTTGGGATACTATTGAAGAAAGTCAATGTGTGGTGTGTACTGAGCCAAGTTGGAGTGTCAGACAAAGGAACTAGAGTCTCTGCAAGGACTTGTGTTGAGTCCCTCCTCCTATGGTAGAAATCACATAGGAGCGGGGCTCACTTGGGCACCTTTCTTCAGAGAGCTCTTTTTATGTGCTCCAGAGGCATCTGTTTGGGTTGGTTTTCTGATTCAGTTACTCTTCAAAAACTATTTCAAAGAAGACTTGACATTTATAAAGATGTCTATAAAGCATTAAGCTCCTATTAGCAAAACAGCACTGTGGGTAGTCTAGTTTACTAAATAATTAGCTACATAGCACTTGCCATGGATTGCACCTCACTCTCTCAACTGGACAAAAAAAAAAAGACAGTCATATATATTTATTTTTCTGTGAATATAACTAAAGAGCTAAGCCCCCCCCTTCTTTCCACCTTCAGATTAGTGAGAAGTCAATGTGAGTAATTTTTAGTGCATATCCTCTTTCTTATACCAGTTGTGTATGCATCCACGAAATTACAGGTTTATAGGATGATGGGAGAAGGCCTGTAATTGTCACTCCATCATGATGGTCACAGTTCTTACAGTGGACAGTGTCACTCCAGCCATGCCCGGCAGGACACAGGGCTTACTAAGCTTGGGGCTCTGGTGTGCTGAGTCCAGCATCAGAATCTGGTATTATTTACACTTCTGTGTCCTGCGTTTTCTATTAGGATATTGATCCTGACAGAAGAAGAGAATTTTAATTCTCTCTGTATGCAATACCCTGTTACTCATTATTCTGAAGACTCTATGCACCACATTTCACAGCTTTAACTACCTGTGTTCCTAATCTGTTACCAAATGTTTGTTGTCCTTTAGTGCAGTCTCTGAAAATGCCAGTCCTACTGCTGGTTCCTAGTTATAGCTCTGCTTCCTCTTCAAAATCCTAAGCTAAGTGGCTTCGTGTTCCTTTGCCTTTGCACTGGCAGTAAGAAGTTGTCATGGATAACCTTGGCTTTTTGGCAGAAAAAGAGCAGCTTCCAGACTAAATAAGACCTGAAAAAAATCTACCTTCAGTGTAGAAGCCATTTCTTTCTGATGCTCCCACTGCCAGGCCATCTAGAACCCCTGTGGCTGCCACAGCCTGGAGGTTAATGACTCCGTGTGTTCTCTGGATGATATGCAAGTGAACAGGACAAAGCTGAATGAAGAAAATCCAGGTTTTGATCTCTCATTTAGCAATAAGACTTGAATGACAGATGTCCACATTTTCTAAGGTTTCTTTTTGCAGTATTTTATACTTTCTCCTCTGAACTTTTTCCCCCCTACTTTTAAATCGCTCATACAGACTCCCAAGGGGACGGCCTTGTCTATTTCCTTCACTTAAAAAGTATGAAAAAAGTGTGTCTGTTTGATCTCTTGTGTGACTGCATTGCAATGGATGTTGAAACAGACTGCTGTTTAAATCTTAATACACATCTCTTGCAGTGGAATGGGAGAGCTCACAAGTTAAATTTTAAAGGAATAATGAGAACTGGTAGAATTAACAAGAATCACACCAGCACAAGTGGCCACAAAACTAGGACACTTAGCTTGCAATGTGCTCATTGTTGTGCTAGAGTAACTCTATTAAACACATGTATTTATTTATTATCATTATCCTAGCTGTCAGTAATTAAAGAAGATACTTAATTTCTTGCTATATTATCATAAGTAATCCTTGAAGTAACTTGGTATCAGAGGTCTGTTGAAACACAACTGTTTGGGTCTTCCTGTTTTAAAACAAAAGGTGAAAAAATTTTTACTCAGCATGTTTTTGAAAAAATGTGTATTTTGAATAAAATTGATGGAATTTGAAATGTCCTTTTATGGAGGATCAATATCATATAACCATCAAAATGGAAATTTTATTTATGCTTATTGAATTAATCCCTTCAGAATCTAAAAGAAACAAAATCAGTTGGTTCATCTTCAATTTCTATCAATCCTGGCTTAGTGGGTGGGAACTTTGTCAAAGGAGAATGAAATATCATTGTCAGAATATAAATAAAACTAACATCTTTAAAAAAATAAAGCCTAACTATCATTTCAAAATATATTGTATAATTTCTGCTTAAAACGTTGAATGAAAATCTAAATTTTTTTTAAAGATGACTATGAATATCTTTCAAACTTCAGAGACTCAGTGAGTTTTAGCTTTAGTTTTCTTAGATGATGTGGTTAATTAGGATTTAGATTTAGCACAATCTTGTTATGGTGCCAAATTAAGAATATTCTCATTGAAAATCACTTGATTAATTGGACCTTTTTTACTGCTATCCAGCAAATCATCTCTATTTTATTCCTTCCCCCATTTTTTTCAAGTTTTATTTTAAATTCTGGTTAGTTAATATACAGTGTAATATTAATTGTAAGTGTAGAATATAGTGAGTCAACACTTCCATATAACACCCAAGTGCTCATCACAAGTGCCCTCCTTAACCCATCACCCATTTAACCCATCCTCAACCCCCTCCCTTCCAGCAATCCTCAATTTGATCTCTATAGATAAGAGTCAGCTTTCTGGTTTGCCTTTCCCCCCTATGTCTACATTTTGTTTCTTAAATTGCACATATAATGAAATCATATGGTATTTGTCTTTCTCTGACTTAACTTCGCTTAGCATTGTACACTCTAGCTCCATCCACATCATTGCAAATGGCAAGATTTCATTCTTTTTGATGGCTGAATAGTGTATACACACACACACACACACACCACATTTCACACACACACAACCTACAACTTTTCTATCCCTTCA
The DNA here is from genome assembly GCF_905146905.1 of Nyctereutes procyonoides. Taxonomy (NCBI): domain Eukaryota; kingdom Metazoa; phylum Chordata; class Mammalia; order Carnivora; family Canidae; genus Nyctereutes; species Nyctereutes procyonoides. The sequence goes on from NW_026575119.1 coordinate 5,791,836, forward strand.
TCCATTGTTGGACAGTTAGGCTATTGCTGATAATGCTGCTACAAACATTGGGGTACATTTATCCTTTCAAATTAGTATATTTGTATCCTTTGGGTAAATACCTAGTAGTACAATAGCTGGATGGTAGGGTAGTTCTATTTTTAACTTTTGGGGTCCCTCCGTACTGTTTCCAGAGTGACTGTACCAGTTTGCATTCCCACTAACAGTGTAAGAAGGTTCCCCTTTCTCTGCATCCTGGTCAACATCTGCTGTTAATCTGTATATCTGTTGTTAATTTTAGCCATTCTGACAGGTGTGAGGTGATATCTCATTGTTATTTTGATTTGTATTTCCCTGATGATGAGTGGTGTTGAGCATCTTCTCATGTGTCTGTTAGCCATCTGGATGTCTTCTTTGGAAAAATGCCTATTCATGTCTTCTGCCCAGTTTTTAACTGGATTATTTATCTTTTTGGGTGTTGAGTTTGGTAAGATCTTTATATATTTTGGATATTAACCCTTTATCAGATACATCATTTGCAAATATCTTCTCTCACTCTGAAGGTTGCCTTTTCGTTTTGTTGATTATTTCCTTTGCTGTGCAGAAATTTTTTATCTTGATGGAGTCCCAGTAGTTTATTGTTGCTTTTATTTCCCTTGCCTTAGGAAATGTATCTAGCAAGAAGTTGTTACAGCTGATGTCAAAGAGGTTATTGCCTGTGTTCTCCTCTAGGATTTTTATGGATTTGTGTCTCACATTTAGGTCTTTCATAAATTTTGAATTTGTTTTTGTGGGTGGTGTAAGAAATTAGTTCAGTTTCATTCTTCTGCATATTACTGTCCAGTTTTCCCAACATCATTTGTTAAAGACACTGGTTTTTTTTCCATTGGATATTCTTTCCTGATTTGTGGAAGATCAGTTGACCATAGAGTTGAGTGTCCATTTCTGAATTTTCTATTTTGTTCCATTAATCTACGTGTCTTTTTTGAGCCAGTACCACACTGTCTTGATGATCACAGCTTTGTAATATACCTTGAAATCTGGAATTGTGATGCCATCAACTTTGCTTTTTCTTTTCAATATGACTTTGGTCATTTAGGGTCTTTTGTGGTTCTATTCACATTTTAGGATAGTTTGTTCCAGCTTTGTGAAAAATGCTGTTGGTCTTTTGATAGAGATTACATTGAATGTGTGGGTTATTTTGGGTGGCATAGGCATTTTAACAATATTTGTTCTTTTAATCCACGAGCATGGAATGTTTTTCCATTTCTTTGTGTTATCTTCAGTTTTTTTTCATCAGTGTTTTATAGTTTTTAGAGTATAGATATTTTACCTCCTTGATTATCTTTATTCCTAGATATCTTATGTTTTTTGGTGCAATTGTAAATGTGATTACTTGATTTCTCTTTCTGGAAAATCATCTTTATTTATTTTTTTTAGATTTTATTTATTTATTCATGAGAAACACACACACACACAGAGATAGAGAGATAGAGAGAGAGAGAGAGAGAGAGAGAGAGAGAGGCAGATCCACAGGCAGAGGGAGAAGCAGGCTCCATGCAGGGAGCCCGATGTGGGACTCGATCCTGGGTCTCCAGGATCACACCCTGAGCTGAAGGCGGTGCTAAACCGCTGAGCCACCCAGGCTGCCCAGAAAATCATCTTTAAATGAGTATTGAAATTTTGTTAAAAAGGGGACCAGACAAGTTTGGACCCTGTAAACCTACTCTTAAGTGGCTTTATCACATGTATCAACACTTAATAATTGCACATGACCTCTTTTTGAATGTTGCTTTAAAGATGGTTCAATGGCCAGTTTGATGACAGGTTGATAGCTGGAATTCATAGTGAAAAGGAATTTCAATATATCTTGAAGCTCCCAAGGTATCTTCTTGACTGCCTATAGGTACCTGAAATTTATCATGTAAGATCTTAACAATGTTGCTGCTTTATCTAGTATGAAGATATTTGATGGATTTATCAATTTTCTGAAGGTGCCTTGGTCTCCAGTGTCATTATTCATTGATCAAGGATTTAAAATAGTGGAATTTGAGTCAACAGTCATGCTGCTGCTGCTTGTGTTTCAGTCATACCTCTTTTTGGCATATTTTTAGATTTCATCCAGTGAAGTCCACAGGCAGCATCTTTTAATTGAATCCAATTGGCATGTAACATGGCCCAAGAAAATGCTTTAGCTAGTGAGTTGACATCATTATGTGTTACAGGATTTAAAGTATCAGATTCCCAAATAAAGGCAAACTATATCTGCAAATAAACTAGATAGCATTCGGTGACTTCTTTATATATTTTGGTCTCTATACTGTTTGCAATTCTCTGTTGTCAGGTAATAAATCTATTAGAATGACATACAGAAACAATTTTATTTGTCATCAGGGGTTTGTAATTATACAATGATTTGAAAGCACAGGGGAAGATCTTCCATGATAGTCGGCCTCTTACCCACTCCAAGGTTTGGCAGGTGGTTGATATTCAATGAGCATTTACCAAATAGCAGAATAAAGAGCTTCCCTGAGGAACCAAGTTTTGCAACAATTCAACGTTCTGGGAAGCAGGAATTGTGTCTTTTATTTCAAATTTACTTCAAATTTTAAGAAAATTTAAAATGCCATAAGCATGTACTCAAACACCAGGAATCTTAAACAAAGTACTATTACCTTCTTCACTGAGCAGTCATCAGATATTTACTAAATATCTGTTGTATTTCAAACCCCTTGCTAATTTCTGCAAATGCAAAGATGAGTGATATATGATCTCAAGGCACAACAGCTTCCTACTGACAGAGAAAAGACACATGTAAGCCATTATATAGTGAGCTATGACAGAATGACACATATAGTGCTATGGTTGTGCAGACAAGAGTATATTAAATGGTGCCTGAGTTTGCAGACTGGAATGGAAAGGATGGTGGGGGTGACTTAACAGAGATTCCTTGGTGAAGGATGTTGAAGAATTTTCCAAGTGGACAATGAAATGACCCTCTAGGCAAAGGAAATGGCTTTTATACAGGCAGAAGATTGAGAGACTCTACTTTGGAACTGAAACATATGGGTGGATTTGAGAAAGTGACTGGAAAGTGGCAGAGCTTTTAGGATCAACCTTAAATGTTGTAGTAAGTTTGGATTTTCCTATAGAAGTAAACAAGAATTCATGTCGATTTTGTGGGTCTAAGATGTGCCAAATTTCCTTGATGGTGGTAATTTTTTCTCAAAATGGCTCAAAAGTCTACCATCTTATCTCAAAACTCTAACCATAACAATTTATGAATTTGCTCATTTATTCATTCCTGAAATACTTAATGAACGTCTAATTTAAGCCAGACACCTTACTAGGCACTAGGGTCTAGATGATTTATAAGAAAGGATTCCTATATTGACAGATTGTTGAATGAGTTATCTACTTGAGCTGTAATAGCAAAGGGCAATAGTAACCTCCTAATGCACTAGTCTAATAGATTTTTTTTTATGCTGGCCCTGCTCCAAATACAATTGTTATATATAAAAAAAAGAAGAAAATTGAGAATATATAGGTATATTTAGACAAGGTGTACATCTTCAGAAACCATAAAAGAAACAATAAAACAAGGTGGTAAGTAGACTAAAGACTTAAGATCTAGACTTTTTCAAGATTAAAACGATCCCTTTGAGGAGACGGTTGGTACTGATCTCTTAAACAGAGGACTGAGGTGAGGTTACCCTCCTCAGAAGAGGGAGCTGAAAAAAGAAGGCTGCAACATTTTTTAGGTCTATGGATTCTATAAAGTTATACATCTACAAAGGGAGAAATAAGATATTAGGGATAGCCGCCCCCCCCACCCCAGCCAAATCTAGAGTGTCTACCAGGTGTGCAATATCTGCCATATTCCACAGAATAGAAGCCCTACACTGTAAATATAAGGCAAGGGCCTAGATTGGGGGCTTCAGGGAGAGACCTGGTAAAGACGATTACAAACCTTTAGAAACAGAGAGGAGGAAGAAACAGGGAAAGAAGGACATTTTCTCAAGTGAGTCTGTATGCCAAGTTACTAAGACATATCAGAAAAGCTAATTTTAAGGAAGATAGCCAACAAGATCAGCAATAAGGAAATGAAAATGAAAAGGAGATAAATTTGATAATAACTTTAAAAAGTGGTCAAAATCATAAAAATTAAAGGAGTGACATTCGTAAAAAAGAAAGACATTATGAAACGAGGAGTAGAAATAAAATGGAAGAGAATTTATATGAGAACAAGTTAGAAATTCTAGAAATAAATAATAGAATCACTGACAGAAAACAAATTTACAAAACAGGAAAGATATTAGTAGTTGAGAGTATTATTCAGAGACTGTATTAGTAGTTGAAAGATGACACCAAGGAATTTGTAACACATAGTGGCAAGAGATGAAAAGTTATGAAACAATTCATCTCTTCTACTGATGGATGTCAGTTGGCTTGGGCTGCTATCACAAAGTATCACAGACTGGGTGGCTTACAAACAGCAGAAATTTATTACTCACAGTTCCATCTGGGTGGATTCCAGTGAGAGTCCTCTTCTGGGTTGTAGACTGCTGTCTTCTTGTTATGTCCTCACATGGCAGAGTGGGCAAGGGAGCGTTCTCAGGTTGCTTCTATAAGGATGCTAATCCCATTTCCAGGATTTGCTCTCATGTTCTAATCACCTCCCAAAGGTGATTCTACTTTCTAATACTATCACCTTGAGGGTTAGGTTTCAACACATGAATTTTGGAGGGACACAAACATTCAGACTGTAGCAAAGAACCATATGGGTTGTTCTTGGTTTTTGGTTATTATTAATGAAATTGTTGGACATTTTTGTAGTCTTTTTGCAGGCATATGTGTTGGTTTCTCTTGAGTATATACTGAGAAATGGAATTGCCAGATTATAGGATAGGTTGATGTTGAAAAATCTCCAAAAGGTTGCATGATTTCACACTCAACAGCATACTCAGTATGAAGAGTTCTAGTCATTCTACAAACTTGTTAACATTTGATATGACTTCTCTTTTTAATTTTAGCCATTCTAGTCTGTTTGAATTGGTATCTCATGGTGATTTTAATTTATATTTCTCCAAAAATGATATGGAATGATGTTTTGTGTTCTTTTGGCTTATGGATACCTTCTTTTGTGAAATACTCCAGTCTTTTGGTTTATTTGTAAAAAAAATTAGGTGGTTGTTCTTATTTTTGAGTTTTAGGAATTACTCAAATATTCTAGATTCAAGTTTTTGTCAGATACGTGTATTACAAATGTTTTCTACTAGCCTATTATGGCTAGTTCATTCCTGTTATTAATGGTGTTCCTTGAATTGTTACTTTCTATAAAGTCCCGATTTGTCAGCTTTTAATTTTAAGGCTATTACTGTAACATATAGTCTAAGATTGCAAAGATATTCTTTTATGTTTAGAAGGGAATACTTACGCAGTCATATTCATGCCTGTTATATAGGGAAAAGGGGATTCTTTTTAGAGATTTACAATGTTAATTGGAAATATCCTTTTTATATTTGTATATACTATAGAGATTTGATTATATATATATAGACGGGTTCATTTAAAATTGATTCCAATGACAGATCTGTAGGCTTAAATGGACAGCTCTTCATGTTTAATAATATACTTCAGATTGAGATAATCTGAGATCATGCCATATAAATTCATACTCTTTTTTATACTATACCAATAATGATATGCTACTAGTTGCACAATATTTCTGTTCAAGTGTACATAAAAAAGGATACTTGCTTTTTACCTTCAACACTGCATGCTTTTCTGCAAAATGTAAGTCATGTAAGACATGAATTTTTATATTTTAACTACTGCAGATGTTGTGAGCATGTATACCAAGTGTTATTGGTATAGTTTTTTGGAAGGAAATGAAATAGAAATAAACATTTTATTAATTTAAAATATTATGAGTATACTACTTGTATCTTGTTTAAATCAAATATATTTTCTTTGCAATATGGTAAAAATACAACAGGGATCATAACCAAACTCCACCCTCGACTTTTTTTGTACTTTCAACAGCTGTAAAGCAGACAAGGGTAAAGGAATTTATAGCTTTTGTTCCTTTACGTGGCAGGGTTGCTCTTGACATTCACTCCAAAATGGCCAATGGGACTAATGCCATGGTAAGTTTCAGAGTTTACTCTCTTTCTGCCTCTGGACTCAGGGTATTGTGACTTTCTATTCATTTGCTTTGCTGTTATTAATAACATACCATTTAATTCACCAATTTAAATTGTATAATTTGATTTTTTCAGTATATCTATAAAGGTATACAGCCATCATCACAATTTGTTTTAGAACTTTTTCATCACCCCTGAAAAGGATCTTTGTACCCATTAGCAGTCATTCCTACAGCTCCTTGATCCTTGCCCACATACCAGTTCTAAGCAACCACTAATTTTTTCTTTCTGTCTCTGTAGATTTTTCTATTCTGGGCATTTCATATAAATGCAGTCATACAATATGTAATCTTTTCTGACTTTTTTTTTTCACCGTGCATAATGTTTTTATGTTTCATCCATGTTGTTGTGTGTATTAGAACTTCATTCTGTTTTATGGCTGAATAAAATTTCATTAAATGGCTATTTCATTTTCTGTTTATACATTCACTTGATGGAAATATGGGTTGTTTCCACCTTTTAGTGGTTATGAATTATGCTGCTCTGAACTTTCATGTATGAGTTTTTGTGTGGACATATGTTTTCATTTCTCTTGGATATATACTTAGGAATGGAATTTTTGGGTCATATGCTAACTCTCTGTTTAGCATTTTGAGGAATTGCCAGACTATTTTTCCAAAGTGACTGGATTTGATTTACTATAAATTTATTTTTCATGTATCCTCAAAAAGGATTTGGGCCAACTTGCTATAAACCCTTGAGTTTGACTTGTGTTTCCTCTGTGTCTTCAAAATAATCAAATTTCTTCAGCTTATTCTTATGTGTTCTGCAAAAACACATGAGTGAAAAGCATAATTAGAATAATTAGAGGTTTTGTCTTGCCTTTGGGTTAGCCAGAATTTGACTTTATTGACTTTCATTTCAAGGTAGCGCTTTAGTTACTTGGGATTTTGCCAGAGCATCTCTATTGTGTTCAACTGCCCTCAAGTGGAGAGAGTTAGTTTTATTCAAGTGAGAATTTCAAGCTGAAAGATGGAGTTAGTTGCCACAAACCTGATTCCTGTGAATTTCAGAGTTGAGTATTATTCCTTGACAATGGTTGGGTTATCCAGGGATGTTCTTATGGCTTGATTTTCATGTGTGCTATCAGGCTTTATGAGAAGATATTTTAAAAATTGCAATTACTAGTAAGTCTGTTAAATACCCCAGATTAGGCAGAGCTGGAGTGAGGAGAGTCCATGTGCTCCGGACCATCACATTCTGAGTAGTAAAGGGCTGTGTGAGAGCTTTCCCTGGCCTGAATGAAATCTGTGCAAAGAAGAGAGCTGAGAGAGCAGTAATATGTGTTACAGAGACTAGCTGCTTTATGCAATCAAGAAGGCTTTGAATCATTTGAAATACTTTTTCTTGATATACCACAATGGTATATGGGGGTCCCAACAGAATTCCTTAGATGCTGTCTTATAGTGGAGGTGTGAGGTATATATTGGCTCTTCACTCTCCAGTCATAGAGGAGCAGTTCTCTGACTGACATGAGGCACTAGAGACCCAGTGACAGCTGTTTTAGGCAGCTGGTAAAAGCCACCTGGGGTGACTGCCAACAATGAGAAGCAGCTAATGGAAACAGCATCCAGAGAGAACATTCTCTGGGAAATGCCTCCAGAGTCATTGCCCTCAGTATCTTCTCCAGGGATAAGCATATTAAGTATCAATTTGGAGAGGACTCATTTTCCCTAGTTTCTGCCAATTTAGCCTGAGTCATTTAAGGGAAAATGTGGTTGGTTATGCTTCCCAGTTGACAACCTAACACTTGTCTTTTATTTGTCTTTTTTATGTACTGAGAATAAAGAGTTAATAATTTCTATCTAAGAAACATGGATGGATGCTGGTCTCCAGAGGCATCTGGTATTATTAACAGGCTTTCATATTTCAGGTGATAATGTAGTCGAGAAGAAAAATACCACATAAAAAAATAAAGTTTCTGTATTAAAACCCTAGAGCCAATTTAAAATATTTCAGAACTTATACAATGAAAATTCAGAAAACAAAGCACAAAGACAAATTTCTCACACTTTTAAGTATTTTTGCTCTACATCGATTGATATGTCTGCCATTTAACAGTTTCTTCTAACATTTTGTCTAGCCATGTTGCTGCTAAAAATGTTTTTTCTTTATAATGAAGGTAAGAAGCTTTCTGTGACAGAGCATTACTGCTTCATAATTAGCAGGAAGGACATGGGATTTGGAGTTAGATCTGAGCTCAAATTCTATTTCAGAACATAATCATTTTGGAGGTCTAGCAAGATACTTATCTTTTCTAAACCACCTTCTCTCAGCTGTTAAACATGGGCATTACCTATCCTGGGAACATTTCATCTGATGGAGTTGAACATGGTATTTGGGTGGCCATGAGTTTTGTTTGTTTTTCCTCCGAGAGCACCAGCCAAAAGGCCTGTCTTTTATATTCCATATTTGTTTAGATCAGTGGTCCTCAATTTGAGGTAACTTTGCTCTGGAGGGTATAACTGGCAATGTATGAAGACATTTCTTGGTTCTTACAAGTTGAGATGAATGCACCTATCCTACTGTTATCTAGTGGTAGGGGCTGGGGCTGCTGTGCACCCTGCATTGTACAGGGTAGCTCTCCTGCTCCTCCCAGCAAAGACTAATGGCCCTAGAGGCCAATAGTAATGAGCCAAGAAACTCTGGGTTGGATGATGGGCAATAATAAACTTCCTCTAGAAGTCCTGTATAAAGGTAAAAAAAAAAATATTGATGTCTGTGGCAAAATATTCTTCTTAAGAGATTATAATGAGGAAGAAGAGAACATTGTAATATTTAAGTTTTTAAACTGCCTGACCAAAAGGAGCATTTGCTAACATATAAGGATGTATTAAACATTTATTGAAAATAATATTATGAAAAGGTGCTTATCTGAAGGGGAGCTGAACCCTGTGCATATTATTACAAATGGAAAAAACAAGGCAAAACAAGAACATAGAAGCCACACCTGACTGGGTTCCATTCCTACCTGTAATACTTGTCTATGTGACCTTGGGAAAGTGGCTAACCCCCTCTGAACTTTGATTCCTTTAACTATAAAGTGGAAGTAGTAGCACCCGCCTCAGAATATTGTGAATTTGCAATTTATATTAGGATTAACGATGCAAAAAAAGTGTCTAGAACATCATACCAGATCAACCAATGTCAATTCTTTTCCATTATGAATTTTGGGAATTGGATTTGGTGAATACTGGAAAAATTTTTATTCTGGGAAGAATATGGCAAACGGTTTCAGAACCAGCTATAAAGATTCTGTATAGAATTTGGATTGAAATAATTAATTTTACTGGCTTATTTGTGTGCCAGTAAAAATGTAAAAAAAAATAGGACAAATTATATTCAGTCAACAGTATATCTCCCACTGTTTTTTTTTAACTGTTCCCTAGTTTCTTCCCAAGGGCAATTGCTGTTTCTAGAGAGTGATCCAAAATATTGAGGTCAAGAATAGTCTTTAGAAGGCCCAATGACCAAGGGTCAAAGAAATTCAGGCTAGGAAAGCCCAGTTTTACACATCTAGATCTTAAGGGATGAAACTGACAGTCCTGGACAAGACCTGTGATAAAAGCAAAATATAATTAAGAGCATTTCTAAAAGATAGCAATAGGCCATCAGCTAGTTATGGGGGGAAATGACCTTAGAGGAAAAAGTATGTTCAGAAGTCAAAAGAATTCTGTGTTCCAACAAAACCAGAATATAGTTAGGCTGAAGATGTAGCATAAATAGATCAGGAAGAGGAAGATATCCCAAGGGTTAGGGTTTGTATGCAAATGGAATAGTTGGATGAGTATGAGGGGAAATGTTAAAGACGTTGTGCATTTGCTAAGCCAAATGAGGAACATAAGAATATATTTGGGATTTATCTCAAAAGTACATAATATGTATCTTAAAATCTCTGTATTATACTGATATTGAACTGACTATGGCTGGACAGCAGTTGCCAGACCAGGGAAAGTGATGGGAGTGGAGAAAGCATGGATCCGAGACATGGGTAAAAAGCTTCCCTCCTTTATGACCATGGCTGATAGCAAGGAGGGGTAATCCTGATACGCATAAAAGATGGAAATGAGGTAACCTCTCCTGTCAGCCCTAGCTTGACAAACTAGAGGATTTTTGACCTAATAGTATGGGAGAACCTATGTGGATTCATGAAAGTGTCTTGCTATTGAATCCCTATTAAGTGTAAACAATTATTGAACCTGCTTTGTATATTCTAATTGTGACAAGCTGTTTAACTCCTCTGAACCTGTTTTCATCTACCTTATCCTTGCTAGTCTTTATTCAAAAGTACAATTTATCACTTCTTATTTTTAGGTCTCTTCCCTCTAGCCATGTATAGAAAACCCATTTCTAAATAAATTTTATCTAGAAAAGTCTACCTATTCTCTAGACAAATGATGTTTCCCTTGCACCAGTCAGGCTTAAGATGTGTTATTTTAATTCCCCTTGTTTCTTAAACTCTCTCTTTACTCCAAATGCAATTTTAGTCTTTTTTTCATAATATATTTCTCATTCATTGCCACAATTGCTGTCCTACATCCTAAGGCAAACCCTTCCAGGCTTGAACTACCTTAATTGCCCTCCTGTTGGTGTTCCTGCCTGCATCTACATCTTTCTCCTCCAGTTCACTGTCTACACCAGCCTACTGCACCCAAGTTATATCTTTATCTGCATTATTCCTTTTTCATGAAATGTATTTTATTGCTTTTGTTCTGCTGGTGATATCATGCTCATCCTTTGGGTCATCTCTACATCTTGGTAGACTCCAGACCTCTCTAGGCAGATCTGACCACTACATCCTATATTCTATCCTACTACTAACACTGCAGTCCTGTGGATGTTGTGGTAAGGTGTATACACATATTTTGAACTATATGTATACTATTATACTGTACTTTATATCCCTAAAACCTAGATGGTATTTCTCATGTGGTGTGATATTTATTTTTTATTTCCTACACTTACCTGTGAGCCCCTTGAGGACAAGGGCCACGTATCTTCAACTTGGTATTCCAAGATCATGGTACATGCAACTGTATATATACATGATCAAAGGTTAAATGAAGCGATGTGAGAATGATGCACTGTATACTCAAAGTAATGACTATCCATTTTTACATGAAGTTCTGATACTCAACGTACTCAGTTTGCTTAACATTGTTTTGCTATATAAATCTTTTTCGAGTATGGGGGAACTTGTTTCAACTGACTTCTAAGATTTCTTTCCAAGTGTAGGATATCCATTAGTTCTACACTCCTGATCTCTGCTCCTGCTCTTATCTACTAGAAGTGGAAGGAGGAATTCTGATGGGTTTTGGCAATAGGAATGAGCACCTGTAGCTGAGCTTGTCTCTTCTCTTTTATTTTGGAGTGATAATCTGCTTATTGGAAACACATTCTGGTTTGCTCCTCATGTCATGTAACCAGGCTTGTGGTTGTTCAGTGCTACCTGTGACTGGCTGGATAAACCTGTCTAATATTGGTATGTGGAATTTGTAGACACTTTAAAATTTAAATATGTTTACGCTGACTTCATATGTTTTCTTTTCCCAGGGACATTCCTGTTTCTATCTGCATGTTTAAATATCAAATGTGGGCAGTCCGGGTGGCTCAGCAGTTTAGCGCTGCCTTCAGCCCAAGGCTTGATCCTGGAGACTCAGGATCGAGTCCCATATTGGGCTCCCTGCATGGAGCCTGCTTCTCTCTCTGCCTGTGTCTCTACTTCTCTCCGTGTCTCTCATGAATAAATAAATAAAATCTTAAAAAATAAAAATAAAGGAGGAGGGGCAAGATGGCGGAAGAGCAGGGTCCCCAAATCACCTGTCCCCACCAAATTACCTAGATAACCTTCAAACCATCCTGAAAATCTACGAATTCGGCCTGAGATGTAAAGAGAGACCAGCTGGAACGCTACAGTGAGAAGAGTCCGCGCTTCTATCAAGGTAGGAAGACGGGGAAAAAGAGATAAAGGAACAAAAGGCCTCCGAGGGGGAGGGGCCCCGCGAGGAGCCGGGCTGAGGCCGGGGCGAGTGTCCCCAGGACAGGAGAGCCCCGTCCCGGAGAGCAGGAGCTGCACCAACCTTCCCGGGGGAAAGGGGCTCGCAGGGAGTTGGAGCAGGACCCAGGAGGGCGGGGATGCCCTCGGGCTCCCGGGGACACCAACAGACACCTGCGCCCCGGGAGAGTGCGCCGAGCTCCCTAAGGGCTGCAGCGCGCACGGCGGGGCCGGAGCAGCTCGGAGGGGCTCGGGCGGCGGCTCCGCGGAGGGGGCTGCGGGGCGGGAGCGCGAATCCAACAGCGCAGGCCCCGGGGCACAGGGCGCCGGGACACAGCCCAGGATCCGGCCTCCCCCGGGACAGGCAGAGGCCGGGAGGGCCCAGGACAGCGAGGACGCTCCTGCCCCGAGCTGAGCAGATCAGCGGCCCCGCCCCGGAGCCTCCAGGCCCTGCGGACGGAGAACCGAGAGCCCCGAGCCCGTAGTTCCTGCGGAGGCTGAATCCAGGCTTCCAGAGCTGCCATAGCAACTGCTGCTGTTCCTCCTGGGGCCCCACGGGGTAAACAACCCCCGCTGAGCCCTGCAGCAGGCAGGGGCAGAGCAGCTCCCCCAAGTGCTAACACCTGAGAATCAGCACAGCAGGCCCCTCCCCCAGAAGACCAGCTGGACGGACCAGTGATACTCCCCCGTGTTCCAATACAACTTGTTTTTGGCCACTCTGCACTGAGCAAAATGACTAGAAGGAAAACCTCACCTCAAAAGAAAGAATCAGAAACAGTCCTCTCTCCCACAGAGTTACAAAATCTGGATTACACTTCAATGTCAGAAAGCCAATTCAGAAGCACTATTCTACAGCTACTGGTGGCTCTAGAAAAAAGCATTAAGGACTCACGAGACTTCATGACTGCAGAATTTAGATCCAATCAGGCAGAAATTAAAAATCAATTGAATGAGATGCAATCCAAACTAGAAGTCCTAACGACGAGGGTTAACGAGGTGGAAGAACGAGTGAGTGACATAGAAGACAAGTTAATGGCAAAGAGGGAAACTGAGGAAAAAAGAGACAATCAATTAAGGGACCATGAAGACAGATTAAGGCAAATAAATGACAGTCTAAGGAAGAAAAACCTACGTTTAATTGGGGTTCCCGAGGGCGCCGAAAGGGCCAGAGGGCCAGAATATGTATTTGAACAAATCCTAGCTGAAAACTTTCCCAATCTGGGAAGGGAAACAGGCATTCAGATCCAGGAAATAGAGAGATCCCCCCCTAAAATCAATAAAAACCGTTCAACACCTCGACATCTAATAGTGAAGCTTGCAAATTCCAAAGATAAAGAGAAGATCCTTAAAGCAGCAAGAGACAAGAAGTCCCTGACTTTCATGGGGAGGAATATTAGGGTAACAGCAGACCTCTCCACAGAGACGTGGCAGGCCAGAAAGGGCTGGCAGGATATATTCAGGGTCCTAAATGAGAAGAACATGCAACCAAGAATACTCTATCCAGCAAGGCTCTCATTCAAAATGGAAGGAGAGATAAAGAGCTTCCAAGACAGGCAGGAACTGAAAGAATATGTGACCTCCAAACCAGCTCTGCAAGAAATTTTAAGGGGGGCTCTTAAAACTCCCCTATAAGAAGAAGTTCAGTGGAACAATCCACAAAAACAAGGACTAAATAGATATCATGATGACACTAAACTCATATCTGTCAATAGTAACTCTGAACGTGAATGGGCTTAATGACCCCATCAAAAGGCGCAGGGTTTCAGACTGGATAAAAAAGCAGGACCCATCTATTTGCTGTCTACCAGAGACTCATTTTAGACAGAAGGACACCTACAACCTGAAAATAAAAGGTTGGAGAACCATTTACCATTCAAATGGTTCTCAAAATATACCCTAAAAACTATAGAACACTTCTGAAAGAAATTGAGGAAGACACAAAGAGATGGAAAAATATTCCATGCTCATGGATTGGCAGAATTAATATTGTGAAAATGTCAATGTTACCCAGGGCAATTTACACGTATAATGCAATCCCTATCAAAATACCATGGACTTTCTTCAGAGACTTAGAACAAATTATTTTAAGATTTGTGTGGAATCAGAAAAGACCCCAAACAGCCAGGGGAATTTTAAAAAAGAAAACCATATCTGGGGGCATCACAATGCCAGATTTTAGGTTGTACTACAAAGCTGTGGTCATCAAGACAGTGTGGTACTGGCACAAAAACAGACATATAGATCAATGGAACAGAACAGAGAACCCAGAAGTGGACCCTGAACTTTATGGTCAACTAATATACGATAAAGGAGGAAAGACGATCCACTGGAAGAAAGACAGTCTCTTCAATAAATGGTGCTGGGAAAATTGGACATCCACATGCAGAAGAATGAAACTGGACCACTCTCTTGCACCATACACAAAGATAAACTCAAAATAGATGAAAGATCTAAATGTGAGACAAGATTCCATCAAAATCCCAGAGGAGAACTCAGGCAACACCCTTTTTGAACTTGGCCACAGTAACCAGAGAAGGACAAACAGTGTATGTTCTCATTCATTTGGGGAATATGAATAATAGTGAAAGGGAATATAAGGGAAGGGAGAAGAAATGTGTGAGAAATATCAGAAAGGGAGACAGAACATAAAGACTTCTAACTCTGGGAAATGAACTAGGGGTGGTGGAGGGGAAGGAGGGCGGGGGGTGGGGGTGAATGGGTGACGGGCACTGAGGGGTACACTTGACAGGATGAGCACTGGGTGTTATTCTGTATGTTGGTAAATTGAACACCAATAAAAATTAATTTATAAAATTAAAAAAAAATAAAAATAAATATCAAATGTTAAATAATTTGTGAAATAATTCTAATTATATGAGAATAAAAAAAAACTTTAAAAAATAGCTATACCTATGCGGTGGCCTCCTTAACATTTTATGAAAATAATATTCAATTTATTTCTAAATTTGCTGACATTTATTATAATACTTTTCCTTCATGTTACAAAATGGCCTAATGTACCACTGTCATTAAGTGACATAGAATGTGAGAAGTCCTTTGTATGCTGTCATGGTGCAATTCATTTACATAATTTTGTTATTAAGATGAGAAGATTTCAAAAGTAATTTACTCTGAAGATTATATGGCCTTTAACAATATTTTCTAAATTATAGAAAAAGCAGAGAACTTTCAGATTTTGTCTCCTTTTCTATCTTATTTTCTTTGGTTCATGCTAGTTCGTCTCCATTTGGCTTTTATTTTCTTCTCTTTCATAGATGACATATTCTTGCTACTTGATCTTCCATTTGTCAGCAATGGCAAGATTGCTGCTTTAAGGTTAAATTCATCAGCTTGGTGGTTATGGTATTTTGGTGATTTATGGATGTTTATGACTCAAGTATGAATACAAACGAGGGCTGTCACAAGTACCATCATCTTCCTTTCCAGTTTACTATAGTGCCTTACCATCCATGACCCAAACCAAATAAACAAAAATCTATAATTGTAAAACCAGTTACATCTCTAGTGGAAAGCCTCCTTTGAGAGAAAACCCCAGGCAGTCTTAGGTAAACCAGCACAACACAGTGGCACAGATGGCTTGCAACTGTATCTTCCAGAAACAAAAATCATGCAGATATTTAGGCATTCTTGTTACACTTGTGTCCATTGTTAGGAGGCATTGTTAACTTCTGTCTCTGGTTTATAGTTTCCAGGCAAAACTTTGCAAAAGAGCTCCTCAAGAGAAAGAGAGAGAATATATATCCTTATGTGCTGTTTTTTTTTTTTTTTTTTGGCTTTTTTTGGTTTGTTTTTTTGTTTTTTATTTTATTTTATTTTATTTTGTTTACATTAGTTTGTCAGCAAGTCAGCATTATTGGATGGTACCTGGGTAATGATGATGTGGCTTGCAGGCATCCAGAAAAAAATGTTCCAAACTCAGTTTATGAAACTGTCAATTGCTGACAAGGATGTATAAACAAGCTGGAGGAGATATAAAAGAAATGGGCCTTGGCCCATGATGTATGTACTGTATCTGGAACATTTAATAATGAAAATTATTGGAAAACATCAGCCTGTTTATCTAATTCATTATTTTATCCTTTGTTTGGAGCAGATAAAAATGACTGCTCCATGGAAAATCATGTAAAAGAACACATAGTGGTTTGTATTAAAAGAAAATATTTTGAATAAGGGAAATGAAATATACTCTTAACTACCAGACTTCTGCCAATCATATTAGGAATAAGTAATGAACATACATAATTAAAAAAATAAGGATGATTATTTAAGTGATAAAAATATATTGTACAACTTTTTTTTCTTAAAAATAGCATGTTACACTGAAATTAACTGCCTGTATTACAACCTTATTAATATTATTCTAAAAATTTCACATTTATTTCTAAAATAACATAATAGCTGTTTTAATCTATATTACAAAAAATAGCACTTTTATGGCTGGATGACATTCTTAATTGGTTTAATATGTAAGAAAGGCCTTTGTAAATTTTGATATGCCATTCAGCTGTAATCTTTTTTAAAAAAATGAGAAGGTTTCAAAAGGTTTAGAAGGATTCAGAGAATTTATAGATTATCTGGTGTTAAAGCAATTAGAAGACCCATTGACCTCTCAAAAATAGCAAAGGAAGCAATGCAATTTTTGCAAGTATTGACTCTTAAATGTTAATATATGTCTGCAATGTTTAATTATTATAATATTAATAAAGTTCTTATAAAATGCCATTATTCAGAGCTTCAAATGTATGTATAGTTGTATATTTTTGAACTTAACTCATCGCTCATCTTTTCTTTTTGATTTTTTCTATTTTCTCCCTTTGTCTTTGGAGATGGTATCTTTAAATATTTCTCTCCAGACTTTGATTACATCTGTAATGTGTGATGATTTTCTGTTAACCCTAATGAAATGAAAAACATCTTTGACTTAACTAATGTAAGTGGGTCATACAGGACAGTGATGTGTCTGACAGAAATGCCAACACAGATCAAGGATATAAGATTCCCTTGATGACAAATAGTACAGAAGCTTGTGAAACATTTAGATATGCAGGAGGCCATATAACAGTCCACTTGTGGAGGAAAAGGGTTCCCTGACCTCCAGGATGCTGCAGGAAATCTTAGCCATCTAAGATAACATCTGTATGGATTAAAGATACCAGTAGCTGCAAGCAGGTCAGACCTCTGATTCTCAGGAGTTCTTTCCACATTCTGGCCTCTCAGGAGAGTCTGGCCAGAAAGAATAACCTGGGTGACAGCCTCAGAGCTGGGAGTGTGCCAAGAGTGAGGACTATGTATTGATTGCTAAGACTTCTATAATGAAGCACTGAGTAGGTTCGACTGAATGGATTAAGCAAAAATTTGTTGTCTCAAAATGTGGATGTTAAATGTCTGACTTCAAGGGGTTCGTAGAGTTGATTTCTCCTGAGGATGTGAAACTCTTTCCCCCCTGTATCCTGTTTTTATTTTTCTGCATCATAATGACCAGCATAGGACATAAATGCAAACATTTAGCTGTACAAAGGGGATAGTGCTTAATTATAATTTGGAGACATGATTTTTTAAAGAATAAATACTTAAACACAACTCAAGTCCTACAAGCACCTGGACTCTAGGTCTGCGTAGTGAAGCTGCCTCACCTGTGGACACAGAAATCTATTCCAGGCCTCTCTTCTACCTCTGGTGGTTTGCTGGCAGTCTTTGATGTTTCCTGGCTTGAAGATGCATCACCTTAATCTCTGCCTTTATGTTTCCATGACATTCTCCCTTGTGCAGGTCTTTGTCCAAATTTCCTGTTTTTGTAAGGACACCAGTTATATTGGATTAAGGACCTCCTCGAGTCCCCATATGACTTCATCTTAGCTAATTACATCTGCATTGACTCTGTTTCCAAAGAAGATCACAATCTGAGGTAGTGGAAGCTAGAACTATGAATATGAATTTTTGGGAACACAGTTCAATCCATAACAGAATACCTAGGAGGCTAGTGGTTTTGGAACACCATCAATGGGGTGTGGTGCAGAGAATTAGGGGATGAAGTAAGAGAAATAAAAGCTGCCAGACTGTTCAGAGCTTCATCAGTCATCATAAGCATCTTAAGTTTTTACTTTGGGTGATAAAAGGTTTTGAATGGTGGGATGACATGCACTAATTTTTAAATGATACCACAGGCTGGGGTGCCTGGGTGGCTCAGTTGGTTGAGCATGGGAGTCGGTTTTGGCTTAGGTCATGATCTCAGGGTCATGAATTTGAGCCTGGCATCGGGCTCTGTGCTGAACGTGGAGCCTGCTTAGGATTCTCTTTCTCCCTCTTCTGCTCCTCTCCGGGCTTGTGCTATCTCTCAAGAAGAAAGAAAGAAAGAAAAAAGAAGAGAGAAGAAAGAAAGAAAAGAAAGAAAGAAAGAAAGAAAGATGAGAAAGAAGAGAAAGAAAAAGAAAGAAAAGAAAGATAACATGAGCTGGCAGATTGAGAATGAACTGTAGGTTGACAAGGATGAAAGGAGAGACACAGTTAATGGTCTGTCATGGACACCCAGGCTAAAGATGTTAGTGAGCAGATAACAGTGTCAGCAGTAGAGCTACTGACAAAGTGGTCAGGTTCTGAACTTAAATACTTTTGAAGAGAGGTGGTATAGGATTTGCTGAGGGCTTCCATGTGGGGTATGAGAGAGAAGAGTCAGATGAGATTCTAACATTTTGCTCTGAGTAATAGGAAGGAGAGTGCCATTAAGTGAGGTGGGAATGTGTGGGTGTAATACATGTAGGGGTTTGAAATCAGGAGCAGTCCAGAACGCATAGTATTTGCACATCAGTTCTTCTGGGTCTCAGGTTTCCTATTTTTTTTGTGTTTTTTCCTACTTTTGTTTATTTTTCACCCTTATTGAGGATAATTGATGAATTAAAATGGTATTTATTTAAGGTATAGGATATGATGATTTGATATACATATAGATTATGAAATGATTACCACAATCAAGCTAATTAACAAATCCATCACTTCAGATAGAGGCCTCCAGTTATGGAATGAATAAGTCATGGGAGTAAAAGGCACAACATAGGGAATATAGTCAATGGTACCATGTTGTGTGGTGTCAGGTGGTAGCTACATTGTGGTGAGCATGGCATAATGTATAGAGAAGCTGAATCCCTATGTCATACGCCTGAAGTAAGGTAACATTATGCATTAACTATGGTTAGATAAAAATTTTAAAATATCACTTCACACAGGTACTATTTCTTGTGTATGTATGGGGAGAACACATAAGATAAACTCTTTTGGCACACTTTAGGTCTTTAGGCACAATACAGAATTATTAACTATAGTCACCAGGCTTCACCTTAATCTCCAGAACTGATTTATCCTGCATAACTGAGCCTTTGTGCCCTTTGACCATCATCTGTGGGTTTCCCCCACTCCCTTTTGGGATATTTCTTTACTTGACCTTTCAGGACACAAATCCCAGTCTTGACAGTACTTATTCTCTTTTTAGATTCTTCTCTTCATTGTGTGTGTGGTTTTTTTTCCCATTACAAGACCTCGCTTCTATTAGTCACCACTTAACAAGAAAGTAATGATGACTTACCAGCTTTCAGAGAAATGTGTCCATTTGATCCTCCCAGTTCTTTACTCTCTGCCCTTGTATTCTTTCTTGTTGTGGTCCAGCAAAGAAAGAAAATCCAGTGTGGTATGATACACAGACTTACTTTAAAAACACACAAAGGACTTTTGTAGCTGTTGTATTAATATGTTTGAAGTTTCCGTCTTCTATTTATTTAAATATCCTCCTTTATAAACAGCACTTGCAAGAGTATTTTGCACTGGATAAAGATAGCCTTCTTATAAAGTGATTGTAACTCTCTGCAGAAAATAATATTTAAACACATTCAAACAGATAAGATTTTTTTTAATGAGCACTGATATTTTTGTGTAGACGCTTGAAGCAAGAATTATTTATGATGTTTGACACCCAGCTTATGTGGCATTAATTAATTAATTGTTCATTCAATCAAAATTCATTATTGAGTTTCTACATGTGTCAGGAATTGTGGATAATGAAGCACAAAACTTACTTTTGATCTGTTTATTTCCCTTGAGAAGCTCTTAAAATGCCTTAGAGATAACACTTTTAAAACATAACACTCTTGTTTATAATATAATGAGACTCACATGGGATAGTTAGGTTTTTAAGGCCACTTGTCTTGTTCTTGCTTATCTGAGGCTACTTTATCATTAGTCTTATGCAGCTTCTGTAGTCTTTTCCTTTACTATCATCCATTGGTTTTCTGTATTTCTCATATCCATATCTGTCTGAGTCCTGTTTCTTCTCAGTCTTCCCAGGAGGATAGCCATGGCAGCATTCGGGTAGGGGAGCATAGGAGCCAAATCAAGTGGGGGTGGGGGAGAGGGAAATGTTCATTACTAACGTGTTTCAAGGACAGCATTCTAAAACAGAGAGGCAGAGGTAGTGAATAACATTCAATTTCCTAATCATAATTTAGAAGACAAAATGTGCCCAGTTAGAGGATGAAAAAAATGATCAGCAAATTTGATAGTAGAAGAAACAAGAATCAGTATGAGTTATGGGTTAGTTTTCAGTGATGCCAAACCCCTAAAATTTATTTCATTGGACTACTACCTGCACCATATACACAGGTATTTTCAGAAGCTGCAGTGCTTTCAACTTGGTGATGAAAGACTCCAGAGTAGATGAGGACGCACGCATCTTTAGTGACTGCAACATGCTTTCAGAGATCAATATAAGTCATTATATAATATATATGTCCCTGGACTGGGTCTGACCAGGAATTCCTGAGCAATCTAAAGTAAGAAAAGACTAGTTGCTTTAATTCTTATTGGTCAGCCTCTCTCAGTGGGAGAAATCTCTACCTTTTGTCTTAGATCCAGGCCTTAGAGCCTCCGTTAAATGCTCTTTAGACTCTAACTATACTAGTTGATTAACTTTCTGCCTGTCTGTTGATCTTGCACTGATTCCTAGTTATGAGGCCATCTGCCTCAGTCTTGATGAAACTATTACCCTGTTCTGATTTCTTGAGTCCTCTGTGAGCTATTCATGCTCTTGATCCTATTCTGACTTTGCCTTCTGCTCAAGATGGATGACCCCAGTCTACTTGGTTATAATGGACAGAGGGTGCTTCTTACCTCTATGGTAAACTAATGTGCATTAGCTAAGTTTGGGATCATTACTTTTCTTACTGTTCAATGCATATCTTCATTTTCTTCCAGGGTTATATTTAGAAGTCTGACTAGGATAAGAATTTTACTTTTGTTGGTGGTAGAATCAATAATATGCATCAACTAAGTATTGCTATTTTTATATGGTATTCCACACTGTTCTCCACTGTTGCTACATGGTCTTAAACCAACCACAAACTCCTCTTCTTCTGATTTTTCTTACTCTGGAGTGAGGGAGGTGAAGAAATTTGATTCAATTAGATTGTGTTTCTTGATATTTGTATTTGCTTTTGATTTTCCTAATGCTAATTAAAACTCACACCTTAGCAAATGTGGAAGTGTTTCCTGGATGTAGTGACTATAAAAGTGTATGTAGTTGGAATTAAAAAAAAAATGGAACTTAAGAGAAATAAAGAAAAAGACATAAAATTTTAAAAACTTACTATATGAGCAAATTAATGAAATTATAAGGATCCAAGTATTGCGCAAAAACACTGAAGTGTCACTTGAGGAATAGGAGTCACTGTCTGAGGTCAGTGAGAGAAACACTGATAAAAATGGAGTGTTTTCACAGATGTCTGAAGAAAGGCCCAAGTACTGTTGGGTAGAGGGGAGGATTGGATATCATTGCAAGAAAGGATTATCTGACCTGTCAGTCTTCCTACCTCTCCTATTCTCTGAGTGCCTTCCAAAATAGTAGTGTCATGTATTCTTAAATTGCTCTCTAGGGACTTATAGAAAATCTTGTTTTATCATATGTTATTAAATCAGTTTTTGAGATGCCTGCGTGGCTCATTGGTTAAGCATCTGCCTTTGGCTCAGGGCGTGATCCTGGAGACCCAGGATCGAGTCCCACATTGGGCTCCCTGCATGGAGCCTGCTTCTCCCTGTGCTTGTGTCTCTGCCTCTCTATCTCTCTGTGTCTCTCATGAATAAAAAAATAAAATCTTAAAAAAAATCAGTTTTTAAGAAATCCTGATATTTTCTAATCAATCACTAGGATTAAAAGCCTTTGCTGGCCATGTGACAGTATAAAATTGAAAATAGCAGCCCAAATATTACAAATTTTTCAAATCCTAACTTAAGGATATCTTTTTTTTCCCCAACGTGGGACAAATGGGCCTTTCATTGAGTTTTGAAGATGAATCAGAACTCTTAGGCACAACTGGGCATCAGGCTATCACAAACTATGTGGATTTTGCTGCCTCTAATGAGATTTTAATGCACTCGCCATGTTTCATGGTTTTACATATAGCTTAAGTAGAACACATGATAGAATTAAATTTATTTTTATTAAGAGATTTTTCTTGTCAAGCTGATATTTTCTTTTGAAAGCTCATAAAAATTATACCCATTTCAGAAGAAATGTTCCCAAATTGCTCCTGTTCCTGAAGATGGCTATTGTGAGGTCATGGTGGATCAAAAGACATCTTGGAAGATTTGATAATGCTTATCCAAGGATTTAAAGAATTTAAAAATGTTCCCAAACCCTGTGAAACATATATTACTGATATTGGTATTTGGGATTAATAATGCTGTCAATAGACAAAGGTTGTGTCAAAGGATAAAATTGTAGTCAGCAGAATTTTGCTTGATATACTCAGTGCTAACAATTTTATATATTGGTAGTAGGTACAGGGGGCTTACATTTAGCTAGATCATTGTGAGTCTTGACCTTTTCCCAGTAACATTTGCTGGAAATTGTCCCTTTTCTTATTTTGTTGTTGTGTTTTTTAAATAAGGGCTTAAATCTCCTACTTCTCTCTGATTTATTTTCCTTTTTATTCCCATTCCTAAGCTGTTGAAGACATATATAGGCTTTTCTTATGTTACAAGGAAGGAAATTATAATAATAAATTTTCTAAAGTGACTATATAAACTATGTGGTGAGTCAGAAGCTGCACATAATGAGTTAATAGGTTTCCAGTTGAGAAGCAGAGGACATGATTCTAATGATGCCTTGCCATCATTAGATTAACAGTACCCATCTAAAGTATATAGCAGAGTTCCTGTGACCATGGAAATCTACATGGGTTTCCCGATGCAAGGAAAGAAGGTAGATTTCCCTGTCGAGGATAGTTTGTCCTCAGGTTGTTGTCTAGTGGTGCCAGGTTTTCTTCAATACTTCTAACTTAGTTTGTTCAGGCTGCTATAACAAAATACCATAGACTGGTGGCTTAAGCAACAAATATTTGTTATGGTTCTGGAATCTGGGAAGTGAGGTCAACATGCTGATAGATTCAGAATCTGGTAAGAACCTGTTTCCTGGTTTGAAGACAACTGTCTTCTCACTGTGTCTTCACATGGTTAAGGGACAAGGTAGCTCTCTATTATAAGGGCACTAATCCCATTCTTGAGAGTTTCCCCCTCATGACTTAATTACCTCCCAAAGGCCCCACCTTTAAATACCCTTCACATTTGGGGATTAGGCTTCAGTATATGTTTTTTGGGCATATACCAACAGTCTATAGCAGTCTTCCTTCCAGAAAATGGTTTCAGATGTTTAGAGTTGGTATGGACATAACCATTATAACACTAAAGTGGGCAAAATGACCTTGAGGAATTACCTAGCTAGACAGAGCTGAACCTTTTAGGAGAGACTGCAATGTGCTGTGTGTTACAATATTCTGTCTCCTGGTAGGAGAGGAGAGGAAGCTCCACTTTCTCTGTTCCAAATGAAATGCCAGTATCTTTTTCTCCCAAGTAAGACTTCGGCCTTTGTGGGGGTATACAAAGCCAATAATGATAGTAGAGGAATTCCCTGGAGGAAACAAAGTTTTGTGTGTGTGTGTGTGTGTGTGTGTGTGTGTGTGCGTGTTTTAAGCCAAGTTAATCGATTCAAGTCTTTATGTTCTCAGATTTAATAGCATAACATGATGTCACTTTCATATAAAGAAACCTTAGAGAACTTTTTATTTAAAGTTTTATATCTATTTCTATGAAAAATCTATTTCAGTGACTGCAGGCTCTGCTTTTGGCACAAAAGTTTTGCTGTGCTGTTCGATCCAAATCAAGCCATATTCTTCCACCTGCTGTCTACTGCTGCGGTGCTCAAGAAGCTGCTACTGTTGTTTTGCCTTCTTGCTGATATAAATGCTTGTCCCTCAGGAGAGGCACCAAAGGGGAGCCCATATATTTAGCATTCAGTGGAGATTCTCACAAAAAGACAAAAAAATGTAAATAACAGTCACCTGTTGGAACTAGTGAAGGCAAAAGCATTCTGTCCTAAGCTTACAGCATCTAGGAAGAAAATAAGGGAATACAGATTGTGAAAGGATTTGTATTAAATTCAGAATATTTGACTGAGAAAGGAAGTAAGTACCACAAACGTGAACTTTTTATTCTATTTCCAACTTAGAACAGGTGGAAAAGAAGTCTAGCGTTTATTGTTCCAGGAAAGTAGGTTTTGTTCCCAACATAACAAAATGGAATCCATGGAGTCCATTCTATTCAGTAGATATACTTAAGTTTTTTATTATATTTTCTGGCTAGAGGTTCTATATAGGAAGAGATGCAGACATCCCCAAAGCACCCAGGACAGCTGGGTCCTGACCACAGAGAAGAGGGAAGTCAGAGGCCCTTTCCAGGTACAAGTGGGCTCTAGCTAGGGCTTCTCTGTCTCCACACCATACCTATCCTGGACCTCTGGGTCCAATATGGAATTGGCAAAAGTTTAATAAGTACTTGGGAAATGTGCGTAGGGTGTGCCAGGAAACAAAATATCTCGTTATTAGAGGGCTTTTAATGAAGTGGTGAATTTATAGTTCTGATATGTCTTTTTTCCCATACCACCAAGTAATTCTCATTCTCAGTGGTTGTTGACTGGGTGTTCTGCAAATTTTATTTAGTTCTAAAACTATCTACCTGGAGATGGCATCAAATCCCATAGGTTGAGTGCTCAGTCCTATAAGACTGCCCTCACTTCAGTGCCAATCACAAATTCAGGCTGTCGCCTGTGCTTCTAACTGGCTATAAATTGGAGGTTCTTACAACCCCATTCTTGGATTTGATTAATTTGCTAGAGTGGCTCACAGAACTTAGAGAAACATTAACTTATGTTATTTTATTTACTTATATATGACTTATTTATTTATTTGAGAGAGAGAGTGTGTGTGAAATGGGGGAATAGCAGAGGGTGAGGGAGAGAGAGACGCAGACTCCCTGCTGGTTTTGGAGCAGGATGTGGGGCTCCATCTCATGACCCTGAGATCATGACCTAAGCAAAATCAAGAGCTGGATGCTTAACCAACTAAGCTACCCAGGCGCCCCTACTTATACTATTTTAAATGGTGGGGAAATCAGTGATTTAAAGCATATAAGAGAAATTATTGCTTAAATTTCCATCTAAGTCTATAATAAAATATATAATATGAGAAAAAATTATAAGTTGAAAAGAGGTATAATAGTAATAATAACTTAATCATGTATTATGACTCTACTTTTAGCTATCAGTAGCAAGATAACACTATAATGTATCAACCAAGTGTTTAGGTCCACAACATCCTTTTGTTCACCTTATTGCATTCCCTCTTACAGACATAAATACATACCAAAACCTGGCTTCTACTATCATAGGAGGAGAGCACATGCCAATAATACAAAGAAGAACAAAAGCCTTTTTTACTTTCAAAGGACAAAGTCCTGTCCAAAACATTATGCATGGAATAATACTGTTGAGAATATAGAAAGATATTTGCAGAGGACCTAAATGTGTTCATTGCCAATGAGGATCTCTCGAAAGGGAGCCCTGCAACAGAAAGTCTGGCCACCCTGAGAGTAGGAAAGGACTGTGTTGCTTGCAGTCTAGCATCTTGAATAGGTCTCTACTTCTATTGTCTGTTGGCAGTGAACTCAAGATGACCCAGAGGGAGATCAGGGAAGACTAGTCTTAGAGACATTTTCACCAGAATTCTTGCAGCTGAGTGGCTGAACCTTTCCAGACCCTTGAGAAAAGCTGGAAGTATGGTGAGAAAGAGCCAGAGTGAGAGGGAAAAAGAGGAACGGACAGACAAGAGAGGGAGAGTGAGGGGATCCCTGGGTGGCGCAGCGGTTTGGCGCCTGCCTTTGGCCCAGGGCGCGATCCTGGAGACCTGGGGTCGAATCCCACGTCGGGCTCCCAGTGTATGGAGCCTGCTTCTCCCTCTGCCTGTGTCTCTGCCTCTCTCTCTCGCTCTCTGTGGCTATCATAAATAAATAAATAAATAAATAAATAAATAAATAAATATTAAAAAAAAAAGAGAGGGAGAGTGAGAGCACATGTACGGGAGAGCAAGGAGACCCAAGGGGATCTGGAGAGTGGAATGAGCAGGAGCAGAGACTGCTAAGAGGGAGGGCTGCATTGGGTGATGATGGTTGGGGTCAAGATAGACCAAGGACCAGAGACCTCCGCTGTGGCCAACATGGTACCACCTAAGTCTCAAAGAGGCAAGGGGGATGAGACGTGTATGCGTTTCTGTAGAGTAAACTAAAACAATCTTGACTTGTCTGAATGTTCCTTTAATTAAAACAGTAAAGATTTCTGCAACTTATGACAGCTTGAGATAGAAACTAATTTTAGTTATAGAAAATCAAGTTGAAGACTCACACATCTGAGTTTAGCATGTTAAGAATACACATACACACGCTTGGCTGGCAGCAATACCAGGGCTGTGGTCATTCAGGAGATGCCTTCTCATCCTATACAGAGAGGGGCGGTTGCATAGGAAAGTGTTATGAGAGCGGTCTGGGTGGACATTTCAACTATAATTGATAACCTTCATCTAAGCCTTCCCATTTTCATCGCCATCAGGAGGCATGTGAAATTTCTGACCTCAAGAGCCATAGCTTGCTTGATGACCTAGAGCATAGCCAGTACTTTTATTTCCTCCCAATTCTTGTGGAGCAGAAAATTTTGGACTAGATGATTCTTTGTTGTTAGGGTCTATTCTACACTTTGTAGAATGTTTAGCAGCATTCTCTGCTCACTAGATGCCAGTAGTATCTCTACCCTTACTGTGGCAACTAAAATTATCTCCAGACATGGCAAAATCATTGGCAATTGAGAACCACTTTTCTAGAGTATAAATTCTTTACTACAGTCTGAAATACCTCCCAGACTGTAATATAGAAAACTAAAGCATCCAGCATTCTGTGCATACGATAGGTAACCTGAGGAAGGTGTGATACAAGAGATGTGATGAAGGATGTAAACAAAGTGGAAGACAGCAGGCAAATAAATGAATTTTGGATAATTGGCTCTTAGGATTTTTACTTACATTTTCTTTTTGAATTAAACCTAAGCAAATGTTTTTGAAATTCGAAACTTTGCTCTGGAAAACTGCTACTGAATATATTCTGAGAGCAGTTTTATATTTTATCTAAAATACTGCCCTTCATCTTTCTTTATACATCCTATTTCCCAAGCACTTAATCACATTTATTGCTCACTTTTGGGCTGCCTCCAATGTTGGCATATCTGGGTAAAGTCTCAGGATGCTGATAAAGAAAAGGTTGAAGAAAAGTGAAGATATTAGAAGGATCCCCGAACTAGAGTAAGAGATCAGAAAATTTTATTAATAAATGCTATAGAGAAATAAGGGATTTGCAAGAAAGAAAGGTGACTGAGGGGCCTTCTCATATCTCATCTTGAACTTTAGTAAGGTGAAGTAGTGTGCCATTGTGACTTAAAAGTTTTGAGAATTAGTGATGAAATTAATCTACAAAATACTGTAAAATCAATATGAGCCAATAGTAAGATAGGAAAAATCACTCTGCTGCATACTTATTATCCTGATTTTTCTCTTAAAGAGAGTTTTATTTAGGTTTGGAGTGAAAAAATCTTATATATCTTTATATATCTTTCATTCTCAGAGAAATGGAGTTTCATAAGAGATGCACTTCCTTTACTCCCTGCAACTTGATCCAGCTGTTCCAAGGTTTATTTACTGTTTACTGTGGTACTATTTTATGATGTCACACTCACAAAGCCTCTTTGTTTTTAATAATTTGGATGATTTATAGGTCTGGGTATGAAAAGCTCAGTGTCATCATGTTATCTGATTTCCAAACTTATCTTTTCCCTCTGAGTTAGGATTTGTGCCTATAATTAATTCAGCAACTGTAACTGCAAAATGTTTGCCCTATAATGAGTTCCCAGGTGACATGAAAACCTCAGCTCTCCAGTAGGATAAAAATTGGCATGTCTTCACCACGGAGCTAATGTAATAACAAGATTCAATCCGTGGTTACATCAGAGTAGCTGATCAAGTCCCAATAGTACATGTTAAAATGAGACTGTTCTCATACTGCTTGCTCCTTTCAGCTGAAAAATGGGAAAGTGATTTTGGCCTTTTATTATCTACTGTGTGCTGTCACCTGTCTCACCCTAGCGCAGTTTTCTGCGCTAGGGACTTCACTTGTTTAGCGTTTCATATATCATGTCTTATCTAAGCATCCAGTGCCTAAAACTTATGCCACAGTGGCCAAGCAGGTGTGCAGAAGAAATACTTCAGCAGCTCCTAAATGATTAAGCACTGAGGGTTGAGATTATTTTTTTGGTTTTTTTGTCCTTTCATTCTATTTTGTTTCATTTTGCTTTGCTTTGCTTTGTTTTATTTTATTTATTTTTTTAGCAAAGATTAGCTGAGATCATTTGCCTACCAGATGTGTCTTCATTGGTTTATTATAAGGCATTTCTATTATTTTTCCTTGACATTATTATTGATGTTTGTTGTGAAGGTATTTTTTAGAAGTGATGCTGAGAAAGCATCTGGTTAAGTTAGCTAGTCTGGTTCAAGAGGTGATTCTAAGGCTCATTAACTCAGCACTCCCATCATCCAATAATGGGCACCACCCTAGAGTAACTGCTCAGGAAATGAACACAGTGCTTCCTGCCTAGTGTGTTTATGGAGGAACATTTTAAAATCAAGCCATGAAGAGATTGTTCAAAAAGTATCCTTGTTTACCTGCTATTTGCATAATCCAGGGGGTTTTAAATAGATGCTTCCGGTACTGAAAAAATAAAGTTATGTATCCTATATACATTATTCACCGAAACATTTTAAGGAAAAGCTTAACTGTAAAATAGAATGACTCATTTCACTGAGGAATAAGCTGACGTTTTAGTGACTTGTCATAAATAGTGCAGTGGGGCTAAGTAAACTGAGTGTAATGATGAGTTTTACAAGGTCGTTTGTTCCTTCTTTTTCTTGGGCTCAATGACCTTTTCCCGAGAGAGAGGTATTTATGGGAAAATCTACATCTCTCTTTTATATTCTTGTGAACCTTTAGCTCCCTAACTAGAAGCAGAAGAGACAAGAGGGAATACAAAAAAAAAAAAAAAAAAAAACTTTTAAAAAGAGAGAGACAGAGAATGGCTTTACCAAGTGAAAAAACCAACAGTATCCAGAAGGCAGCTTTTTCTTCTTGGGGGAAAAATTAGAATCAGAATTTTGGGGCTGAGGGGATAATTAGAATCAACCAATATCATGGGGAGTCTTGATTCTCCCCCATACAGGAGAGATTGCTCACAGGAAATGATACCACTATCCATACTATTGCTTGGCCAAAGCCTTACTGTCTCCCTTGGCTACTCTCTTTCCTTCACTTCCCCTACCCTGTCCTACCTTCCCACTCCATCTCCCATGCCTATGTGGAGTCATTTCAATCCATTGATTTTCAAAGTATATCCCATCTCTTTGTCTTAGCTGAATACCCTTCTCCTGATCACCGTCATCTTTTTTTCTTGGACCACCAAAAATCAACTTTTAACTAGTCCTGCTTCTAGTCTTGCCCACAATGCATCTTCCCTAGTGCTGCAAAAGAATATTTGTGAAATGCATTCTTATCATATCACTGCCCTGCGTGAAACACTAAAATGACTTTTTAGAGGACCTAGAATAAGGATCTCAAGCATCAGAAAATTTTCTATTATCCTATAATGGTATATACTATATAGAATATGCATGTGTGAATATACACGCAAACAACATACATGTTATAGATGGGAAGGCTTAGGAGTACATGAATCATGGAACATCTAATTAGCCACACATTTTCTATTTCCCAGATATTTTCTAGAAATGAGAATTTATTAAAATATTTTTGTTATGGCAATGAACAGAAATCTTAAAATGTTTCTTGTAGTATGAGTCTTTCTTGAGTTTTCTTGATCTTAGCATGTACGTGCTTATTTATCTGGTTATTTGAATATTCATTTGAATTTGGAGAGACCATTTTGCTAGAAGTTGGGATAAAAGAGGTAATCCTGGACTGCAGGGAATCTGATATCCAATGTGAGCATAGCTACAAGTAGCAAGTCCCTAGCTTTCTCTTTGATCTTAAACTTCAATTCTTCTTACAACATAGTGATAAAAATAATAGTATTCATAATAGAATCAGTTAACATTGTTATAGCTGTTTCATCCTTGGCATTATATTGAGACAGTTATATGCATTATCCCACGCACACTCATGATCACTCATGAGGTAGATACTATTACTATTTCCATTTCATGTGTAAGAACTTTAATTTTGAGACATGTCCTGGCCAATGTTGCATAGGTAGAAGGTACCAGAAAACAATTTCTACCTCAAGTTTTGTATATTCTAAAGTGTGACTCTAAACCACCATATAATGGCAAGAGAGAATGAGAAGAAAGGGAAAGCAATGATAACAATTCTCATCTATACTTCTTATAATATTGCTATCATATTGTCTATATTATAATGGCTATTCAAAATAATCTGTTTCTTTTTTTGATCTGTTTCATTTAAGGCAAAAACACAAATTGAAATGATTATATTAAAGAAATTTTCCCTTGAGGAAAATGGATTTTTCTGTCAGTGCACATGAGTTTCACATTGGTCATCATAACCAAGAAACATGACAGATACTGAGAACAAGGCATCATTTGGCTTCAAAGCAAGGTAGAAATGAAAACTCTTGGGTTATTATAAAACATACCCTTATATATATATATATATTTCTCTTATGTAAGCAGTAAAGAAAGTAGCAAAATAAGAAACTCTGCTTTAAGAGTTTCATAAAAGGAACTTTTATTAGATGAAGCTAACAATATCTTTAATGTGAATTACATTTTACCCCAAACTTAGAACAGGAAAAACACCTACTCCAAGCATCTTGTTTATTTGTGCAATAATATAATAGGCAAGCCTATTCCTTGGGGTGGACAAGCACATTGTGTGCTTTGCTTTGTGGAGCATCGGCTTCTGTGTACAGAGAGAATCCAGGAGGATTGTTGAGAACTTACACAGCATTCCTGAGCCTCAGCATTATTGATATTTGGGGTTGGACAATTATTTATTTATTTTTTCCTGGACCTATCCTTTGTACTGTAGGATGTTTATCAGCATCCCTGACCTCTATGAACCAGATGTCTCTTCCTCTTCCTCCATCTCAACCAGGTGATAACCAGATGTGTTGCTAGATATTGAGATTGGCTAACTTATACAGATTTGTAGACTTGTCATAGAAGTCACAAAGTTATTGCAAGCACATTCCTTGTGGCTTCTGTTTCTGACACTGATTTTGAATGTTCTGAAACAGTTTCAAAAAACAACTGAACTGTAAGTAAGAAGACTGTACTATTATTATTATTTTTAAAGACTTAATTTATTTATTCATGAGAGACCGAGAAAGAGAGAGGTAGAAACATAGGTAGAGGGAGAAGCAGGCTTCATGCAGGGAGCCCGATGTGGGACTTGATCCCGGGACTCCAGGATCA
This sequence comes from Nyctereutes procyonoides, assembly GCF_905146905.1. Taxonomy (NCBI): domain Eukaryota; kingdom Metazoa; phylum Chordata; class Mammalia; order Carnivora; family Canidae; genus Nyctereutes; species Nyctereutes procyonoides. Next base: position 5,823,947 of record NW_026575119.1, read on the forward strand.
CGTTCTGAGCCTAAGGCAGACGTTTAACTTGAGCCACCTAGGCGTCTTGGAAGACTGTATTATTTACACAAGAACTTCCTCATGATGAAACAGAGATATATATTATAAGCCTCAGTGGCAAAGACGAAGAAGATGGGCTGGCTATTTTACCATCAATGTACCCCTAAATGCATGGGTTTTAAGCAGGGATTTATTCTAGTTACACAGAATTATCCATGAAGGCCATAATCAGGTACATATTTTAAATTAATTTACATCAGTACACTAAAACCTTATTGATTAACAATATTATATCTAAAACAATATGTAAGCCAAAGCAATTATTGTTTCCCAGGTGACCAGGTGCCAGTTTCTACTCTTGTAAAAATACTGAGTAATCTTAAGTTGAAATATTGAAATTCTATTTGCCCTTGGTTTTAACAGGTTTAGGTATCAATTTTACATGCTTTAGCATTATTTATTAGAATTTCATATTAGTCCCCTTGGGGCTTTTAACGTGATAGCCATTTCAGATCCCACTGTTTCAGCATATGATGTGTATTTCCAAGCTTTATTTGCCTCCTGAGGAGTCATTTCATTTTAAGTGGCTTTAGAGATGAAGGGTGGGGGGGCGGGCAGCAGGGAAGCTGACCATGCTCCATGAAATCCTTAGCACCCAGCAGCACTAGAAAGTGTTTTAACAGATGGGGAAGAAACAGAAGTAATATTGAACACTTAAAATTCTCTGGTTCCCACAAGAATTCTGAAGAAAAGTATATTAGAATGGGTGGAGCATGGAGGATTTTAGGATAGTCAAACTACTCTGTATGATGCTATAATGGTGGATACATTTTATTATTCATTTTTTTCAAACCCACAGAATATACAACATCAAGTGAACCCTTATGTAAACTACAGGCTTTGAGTGATAATTATATATCAATATAGGTTCATCAGTTGGAACAACTGGATCATTCCGGTGGGGATGTTAATGGTGGGGGAGGTTATGCCTTGTGGGAGCAGGGAATATGTGGGAATTTACTGTACCCTCTGCTCAGTTTTGCTGTGAACCTAAAATTGATCTAAAAAATAAGAGTCTATTTTTAAAAAATATATTAGTTCTTTCATTTTAGATAGTTTAGGCAGGGGTTTTAATAGGATAGATATCTCATCCTGGCTCATAATCATTGTAACCTCTGAAGATCTGTTTCTGGTAATCTGTTTTATCTCTAATCTCTGTTATAGATAAACTAGACACTGTAGTCTATATTTAAGAGGATATAATACCGAGGACACAAATATGCTCTTTTCAGACAATACTGACTTTGTTAATAAAGACATGCTTGATTAATTCATAAATGATGTGCTTTTTGTCCTGAGGATCCAAACTACACATTTAAATCTAGTCTTTCCAATCTCAAAATTAATTTTATGTGGTAGGTAACTTGACTCCTTATTTATCTTTTTCAACATAATTTTTTGATTCAACTACAGGTAAAAAGTGAATTTCTTCAGATTTTGAAGTTCTTATGAGAGATTATCTGGAAGTTGATTCATTTTTTACAGTATTTTAACTGATTTTGTCAATCACATTTGCTGTGGCCAAGCTTCATGGGAATGGAGACTGTAATTATCAGATTTTATTGACTCTGTTTCAGTCTTCAAAAAGAACTAATATCACGAACATTGGGGTGGCTCCGTCAATTAAGCATCTAACTCTTGGTTTTGGCTCCAGTTGTGATCTCAGGGTCCTGGGATCTAGCCCTGTGCCAGCCTCTGTGCTCAGTGGTGAGTCTGCTTGGGATTCTCTCTCCCTCTCCCTTTGCCCTTCTCTTCTCCCCCCATGCCTTCACCCCTGTGCTCTCTCTCTTTCACTCTCAAATTAATAAATCTTTTTTTAAAAAATAACTAAAATCACAAACGTGAAAAATCCCATTCAAGCTTATGATATATTTTGGAAAATCATGGTAGATCTTAAGTTTCCAATTACATTTTAGTTCTGCCACTGAAATTTACATACCCATAGTTAACTGTTTACCTTCTTTAACTTTTTGTTTCTGGGATTTTAGGAATTCCATTCCCTGGTATTTGAAATAGTTAATCATGTCATTTTATGGTTAATGGCTGCAACAACCCTTTGCTAGTGATTTCTGTTACCATTCTATGTCTAACGGGAACTCATTCTTCAAAACCACATTTACCATTGTCCTCCCCTCAAAGTAACTCTCTTTTCAAGTATCTTTTGGCTATAATTTCACTAGTTTGAAACCTCTGAAACCTAATCTATTCATTGACTTTGAGGGTTTTTTTCTCCTCCATTACCATACTCAATATTATTGAGTCTTGCCAATTTTCCATTCAAGTGCCTTACAAATAATTAAAACAAGAACAACAACAACAGAACTATCCCTCCTCAGGCCTTGTTCTAATTCAGGCACTCTTTCTATTCCCTTTAATTAATCTCCCGATTTATACTCTTTCCCCAATTAGACTAATACTGCATACTATTGGCAGAGGTAGTTCTCTAAGTACCTACTTTCATGTTATCATTATGCTTCTAAAACCTTCAGTCATTCCCTATTATATACAAGATAAAATCTAAATCATTTAGTGTAACACTCCAAGCCTATCATAATCTGTCATTTGCTACCTTTTCACACACATTTCCCCAAATATTGAACAGAACTAACACTTCATTCCCACTAGGTGAAAACTTTTTGCTATTCACAAAACACATCATGCTACTTACTTTCAATATAAATTGACATCTCATCTCAGACATTGCTTTTTTTTTTTATTCTTTTGGAAAGTTAGTAAATATCATGAACTCTTAACTATTTCATGTTACTAAATTTGTTAAACATCTATTATGTAGTGGGGCTGTGGAAATTTCAAAAGTAATTTATTATATGGTTTCTTCAAGGGGCTTTTAGTATAGTTGCGGATAGCATGGAAATATAGAATTTAGTGCTAAATTGTCTGTTTCAGTCTGTAAATTGCTGATAGTTGAAATCCTAAGTATCTGGTATGTGTTTATGTATTGTATGTGCTTCTTTTTTGTTTGTTTTAATTATATTTTAAGCTCCTAAAAGGATAGGTGTTGTCCTCTGTGTGGATAAATATATATTTTTGTATTTCTTCATAATGTTAGGTGCTTGAGAAAAATGTTTTGCATGAAATTGCAGAGTTGGGAAGGAGAGTGTTTTTTCTTGCCAAATAGCTTAGGCAAATCAGAAATCTTTACTTAGAGCAGCAATGCCTTAGGTTAGTAACTGAGTGCCTGTGGAGATCAGGCAGGTCAGATGAAAGAATGAGTTGGGAAGATTGGGGGGTTGAAGGCTGAATCTAACTGGAGAGTTCCTGCTTTTTCCAAAGGACACAGCTACTACTCAGCAATGCCTATTGCTGCCACATGGGATTTTAAGTCTGTTGCTGCCTGATCTAAAAATTTTTAAGACAAGATGGAGGTTTGAATTTTTATGTGAAATGGCTGATATTTTTCACCCTAGATTTTGACAGAGAAAATTCTACACCCACTCAGGCTAAATTTGTCCTGCGGGCTACACTGCTAGTTTGTAATCTTGGCCCTAGAGAGATTTCGGTTGTTGTTGATGTATAATTATAGTAGAAGTCTCTTATGACCTAATCAGTGTTGGTAGCTGGTCAATCAGTTAGGAAAGTCAGTTAATGTGGTAATCAAAACACATTTGACCTGTATTATGAAATTATCAGAAGAAAAAGATGATGCATATGTCCAACATGTAATGTTCATTTAGAACATATAAATTAAGTTTCTTCACCAATCTTTTCAGACTAGGGAAGGCTTTTTTTCTCTGGATATGTGTTTACTGACTGGATTGCTAGATTCTTTTTCTGATATAGACCAGACATATTTTCTTCCATTCCCAGTTTCCATTTTTTAAAGCAGAGGGAGAAGTATACAGACTTGCCAGACAGGCTGAGTGCAGAATCCTGAATTTCTGAGACTGGCTTCCAACTTGTACATTGCCTTGTCCTCAAATGAGACTGTATTGTTTTTTTTTGTTTGTTTGGTTTTTTTTTTTTTTTGAGACTGTATTGTTTTTAGTGACTCACCTTTAATCAAAGCATTAATCAAAACATTTAAATGTATTTTCTTATAAGCCATTTTCTCTTCATACTCCTATTTTGTCAGTCTACATAATATTTGGTTAATTTATATAATCACAATGTAAAATGAAACTAGTATAAGCAAGCTTGGGAACAAAAGATTGATTGACTCCTGGAAATTATACAGTTCAGCAGATGGGAGCATGAGGATATAAAGATTTCTGGTCACAAAATTCAGCATGTTGTAGACAGCAATCAGTGTTTCAAGAGAAGACTAGAGAGAGTGGATTAACCCAGTCACTTGATTAAGTGAAGGTCAGTTAAGTGAATAGCATGGTATAGCATTATAGTTCATTGTACTGATCCATAGTATTGGTCTATATTGTGAAACCATTAGCACAACACTGCATCACCTACTATCTGTGAATTCCAGAGTAATGTTCCAGAGGTGAATTATATAAGGCTTTAATATGCTTTTGGTGACTCTCATGGGAAAGAGGGCCAGGGAATAATTCTAATCCCATGCACGATATATGTGCTTTTGAGGAGATTGTTTTGAGTAGAAATAATTCTTGTGTTAGGAGAACTAAAATATTTTAGTGAAGTCTTGCTTTTTCAAGTATTCAGAACCATGATTTAGAAAGACATATTATGTGATATTATAAAAACGAGAAGAGAATGTTTGGAGGTTCAAATTGCTTCTCTAAGAAACAAAAATTTGTTTTCTCTTCCATAAGTTTCATTCCATTTTTTTTCAGTTCTCCAACAGAACAATTATTTATGCCCAAATGTTGTTCACCGGGGCCTGGGCATCTCACTCAGTTAAGGCTCTGACTTTTGGTTTTGGCTCAAGTCATGATCTCAGGGTCATGGTGTCAAACCCCATGTCAGATTCACACTTAGCAGGGAGTCTACTTGAGATTCTCTCTCTCCCTCCCTTCTGCTCCTCCCCCCTGTGCTCTCTTTCTCTCTTCCTATCTCTCTAAAATAAATAAATGAATAAATTAAATCTTTAAAAAAGTCATTCACACCCAGATTAGAATTCAGATTTTGTTCATCCTTGTAAAGCAGTTCATGTTGTTTGCAGAAATCTAAAAATATTCTATGCACTTCTTCCCTCCATGCTCATTAATTAATTAATATTCTTTTTATTGAAGTATAATTAAAATACAGTATTACATTAGCTTCAGATGTATAGAATAATGATTCAACAATTCTATATATTAATTAGGGCTGACCATGAGAAGTGTCATACCATCTATCATGGAACAATGTTACAACAATATTATTGACTATATTCTCTATGCTGTACTTTTCATCTCCATGATTTGTTAATTTTATAATTGGAATTTTTTACCTCTTAACCCCCTTTATCTATTTCACAGATTAACCTTTTAACCCCCCACTTCCCTTGCTAGAGGAGATATATGTAAAAAAATGTTTCTATAGCCAATGTCAAAGAATTACTCCCTGTGTTTTCTTCTAGGAATTTTTTTGCTTTTAGATCTCACATTTAGGTCCTTAACAAATTTTGAGTTTATTTTTGTGTATGGTGTAAGAAAGCAATCTAGTTTTATTTTTTGCATATAGCTGTCCAGTTTTCCCAGCACCATTTATTGAAGAGACTCTTTTTCTCATTGCATATTCTTGCCTCTTTTGTTGTAGATTAATTGGCCATATAAACATGGGTTCACTTCTGGGTTCTTTAGTCTATTTAATTGATTTATGTCTATTTTTGTGACAGTACCATATTGTTTTGATCATTACTCCACTTTGTAGTATAACTTAAAACCTGAAGTTGTGGCAGCCTGGGTGGCTCAGAGGTTTAGCACCACCTTCAGCCCAGGGCTTGATCCTGGAGATCCAGGACTGAGTCCCACGTCGGGCTCCCTGCATGGAGCCTGCTTTTCCCTCTGCCTGTGTCTCTGCCTCTCTCTCTCTCATGAATAAATAAATAAAATATTTAAAAAACAATAAAACAGAAAACTGAAGTTGTGATATCTCCAGTTTTGTTCTTTCTCAAGAATGCTTTGGCTTTTTGGGGTCTTTTATGGTCCCCATGCTCATTAATTTTAACTGTTATTGATTGTTATTCTACATACTTTGAACTGACTACATTAAATCTTGGAGATATTGTTTAGGTTTGTGGATATTAGATGCATTTACTTTTTAAATAAAGGATATATTTGGATTGCAGAATTGCAAAAATGGTCAATGTTTAGCTAAATAGCTAGTTGTTTAAAAATATTTGTGGCAAACTGGCCTTTCCTACTGTTTAATAATTTCTAAGAGCAATGATAAATGGTTACAGTAAGCATTTTAATATTCATTCACCAGTAAGCACTTACAAATCATCTGGTAAGTGAGACATTTGTCCTAAGGGACTGTCCAATGTTTCTTCAAATGGTTTACAAATCTCCTATAGGAATTTGTTCAGCTTCCAGTTTCCTGGACTCCATTCCAGATCAATGGAATTGGATATTTAACTGTGGAGCCTAGGATCTACATGTTTATGAAACCCTGATGGTGATTTTTATGGAGTATCACTGAGAGCCAGTACTCTTGACACTTGCAATCTATAGGGAAATTAGAAATTATCTCCTACAAGAGTAGGCCTAAAGTGGTGGTTAAAATCTATCAGAGGGAGAATAATCTTCTCCTAAAATTAGAGGTCTTCCTGAAGACTTGGCTGCCTTAGTCTTTCTGCCTGTTGAATTCTGGAAATTTATTCCAGTCATACTCAGAAATCACTAATAGTCAAATGGAACAGACCTGGAGTATAGCTAAGCAGGGTGGTGGTGACATGGTGTTTAGAAACAAAAAAGACTCAACCAAGGCTGTGCCTATGGCCAAGTGAAGCAGGTAGGATCCCTTGATGTAGGAAACTAGTAAGGTAAAATCCATAGTGTGTGTTTTTCTGATATACCTCTTGTGGGGCATGGAGACCCACAGACTTTGTTTATTGCCAGTAAGAGATTGAGAAACCTACAAATAAATCCTTCTTCTGACTGGCTAGAAACCTTGGAGTTAAGATTACCTACCACACAGCCTGCCTTGAATCTCAAGATCTGATCAATTTTTTTTTTTTTCAGGGCCCCATAAGTCAGTATCCATCTCCATGCTCGGGGACATTTAGAAGCTGAACTTTATTGATAGTTCATTATAAAGAGTTTGTGGGCTGTGTAAAAGCCATCAATGAAACAACAGTATAAAAGAATCTTTTTGTTCTGTTTATTGTATTTTGCTTCAAAAGGAGACTCAATCTCCTTTTTTTTTTTTCATATATAAGTACCATTCTGGAATTGACTAATATCATTAAAACATTTCAGGTATCTGATATTTAAACATCAGAATGATTTTTTAGTTCTTTATTAGATGAATGTAATTAGGCAAAGGCTTGTGAGTCTTTTGAAGTTTTACTTGCTCTGAGTGTCATGAAGTGCTAAAAGACATAATATTCTAATTTATACCCATGTTCACTTTGAAGGATACATATAATTCGGTTTTTACTGAGTCACATTTTATTTCTTTTCACCTTTTGAAAATGTCATGTGCAAGCACTTAAAATTAAAGACCACACAACTGATAAGGTGTCTCACACAACGTAGCAGAGGCGAAGCTTTAGACTGCGTGCTACCAAGAAAGGCTATATCTTGAAGATTCTGGAGATCTTAAAGAAAAGAAACGGTAAATGCTGTTTTCTTGAAATATTTTTACAGCAATTCTCTCTGGAAAAAGAGCAAAGAACAGACTAGCTCCATAGGGTTGTTCAAGTCATGAGTTGGCTCCCACATGGACAGCTGCATCCTCACTGGCCATCTATCAGGGATAGCTCTTTCTTTATGGAATTAAAATTTTTTTTATTTAAATTCAATTTGCCAACATATAGTATAACACTCAGTGCTCATCATATCATGTGCCCTCCTTACTACCCATCGCCCCCCACCTCCCCTCCAGCAACTATTGTTTGTTCCCCAGAGTTAAGAGTCTTTTGATTTCTCTTCCCCTCTAATTTTTCTCCATTCAGGTTCCCCTCTTTCCCTTATGGTCCCTTTCACTATTTCTCATAATTCACTTATCAGTGAAATCATATGATAATTGTCTTTTTCTGATTATTTCACTTAGCATAATACCATCCAGTTCCATCCACCTCAGTATAAATAGTAGGTATTCATCCTTTCTGTTGGCTGGGTAATATTCTACAAGATAGCTAAGGAGGTAGTCTTCAACAAATGGTACAGGAATAATTGGATTTCTGTATGCAAAAAAATGAATCTAGCCACAGACCTTATACAGTTTATCAAAACCAAATTAAAATGGATCATAGTGAAGTTAAAATGGATCATAGTGTAAAATGCAAAATTATAAAATTTGTGTATGAAAACACAAGAGAAAAATCTAGGTAACTTTGGATTTGGTGATGAGTTTCTTTCTGTCTTTCTTAAAGATTTTATTTATTCATAAGAGACACAGAGAGAGGCAGAGACACAGGCAAGGGAGAAGCAGGCCGTCTGCAGGGAGCCCAGTGCGACACCCTATCCCAGATTCTGGGATCACACCCTGAGCTGAAGGCAGGCGTTCAACCATTGAGTTATCCGGGGGCCCCATGAATTATGAGTTTCTAGATAAAATAGTAAAAGCATAATTTGGGAAAAAATTTGATAAGCTGGACTTTACTAAAATTAAAAACTTCTATTCAGAAAAGACACTATTAAGAGAATGAAAAGACAAGATATAGATTGGAAGAAAATATGTGCAAAATACATGTCTGATAAAGGATTCATATCCAAAATATTCAAAGAACTTTTAAAACTGAACAATAAGAAAAAAAAACAACTCAATTAAAATATGGGCAACAGATCTGGACACCTTAACATATGTATACAGATAGCAAATGATCCTAAGAAAGGATTCTCACAATTGTTTGTCATTAGAGAATTGCAAATTAAAAAAAAAAAAAAGATCCCACTTCACATCTATTAGAATGACTAAAATCCAAAAAACAGGCAATACTTTATTGACACAAATGAACAAATCTTTTAAAAAAATGTTTAAAGGAAAAGCCCAAGTTAGGACAGCTGCCTGGGATACACAATCTTTAAAAGAAGAGAATGCTCTGGGGAAGGAACATTTGGTGCTGGGTTATATACATTTTTTTTTTTTTTACATAAAAAGTTATAAATGATTAGACAAGAGACATTTCAGAAAATTACAGACCTTATCTTAAGATTTTTGTACATGCAGGGCTGTATGACCTTAATCTTTTGGGAACCAGGGAGGGCTCCGCCCCTCTTATCTTCATGTTTGGAATGCTGGCTTTTAAGTTATTTATAAACGAAGCAGAAGCACAATGTGTACTTGGGGCAGAAACTGAGCACATGCTTTGAGGTTTTGCTGACTCTGGTAAACGTTAAGGTGTGGCATCCCTGAGAGCCCATGAGCAAGGCCCACAAACACTAAAAGTTGAATATTTTCTTCATTTTATAAACCCAGAGCATACAAGGATGCAGAGAGATAGGCACTCTCAATCACTGTTGATAGGAATGCAAAATGATGCAGCCAGTTTGGAAAACAAGGCAAAGGGTCTTACCATATGATCAAGCAGTCACATTTCTATATATTTACCCAACTGACTTGAAAACTTATGTTATACAAAACTTGCATGCAGATGTTAATAGCAGCTTTATTCATAATTGCCCCAAACTGGAAGTACCTATTGTCCTTTAATAGGTGAAAGGATAAACTGTGTTACATCCAGACAATGGAATATTATAAAGCTATAAAAAGATGAGCCACAAAACGACATGGGAAAAACCTACATGCATATTGCCAAATGAAAGACAACTAGTTTGGAATGGTTACATAGCCATTCCAATTACACGACACTCTGGAAAAGCCAAAATTATCGACACAGTAAACAAAAAAATCACTGGTTGTCAGGGGTTCAGATGGAGGGGGCAGGGATGAATAGATGAGTCAGAGGGGACTTTAAGGTAGCAAGACAATTTGGTATGATATGTAATGCTGGATACATGACATTATCACGACATATTTGTCAAAATGGCACAAAACAGAGTAAACCTGAATGCGTAAACCAAGGGCTTTAGTTAATAATAATGTATCAGTATTGGTTGATCAATTGTAATAAACGTATTCCACTAATATAAGATGTTAATAGTCAGGGAAACTGTGGGATACCAAGAGAGAGTATAGGGAAGTACTTTGTGCCTTTTTTTCTGTTAACCCTAAATTACTCTATAAAGGAAAAAAAAAACTTTATGTTTCACTTATCCAGCTTCAACATTTTTCAATATTTTACAAATCCTTTTAAACCAACCTAACTCTGCTGAAACAGAAGTTGGGAGCATTTTTAAGGGCTGGGTTGAGCTAGTGGAAGAGTACTAGAGAATGTAAGGAGAGAGGTTCATCAGTGGGATATGTTGGACACATTGTTATTTCTAAATTTGCAAATGTTTTTTTTCTGTGAGTAGGCAATCTGTGTTTGCTAATTGGCACCAAGGGAAGGTAGGGAAACCCTGGGATACAAAAGAGTGCTAGCTTTCTTGATGATTACATTTCAAAGGGATAGCCCCCATGTCCTAGAGAAAGACATTCCTGAGTTGTAAAACTGGCAGGAGACATTCAAAAAAGGTTTACATCTCAAGAGGATAGAGAAAGAAATTACAATGACCAATTTTCTAAAATAAATGCTGTGAGAAAAGGAGGTCAGGGGCCTGGCAATAGGAAAAAGGCTGTCTAAATTTTAGTCATTCCAAGGGAAATGGTAAAACCATATTGATCACCTTCATCTCTTGCTCCTCTTTTCCCAGAAATGTGATGCATAAGGAACTGAAGTTCTACTTGTGAGTCCCATTCCTTTTTTTTTTTTTTTTTTTTTTTATGATTGTCACACACACACAGAGAGAGAGAGAGAGAGAGGCAGAGACACAGGCAGAGGGAGAAGCAGGCTCCAAGCACCGGGAGCCGGACGTGGGATTCGATCCGGGGTCTCCAGGATCGCGCCCTGGGCCAAAGGCAGGCGCCAAACCACTGCGCCTCCCAGGGATCCCGAGTCCCATTCTTTTACTTGCTAATATTTTCACTCTAATTTATGGATGATCTTTTTCATTGGAGAATATTTCCACTCCAAGACAATGCAGAAGGGTAAAAGCATGGGGCTGGGTGAGACCTATAGAGTTCTCAATAATGTACTGAAAATATTATGTTGCCCTAAACCCCAATTTAAAATTTAAAACAAAACCAAAATTAAACTGTGAAATTTATAAGAAACTCTACCAGTGTTCTTATTTTTCACATGATTTTTGTTTCAATGCTATTTCTAAAATACTAAATTTCAAGTTATTATGAACAGTGCATGTTGGTCCCTCTGGTTAACAGGAGCTTTGCTTCTTTTTGGGGGGGGTCTACACTGAAGAACTGGTTTGTGCAGGGCTGGTGGCCCAACTACTTTAGAATGGCCTCTTATTTTGGTGACAGGGGATCATTCATTTTAAATCCTGTATTTCATCTCCTGCTATTCATACCAAAATCATCAGTATGATGTTACCTCTTTTTCCTGAAAAGAAACTTAGGGTTTGAGTCATGAGTGTATTTCCCCCTACTTTCTTTTTTGGGTTGCATACAAGGAAAGCATTATCATTCAAATGTTCTTTTAATCATCCAGTCTATAACATTACAGCAATCAGAACAGATTTGTAATTCCTGAGCCATGTGCAAAGAAGAGATATCTTGCTTCACTGAGAAAATAGATAATTTTGTGAAATATTGGCCATTTATCTGTCAAAGTAGGCCATTATATATTGAACTACAGTATGAAGCCACTATGCACCTTCAATTCTTTTCATTTATGCTTTAATGGAGATTTTTTTTTTTTTTTTGTATCTGGTATAAGGCTGCCCCAAATTCTCCTATATCTGAATGCACTTTTGACAAAACTAGGTATATGAAAATATTAATCAAGAGAATACAATTAGAAGAATAAAATTAGAATGCATAGTCAGGCCAAATGTATTTTATTAATTAAAAAAATATCAATCATTGAGAAAACAACAAAGGAGAAGGGAATGGAAAATAGTGTAGATTATCTTTACAGTGCCTCTAGTTCATAGCTGGGTGGCTTCTATTGCAGCAGACACGAAGGCTGTCCTATTCTCTGCATTTTAGAACCATTATTCTGAGTAGACATTCAAAATGCTGGAGATTTTTCATAATATGTTGAAATAAGTTTAGAACTGGTTGTCACAAGACTTCATTTTTAATTCTTGCTCTATAGTCTACAACATATAAATTATGTGGCCTTGGTTAAGTCATTAAATCTTTCCAAGCCCTGATTTCCTCATTTGAAAAATGAGAATAATAAAAATATTCTTGTTTCCTATGTTACAAAGTTGTAATAAGCAACAAATAACTTAATGTATGTGAAAACATACTGCAAACTGAAAAGCACCATGAAGGATTATTATTTATGCTTCAATGCATGCATTGAACATGGTCTGTGTAATCTGTATTTTCAGGAACTAACCCTCCATCATGTTGACATTTGCTAATTTTAAATCATGCTGCAAATGAATGGTTCAGATTGTAACACCTGCTATCATCATTTTTTAAGAAAATGACTATCATTTGATTTACAAGAACATTTTATCTTAATAAGTTCAGTTCAGCATTTATTAGCATGTATTAGCCTGAAATTCCCTTAATAGAAAATCATGTCTAATTCTTTTCTTAGATATCAGAGCAGTAACCATATTATTGTTTGACACTATATTCAGTAGGAATTGCTGGCCTCAATAATTCCCATTATTTTCTCAAGAGTACTTTAAAAATTATACAGTCTGAAAATAAATAAAAGACCAGATAGTGTGCCTGAAGAGAATATAAACCTTTGGACTATCATATTTTCATATTATGTAATATGTTCCGTATTATATAAATAGCTGCATTTCCTAGGCAATAATCTTATTTTAAACCACTTTTCCTATTTTACATTTTAAAAAACAGTATAAGAAGAAACATTATAGGCAGCTTCCAAAAATGAACACCAATATTTGCGATTCTATAACATAAAATAATTTTCACCTTTAAAAAGTTTTATTTGTTGAATTAGGTATTGTAAAAAAAAAAAATGTTGTAAAGACATCACAGAGCTCATACCCAGTCTCCTGGAGTGATCATTTATGAAATATGGTATTATCACAGATTTTATGAAGGAGGGAAAAGCAAGGAATGTTTGGCTATTGCCCTAATAATGTAATTGGATGGTAAGGCACAGGCATGGTAAAAAGTGTACAGTACTGTGTGATTCTTGGTTAAAATAAGAAATCTGATTTAAAATTCTACATTTGTTTAAATCAAGTAAGCTTTTTGTATGGGGATGTACCTGAATAAACATGGTGGTTGAGTTGAAGACATACATGGTTTGAAAGATAGAAGAGAAGAGAAGGAAATTGCAGAGTGGAAGAACCACTTAAGCATACTTTGTATCAGAAAGGAAAAAGATTTAGGAAGTCCCATCCTTTAAAGATCGCATTAGGACTTGTTGCCTACCTAGACTTTATGGTTTTATGTTTTTGAATATATTTATGACTGTGCTTAAATGGAGACCATTTCAAGAGCCATTCGAAAAATTCATTATCATTGCTGACCTTAAATGTCACTAAATATAACCTACTCACTTTTCTTCTTTAAATCTTAAATAAAAACCCATCTAGCAGTTCATTTTATAACATTCATACTTTATAATGAATATTATTGTTTCCACATAAACATTTGCTTTGATCCACCTTGAAACAGCTTAACCTATAAGTTTTGAAGTTGTATTTTTTCTCAGTGGGAAATCTTAGAAATTAAGAATGGCTTCTGAAGTGTGGTCTCGAAACAATACTCTAATTTTTAGGTTCTCTTGTTTCTTTTAAATATGCTCCTCTGTAGAATGGTTCTTGAAAGTTGTGCTGTACAAGAAAATTTAACACAACTGCATGCTTGTTGTGTCTCCCTTTTAAAATACTGTTCTCTAAATGGCATACTCTAAGATTTTCTTTCTTAGCATTGCTTAGCATTTTCAATAGTAGAATTGCTTAGAGTATATATACCATAATCTTAAAATCCCTTTAAGTGGTATCAGTAAGTAAACTCCAGGCTTTTTTTTTTCATTTTGTAAAGAATCTTCATGTGTCTTTCACAATATGCATATATCTACTAACTCAATACACTTATTTTGTAAACAGCATGAAGACTGGGCAGGCAAAAATATATGTATATTGTCTTTGCTGGGACATTCACCACATACTGGAATTTTATGAGTGGTCCAGGATGCAGAAGGAACTTTTCAAAATCACATTTACACTGTAAACTTTTAAGAACATCCTGAAATACAGTACTTTGTGGGTACATATAGTTCAAGGATAAATAGAGGAGTAATTTGCCATTTGTACCAAATTAAATCAGACTTTCAGTTCAATCAAAACAGCTTGCAGCTGGATGCAATAATTTGATTTCCTGACACTCAGAGAAAAATTGAAGCCCTCCAAAAGGCCCCTGCTGATCTTCAACATGAAATACAGTTTGCTGGCAATTTCACTCAACCTCTGAATGCCTTCACATTTAATAAGCTAAAAAAAAAATGCAAATAAAGCATAAGGTTAGCTGGAGATGGCTCTCAGGTAGTGTTTTATTACAACTAAATGAAACACATAGCACAATGCCTCTGAAGGATCATGCTCTTGTTCTTTCTCAAAGCAGCTATTTTGTTAAATATGCCATTAGATGAATCTCTGTATTAGTGTCCTGGGTGTACTGTTTTGACATTGGATGTGTGTTAAAAACACAATAAAAGGCTTCAGAGAACAAATGCTAGAATTCTGTATGAATTCCTTGCTATTTTCTTGGGAAGGTAATGAGACAGATAAAGGTAAATCTTCAAGTATCCATTAACTGTTGATTGTTCAAAATAGCGAGGATCCAAATTTATAGATCTATGCAGTCCTGGCAGATTAGTTCAATTTATAACAATTTGTTTTTATCTTGAGTTTTTACTGTAAATTGACAAATATGGGTCTTTCAACATGTTGAATGAATTTTTTCTTTCTATTGCCCCAGAATTGAAAACTGGAAGTAGGGGATCCCTGGGTGGCGTAGCGGTTTGGTGCCTGCCTTTGGCCCAGGGCGCGATCCTGGAGACCCGGGATCGAATCCCACGTCGGGCTCCCGGTGCATGGAGCCTGCTTCTCCCTCTGCCTATGTCTCTGCCTTGTCTCTGCCTCTCTCTCTCTGTGTATGACTATCATAAATAAATAAAAAAAAATTAAAAAAAAAGAAAGAAAACTGGAAGTATTCAAAGCAGCACAAAGTGATATACTTTCTAAAGAAAGCTTCTTCTTTAAAAAAAAAAAAAGATTTCTAAAATTTTTATCCATAAGAGACACAGAGAAAGAGAGAGGCAGAGACACAGGCAGAGGGAGAAGCAGGCTCCCTGCAGGGAGCCCAATGCGGGACTCATCCCAGGACCCTGGGATCATGACCTGAGCAGACACTCAACTGCTGAGCCAACCAGGTGTCCCTCTAAAGAAAGCTTCTTACATTTAAAATGTGAAACTCTCTCTAGGCTTAAAATGGGGTTTCAAAGTAGGCCCCGTTTTCTTTATCACAAGTCTTCTACTCTTCTTAATAAGCACACAATTTAGAGAGAGAGGTAGAGGGTCAAAGAAGAACACTGTTCAGATTATGAGTCTCCAGCAGAGGGGGATGCTAGAATTTTCCCTCCCTTCCTTTTGGCTGGTCCTTTCCCAGTCGACCTCGCAGCAGTAGACAGATGGTACACTCAAACAGGGCAATTGAGGAGAGATTAATGAAGGCCCATTTACAAAGGTGTGAATAGAGTTAAGGGGAGCCAACAGGGCATTGTGAAGCATCCTAGCCATGGCCACAGTGGGAAGCTTTAGTCTTCACCACCCCAAAGGGGCAGGGAGAGGAAATGATTAGTAGAACCCAGAGCTATAGCTGGAGAGGAAGGCAGCCTGCCAGAACCTGTGGTATTTTGAAGAGGGACATAGTCACTGGTAATTTGGAACCCAGCAAGGAGGGCTGTCAAGGAAACAAATACTTCAGTATCTTTCTCCAACCTCTGATTTCTTACCAATGTCACCCTTTGGCTTAATCCAACCAGAAGCCAGTGAACAAAAGAGCCCCATTGAAGCCTTATATGAAGATCAGTGTCCGGGGGCCCCAGAGCAGAGAAGTTGGCAGTGGAGCTGGAGGGATGAACAGGGATTATCCAGCACACCAAAATAAGGGGCACTCCAGGAGAATCATTCATAAAGATTGGAAGGATCTAGGAGGAAGGGGGCTTGGGATCTCATTCCCTGACTGGGGTATTAGCTACTTTGCTGGTGGAAATGAAAAAGGTGATCCAGCCTTCAGCACCCCCTCCAAATCCTTTGGGCTAAACCCAGGATAAAGCTGGAGATGGGGAGAAGATGATAATTAATTCAAATATAATGTTGATATAATATTGAAGTGTTAAACTGTAATTAATTGCATTGGAGCTTTTACTAACTAAAAGTGAATGAGAAGCTTTAGGACTTATTTAGGATGCCATTAAGGGGGGTGAGAAACGGTGGTTCAACAGAGCATGGTTAATGATTGTAAACAAGCAAAATCATTATACATTTGTAATTCACTGAGTTAAGACTCTTCAATAAACTGGTTACATGGGAAAACTTGGGAGTGATAGTGCAAGTGTATAATTTATATGACGAGTGACAATTTATGAGCTTCCGATCTAATCGTGGCAACACTCTAAAGGTACACTGCATATTCTTGATTCTGATTTGTTCACTGAAAGACTAAGACCAACACCTCTTTGCCTAAAATGCTATCATGAAATTTGTATTCCTAAATTAAGAATACTTCCTCTTAAGAATTCCTAAGTCAAATTAGGGGCACCTGGGGGGCTCGGTGGTTGAGTGTCTGCCTTAGCTTAGGTGGTGATCCCAGGGTCCTGGGATCAAGTCCCACATCAGGCTCCTGGTAGGGAACCTGCTTCTTCCTCTGCCTATGTGTCTGCCTCTCTCTGTGTGTCTAAACAAATAATAAACAAAATCTTTAAAAAAAAGAAAGAATTCCCAAGTCAAATTTACCCTTGAGTGTAGAAATTCTTTTTTTTTTTTTTTAAAAAAAAGATTTATTTATTTATGATAGTCACAGAGAGAGAGAGAGAGGCACAGACATAGGCAGAGAGAGAAGCAGGCTCCATGCACCGGGAGCCCGACGTGGGATTCGATCGCGGGTCTCCAGGATCGCGCCCTGGGCCAAAGGCAGGCGCCAAACTGCTGCGCCACCCAGGGATCCCGAGTGTAGAAATTCTTATTAAAACCTGTAGCTTTTGTTTTCGTTTTTGTTTTTTTAAGATTTCATTTATTCAGTCATGAGAGATCCAGAGAGAGTGGCAGAAGCATAGGCAGAGGGAGAAACAGGCTCTTCATGGGGAGCCTGATACAGGACTCGATCCCAGGACCCCAGGATCATGACCTGAGCCAAAGACAGATACTCAAGCACTAAGACACCCAGGTGCCCCAAACTGTAGCTTTTGATCGTGGCTATCAGAGAACTTCAACTACTTTAAATGTTTCTATTTTGCCACATAATGTCTCACCACAATGTGTGTTCTTTGTTTTTAAGCAATAACAAACTGGTGACCATCTAGTGGAAAAATCAAGAGGCCCTATATTCCCCTTCAGGGGCTTGCCAGTATCGTTAAAAGACCTCTCTCTAATACCAGGTAAGCTCTTTGGAGTTAGCAGAGAATACTCATTGGGTGTGGTGTTAATAGTTTTGTTCACTGACTCCTATCTCCTAGATCCTGGAAAGACTGAACTCCCCGTTGTCAGGTTTAATCCAATCAGTAGTGAAGTGGAATAGAGAGGCCAGGCAAAAGTTGGTCGAAAGAGGCTTTTAATGGGATCCACTCTCGGGCGAGGTTCCGAAGTGGCAGGCCATGGAAGTCGTGCCCAAGGTAAATGACAGGGGGGTCTATAAAGAGTTTTCTGAGGGAAGATGCGGGCAGGGCGGCATTCCAGTTAGGGCAAGGGTTACAGGTCTTTGTGTGCTAAGTTAGGGTAAGGCAGCAAGGCGGCCTTATTGGGAGTTTGCTGGCCTGGGGTTGGCGGTTTTGAGGTCCCCAGTCTCACCAACCCAACACCTGTCCTCTGTGGTTCACTAGAAACATATAACTAGTTTGAGCCAGTAAACTGTTTGAGGTGGTATTTATACTTTCCAGACCGAAACACCTACTCTTGATAGTTTGAAGTTGTTATAGCCCCATACTTTAGCCTCTTCTGACTAATATACTAGGGAAGGGTGAATGTGTATGGGCCCTGGGAGTTAAGAAATGTATATTTCTGTCTCAGAGATCTATGTACACAGCTACTAGATATGCAGGTATCTGAAATCACTTACTATCTTAAGATGGCCTGAGCCTCTCCTCCTGATTGGGAGCCATGTCCATCAATGGACTCATGCACAAAAACACTTCGACCCTCTCAGAGAGAAAATAGTCATAGAATTCTTTATTTGTCTACCTGGGCTGCCAGGAAAACTGTAAAACCCCAAAGTATCATTTGGTTAAACAGTAAGAGTCTTTTATGTCCTGCCTCTAAAATAGATTAAACTGAATTGATCCAGCTACCCTTATGGTAGGGTTCTATAAAGTTCCATTTTTTTCTTGGACCTTCCTCAATGTCTTTTTAGTATAAAAGCAAAGATGAATCTGTCTGCTGTCAGAATTGTTTGTGGAGATCTCGTTAAGTGTCTCTGTCTCTGCTTCCCCCAAATCCATGGTAACAACCAAGTCAGGTTTGAAAACTCAAAGATCTTTAGACAAAGCTGGAGAACTCACCAAAATCATCAGATCTTTTCTGGAAATATATCAATATATTCTTTTTCCAAACTACTAAGAACAAACAGACAATTTTGTGCTGTCCTGAACTATTCAAAAACAACTTGGCTATATCCTTTAACTAGTTCTATAAACATACTTTTATTTTATCAATTATATGCAGACATATTCTTCTTTCAGGGTTCAGCTTAAGATTATGAATGTTTCTTTTGAGGGATGCCTGGGTGGCTCAGTGGTTAAGCATCTGCTTTCGGCTTAGGGCTTGATCCTAGAGTCCCAGGATTGAGTTCTGCATCGAGCTCCCAGCATGGAGCCTGCTTCTCCCTCTGCCTGTGTCTCTGCCTCTCTCTCTCTCTGTGTGTGTGTGTGTGTGTCTCTCATGAATAAATAAATAAGATCTTTAAAAAAAACCCCAACCATTCCTTTTGATCACCACCATTAGTCTGAGGCCCCTTATGGCCTTTTTTCAGAGGCAAAACTATGAGATTTTTAAGTATAGAAATAAGACTTAACTTGGATTCTCCTCACACAGACCCTTCTTGGATAATTTTACTGTCATTCAGTGTTCTCAGTTCATCTGCTTTTGTGTTCAGTTCTCTGAGCACTTTTGCAATTGAGGATCTTCTTTCCTCTGTGGAGTCTGACCTGCTGTTAGTCTTGTCACCCATTAAGATTGGTCATTCTCTTCTCTAGGATAACTCCCCCTCATATTTCTTGCCACCAGATGAATCTCTTCTCCATTCTGACTCATATAATACCAGCCTTAGACTATAATTGACATTTGTCTTAAACAGTCTCCTTTTTAAAGCCCTGTTTTCCTGAAGGGAAAGGGGATACAAAGTCCACTCACTGCCCCCCTACTTCACCCCAGCTACAAAGCCCTACAAAGTCATTATGTGATAGCTTAGCCAAGAGGAGCTGACCCTTTCTTCCGCCAGTAGTGTCAGTGACACGGTGATGAGAGATACACAGAATCCAGTGTTCCAAAGGGAAAATGAATATATATTCTCTGAGTCTGAGTGTGTCCTTGATCACGTTGCACAGTGACCAAATGCCAAGTTCAGAAATGTAGTAGAGAAGCAAATGTAGAGATCCTCACCTTCTAACTTTCCTGTCTGGCTTTTGCTTCACCTGTCTAGGAGAGATGTGGCTTTTAGAAAATGAATTTTGCTACAGTGGAGGTTGTTGCCATCTTGTCTCCCCAAATATTATCTTCTCTAGCAGCAAGCGTGAGCTGCAACTCTGGAGTCAGTTAAAGGCGGGGAGTTAACTTTCAGATACCTCACTCATATAATCAACAACACATCCTCTCACACTGCGCATGCCTGAATTCTTAAATCATACTGCTGATCAGGGCTGTGATGTCTGAAATGAATGCTATAGGATTCTGGATAATGTTATAGAATTTAATGTTGGTAAGCTTATCGCCGGTCTCCTGTTATGTAATTGCCCCATAGAAAATTTTTTGACTTATGATGAGAAAATAACATTTGTTCCTCTAGAGAGGAAAAAGACAAAAAATTTAGTATGCTATTTTGACTAATTAATGAAAAATCAGAATTTAGTCTTTTCGGAATCTTTTCTGATTGTAACTTCACTGTTCCTTGAATTTCTCCATCATTTAGCTGAGACTACCCAGCCAGGGAGCCTTTGCTTCAGAGGGAGCTTGAGGTTCCTTTAAACCATCCTTTCCTGGGGAGTGGGAGGCACTTAGGAAGGAATGGGATACAAACAATTATTAATGCCTTTCTTCTGAATACAGTTCTACTATAATTCCAGGTGTAATTCCAATTACTCATCTTTCACCTGGCTCTTTGGCTTAGGTTCAGTTCCTCTGACACTGAATTTCAAATTCTTTATTTTCATTGTTTCCTGGTATCTGATCTCAGCATCCTAGTCTAGCTCTGCTTATGTTCCTGCCTTAGCTTGCTAGTCTCCCAGCCAGAATTCCACCCCAGCTTATGTGTAAACAAACAAGGAAACAAACCCCAAACTCTTACCTATCTCCTTTTTCCGAATATCTGTTACTTGTCCTATTTTTTTATTTATTTTTTTTTTTGCTGTGCCTGTGTGTACCCTATGAAGTCTTTCTGTGACAGAATGCTTTCCTCATTGGGACTTAAAGTTGCTACGATCATGTCTGTCTTTCTCCTTAACTTCCTGGTTGTGACCCTGGAAATACACAGTCTCTGTACTTACCAGTTTTCTAGTCTTTTTCTTTCTTGGTCAGCTTGCAGCTTTGCTGACATAAATAGAAATCCTGGAACCATAGGAAGGAAGGACTAGCCCAACCTTTTCATTTAACAAGAGAAACGTCAAGAGCGTCAAACGTCTGTTTCCATACAGAAACAAAGGAAGAACCTGGGTCCCTAGCCCTTTTCCTGTCCTGTGGTATTTTCTTCCCTTGTTTGAAGCATACTGTTCCCAGTATAGAACAAGATTATTTCAACATCGTAAGGAATTATTAAAGCACACAATATAAAAGTTGGGGTAGTCATGCTATGGGAAAGTTATGAATATCTGTATTTAAAAACCTATCCTTTTTTTAAAAAATTATTTATTTATTCATGACAGACAGAGAGAAAGGCAGAGGGAGAAGCAGGCTCCATGCAAAGACCCCGATATGGGACTTGATCCCAGGGCAACAGGATCACGCTCAGAGCCAAAGGCTGATGCTCAACCGCTGAGCCACCCAGGTGTCCCAAAACCTATCCTTTTAACAGGAATTTTAAAATGTGTAAAAAGGCAGTATCTGTTTTTAAGGATGATTTGCAGCAAGCTGGGTATCTCCCGCAGGTGGTTGATATCATAAAATATTATACTGAATCAACCGTTTTTGTCTCAGATCTGTTTAAAGCCCCAAAAGATGGAGAACAAAACTATAGGTGATCTCAATGTGATGCTTATGTTCAAGAGCAAAAATCAACAGAGTACAATTATGAAGCAATTTGACTGTGTTCCTTTATAGTATTTGCAAGCCTGCACTATAGGGCAATGTTTTTTCCTATTCCCTAAATAATGTTTAATGGTATTCATGACTTTTCAAGCCAATATCTTTTAAGGTTATTGGTCATATGCGACATTTCTCCTGGTGCCACCCTGGGATACTGAATAACCTCTTACTGGCAAGCATTACCATCAAAATTCCCCTCAAAATTTCTCTAACTAGCCTACCTGCAATGGAATCTGTTTGCTCACAGGAAGCTTGTGCATTTTTCCCCTACAAGGGAGAGAAGTTATTCACATCTGACTTCTCTTTTTGTATTACCATCTTGGAGAGATTGGTCTTTAGTTGCTTCTGTCTTCATCCTCTTTTGGCCCGAAGAAACACTAGTCTCCTTTGTTCTCTCAATTCTCCGTGACACATACTAAGCTCCTCCCTGGAGCCCCATTCATAGGCAAATCTAACTTTATTTTCCTGTTTCTGAGGACATAGGAAGAATATATTTCCCAGGCTTCCTTGCAGCTGGATTGAAGTTATGTGTCTGTGTTCCAGCCTCAGAATGTTGATTAAAATACTCTTAGACCCCTCCTTTTCTGTTCCCTAAAAGCTTCATGTTACTCTTCTATCTCTCTTACCTTATGGTGGTGACTTGAAGGGCCTCTGCTACGCTGGTGATTGCCCAAGACAGAAGAAACCTGAATCTTGTAGACTCTTGTAGAGTCTTTGGATGGAAGAGGACTCCCACAAACACACTACCTTAATTTGTAAGTCACTAAAGTTTTGGGTTCATCTCTTATGGCAGCAAGGGTAACACAGTGAACCTCTTTAATCTCAATTTTTTTGTACTTTTAAAGTGATTTGGGGATACAGATACAAAACGGTCTTTTTGACCAGCTCCTCTTCCTAGGTCCTAGGTCCTCCCTCTGAAATGTAGACATAGGTGCCACAAATTGTGTGTTCTCTGCCTTATCCATTTATACTTTCATGTCTAAAATGACAATGGGGGATCCCTGGGTGGCGCAGCGGTTTAGCGCCGGTCTTTGGCCCAGAGCGCGATCCTGGAGACCCGGGATCGAATCCCACGTCAGGCTCCCGGTGCATGGAGCCTGCTTCTCCCTCTGCCTGTGTCTCTGCCTCTCTCTCTCTCTCTCTGTGACTGTCATAAAAAAAAAAAAAATAAAACGACAATGATTTTAATATTGTCTGTAAAGTTTTTTTTTTAATATAAATGCCATTCCCCCACTTTCTTTTCTCCCTCAGTAGCTATCTTTCCCCTCCCCTCCCCTCTCCTCTTCATTCCTTCCTTCTTTTCATACTTCCTCTATTCTTTCTTTTGCTATTCCGTTTTTGCACATCTAGTATCCTTTTTCTGGAATTTTATTTTCTCCTCCTTTCACCTGGATAAACCTGACTCGATCTTCAGGAATCAGGGTTAGAGATAAGTTTGTCTAAGAAGCCTCCTCTCTTCACCAAGAAACATTTCTACAGGTTCCTAAATATGCCCCTCTTGTAGCACTTATCCTTGCTGTTAAATTTTTCTATTTTGCTTGTATTTTCCCTACTAGAATTCCAGTTCTTTGGAGAAAGAAGCTCTACCTTCTTTCATTGTTAGGGCCTACTATAATGATTGAGACTTAGATGCTGTCAAAAATATTTCTTTAGAATGAAACATGATCTCTGGAAAACCACCAGGTTGCCCTTTTTATTATAAATATTGGTGGGGCGCTACAGCAATGGACTTCAAATTTTGTGTTTATCCTGTAACAGAATTTTGAAGTTTTGCAATGCTCTTATATATTTTAATGGTGATATCTAAAAGTTCTAATTATGCATTAAAATAGTTTTTAGGAATGTAATTTATGGAGCTAATGAATATTGGTATCTTAAAATAAAACCAGCATTCTTTAAATGTATCAGTGGAGTATAAGTATCATGGTGAATTTGATGCTCTCATCATTCATTTAAAAATACATAAATAAGCTCACTTTTTAAATCAGAAATTTTACCTTATTCCTTTTTCTCCTTGAAAGTATGCTTTCATTTCTTTTCTCTCAAAAATTTCTTTATTGTAATATATTGTTATGATTAAATGTGCTATCAATTATCCCATATTGGTTGCAAAAATAGCATAATCAATAAAAAATAAGCAAATAATATATTACATATATGTTTATATGTATATTGAATTATGTATATATACACATCATAATTTAATTCATATATATGCATAATACATAGTCTTTATATTTTGTACTATTATACATTTGTACTGTATGCATATACATATATATAGATTTTAATTTTTCAGTGTTTTTATTTTTAATCACTGGACTCTAGATATTAAAAAATTCTATCATAACAGTCATTTATTTACATAATTGATCAAAGCAGCATAAATATATTACAAATTTGATAAATGATCATTAAATAATTTTTTATCAGAAATACAATTTATAATGCAAACACATGCACATATACACACAGAATATTTATACATTATTCTGTTTAAAGATTACCCTATTTCTTTGCAACCAACTTAGAGTAATCAAAAATTCTTTTTAAATGAATGATCTATTAGCTAGCAACTTTATTAAGGCTCCCTTAAATATTCTTGAAGACAAATAATTGCAAACCACCTGACTTGTAAGAGTATTTGTTACCTAGTATTGCCATTTATTTTCTCAGCTTGAGTATAACAACGTCTTTACCAAGATATATCAAATGTGTATAAATGGCACATTTTATTCATTTTTTTTAGAGAGAGCAGGTTTAATTTTGTATCCAGAAAATATAGAGGAGATTATTGTTATTTAAATGTATTTTTTGGAAAGAAATTTTGGCCAAAATGCTTTTGTTTTATTATGTTTTTTTTTAAGATTTTATTTATTTATTCATAAGAGACACAGAGAGAAAGAGAGGCAGAGACACAGGCTGAGGGAGAAGCAGGCTCCATGCAGGGAGCCTGACGTGGGACTCGATCCCGGGTCTCCAGGATCACGGCCTGGGCTGAAGGCAGGTGCTAAACCACTGAGCCACCTGGGCTGCCCTGTTTTATTATGTTTTAAGTATGTTTGTTTTCTGTTTCTTTTTTTAAAATTGGATCTGCATATGTAGTCCATTTAGCTTATGGAATACATTTACTGTATAACCTATATTCTGAACCCATTTCTCATAATCAAACAATCAGCCATATCATACATAACTTCTGTCAGAGAAAGTCTGAATTCATTGTTCCATTGAAAGAGGCATATTAGCACATGTTTCCAAGACAGATATCCCACTTCTGAGATAGGTTGTATTGTCATGAGCTTCTCTGGATGAGTCTATATGAAACAGCTCATTACTCCCACTTCAATATTTCTTACCATTGTTCTCTTTCCTGTGCTCTCCCAGAACTCTTCCTTGGAAGCAATGCACTTTTGGACAGTAGCTGAGAAATAAGGAAGTGAGGTTGTTAAATGGAAGTGGCAGGGCACCTGGGTGGCTCAGTTGGTTAAACATCTGCCTTCAGCTCAGGTCCTGATCTTGGAGTCCTGGGCTCCACTCCTGTGTGGGGCTTCCTTACTTAGTAGGGAGTCTGCTTCTCCCTCTGCCCCCCGACTCATGCTCTCTTTCTCAAATAAACAAATAAAATCTTTAAATAAAATAAACGAAAATGTCTATCACTCCTACACAAACCAAATGGCTATCACCACACAGACCAAAATACAAAGTTTCTAAGACTAGCTCTATCCTTAATAGAAATACATACGAGTGGAAAAAATATCAAGCCACTTTTTTTGCTTTCTTCTTGTTTCTCTGAATTTTCTAAATTTGGAAGTAATGAACACAGTGCATTTGTTATGACAAACCAGAAAATCATAGAGGGTGGTTTTCAAAATTTAAAAATGGCACTTCAGTATTAGAATAAAAAACTGGATTATGCAGCACTATACCAACCAGAAATCTCTAGAAATAACTGTTATTGACATCTTCTGATTGAAATGATCAGTTTTCTGATTAGCTATAGTGCAAACTCCTATCAGATTAGAGCAATTAAATGCAAATGTTGAATTGTGGTGGGGTTAGTCTAGGTTTGCAGAAGATTTTTATTAATGATCTTCTAATTAAAATGCATAGTTTATCTGTGCCTTTGCAAAGAGTTATGATTTACATGTGTCAATACTGCCGATTCTTTGCCTTTTAGATCTTAGTGGGATACTGAGTGAGCAAATGGCAATTTAGAGAGCTTTGGAGAGATCAGAATTAATTTTATTAAGCAGTTCCTTAAAAAAAATAAAGTTCTTTCAATGTAATGGAAACAAAATTGACATGGTCCAACAATATTGGGAATACCTAGGGCTTAAAGTGAGAGCTATTTCAGTGTCTCAGCCACGTACATTATAATGAAACAGTGAAGAGTTTGTTAATGTTAACTTGACTAAAACAGAGAGAGAAGAAAAAGGAAGAAAATCAGTGAATAGCATTTTGACAAAATATCTGTTATTTTTCTGGGATAGTATTGTGTATTTTACATATATATTCTCAACTGTGTTAACAACACTAGAAAGTAGTAATTATTATAATTTTTCAGGTTAATAAATGAAAGAAAAGTTAGGTAAAAAAATGGTTTATAGTCATCATAAAGGAAGTGATAGAGGCAAACTTCAAATTTCAGGTAGATCTTACTCCAATGCCCACATTTTGCTGAGTGCATGCCTGATTTGGATTAGTGATTATTGGATAAAGGCTTTTCTGAAATATAAATATGAACTATGAAAACAGGTGCACTATGGTGTGGGATGGCCAACAGGATCTCATACTTCAGTGAGGTGAATATACTGGGGAAACAGAAATGATTGATAGACACAGAGTAGCAAAGCAGAAAAACTGAGGAAAAAAAAGATGCTTCAAATAAGAAAGTATTAGAATCAGCAGGAGATGACACTTATGAAAATATATACAAAAACTTAGAAACGATAAAATTGCTAATCAGTCTTCAGTAAACTCAGCAGGCAATAAGTTCCAAAGAGCTGCTAATGAATTATTAAACCAAAACGTGGCCCTGGATTAAGATAAAAAGGAGTGAGAAAATGACATCTTCTAAACGATATGAAACAAATGTGACAATCAGCAACTTTGAAAATATTGTGAAGATGTTAAGGGGGTGCTATTTGCTTCACATGTTTCTACATCAATTATGCATTTTAAAGTAAACTTAAAGAGGTTCCTAATTAAGCTTCTTGTGCAGCTGTCAGAGGACTTTTTTCTTTATTTAGTACCAAGCTTAAAGCCTGTGATAAAACATCCATGATTACAAATACCAAGTGAAAGAGCAAATGAATTAAAGATGTGCCTAAGATTCTGAGCACAATTCAGGTAGCTTCTGGGTAGAGTTGTCTGCAATATCTCAAACCGCTTAATTTGGATTTTTCTAGTGTTTTGCTTTCTTTCCTTCATTTCCACATATATGTGTATCTGTTGATATGTGATCCAATTGTAAATAAATCTAATGGTGTGAAATTATTAAACCACCAAGAAGGCTTATTACCCCCGAAGGAAGGAGAGGACAGACACCCCTTGAAATGAAGTGTGGAAGGTCAGCCATCAAACTGAATCTCAGTGTGGATTTAGGACAAGGGTCTAAAGAGCCAGACTTTGTAAAGAAAGAAAAAAGTTGTATCTCAATTATAATTTCTCTTTAATATATCAAGACACATCATGCTAGAATGAGACTAAAAAGGTTTACTTAACATTCTGGTCATGAGAAAGTGACTAGCAAGAAGTCAAATAAGCCCTCTGAGAGGATGAATATCAGAAAGACAGAAGGACAGGAAGTCAGAGCAATTTGCTGTAACCTGGGTGGGGCAGAAGAAGGTATGTTTTGGAAACACCTTGCTAAGTTACAGTCAGCAGAAACTCTCGTATACTGAGGGAGAATATAAGAAGATCTAGGATTGTACTCTGTTTACGTATTGAACATTTGGTAATGCATTACCAGGAGGAACAGTATCAGAAGATGGAGGAAGTATCTAATAAATGAATGTTGCCAATTTCCCATACCTATGGAGAGTGTCCAGGAAATCTAGGATCCAAGTCCAGGGACAGAAGTGGGTGAAGTATGGGTGGAATGGCAGAGGCCTGGGGTTAGGACAAAAGAGAACACAGAGGTACAATGTCATGTCTGCGCTCAACAAGGAGTAGTGGTAAATAGACACCTTGAGATTGGGGGAGACCACGAGTGTGGACCCAGGGACTCAAAGGACAGGGGTAGCCAAGACCCAGAAGGAAGCATATAGAACAGAGGCCCTTTTTACCATTATGATGAGGATAATTGCTTGCTTTTGAAGAAGATGCCATTTTGGGAAAATGGAGTGGGAAGGAGCCATGAAAGACTGAGCATCTCCCCTAAAGAGACTGAGTTTCTCCTAAGAAGACAGAGACATATTTTTAAATGGCAAGACCCAGTGGTCTCTCTGGGTCACACTCCTAGAGCCTATGCAGAACGAATTCAGTTATGGAACATAAAGGCATGTTTTTTGTTTTTTGTTGTTTTTTGGTTTTGTTTTTTCGTTTTTTAATTTAAGCAAGATTGAACATTCTTTTTCTTGTATAAAAGTCCGGAGGTATGTGAACAAGGGCTGCTCCATACTGCCATGCTCTTTCTAGCTCCCTATTCTCCCATTTCTGGGATATCACAATTTTTCTCATGGCCCAAGATGGTGACATTTGCTTTTCAAGAAGGCTGGAGAAAGGGAAGAAGAAAGGAAAGGATATGTCCGTCCTGGATTTCTTTTAAGAAAGGCTCTTAGAAGCTGCATAGAGTATTCACTAATGTTTCACTGGCCAGAAATAAGCCTAATGACCACATCTAGCTGCAAAGGATATTGGGAAATGTGATCTTTGTTTATGACTAGCTGAAAATTCTATTTCAGAATAAAGAGTTGTTTGGAGGAACTCTGCCATAGGGTACTGGAGCTAATAACATATATAGGCCATGTGATAACTGGTTAGTTCTTCAGAATTTCTCCCACATCTGGTAGTAGCTGGATAGCAACTGCTAGCTTATAGTAATGGTAATTTTTATGTTTTTCTTTATCATTACAGGTATTTCAAAGAGATATTAGATGAGATATATTCAGTTCTGGTGGTCAAAACATACTCAAAATCTTTTTAAATTTCATTTTTGAGTCTTTAGAAATTAAACAGAGGAAGGAGACTTGGTGTCACATACTGCATCTTTCACTTATTTGGGGATTTTATTTTTAATGCTATGCTTTAGCCTTAAAGCAATCAAACATCATTTGTCCTCAATCTATTCCCTACTAAGCTACTGACTAATTTTTCTTCTCATTTGTAATTCGCATAAGAGTGATCATTATTTTTGTTTCCTGAAAACTGTTTGCCTCTCTTTTTATTCTGGAAGCACTATTTTAAAAAATAACTTTATTAAGGCGTTTTAAAGCATAAAATTTTTGATACATAACTTCATAATTTTTAAAATAACTTGAGTTATAATGTTTTATAGTTTTGTTGGTAACAAAGAAAAGACACAATGCAAGTATAGAATTCAATATTTTTAGTAAACGGATCAAATTGTTTGACCACCACCACAAATCAGTTTTCCAAATATTTCCATCATCCCAATAAGATCTCTCATGCTCATTTACTGTTAATTTGTATATGCCTTTCCCTTTTGCTCTAGGCAACTACTGATCTACTTTCTGTCTCTAGATTTGCCTTTCTTGGACATTTCATATAAATAGAACCATACAATACATAGTCTCTGTGTCTGGCTTTGTTTACTGTGTGTAATGCTTTTTTGAGGTTCATCCATATCTTTAGCTTGTATCAGTCCTTCATTCCTTTCTATTTTTATTGCCAAATAGCGTTCCATTGTATGGATATACCCTATTTATCTATCCATTCATCAATTGGTAGACATTTCCAATTTTTGGCTGTTATGAATTATGCTGCTAAGAACCATGTGAAAATCTTTTTGTAGATATATGTTTTCTTCTCTTGAGTAGATATCTTAGGAAGAAAATTTCTGCATCGTGTGGTAAATTTCCATTTATCATTTGGAGTAGCTTCCAAATTGTTTTCAAGATTGCTGTACCAGTTTGCTAGCAGAATGACATGGTGTAGAGAACAGAAGTTTGGTTTCTCCCAGGTGCAGATTTGGTACTCTGCAGCTCAAGATCAAGGTGCTGGCAGGATTGGTTTCCTTTAGGATTTCTCTCCTTGGCTTGCAGATGGCACTTTCTCTCTGTATCCTCACCTGGATATGTCTGATCATACTCCTGGTATTTCTCTGTGTGTGAATTTCTTCTTAAAATGGCACCAGTTGTACTGGATTAGGGCCCACCCTAGCAGTCTCATTTTAACTTAGTTATTACTTTAAAGGCCTTACTTCCAAATACAATCAGAGTCTGAGGTCCTGGGGGAATTTTGAGGGGATGCAATTCAATCCTAAGAGTGGCTGTACCATTCTGTGTTTCTCCCCAAAATATATGAAGGTTTCAGTCTTTCCAGTTCCGAGGAACACTTTTTCTTGTTTATTTATTTTTTAATTATGGCCATTCTAGTGGATGTGATAAACTATTTTGTGATTTTAAGTTATATTTTCCTAATGATTAATGATGTTGAACATCTTTTTATGTACCTATTATTTATTAATATATCTTCCTTGGTGAAATGTCTATTCAAATTCTTTTTTTTTTTCAAATTCTTTGCCTATTTTTAAACTGGTGTGTGGCCAGCAAAACTGGATATAACTTCTAGTCTCCCTTTGTAGTGCTTACAATGACAAAGATAAAACACTTTGAAGAGTAAAGAAGACACCACCAGAATAAACAAAGAACTCTTATACCTTAAAGACATAAAAATCATGTTCAAAGGCTTTCCACATATAGTTATGATGATTAAATCAATTAGCATCTCTTCATATCTCTAAACATTTGGTTCATCAGTCACTGAACGGAAGCTGAGTCTTGGTGATATTCTTAAATATTCTCTCAGCATAGAAATAAGCTGCTGGATATGAATGTGCTAATTCTTCATCATTTATATATGATAAGTCCTACTCAGGTAGCCTTGGAAATAGCGGATTCTCTTCTAGGACTTCTAGATAGACTTTGGAAACTGGGGGGGGCCCATGTGCCTGATGTTGGCTAGCAGATTTGTTTGGCTTGCAATGCATTGGACCATACCTGGTTTAAAAATGTTTGCTATTAATTAATTACCAGCATCAACATTAAGTTAGGAGACTACACATAAATATTTGGATTTTGGCTTCTTTTCTTTAAACACTGACCTGCATGCCCACATGAATTAATTGGCTGAGTGTGAGTAATTTTCAGTGGTTCCTCCCCCTCCCCCTTGGTCTCTGGCATTGAGGACAAGTGTCACTGCCATTTATCTCTGTGCTAGTGCTGTTGACCTCATAATGCAGTTAAGATAAAAATGAATTCTTTACATACACTTAACTTCTGAGTTTACAATCTCTAGGCATCTAATTGTGTCATGCACAGTCTAGACATCCTGAAATTGGGGCAAAGTTACTGAGCATTTTCCGAAATAATTCTTTTAAGTATTCCCTATTCAGAAAAGCATGCCATAGGAGCTTCATGAGGGCAAGGTAATTTTGTATTATGTCCAAAATATATTAAATATTAAAAAAGTTTGTTATATGAAAAACTAGGATATGATGCTACTATTTACTGGTCTCTATTTCTAACCCTTCATTGAATGGTATCAGTTTTAGGTTCTAAATATCTCTCAGTCTGACTCCTTTTCTCCATATTTGTCTCTACTGTAATTGAAAATACCACTTGTTTTAAAAGGACTATAAAATAATCTCTTAACAGATCTTCCTGACTTGTCTAGCCCTTGTCCACTTTATTCTATACCAGGCATCCAGGATGAGCAAATATGATTATTCTTACTGCACTGCCACTTTGCCTCCCCTCGCTCTTTGAAAACAGTCCCAGTAGATTAGGTACATTGTGTAGTACAATATCTACAGGATGAATGGATTTGATGGATGGTGGGGGGGAGGGGTTAGACTCACTGATTCTTTTTTAATTTAATTTCATTTTTTTATTTTTTATTTTATTTATTTATTTAGACTCACTCTTTATTTATTTATTTATTTATTTATTTATTATTTATTTATTTATTGGACTCACTGATTCTTGATGAAGAAGTCCTCTTCGAATTTGATTGACATTTGAAGTTCTCATCTGATACTGACAGCTTTACCTGTAGACTCACCAATCTTGGAGGAAAGAAAAAAAAAGCTGCTGAGGGCTTGTTTCTAGGAATAGGCCCAGGTTAATTGAACAAGGTTGGGTACATCCTAAGCAAGGCTGCTGTTCTAGCTGGAAGCCTCAAACATTGCATCCAGATTGCCAAGTCTCTTCTTGGTAGTTGTCCATGTGTTTATCTCATTTTGCTGTCAGAAAAATAAGTTTGGGAGTTGATAAACCCAGAAAGGAAAAAGCGAGGGAGGCACCATAGCTAAACCCACTTAAATCTACTTGGTCTTAGGCAATAAGACTGAAGATGAATGTGGTAGTTCCACATAGATGTTTAGGGACAAATCTTATAGTATAATGATGAATTCCTTAACCCTGTAGTATTTCTCAGTTTCTGTTTTTCTTTTCTTTCTCTCAGCACTGACAGGGCAGGAATTGAGAAATCAGGGCTTTAAATTAAAATCTGCTGAAGAAAGATCTTTTATGGACTATTAATAAGAAGTTATTTTCTCTGAATGGAATTATAATCAGTAATCCTTACTGATTTGTGTCTGGGGAAACTCTATGACTCTGAAGAATATGGGTCTATTGCATTGCAGGAATATTCATTAACTTTAAAATAACTACCATAAAAATATTCAAGTGTTAATCTCCATAATACTAAAATATAAAATGTAAAATTTTCTGTCAAGTTTTCAAAACTTAGATTTTTATTGTCTCAGTGTACATTTGAGTCTCGTATCATGTTTCAATTGCTTCATTTTCTCCTTTAGTACCTTCTTGTTTATCCCCTTCTCTTTTATGGTGTGACGTAAACAAACACACAAGCGTTAAGGCTAGTAATTTTTATGTATGAGCCATTGCATTTTTTTGCCCTACATGGAGTTTGAATGATTTGGGGCCACAAGATTCAATTTACTTGTTGTTGGGAAATTTGAACCTATTACACGATACCAAGCTGGCTTGTATTAGCAACTGTGCTAACCTTTGCTCTATTCTTTTTTATTTTAAATTAGTTTCTGGGCTATGATAGTGATTTATCTCTCCTCTTAATTGTTAAATATATAAATTCATGAGAGACTTGTGCTTACAATTCTTCTACATGGAAAATAGCATTTTTTGGAGAATATTTTATTGTGAAGAACTAGATGTGTTTATATTTACCAGTTCACAATGAATAAATTAAATATGATAATAAACAGAGGAAACATGACTACATATGTAGAGAATTCTTGATTTGAATATGCCTGAATAGGGATACCTGGGTGGCTCAGCGGTTGAGCGCTTGCCTTTGGCCAGGGCTCCCAGGATCAAATTTCCCCGGTTCAAATTTCCCGGGATCTAGTCCCACATTGGGCTCCCTACGTGGAGCCTACTTCTCTCTCTGCTTTTCTCTCTGCCTATGTCTCTGCCTCTCTCTCTGTGTGTGCCTCTCATGAATAAATAAATCTTTTTTAAAAATGAATATGCCTGAATAACACTTCCTGGGAAAATATTTGAGTGTCTGGATTATATAATATATATATATATATATGATTTTGCTCTCACTATATTCTCACACTGTACTACGTACTAAAGTCTAGTAAGTTTGCTTCTATTATTCCCTTATTGAGTCACTTTGGTTAGGAAGAAATATAATAAACAGAGTGTCTATTAACCCACTAAAAGTTCTTGGCACATCAGCTACCTCAAGACATATACTGTGTTATTAGTTGCCATAACACAGCCTTTCCCTAGCTGGCTGTTCCACCCAAAGCTGTAGAAGTATCACAGTGACTTACAGTTTCCAACTAAATCCTCTAGAGAATGCTGTCCAGTAGGACATAGGACTGCTATGATAGAAATGTTCTACAGCTGTCGAATGTCCAGTATGGTTACTAGCCTTGAATTGTGGCTAGTTTGACTGAGAAACTGAATTTTCAATTTTATTTCATTTTAATTGTGTTTAAAGATTTTATTTATTTATTTGAGAGATAGAGAGAGAGAGAGCGCAAGCACACAAGATGGGGAAGGGCAGAGGGAGAGAGAAACTTTAACAGACTCCACTCTGAGCATGGAGCCCAGCATAGGGCTGATCTTATGACTGTGAAATCATGACTGGAGCCAAAACCAACAGTTGGCATCTTAACTGACTGGACCACTGGGCACCCCCTCAATGGATTACTTTAATATGGCCTTCTTTCCCACCAGTATTTTATTATCATTCTTGGTAATTTCAAAATTTATGTGGATGATTCATTTAACACTTTGGACTCTCATATTCTTTTTTTAAATAATACATTTATTTTTTATTGGTGTTCAATTTGCCAACATACAGAATAACACCCAGTGCTCATCCCGTCAAGTGCCCCCCTCAGTGCCTGTCACCCATTCACCCCCACCCCCCGCCCTCCTCCCCTTCCACCACCGCTAGTTCATTTCCCAGAGTGAGAAATCTTCATGTTCTGTCTCCCTTTCTGATATTTCCTACCCATTTCTTCTCCCTTCCCTTCTTTCCCTTTCACTATTATTTATATTCCCCAAATGAATGAGACCAAATAATGTTTGTCCTCTGATTGACTTGCTTCTTGACCCCTTTATCCATAATGATCTTTCTTCCCCCTAAACAACTAAATCTTAGATATGTTCTGTGGACCATTCCACATTCCATATCCCCAAATTTGAGCATCCTATTCTCTCACATCTTATACTTTCAACTAATGTTTTCTGGTACTCTCACTTCTACAATTGCTTGACTAATTCTGTTGATTGCTGCTTCTACTTCTTTTTCTCTAGTACTTCAATTATATTCATCTTTCCTTTTTTTCAGCTTAGATACCATGTCCACCATGTGTTCATGCCCTTAAAAACTATTTTCAAACTTCTCTTTATTTCTTTAAAATTTTTCTCAAAGCCAAAACCATGGATAAGCTTCATTACTAACAACAATGCTCCATACCCAAGCAGTTGAGCAT
Organism: Nyctereutes procyonoides; assembly: GCF_905146905.1. Lineage (NCBI taxonomy): Eukaryota > Metazoa > Chordata > Mammalia > Carnivora > Canidae > Nyctereutes > Nyctereutes procyonoides. Next base: position 5,859,065 of record NW_026575119.1, read on the forward strand.
TGCCGTAGAAAATTGAACAATGAAGCTGACTTGTTTTAACTTAAATGACCTCAAACTTCAAATAGAGAGTTGATACTGCCTGGCAATCCTACTATATCTCCTAGTAAATTTGTTTTTTCACTCTCCAAAAGTGACCATTTTACATCTTTCTTCTCAATTTCCAACCCACCCCTTTAAGATAAGCTGGTAATCTTTTCCTCATGCTTTTCTGAGAGAATAGAAGCAATTTAGACAGATTCTTCCTTATGTTCCCATTACCATGTGTCCTGGCATATCTGTGTGTGCCTTCATATTCTCTGTTTTTTCTCCTGTAAAAGGCTGATTTCTTCATAAGTGCTCATGTCCCCCTCATCTGGTGAACTGTTTAAACTTCTTACTCTCTACTGGATCAATTTTACTTTACCACCTTTACTTTTTACTTTACTTTACTTTACCAACATACACTCCAATATCACTTATCTTAAAAAATAATCCTCAACCCTATATCCTTCTCCTATTATCTCATTTCAGTGCTTTTCTTAGTAAAGCTACTCATTAATTTTCTCTACTCCAAATTATCTTCCCACTCTCCATTCTCTTTTTGAAATAACGTCCACTTAAAGATTCAGTCTTCACTACTTTATTGAAATTCCTCTTTGTCAAGACTACCAACAAACAACATCTTGGCTTAGCTTAGTCATTAACTTAAATTCTTAAGAGCATTTGTCCGTGTCTCAAATCCATTTGTTTCTTCTCTCCTTTGTGAGTATTTTATTTATCTGGACTTCCACAATGCCACACTTTCCTATTTTTTTCCTCTTCTGTATGCTTTTCCTCCATCTTACTTTTCTGTCCCATTCTCTACCTGACTTACACTGGATGGCTTCAAGTGGGTTCCCTGGATGATATTTTCTAATCTCCTGACTTTAAATGTAGCTATGTAGTAACATAAACAAATTTTAGGTTTGAAAATTATTGGAAGCAATTAGTATATTTTATAATTTCTCCAAAAATTGCTTCATTAACTTTGTGAAGAAAGGAAATAATAATCATAGAGTCATTTTATTCCTGTAAAAATTATTCTAGTTTTCAGAAGCATTTTGAATAATAAAGAATAGAAAGAAAGAAAGAAATGATGTTATTTATCCAATAATTACATATTCCATGAACTAACCCAGTTTTCTTACAAAAATATTGTTTCATACCTTCTTGAAATTATTTCAAACTTACATATTAAAGGTTATCTTAGATATAGAGTTGTCTTAATTAATTTAAACAAGAGAGGTCAATTACTTCCTCATCGTGAATGGAAAGAATTTAATAAGTTTTACCATTTGGGACAATAGAGCATATTTAAGTTTTGCCTTTCTGAGGTCTCCATTTAATTTGATTGTTTGTGTTAACAAGATTCGTTGTTTAATTTTAGTTTTTCTATTAGTTCAAAGTAAGCTTTGTTTTGTGTGTGTGTCTTGTATAAAGATATCTTTGTCTACTTCAATATTACAAAGACTTCTATTTTTTTGCAAACCTTATAATTTTAGATTTTACATTCAGGATTATGATCCTTTGCAAGTTAAGTTTTATGTACAGTGTGAGGCAAGGTTCAAGTTCATTGTTTTCCTACATGAATTAAGCATAATTTGCTGAAGTGATTTTGTTTCCAGCTTGAATTATCTTGCCACATTTGTCCAAATTCAATCAAATATATATATATATATATATATATATATATATATATATATATATATATATAGGCTGTGGACTCTATTTCTTCTTCCACATTTTCTATTTTAAAAAGGAAGAATTTTTGTTTTAATAATGGCTTTTTAATTTAGTTTTCATTTTGTCAAAATTTTACACATGCTTATTTTATTTATATTTATTTATTTATTTATTCATTCATTCATTCATTCATTCATTCATGAGAGAGAGAGAGGGAGAGAGAGGGAGAGAGGGAGAGGCAGAGACAAGCAGAGGGAGAAGCAGGCTCTTTGCAGGAGCTCCATGTGGGACTCAATACTGAATCCCGGGATCACGACCTGAGCCAAAGGCAGACGCTCAACCGCTGAGCCATCCAGGTGTCCCTACACATGCTTATTTTTAAAAGTCTTATAATTTTACAAAACTTATGAAATACTACAACACTCTGCATAAATTTTCTCCTAACCTTTTCTTCAGATACAGTACTTTCCATTATTCATGGCTAATTATTACTTTTCTAAAAACAACATCTGTCCTGTGCTCCCACTCCTAATCTCCTGGTAACCACCATTTTATTCTCTGTTTTTACAAGTTTGACTTTTTAAAATTCCACATATGAGTGATATTATACAGTACTTGGCTTTCCCTGTTTGATGTACCTCACTTAGCATAATGTGATTATGGTCCATCCATGTTGTCACAAATGGCAAGGTGTATTCCTTTCTTTATCCACTTATCTATTAATGGACATTTAGGTAGTTTCTATATTTAGGTAGTTCCTATATTTTGTCTATTGTAAATAATGCTGCATTGAACATGGGTATGTGTATATTTGGATTAGTGTTTTCATTTTCTTTGCATAAATATCCAGAAGTATAATTGCTGGATCATATGGTAGTTCTATTTTTAATTTTTTGAGGAATCTTATACTCTTTTCCATAGTGGTTGCACCCGTATACATTTTCACCAGTAGTGCACAAGTGTTCCCACTTCCCTACATCCTCCCTAACCCTTCTTGATGTCTTGTCTTCTTGATAATAACTATTCTAACAGGTGTGAGGTTATAACTCCTTGTAGTTTTAATTTGCATTTCCTTGATTATTTGTGATGTTGAACATTTTTTCATGTACCTATTGGCTTTTTGGAGTCTTCTTTAGAAAAATGTCTGTTTAGTTCTTCTGCCCATTTTTATTCTGCTTTTTTATTATTGAGTTTTTATATATTTTGGATATTAATTCATTATCCAATATATGGTTTGCAAAAATTTTCTCCCCTTCTGTAGGTTGTCTTTTCATTTTGTTAATTGTTTCTTCTGGTATGCAAGAGCCTTTAGTCTGATATAGTCTTACTTGTTTTTTATTTTTTGCTTATGTTCTTAGCATCATATCTAAAAGAAGCATTGTCAAGACCAATGGTGAAGAGCTTCTTCTATGAGTTTTATAATATCAGGTCTATGTTTAAGTCTTTGATCCATTTTGAGTTAATTTTTGTGAGTGGTTTAAGATAGGGGTTCAATTTCACTGCTCTGCATATGTCTATCCAGTTTTCTCAGCATTGATTATTGAAAAGATGACCCTTTCCCTACCAAGGGCTCTTGGCTCCCTTGTCAAATATTAGTTGGTTGCATAAGCAGGGGTTTAATTCTGAGCTCTTTATTCTGTTCCATTGGTTTATATGTCTGTTTTTGTGCCAGTATCATACTGTTTTTATTACTATAGCTTTGTTGTGTAATTTAAAATCATTTGAAGTGTGATACCTTCAGCTTTGTTCTTTATCCTCAGGAAAACTTTTTGGCTATTTGGGGACTTCTGTGGTTCCATACAGATTTTAGGATTTTTTTTCCTCTATTTCTGTGACGAATACCATTGGTATTTTGATGGAGCTTGCTTTAAATATATAGATGGCTTTGGTTTATATGGACATTTTTACCAATATTAATTCTGTTCTATGAACACAGGTTGTTTTTCCATTTGTGTCTTTTCCAATTTCTTTAAGCGAAATATTATAGTTTTTGTTTGATCTTTCACTTCCTTGGTTCAATTGCTCCCTAAGTAAATTATCGTTTTTGATGACATTGTGAATGGGATAGTTTTCAGATGTTTTTCATATGTTCATTCTTGTGCATTTGTGTAAAATGCAACTGATTTCTGTATATTGATTTTATGTCTTGTAACTTTATTGAAATTATTGATTAGTTCCAACAGTGTTATTGCTGAGTCTTTAGGATTTTCTATATGCAGAATCATATAATCTCCTAATTGCAACAACCTTACTTCTTTCTTCCTGATTTGGATGCTTTTTATTTCTTTATCTTATCCAATCCTTCTGGCTAGGACTTCCAGTATTATATTGAATAAGAGGGTAAGAGTGGCTATCCTGTCTTATTCCTGATCTTGGAGAAAAAGCTTTCAATTTTTCTCTTTTCAGTATAATGTTAGCTGTGGGTTTGTCATATGTGACCTTTGTTATATTGAAATCCATTCCTTCAATACCCAATCTGCCAAGGGCCAAGGATTTTTATCATCAAAGGATGATGTATTTTGTCAAATGCTTTTTCTGCATCTATTGAGATGATCATTTAATTTTGACATTTCATTTTATTAATGTGAAATATTATATTTATTGATTGTGTGCGTTGAAACATTTTTGCATTGTAGGGATACATCTCACTTGGTCACATGTATATTTTTTATGTATTTTTGAATTAGGTTTGCTAATGTTTTGTTGAGAACTTTTTCATCTATATTTGTTAAAGATATTGGTCTAATAATATCTTTTCTTGTGGTGTCCTTTTCTGGCTTTGGCATCCAGGTAATGCTGGCCTTATAGGATAATTTTGGAGTATTTCCTTCTCTTCAATTGTTTGAAAACATTTTAAAAGGATTGGCATTAATGCTTTGAATGTTTGGTGGAATTTGCCAGCAAAGCTGTATGGTTCTAGGGATTTCTGTGTTGGAAGGTATTATTATTATTATTATTATTATTATTATTATTATTACTGTTTTAATCTCTTTGCTGTTTATTGGTCCTTTCAGATTTTTTATTTCTGTTTGATTCAATCTTGCTTGGCTGTGTGTTTCTAAAAGTTTATCCATTTCTTATAGGTTATCTAATTTGTTGGCATATAATTGTTCATAATAATCTCTTATGGTTATATATATTTCTGTCGATCTGTTATAATGTCTTCTTTTTAATTTCTAATTTTATTTACTTGAATATTCACTCCTTTTTTTTTTAGCCTGGGCAAGAGTTTTTAAGTTTTGTAGAGAAACAGTTTCTAGTTTATTGGTCTTTTCTATAATTTCTCTGGTCTCTTTCATTTGTTTCTATTCTAATCTTTATTATTTCCTTTTTTCTGCTAACTTTGTGATCAATTTGTTCTTCCTTTCTGAGTTCCTTGAGGCATTTAGGTTATTTGAGATTTTTCTTATTTTTTAATATATACATTTATTGCTGTGAGCTTTCACTGCATACCATAAAAATTGATATATTTCCGTTTGTTTTGAGATAATTTTTTATTTTCCTTTGACTTATTCTTTGTCCTGTTTGTTGTTCTAAAGTGTGCTGTTTAGTTTCCACATGTTTTCAGGTTTCCCAGCTTTCCTTTTATTGTATTCTTATTTCATATCATTGTGATCAGAGAAGATAGCAAGATTTCAATCTTCTTAAATTTGCTGAGATTTGTGTTGTGGCCCGTCATATGATATATCCTAGAACATGTTCTGTGTGCACTTGAGAAGAATGCATATTATGCTGTTGTTAGATGGAATGTTCTATATATGTCTAAGTCCATTGTTCTGTAGTATGTTTCAATTACAGTTTTTCCTTTTTGATTCTCTAATGGGATGATCTATTCATTGTTGACAGTGGGACACTAAAATCTTCTACTTTTAGTGGATTGTCTATTTCTCCCTTTAGATCTGTTAATATTTGCCTAATATATTTGGTGCTCTGATGTTGAGTATGTATATCTTTTAGCACATTTAAAATTTTTTTTAATTTAAATTCCAGTTAGTTAACGTACAGTATAATATTGTTTCAGATGTGGAATTTAGTTGCTCAACACTTACATACAACAGCTGGTCCTAATCACAACAAATGCCCTCCTTAATCTCCATCACCTATTTAACTTATCCCCCTGCCCATCTCCCTTCCAGTAACCATCAGTTTGTTCTCTATAGTTAAGAGTCTGTTTCTTGGTTTGCTTCTCTTTATCCTCCCTATGTTCATTTGTTTTGTTTCTTAAATTCCATATATTAGTGAAATCATGCGTTATTTGTTTTTCTGTCTGTTTCACTTGGCATAATACTTTCTGGCTTCATCCATGCCATTGCAGATGGCAAGATTTCATTCTCGTTTTATGGCTGAGTAATATTCCATTATATTTATCAGCTGATGGACATTTGGGTTCTTTCCATAATTTGGCTATTGCTGACAACGCTTCTATTAACATACCTAGAGGTACAATTGCTGGATGGTAGGGTAATTCTATTTTCAACTTTTTGAGGAATCTCCATACTGTTTTTTCAGAGTGGCTGCACCAATTTGCTTTCCCACCAACAGGGTAGGAAGGTATATTTTAGCATTTTGAACATGTTATTTCATTCTCTTCTGGCCCATAGAATTTCTGCTGAAAAGTCTGCAGACTGTCTAATGAGGGATACTTTCTTTTTTTTTCCTTGGCTGTCTTTAAGATCCTTTCTTTATCACTGATTTTCAACAGTTTCATTATGATGTGTCTTGGAGAAAGTTGTTTTGTATTGAGATAACAGGGTATTCTATTTAGCTTCTTGGTCTTGTGTGTCTAATTACATGCTCAAATTTGAGAAGTTCTTAGGTTTTATTTCTCTAAATATAGTCTTTGACCCCTTCTTTCTTCTTCTGGTAGACCAATCATTTTTTAGGTTTTTTTCATCATCATGTTGGATAGCTCCCATAGGGTTTCTTTACTTTTTGAAAATCTTAGTTTTGGGATCCCTGGGTGGTGCAGCGGTTTAGCGCCTGCCTTTGGCCCAGGGCACGATCCTGGAGACCCGGGATCGAATCCCACATTGGGCTCCTGGTGCATGGAGCCTGCTTCTCCCTCTGCCTGTGTCTCTGCCTCTCTCTCTCTCTCTGTGTGTGACTATCATAAATAAATTAAAAACAATAAAAAAAAAGAAAAGAAAATCTTAGTTTTCTCTTGTCTTCTGAATCATTTCTGAATTCCTGTCCTCCAAGTCATTAATTCTTTTTTCAACCATATCTGCTCTATACCCTAAGCTCTTGCATTTATTCCTCATCTCATTTTTTAAATTCTTCAGCTCCAGAAATTCTCTGGTTCTTTTCAAAAATTTTATTATCTTTGGTAAGGAACTCCTCTGTTCCATAATATTATTTCTGAGTCTTCTGAATTACCTTTATATGCTTTCTTGTATCTTATTGAATCTCTTCTTAACTGCTATTTTGAATTTTTTATCAGTTCTCAATATTTTGTGTCTTTGGTTGCTGGAAAATTATAATTTTCTTCTTGTGATACTATGTCACAGTGATTCTTCATGGTATTTGATGACATGTGCCTCTGCTGTTGCATTTGAAGCAGCACATACCTCTCTTAATTTTGATCTTCATAGTTCAACGCTGTCAATTAAAAAGCTTTTCCTGGTTTATTTTCCAGAAAATGGTGCCAGAGATAGTTTACTCTTTCTGTCTAACTGAGTGGGTTCTGGGGTTGTACTCTAAAAGCTCTATAAAAAAAGCTGGTATAGAAAAATCTGGCAGCAGGGTGGGAGAAGATGTAGACTCAGCACCTGGGGCTTTGTGGGTACCCATAGTTGGTAGGGTGATCCTTGAGTGGGAGGATTCCTCCTGCTGAAATACTAAAGCAGACAGCAAGGATCATGCTCCTTTGATGCTCTTTGTTATTCTTTTCTGTCTCTTTCCCTTTTCTCTCTTTCCTAAGTCATGAAAGTACCTCCTCAGAAATTCCTGCCACTGGGGAGAAAGGGGTCCCTCTAGGTGCTACCTACTCAGACAGTCACCAGTCACTCACTGCTTTCATTTCCCATATTATCTTTGAAGGAGATTATCCTTGTTGTTATTACCAACAAGAACCCAGCATGTTACAATGTTACCTGACTTCCATGTTCTTGCTTCTCCAAATTCATCCCTATCCCACTCTGATGGATGCTTGGTTCTCCCATCAGGCTGTCTGGACCTCCACAAATTCCTTTTCTTCCTTGCATGTTCATTTTGCTTTGCACTCTCCAATTTTACCTTTCCTCAATTGTGGCAGGCTGGGTTAGGGCAGGCTAGGCCCTATTCACCTACTTTCTGAATACAAGTGAGTAGAAATCTCCTGGGTACTGGTGCATTGTGCAGTGGAACTTGTCATTGGTTGTGAATGACCAGCTTGTGTAAATAAAAAGGGAGGGGAAAAGAAACAACTCACACAGTCATGATGGTGTGTCACTTCTTTTTAAAGAAATAGTATTTGAGTATAATTGACACATAACGCTGCATTAGTTGCAGGTGTACAGCATAGTGAGCCGACATCTGTATATGTTATGCTATGCTCACCATAAATATAGTTACTAAATATATCTATATTTTTCTTTTTTCACTGTCATTTATATAGCTAATTTTTTTGGTATTTGCCACCACATATCATTGTTACGTTTTTACTTCCCTTTATTCCCAGTTTTAGTCATTAAGTTGTTATTTCCTTCACTAATTTCCTCTTTATATTGGAACACATCTCCTAGTAGTTTGCTAAAGGAGAAAAAATAAAATCATAAAATTAAAAATTCAGTAGAAATAGACATGAGAAGACTTGATGGAGGGTTTACAAAATAAATTTAAATACCATTTGAAGATTTCAATAAATCTCAAATGGCATAGCAATGTAAAATAATAAAGAGATGTAAAATACAAGACGCATTCTAATATATGAATAATAAAAGTCCCAGAGAGGAAAGAGCAACTAGGAAAGTACATCATCAAAGAAATAATTCAAGAACAATTTCCAGAACTGAATGACATGAGTTTCCAGGTTAGAAGGGCTCACTAAAAGTCTAAGACAATAAGTAAAAACATGTCCACACTAGGGCATTTATAACATTTTAGAGAACTAAAAAGATCAGAAATTTTAAGACAAATTTCCAAAAGAATGTAACTTTTTATGCAAACTATGAAAATCAGAATGATTTCAGATTTCTGATTTAGAGCAGGTGTTAGAAAGCAATGGACAATGGGCTATGGCTACTTTTAAAAAATTGTTTAAAGAATTTACTTATTTATTTGAGAGAGAGAGAGAAAGAAAGAGAGAGAGCATGAGACAGGGCAAGGACAGAGGTGCAAGCAGACCCCCGGCACTGAGTGCCGAGCCCAATGGAGGGTTCCATCTGAGGACCCTAAGATCATGACCTGATCTGAAGTCAGATGCTTAACTGACTGAATCACCCAGGTGCTACTATGGCTTCTTTATTTTACAACATCAGTTGAGTAGTTTTGACAAATTATGACCTGTAAAGTTTAAAATGTTTATTCTTTGGTCCTGTACTGAAAAAGTTTGCCAAAACCAACTCTAGAACAATACTAGAATTTAGGAGCAATAGATTGATCGTTTCAAGTCCTGAAAGAGAAATATCTCCAACTTAGAATTATATAGTCAAATTATCAGTGAAATTTGAGAGAAAAATAAAGACATCTTCACATATATAATTTCTCATAAATTTACCTCTCAACACACATAGTCGAATTCAGTCCTTACTTCCTTTGTTGCTTTTTAAAGTTCCCTGTTTTCCATTTAACTTGTATAAATGTATTAATTTTCTTAATAATTAAATTTTGAGTAAACTCTAAATAATTTGGGATGTATGAGCACTGGCATTCTCATTGAAAGCACTGCTTCTTCATTGGAATTGTGAACAAATGAGTTCAGATGAAGAGCACAGAGTCAATGTGCTTACTTTCAAAATATGATTTTGGAGGTATGAGATTTGTGACACCACATACACAAAGAGGTTATAAAATGATTTATTACTTATGTAAGTAGGACCAAAAAATGAATTCAAAAAGCATGTAAAGGACTGGCCTAGGGTCAGTGGTGTGGTGTGTAAGGAGTAGGGCTGGACCAAGGATTTGTGTAGAGGCTGGTTACCTGTGTGGTAACTTTCCACTAGTGTCAAAGGATAGCATGATAATCTTTCTTATCAGCTTACCTGAATATGGGACAGAAAGATAAATGGGAGTAGTGGAACTTGAAAGCTGGGAGGCTCACCGGTTGAGTGTCTTCAGCTCACGGTGTGATCCTGGGATCCGGGATCCAGTCCCACATCGGGCTCCCTGCGAGGAGCCTGCTTCTCCTTCTGCCTGTGTCTCTGCTTCTCTCCATGTCTTTCATGAATAAATAAATAAATCTGTAAAAAAAATTAAAAAAAAAAGAAGTCAAACATCAATATGGAGTCAGATCCTTTTTGATAACTTATGAAGATAATAACAGTAACTACAGAAAGGCACATAATTTGAAGGCTGATCTTGCCTTTTCCATTTCTGTCAGGTTCATTACCTCTGATGCAGCAAAATATTTATTTTGTTTATTTATTTGTTTATGTTATAGTACCTAGGAGGAAAAAGTATGGCAATGGGGTGATTGGTATAATAATGATCTGGTGTTATTATTTGGTAGACATCAAATTTAACATAAGGGAGGTTACCTATATAAGTTTTGTTGTTGTTGTTTAGATTTTATTTATTTGAAAACAGGAGCAAGGCAGAGAGGCAAGGGAGAGCACCCCTGAAATTCCCACACGGCAATATATCCTAGATTTTTAAAAAAGATTTTATTTATTTATTGAGACACACACACACACACACACACACACACACACACACACACACACACACAGAGAGAGAGAGGCAGAGACACAGACACAAGCAGAGGGAGAAGCAGGCTCCATGCAGGGAACCTGACGTGGGACTCCATCCCGGGTCTTCAGGATCACACCCCAGGCTGCAGGCGGTGCTAAACTGCTGCACCACCCGAGCTGCCCTGTCCTAGATTTATGCTCTAAAACACTGTTCCTATCCTCAGAGGAACTCTGGTTCCTTCAATAGAGAAAACAATAATGAGAGATCAAATCCAGTCCATGTTAGACTCACAGAGCTGTGGCAACACTATTTTTAAGTTATATGAGTAAGCAAAACTAGAAATTGTATAATTAGAAACCTTTAAAATGGTCTTTCCTTTTCAGTTATCAGCTTTTTTCTTCCCTGTCATATATGATTTTATCATATTATTATCCCATCATATCATATATGATTTCTTGCCAACTTTATATGTCAAGTTATATATGTACATATTATCATGCCACATCAAATGCTCAATTATATGCTTCAAAGTTTCAGAAAGCTTAATTTTTAAACACATTACAATCTTTTTACAGTAGATATCCATTGATAATTGTTATGCTTTCCTAATTAAATTGGCCCTTTATTATTGTGAAATGTCCCCTTTATTAGTTAATATTTTTTTGTCTTGAATTCTGTTTTACCAGCTATAAAAATATTCATTTCAATTTTCTTATGCTTACTGTTTCCATGGTATATTTTTTGCTATTTTTTCAACCTGTGTCTTTATATATTTAACTGCATCTCATCCAAAGCATATAGTAGGGTCTTATTTTTTATCCATTTTGTCAATCTCTGCTTTTTGATATAATTTTTGATATATTTAGATTTAGGTCTATAATGTAACCTATTTTATTATTTGTTTCTGTTGTTCAGTCTATTCTTTTGCTTTTTTTTTTTTGTCTGTCTTTGGACCATTTAAATATATTTTAATATTCCATTTTAAATTACATATTGGCTTCAGCTACATTTTTTAATATATATGATGAATTGTTACTTCCATTTACATATATAATAAACTCAATGTTTAATATACAATTTTAAAAATATTCGAAATTTTAAGCATATTTGAGTATATAATGCACTGAATACATTGTTTTACCATTTATTATCATTATTATTGTTATTAATAGAACTTAAAAAAACATTGCTTTATAGTCAGATAAGAAATATATAAGTAGAACCCAAATGTGAATTGTGTATGTGGAATTACATATACATAATTATTTTTATTTTGATCCAAGAACTTAAAGTTCATGGTATGTAAATTTATTTATTTATTTATTTATTTTTTCATGGTATGTAAATTTAGACAAATATCCTGGTTAGTATAATTCCAATGGATATTCTTAAATTTCCTGAGATCTTCATTAGGGAAGATATATTGTGTTTAGATAGCATAGCACACATGATTACTAAATAATAAAATAATAGATATAAATAAAATTTTGAGACTTGTGTAAACTTTTAAAACTCCTTATACATTATTAGAATTACAGATATAACTATCATATACATACACAGTATACACACATAGTCTGGTTTCAAACTTTTATATATTTAAATATCTAGAAATATACAAAGATTTTTATTAATGTACATATTCAAAAGTCAGTGAAATGCCACAAATATCTGACTTTTTAAGGAAATTAACTTGAACAACCAATAATTATTTAGAGTACTACTTAATTTACTTGCAGACACATATTTATATTGTATTACATGCCTTTAAGTATCATTTTAGTAATGATAACTATTTTGACATCAAAACAAATAATTCAGAAAACTTTCTTTAAAACCTTTGTACAAATATCCAAATTCTTAGAAAAATTCAAGTGTCATGCTTTTACTATCATCTCTTTTGTAATCTGTAGTAACTATATTATTCTTAATTCAACTTATTAAAAGGATTTTTAATCAGGAAAATTATGTAAATTTTTTCTGTAAATTTTAAATTAAACTCTTGATTTTATTTTAACATAGAATTTACCTACTTTAAATTTAAAATTAAAGATTTCTCAACTGGAAATTATTTCTAATTTGTTTTTTGAAAGTATTACCCTTTAGTAAAAGAATGTTGTTTTGGGAAGGACCGTTTCAGAGTCTGAGCCACTTTCAAACCAAGATGCTATACTGTTTGCACATCTGGCCTTTTATTTTTAAAATTTATTTATTTATTTGAAGGAAAAGAGACACAGAGAGCATGAGAGAGAATGAGTAGGGTATGGGTGGAGAGAGAGGTAGAGGAAGAGAATATCAGGCAAACTTCTCACTGAGCATGGTGCCCTATGTAGGGACTGATCTCAAAACCCTGAGATCATGACCCGAGTCAAAACCAACAGTCCCATGCTTAATTGACCCATTCAAGAGTCCCTGCACATCTGGCCTTTTAATGACAACTTATTACTATCACATCCACTTGAAAATCTATGTTCTTTTTCACTTGCTAAATTTATAACTCAGAAGGGATACTTAAGTACATTTAAACCAAAATTAAATGTAAAATTCAGAAGCCAATTATTTAAAGTAAAGCTCAATTTAAACCAAAACTAGATTGGAAATTCAAAAATGTTTTAAAAAGAGCTTGATTTAAACTTAGTCTAAACTAGGGGAAAAAAAGAAGGAAACTTAAAATTACTTGTTTACATAATTATAATTTTTTATGGCTGAGTGGAAGGAAAGGAGGGGGTTAACTGCCCTTTTGTCCATGCATGAAGCCTTGATTTTTTTTTTTTTTTAAGATTTATTTATTGGGATCCCTGGGTGGCGCAGTGGTTTAGCGCCGGTCTTTGGCCCAGGGCACGATCTTGGAGACCCGGGATCGAATCCCACGTCGGGTTCCCGGTGCATGGAGCCTGCTTCTCCCTCTGCCTGTGTCTCTGCCTCTCTCTCTCTCTCTGTGACTGTCATAAATAAAAAAAAAAAGATTTATTTATTTATTCATGAGAGAGAGAGAGAGACAGAGAGAGAGAGAGGCAGAGACACAGGCAGAGGGAGAAGCAGGCTCCATACCAGGAGTCCGATGCGAGACTCGATCCCGGGACTCCAGGATCACGCCCTGGGCCAAAGGTAGGCGCTAAACTGCTGGGCCACCCAGGGATTCCCCCCCCCCCCGCCTCCTTTTTTTAAGAGAGAATGAGAAAGCTCACACATGTGTGCGGGGGGGGGGGGGGGGGTGGGGGGGGTGGGGGGGTGGAGTAGGGGCAGAAGGATAGGAAGAGGGAGAATCCCAAGCAGTCTTGCACTCCCCACAGAGCCAAATATGGGGCTTGATCTCATGACTGTGAGAGATCATGATCCAAGCCAAAATTGAGAGTTGGGCACTTAATTGACTGAATCACCCAGGTGCCCTGAATCATTGACCTTTTTATCACTACAGATTCTCCAGTTGACCTGAAGCTTTCTATGAGAAATAAGACAAATGAAAAGGATTAAAAAGAATGAAATTCATTAAACTTTTCTCCCCACATTAAAATTTTCTGGGTAATATCTGCTCAGACTCCTATTCTCTAGTCAACTGAATATGGGTACACTTTTTCCTGATTTTTATTTATTTACTTATTATTTTTAAAGATTTATTTTATTTATTTATTTGAGAGAGAGAGCTCAAGCAGTGGGGGTGTGGAGCAGAGGGGGAGGAAACAGAAGAGGAGGGAGCAGAGTGAGGGGAGAGGGAGGAAGGGAAAAAAATCTTAAGCAGACTTGTGATGAGTGACAAGCCCCATGTGTGGCTCAATCTAAAGGCCCTGAGATCATGACCTAAGCCAAAAACAAGAGCTTCCAACTGACTGAGCCACCCAGGTGCTGCTTTTTTTGACTTTTAATGCAAACATTGAATAATATAGAAAATTCAGATTTATTAATTATTGTATTGTTTTTACTGAGTTGTCCTCTAGTATTTAATTTCATTTCTCAAGAATTACAAATTTAGACTTATGTTCACAGCAAATTAAGAGATCTACAACTTAACTAAGACAAGATTGCTTCTACCAAATTATACTAAGCTACTTTCCCTCGACATAAAGTAATGCTTGTTTCTTGGCACTTAAATATGCCTAAATGTAAGACAGGGCCTTTCTGGTACATTACTGCAAATCTAATAAAAAGTAGGATATTTTTCCTCTTGAAAATACATTCACTATGAGATAGTCAAGGCTTTTACCAAGTAGCAATAAAGTCAATTTCAATTAAACTTTAGTTTGTAAGTTGATTACATAAGAGAAAGGAAAAAAAAAAACTTTCTTACTTAGGGGAGACATATTTTCCTGTCTGTTTTGATTTGACCATACAGAAACTGTGTTCTATTTTCTTTCCAATAATTTTTAATACATTTTAAGCCTTTTCCTTTATCTTACTTTAGAGATAATTCTTACAAGTTCAGTAGCAAAAAAGGAAGCACTCAGCACTGCAATGCTCAGTGGTAAATTGACAGAATACCCAACTGTATTTCTTAAAATTCCCTTTGGAGACTTGGAACCTCACCTAGGGTCTGAAGATTTGGCAACAGTTGCTGTCTTGCAAGTTTGCTGTTTAAATGACAGCAAAACTTTGCTGGGAGCATAAGTAAAATTCTGCATTATGTCCATTTTTACCGTTGTCAGAAGTTCTTCTTTATGATTTGCTTAGTCTTTTGCAAACCTGAGTCTGATAATAGAAAACAGTCAACACAAAAAAGCTCTTGTGGAACTTTTCTGACATTTTGGGGAGCAAAAAATGTAAAGGGAAAAACATACATAGTATCATTCCCACTTATGGTGTAAATTTATCTGTTTATTTTATTAACTAACACTATTTCCTAAAAAATGGATTGTTCTCACACCTAAGAAATTCTGTTAATAATGGAGGTTAGAGGTTACATCAAAGCTATAGCTGTCATAATAAAATTTGACACAAATGTCCTTGGAAAGATATCACAAATGATAAAAATCTGCTTCATGAAATATAGAGCAGAGTATGGTTAAATTTAGTCTTATTAGCACCTTGCTTTACTTGATAAATCAGCAAATCAAGTTTTTCTTTAGTGTCAGTATCATTATCAAGGAGAGCAAGTCTTTCCAACATATAATCTGCACAGGTCAAGTATCTTTAAGTCCAAAGAGACTGTTCCCTCTTTGGCAATAGTTTTTATCTTTGTTGGAAAAATGGAGACCAACAGAGACACACAAATGTCTACTTTTATATTTTGATTAATTTTACTCTAAATATTATGAATATTAGACATAATAAAAAGGTGGAACAGCAAAACAGAACAAAGAATCCCCATGTACCAGTCAAAGATCTAAATATAATCAAAGAATTAGACACTTTTGTAACCCCCATCCCATCTATTTTCCTCCGCAGAAGTGGAGGAAATTTCTCCTCCACAGAAATAACTACAATTTATAATCATAATTCTTATGAAAGTCATTTTATTATATTCATAGGTGTTTCTATGAATAGCTCCAATTAAAATTTTATATTTGAAGACTTTTTCTTTGTTGGGTGTGTTTCTTATATGTTGGTCTGCTTACTATTTTTGCTAGAGTGTTGGATCATGCTTTTTATTTAAAATTTTTGGTGGATAAAGAGAATGTATGCCTTCTTGCCATACCTTAATATCCTTCAGCTTTATGCTATCTTTTGCCGTAGTCAATTAATTTTGTTACTTAAATTCCATTGACTTTCTCTTCTTTCTCTTGACTTTCTCTTTGGACCATTTATCTCATATTTGGACAATTACTTTTTTGTACAAATTTTTGGTTTTAACGTAACATATAGTTTACATCCATTTTCAAAAAAAAAGTATTCTTCACCTTGGTCAGATGTCCATTTTTATCCAGTTTCTCAGTTATTTAGTATTCTTTGCACCCCAAAATACTTACTTTCAAGCTCTTCATCCTCCCTATTTCAAGCTGGACAGGATATTCTCCATAACTGCCCTTCTGTATTGGGTACATTGTTCCCATTTCCTCTTTCTTGGTTTACTTCCTCTAGAATTTCAAAAAGCTTCCTGAGCAAAGGTGTGTCTGTAACTTGTTATGGACTCATATCTTTCCCCCTTTCCTTCCATCCTTACTCTCTTCCTTCCTGCCTTCCTTCCTTCCCTTCTTTCTTTTTCCCTTATATTTTAAAGGTAGCTCAGGAAGAGGAGATTAATAGCATATGTTCATTGTAATCTTGGTACAGCAGTCTCTGTAAATTATTATTTTTTTAAATTTCAGATTCATAGAAAAGTCATAAAAATAGCACAGAGAGTTCTCAAATGTCCTTCACTCAGATTCTCTAAATGTTAATATTTTACCATATTTGCATTACTTTTTAATTTGAAATATTTGAAAGAAAGTTGCAGACAGGATATCCTTTTCTCTCTAAAGACTTCAATGTGCATTTTCTAAAGATGATGACATTCTCCTACATTAGGACTTTGCAATGATCAAAATGAGGAAATTAACCTTGAAATAATACTTAAATTTATAGGTTTATCAAGTATTTAAATAATGCCCTTTATTACAGAAAGAAACTTTTCCCCTTATTCAAGGTCTAATTCATGACCACACATTGCATGTAATTATCGTGTTCCTAGTTATTTTGGAACATTTCATCAAATTTTCTTTATCTTTTGTAAGTGTGACATATTTTTATTTTTATTATTTATTTTTAAAGATTATTTATTTTAGAGAGAGAGCACGCACATGAGTGGGGGGGAGGGAGTCTGGGTGGGGCAAAGTTAGAGGGAGAACATCTTAGGCAGACTCTATGCTGAGTGTGGAGCCTGATACAGGGCTTGATTTTACAACACTGACATCATGACCTGAGCTGTAACCAAGAGTTGGCCACCTGAACAGCTGAGCCACCCAGGTGACCTCCATGATGTATTTTTAGTATAAGAGGTCAATTATTTATAAAATGTTCCTCAGTTTGTGCTTGCTGAATTTTTCTTTATGACTAGATTCACAGTATGCTTTTTTTTTTTTGTAGGACTATTTTAGAAATGCTCTTGTATCTGCCTTAGTTTGCCATATCAAAATCCATAAGATGTCATTTGACCCATTAATGGTGATACTAATTTTGGTCACATGGTTAAGACTGTGTTAAGTTCTCTTTTAAAATTTATAAGGGAGATATGCCTGGGTGACTTAGTTGGTTAAGTGTCCAACTCTTGATTATGGCTCAGGTCATGATCTCAGGGTCATGAAATCAAACCCTGCATTGGGCTCTGTGCTCAGTACAGAGTCTGCTTGTCCCTCTCCCCCTGGTCTCCACCCTCCCCTCATGCTTGTGCTCTCTTTCTCGCTCTAAAATAAACAAAATCAAGAAAATAAAATATATAAGGGCTTTCACAGACAGGATAATGAATAATGAATAGAGAGGGTCAGAAGATCAGATAAAGAGCCACTAATCAATCTTCCTGGAACACAGAAACAGATGGCATGACATGTTACAAGACCTTGCAAGGGAATTCAAGATACCAAGCATATCCATTTGCCAAAGTAGGAGACTGAGGGAGAAGCTTTGGGAGAGTTCTACAGGATCCTGTTATGTCTACCTGTTTTATTTCCTCTGTGGATATACAGATAAGTTCTGGCAGGGGGTCTAGAGTTGGTCTTCCTCAGCAGAATGAGAACTATGTGGATAAACTTTTCTTCTTAGCTCTGAATTTCAAAAAAAAGTGTCAAATGACAATACTATTTATACTTGTATTAAAAATATGAAATTTTTTGGAGTAAATTTAACAAAATATGTTTAAGGCTTCTATAGTCACAATTACAAATCAATGCTAAGATATATTAGAAAATACCTAAATAGACAGAATTATACCATACCAGTAGACTGGGAATGTCAACAGTGTTAAGACGTCAATTATTCCAAAGTCAATCTATAGTTAAATGCAATCCAAATAAAAGTACCATTAGTCCTTTTTTTTCTATAGAAATTGACAAGCTCTTTTTACGATTATACAGAACTAAAAAGGGCACAGGGTTATCAAAATAGTTTTGATAAAGAAGAAGGTAGTTCAATTACCAGATTTCAAGATTTTTTTCAAGCTACACAGATCATAACAGGATTGGTACATTAAGATCAATGAAACAGAATGCAAATTCCAAAAATAGGCCAAATATATGGCCAGTTGCTTTCCAGCAAAAGTGTCCTGGCATGTCAATGAGAAAAGGACAGTTTTTTTTCCACAAGGGGTGCTGAAAAAATTGAACATCTATATGCAGCAATATGAACTCTTACCTTACTTCATATTTTATATATATATATATATATACATATATATACATACCCACACATACACATATATGTATACATGTATATGTATATATATATATATATATATACATACACACACACATAGACTCAAAATCGATGAAAGACCTAAATATAACTGATAAAACTGTAAAGGTTTTAGAAGAAAATATGAGACAACCTTAGTGAACTTGCAGTAGATAAATATGTCTAAGTAGGACATAAAAAGCATGATTTACTTTAAAAATGATAAATTCATTTCAACAGAAAAAGGATATTTCTATAAAACATTAATTCTTGTCCCTGAAAAGTTAAAGATTGCTTTATGAATCTCTGTCACCTAATTCCAGGAAGGAAAAAGTGAATCGATCTTGCAAATTTTCTATTATTCAGTATTTAATTGCTAAATTATTATTTATAATGGGGTGAATGTTCTGAACTGCAGGTTAACTCATGAGCACTACCATTTTTGAGGAAAATAGCAACATGCTTTTCAAACATGTTTTCTGTGTAATTTGGAAGTTTGGGTTCCACTCACCTCTTCAAGTTTATTTTCCCCAGCATGTGGCACAGTAGATAGTCTCAACTAGTTTTTTGCATGGTTGAATTAATAACTTAAAAACTTCTTGAGATAAATAATCAAGGCAATATAATTGGATGTATGGTATTTAACTATATAATGCACAAGAGTTCGTTTTTAAGTATATATTTATAGTCAGATGGTAAGAATATATTCTTTTATATTACTTATGAGAGCTGCATATATTCTCCCTGCCTCCTCATAGTAAACATAAATGTATATATGTGTGAGATATATATATATATATATGTCATATATATATGTATCACATTAAAAACTTTTTTAAACCACATAGCTGTATTATCTTACACTTCTGAAGGTCAAAAGTCCAAGTACTGCATGGCTCAACTGAATCCTCGGCTTAAAGTTTCTCAAAAATAAAATCGATGGTTCAGCAGGCCTATATTCCTTTCTGGAGGTTCTGGGGATGAATCTGCTTCCACAACATTGAAAAAATTATTAATTACAGATACTTATATCTCATTGGGGTAAATGAAAATACAATAATCAGGCATAAGGTAATGGGGATATATGTACATCTGGAATATAAAATAAGTGAATTTAATAATGAATTTTAAAAAGTAAAATAGTGTCATGTTTTTAAGGCTATGACAAATGATTGTCCGAGATTTCAATCACATAAGAAATTGATAAAATATAGTGCTTGTTCTTTAAGAATTATAAATAGCATATGTTTTCCTACTATTTTTAATTTTTCACATTTGGCATTTACTTTTGCCTGACATTTAAGAAATTTGAGTGTGAGAAAAACAACAGCCTTTTAGTATTTTAGAAAAGGTCAATTAATCTAATTTGATATCTCTAAATGACATCTTACACTTTCCACAATAGGTCTTTGAAACTGACTTGCTTATTGAGCGGTAAATGAGAAACTTGTTTTAGAAAACACAACCATCATAGAAAGTCTTATGATTCCTTATTTCCTTTTGAATTAACAAAATAAGGAGTAAATAATATCCATGAGCCAGTAGTGTCTCGCTTTCATTTTGGGTTGTTTGGTTCAGTTTTAGTGGGGAATATGCAAAAGGCCAGATGAATTCCATTTGATGGCCACTGCTAGCGCTGCCTTCCCTAGGGATGTCAAAAGAACAGCCCTGCATGTTTCTCTGACTGAGAAAGGACAAAGGATCTTGTTAAAGGCCATTTACTAGCTTCAGATCAATATCAAAAATATGTACTAGCGCTTTATTGAGTTCTGGAATACATTTAGAGGTTTTATGCTCAGGTAGCTCATAATCTAGCAGAAAGACAGACATGCCAACTTAATTATAATTAATATGACAAGGAATATAATAAATCTAGCCAGATATATACTTGAAATGCAAAAGATACCATTCACTTAGTTTTAGAACCAAAATGTAAGCCAAATTAGTGAAGGCCTATAAAGTTGTTTCATTCAGACGTGGCCTCTGTGTAAACAGACTTACAGGTGAAGTAAAATGGAGTGAGGAAGAATCTACTCATTCTCAATCAATGATTTTCCATCTAACTAGGACAAAATCCAAAATTCTTCCCATATCTTTTTTTTTCTTCCTATGTCCTTTGATGCAAACATGATCTGACTCCAGGTTATGGATCCAGCCTTACCTTTCTCTACCCTCCCTGTGCTTCCTATGTTCTGGCCACATTTCTCCTCAGAATGGCTTCCTGAAACATCTTGTATAAAATAGCAATGCCCCATTGCATTTTCCATGTTACACTTTTCTTCAGAGCACTTAGCATAGATGACATATATTTGTGTCTGTGTTTATTACTGACTTCTCGACTAAAACATAAATCTCTAAAAGCAAGGACTTTTCCTATTTTATTTAATACTATGTCCTAGTACTTGAAACAGTGTCTACATTTTAGTAGAAATGTGTTAAATATTGAATTAAGTAATTACTAAGATACCAACTGGTTATCTTTCCTTGCCATTAATCATTAGGAACTGAGAGCTTCTCAAAAGAGAGACAGAAAGACTAAGCTATATCTATTTTATGCTCCAAATATCTCTTATCAGGGATAGTGATTTAATAGTGGCCTTAGATATATATAATTCTCTGTCTCACTGCTAACAGTTTCTGCTTTGTTTTGGCATAATTTTTTGGTAGCTAATTCTACTTTGTTCTCATATAAAGTGTTCATCATCTTGTTGTCAAATCTTCCTATAAATTTAGGCCAAAAGAAAAAACCTCTCAAATACTAATTAAAATCTAAATTGATGTAACTGCAAAAGCATGTGGAAAGAGAGAATACTCAAGCCCCAAGAAGGTAACTTATCTCAATTAAGGACAAGAAAAGAAAAAGAATAAAAAGCACCTGAAGAGTACTGCCCAATTAAGAACTAATTGGAAATGAATAGTGCACAAAAAGTGTGCTGAGAAAAGAAGTCAGATTGCACCCAGAGTACTTTGTTAAAGTGAAGATCTGGAACTGACCATTAAAAGCTGGCTACAAAATGTTCAATTATTTGCTAATGTCAACAAAGTATAATTGAATTATGCAAAATGACATCCTATTAAAAGCCCAGTTAACTGCTTGAATCAATAGCAATAATCTCCCCTCTATTTTTGTGTAAAATAATTAGCAGTGATCATAAAATCTATAACAGGCTTCAGAGTAAGGTTGGCTAAAAACGATTTCTCCTCATTTTAAAGTAATGTGGGGGAGGGTTCATCAACCTAGACGGTTTCATTATATAGGGGACACATGTAACCTCACATGTGTTAAAACACTCCGATGTTAGTCCTAATAGGTTGATAATGGAATTAAAAAAAAATCATTCAGCCTAAAAATTGAAAATCTGCTTAAAGCATACCTAGATATATCTCGTATCTTTATAGTTGTGGTACAATGATTTTAAGTAGGTTAACTTTGAAGTTTGATGAGGAATGGTAAAAAAATTATCGATATGGTGTACAATGTTTAAAGAAACAAACTAAAATTTTGTCAGGGTACTAGCTCATGACCTATGTTGGCACCCCTAAACCAGTATGGTATACAGAATATAATTTGTGGGGGCTTCATCAGTTAAGTGTCTGACTTTGGCTCAGGTCATGTTCTCAGAGTCCTGGGATCGAGCCCCAGGTTGAGCTCTGTGCTCAGCTCCGACCCTGCTCCCTTTATCTCGCTCTCTCAAACAAACAAACAAACAAAAACAAACAAACAAACTAACTCTTTAAAATATAAAGAATAGGATTTGGAGTTACCAGATCTGGGATCAAATCCTTTCTTTGGCATTTAATATTAGGGTCCCCTTTGGCAAGTAAAATATGCCTTTTGGAACTTTAGTTTTCTTGTATGTAAAACAGGTGGATACGTATGTATGTTTGTGCATGTAGTTTTTTCCCCTAGGATTGATTATGGTGAGTGCCTGGCAATGAGTATATAACTATTATCATCACTGTAGTAATCGATCAAGTATTCTAAAAGTAACCAAAAAGATACTAGAGTTCCCTTCTAATTAGCTAATTTTCATGTTTCCCTGTTTTCAAAAATAAAAATGAAACAGAAGTATAGCTGGTTCTCATTAAGAGCGGTATCCTTTATTTCACTGCTTTTCAGGTGATATCTATCTATCTATCTATCTATCTATCTATCTATACATTCATTAGTCTTTGTCTTCTTTTTTCTTTTTTTATTGTATTTATTTATTTATTTATTTTAATTTTTTGGTTTTTTTTTTTTTTTTATTGGAGTTCAATTTGCCAACATATACTATAACACCCAGGGCTCATCCCGTCAAGTGTCCCCCTCAGTGCCCATCACCCAGGCACCCAAACTCCCCGCCCACCTCCCTTTCCACCACCCCTTGTTCGTTTCCCAGAGTTAGGTATCTCTCATGTTCTGTCACCCTCTCTGATATTTCTCACTCATTTTCTCTCCTTTCCCCTTTATTCCCTTTCACTATTTTTTATATTCCCCAAATGAATGAGACCATATAATATTTGTCCTTCTCCAATTGACTTACTTCACTCAGCATAATACCCTCAAGTTCCACCCACATTAAAGCAAATGGTGGGTATTTGTCGTTTCTAATGGCTGAGGAATATTTCATTGTCTACATAAACCACATCTTCTTAATCCATTCATCTTTCAATGGACACCGAGGCTCCTTCCACAGTTTCGCTATTGTGGACATGGCTGCTAGAAACATTGGAGTGCAGATGTCCTGCAGTTTCACAGCATCAGTATCTTTGGGGTAAATCCCCAGCAGTGCAATTGCTGGGTCATAGAGTAGTTCTATTTTTAACTCTTTGAAGAACCTCCACACAGTTTTCCAGAGTGACTACAACATATCACATTCCCACAACAGCGCAAGAGGGCTCCCCTTTCTCCACATCCTCTCCAACATTTGTTGTTTCCTGTCTTGTTAATTTTCACCATTCTCACTGGGGTGAGGTGGTATCTCATTGTGGTTTTGATTTTTATTTCCCTGATGGCAAGAGATACAGAGCATTTTCTCAAGTGCTTGTTGGCTGTGTGTATGTCTTCTTTGGTGAAATTTCTGTTCATGTCTTTTGCCCATTTTATGATTGGATTGTTTGCTTCTTTACTGTTGAGTTTCTAAGTTCTTTATAGATCTTCGATACTAGCCCTTTATCTGATATGTCATTTGCAAATATCTTCTCCCATTCTGTAGGTTGTCTTTTAGTTTTGTTGACTGTATTCTTTACTGTGCAAAGTTCATTTTTACTTTTGTTTCCCTTGCCTTCATAGATGTATCTTGCAAGAAGTTGCTGTGGCCAAGTTCAAAAAAGGTGTTGCTTGTGTTCTCCTCTAGGATTTTGATAGATTCTGGTCTCACATTTAGATCTTCCATCCATTTTGAGCTTTGTGTATGGTGTAAGAGAATGGTCTAGCTTCATTCTTCTGCACGTGGTTGTCCAGTTTTCCCAGCACCATTTATTGAAGAGACTGTCCTTTATCCAGTGGATAGTTTTATCTTCTTTGTCTAATATTAGTTGACCATGGAATTGAGGGCCTATTTCTGGGCTCTCTATTCGGTTCCATTGATCTATGTGTCTGTTTTTGTGCCAGTACCATACTGTCTTGATGATCATAGCTTTGTAGTACAACTTGAAATCCGTCATTGTGATGCCCCCAGTTATGGTTTTCTTTTTCAATATTTCCCTGGCTATTCGAGGTCTTTTCTGATTCCACACAAATCTTGAGATTATTCGTTCCAACTCTCTGAAGAAAGTCCATGGTGTTTTGATAGGGATTGCATTGAATGTGTAAATTGCCCTGGGTAGCATTGACATTTTCACAATATTAATTCTTCGAATCCATGAGCATGGTATATTTTTCCATCTCTTGTGTCTTCCTCAATTTCTTTCAGAAGTGTTCTGTAGTTTTTAGGGTATAGATCCTTTACCTCTTTGGTTCGGTTTATTCCTAGGTATCTTATGCTTTTGGGGGCAGTTGTAAATGGTATTGACTCCTTAATTTCTCTTTCTTCAGTCTCATTGGTAGTGTATACAGATGCCACTGATTCCTGGGCATTGATTTTGTATCCTGCCACATTGCTGAATTGGTGTATGAGTTCTAGCAATCTTAGGGTGGAGACTTTTGGGTTTTCTATGTACAGTATCATGTCATCTGCAAAGAGGGAGAGTTTGACTTCTTTGCCAATTTGAATGCCTCTTATTTCTTTTTGTTGTCTGATTGCTGAGGCTAGGGCTTCTAGGACTATGTTGAATAGCAGTGGTGAGTGTAGACATGTTCCTGACCTTAGGAGAAAGGCTCTCAGTTTTTCCCCATTGAGAATGAAAATTGCTGTGGGCTTTTTGTAGATGGCTTTTAAGATGCTGAGGAATGTTCCCTCTATCCCTATCAGTTAAGACCTGATTTGTGACCCAGTATGTGGTCTATTCTGGAGAAAGTTCCATGTGCACTTGAGAAGAATGTGTATTCACTTGCGTTGGATGGAAAATTCTGTAAATATCTGTGAAATCCATCTGGTCCAGTGTATCATTTAAAGCTCTTGTTTTGTTGGAGATGTGCTTAGAAGATCTGTCATTTGCAGAAAGTGCCATGTTGAAGTCTCCTACTATTAGTGTATTATTATCTAAGTATGTCTTTACTTTGGCTAATTGATTGATATACTTGGAAACTCCCACATTGGGGGCATAAATATTCATGATTGTTAGGTCCTCTTGTTGGATAGACCCATTAAGTATGACATAGTGTCCCTCTTCATCTCCTACTACAGTCTTTGGGATAAATTTTAACTTATCTGATATGAGGATTGCTACCCCTGCTTTCTTTTGAGGACCATTTGAATGGTGAGTGGTTCTCCAACCTTTCATTTTCAAGCTGTCCTTAGGTCTAAAATGAGTTTCTTGTAGACAGCAAATAGATGGGTCTTGCTTTTTTATCCAGTCTGAAACCCTGAGTCTTTTGATAGGATCATTTAGTCCATTCACATTCAGAGCTACTATTGAAAGATATGAATTTAGTGTCATCATAATACCTATTCAGTCCCTGTTTTTGTGGATTATTTCTTTGGGCTTCCTCTTTCTTTTACAGAGTCTCCCTTAATATTTCTTGCAGAGCTGGTTTGGTGGTCACATAGTCTTTCAATTTCTGCATATCTTGGAAGCTCTTTATCTTTCCTTCTATTCTGAATGAGATCCTTGCTGGATAGAGTATTCTTGGCTGCATGTTCTTCTCATTTAGGACCCTGAATATATCCTGCCAGCCCTTTCTGGCCCTCCAGGTCTCTGTTGAGAGGTCTGCTGTTAATCTAATATTTCTCCTCATATAAGTTAGAGATCTCTTGTCTCTTGCTGCTTCAAGGATTTTCTCTTTATCTTTGGAATTTGCAAGTTTCACTATTAAATATTGAGGTGTTGAACCACGTTTATTGATTTTAGGGGGGTATCTCTCTATTTCCTGGATCTGATGCCTGTTTCCTTCCCCAAATTGGGGAAATTCTCAGCTATGATTTGTTCAAATATGGTTTCTGGCCCTCTGGCCCTCTCAGCGCCCTCTGGAACCCCAATTATATGTAGATTTTTCCTTCTGAGGCTGTCCTTTATTTCCCTTAACTTTTGCTCATGGCTTTTTAATTGTTTTTCTTTTTTTTTCCCCTCAGCATCCTTCTTTGCCATCAACTTGTCTTCTATGTCACTCACTCTTCTACCTTATTAGCCCTTGTTGTTAGGACCTCCAGTTTGGATTGAATCTCATTTAATTGATTTCTAATTTCAGCCTGATTATATCTGAATTCTGCCGTCATGAAGTCTCTTGTTTCCTTTATGCTTTTTTCCAGAGCCACCAGTAGCTTTATAATTGTGCTTCTGAATTGGCTTTCTGACATTGAATTGTAATCCAAATCTGTAACTCTGTGGCAGAGAGTAATGTTTCTGATACTCTCTTTTGCGGTGAGTTCTTCTTTCTAGTCACTTTTCTCAGTGCAGAGTGGCTGTATGAGTGGGCTATGTCAAGAATATCAACCACAACCTAAGTAAATTTTACCCTAGATGATTCTGCAAAGATCAGAGACCAGAAATTGAAATCAAAGATAAGAATGAAATAAAAAAAAAGGATCACTAAAGTGAAAAACAAATTTTAAAACAAAGTAGTAAAAAATAAAGGCCAGGAATCCTAAAGAAGAGGAAAAAGAAAAGAAAAAGAAAGAAAAGAAAAAGAAAAAAGAAAAACAAAGGAGAAGAAGAAAAAGGGGGAGGGACTGGGAGATGGTGGTGGTAAAGAAGTTGTAGTGGAAGGAGAATGTAGTCTCCTTGAGTGGTCCTAGATGGTGATCCTCTTGTTTCTGAGTATATTAAGTTCTGTATGTTATCAGATGCTCAGTCCCAAATTTTTATAAACCAAAAATACTTATAGAGGGCCCCAACATTGACCACCAAAACATAGATAAAAAGGGGGGCAGAATGGGAATGAGGAATCTCAGAGAATGAACCAGGGTGGTATACAACTTGGTTCTGGATGCATACTGGTCATGTTTTAGAAGGTATTAACTTCTGCCATTGTAGAACAAAATGAGGCAGAGAAAACAAAAAACATAAAACAAAATAAACATATCTTCTATATCTCCCCAAATTAAGTTGAGTATGTTGAAGGGAATTTAGAAGTGGAAAATATCTAGGACCTGTAATTGTAGAAATATGAAAGTCAAAAAGGAAGGATCTTAAAAATGAAGAGGTGGTAAAATATTTTAGTTAAGATGGGAAAAGAGAAAAAAAATTGGAAATTTACAGTCTGATATAAAAACGAGTTGTACTGGAAAAAGGAAGAAGAAAAAAAAGGAGGAGTACCCTCTAGTTCTATATACTGTAAATCCCTCAACTTCCCCTGGATCTTTCCAGGGCTGCTTCCTCAAGAACTTGCTCTTCCCCTGTCCTTCTAGCTGGTCTTCTGGGGGAGGGGCCTGCTGTGCTGATTCTCAGGTGTGTGCACCTGGGGGAGCTGCCCCACCCCCCACCAGGTGCCGGACTCAGTGGGAGCTGTTGACCCCGTGAGGCCTCTGTTCCCTGTGGTCCCCACCTCTCAGGCACCAGTGACACAAGGAGGAATAACTCTGCTGGGAGCCAGCTCCCCAGCTCTGGAGTCAGCTCCCGCAGTAACTACCACAGCTCCCAGTCCTCACCGCCCTGGATGCTCCTGGGGCAGGGGGCGCTGATCTGCACAGCTCGGGGTGCCCGGCAGCAGGAGAGTCCTCGCTACCCTGTGCCCTCCCCGCCTCCTCCTGTCCCGGAGGGAGCTTAGGATCCTGGGCTGTGTCCCCGGCACCCTGGGATCCCGGGCCTGTGTTGCTGGAATCGAGCTCCCAGGTCGCGCAGCCCCCTCGGTCTGGAGCCGCCGCCTGAGCTGCTCCCCAGGCCCCGTTGTGCGTGGGCTCCAGCCCTTTACCGCGCTCAGCCCGCGGGGTGTGGGGCGCTCTCCCCCGGGCGCACGTCCTCTGTTAGTGACCCCGGGAGACTGGAGGCTCTACTGCCCCTCCTGCGATCCTGGCCAAGTTCCTTGCTGAGCGCCTTCTGTCTGGGAAGAATCCTGGTCAGATTTTTAAAGTTCCTGCTTCTCTGGAGTGGGGAACTCCTGTCCCAGGAGGCTCTCATCCACCCCCCACCCCAGGCTTTGGCCCCTTATTTCTTCTTTTTCTCTCCCCCCCGCCCCACCTTCCTACCTTGTTAGAAGCAAAAACCCTTGTCTCTGTAACATTCCAGCTATTCTCTGTTTAAATCTCAGGTCGAATTAATAGGTTTTCAGGATGATTTGAAAGTTATCTAAGTTAAGTTGGTGGGACCAGGTGACTTGGGGACCCTGCTCCTCCACCACCTTGCCCCATCCCCCCACCTGCCATTTTTACATTTGTGTTGTGATATGTAGCAATGTAACGTATCTTTTGTTGTCTGACGGATCTTAGATTTGCTCTTTATCCCTGGGGGTCAGCAGTATGATTACTTAGCTCTTTAATTTTCATAAGGTGACATATTTTTTTCTCTTGTTGATTGGTTATATCTTCTTGCTTCTTTTTACGACTCATAATTTTTAATTCTCTACCATGCATTGCATATGAGAGATCAGGGGAGACTGAAGTAAATAATATTTATGCCCAGAAGTGAGCATTCCCCTTTTGTTAGAGTGTTGGTGTGGGGACTTGAGTCAAATTTGTAGCTAAGATGTGGCTGGATTTTCTGGTCACTTTAGATTTTTCACAATTGGATTCAAATAATATGAAGTTAGGATGAGGACCTTCTCTTCAGTTTGGAACTAGAGTGCCTGAAGGTTTTATTGCCTACTCTTTCCCCTCAGGCTTCTACAGTCACAATGTCTGTGTTGTAGATGGTGTATCTCAGTTCTCCTGCCTCTCTCTCATCCATGTGTTTTCTCTCCCTAGTATTTAGTCTGGTTACTTGAATATTTTTCTCTCATATTTTTCTGTCCTCAGGCTTTAGCAAATTTAAGTTTGGTAAATGCATATTTCTTTGCATTCTTAGCTCTGTAATGGGTTTAAAATACAATTTTGTAGTTACTCAGCTATTCATGTCTGAGTAGGGACAATTTTCTCTTCTGATTTTCTTTGTTGTAAATAGAAGTGGAAGTCACAATGTAATTTTTGATGAAAAGAGCAACTTGGTTTTACAATGGTTCATTTATCAAATTTTTATTTAGAGTTAGGGTATTTTTTTAGCGTTTTTTTGTGTTATATTTGAGAAATCTTTGCCCGTTCCAAGAACACAAATGTATTCACCTCTATTTTCTTCTAAGAGCTGTATTGCTTCTTGACAATTACTTTAATGAAATTTTAACTCTACTTGAGATTTGAGGAGAAACATGTCTGCTTGAAAGATGTATATTTTATGTTTTATTGAGGGTGGTCCTCACCCCTTATATGTGTTTTTCTTTTCTTACTTTCATTGGGTTTGAGAAAAAGGACCAATAACAACACTTTTAGTTTGCTCCTTTTAATAAAAGTCTCTTTTATTGCTAAATATTTTTAGATTATAATAATTCTCTAACATCTTTGGAATTACATGAATTCATCTGAACTAATTAAGAGTTTGACAGCACTATTCCAATTTTTAGCAACATAAAAAGAATTTAAAGTGGATTACTTAATCCCAGTATAAATGTCATCAGAAATGAATAGGCTAAAGTTTTGAAAACTTAATATGTCTATACATATGGCTCGAAGGATTTTATTGATTTTACCTCTCTAATCAGTCAAATTCCAATTACACGGTCCAGCCTAGATTCATAAGAAGCAATCCATCTGATTTTTGTATTACTTGCCAGATCTGCTTATTAGAAGAAAAGTGGGTTGTTAGGCTATTTAAAATAAAAAAGATTTTAGCCTGAATTTGAGACCAATTTCTTTTAATTTATAGGTTTATTTAAAGCTATGTTTATAGGAGATTAATGTTTTAGAGGGAAAAATCTCAATGATAATTCATACTAATCTTTCTATCATCTGGAAGAAATAATATGTACAGGTGACATATATCATATGTGGTTTTTATGCTGTGCAAAGGTGATTGGTTTAAATTTCCTTTTCTATAAATACAGAAGGAAAATTTTAGAAGGACCTAAATCCTTATTATCACAAAAAATTCTAAAATCTTTAAAAGTAGTTTATCTTCCTTGTTCCCCTGTTCTTTCCAACAATTACAATATAGTAACTTATAGCTGAAGTCACATAATTTTGTTTTTATAGAAAATATATTGTGTTGCAAAGACAGGGAATATAGGTCAGTCTGTTTTTGCAATAGTAAGTTTAATGTAGCATTTTTATATTAAAAAGAAATATATTTTTCTCTTTACAGAGGTATCTCTCATAAAAAGATATTAGGATTTCATCATCCAGATTGTTTATCAGTGAGCAATGTTTGTTCTTTCATTTAATATTTATTTAATGTATCATTTATCCTATGCTCTCCCAGAGATATAAATGCGTATGAAAGGTACCATATTGATGAACAACAACAACAACAAAAACAACCAAACAAACCCAGTATGCAATTCTCAGCTAGTTTAGTCAGGAGAGCATGAGACTTTTAAAAATACAACATTCAATTTTTATGAAAAATTAAAAATTATGATCTAGCTATTAGTGCTTTCAGAATTCTAAGAGGACAAGACTAGCTAAAATTAGAATTTGGAAATTGGAAATTAACCATTAATTCCTAATTGTTTTCATAAAGTTTTATAGTAGTTGAGTAGTTGCAGGTTGAATGTGAGATGATATAGTAGACAGCTTTCACAGATGGTCTCCATAATCCCCACCTCCTGGAATTTACAACCATATCCTGAGTGTGAGCTAGGGCTACTGACTTGCAAAGAACATAAAGCTAAGTGATGAAATTTTACTGGGGTAATTAGATTGCAAAAAAACTGTAACTTTGATCTTATTGGTATTCTCTATTTTTTCCTCAGCTTTTACACTTTGATTAAAAACCAAACAAACCAGGGCACCTGGGTGGCTCAGTCAATTAAGCATCTGCCTTCAGCTCAGGTCATGATCCCAGGGTCCAGGGATCAAGCATCAAGCCCCACATAGCATCAGGCTCCCTGTTCTCTCTCTCTGCCCTTACCCCTGCTTGTGCTCTCTCACTCACTCTCCCTCAAATAAATAAACAAAATCTTTAAAAACAAACAACACCTTAACTGCAGCCTGTGAGATAGTCTTAGCAGGCACCCTAGATAAGCCATGTCTGAATTCTGGAATTTCCAAAACTACAAGATAATAAACGTTCTTTCAAGCCACCAGGTTTTGGGGTAATCGTTGCTTACACAGCAATAGATAACTAATAGAGGTAGAAAAGTTGAGGTCTAAAAGAATGGGAATAATGGGAATGAGCAGGTTGAGGAAGAACATTTTGGATCAATAAACAGCATGAACAAAGACAAGGAAGTAGAAATTAAATTGGGCTAAAGTAGAGAAGGTATACCAGGGAATACTGAGGAAGACAAACATAGATATAAATCTTAACAGTCTTGTACGCTAGGACCTGGAAGGCACATTAATAACAACAGAGATGGCAATAATAGCTAGCATTTAATTGTAGTTAATGTAGCTAATATTTAATTTTATTAATATATGTACTACATGATTTGCTGAGCATTTTATGAGTGTTATCTCATTTGATCCTCACAATCATTCTTTGAGAAAGAGATACTTTTTATTTTGCCTACAGATGTGTAAACTAGGGCTCAACTTATTTATTATGAGCAGTTTTTATCTGGAAAGATCTTAAGCATATTACTTTTTCTCCTAGTTTAGTGGAACAAATATCTCAGTTCTGCATCTATTCAACTGTTATATAGGTATGTTTCAAATACATTGATATAGTTTCATGAACACATAAATATTTCTTCTGTCAAAAATAACTATTTGAATGATTAATGCTTTAATGGTTAGGGCACAAAAATTTTACAAATTTTCAACTGACAATTAGGTAAGCTCAATAGAAATTAAGCAATTCCTCTCACTAACTTTCCATCAAGAGATTCTTTCTATTTCTATATATTTAACTCTAGAAATAAGTCATGATGTTAAGAAAAATAGTATATGGGAAACATCTTGCTCATTGTCAGTGAGACTTTATTTTTCATTTGATAGTAGTGACTCATTGACTAAAAATTATTGTATTTTTAAAAATTTGATGAAAACCAATGTTAAGAATCAAATGCAAATGAAGAAATATAAGAGAGAGGATCTGAGTAGTCTCTCTACTTTGCAACTTAAGAATTCTAAGTCACAACAAGAACAAAGCTGACTTGTGAGAGTTGCAGGGATAGTTTTCTCTGCAAAATGTAAGTTCAGGGTTTTAGAGAAGTGGAACTCTTTTAAGTGATATAGTAATAATTTTGGGATTAACTCAGTTATAGCAAGATAAAAATAATCGTGATTACTTTGAAGAAGTGAGTTCAAAAGTTGTTATTTATTTATTTATATTTAAGCTGATAATAAAGCTGCTTAAAATTATGGCAAAAGAAGGGTATAGGGGAAGATGTTTTAAAAAAAATCAAGTGCCAACAGGGGAATTCTGTAGAATTTCTAAAACAAATACTATCATCTCCTTATCAATTCATATATAATATTAACTTGATTTAAAAAAGTTGCTCAGGATTTGAGAAATATAGAAGACCTGTCTAGTTACTCTATGAATTATGGTTACCTTATCGATTATTAAGCAATTGGTAGGGACATTAAAAGGAAAGTTGAGTTGGATTATTTATCATAGAGCAACTGGAAGATAACCTTTTGAGACTATGAAAATAATCAGCAATATTTTATCATTTTACCATGAGGTGTTGCAAATGTATTTTTTCACTATAGAGATAAACTTATATGAGAGAAAATAAACTATGAAAAAATAATATTGTTTTTAAAGAAACTATCAGTATTTTAGTCAGCCTTCTTGAGCATGAATATTGTACTTATTTCTTAACTATCACTCATTACTTTTCTATTCATTTAACTATTCGAGGCAAAATTGAAGAGAGAGATTTTGGCCTTTCCTCACATGCAAAGAGAGCTGAAAGTAGCATAAATATTACATAAAATCATGTGATTTGGAATAAATAAATATGTTCCAGTGCTAAAAAAAAAAAAAGGCAGAGAGGTCCTGATTGTTCTCTGCTCTATGAAGAACTAAAATTAAAACCTCTACTCCTGAAAAGGTGATTTATCTTGTGCAAGGCCCATATATATGTCTGGCGGAACTTTATTTCTGCCCATTTCTGATATGCTTACTAAGACACTTTTGAAATTTGGTGACTGACTTTTTTAATGATGATGAATTTGGCTAGTATTCTCTGAGATTTTTCCATCTACACATATATGCAGTGTGATAAGGTTTGTACTTAACAGGAGAGAGTGCTCTTTTAGGTTGTGAGGCTGGGAATATCCTCCCAAGGACTATGAGTTTTCTTTGGCCATCAGCTTTTAATGCCAGGTGGTTTCCTAAGGCCCCTATGGGAGAATTTCTAACACGTGGCACATGGAGAGTGAGAAGAAAAGGTAGTTGAATCAAAACTTGTTTTTTCCAGGGATCTCAACTCATATTTGCCATATCTGGCCCCTTAGGCAGGATAAAGCTTGAGGTATGAAATGTATACATTTTAAATGCAAGTCAGACACTGCCCACAATCCAGACACTGCCCACAATCCAGTGATCTTTTCTGAGGAGTCCTTCCCCTGCAGCCTTCTCAAGGAGTAACTTTTTCCACTCCAGCCATCCTCCTTCTGGCCTGGTTCAAAAAGTAGGATTGATGCCTTACTGTTTTCCATTCTCACTTCTAGACTACTCTCTCCCTCCTCCCTAAAACTCCCAGCATTGGATTTCTTGTCATCAACATTTATCATCCACTATCAACTGCTGGTCCCAGAGTCATTCTCCTGTATACCCTTATACTTTTTAATTCCTGGCTCACTGTCCTTCTCTCTGATATGATTTCTGTGTTAACGCTGAGTGTCTCTGAAATACATGTGGATGATCCTTCCAAAAACTTGGCCTCTCAATTGTGTCAATGCCTCTTCAATTATTTTTGTTCTTGTCTTATCTTTTTTTTAAAAAAAATATTTATTTATTTATTATTTATGATAGACATAGAGAGAGAGAGAGAGAGGCAGAGACACAGGAGGAGGGAGAAGCAGGCTCCATGCCAGGACTCTGATATGGGATTTGATCCCGGGACTCCAGGATCGCGCCTTGGGCCAAAGGCAGGTGCTAAACCACTGAGCCACCCAGGGATCCCCTCTTGTCTTATCTTTTGAAGTCATGCAGTCTCCTGGTCAAGCATCATGGACCTTGTCGTTAACAATGACTGTAATCCCTCCAGTGTCTAAATTTTATCCAGCCCACTCTCACCTCATTTCCTAAATTTCAAAGTAACTCCCACAATTATTCTGGTGCTGGCAATTGTTTGGCTCCATTAAGACCTCAATCCATTGATTTCACAGCTTTTTGTTACTCTTTAACTGTTTCATGCTCTGTCTTTTCAGTGAACATAAACTCCATGATAATCTAGCTAAATTACTTCTTTGCATTCATTCCATAAATCCATTGTTTCATCATGTTCCATTGGCAAAATCATAGCCCTACATGCTTTGTACCAGCCCTCATGTTACGGATGGTGGCTGATGAAAACCACACAGACATGTTGGGTATGCCGTGGTGACACCAAGTGGACCTTTATGCTGCCTGACAATCATAATCCACCGCCCTAGGCCATGCATTTGTCCCTTCTCTGAAACAGGTATTGTATCCCTTCTCCTAGCTCCTCAAACTCCTGACTTTTCTTCCCCATATTTACTTAAGTCCCTATTTCACTGAGATTAAAGCAGCCAGACATTAAAAGACATTTCACAGATTGCCACCATTACATCTGTCACCTAATAGCATCTGCAACCACACACTCTTTACAACTATGATGACAGTGAGGATTTTTTTCTTCCCATCTCAGACTGACTTTTCCAAATGTGGCTCCCCCAACCCTTTTCACTCACTTCCTGTTGTTGTTCAACTATCACTTCGAAATTATGCCTACAGTTGCAGTCCTCTTTAAAATTGCAAAATGCCTTCCCATTCTGATAACTGACCTTACTTGCCTCTATGTATTTCCATAGTACCTATCATCTTCTATATGCTATGTAATACACTCATTTATTATAATTTTATTTATTATTTTATTTTTAAAAATATTTATTTACCCATTTTAGGGAGAGAGAGAGCACAGGGAGGAAGAGCAGAAGGAAAAGGCAAGAAAGTGAGAGAATCCCAAGCAGACTCTGTGCTGAACATGGAGCCTTATAAGAGGCTCAATCGCATGACGCTGAGATTATGACTTGAGCTAAAACCAAGAGCCAAAGGCACCACCCAAGTGCCCCTTTATTGAACTTATTTATATTGCTTGTTCCCCTGTGAGAAAGCAAACTCTGGTGAGGGCAGAGATGTTTATGTTTCAGTCTAGGACTATGCCTGGTTATAATATGCACTAAATAGTTTCCATCAAATCTACAAATTATTATTCAGAAGAATGTAAGTAATTCAAGGTGCGAATTGTTGCAGGACTAAAACATGTGTGGTAATTGGCTAATTTCTTGGAATAAAATCTTTCCTATCTTGCACTTTTTTCACCTATTTTGGAAAGTCTGTAATAATCAGATTCCATGTTATTTATCATATTATGTTATTTATCATAAATAACACAATTTATACTTACAAAAAGTATTTGGGCTGAGGATCTCTGCTATGATATGTTTAAAGGATCCTTTGGGAGCCACCCCTACTTGAAAGCACTTATGTCCTCTCCTGAACCCTCACTTTCTCTGCACTTTCTTTTAGAAGAGCATTGACCTTGAAGAGCACATATATTTTCTTATAGACAAAAACTGCATAGTAATAACCATATTCTTTGAATGCACAATGTTTCTAGATTATATATTTTTAAAAGTTTATTATTTTTATTTTTAGAGAGAGATGGAGAGAGTGCATGTGCACAGGGAGGAGGGGCAGAGGGAGAGGGAGAGAGAGAATCCCAAGCAGAATCTCTGTCGAGCATGGAGCCCAACATGGGGCTTGATCCCACAACCCTGAGATCATGACCTGAACCAAAACAAGAGTCAGATGTTCAACCATCTGAGCCACCCAGGCCCACCTTCTAGATTATATTTTTTTAAATACATAGGTGTTTTTGTTTTTAAAATGAGGAACTGTTGATACGCTCTAATTTTAGACATTCAAATAAAATTTAAATACACATTTTAATTTAACCGTGTATTTAGAAGAGTTACCTTATACTGCCATGGTACTGTATTTACATGTCACTACTTTTACTATTTCTTCATTCACAGGTATGCAAAACATTTTGCAAACAATTTTAAAAAGAAAATCGTTACAATGTTATTACTTAGAAATCAAAACTTCATTGTAATTCAAGATTATCATCTCTTTTTAAAATATCCACTTAAGTCTATCATTTCATTAACTCACATCAATTCAACATATAAGCCCCCATGAGTGCATTTATTCCATAACTTTTTTTTTTCAAAATGCTATTAATATTTTCTGATTATACAGCAGAAACCTGAAAAGTCCCTGGAGTCACTAAAACTGCCTTAATTGATTTGTGTGTAAGGCAAGCTAAATTCAGACATGCATTTATCACAGTTGAAGTATTTCCTCTTTTTTTTCATGCTGAAGTATGTATGAAGAGTACAAGTGTCACTCCAGCGTACTCGCATTGCAGGCAGCCTGCACATAGAGGATTCTCCAGCACTTGTAAGGTCACGCCACTGGCACCCAGAGAAGGGACCAGAGCTGTGTGTGCTCTGCTTCAGCCTCCCTAACCCCATTCTCTCAGTGCTCTTTCCTCTCTTCTGGTCACAGAGTGCCAGGAACCGTCATACTGACAGCTTTCTCCATGTCTGTGAACTGATCTGAAGCTGCATTTTCACTTTGTTCTGTGGATGGCTTTTTCAGTCTACCGCCTGTTTGCTCCCGGCTCACCTCCTCACCAGAAAGAATATAAGTGAGGGATGAGAGAATGGTAATAAAATATTCTTTTCTTTCTTTATCAAAGGCAAATAGTAGATTCACAAGGTCAGAGTTCTGATTTTTTTTCCTAAAGACTTCAATTCAGAAGTTCCTTGAGGTGTCTGGAGTAGAATAAGTATCAATTGGAAAGCTTTATTGCTTTGAAACTTCACATTCCTGTGTCTTCAAAAGCAGTTCTATTAAGCCAAGCTTGCTATTTACCTCAGACTTGCCACTCTATGGGGTATGAAAAAGGATTAAGCTAGACCTAATTAGATGCTGGAAGTTATTACATATTCCATTAGTAAAAGGCTTCCTACTTGGTAAAAAAGGGATGTAAAATTGGTGAAATAAGTATATTGTGATGCTCTTCAGAACTTAGCTCACTGTCATATCATCTTTTCAGTGTTTTTATTCCTGAGTAGATGGGGAGATGCATTAAAATACTAGGCGACTACCCATATTGATATAATTTGAAAATTTTCCAAACTTCTTTGTCTAGAAATCTCTCCTTCCCAAAGATTCCTTAAAATTCTTGATCTGCAGGATCAAGACAGGGAAGTTAGCTTTTAATATGATTATATTATTGGGATGCATTTAAAGATCATCAATAATTTAGCTTAAGTGTACTGATGAGAATAATTAGCTCTGAGGGTATAAGACTACTACTAATTTTCTGTGGTTAGGCTAAGTGTGGAATTAGAAAATGTGAGTCCTATAGGGACTTTGGAGAAATGGTAGCATGGTACTAAAGAAGCCATATGGTGGCCTTTAATGATTTTGAGAAGAGAATGATCAAAATGAGCTGGAGAGGAAGCAAATACTAACTTTATATATCCATTGGGCAATTATTCAACTTAGCTATTTTAATGTGCATTTAATAATTATTTTTATAATTAATTTTGTCTAAGATAACTGTTTTAACATTTGCTGAGAGAAAGGAAGGAAG
The DNA here is from genome assembly GCF_905146905.1 of Nyctereutes procyonoides. NCBI lineage: Eukaryota > Metazoa > Chordata > Mammalia > Carnivora > Canidae > Nyctereutes > Nyctereutes procyonoides. The sequence goes on from NW_026575119.1 coordinate 5,897,403, forward strand.
AAAGGCAGGCAGGCAGGCAGAAAGGAAGAAATTCAAATTCAAAGGGAGCAGTAGTGGGCAGAGCAAAACAGGAGGTGAATTCAGGCAGAGTCAGGAGCCAGATCATGCAAACCTATATTAAAAACGGCAAGATAAGCCTTTATCAAATGCAACCTGATAGTAAACAGCCCAAAGGGGGGCTCATCTGGTGGAGGACTGAGAGGCTGTGTGGATTTCTTGGGACCAGGGCCTCTTGTATTCTACTTCTGGCTGGCTGTGAACATCCTGAGGCAACACCAGGGAACCCCAGGGTTCTGTGAAATTTAGTTAGAAATCACTGAATAAGTGAAAGTTTTTCTTTCTGAGGTAATTTTAGATCAGTATTTTTTCCTTTAAGGTCAGGGAAGCACTTTTTTCTACAGCCAACACCTGAACTTCACTAACATGTTTTTATCACCATTTTTATGGGTTAGATTCCTAAAAGAGGGATTGTGATCCCTATAATTAATGTTATTTTATCTGTCACTGCTAGCTTATATTTGGTCAACTAATATCCCAAAGCCTTTTTATATACTCTGTTGCCAAGTCCGTTCTCCTTCATTTGGTTTTTGCATAATTGAAGTGTTAATCCCTTCCTTCCTTAAATGGGAGATTTATTACCAATGGAAGTCTTGAACAATGTGGCTTGAGTATTTCTTAACAATGGCTCTTCCTATAGTTTCCTCCAGAATTATGCAGAACTTTCCCACCAGACAGGCTCTGTGAAAAACCACAGGGCTTTCTGGTGAGGGTGGACCCACATCCCCTCACTGAAGAGAGCAGAGCTGTTTACGTATTTTCTACAAGCATGTAAATCCCAATGGGCAATGCGATAGGAAGGTTCAGGGGCCACTCATGCCCTATTCTTCTTCTGGATTTGACCAATCTGGTAACTGGTACTCTCCTTCTAGTCAGGAGTGAATTCGGTGGCAAGGAGAGCCTCGAGTGTAATTCTAATGGAGGTCCCTCCACATAGAGACCAACACCATGATAAAGGAAGTTTCCCCCTCGCAGGCTGATCCCTATTTAATTCTTAAATATGTGACTGGAGATGGGGAGTGGAAGTAGGGTCAGCCCAAAGGAGGCATTTGTTGCCAGTAAAACGGGAGGACAGCTATTGCACTAACCCATTTAAGAGGGCCTATGTTTAGGATTTCCTGACTCACATATATATCTCCCTAGTAATATTCTGCTAGTTGTACTCTTATGTTTAGGTCTCAAATCTGCCTAATTCTGTCTTTTCCTGGGTCTTGTTTTCTCAAGTATTGTCTGTCCTGTATTTATCTGATTCTGAGTGACAGACCTACTTCCTTTAAAATGCCCTAGGATTATATATAATAATGTATTCCTGAGTGTTTCTAGGTATCTAGAATTCACAAATCTTATTCTGTTTTTGGAAATTATGATATGTCCCCTCACTCATAGATTTTTGACGTTTCTCTGGTTTTCTTAAAAATTGCTTAAATGATTTTGATTCCACACCCTCAGTGAATTTGATATGGAACTGAACACTCGGGTGCATTTAAAGCCGAACTTCCATAAAGTTAATTGATTTTATCAGTAATCTGTATGAACAATATTTATCTGTAATTATTTTAAATCAAAATAATATGGGCAAAAAGAAAAATACCCATTAGTATAGCATGAGTGGTTTTTGATAAAAAGGACCAGTCTCCTAACTTATGCTTCCTAACCTCATTCCCATTCCCCAGAGGCAAATCTTTTCTACCACTTATGTTTTTAGCTTTTTGAAGGCCACCTTCATAACTCTAGATAATATGTTTATACCGCCATTTCTGAACTTAACCACTTTAAACACTCTCTTATGACTTTCCATTTTGAAAGAGTGAAATTTATTTCATATCTTCATGGTACCGTATCCTTCTTCTCTATATTCAAAATCCTTACATTTTTTACTTTAATTCTTTTCTGGTTTACTTTTATAACTGAAAGATAGAGCTGTATTTCTTGCTCCTATCATTTTAATCAGCAAATGATATCATTTTATATAAGACAATTTTAGCACTATTCTTCCCTCCATATTTCCTACCTGCTTTTTCCACAGGTGTAATTTTACTTTTCCTTTTCACATTGTCAAGGCTGTCAGCATCTACATTATATGAACCTATAAGTTAAGTCTTCATGTTATATTTGTGAGTTGGCTATGAATGTTCAAAATCAATAAGTAGCTTATATGAATTTTGACTAGGCAAAATGATATAGTTCATATTTTTCATTATTTGGTTTTTGTTTTCTATATTCCACAAGATTTTTAAAAGTTTATTGACTATTTATTGTAAAGTTTATTGACCATTTCATTTCAAAGCATATTTCTAACCTTTTAATGTTACATGTTCTCTGCCCACGCCTTCTAATTCCTTCTTTATTTTTATGAATTAAATATATTCTTATACTTATTGAGTACATAGAGTAGAATTTTATTTAACGAGTTTTCTTTATTGAATTACTTCTACTTAAGATTTTTTTCCCAGAATTTTTTAAAGATATTTTTTATCTTGTTATTTCTTTTTTATGGCTTTCCTCCTATGTCTGGCCATCCTTGGTCATTCACATACCTGTTTACACTTGAGCAAATCACATATATTTGCTCTAAGGCCTCTTGTAGTCTCTCTCTGGGTGTTTTTCTTGATTAGCTAGGTCACCAGGGTTGTCAGGATTATGAAGTTCCTGATTTCTCAAATGCAAACATCAGGAGGATTTTACCCTACTGTACCACCCTCCTTACAAGAAATTGTCAGGCTTCCCAGCTTAAGTGTCAATTAATTAGGGATGAGCTCTCTGATGTTTTACTTGTGGATAAATCCTATTGTTTGCACTCTGCATTAGGGGTAAGAAAGAGGTGTTCAGATCACAGATCTTCAATTAAATCCCCTGTTTCCAGCTTTATTTTAATTCCCAGCCTTATTCCTATTCCATGAGTTCTAGCCTGGAGTGTCTCTGTCACTATAGTAGATGGACTTCTCTCACCTGCAACCATTGGAGAGATGTGCTGGTCTGATTCTAGCTTCCTTGGGGCTTTTTCCATTTGGCAAAACTGTCCCATCATCTTTCCAGCTCTCTGAAATTTGTGAAATGGCCTTAATTCTGATGATGTTGACTTTAGCTCTCTTCACTCTTGTTCTTATTCCAAATTTATTTTTATTCTCTCATTTCAATGAGATTTGTGCTCTTCCTGCCAACTTGAAATAATAGTTAATTTCCTAATTTTCTCTAAATGCTACTAATCTTGGAAAGGAAACCATTTTAAATGTGTGTTTCTAAACCTGCATTTTATCACAAATAAGTGGAAATGTGTTTATTCTTGATACGGACCATGGAAATCATTTATAGTTTATTTTACTGACAACTTGTGTGTGTGGAAGGTGGAAGGCAAGTGAAATGTTTAACTAGAAATTACTCTATGGTGAAGGTTCTAATACGGGGAGAACTTGCTGAAAACTCTTGTTTACCAAGTTTTCTAGGAATCTTTCCCTCCAACTACCACTTACTGGCTCAGAGAGAATTCAAACTAGAACTGATTGAATCCTAATTCAAACCAGACCCAATAATGACATCCATTTTTGTAAAAGCTGGGCACAGAAGCAAATTGCTGGCTTCATTGTAGTGAAGCTGCTCATGTGAGTCTGAGATGTGCAAGGGGCCATGCCTATATCTGTGTGGACGAAGTCATCCTGAAAGAATACAGCTGACTTTTAGAAAGAAATGAAAATGAGCTATAAGACAAGAGAAGGTCCTTAGTTGTATTTGTATTTCTTGTTCTGGCAGTTCTAGTCATCCGTGAGGTTGAGTCCACTCAGGCTCTTCTTATGCTTCAGCATCCTAGGCAAGAACATCTCCTTCTCACTAAAATAGCATACATTTATGTCACATGCAACTAAGAGTTCTGATTTTAATTCACAGGGCAGCCATCATTTCAGCCTCTCAGAAACATATGCAAATTGAGTCATAAATAATTTATTCATAAATAATTCCAACTCTGCCCTCTGTATTCACTCCCTCAAGACCCAGGTATAGAAAAGATTTCACAAAATAACCAAGTGGCTCTACTAACTATGAGTGACATACAGACATATAAAAACAGTGATTCTTCTCTTAGATTCACTTATCTCTTAATAGAACAATCGAAAAACTTTCAAGTTATTCAAAGGAATTTAAATGTGTACTATCATTTGAAGTTTACTAAAGATGAGGATTAGAAAATAATTCAAAACTATTCTTGCATCTAGTTAATAACTAGTATTTTCTGGGCTCAGTAGAGAAGGTGACTGGTCAATTATTTGAACTTTTCTTCAGAACTGAGCTACTCTGTTAAATCTCTTCTAAAATAATGAAATCAATTATCTGGGTTGTTGAGCAGGTGTTAGCCTGGATTCTCTAAAAATAAATCATGTCAGGCTAATCTAAATTTTTTGATGAAGTAACTAAGTTAATTTATGAAAAGGCATAATTTATCTTGATTTTAGCGATGCTTTTGATAAAGCATCTTTCAAAAAGCTTGTGAATAAGTCCCAACATACTGGCATTAGCATAGGATTGCTAAAATAGATGACTAACTGGCAAACTAGAGAAGGTAATAATACACAGACAATAATTCTTTAGGGCAGAGTTGACAAGCAGGTTTCCCATGGGCTCAGAGTTCAGGAATACTTTAAATAAGATTTATATTGCTAATTTAGCAATAGGCTCACAGTGTGCCAGCAATGCAATCTGCTGATGACTCATTGACAGTAGTCTGAGATTAAGAGGAAGATGGGCAACAGGGATGGGTAAACAAGTAGGTCCCCAAAACAAGACCACAATCTGAATATCAAATTTCATCTAAAATAGTGGGTTAGTAACTGAACAGTATTACAATTGAGGTAGAGTCAGGTGGCTATGTGGATAGAGGTACTATGCATTAGAATTCCCCATTGTTTAATGGACTATATTCTTTTTTAAGAAAGATTTTATTTATTTTTTTGAGAGAGAGACAGAGAAGAGTGTGAGAGAGAACTTGAGCACGAGGGGGGAAGGGCAGGCGCTCCATCCCAGGACCCTAGGATTATGACCCAAACCTAAGGCAGATGCTTAACTGACTGAGCCACCTACGAGCTCCTGGCTGTGTTTTACAACTGAAAAGCTAAAGGCTGGGGATTGTTTGCAATCCTCTATTATTAGCTTAAGCACTCTCATTGTTGTATAAAATTTCTGAGCTTCTAGTTAAGTGTTTGCCAGAAGAAACTCTGATGTCTTGTCACTTAGTCCTCTAATGGAAGACCAGCATTCCTTACTCTGCTTTGATATGCATGGAGACCTCTTTCTTCTCAAATATAGTGTGTGATACAGTGAAGCTGATCATTCTGAAAAATCAGGACTCCCCAAATAATACACTTAAGTGCTTTTCCTACTGGTTGATCTCTTTGTTGGCTCCCAATATATGGTTCTCAGAAACTTCCTTTAATAGGGCTGCTCCTGGCAGCAGTAGCAGCTTCTCTGGTGGCAGTAACTCCCAGAATTAATTCTCTGTGGTGGCTCTTCTGTGACAAAAACCCAGCCCATTCTCTCAGTATCTCATCACCACAATCTCTGGTGGTGAGCTCTATCAGATCTAAAAAGAGTCTATCATAACCTGTCATAGTTCTAGATCCTTTCTTTGGCTGTGAAGAGCTCAGTATCAGACTTCCTCTGGATTCCTCTATAAGCGTAACTGATAGTGACATCTGAAATCTGCCCTCTAATTTCCATTTCATGAGAATTTTCACAGCTTTCTAGAACTTAAGTAGTACAAGGAGTCTTTGGCACCTTGTTACTCAGAGTTATTCTTCAGACCAGCAGCATTGGCATCATCTGGGACCTTGTTAGAAATCTAGAATGTTGGCCCCTTGCCATTGAAATAGAATATGCATTAAAATGATTTTCAGATGATATCTATGCAGCTTAAAGTTTGAGAAGCACTGATCTGGAGTTGATTTAGGGACAGACTAATTGAGAAAACTGAATTTTGGTGTCACGTGGTTCAAAATTGACAGCACACTTTAAACTTCAATTACATTTTTTTTCCTCTCTACCATACTGTATTCTCTGGTTCCTGGGGCTTAAAAATGCCCATCACTCCTGGTATATCTAACAGTAAAAGGATGTGTTTATGCAGCCTAGGACATACCTGGTAGTGAAGGAGAAACTGCTGGAAACAGTTTTTGTACAACTTCTACTGTATAGGAGGGCCATAACCAAGGTTGTACAGTCTTGCATATTAGCAAAGAACATGAAGTTAGTAGTCGATGTAAGTACAAATGATCACCCTCTCCAACCCCATTGCTGCCATGCTTGAACATGTAGTGGTAGAACAAAATTGTCCTATTTCTTCTCATTGCACTGTATCTTCAGGGCCACAGCTTAGAGATTTGGAAGAGTAAAACCTCATTTAAAAATCAAATTGTTTCATAGTGAACTTTGTTCTAAATCAAGGAAAATCGTGCATCTGTTTTACGAGTCCTCACAAGCAATGCTATATTTGGTTCTAAATATTGAGTGTAATTAAAGAGTTTAAATTGGTGAATGATACTGAAAATGACTGTAAAATTTATTCAAAAATCAGAATAACTATTTATTTTGTGAGTGAAGATTCAAAATGAATACATTTATATCTGGAAAATACATTTTAAAGCAGGCTGAGGAGATCTGGTTGCATCTAACAATTTTAGAGGGCTAGTAAAGAATAACTGCATAATAAGAGAAAAAGAATAACCATCTTGAAAGCCTGAACTGAGGAACAATACCAGTTTTAGTTGTTTAATGGTGTGATTGGGGCAAAGTCTGGTGTCAACTCAAAAATATAAACACATACACTGGAAAAACTCTTGAAAAGTAACCCAAGTCCACGTATAAAATGCCTAAGGAGATATGTATGTGAAAATTGCACTATTGGCTTTTTCACATTGTCTCCAATTTGCTCTTGATCTATCTACATTCTTTTTAACCCACCTATTTCTTTTCTATGGTTTTTCTCATAAGGTACTACTAGAATCCCTTTTCACTGACTGCCCCCTTGTTAAAAATCTCTAATCCTCAGTGCATGCCAGAACTCTTATCTTCTTTTAATAGTTTACTGCAGATTAATTCTTTATGACTTCTACGAATCTAGCTTCTCCTGATTTTTTTCTATGCCTACTGTTTTGATCAGGGTAACAAAGTCTAGCTATTGAGTATGTAAACTGAAGAAATTTAGAAATTTTCTTAAAAAGGGATGAGAAGAATCCAGTATATGAATAGTAAAATAATACTTTTGGACTCTGTTACGATGATACTTCAATACAGTTCCTTGTTTATACTTAGCCCTTACTGGGCTCTGATTCTCTCAGGACAAAGATCCAGATGAAATTCTTATTTCTATGATCTCCATAGTCTAGCAGAGTGTGGAGTACACAACTCATGAAATGTGATTGCAACAGTTTGTTGCATAAATATATTTAAAGAAGAGGTTAGCATGCAACAATATAAGATTATAGACATGTTTGATATCTACTGACCATTTTAGCAAAAGATATAAAATGCTGTAGACTACAACCTTCCGACCAGAAGTGTGGGCCTTGGACCAGCAGCCTCAATATCACTGTGGGGCTTAGAAATGCAATCCTGGGCCCACTCGGGTACTACTGAGTTAGAATGAGAATTTCAGTGAGGTCTCCAGGCGATAGGTAAGCACATTCAAGTTTGAGTAATATCACTCTAAACTGAACAAACATGATTTTCTTCTTTGTTCAACAGTGTAAAATGATCCATTACTCAAGACATTTCATATTTCTTATAGCACTTTTGTTACTGTTCCCTAAGATTTTATTGTACAACATGTGCTATAGTATAGAGTAAAATGCCAATTGGACACTGAAAACAAACAATAACATGAAGGGAAGATCTGTAGACAGGTGAAGCACAGATTTGAAGTACATAGAGATTTCTGAAGATGGGACTATGTTCCCAATGAATCTCCAGGGTCTAGTTATAAACCTGGAATGTAATTGGAGCTAAGTAGACATTTAATAAAAAATTAATGCATTTAATAAATGAATGAATTTTAATGAATTAATGAAGGAAGTCCACTGGCCTGTTACAATGACTTTCTTAGAAGCATTGTGCAGGGCACCCACGTCGCTCAGTACCTTAGGCTCCGGTCATGATCCGGGGGTCCTGGGATCCAGTCCTTCATCGAACTCCCCATTAGGGAGCCTGCTTCTTCCTCTGCCTATGTCTGTACCTCTCTCTGTGTGTCTCATGAATAAATGAGTATCTTTTAAAAAAGCATTATGCTTTTTTTTTTTTTTTTGAAGTAATGGCCTCTCACATATTGTTTTTTTGTGATCAAGTAGTTTCATTAGTTATCTTAACCTTGTTCAGTGGGTGGTTGGGAGTCTTCTGTATACCCATCATATTTTCTTGGCTTCCTCACTTATGTTTATTAGCAGTCTACATTTGTTCTTCTTTAGTAGTAACTCCTTATTGCATTGAGGTAGCTCTATAAGGTGTTTACTGTTCACTATTCATTAGCAGACATCTTTTAGTTGGAAGTGTACTTGCTTCTGTTAACCTAGAACCACAAAGATTGTGCTTTGTTTTCTAAATTTGGAAAAAATATTTTGCCTTTTCTATTTCTCTGAGGTTGTCCTGCTACTTCCATTGAAACTTTGAAGCTAGAATGTGGTTTGATATTTGTGGACCAGAAATAGTGGTTGGAGTGGGTAGTGTAACACAGGAGGATTGCTAGAAGGGACTTCACTGCATTAATTAATGTTCTGCACCAGGGAGAGGAAATTGCCTGCAGGCAGGGACCAGACATCTGCACAGAGGTATGTATTACAGACCAGGCTGTGCTTAGATAGTTAACTTGTTTATGGTCTGGCTTTCCTATGCTCAACACATATATTAAAATGTTTCCATAATGTATCCTCCTTACCTTTCCTTTCTTTCAACCCTTATCATTTGTCTTCTTACATGGATGTTGTCTAAGCTAATGTCAAGGTGAGAAAGTATCCGATAAAGTTCCCAACTTTATGTAAACTTCAAAATAAGAAGTGAAGTTCGCAATAAGATTTTGGTACTTGTCCAGGCTTAGCAAAGGCAAATTACCAAGAAAGTTTACATTTTAGTTGAGCTAATTTCTTAATAACCTAAAGTCAACTACTGTTAGTACAGCTGGTGATTAAATATGAGAGAGATGGATGTAGGGTCAGGCATGAGACAGAATAAGATTTCCCTCTAGAATTTATATTGATAGCAACTGATGGACATCTGGTTGGGTGATGTCACATGAATAAATTAAATAAAGTGTGTTTTGAACCTGATTCCTGGGTCCAAGTTTTGAAGAGCAGCATTAGTTCAATGAAACTTGCTTCTAAATTACTGCTCACTTATAAAATAACATTTAGACAAATTTGCTATTTTGGGGAACATTTTTTAAACTTGTATTAAAACACTTAAAAATACAGATTAAAAAGTTTTGAAACTTGCAAGAAAGAAGATAATTCTATAATGATATTTTTGACCTATAATACTATCTTTCTTCATTGTGTCTTAGTGCCTGTCTTTCATACATTTTCCCCCCCAAAACTTTCACATTTGAGAGTTTGTGATATTGGCTTTGTTTTATTTCTTGAACTTGTTGAAATAGCATTGAGCCATTACTATATTTGGACAATTATATTAGAAGTTTTGCATCTTTGAAAAAGTACCAATTTTTTATTGATATGCAGCAAGTCATCTACATTTTATCAAAGAAAATTTGGAGGAGACTGGGTGGCTCAGTCAGTTAAGCATCTGCCTTCAGCTCAAGCAGTAATCTGAGAGTCCTGGGATCGAGCCCCACCTACATGGGGCTCCCTGCTTAGCCAGGTGTCTACTTCTCCCTCTCTCCCAGCTTCTCCCCCTGGCTTGTGCTCTCTCTCTCTCTCTCTCTCTCAAATAAATACGTAAATAAAATCTTAAAAAAAAAAGAAAAAAGAAAATTTGGATCATATAGAATGTTTCCTTGGTGAAGCATGAGCCTCAAAATACACTACCCAGCAAATGATAGGAAATCAAAGAACAGAAACTTTACGGACATATATAAATTGCTTGAATGGCATAGTTTATTAAATCTTAAAATGTCTTCAACTTTTTCACTTTCATTTTCTAAAGTACTTTTGTGGAAATGAAAAGGATGGAAATTATATAGAAGGTTGAAAATAAAAATTAAAAAAAATAAAAGCAAGGACAAAGAAATTGGATAGCTTAACACACTGATAGGCTACAAGTTGGTAGAAGGCTGACTCTTAGAGTATGCAGTGTTCGCAGTCTTCTTTCTTTCTCTGTTCTATAAGTCTTCCTTTCTGATGGTGCAGTTACAGAAACCAGAGTGGAAGCTTGAGCAAGGAGGCCCGTGAATGGAAGATGTCCTGGTCTGGTGACATATACTTGCCTATCAGGGAAAAGCAGAGGTCTCAATGCTGGATGCAGTTTAGACTGTTGAATAGCCATGGGTTTTATTTATAGGTCCAGTGAAGAGCATACATGGGGCTAGAATGGGGACCTCCTAGACTAGAAGTAGCCTGATCATAACTTGGTCTTTTCACGCCTTGCTTTTGTGATACCGCTGTTTGTTTCCATTACATGTTCTATTTATATAATCTTTAACACATTTTATTTATATTTTTAAAGATTTTTATTTATTTATTCATGAGAGACACAGAGAGAGGAGAGACAGAGAACCAGAGACATAGAGGGAAAAACAGGCTCCATGAAGGGAGCCCGATGTGGGACTCAATCCCCAGACTCCAGGATCATGCCCTGGGCTGAGGGCAGGCGCTAAACCGCTGAGCCACCCAGGCGTCCCTTTAACACATTTTATAAGTTACTAACTTACCTACACTTAACATGTCTGACAAATTCTGTCTGTGGCTAACCACCTACTCTTTTGCTCATTCTCTTGACATAGTCTATGAGTTCCATTTATATTTCATAAACTGCTAGCTTACTATCTATGTTTGCTATTTCTTGTGAGTTTCTTCTATCCCATTTCTTTTAATTACACAGCAGAATGAAATTGCTTTAAAAAATCCAGCAAAGGAACAATACAATTTGCATATGGCATTTCATTGCTAATACAATTTGATTTTTTTTGTATTTGAAGGCTGTTTACTTAAGAAAATACTATTCAAATTTCACTGCAATATAAATCATATTAGTAAACAGTGTTAATGTGAACACAATGCTGATGTTAACAGTATCGATATAACATGAGATTAGCGTTACCATGGATGAAAGACCAAGAAAATTAGGATCAAAAAAAAAAAAAAAAAAAGAAAGAAAGAAAATTAGGATCAAGGGTGAGAATATTGATATTGAAAGTCCAGCTGATGTTGGACATATGCTGAAGAGTCACATAATCCACTGAAATCAATTCATCTAAGGTTTTGTATTTTTTTCCCTACAATAATAGATAGTCTATTTTTAAAACTTTTTTTGTGATCTGCAGGTTTTATTTGCCTTAAAGGATTAAAGGAACAGGAATGTATAAGGGATTTCAAGAAACAATCTTTCTCTTTTTCTTTAAAGACTTTATTTATTTTAGAAAAAGAGAGCACAAGCAGGCATTGAAGGGAGCAAGGAAACAAGCAGACTTCCTGCTGAGCACAGAGCCTACATTGACCTCTAGCTCAGTGACAAAGGATATTTGGAAGGCAGACAGGGACAAGGGGCTCCCAGCCCTAAGAGGAAACTTCCAAAGAGGAAACTACTTTTAAAAGGACTTAATGCCTCCCTGAAATGAGCCTTCCACCCTTTCCCAAGTGACAGACAGGTGACACACACACAAAAAAAGCCTGATTGGATGATAGGCTCAGGGAGGGTTAATCAGATCAAAAACAGCCCCCTAACAAGACCATAAAAACTCCTAGACTTAGAAACTCTGGTGGCAAACTTCTCAGGTCCCCTCCCTCCTTGGGAGCTTTGTATTATCACTAAACCTTGCTTTGCTACCCAACACTCTGTCTGGTTTACCTCTTCATTCTTCAAAATGGAGTGACCAAGAACCATGGGCACCATGGAAGGAGAAAAAATCCTGTAACAGCAGGACCTAGAGATCATGACCTGAGCTGAAGTCAGAAGCTCAACCCATTGAGCCACCCAGGTGCCTCGAAACAATCTTCTCTTTAATTTGTCAGTTTGGGTGAACAGGTTGGTGCCAAAGCACTTCTTCAATGCTTGCTGCTAAAATGTCTCTGTAGCACTGGCTATCTCCTAAGCTAGTTTCCCTCTGCCTGTTACGCTGCTTTCAAGGCAATATTCAATATGCAGAAACCTATCTATTTTTTAACTCATCGAGTCAAAGACTGTTGTTTAGCTTTTCTGTTCATACACAGTGCTGTGTGGTGGCTGTGTGCCAAGGTTTTGGAGTTGGGTTGAATCCCAGCTCTTCCATTAACTAGTTGAATCTAGTTCACTCCTCCTGACTCAGTTTCTATGTATGTATAATGTTTCCCCAAATAAAAATATAGGTTAAATAAGAGCAGGATAGTCCTACCTTCAAAGATAATTATGAAAGTTAGGTTAGATAATATTGCCCATCTTTTTTTTTTTTAAGATTTATTTATTTTTGAGAAAGGGAGAGAGGGCATGATCAGGAGAGGCAGAGGCAGAGGGAGAAAGAATCTCAAGCATACTGCTTATTGAGTGAGGAGTCCAATGCAAGGCTCAATCTCATGATCCTGTGATCACAACCTGAGTGGAAACCAGGAGTCAGGCTTAACTGACTGTGTTACCCAGGTGCCCTTGTTTTGCTCATCTTTACAGAAATGTAGTAAATTTCAGAGTTCAGCAATCACTTCTACTAAATTTCAAGGATTTTAGGATTCTCTGTTGTGGTTCTCTTGCCCACTATATCAATTTTACATGTGCTATAGATAGAAATGAGAAGGTAAGGTTTTTCTTTTCTTTAATGAATGAGTGAAAAATTCACTGAACATTAACATTTTTAAGACACTTCAACTCCTAATACTTTCATTTTCTTGATTTATTTAGGTAAATGAGAAAAGAGAAGCATTTTAGGTCTATATTTTCTGGGGTACTGAAGGCCTTTTAAAGATAATTTTAAACTTTTTTTTACTTCATTTTAATTTTGTACACTTGATATTAAAGTGTCCTTTTGACCATTTATTTAAATAATATTCCAGGCTTTTCCTAATCTGTGTAATTATATCCTGCTTAAAGATTTATATTACATTTTCCTAAGTATCATTTTTATGTTGCTATTAAAATTTTATTGGTATACTATGTCACTGTATTTTTCATTTTGTTCTTATTCTATTGAGTTTCATAAAGGGGTATTTTTAAGCTATGCTAATTTGCTTATAAAATAAATATGACTAAAAGAAATGACTTACTTATCACAGTAAAACTTAATCATTTTCTGAGTAAACAGCTTGAACCCAGTATAGCTATTAATCTGGTAAAGAGAGGCAAGTAATTATACTCTTACTAACTCGATTACATTTGACTTTTGGCAAAGAATCAGCGTATTTAACCTATCTGTAGCTTCTCACCTTTCTTATTTTTCAGACTTTCAGTCAGAATACTTAGAATAATAAATATTAAAAAAATTAGTAGTATTTCAGTGAATGATTTGGAATTGATCTTCTTAGTAGGGCCAATTTTGCAAATAACAACAGATTTTGAAATAGAAAATGGACGTATCTCTCTGGACTGTATCAGAAAGAAGTATTTTGAATGAACTGATTATTTTCTTACTGAGTTGACCAGATGTTTTGTTATTATTTAGAGTGACACCTTGTATTCTTTCAACATAGAAAACTCCATTTCATTTTCAGAGACTCATGTAATCTTCAGAAATGGCAACACATTTTGTAGAGGAAGTAATAGATATAAATTTTGAAAGACAAAAAGTGTTTGCATTTAAAATACCCCAATCTTTCTCTGTTCCCAAGCCTCCCAAATGTTTGATGACTTGAAAAGGATACCTGAATTTATTATTTGTGTTTTTTGGGGGGAATTATTGTTTGTTTTGTTTTTTATTATTTAAAAAAAATTTTTCCAACAAGAACATTTTTTACTTAAAGCATATTTCAGAATACACGTTTCTAAAAGATACACATAAAATATTCTATCCAAGAAACATGGAATACACATTTTCTTAAAGTACATACAGAAGAATCTCCTGGCTAAATCACATAAAAAGAGATACAACAAATATTACAATTTTAAGAAGACTGAAATCATACCAAGTATATTTTTTTAACCACAATGATTCAAAACTATAGGTCAACAATAAAACAAAACTGGAAATCTGCAATATAAATAGTACATATTCAACATGTAAATATTAAAAACACACTACTATACAAGCAATGGGCCAAATAAGATATCAAACAGCAAATCAAAATATATCTCAAAACAAAAGAAAAAGAAAATACAATTTCTAAAACCTATGAGATGCAGCAAAAGCAGATGTTAGAGTAAAATTTATGCTATAAGCGCTTGTATTAACGAATAAGTTCTAACAAACAACATTACACCACAGGGAACTAGAAAAAAGAAGAAACTAAATTTCAACTTAATAGAGGAAGGAAATAACAAAGAAAAACCAGAAAAAAATAAAATAGAGACCAGAATAAACAATAACATAACACTGGAAACTAATGACCAGTTTTCCCAAAAGAACAAAATTGGTGGGATCCCTGGGTGGCGCAGCAGTTTGGCGCCGCCTGCCTTTGGCCCAGGGCACGATCCTGGAGACCTGGGATCGAATCCCACGTCGGGCTCCCGGTGCATGGAGCCTGCTTCTCCCTCTCCCTGTGTCTCTGCCTCTCTCTCTCTCTCTCTCTCTCTCTCTCTCTCTCTCACTGTATGACAATCATAAATAAATAAAAAATTAAAAAAAAGAACAAAATTGGTAATGCCTTAACATTAATTAAGAAAAGAAAAAGAGAGACAAGACTCAAAAAACCAAAATGAGAAATGGAAGAGAAAACAATGTAACAGATAATCACAGAAATACATAGTGTGATAACAAATTACTATAAACAATTATATATTAACAAATCAGATAACCTAGAAAAAAGAAACAGACAATTCCTAAAAATGCACAAGTTACCACGATTGAATCATGAATCATGAGAAGAAACAGGAAATCTTCTTAGACCAATAATTAGAATTAAAGTTGAACTAGGAATCAAAAATCTCCCAGCACAGAAAAGCCCAAGACTGTGTGGTTTCATTGGTGAACTCTACCAAAATTCAAAAAATAATAATAATGACAATCTCTATCAAAATTTTACATGTAATGGGATAGAGGGAACACTTTCAAAATCATTCCATGAGGCCAATACTCATGATACCAAAGCAGGATGAAAACAACAGAAGACAAAAAAAGAAAAAAGTCTAGTTTGTCCAATATAAGTATTGCTACTCTTTCTTTTGAGATCTATTCACATGATAAATGTTTCTCCACCCCCTCACTTCCAATCTGCAGGTGTTTTAGGTCTAAAATGAGTCTGTTGTAGGCAGTATATAGATGGGTCTTGTTTTTTAATTCATTCTGACACCCTATGTCTTTTAATTGGAGTGTTTAGTCAATTTACATTTGAAGTAATTATTGATAGATATGAATTTAGTGCCATTTTATTACTTGTTTTGTTGTTGTTTCTGGAGATTTTCTTTGATCCTTTGTCAGTTACGTTTTCTCCTTTGCACTCAAGGAGTCCTTTTAATATTTCTTGCAGGGCTGGTTTAGTGGTTATGAATTCTTTCAGTTTTTGTTTGGGAAATTCTGTATCTTTCCTTCTATTCTGAATGACAGCCTTGCTGGATAGCATTTTCATGGCTGCAGATATTTCCCATTCATCACATTGAATATAGTATGCTACTTTTTTCTGGCATATTAAGTTTCTTTTGAGACCTCTGCAGCTAACCTATGGGTCTTCCCTTTTCAGTTAGGAACTTCTTTTGTCTTGCTGCTTTTAGAATTTTTTTTTATCATTATATTTTTGCAAATTTAATTTTAGTATGTCTTGGCATTGGTCTGCTTTTACTGATTTTGATGGGAGTTCTCTGTGCCTCTTGGATCTGGATGTCTGTTTCCTTCCCCAGATTAGGGAAGTTTTCTGCTATTATTTCTTGAAATAAATTTTCTATCCCCTTTTCTCTCTCTTTTTCTGGGGCTCCTATAATATGAACATTATTACATTTGATGGAGTCACTGAGTCTGAAGTCTATTCTTGTATTGTGTGATTTGTCTTTCTTTTGTTCATCTTCATTATTTTCCATTTTTTTGTCTTCTAGGTCACTAATTTGTTTCTCTACTTCTTCCATCCTGCTGTTCATTGCATCAATGCCTGTTTCCAGTCTTTTTATTGTAGACTTCATCTCTGGTTGATTCTTTTTAGACTCTTTTATCTCTACAGTAATGGTTTCACTGATGTCTTCTTTTCTCAAGCACAGTGGGTATTGTTATGAATATTGCTTTTAATTCTCCACCAAGCATTTAACTTATATTTCTTTTGCTTAGATCTCTGTCCACGCCTTATTTTGTTCTTTAATTTATGATAATTTCTTCCATCTTGTTATTTTGTCTATGTCTTTGCCTTCTTCTGGGTGTTAGAAAAGCCAGTTATGTCTCCTGCTCTTCAAAGTAATGAATGGCCTTTTGAAGAAGAGGTCATGTAGTGCCCAGGGCCTGGCACATCTGGAGGTAACTCCAGAGTGTGCTGTTTGCTCTGTGTTATTGTGTTTTGACTGCTCTAATCTTCAGGCCAGTTGTTTACAGAGGTTCTCCTTGCCTGCTGTGGACAGTTTTTGATCCCTGAACTGAATGTGGCACATTTCAACTAGGTGTGCTCTGGTCTTCTTGTGAAATGAGACCTGATGCTAACTCCACCAGAACTGAGGCTATGTAGAACTTTCTGGTTGGGAGATATGATGTGGGAGGGGCTTGTGCTGGTCTTCTGGGGGAGAGGCCTGCCACAGCTGTGACTCAGGTGAGATTGACTGAGAATGGCAGTCCCGCTAGGGTGCAAGTGTGTGGGGGTTGGTGTAAGCAAGTTAGTCAGCTAGTGTCAGGGCTGAACTGCCTCTTGCTAGTGGCTCTGTGTTTATGCTGAAGGGAAGGGAAAGGAAATGTCCCTGGCAAGTTTCCTTGTTCTTGGAGAGATGTCTTCATGAATGCTGCCTCCCACACATGCTCTCCAGAGATGAATGAATAAGTCCCCCACTCACGCCCCAGGCATTCTTCACTGTTTCCATTCTGTCTGCTAACGGGGTTGTTTGCCTGTCTTCTCTCCAAGAACAGGGCTGTGGCCTTCAAGTTCTATACCAGCCAAACCTGCTGACCTTTAAAATTCCAGGCTTTAGCTCCTCTGGTTGCAAGAAATCATTAAATTTGGTCCCTTTCATTTTCTAAGCCAATGGCTTTGGGGAAATGTTCTTGTGCATTGTGCTTTTTTGTCTATTTGTTCATGCATTCATTTATTGAGTACTAGAATGCTAAGCTCTGTTCTGGAATCTTGGTACTGGGATACAGCAGATAACAAAACTAAGCAACTTCTTGCCCTTATGGAACTTGTATTTTTATTTAGGAAGACAGGAAATTGAAAAAAAAATGTATATATTGGCTTAATGCAAATTCTGGTACTAGAAAATGGACTGCTATAAAAATACCTAAAAGTATGGAAATAGCTTTGGAATTGGGTAATGCAAACAGTGTAGAAGAGTTTTGAAATGCTTGATAGGAAAAAACCTAGATTGTCTTGAAGAGAAATGTGGACATTAAAGGCAAATGTGGACATTAAAGGACATTAAAGGCAAAGAAGAAAGGAGGGAACAGTAGTGAACAATTTCTAGAGAATACATTTATCTTCATGAACAGAATTTTGTGAGGAATACGAATGGTTAGATGCTTCTGGTGAGATCTCAGAGGGGAACAAGGAACATTATTGAACACCGGAGGGAAGATGAACTTTGTTATAAAGTAACAGAGGACTTGGCTGAATTATGATTTGCTATTGGGAGGAAAGTAGAACTTGTAAGCAATGAGCTTGGATAAGTACAGAAGTTGCAGCCTGATTTTCCCTTGCTGCTTAGAGTAACATGTGAGCAAAAAGAAATAAATTGAAGATGAAATTCTTAAGCAAGAATGAATAAGCACTTGATGATTTAGAAAATACTCAGCCTATCCAGTAGTGTGTTTTAGTAACCAGGCCAAAGTGTGGCTGGATACATACTTGCTAAGGAGATTAGAAGTTTGACTTACAGATCTATTCAACCAGAAATCAGGAATAGAGATGTAGTTATATAGGAAGGGTGTCTGGGGGTCACTTGTTTCTAATGGTGTGGGTCCTTTGACATCAATGGAAGACTAAAAGAATTTTAAGAATTTTATACCAATAGAAAAGCTGCCAGCTGGGATTTCAAAGGACAGAGATGGGGTAAAAAGAGGGAAGAATGACTGTGAAGGCAGAGACATGGATGCACAGAGGTCTGGGCTAACAGGAATTCCTTGGACAGAGAGATTAAAGATGCTGCCCAGTGGGCTGAAGCAGTGGAACTGCCACCCATTGATCTTAGAGTTCAGGGCTGCTGTTGGGGGGGAACAAAGTATCCAACCATAAAGGATTATTGTCAGGCCTTGAAATCTAATGGAATATGCCCCACTGGATTTTGATTTGTCAGGAGCCACGATTCCTTTTTTTTCTTCCAATTTCTCCCTTTTGGAATAGGACTATCTACCTATGCTTGTCTCACTGTTGTATTTTGGAAATAGATAATTTTTTTCCAGGTTATACAAGTCCACAAATAGAGAGGAGTTTTGCTCCAGGATGAATCAAACCCAGAGTCTCAACTGTACCAGATTAAGATGATTTAGAAGATGAGATTTAAGACTTTTTGAGTAACTCATATTTAGATGAGATTTGGACTTAGAATTGATGCCGAAATGGGTTAAGACATTTGGGGGTATTGGGATGGGTGAAAGTATTTTGTTTGTGGGAAGGTCATGAATTTTGAGGGTTTGCTGAGGACAGGCTGGTATTAATTAAACTATGTCCTACTAAAAGATGTGTTTAAGTTTTAGCCTATAGTACCCCATAATGTGGCCTTATTTGGAAATAGGCTCATTGCAGATGAATAAGTTTAAGTGAGATCATACTGGAGTAGTGTGCATTCCTAATACAGTATAACTGGTGTCCTTATGAGAAGGACATGTAGATACAGACATGCACAGAGGGAAGATGATGGGAAAATATACAAGAAGAAAATGCTATGTTAATACAGAGGCAGAGATTGGAGTGATATATTTACAAGTGGAGGAATGCACAGATAGGTAAGAAATGCTAGAAGCTAAAAAGAGGAAAGTCCCCCCCAGAACACTCAGAGAGAGGATGGCCATACCAATTCTTGATTTTGTGAAGTTAGAGTGTCCAGAACTGTGAGAGCAATTTTATGTTGTTTTAAGCCAGAAATTTCTGGTACTTTTTATGGCAACCCCAAGAAACTCCTATACATGCTTTAGATTCAAACACACAAATAGGTTGAAAGGAAAATGGTTAAAAGATGTAGAATACAAACAAGTGGAACTGAATTGGAGTAGTTATACTGATAGCAGAGAAAAAAGACTTTAACATAAAAACTGTGACTGGAGATAAACTGCTAAATGAAGGAAATTTGATAATGCTAAAAGAATCACTCCATCACAAAGATATAAAAATTGTAAAAATATATGCACTTAACAACAGAGCCCCCAAAATCATGACACAAAAGTTACAGACTAATAGCCCTTGTGATTACAGACATAGAAATCCTCAGTAAAATACTAGCAATGTAGTAATATGTGGAAATGACTAGATACCATATAAACCTCTACACAGGAATGTTCTTAAGAGTATTAATTGTGATAACAACTGTGGTAGAAATTGATAATAACCTAAATATTCATCAACAGGTGAATGGATAAACTCTGTCATATATCTATTCAATAATACTACCTAGCAATAAAAAATACTGAGTCACTGATATGTTATGGATGAATACCAAATAATTTGATGAATAAAAGGAAAACATATTTATGATTCCATATACAAAAAATGGTAAACAATATAAATATTCTAAAGTGATGGAAAAATATAACAATGTTTGCCTAGAGACTGAAATAGAGGAATAAAAGAGAGGAATCACAAGGTAGCAAGAGGAACTTTTCAGGGTGGTGATGTTCATTATCTTGAGTGTGTTGATAGTTTTATGGATATTTACATAGCCTAAATTTACCAAGATGTACACTTTTATTATATTCTGCATACTATACATCAGTTAAGCTCAATGAAGCACTTAAAAAAGGAAAATCCAGTGAAAGAATGAAGAAATATGATGTGAGGTATTTGTTCTCACATAAAAATGTCACATGCTTGTTTTGAATTTAATTATTCTTACTTGAAGTCTTTCTTGACATCACATTTTAGCATAAAGCCTACTCAGAGTTATTTTTATTGACTAGAATTAAAAATGAGCAGTGTTTGGGGCACCTGGAGGGCTCAGTGGTTGAATGTCTGCCTTTGGCTCAGGTCATGGTCCTGGGGTCTTGGGATCAAGTTGTGCATTGGGCATCTCGCAGGGAGCTTGCTTCTCCCTCTGTCTATGTCTCTGACTCTCTGTATCTTTCATGAATAAATAAATAAAATCTTTAAAAAAGACAAGCAGTGTTTCATCCTCATAGTTAGGCAAGTACCCAATGCTGAGTGAATAATTCTATTCACTCTTTTCTTTACCTGTAATTTTTCATTGGCTTTAATTGAATGCAAATTTTCCAATGTTAATCATTGGTGTTTCTAATTAAAAACAGAAGCTAGAGATGATATTACAAATATTAGAAGAAATGAATAAAATGGATCAGGAAATACTTTCCTTAAGAGACTCATGACATATTCCTGGGTGTCATTAAATCAGAACAGGTGAAGTTGCCCTACTTGTACCAATGGCAGGAGGAGAAATCATTAGAAATAACCTAGAAGTAATATATGAGGTCAGTATCTTCTAAGAGAGTGAAAAGTATTCCTATGGCTCAAGCATTTTTTCCAATTTAAAAAATTAAGAACTTTGAAAATGATATTTAATTAGTTCAAAATTGCATTGGTGTAATGAAATGCAGGTCAAAAGAACAGGCATTCTAGAATACCCAATTTTTACAGTAAAGTGAAAACATGACGGATTGAAATTTTAATGAATATTTTCTGGAACTAAAGACTCAAATTTCTTGGCTTTGGGATGTAATAGAAAATACTTGGTAGATGGAATAAGGCTTGGTACTCTAGGAGCATAATTTAACCATAAATATCTTTCTGATTTAATTAAAAATTTTTCTTTTCAGTTTGTTCTATGATTACTAAGTCTTTGATTTGGATTTACAAATTCTTTTATAAATAGTATTAAAAGAAAAAGGAAAACAATTTTTGCTACTAATTATATAAGTAGCAAGTGTAGTATTTCTGTGATTAATTTATAGTATGTTTATCTATAAGTTATAGGCAATCATTTTTTACTAGTATTATAATCTCCCACTATTTGAATTTTATTTGACATCTTCAATTTTTTTTAAACTTATCTTTACTTGTATGTAGACTGCATCTAGTGCTTTCAACATAATATTTTGCATACGGATCAGTATTTTTAAAGGTTTAAAGATAGTGACTGGTTTATATATGAACTTTTTCATATGAACAACTGCTTAGTAAAAGTTTTTCTAGCCAAGATCCTTCAGCAGTGTTTTCCTTCTTCCCTGTTGTTTAGCTGTTGCCTATGAGTAATATCCAGTTCTTACTATCAACTTTGTTCCAAAATTTGTCTTTGGTAGTAACTGATGGAAAGGGGACATTCAAAGCAAAGCTTACACTCCTCTTCCTCGTTATGTCTGACTAAAGTTGCATCTTTCTGTATCCTATTCCCTTCTATATACTTACCAGGTCCATAGAGTCCAGATTTATCTCTAATTTTTCTGAGAAGTCTTCAGCATACCTAGGAAGTCAGGGGCTTAGTTCTTGAGCTAACTCAACTGGCTGCTCCTGGTTCTGTTTTCTGGGAACAACTCCCTTCTTCATTACTCTCCATGGCCTTCTGGAGGGTTCTTCCTTGTGACTTACTCTTCATGGAAGCAGGTGGAATGGACACTGGCAGGCTTTTCCAGGTCACTTTCACCCTGAGAATGTTTGCAGTTAAAGAGATTGTTTTGAAGTTTGAATAGGTACAGGTTTTTGAAAGATATGCTTAGGATTGTCTTGACCATACAGTTTCCTCAAAAAAAATTTAGTGAATCTCTGGTCTCTATTTCCGGGCACTTCTGTATGGAAATAACCATGCTGAAGTTCCTCAGAAAGCAATTTTTAAGCATGAAAATGGGTCTTTTACTTGTAGGTTCCTTCTTTGGTTATCTTTCCCCCTTCCACCATGACTTCTGGTTGTGACACATCTGAAACGATGCACTTCCAAACAATGAGGAAGGATGGCAATATTCTTAAGAAAGTACAGGGAGCTAGCTACCTCACAGGCTCCAATTGTCCTGAGCTTTCCTTGCTTGCTTTAGTTTTAGTCTCAAAACTATGTATTTTGGGATCCCTGGGTGGCTCAGTGGTTTAGGGCCTGCCTTTGGCCCAGGGCGTGATCCTGGAGTCCCGGGATGGAGTCCCATGTCGGGCTCCCTGCATGGAGCCTGCTTCTCCTTCTGCCTGTGTCTCTGCCTCTCTCTGTGTCTCTTGTGAATAAAGAAATAAAATCTTAAAAAAAAAATACGTATTTTATGGGTTGAATTAGGTGAGAGCACCTGAGTGAGAAAAATGAGACTGACTTCTAAGTTAAGCTTATTTAATAGGTCTGAAGAGAATTTTGTGACTATTTTAATAAGTTTCCACAAACTTGTCAAGAATACTTGCCAAGGACACTTGCAAATTTATGAGTTATTTTGATGTACTAAAATTTAATGAAATTATCTGTCAGATATTCATTAATTAATATGGTAAACATTTTTCAACTCAATATCTGGTTAATCATCTCTGAAGTGTTTTCTGGCCACTTCTGAGAATGATAATATTTGAGGGGAAATAAGTTTGGGTGCTGAAATTTTGTATTTTGGGATGTTTGGATAATCTGTGAGGATAATCAGCATAAATAATAAAATTCTCTATAATATTTTATGCCACTAATGTGAATATTTTAAAAGTGAGGAATTGTTAAAAATACATTTTGTCTATACTATACCAAATAGCTTACTTTGTCTTCTTGGTGAATTGTCTGGATATTTGAACATCAAATATTACTTAATGAAGTAGATGGATGCAAATATGATATAGCTGCCCAAGCAACTATATGTTAAGACTTGCTAGAAATTATTTTAAGAGGTAAAATCACTAATGTCTTCTAAGAAAATATATTGTGGATAAGCATATCAGAGAACACACTTGATGGTATAATTTGGTGATGATGTGGATGCTGATGAAGTGAAATTGGGGCAGGTATCTTAATTTGAAGAACGTACATGAGATGACACTACTGCTGAATTTTATTCTAATGAAGCATTTGCCCTCAGAATATGTCTAGTGCTAACAGTTGAATCATTCTATTAACAAGGAAACATAATACAAGAGAACTAATAGTCATTTACTTCTTTATAAATAATTCTTGAAAAATGCCTGAGCAGCAGGAAGTCTGTTTGTTTTAATTTGTCTTCACTTCTATCATATAAAATTGGTACCTCATCACACTTGCATATGAACTTATCAGTGTTGCAAATTCTAGGCCAAAGGGTACTTACTGAATGCAATTCAATGATTCTATTTGCCTATTCATTAATGTTTGAGAGTAGTTAGAGCAGCGAGCTGCAGATGTGTGACTGACCTGTAACAGTAGCAGTAGTGGAAGTACTTGGGTCATTACTGAATAAATTGTTGTTTCTGTTCTAGAGCAAATCGCGAAGAAGACAGGTCAATTAGGGCCTAATTAATTTTCTCTCACTATTTGTCAAGCATACAAATCAAACAATCTCCATCATGTTGAAAAGGGCTTTTTTAACCCCAAATTTTTATGGTCTTGATTGTAATTATCAGAGAAACTAATAATTCCACTTCTTGTGTGTATGTGTGTGTGTGTTTGTGTGTGTTTGATTGGCCTCCAGGGTCCAAGCTGAATTTCTCTCTTTACCATAATAAGGCTTCTTATTAGAATATGGCAATGATGGCAGAGCATTAAGGTAAAATATATCAAATTTCCTAGGTTGTTAATGAGAAGAAATGGTGTGATTTGATTTTCTTGTATTGGAACAAGATTTTCTTCTGATATAACTGGATGCTCTTTGAACTGTTTAACCCCACTAGGCTATGACTATTATCATAGCCCATTAGGCTAATGACTTTATCAAGATTATCTCCCAGTTGGTAAAAGAAGTTAAGTATCATCAGGTTTAAAAAATACTCTGAAATAAATATGGTAAATGTATTAAAAAATAGAGGAAAATATAGAAAATAGATTAGAAGATGGACAATTTCACCAGAAAATTGGAATCTATAAAAATATTATGTAAATTTTTAAAAATGAAAAATAAAATAACTGAAACAGCAACTGATTAATATCATTATACATGCAGCAGATGTGAACATCAGAAAAGTGGAAGAGAGGTTGAATAGAAAGAAAATGCAAACTGAATTTCAGAGAAAGAACAGATTTGAAAACAGAGGAAATGCAAAAGAGATGTGTGGGATACAATTAAATGTTCAATGTGTGTAATAGGAGTTAGTAAGGGGAAACAGACAATAAATTGAAAAATAAAAGTATCCCAAAACCAGTGAAAGACAACAACATACAGATTCAAGAAGCCCTGTGAACCCCAACGAAGATAAGTTGAAAGAGAATAACGCCAAGACACATCATAATAAAAGTCTTGGAAAACAAAGACAAGGAGAAAACTTAAACACAGTTGGGACCAAGATTGGGAGATGGGTAGAAACATTATCTTCAAAGCAGCAACAGTAAAAAAGAGGCTGACAATGGACCTTTCAATAAAAATGATAAAAAAACAGATGATAATGGAGTGATGTCTGTAAGTTGCTGGCAAAAATGGAGTTACTAACTTTGAACTCTATACCCACAGTGAACTGTATTTTTCCAAAAATATTGTCTAATAATTCTCAGCAAAGGAGGCAAGAATACGCAATGGGAAAAAGTTTATTTGATGACTGGTGTTGGGAAAACTGGACAGCTCCATATAAAAGAATGAAACTGGACTACACTCTTATACCATATGCAAAAATAAGCTCAAAGCAGATTAAAGACCTAATTGTGAGAGATAAAACCAGAGAGCACAGGCAATAACTTCTATGACATTGGCCATATGGAGATATGTCTCATGAGGCAAGGAAACAAAAGCAAAAATAAAGTACTGAGATTACATCAAAATAAAAAGCTTCTGCATCTCAGGGGAAACAATGAAACTAAAAGACTACCTACTAAATGGGAGAAGATATTTGCAAATGACATATCTAATAAGGGGTTAGTATCCAAAATATATAAAGAACTTATACAACTGCCACAAAAAAAACCAAATATATAATCCAATTAAAAAGAGCAGAAGACATGGCCAACAGACACATGAAAAGACGCTCAATATCGTTTGTCATCACAGAAGTACAATCAAAACCAGAATAAGCTATCACCTCACACTTGTCAGAATGGCTAGAATCAAAAACACAGGAAACAATAGGTGTTGGCAAGGATTTGGAGAAAAAGAAATCCTCATGCACTGTTGGTGGGAATGCAAACTGATGTAGCCACTGTGGAGGATAGTATGGAGGTTCCTCAAAAAATTAAAAATAGAACTACCATATGACCTAGTAATTCCACTATTGTGTGCTTACCCCTAAAATACAAAAACACTAATTCAAAAAGATACATGTACCCCTATATCTATTGCAGCAGTTTTTAAACTATTTGAGATATGAAAGCAACCCCAGTGCCCATTGATGGATGAATGGATAAAGAAGATGTGGTACATTTTCATAATGGAATATTACTTAGCCATAAAAGAGAAAAAAAGCTTTGCAATAACATGGATGGATTTAGACAGTATAATACTAAGTAAAAAAGTCAGTCAGAGAAAGAGAAATCATACGGTATTTCTCTTTCTAGTATATGGAAATTAAGAAACAAAACAAATGGACAAAGAAGAAAAAGAGACAAAAGTCAGGCTCTTAAATATAGAGAACAAACTGATTGTTACTAGAGGGGAGTGGGTTGGGAGATGGATGAGACAGGTGAAGGGAATAAGGGTACACTTATGATAAGTATTGAGTAATGATGTATAGAATTGTTGAATCACTACATTAAGTACTTGAGACTAATATAACACTATGTATTAATTATATTGGAATTAAAATAAACACATATAAAAATTTTAGAACAGGAAACAAAAATCATAAAATTTTGACTTAAGAAGATAATTCTGGTAGTGCCTGCAGAAAAAAAAATTACAAAGGTAAACTGGAAGTAAATGAGCTAGAAGGAAAAATAAATAAATAAAATTATTTGACATTTCTAGACAGAAAATTAGATAATTTTTTTTTTTACCAACTGACCTGAATTAAAATAAATGTTAAAGGATTTAACATCATTAAGGAAAATGATACCCAATGAAAAAAAAAAAAGGAAATGCAGGAAGGATGAAGAACAACAGAAATGATAAATATGCAGATAAATACTGATGAATAGTGACTGTTCAAAATAGCAACAGTAATATCTTGTGGAATTTAAAATATATGACAATGTAACACAAAAGGTGGGATTGGGGCACATGGAGTTAAAGCCTTCTAAAGTTTGAGAAATATTAGTAAAATATTAAACTTAATTTACTCTCTCCTGTGTAGTAAGTTAAGGACTCATGTAAATCTTTTGGATAAAGTAATAATATACAAATAAGTAAGTTACAATTCAATAGAGTTAATATGGAATTACCAAAAATATATGATAAATCCAAAAGAAGTTTGGAAAGTAAAAAGAACATTGAACATATTTTATATTAGGTTTCTCCAGAGAAACAGAACCAATAGAATATATGTAATGAGATTTATTTTTTTATTTTTAATTTTTATTATTTTTTTAATAAATTTATTTTTTATTGGTGTTCAATTTGCCAACATATAGAATAACACCCAATGCTCATCCCATCAAGTGCCCCCCTCAGTGCCTGTCACCCAATCACCCCCACCCCTGGCCCACCTCCCCTTCCACCACCCCTAGTTCGTTTCCCAGAGTTAGGAATCTCTCATGTTCTGTCTCCCTTTCTGATATTTCCCACTCATTTTTTCTCCTTTCCCCTTTATTCCCTTTCACTATTTTTTATATTCCCCAAATGAATGAGACCATAAAATGTTTGTCCTTCTCCGATTGACTTATTTCACTCAGCATAATACCCTCCAGTTCCATCCACATCGAAGCAAATGGTGGGTATTTGTCGTTTCTAATGCTGAGTAATATCCCATTGTATACATAAACCACAGCTTCTTTATCCATTCATCTTTCGATGGACACTGAGGCTCCTTCCACAGTTTGGCTATTGTGGACATTGCTGCTATAAACATCGGGGTGCAGGTGTCCCGGCGTTTCACTGCATCTGTATCTTTGGGGTAAATCCCCAGCAGTGCAATTGCTGGGTCGTAGGGCAGATCTATTTTTAACTCTTTGAGGAACCTCCACACAGTTTT
Organism: Nyctereutes procyonoides; assembly: GCF_905146905.1. Taxonomy (NCBI): domain Eukaryota; kingdom Metazoa; phylum Chordata; class Mammalia; order Carnivora; family Canidae; genus Nyctereutes; species Nyctereutes procyonoides. Next base: position 5,925,188 of record NW_026575119.1, read on the forward strand.
CCAGAGTAGCTGCAACCAGTTCACATTCCCACCAACAGTGCAGGAGGGTTCCCCTTTCTCCACACCCTCTCCAACATAATGAGATTTATTATAAGAAATTGGCTCTCATGATTATGAAGGCTGGGAAATTCCATGATATGCCATCTGCAAACTAGAGACCCAGGAAAGCTGGCAGAACAAATTCTAGTCCAACTCCAAAGGCCTGAGAACAAGGACAGCATTGGTATAAGACCTAGTCTGAGGACAAAAGAAGAGTGGACATCTCAGATCCAGCAGACAGGCAGAGAAATAATTCAAATCTTCTTCTCCTTTTTGTCCTTTTCAGGTTCTCAGTGGATTGGATGATGCCCAACCACATAGCAGAGCTCAGTCTACTTTCCTGAGTCCACCAATTCAACTGCTAATCTCCTCAAGAAACACCCTGACAGACACACTCAAAAATAACATTTAACCAGATATCTGGGCATCGCATGGCCCAATCAAGTTCACGTACAAAATTAACCAAATTAACCTTCAGAGTGTATCAAATTGGAGACAAGTAGCAATATGGTATATACTATCACAAATATATCAGTAATTACAAAAATGCAAATGCTCTAAAATTCTCTAAGGAAAAGTCTAAGATTGCCAGGCTGAATGCAAAACCAAAACACTACTGTATGCTGCTTTATACAAGTACAACCCAGATACTACCTGGATGGTGAAGATAAGCTTCCTTGAGAAATGAAATTGAAGAAAAGACAGGTGGATTGAACAAGTACATATTAGGAGGAATGTTTGGGCAGAAGTAACAACATAAGCAGTGGTTCTCATTGGATATAGGTGAAACTCAAACTAGAATCAGAGGGGTGGACCTCCCTGCCACTGGCTTGAATGTGTCCACAAATAATCTGATTTAGGATTCCATAAAGCAGAGCCAAGATACAGCATTTAATGGTGATTTTTAGCCTCATAGATGACTGAGTAATTGTATTAGTGAACATAAACCCATCATATGTGGTAGGTGAAGTATTACAAAGTCAGTAAGACAAGAGGCAAAAACGTCCATGAATCGGTAATGCCTACACTTCTATTACATTTGTTGAGCGTCTTTCTCTTTAAAGTTAGGTGTTGATGCGGGATTTTACTGCTGGAAAAGCAAGCATTTTCAAAGGCAAATGCATTATGGATGAATTTACTTTTTTAAAAAAGAGAAAAAAAATCTGTCATTTTTTTCTTAAACTAAGATATTTATAAATAAATATTGATTTCCTTCCTCTCTGCTACCTATCTTAGCATCATGCTGAGTGTTTAAACATGCTCTGTTAACAATGAATTAGTTATATAATAAATGCTGATCAATGATAAATTGGAAAAGAATATTTAAAAAGCATGAGTTACTCTTTCTGACCTAGGTGCATTTATCTTATTTTTTTTATCCTAATAAGTATACTCTTCACATTAAAACATTCCAGTAAACATATAGTGTTATATTGGTTTCAGGTATACAATATAGTGAGTCAACAATTCTAGACATCATTACTCGGTGCTCATTTTGATAAATGTCTTAATCCCTATCACCAATTTCACCCATTCCCCCACCCACCTCCACTCTGGTAACCATCAGTTTGTCCTTTACAATTAAGAGTCTGTTTTATGGTTTGTCTCTTTTTTTCATTTTGTTTCTTAATTAAAATCATATGGTATTTCTCTTTCTTTGACTGACATATTTCTCTTAGCATTATACTCTTTAATACATCCATGTAACAAATGGCAAGATCTCATTTCTCTTTTATAACTGAGTAATATTCCAGTGAGTGTGTGTCTCTGTGTGTCTGTGTGTGTGTGTCTGTGTGTGTGTGTCTGTGTGTATGTGTGTATTTACATTTTTATCCTTTTATTTATCAAAGGGCTCTTGGGTTGCTTCCATATCTATCTGGACTATTGTAAAAATTGCTACGATAAACATAAGTGTTCACATATCTTTTTGAATTAGTGTTTTTGTATTCTTTTTTAAAATTTATTTTTATTATTTTTTAGAGGAGGGAAAGGTCAGAGAGAGAGGGAGAGAGAGATTTATAAGCAAGGAAGTCTGACTTGGAGCTCTATCTCAAAACCCTGAGTTTATGAAGTGAGCCAAAATTGAGTCCAATTCTTAACCGACTGAGCTACCCAGGTGCCCCAGTGTTTTTGTATTCTTTGAGTAAATAAACTGTAGTGGAATTACTAGATCATATGGTAGCTCTATTTTTAATTTTTTGAGGAACCTCCATACTATCCTCCACAGTGGCTACACCAGTTTGCATTCCCACCAACAGTGTATGAGGGTTTGTTTTTCTCCAAATCCTTGCCAACACCTGTTGTTTCCTGAGTTTTTGATTCTAGCCATTCTGATAGGTGTGAGGTGATAGCTCATTGTGGTTTTGATTGCATTTCTGTGATGATGAGTAATATTGAGCATCTTTTCATGTGTCTCTTGGCCATCTGTATGTCTTCTTTGGAGAAATGTCTGTTCACGTCTTCTACCCATTTTTAAATTATATCTCCCAAGGCTCTTTGTTGTTCTGTCCCTTTACAGGCTGGGATTCAGTTTCCTTTCCCCTCTCCTAGTTCTCTCGGAGCCAAGCCTGCTGAATTTTAAAGTTCCAGATGTTAAGCCCCACTGATTGTAAGAACTCACAAAGTTAGGCCCCTCTGGTTTTCAAAGCCAAATATTATGGGGATTTATTTTCCCTGTGTGGGTTTCCTGTGCCTAGGACTCTGGGTGAGAAAAACTGTTTCTCTTATCCATGCCCATAGCATCCCTCTCTCCTGAAAACAGTCTTGAATGTTCATTTAGCTCAGACAATGTCTCTGGCCTTCCTACTGTCTTCGACGGCCTTCCTACTGTCTTCTCTCCATTTACCTGTGGTAAGTCTGTTCTTCCAGTCTTTGGGTTGTTTTCTGGGTTATTTACACTGATGTGGGTATTATCTAGTTGGATCTGGGGAATGAGGTGGGCTTGTGATCTTCCTACTCTGCCATCTTCCCCAGAAGTCTCTAGGTGTATTTGTAACAGAAGATAATTCATTCTATAATCCATAATGGCATTTTAATTTTTAGAAAGCAATAATCCATATTTATTTTTTCATTGTAAAAAATCCTATTGTATCCTATTGTTATGAGCATCAATTAGTTAATCCAGTAGGGACAAATCAATGACACTACAAAGAGTAATGCTCCTGTGATTTCTAAGACAAGAGTATTTTAAAGTCTATTGATTGAATTGCTATCAGCATCTTGTCAAATTATATAAATATCTACTTAGGACATTCTTCTGCAAAGAGCAAGATTGGGGCATTGCCTTTAATCAAGAGATAGATATATACTCTCATGGTCTCCTATATAATTTGCTTTATAAAAGCCTAATACTCAATTATAAAATATTGATTTTTGCTAAATTAGAAATCAAATTTTGTTTTAGGATAAACACTATGAAAGAGAGGCAGGTTACTAGATCTTGTTTACTTGGTATCCAAGACAGTTTGCAAAATGGCAGGTTCCAGAGTTGACACTCCATGCATCTTTACTGATACATCATGCAAGATACAGAGTGCTTATCACCTTGACAAAACGCAGAAAACTTTTTGTTTTTCCTGCATCTGTATAGAGAAGATCATGAAATATGAGGTTAGAATGAAAGCACTTGTAGAGGAAAACTGCTTCTTTCCATTTTAACCATGAAGATGGATATTTTGTACAATTAATGAAACTGGAGCAATAATTCTAATACTCCTCACGTTGGTAAGCATTAAGAAAGATAATGTTTACAGATGAAGCTTTTGTACAGAGACCAAAACTTTGCATAAAAACACTTAAAAATAAATTCTAAGTAAAAATAGTAGTCAATTGATTAAATGGTGAAGTTCTGGGAGAAGAAAGTAGAATTCTATTTGTATGGTAAGATTATAATATTTAATGAAGGAAAGCCTACCATTTTAAGAGTGAGATCAATTTTACCTAATTCCTTCCTAAAAATCATGATTAAAAATGCAAATAATTTCTTTAGAAAATAAATCTAAAATAAAGAAACTTACAGTGAGAAACTTATAAAAATATTGCTTTTATTAACATCAGGCAGGTGCATAGTGCTGAGAAAACTTGGCTTTAAAATTGCACGTATTTCAAAATTTGCTATGTGAAATCACATTTGGAAGAAAGGAATGTGTCACTTTTGTCTGAAGAATCTGAGCCACATGAGTCATGATGACACAGAAAAGCAACTTCTGTTTTCATAATAGGTACAGAGCTTCCATGAGAATGTTTTGAGCACAACGTTCCACATATATCTTAATTTTGTATTTTCTAAGGAAATAAGACCCTGAATACTCTCGTAGCCCTGGTGGTAGTCAGATATGATGTTTCTAATGTACTTTAAAAAATCCTAACAGGATAGAGCCTTAGTTACATAAACAATGCTTTCTACAGGCCACACTCTGGCTGAAAAATGATTGCCATTCTCTTCTTTTGGGTGATGACTATTTTCTTACCTATGACTCCTTTAGCCCCACTTTGTTCCTTCTCTGTTTTGAACAGAGATTACATAGAATCCAATTTCTAAATTTGTCTTATGATCTGGTCTCCTGTTTTCCTAGTACTTAAAATCATTCTGCATTGCCCATCCCCTTTAGAGGGGCCCTTTCATTACCCTTTTTCTGAGCCACCCCACGATCCCTCTTGCATACCCTCCCTTGCCTGCAGCAAAAGTCAATACACAACAGACCTAAATTGGCTCAACCATAATGTACTTGTAGGTTTTTTTTTCTGCTGTTCTATATTAAAACTCTAGTTGTTACACCAAATCTGAATACATAACAAAAACCATATTCTTTTCTGGGACATAAACTGAAGGACAGCAATCATTTTAACTCTTTTTTGGTATTTACATTGATATCATTACAAGCCTGGAAAAAAAAGCTAGATAATTTCAAGAGGAATTGTAATTATATTATAATTCTCCAGGGAATGTTTAGAAGATGTGCTTCTAGGACATCTATGGTAAATTATTTTTTTTAGAAGTACTAAAAAATGTAGAATGGGTAAAAGTGTGGATATAAGTTAATACCTGGATTTTCAGAAAAAAAGGAAAAATGAAGTATGTCCCAGAAACAAATTTGGGGAACTTGATATTAATTCTTATGGATGAGGAGGTTGCTGATTAATTGGTAAATTTCTGAATAAAGTTAAGCAGCCCTAGACTCAAAAGAGTATACTTGGGAATGGGATAGATGAATAAGGCAGTGAACTGGTTACTAGAAACCCACCAGTCAGGTATAGGGGGCAACTTCAGTTCTGCTGGGAAGTAAGTTTGTCTTCGGGTAGCATGCCAGTGCTTCACTAAGGCTCTTCAGTCCTTTCTGATAGTCACTGTCCATCTGGGAATGCATGGGGCTGATGTCCAGGCAAGGAAGTAGGAGAACCTGCAGTTCTGTCAGGGGCGGACATCCTCTGGTTATGTCCTATGCATGATAAGGCTGATCTTGAGGCTCGTGTTTTCAGATATCAGTGAAAATAACCAAGGGAAATTCGCAATAGAATTGAACACTTGAAGTCTCAATGCATAATAAAGGCAATATTATTCAAGCCAAAGATATTCACTCCATTATATACATGATGAATAAATGAGGAAGACAAGACAAAACTTTTAGTGAATGATCGTACTTCTTTGAATATTTATTTCTCAATATTGTATGCTCCAATTTTTTGCTACTGTGTATGTGTGTGTGTGTGTGTGTGTGTGTGTGTGTGTGTGTGTATGTTTTAACTAGTTTTTCTATACAGGGCAATTACAGTCAGAGTTAGTTGGTGACCCTATGTAGAATTGAGCACAAAAATCAATTAGAGAAAAAAAAAAAGGATTTTAGAGTGAAATAAACATTTAAAATGCTTTTTTTTTTTTTTTTTTGAGTTTTTGACCTTGGCTATTACAACCCACAATCCAGCCAATCAAGCACTAACATAAGTCGAACTAATGCCTGCTAGTCATCTAGCACCCTTCCTTTCATCTTTCTCTCCTTTGCAGTCCTTCACTTTCTTCTCTTCCATAGTGTTTTTCTTAAGCAGTGTTGGTATTTTAAGATTAAAGTTCCCAGACGCCTTTCCTCCAGGCAGAAAATACTGTAGAAGGGAAGGCAAACTATTTCCAATAAACGTGATGTAGGTGTGAAAGTCTTAAAGAAAGTGACATTGCCCGTGTTCCAACAGGGAAGGATTTAACTGTGTTTGATATTAAGGTGTTGAAAAATACATTTCCTCTAATTCTGTGACTTCTCAAATAAAATTGCCTTGTCTGGCCTACTAACAAGCAGCCCACAGTCTTTATCTACAAAGTTAACTGAGAGAGGGAAATGCAGAAAGAAACCCCAGAAGATAAGAGTAATTTACTCACTCATTCAGCAAATATTCTATTATATGCCTACCATGACAGCAAAGCAGGCTACTAAGTTCTGGAGATAAAATACTGAACTATATTGCCTAGACCCACTCAGTTTTAGTTGCATGGAGTGAAAAAAATAAATTTTTGTGTTACAATAGGTATCTATGGCTGTATAACAGTGAGTTCCAGCTTGAGGAGGAAGGTGGGTCAGGGAAGCTCTCTAAAAAAGTTTAGGTGGAGACAATCTAGAGATGAAGCTAACACTACCACTTTTTGAGCTCTTCATAAATGCTCAGCATTGTGCTAAGTATATATATTGTATAATTTAATTCTCTCATAAATCTAGAGTAGGAGCAGCAAATTATCCTTTTTTTCCAATTAAAATATTAAGCCTTATAGACATTAAGTGACTTATCCAAGATCAGAGCCCATTTGGGACAAATTCAGGTTTGAAATTCATGTCACTCTCACTTCAGCACCACTAAATTTTTTATCTTCTCATATATTGAAGGCATTATGTTTAGTAACTCATGAGAAATGTGGTTAATAATGTTTTCCTTCACGATTCTGGTGGTTATGGTAATAATATAGATATCCTCATATAAAAAATTCTTAGGCTTACATTTATATTGTGAATATAATATTTTAGAAAGGCAAAATGTTAATCTTTGATGCAGTAGAATAAATACCTTGATTAGGTAACTCTTTATCAGAACATGGGGCTGGGCAGCCTGGGTGGCTCAGCAGTTTGGTGCCACCTTCAGCCCAAGGCATGATCCTGGAGACCCAGGATTGAGCCCCACATTGGGCTTCCTGCATGGAGCCTGCTTCTCCCTCTGCCTCCTCTCTCTCTGTTTCTCATGAATGAATGAATGAATGAATGGATAAATAAATAAATAAATCTTTAAAAAATGGGTCAATTTGGAATAATTGAAACAGATTAAACTAAAAATTCAAGTTCTGATGTTTTTAACATAATGCATATCTTTCTTTACATGGACGGTGGGGATATAGTGATTGTCTCAATCACTGCTAGCAGTGGTGTCAACCCACCACCAAAGCATCTGCTACTTCAGTCAACAATAACATTAAAGATTAATGTGATAGGAAAAGGCGAGCCATTTGTTCACAGTCACATAGCAGAACAACTCGTTTATTGACTCAGCAACTCTCATTTAAATTAGTCTCTTCAATATTGTCAGTCTGCCATTGTATACCTTAAGCAGATGTAACACATTATCCCAGTACACTAGACTATGTATTCTGATTTGTACTATTTATTTACTTTGATATTGATATCTTGTTTCAGGTTTCACTTTTTTATTGTTTTAATTATTAATACACTGTGAAAGTCCTGCCTAAGGCATTTGGCAAGAATTTCTCTAGGGAATAACTGGAAAACAGACTGCATCATTTAAGGATGCTTTTGGCTTTAGAAACATAAAAAAAAAACAACTCCAAATGGCTTAATGATAAGAAGGAATATAATCTACAAAACAAAGTTTTAAAGTAGAGTAGCTTAAGGGGTCCTTAATTTCTTGACTAAATAACAATATTAAGGATGCTGGCTCTTCGCTGCCCATTCTCCATGTCTTCACTAGCTCCTCTCCTGGTGACAAGTTGGCTATACTAGCTCCCAGCATCACATACAGACTAACCACACTCTTCTTGTGTGACTGCTTTTATGAAAAAAAGAAATATTTGGTAGAAACTGTCTTGTAGACTTTCCTGACATTTGTCAGAAGTGGGACACACATGCTGCTCGTTCAGGTCTCTTTGCTCCGTATCACAGGAGAGATTGGACTTTCTAGGCTGTTTCTCAGTCTCCTGGCTGGGTTTGACAAAAGGGAAGGCATTCAAAGGAAATTGAAGGGTGGAAAGAAGAGAGAAGAGTATTTATTTCTCTTCCTTCGACTCCCTCAAACTACACCTCCAGCAACTGCTTGTCTCCTCTGTTGCTCTTGTACCTGCAAGACTGGCTGGGTCCAGATTCTGTAGGCAATCTAGGAAATTCAGGCTGCTGGGCTCTGGTTAAGCTTCACATCCTATTTTTTTTTTTTCTAATTTGAGATAGTTGGGGGTTGGTTGACTTCCCTTCTCCATGTCTGGTTTCTCAACTCTTCCATCACTTGTGTGGAAAATCCATGGCGCTAAATATTCTTTGTTTCAAATATTTGCAGTATTTATGTTTTCCTGCTTAAATCCAGAATGAAACCCATGTCCCCCTCTAAACCAATTACTAGAAAGGAGAATTGGGTCTCCAGGATTAGATGAAACCATTCAGAATTCACTTTGAGATGGAAATCTACCAGATTTTCCACATTTTTCTTGAGTGTAGATAACCTCAAAAGGAGGTGCCTCTAGTCACAAGGATAAGGTAGTCGGCTTGTACTATACAGATTATGGAGTTACTCTTCTGTTTTCTAAGATCCTGTGTATGTAGTGGAGAGGAAAATATTCCTATATTTGACAGTAAATTGATATAAAAGTACACAGGGGATAATTATTGCAAAGTAAGAGGTGATTGAAAAAGGAATTCAAAGGTTTGCATATGGTTCCTGTATTAGTCTGTTTGCGCCACCATAACCAAAAAACATGGACTGGGGGTTTAACCAACAGAAATTTATTTCAACAGTTCTGGAAGCCAGAAGTCTAAGATAAATATAAATATGCCAGTGGGTTGATTTCTGGTGAAGACCCTCTTCCTGTCACATACAGCCATCTTGTCACTATGTCCTCACATGTTCTTTCCTTCCTGCATGCGTATGGCAATAGAACGTGAGCTCTTTGGTGCCTTTTCTTAGAAGAACATTAATGCTATTGGATCACAGCCCCACCTTTTTTTATCTCACTTAATCTTAATGCCTCCTTTAGGCCCCATCTTCAAATATAGGTCCATTGGGTTGTTCAACATACAAATTTTGGTGGGATAACATTCAGGCCATAGCATTCAAATATTGATTTTGTCATATGTGATGATGTTTTGCAATTTTGTGTAATTGCATTGCATATCAGTTCCCTGTCCTGAAAAGGAATATTAACAGATTTTTATCAGCATGTAAGGGGCCACATGTAAGAGAGAACAACAGACGTTGTTGATCAGACCTTATATACTGTGACTCTAAGAAAAAATAATTTAACTTCTTTTATTTAGCTTGGTTCTGTTTTGAAGGCTATGCAAAAATATGGATACTCTTTCATCTTGCTTCCCTTGTGTTGATTGTATCTGTTACTGGTGGGTTATGAATTGATGAATTTTCAATGACATAGCAAGGACTGACTTAAGATTTGAAATATAGGTGCCAAATACTCTAAGAGGAACAATACATTTTCCTTTGCTGACTAAATCAAGACATGGATTTGAGATACTTAAATTTCATGTTAACTAGTGTGAAGAATTAATCACGTTTCCCCATGTGTTGTAAATATTGTCTGACGTCTTTATTCTATGTTCCAGACCAAAGGCTAGATATGAATATGAAAAATAGAGGTCTAGAAACACTGATTTTTGTATAAATTAAGATTTATTAATAAGAAATCTAGAGATCTGAATATATGAAATGAGAATAGACCCAACACAGAAATAAAAGTTAAATATTTAGAAAGCAACAGGATTTGACTGAGGGTATAGAATATGCATGAGAAGTTGGAAATTAGCGTGTGTTAGTAAGAAGTTGTTAGAATTTGCCATGAAGACAAAGGAATTTAAAAAGATGTAAAATCAAGTTTTAGAAAACACAAATAAAAAATCATGATACATACTCTCAGCCTTTATTCTCCTGTGAATAATAAAGAAGGTGAATGTTCTGGAATGAGATGAGTTGAAGAAAGGTCCTGAGAAGAGGTACAATAAAGGAGAAAACTCCTCTCTTTCCAGGTTATTAATGGTACATGCATAGTTATTATCTAGAAACAGGGCTTTGCATGCTTTGGAACTAAGCCAAAGCAAGAGAATGGTCTCTAAGGATAGAGGAAGGATTATGAATGGACTTCATGAACAGAGTTATGAATGGAATAGAAAATACTATACAAATGTAGGAAATTAATCAGTTGCAAATATGGACAAGATTAGTAATTTTGTTTTTCTTCATTACATACCATTCTTTATGCTGTAATAGCTAACATAGCATTTTTTTGACTGGATTTTTGACTGGGACTATAAAGCCAAAGGGAACTCTGGATTTCTTATCTTCTTTTTTTTAAGATTTTATTTATTTATTCATGAGACACACACACAAACACACACACACAGAGGCAGAGACACAGGCAGAGGGAGAAGCAGGCTTCATGCAGGGAGCCTGATGCAGGACTCGATCCCGTGACTTCAGGATCACACCCTGGGCTGAAGGCAGGTGCTAAACCACTGAACCACCCAGGGATCCCCTGGACTTCTTAATTTCAAAGAAAAAAATAAAACAGAACAGAACCTTTGAGGTAGATATAATTAGCTCTCTTTTATTATTTATTTATTTATTTATTTATTTATTTATTTATTTATTTATTTAAAGATTTATTTATTTGAGAGAAAGAGAGTATGCATGCAAGTGGGAGGAGGCACAAAGGGAAAAAATCTTCAAGTAGACTCTCTGCTGAACATGGAGCCTGATGTGGGGCTCAAACCCACAAAACCTGAGGTCATAACCTGAACCGAAACTAAGAGGCACTTAACTGACTGAGCCATGCAGGTGCCATTTAGCTCTCTTTCAAAGATGGAAAAGTTGACACCCAGAGAATTTATAATTCTCACTCCAAAATACGTGAGAACTTCGTAAGACTAAAATTGAATGCTGCATTTTAGAGCTTCCTCCATTTCTTTCCCTAGTGATAAAGGAACTTTGCAACCATGTAATAAACTTTGCATTTAGGCCCATTATGTTGGCACCTATATATGAGGTAACATTTCTGTTGTTCCTGCCACTGACAGTGGGATGATTTCTTTCTTGATGAATGAAATAGAAATACAGAAAGGATAAGTCCCTCTCAATGGAATTTACTATATATATATATATGTGTGTGTGTGTGTGTGTGTGTGTCTATGGTAACAATGTGAATGGATGGAAATACCATAAACATTTACATTTTGCAGTAGGTTGAAATTTCTCACGTCATAAGTCTCTGATATGAGAAAAAAAACCCATAATTTTCTAGCTGTAGATAGCATCACAAACTCCCATGTAATCTGCTGCCAGAAATCTTAGAAAAGCCATGTGAAGAGGGCCCCCATCTGTCTTCTCTCCATCTCCATAGGTATTTTATCCCACTTGGCCCTTCAATGTGGCCATCCTTCCACTGGTATTAGTTTAGTCTTCTCTTTCCCTCTGTCTTTTGTCTGTACGGCCTATGCTACTTTCCACTGTGGCAGCCATGACACATAACCCACAGTCTCTGTCTCTATCTCTTCTCTCTCCCTTCTGTCTTCTAATTCTCTCTCCTCATCTCTGTTGAGGCACTGGAGAGGTTTGGTGGCCCCACCTCTCTGGTCTTCTATGACACTGGGTGGGGCAATCAGAAGCCCTCTCTGTGATCGATAACCATCTATTTCCTATTGATCTCTCCACACTCTGATGATGTAGGAACTTTCCAATGTTTCAGTGAAGCTTGGAACAATTATCTTCTACTTTTGATGTCTCACATTAACTGAGGAACTTTTCTTACTTCCATATCTACTATTAATATTGGGGAGTGAAGGGCAGGATATATGGTGCTTTTGGAGAACTATCTAGTCTGATGCACAGTTAGCAGTTGGTGGAAGGAAGAAAGATACTGCTTTATCCATTTTTAAACTTTTAAAAACTCAGAATCTGATGCTTTTGTTTTCATGCTGCAGAGTGACTCTTCCCTTTTGGGGCAAAGCCAAAGTCATAAATGGCACTCAATGTAGGAGAATCACAGGGATAAAGAAATACAAGAGTCTTATCTCACTGTAATTATTTTGATTTCATTTTGAACAAAAACTCCATTTTTTTTTCTGTATTTCACAGCACACAAATCTTCTGATCTACACTGGTCTGTATAAGTTTGAATTCTTCTTTTGTCAGTGAAGTATAATATAAGTCAGTGAGTGGTTGCCATTATGTTACATCTTTGGGAAAATTTTTTTCACTCTTGTCCAATGATTACTTGCAATAAAATCATTTGGGATAGCTGTTGAAAATGAAGATGCAGGTACATTTATTGAATCCAGAACAGGACCTATATATCTGCATGTTAACCCCCCGGGCCCCAGAGATTCCTATATTAATCAATTTTGAAAAACACTGATGTAGGATTTAAATGAGGCTGAACAATTTCACTTGCAATGGTAGTGAAACAGGAACACAGCTAATTGAAGATTTTTTTTTTTAGAGAGAAAGAACTTAATATGTACTCATGTATTAGAAAGACTTAACAGTTTTATTTATGTCATATTTCTAAAGATAACTATTTATAGTAATGGAAATGGAATTTAACTGGAAAATCCTCTAAACTTGTGTCACTCCTATTATGTTTAAAGAGATGAAATTCTGGTTTCTGATAGTAACTACACAATATATTTGAGTTATATTTTGGAAAAATTATTGATTATCTATGCTTATCTTAGACATATGCGCATATATATATATATATATATATATATATATATATACACACACATATACATATATACCCTAAAACACTCTTCTGCTTTCTGTCCAGAAGAAAAATAGTATGTGGATCTAAATCATTATTTTATGATTTAATTTCATGCCTTCATTACTGGGAAGTACCATATACCACAAAGTTGAAGACCTAAAACATAGAAATTTATTCTCTGGAAGTTCAGGAGGCCAGAAGTCCAAGTCAAGGTGTTGGCAGGGCTATACTCTCTCTCCCTTTCTAGTCTGCTTCTTCTAGCTTCTGGTGGCTTCAACATCCTTTGGCTTGTGGCTACATAGCTCCAATTTTGGCTTTCTGTCTTCCTATACCTTTCTCCTTTTATCTGTATCTTTTCCTGTCTCTTCTAAGAGCACTTGTCATTGGATTTAGGGGCCATTCAGATAATCCGACATGATCTTATTCTTCATTTATGTATCTGCAAAAATCCTCTTTCCAAATAAGTTCTTATTCACAGGCCCCTGGGTTAGGATGTGAAGATGTCTTTTAAAGAGCCATGATTTAATTCACTACATATAATATGATCATATTTCATTTTTTGCACTTGTAAATTTTCCCATAATGGCCCTGTGTACTGCTCCATGCCTCCCTTCCTACCTTGTGACAGAGTGGCTAATGAGGAATTAATATCCCAAAGAAGAGAGCAAATAGTGGGGGACATGGAGATTGGGTCATCCTGTCTGCCATGATAAGGGCTGACATTAATCTTTTTCCCTAATTCCATTCAAAACTTGACATCAGGGGGATGGGAATCTATTTCTTGAACTTAGAATGTGAATTAAACTTAGCTCTGAGCCTGGGAAATAAATTCTTTTCAGCTTGTGGAAATCGTGATTTATGTTTTTAAGTGGATTTTAAGTCTTCTTGCTTAATGAAGGCATCTCCTATGAGTAGCCACTCATCTGCTAGCCTGTGGGAGCCATGCCAGTGTTAAATCCTCAGACTGCCTGTCACATCATTAACTTGATTCATTCCTAGTATTAATAAAAAGATGAAAGGAAAAGAAAAACTAATTAAAACATAAATGGTATATCCTTTTCAGTAGAATTTAATCTAAAATGAAAATGTAAAGTAGCCTTTAAGCAAAATGCTAGCATAAGAGGGAAAAGGAAGAAATGTGAACAAAGCATACATGGAAATTTTGAATGTTGGCTGATGGCTCTGGCCATTTCTTCTTATCCAAGGAGCAATTGTTAAGCCTTTCCTACAGGATTAATTTAAAATGGTTATGATTACACAAAAATCCTAAAAATTTGCAAGACCAATGTTGTTTTTCATAAGCATATAGTGACAGAAAGTGTAACTTTTGAACCCTTGCATGGTTCCCAAAGGGTGGCCTTAACTTTCTAGCACAAGGTCCACAGCAAGTATCTGTTGAAGAAAAAGACTGGGCAGTATGCAGAGCTACATGCCTAAGACTGTGAAACAAGACAAGTGTTTGCCTCGCTTTCTAGAAAAAAATATCTTCAAATGTAAAGTAAGTGAATCATGTGCATTTTCTTCCTTTCTCTGACAGGTGAATTTAAGCTTTGATGTTGAATTTTTGATACAAATGATTTAGAGAAAATTTCATTCAGGCAAAAAACATGTAAAATGTGTATATAACAGGTTAGATATTGAAGGAAGACATGAACAGAATGTTTTTGATATCACATTTAAGGAACTTAGTGCAAGGTCAATTTAGAAAGGTTATTGGCCATTGCACGGAAATATGATGCTCGAACAGCTTTTAAAGATCTTAAAAAAGAAAAAGAATATTGAATAAACCTAAGCCTTACAGTTTAGAACAATACCTTAGAGAAGTTATCTGTGAAATATGAGATTACTTTTTAGGTAAAAGGTTGGAGTATTTTAAGCTCAAAGTATTAATGGCAGATTTCTAAAATATTTCCTGTGCCTATAGAACGCCTTTCTGAAAGTGAAGTGGCATTGTTAGAATTAGTGCAATCTACAACCTACTTCCAAAGTTCTCTGTACCTGTAGCTGTTTTGCTTTGGGAAGATGGAATCAAGAGCATCCTATGACCTGTTAGCATAAAATTCTGAATCCTCCTATAATTTACATGACAAAGTTATGAAATTGAAGTGGGCCACCTGAGAAGCCTGTTTAAATATCATGTAACTTATCTTTACAGCTTCTGATTGGGTAAAAATGCCAATAATCATCTCTTTCTAATCATCATATTTTAAAAATCAAAAATGGTAAATTTATGTATTATAAAAATGATTCTGTAACCACAAGCTGTTTTTGTTAACTATCATTACTGTCTCTTTCAAAACAAACATTTTATACTTCTACAACTAATATTTGTCCTTGAATATTTATTACAGGATTTTTAAAAAAGATTTTATTTATTTATTAATGAAAGCCACAGTGAGAGGCACAGACACAGGCAGAGAAAGTAGCAGGTTCCCTGCGGGGAGCCCCAAGTGGGACTCAGTCCTGGGACCCAGGGGTCATGACCTGAGGCAAAGGCAGATGCTCAACCACTGAGCCACCCAGGCATCCCTAGAATGTGTTCTCTTAATTATTTAATATTATATATTTATTATAGCTTTTAATCACAGAAATAGTATATCAAAGTAACAAAGTTTTGTCCTTTTCATATATTAAATCGGAAAGACTTTGAATCACTTAATCAGTTTTGAATTATATCAAAGAAATATTTCAGAGACTTCTAAAATGTAAACTTTTTCATAAATAGTTTTTTCAGGCCAGCACTTACAACCAAATCCTTAATGGATAGGAACTCTACAGGGGATATTTTTTTCCCTCAATAGAAATGTATCTTTTGGGCATTAGAACTACAACAGTTTCTGCAAAGAAATATATGTAGGAGCAACAGAGAGGGAGCAAAAAAAAAAAAAAAAGTCCCTTCTGATAAGTGTAATATGAAAACTGATACCAGTACTCAAAATACTTCAAATTAAATGGCAACATAACTTAAATATTTTAAAAATTAGGTTGTATTAATTGGAGTAGTCTTTGCTCTAATACTGTGTTTAACATGCTTGAATTTTGTTTATTTTCATTCTGTTTAATTATCAGTACAACTTTTTCAAGAAGTTCCTGAATGTCTCCAGAACTTTTTAGCTCAGGTGCTCTAAATGATTGTTCTATTCATGAACTCAAAGTTTAAGTGAAAATAGCCGCAGAGAAAGAGAGAGGGCTAGTAATATGGAGAGAAAGCTTTGAGTTTAAAGGGAAATGATAGAGATGGTCCACTGAAGAAAAATGGGTATTGTAAAATTCTTTATTCCATTATTTATCTATTTGCTTTGTTTTTGAAAAACAAATGGCAGTAATTTCATATCCATAAATTCAGATACAGCTCCTTATGTATGCGAAAGGGCATGAATAATTTTTTTTTTATCCTTCATAGCTTTCTCTTGGCCTCCACTTTGAGAATAAGTAAAAGAAAGAGAGTGGGTTGGGAAGGGATCATTTTATTTGAATTTATAAATGATGTCTTCCATATTATTATACATGTGACTGCAGACTGGATTATCTATTTGGATTTTTATGCACCAGTAGACTTCTCTAACACAATAGAAAATTTATATACTCTATTACTGCAGCATTTTATTTACCTAGGATCACTAATACAATGTACAGAAAGGCTATTTCACTGAGACACTAGTCTCCACAGATGCTATTATGAGTTCTATCTCACTATTTTTAGGTCTCATATTATCAGCCTTAAACACCACTTCTTGCCTTGTATTAGAGTCAACTTGCACTGGGGTTAAATTTAAAAGTGCAATTAGTTTTTCCAAGAGCTTTCCTATAATTAAAAGTTCCCAAGGCATTTTGCAGAGTCACCCAGGGAGCCTGATGTCAAAGTGATTCTGTAGTGAAATAATTTCATGATCTTGACTATGGCTATTGAACTCTCTCTAGAAATCAGCCCGACATGTTGTGTAGACATATTAAGACTGGGAGAATAACAATGGCTTAAAATTTTGGTTCTTTTGGGCAGGATGAAATTTCTGGGAAATGGGGAGATACTAAGTTGTAAAGGTGTTATGATCATGCAAAAGTCTTAAACATTGTGTGTTGGGCCTCACAGTTTTATTTCATTAACATATAAGCAACAGAGATTGTCCCAGAGATTCTACAACTCCAAATATTTTGCATGTAAATGTATATATTTATATGTGCTTCAGAGTCATAAAGGGACTCTGTCTTATCTGAAGAACTAAGATAAAATAAATATCATCTATCAAGGAGAGTTACGGTCCTTCATTGTAATCATGAAAAACTACTTATATGATGCTTAAGCCCCTTACACACATTGTGATAAAGATGAGTTGAGAGTGGATTTTATAAAGAAGTTCTAGAAGGGATTCTTTAAGGAGTGCTATGTGTATATCTGGTATAGGAGGAAGAACGATGATATCTACCTTCATTTCAAGCCTAATGGAAAGGAGCTTCAGTAATATCACTTGTAAGGCCTGATATAGGTGACTAGAAGCTGAGAGGATACAATCAACATGTGTATGACTCCTGTCTTGAAAATACGGTGAGTAAGACAAAAAGCTGATTAGCTTTCCCATGTATTCGGAACAAAAGGGAGGTGCTGCTTTGGAGTAATTCTGCATTTCCAAAATTGGTCAAAATAAGGGATGCAATAGTGCTTCTTGTGGATAAGATATGAGCTACACATGTAGTACAGTATGTGGATTATAATAGGTCTTCTTCAAAGCCAGTGAGGTGGCCCATGAAGCCACAGCAGATGAAGAACAGATGTACTGTTTGATCTCACAAGTCTGCAAGAGATTTAAGCAAGCATACAAACGTACTTGCCCTGTTGAGGGAAAGTTCAAGTACAAAATTCTCAGTAGTGGGTGGAGTCTCTAAGAAACCAAGAAAATACTCATAAGAGCCTGCCACCCCACAGCACATGAAGTCATTTTACAAAAACTTCAGTCCAGTTAAAGCTTTCTGGCTTTCCTCTGTTCCAGCCAGAGGGGGTCAAAACAGATAGGGAATGTTGGGAAAAGTGAGTAAGGGAGAGCTAACTATGCCTGTTTTCACCATGATAAGCAATCTGGTAAAAACATGCCTCTTTAGAAGAGGAAATTGTATCTGATTTAGGTTAAAAGCTTTGATTTGATTCAAAGCTCCAAGAGGCTACACTACTCTTTGAGACCTTCCCTGGGATTAAATGCTAATTTCTGAAATGAGTCCATGTTTAACAATTTGAAAAGAATATAGGAGTAAGGGTTATACAAAAGATATTGGACTGTCCATATATCCATTTAGTGACAAGTGAAGTACTAAGTCTGATGAGTAAATTTAATGTAAACACTGGGGAAAAATTAAGTTGTTTTCTGATTATATTCCATAAAATATATTAGCCATATTTTTCTTTTAAGTTTTTATTTGGATAAGTATTTAGTGAGACATAGTAATATTATTTCATTCTTACGATGTATATGGGGAGAGGTAATCAAAATAGAGATGTTTACCAAAAAGAGCTATTGTTTTCATATTTGTGGCAAAACTGTGTCATAAAAAAATCAAGCATTGCTCTCATGTTATTATTCAATGTTTCTGATGCATTTAAAATAAAACATTGAGAGTTAAAATACAGAAAAATGTAGGCCAAAATACAAGATGATGAATGGAGGGTCAATGAAAGGACATTAAGGAACAGCAATGAGAAACAGAGTTCATGTAGGTTTTTCAGTTCTAAAAGGTCTCAGTCCCACAGCCCGGCCCGGGGCTGGGAGAGGTACATGCGCTAGCCAGTCTGTGGGAATGGTGGCAGCTGGAGAGCACCTGACCCCTATAAGGAGGGCACATGATTCAAAACTGGCTCATTATTTGAGCTCAATGTGCCCAGGGCTTCAGTTTATTATTTTCTCAAGAGAAGATAGAAATCTGGATTTTTATGTGAACTGTATTATGTGTTGCCAAAACTAAATATGTCTGTAACTTGTAATGGACTGGGGTACTCAGCTTTGTGGGAGGATTAAAAAGTAATGGTGACTTAGCATATTAAGTCAGGCTTTTACCATAAATAAAGGAATGGGCAAACTACAAAAAAAAAAAAAAGAGAGAGAGAGAGAGAGAGAGTTAAAAGAATAGAAAAAACAATTCCCTTTAGTTAGATACCCCATATGTACACACACACATTTTTTCTATACATTTGAGAGTAGGTTGCAGAAAGCATGTTTATTTACTCTTTTGTATATACTTCCTAAAATAAGGACATTTTCTTATATACTCCCAGTATATAAAATCAGGAAATCCAAAATCAGGAAATTAACATTGATACTATAGTATTATCTCATCTATAGACCTTATTTAGATTTTGTCAATTGTCCTAATATTGCCCATCGTAGCAAAAAAAAAAAAAAAAAATCCTAGATCATGTGTTGCATTTAGTGGTCTTGACTTTTTAATCTGTTTTAATATGGAAAAACTGATTAGACTGTTTTGTGCTTACTGATGTTTATATTTTTGAAGAAAACATGGCAGTTATTTTATAGAATTCACAAAGTTTGGATTTTTTAATATTAATTCATTATTAAAGTCAGGCTATTGGTTTTGAGGAAAATACTGCAGAAGTGATGTCTTTTCCTCAGTGCATAATACTGGTAGACACAGGATGGATTTTGTCCCATTTTTGGTGCTATTAGCTCTGTCTGTGGTGTTTGTCAGGTTCCTCCATTATAATTTTAGTTTTTTCCTTTGTAAATAATATGTATGGACAGAAATTTTGAAACTATTAAAGTATTCTGCTACTATTTGAATTTTTGCCTAGCTTTTTAGCAGTTGTTAGTTTTAGTGCTCACTGAGGATTCTTTTTAGAATCAACTTTTGTTGTAATAGTTGAAAATAATGATTTTCTTATTTTATCATTCCTTGCAATTAGTTGATTACAGAGTTACTTTCTCAATTCTCCTTTATTTATTTTTTAATGATTATTTATTCATTTGAGAGAGAGAAAGAGTGTGCAAGCAAGGGGAGGGGGAGAGGGAGAGAGACAGAATATCAATCTCAATCCCTACCCCACTAAGTGCAGAGCCCAAAGCTTCCATCCCACAACCCTGAGATCATGACCTTAGCCAAAATCAAGAGCCAGAAGCTTAACTGATTTGAGCCACCCAGGCACCCTCCAGTTCTCTTTTATATCTTTGGACTCAAAGATTCTTATTTTATTCAAAGAATGACAACCCATATTTGGCTACTAGAAGCCTCAAGTCCTGATGACTCTTTCTGTATTCTTTTGATACCTCCTTACTTTGTGTCATAATAATATGTTCCAGATTTAGCTCATGCTTTCCTTACTCTATCTCTGGAATTAGGGATTTCTAGAAAGATATTTAGTGGAGAATTATATTTAGAAATCAAGATATGCTACTAGAGTGTCATCACTCGTAAATCTTATGTTGGTTCACAACCTTCTCAGGCTTCCTGGGTGTACCCTGAAACTGGTCCTTGTACTCAGAGGGCAGGGAGAGATGGAAGAAAGAGACAGGCCACTCCCAATTGGTAGGTGGCAGGTTTAATAAGCAAAGTGAAGTTACATATGAGGCTTGTCTTGGGTGGCATAAGGTGACTGGATCACCACCTGCCAAATCTTTTTTTTTTTTTTTAATTTTTTTTTGTTTTTATTTATTTATGATAGTCACACACACACACACACAGAGAGAGAGAGAGAGAGAGAGAGAGAGAGAGAGAGACAAAGAGGCAGAGACACAGGCAGAGGGAGAAGCAGGCTCCATGCACCGGGAGCCCGACGTGGGATTCGATCCCGGGTCTCCAGGATCGCGCCCTGGGCCAAAGACAGGCGCTAAACCGCTGCGCCACCCAGGGATCCCCCACCTGCCAAATCTTAAAGAAGTTTTCATGAGGTATAAACTGAATTCAGATTCATATACTATGTAGGTGGTCTCAACCCCCATCACTAACTCAAGGCTGTGTTCTTGGAGCAGTCTCTGGTAGCAAGAAAGGCAAGTAAAATCCATATTCCAAGGACAAGGGAGGAGGTGATGATTTTCCAATCACCCTGGGGAGCTCATGGGTCAACTGATGCTCATGTCTTCTCAGTGACCTTCACCAGCACTTTCTTAGAGCAAATGCATCCATACACATCTATATCTATTTCTATATCTATCCATCCGTCTCAAGCACCATGGGTTCACATGCATATCTTATATTCCAATTCAACACCAGAGGGTTTATTTTAATCCTTCTCTGCATCCATATTTGCAGCTTACTTCTCCAAGAGTGAGAAACCTGCCTCTAATTATCCAAAATCTATTTACCTAATTTTTTGCTACTAGAATACACAATAATTTTGAGTTCCTGACCCATGTGTCTGTGAAAAATGAGCCTCCTCACTAGAGTTACCATTTGTTTAGATTTTCTTTCTTTCTTTCTTTCTTTCTTTCTTTCTTTCTTTCTTTCTTTCTTTCTTCCTTCCTTCCTTCCTTCCTTCCTTTCTTTCTTTTTTTTTTTTTTTTTTTACTTTATCCTGTGGATACATTGTCTAAACGCTATGTCTGAAAGTTGCCCAGGGTTATTCCTCTTTCACTCCCACTCCCTACTATCCTCATAGTGTGATTGATTATAGTATTAATTTAAAATATGGCTTCAGTTTGTTTTTATTTTTTTATTTTTATTTTTATTTTTTTATATTTATTTTTTTATTGGAGTTCAATTTGCCAACGTATAGCATAACACCCAGTGCTCATCCCATCAAGTGCCCCCCTCAGTGCCTGTCACCCAGTTGTTTTTATTTTTTTATTTCAGAATTCCTCCTTTCAATTTTCTTTTTGACTATGTGAAATATTTGCATGATTCTGAAAGTTAGAACTGTAAAAGAAGCTATTGTCAGAAATAAATTATTCTCTATTAATTCTTCCCATTCCCACCCACCTTGGAAGGTAACCATTATCAATAGTATCTGATTGTTTTGTGCCCAAGTGAGCAGATACTGATTTTCTGATTTTTCCTTTCTTCTTCTTTCTTCTGATATGACAAAAAAATGTCATATCATAGAGCTTTCTTGCACATAGCTTTTCTCACTGAGTCATTTATCCTGTAAACTACTCCACAAAAAGTCACAGATTCTTGATTCTATATAAGCACATGGTATGCCATTGTGTAGATGTATCATAGTTTAACCACTTTCCTTTTATATTAGGCAGATAGTTTCTTGTATCTGGAAACTATAAACAATGTCTTCATAGATAACTTTTTGATTCATATTTTCATATTGTTGGACATGTCCCTTCAGGGTATAGCCACTTTCTTTACATTATTTTCATTAAAACAAGAAATGCATGTGATAAAATTGAATAGAACAAAGTGACACAAAAATAAAAAAATATC
The DNA here is from genome assembly GCF_905146905.1 of Nyctereutes procyonoides. NCBI lineage: Eukaryota > Metazoa > Chordata > Mammalia > Carnivora > Canidae > Nyctereutes > Nyctereutes procyonoides. Next base: position 5,947,563 of record NW_026575119.1, read on the forward strand.
TCTATACCTCCCAGCACATTCCTACCATATACTTCTTTGAGTCAATCTCTTTTAGCCATTTCTGTTTCAGTTCTTCTGGTTGTGGTATCTCTAAATATTGTAAATCTCATGAATTCGGTTGGGGGGGGTGGGAATTTAGATAATCTTATGTCTTGTTCCTCTTTTGTTTTTAGAGATATTTGGAACTTAGATATAAGGATCAAGGGCTAATAATCAAATATCAATTTTACTAACATTCAAGCTAGACTGAATAATAACTCAAATCTGTTGGTGACTATAATTAGGTTTTTTTAGTACCTCCCTCTCAGTCCAGACTTTAGAACAACCCACTTGAAGGAATATTTGAGACTATAGAGAAAACAAAAACAAAAACTCCTACCAAGAATCATTATTACACATACTTAAGGTATACTTAATACATATCCTTAGGTTTGTTCTAAATTCTGGAATATTTCACTTATAAATGTGTAGGACTTTCATAACAAAGTATGAGGAAGATGAATTTAAGTCTTGAAAACGCCTACATATAGATACCTTATACCCAAGTGTTTGAAGTACTATAACAGAGATTTCCTGTATATGCGCTTTTAATACATAATACATTGCCCATGTAAATAGTGTGTTATCAATATTACTAACCCAAATATTAGGAGTAAGGTTATAGAAAATTTGTAAATAAATTTTAAGAGCAAAATATAGATTAAATAGAAATTGTCTGCCATTATAAATACTGTCAGTAGTCTACACTTTTCACTATACTTCATCTTAAATATGTAAGGACATAAAATAAATCAAAATGTATATTTTATTCCTGACCCAACCTAGATTTAGCCAAGCAAATTGGCAAGGGAATAGTTACAAGACAAATTGTATGTCTTTGCTTTGTTGCAAGCCATTTGTCACTATAACATATTGAAATTAAAAGAGTCATCTTTGATAGCATTCTTTAATAATATATTCCATTTTGTCTGTATTCTGCACGTTGTATTTTCCTTAAAAATTTTTTTTTTACAGGACTTACTTTTGATACATTTAAAATGTCTTCCACAGTACTTGTTTGTATGTTGGAAAGAACTTCATAAACTCACAAATAATGGATCAGTAGATTACTTTGACAAGAGAGGTTATTGTGTTTTCTCCTCCTTTTAAATGCTTTTTTAAGAGGCAAACCTCTTGCATATGTGCAATAATTTAAATCCATGATAATTTGGAGGCAGAGGCATCAATTAACTAAGGCAATTAAGAAACTTCTAGTTCTATGATTTTTCCAAATATGCAGCTGACTTTCAAGGTGAGAGTATGTAGTTGATAGTGCATAATATTTGCCCATGGTAAACAGAGATTTATTGGAGGTAAGAAAAGGTAACATCTGGAAAAGCAGGTAGTGTGTACCATTTAAACACCTTGATTTCTTATTCAACATTATTTATGAGAGAAACTTGACATCTTTTGCTCTCAGAGGTTTAATGCAATCTCTGAACAGCTGCATAGGCACACAAAGTGGTGCGGTTTACATAAGGAATAAAGGAATATACAAAAGTCTTTAATCAGAAAGATAAGCTAAGTAAGATGTTTAAAAAGAGCTAAGATATGAAAAAGGGAAGTTCTTGCCAGATAATTTGCAAATGACTATTAAAAAAATTACTTTAAAAATTTTTGGCTTCCCTAGGAAGGTCACTTACATTCTGCCATCAGTGGCCATTGTTAAATAGGTGGAGTGGTGTGAAAGTTGCTTTAGCAAATGAAACGTGTTCCAGCATAGGCGTGTTGCTGTCTTGGCACACTTAAGGAATTGGTTGTAGACAGCAAAGAGCACTATCCATTACTTCTGAGAATTTACTAATAATGAGGGTCAATCGTAAAGACTGAAAAAGGGCAAAAATAGAGTCTCCTGTGGAAGAGGGAAGCTGGACAGGGTAGAAGCAGCTTTTTAACCTTGGCAGTATGTGACGTATTATTGCAATAATTCATCCAAGCTGACAAGTTCTGTCAACTTAAACTGGATTTTTTTTCCCCTACGAATGTGATTGCCCTAGATAATAAGAGACAAGGAGCAAAAAGTACTATAATTTTTCATCTTGGTAAGGCTAAAGGTTTTATATCACAGAATGTTGATCAAAACATTGTAGAAATATAGTTTAGATCAAAGAACTCTGAGGTGAAAGCAGAAGTGACTGACAGGAAAACAAAATAAAAAAAGACTATTCTAAATAATTTCAATATAAGGGAGTAACTGAAGTGCATTAAGCAGGTTGTTGGTGGTATTGTCTTATTTGTTGTATTAAATAAAGATTTAGATGAAAGAATATATATTATATCTATTAAATACAATAATAATGCCTAGTTGGTGACTAATTTGGTAAAATAGAGAATTATAAATATAACAAATGATATTGTAAGCAAGAGAATCTAATTGAAAAAAATGAACAAAAAATAAATTTAGACAAGTATAAGGTTAGTATAAAATAGCTTTCTAGAAGTGATGCAATAAATGATCAAATGTCAAATATGGATAAGCAAGATATTGAAAATTATAAATAGCAGTCTAGATAGTAGGAACCCTTCTACTCAGCATGGATCACTCCCCCCCACTAGCAAGCCTTATGAAAATAATATATCTAATTATTTTTTTAAAAAAAGGAGAATTAATGGAAGACATTTTGCAAGAGGCAGACTTCATTTTACTGGATGTCCAATTTTAGATTGAGGATTCACTGGGTCTGTGAGAAATCAGGAAGAGGTTAAGAAAAAGAGAAATAATTAAAAATAGGAAATGGGTCAGTAAAGAAAGGGAATTTTATTTGGAACAAAATATAAAATGGGACTAAATAGAACCAAATGAATATATAAAGTAAGATGATACTGACATATTTAGTGGCTCCTCCTGGTCTCCTGTAAGGATAAGTCAGTGTGGTTTTAAAAGTAGCAGAAATGGCTATGGAATTCTGTTTGGAATTTATAGCCAGAATGACACCCAGTGTCTTATCAAAACTATGCAGTGTGAAGTGTGTTTCAACTTGGTACTCTTGATTCTCTATCAAAATATGAGGCTACTCCAGGACAGAAAATGAAGTTAATCCATGTTTCTCAGGGACTGAACTAGCAAAGTCAATAAGCAAGACTCCTCTCTATATCCCACAGAAGACACTGTCTCTCCCTTCGTGATGCTTCTTGGCTTCTCTCTTGTTTATTTGCTTCATTCTTTCTCACTCTTTAAGCTTTCTTGGTTCCTTCCTCCCATAGCTGGTAGGGATGGCTCCCCCTGGCCCCTCCCTGGCATTCCAATGTTTAAAGTGTAGGGCTCTCCACTCTCTCACTGTTTTTAGTCTCTGGTTCTCCTAATTAAATTTCATAAGATAAAGAATCTAAGAATCACCTCAAAATGGCTGTCCCTTGGTAAGTTTCCTTCCTGATTTCAGCAATTGCAGAGTTGGAAGGTGTAGTTTGATGATGGGCCTGTCTTTTTCAGATACTGCAGTCAGCAAACCCTGGTGAAAAGACAAAGGACCAATCTACATGGGGAAAGCAGTGGGCATTGACATCAGTGAGAGCTCACTTAGTTATTAAAAAATAATATTGCACTTATATAATTTGAAGGCATTGAATCAAACACTGAGAATAAAGTGGTAGACCAGAAAGACATCATTCTTGTCCATTGGGATCAGTCAATCAGAGATTCTTACAGGGAAAGACCCATCCTACAGAGCTGTGCTAATATTCTAGAATAGTCCTTGAGAAATTTTAAGAGACTGAAATTTTGTAAATATTTTATTATAATAGCATACCAATTACAAAACACATGTCATTGAATTTCCATTCTTTTAATATATTAATTTTAATAAATGGTGCTCAGCATGCTTAAAAGAAAGTAGTTTCCCCCTACCTGGGTGTTTTGAATAGGAGCTTAAGCCCAGAGGAGTGTGATAAGATGCTTAGAAAATAGCATGGACTATTTGGATTACAGAAATTTTTGGTTTAAAGGCTACAAGTACATACCAGAAAGTTTTAGGTAGTTATAATGTAAACATTTTGACATTAGAACACTGTACCTAATTATAGATATTCAAATCAAAGTTTTATTCATTATATATGTGAGTTTGTGAAGGTGATTTTTTCATTCATAGAAACCTACTTATAATAACAATAATAATACTGAGGTAATAATAAAAACAACAATGGGTTGCCTGGGCAGCTCAGTTGGTTAAGTGTCTGCCTTCAGCTAAGGTCCTGATCTGAGGGTCCTGGGATTGAGCCCCATACTGAGCTCCCTGCTCAGCAAAGTTGGCTTCTGCCTCTGCTGCTGCCCCATCCCCCCTTCACTTGTGCACTCTTTCTCTCTCAAATAAATAAAATCTTTAAAACAATAACAACAATAATAAAAGATTTATTGAGCTGTTAGTATATACTAAAGACTGTGTGGGCACTTTACATGAATTGATTCATTTATTTTCACAACAGTAATATGTTAAATTGGTGCGGTGTTATGGTATCAATGTTTATTATCTGCAAATTTAATTGTATAAATGACTACTTGAAAATATAGATTTGATATTAAACATGATGGTAAATAAAATGCTTTTTTGAGTTTCAGAAGATTCTTCTTAAGTTTTTTCTTTTGCTAAATGAGATTGTGGGATATCTTGCTTTTTAAAACTCTCATAATTTATTAAATGTAATAGTCAATATCTGCTTTTAGAAAATCTTTTTTTTCAAGGATCTCTTGGTATAAAATTGTTATTGGAAATCAATACTTATCTAATTAATTAGCCATAACATTAATTGCTAGCTCAGTTGCTCAGATCTTAACAGGATTGAAAGTGAAATCTATAAAGAAACCCACCAGAGGGGCACCTGGGTGGCTCAGCAGTTGAGCATCTGCCTTGGGCTCAGATCATGATCCTGAGGTCCTGGGATCGAGTCCCACATTGAGCTCCTGGGAGGGAGCCTGCTTCTTCCCCTGCCTATGTCTCTGCCTCTCTCTCTGTTATCTCTCATGAATAAATACATACAATCTTACAATCTTAAAAAAAAAAGAAATCCACCAAATTGGCATTGGTGGCCTCCAGATATAAGGAAGAAGAAGCCAACATCGAGAGTGATGAGGTGGCAGCAATCTATGTTAATAATAATACATTTAAATATTACATTTGCATTTAAAAGCTAATTTTTAAAAGCTATATTCTTTTCACTTATAAAGATGATCAAGACAGGAGGAGAAAAAATTATTTCATCCTAAAAAAATCAATGCAGTGATAAAATTTAATTTGGGATCCCAAATTTGGAATGTATCATTATTTACCAGAAGTGTGATTTAAGATCTGGAGAGGATTTTCAGATCTGGAGAGGACCTTAGAAATCATTAGAGTTTTGTTGTGTGACTTCATTAATTAGCTTAGGCATGTAATTTAGGTCCTATCAATCAGAGAACAAGAAGGGACCAAGCTTGGGAGAACTAATCTGACAAATGTGGTAGTAGACACATTTCATTTGTTGGAAATGCCAGGGCTGGAGATTCTTGTGGCTGGGCTTATTCTCATAGACACTGGACAGTGGAAAGAGATGAAGGTTCAACAGAACAGTCCCCTTGGACTGGTTGTGCATTGCCTTCTGCAAAGTATTTCAGTCTGGCTCATTTGGGCCAAGAGTCAAGTCATTTCATTTAGTAAATTTCTTTTCTGTATCAACTACACAGACTACCTTTTGTTCTTTTATTAAAAACCCTGAGTGATATATTTCTGTTTCCAGCTTATCCACCTGTGTGATATTCTTCTCCTCCGGAGAATATCTTTCCCCCATCTCATCTTTTCTGCAGAAGTATATATTAAAAATTAACTGATAAATGAGATAGCTTAAATGTCCATAATACTTATAAAATAAGTGCTAACTTTTGTAAAATGGGTATAATTCAGGCTTTATAGAAAACCATAGAATCCAGAGAAGTTATTTAGTTTCTTTATTGGTCTTTTAATTTGTCATTTGCTAGGAGTTTTTGGGCAAAAAACAGAGGCCTGAGACTGAAAATTCTATTTCCAAAATAAGAATGTAGGAAGTGTTGAAAGAAATTGAGAACAAATGTGCCTAAGTTCATATAAAACCTTTTGTTAAAAAAAAAAAAAAAAAAAAAAACAACCAACCAAACCTAAACCAAACCCTTAGGTGCAAGTCATTAATGCTTGTGACTCAATTAAATACTGTCATGGTTAAATTCAAGGCTTCCTGGTGCTTGCTTATGTTTCAGTGCTCTATTTTACATGATCTAGCCATCATAAGAATACTTATGATCTTCCCTATATTGCTTCTGGTGCATCCTCTGAGGTCAAATTTGGGTAACTTCAGGCTCAGGCTTCCTGCATAGTTTTCACTGCCTCAGTCACTACTGTTGAGAATCCAGCGTCTCATATTACTTCATTTCCCTTTCTCTCTCCAGGTTCTACTATCAAGAGAAAGATAATAGTAAGTTTCCCTAATTGAGTTACAGGGCATTTCCAAGATATGTCCATCTAAGGCTGATTAATTTCAAAACCTCTTATAGCTTGGTCTGTCTCTGTTGGCTCACTATCACCCAAAGTCCTTCTCCCACGTGGGAAACATCTGTTATTGCTCATTTTACCTGTTGCTAACCTCAGCCCTACCTCTCCTATTTGCTAAAGAAATGGGACCTTTCTGCTTTATTTTCCAGTTTCTTGTCCATTTTAAAGACAATGTCCTTTCTATAGTGATTCATTCATTCATTCATTCAACAAGTGTGTACTAATGGTGCCAATTATGAGCCTGGCTCTGTAATATACTCCTATAAAAATGGATTTGGGGGACAAAAAGATTGCTGGTATTACTTTTAAAGTTACACAAATCAGAATGCCTTTGTGTGTGTGTGTGTGTTCATCCACATTCAGTTACACAAGTGCAGAATGCAGTAGTCAGGAAGTTGGATCTAACAAGAGTTGTGGGTACAATGAAGCCAGAGAGGCTAAAAAAAATTGAAAATGTGACTCTACTGATTGCCCATAAAATTTATACTGGGTACAAATAGAAGAAAGGCTTATTGTGGAGATGAAGACTATTAGAAGGTGGGAGAAATAATTGATTTCATGTCCTTGTAGAGTCAATGGTTTACGGGAAGCTTTCATGGTGATATTAATAACTACACCAACATTTACTAAACACCTGATATATTTTGGGAGTGGTTCAAAGTGTTTCACATGGATTATCTCTTTTAAGCTACACTAGGGGGTAGTTACAAACTGTAATCAGTTTCATTTTGCAGGTGAAGAAATTGGAAGTGAAATTAATTTGAGGATCACCCTCTCTAATTCTCTGGATCAGTCATATTAGGAAAGGTATCATTATTTTGTTTGAAACCTCTAAGCTGCTATAGAGATATAACTATTATTCAATGGATAGAAAACTTGAACATATACAGTAAGAATTATTGAAATGGCTAAGAACTGCAGTGATGACAAGTCTTCAGTGTCCTCAAACATAAACCTAAAAATATCCTATGGGTTTAGGGATGTGTTATTTCCATGCTCAATAATCTGCTATTCATACTTATCAAAGGAAGCCCTGGATATGCATACAAGGAAAATTAAGCTATTAAGATAGGATATTTTAATTTCTAGAAGCTTATTGATTTTTTTTGGAAAAAGGTAAGAGTTCTTGATATATTATGGGTTTTAAAGCACAAACCAACTTTTAACTAAGATTTGTTTGTATTTATGTCCAATTTCAGAAGTAAGAAAGCATGAGGCATTTTCCACATAAATGTAAAAGGGCAGAATATCTATTTGTCAGTAAGTGCCAAAAATCTAGTACAATTATCAAAGGCCAATGTGAATTAAGTAGTTTCTTTAGATTAGCCTCTGAAAGGAAAGAGGCACCTGGGTGGTTCAGTTGGTTAACTGTCCAACCCTTGATTTTGGCTCAGGTCAGGATCTCAGGGTTGTGAGATGGAGCCCCAAGCATGGAGCCTCCTCAAGATTTTCTCCCTTTCTCTGCCCCTCCTGTAGCCTCCTCCCACCCCCATTCATGAGTGTCTTTGCTCTCTCTCTCTCTCTCAAAGACAAAATATTCTGAGAGGAAATTAAAACTCATCCAATGGGTTCATAAAGTTAAATTATAAACTGATAAAGAGCTGCCTCTACCTTGGACATCCTTTCTAACCATCATTTGTAATCTGTATCTTCAATTTAAGAAAAGTGACTCAGCATCTTGCAGAGAAGAAACCATTATCAGAGAATGAATCATTTAAGAGTTGTCTTTGGGGTTCAAAGCCCTTGGGCCTCTGATATCCCAGTTGTCATTGCAGTGGATATAGTAACCAGAGGTGCACTTCCCTGATAGTTATTTTCTCTCATCTTTCATATTTTGAGTTAATGGGCACTGTATAGTTGTGTGTTTGGGTAACTTCTCTTAATTACTCATGTAATTGGCAGCTTTATAACGGAGTTTTTAAAATAACTGGATAGGGCAGCCAAACTAACCTCTATCCATGAGTATTTAAAGGATGACAGTAGACAAATGAGAAGAGCTTTATTCTGTGATCACGCATGCCATGCTAAATCAGGGGAAAAAAGCAGACAGTATCATTTGAAACATCGAATCCATTCCCATAGTACTGAAGAACCATCAGTTATATTTTATTTCTCAGTGTTTTTTTCCAACAGAGGCTGTCACTTTTAATTGGTGGAAGTGATAGAGATTTCCTGAATTCTACTGGGAGTCAGTTCTGGGCTAATATACCACATAGCTTTTTTTCTCAACTTTATTTCATTTCGATTGTGCTTAGGAAGACAACAACTTTTTTATTTACTTCTTTCTTTCCTGTAATAAATCTCTCCAGAATCTTTATGCAAGTCTATAGAAGATTTGATCTCAAGCTATGTAAGGTCACTCTCTATGGAGGGAGACAATATACTACTATATGGACTACTCTTACCCCTAAGGATTTGTATGCCATATCAGTCTGATGTTCTTCTGGAATATTTTGTCTTTATCCTTTCTCTCTTTTCATATCTTTGCCCCAGTTGCTTTGTCTTGCTTCCAGATTTCACCAAATAACAAATGAAAACCTCAGTGGAAAAGTGGGCAGATGTTATGAACTGGCAATTTTCAGAAGAGGAATCTTAACATTTCATTAGTAATCAGAGAAATATATATTAAAATCACTATGAGGTAACAAATGACATCTTATTAGAAAACTTAGATGATGTCAAGAGTGAGAAAGGATGTGTTAATATAGGATTCTCATCTGCTACTCATGATAATGTAGAAAGCTACACCCATCCTGAAGAGCAACGTGGGGCAATTTAAATTAATTATCTATGTCCTCCAAGACACAGAGCCATCTGGACATATATCCCAAACAATTATTTTAGTCCATCAAAGAACTTGCAAGAGGATGTTCATCACAGTAAATTTGTTGGTGAGTTGGCTGGGTTAAATGTGATGGATTCCCACCATGAAGTACTGGAGCAGTTAGAAGCAACCGACTAAATAAACCCATAGCGACCCATAGCAACATCAGTGGATTCCCAAAACAAATTGTTGAATGAAAAAAGTACACATAATTTCTTTTTTTCCACCCTGTTTTCCCCTACTCCTACTTTTTATTCTTTCCCCCAGCTTTATTAATATATTATTGACATATAACAGGTGTAAATAAGGCTAACTTTATTTTTAGCCCAATCCCTTCTTACCTCACCTTATTTCTAATACCTGCTCAGTCCACTTCCCAATCAGTCCCTCAAAACTGTAAGTCAGTTCTTGCCAGAATCTTCCTGAATTCTCTCTTATAACATGGACTGGATTCCATCAGTGGTTCCTAATTTGTAGTTCATCAGTGATGAAAGTCAACAAGTACTTAAATGATTTTTAGTAGGATTAGTCAATCTCTCTAAAATATTTGTGCACTTTTAACATTCTGGCAGGATTTGTTTACCTCACTATAGGAGGTTAAATAGTGTCTCTTCAAAATCTGTGTCTACTCAAAACCTCAGGATGTGATCCTATTTGGAAATAGGGTCTTTGCAGATATGATTAAGATAATAATCAAAAAGAGATAACAGTGGATAAGGGAAAGTCCTAAATCCAATGAGAGTCCTTAAAAAGACAGAAAAGGACCCCCACAGATAGGAAGGCCATGTGAAAATGGAAGCAAAGATTGGAACTGTGCTGCCACAAGCCAGGGAGTACTTACTTGGTGCATCTGGAAGCTGAAGGAGGCAGGGATCTTCGTGCTTTCAGAGGGAGTATGACCCAGCCGACACTTTGATTTTGGACTTCTGGTCTCCAGACTGAGAATACATTTCTGTTATTTCCAGTCACCAAGTTTTTGGTAGTTTGTTGCTGCATCCCTAGGACACTAATATACTCAGTGTAGCACATGGTTCATTATTTCATGACAATCAAAGTCTTGGATTGATAATATATATACACATTATATATATGTAATAGCTATATAATTATATATATTGTTATATGTATAGCCAATATAAATGAAAATATATGAACAATAATATGTATATTCATCAATAAAAATGAGAAAATATTTCCTATTCTACTATTATTATATATGGGCCTTGGTAATTTGAGTTCTAGTAAGACTGAGAAGTATTGTGTGTCATAGTGGTTAAGAGCCAACCTGTGTGAGTTCAAATTACAGTTCTGGTAGTTACTAGGACTGCAAACATGGGCAAGTTATTTTTCTCTGTGCCTCTGTTTTCTTACCCTTAATGGATAGTGATAGCATCTACCTCATAGAGGTACTATAAAGATTAAAAACAGGTTAAAATATTTTAATCACTTGGAACTGTGCCTAGAGTACAGTAGGATTTGAGTAAATGTTTGCTAATGTTATTTCATGAAGATACTTGTCTTCAACCCTTCATTTCCTTTTTATTATATCTATATGTAAATTGGGTAATAGCTATTGTATACAGAGTGTGCAGGTAATGTGGGCCCGTAGGCAAAGACTGTCCTTTCCCTAGGTAATTTTCTTTCAATATGGTATGCAAAAAATAAACTAAGAGATTTATAATTTCATTAAATATATAGACAAAAATATTTTTATTGATCCTGAATATTTAAATTATTGTTTGCAAATTATGTAGCACTGTTAAATTTTACACGATTTTCTGGGACTGCAGATAGCATTTCTCAAATAAAATTTTTCTGATTTATTTTGTATTTCACTTTACTGTGTAATGAGACTGATTTTGGAAAAAAAGTATAATTCCTAGGGAGAGAAAAAGGAAATCCTCTTCCTTGGGATCCATGTGTCTGTTCTATAGTATAATACTCCCAGATGTAATAAACATGTTTTTTGGTTTGTCTTGTTTTAGCTGATAACTTTGTTATTCTTCTTGATTTAGATATCATTAATACCAAATGTCTCACTTACATCATGCTCACTTTTTGAGTTTGCAAAACCTATTTTTCTTTTCCTTCTATCGACTTCTGATTAATGTGTCTCACGTAATTAAAATTCTTGAGATCTTTATTATCCAGAATCTTTATTAAGTAAGATTAGAGAGCTTGTAGTTAAGTGCTTGGAAACTATGCACTGTAGTTAATAATCTATTGAGCACCTACTATATTTTAGCATGTTGTTAGTCCTGTTACATACTTCACTGGTAATTGTGATGATTAATTTTATGTGTCAACCTGACTGGGCCATAGGATGGTGCCCAGATAATTGGTCAAACATTATTCTGGGTTTATATCTGTGAGCGTGTTTCTGAATGAGATTAACATTTAAATCAGTGACAATAAAGATTGCTCTCACTAATGTGGATGGTGTTGTTCAATCAGTTGAAGACCTGACTAGAACAAAAAGGCTAAGGGGGAACTTTGCCTGTCTGACTGATAAGCTGGAACACGGGTTTGCTGACCAGAAATTGTATTGGAATTAATGCCATTGGTATTCCTGGTTTTCAGGTCTTTGGACTCCAACTGGAACTACACTAATGGCTCTCTTGGGTCTCTAGCGGGCCAACCGCAGATCTTGGGACTTCTCAACCTTTATAATTATGTGAGACAATTCCTGATGGTAAATTACATACATATATATATATATATATATATATACGCACACAGACATATATATGTATACATGTATATATATGTGTGTGTGTATGTCTCTGTGTGTGTATATACGTACATATATACAAATACACACATACATATGCTTAGATACAATTTACATATATATCTCCTATTGGCTTCGTTTCTCGAGAAAACACTAATAGAGTAATCCAATATTTTTGCAAATGTGATATTATAATCTCTATTTTGCAGATTAGAAATAAGAAGATTCTTCAGAGTAGACATAACCCTAAATTCATACAACAAATGGATGGCAAATCTAGAATTTCAAACTAGGCCTGAAAAAATTTCAAAGTTCATGCTGTGTCATGTTGTGACTTCATTTTTTCTGCTAAGATAGGAGGAGCAAAACATGCAAGAAGTACTGAATTCACTCCAATACATATCAGCTCAGAAAATATTTTCCTAAAGGAGATTGACCGCTTTTGAGAAGTTACACATATCTACTCACACTGCACTATCCTACTTCCCTCCTTAATTCACGCAACCTGAAATCTCTATAAGTGTGTTTCAGTTGAAGGCTGAAGGAACAAAATCAATTTATCATTTATTGCATTTTATTCATGCAGTTTATTTCCATCCCAGTAATAGATAAGAACTGATACTATTTATTATTCCCAAACAATTCCATTTAATTCTCATTGAGTCTATAGTACTCAAATTCTTAAATGATTACACTGCTTCATGTGAATAATTGTCGTAGAGCCTTTTTATGAAAAATTTTACAAAAAATAGTTAATCAAGATCACCTCTCTTCCAACTGATGATTATGGTGTATTGAACACTTATGAGTCTAAATATTATTTCAAGATCTATGAATCTTTTCTCTGCTTCTATTCTTAAAATTTCCAATCAATTAGATTTGGCACAATTGATCCACTTTTTGCTTCTTTTTGTTAATGGAGCATGCATTTTTTCATTGAGGAGAAATTACTGCTACTTTTTTTTTCTGTTTTGTCAGATGAATTTAGCATCTTCAAATAGTTTTCATGTCCTTGCATATTGGCTCTTCTATTATTCAGTTTTAATGTTCAATGGAGTAGATTTGAACTCTGCCTTGAAATAATCTTGCATTTGTTAAAGACTCTTTTGCAGAGTTGATCTGTTTTTGGCTAGCTTCCAGGACAGTTATTTAAGCAGCTTATTGGCCAGGTTTTGTTGTGCTTCCAGGCCTTATTCATTTTCATATACACCCTCCAATTCTGTTTAAAAGGGACCAAGCATATTTTCAAACTAAGAACTCTTCCCCTCTTTAGGAACCCTTTCACTGACTATTATATATGACATTCTTTCATTTTTAAAAGTAAATATAAACCAAAAAGCCATCTTAAAACCCTCTTTTTCTGTCAGCACAAATTCACTCTAAGAGCGATTTCCACTCAAGTCAGCTCTATGAAGCTCTTGTTCTCTTCAATGACTGCTTTTTCCTTTTTTTTTTTTTTTTTTTTTGGTATACTCTCACTGTGTCCTGATCCTACTCTTAGGATATTCTAACAGGTCACCTGCTTTCTAAATTCACACTTTCAACCCTTTATAAGCTAGCGGGGCATGACAAAGGGAAGCCACTTAATAGTTTTGCTGCCTAATCTTAACACCTTATATTTCAAAGGGGTTTCTTACAAATGCTCTCACTTCTTATCAGATCTGAAGGAAAGAGTATCTCAAAGAGCAGCCCTTAAGCACTTGCCAATTAAATCTGGGCTATTTCCTATAATATTTTTGAGCTCCCTTTGAAGAAGGATTTCTCTATGTCTCAGATCTCTTAAATTGCACTCTTTATATTGCCGTTTATGCCACAAGAGGTTTGTGACCTCCGAATAAATTTTTTGAGATGGATTTTCATAGCATGTATGACTTCAGTTTTGGATTTGTCAGTCTTTCCTCCTGTACAAGAAAGAGGGCAGAAAGGGTATCCCATTTTCTGAAAAGAAAGCCGATATATAACGTATAATACAATTTTATAACTACTCAAAGCTTGTGGAAAATATAGAAAAAATCATGTAACAGTTTTGCAAAAAGGGCCTCAGCATAAGAAAATATTCAGAAAGAATAACTGAATACAAAACTCACGTACTAAAACTGTTGACTCCTAAACCATACAACATTTCATGAAACTAATATATAACATCCTGTACTATGAGTACTCACTTTGTCAATTGAATGGTGATGATAAGGATTTAATTTTTAAAATCTCAGAACAGTATTGATTATTTCCCATTCTTATAAGAGAGTATCATCTCTCTGTTTAAACACAGGAAAATAGTGAAATTAATACATTAAAAGGTAGTGACAAGAAGACCAGTACTTCTGGAAAGAATGGAGTAGATACATACGTTTCCCTATTCTTCCTTCTAAATACAACTAAATTTTCTGGATGTATATATAAACTATCATAAGACAACTGAAAGGTGGAGAGAAAACAAAAACCAGTTAGGGGCATTAGGACTTAAAAATGATATAATGCTTAGCTCCCTGAGTGGTTTGTCTTTTTTGTTTTTTGTTTTGTCTCATATCCTAAACTTGGAGCTGGCAATCTAGGAAAAGCCCCAACATAATATTGTTCCCTTTAACCAAAGGGTCAGGACAGGGATGGCCTTCAGGACAAAAGTTTAGACAACAACCACTGTATTTTAGACAAGCATTACAGTGAAAAACTGTGGCCCTATTCCTACTTGCGACAATAAAATCATTGGGGGTACCTAGACTGCCATCCTTCTCGGACTGTAAAGATGTGCCCCAGCCACTCACTGGAGCAGTGTCAGAGAAGGCTGTGTAAGGAACAGGGACTTTCTTTCCCCAGAAAGCTGTAACAGTAAAGATCATTTGGGACATCCCCACCAGTAGTAATGAGGTAGTAATGAGGTATCCCAGGTACCCTCTGGGATACTTTCATAAGAGATATGGTGGAAAGTCAGTCAGGACTTTCAGCACTGCTCAGTGGTATATAAGCAACTACTTCCCTCTTTGCAGCATCAGTGGAGGTTACATGAAGCACTCTGGCCCACTGGGTTGTCCATGAAGGCCTATTGAAATTCCCGCCCCTTCTTAGCAGTAATGAGGAACCCCCTACCTTGGTTGTCAGGGGAGGCCAAGTTGGGGATCTAGACTTCTACCCACATCTGGTGATAATATCTCAGCATCATCCTTTTCATCTACCAGAATGGTGTCAGAGAAAGTCAGCTGAAATAGAAGATTTAAATGATCCAAAGTCTCATAACATAGTATCCCAAATGCCCAGGTTTTAACAAAAAAAAGATCTAACATTTTTGCTTTTCAAGTTCTACAGGGAGAAACATGATGGTACAACTAAACAAGCCTTTGAAAAAGTAATGGCTAAAAACATCTCCAATGGGCAAAATATATGAATCTATAGATTTGAGAAGCTGAGTAAATTCCCAATAGTATAAGCTCAAATAATTCTATACCAAGACACATCATAATAAAACTTCTACAATAGCCAAACTATGGAAGGAGCCTCGGTGTCCATCGAAAGATGAATAGATAAAGAAGATACGGTTTATGTATACAATGGAATATTACTCAGCCATTAGAAACGACAAATACCCACCATTTGCTTCAACGTGGATGGAACTGGAGGGTATTATGCTGAGTGAAGTAAGTCAATTGGAGAAGGACAAACATTATATGTTCTCATTCATTTGGGGAATATAAATAATAGTGAAAGAGAATATAAGGGAAGGGAGAAGAAATGTGTGGGATATATCAGAAAGGGAGACAGAACATAAAGACTCCTAACTCTGGGATACGAACAAAGGGTGGTGGTAGGGGAGGAGGGCGAGGGGTGGAGGTGAATGGGTGATGGGCACTGAGGGGGGCACTTGACGGGATGAGTACTGGGTGTTATTCTGTATGTTGGTAAATTGAACACCAATAAAAAAATAAATTTATTAAAAAAAAACTAAAGAGAAAGAAAAATCTTGAAAACAGTGGGAAAGAAATGAGACTTTACCTATAAGGGGACAGCTCTTTGAATGACTGAGGATTTCTCACTAGAAACCATAAGAAATAGAAAGAGGTGGCATAACTTTTTTCATATCCTATGAAAATATTTTTCAGGAATGAATGGGGAAATCAAGGCATTCTTGGGTGAAGAAAAAAATGAAAAGAATATATGTCAGCAAAACTACCCTTAAAATAGTGACTAAGGGAGTTCTCTAAACTGAAATAAAATGATAAAAGAAGGAACCTTGGAACATTAGGGAAGAAAAACACAGTAAGAAAATAAAATGACTTTCCTTTTCCTCTTAAATTTTCTATGTTTGGACATTAAAGTAAAAATTACAGCACTGTCTGATTTGATTCTAAATTTGTATTAGGGAAAATACTTTATACAACGATTTTACAATTAAGAAGTGTAAAAGAACATAAAGAGAAGTAAATTTTCTGCTCTTAGATTGGCCAAATGAGATTACCAGTAGACTGTGATAGGTTGTGTATATATAAATGCAATACCCAGAGCAACTGCCAAAATAGCTAAACAGAGATGAAATCAAAATTGCTGTATATAAATGAAAATGGAATATTTAAAAATGTTCAAGTAACACATAGGAAGGCAAGAAAAAGAAAGAGAAGTGAAAAACAGAGAATGAACATTAAACAAATACTAAAATGGCAGATTTAAGCCCTAAAATATAAATTATTACATTAAAGTTAGATGATCTAAATGCACAAATTAAAGACAGAGTTTAGCAGAATGTATGAAAAAGCATGACCCAACTATATGCTGCCTGCAAGAAACTGGCCTCAATTATAATAATAAAAGCAAGAGTAATGATATAAATATTAAAAAAAAGTAGACTTTAGGGCAAAGAAAATCACGAGTGATATATAATGATAAGAGTCATTCTGCCAAGAAAATATAGCATCTTAACATGTATGTATCAAATAACAGCACCAGAATATGTGAATAAAAAACTGATAAAACTGAAAGAAGAAATAAACAAATCCACATTTATAGTTGAGGACTTTAATACTCTTCTCTCAACAACTGATAGAGCAACTAAGCAGAAAAACAGAAAGGATATTGAAGACCTCAACATCTAGCAACAAAATCTTATAGACATTTGTGGAGTACTCCAACCAACGGCAGTGAGAAATACATTATTTTCAAGTCCCAGAAAATGTCTCTACTAACACATACCAATCTTGGGCCATAAAACAAAGATTATCAAGTTTTAAAAAAAGATACAGACCATGTTCTCCAACCAAAATGAAGTTGAACTATCAGTAAATAACAAGAAAATCTTCAAACACTCAGAAGCTAGACAACTTCTAAATAATCCACGAGTAAAACAGGAATTTCCAAGTTAATGAAAATAAAAAATATAATCAAAATGTGTGGGACATAGTTAAAATAGTGTTGAGAAGGAAAATTAGAGCACTAAGTGCATGCATTAGAAGAAAGAGGATGTTTTCAATCAATAATTCAAGTTCCCACTTCAAGAATGTAGAAAAAAAGAGCAAAATAAACTTAAACCAAGTTAAAGGAAGAAAACCAATGAAGAGAATATATAAACCAATGGAAAAAAATCCAATAGTAAATAAAACAAAAACATTCTTGGAGATCAATAAAATTGATGAACCTTTAGAAAGGCTGACAAAGGAAAAGATGAGACACAGATTATTACTATCAGGAATGAAATGGGATATGACTATAGACCCTGGAGACATTAGTAGATAATCAGGGAATATGCAACACTACTCTACACACACAAATTTGACAACTTGGATGAAATAACCCAATTCCTCACAAAACCACACTACCACAACCAATATCTAAATTGATAATTTGTATAGCACCATATTAAGGAAGCCAAATTTGTCATTCAAAAATTCCTGAAAAGAACTATGCGGGGCCAGATAGATTCATTAAAAAATAATCCAAAATGCTTAAAGAATCATAACTCCCTATACAATGTGTCTTGGGTTAAGTGTGTGTGTGTGTGTGTGTGTGTGTGTGTGTCTTTCTCATCTGAATAAGGCGGTTACTAGATGATGTCTAAGGATTCTCTACCTTGCAGAGAGTAAAACCTACTGAAAACCTATATTAAACATATTACTAAATAAATATCTGAGAAGATGCTGGTAACTAAGCAACATTGGCCAAGGTATTGGGTTTTTCCACAGGGTGGAATAACAGAGGGGCACAGATGTTCTCCTGTCAGTCAATGTTGCTTTGCTTTCTTACAAATTACAAAGTTATGTTAAAATAGCATCTATGTGAACTAAACTCTCAGTACATGCCTTTTTCTACTAAGATTAAAGATACCATTTAACACATTATAAGTAAACAGAAGCCAAAGTTTTAAGTTCTATAACGTCCTAAGTACCTTCCAAATTTTCATCTCTTTTGAATGTTAGGTATTTCCAACCTGGGATTTTTCAAAAGACATATACAATATATGTGAGACTTTCCTTATGTTTTCATGCACTTAGTAATCACTTAAATTATTTTGCTTACATAATCACAAGTAAATATTTTTTCCAAAACTTTGTTAGTGACATTTTGAAGATTTTATTGATTTATTTATTTTAGAGAGAGAGCTTGCACAAGTAGGGGAAGGGGCAGAGGGAGAGGGAGAGAGAGAATCTCAAGCAGACTCCATGTTGAGTACGGAGCTGGATTAGGGCTTGATCTCTTGACCTTGAGATTGCCCTGAGCCAAAATCAAGATTCAGAGGCTTAACCTACAGAGCCACAGTCTTCCCTATAAACATTTTAAATATCACATTCTCTCTTTTTTTTCTTACTATGACATCCATATTCCTTATTATTTGAATAACTAGGATTACAATTTCATAACTGAAGAATAACCTTTTAGTGCAGTTTATTAGTTGTGTTTGATTGATTTTTACATATATGATTTTTGTATTGATTTTTTGATTCTCAAAAATACTCTAAAACTTTACTTAATTTTTAGCTTCCTGGGTATTGAACAAATTGTGCCCATTCTGGAGCATGTGTTTCAAAAAACTTAATTATATTTTAAATTGACTTGATTGAATTGTTTTTGATGTGAGGAAGATGAGCTTCAAAATTTACATTGTGGCAAAATATAACCTTTTACATATTGACAAGGCCCCATTTAGAGTGACATTATGCATTATTATAGTCTAAAAACTCTGAAGGGGCATTATGAAAAACACTATTTCCTCATTTAATTTACTTACTACATTCCTATGAAGAACACCAGTGGGACAGAATGTTGAAGAAACACAAATAAACTTTTAAAGTTGCCAGTGATTTAATTTAACACAAGTTTCCTTGGTATTTGCATACACAGATTGTATTATTTATAATTAAGTTCCCTGGCTGTGTATTTACAGCTTTCCAAATCCCTCAGTATCCTTCTGCCTCTTTGAAAAGTTCAGTCACATTTGACAACACCAATCTGGCATTTAAATGTAACAAATGGAGACACCACACTCTTCCTTTAAATAACATATACAAAGTTACATACCAGTAGACTGTCTATGCCATGTCCCTTGTCATCTCTTTCACAGACCAGAGCTTCCAAGGCTGAGCAAGCTATCTATTACACCGAGAGGGCCTACTTTGTTCTGGTTAATTTTCATATTAAAAAAGGGAAAGATGAACAATCTTCTAAATGTTTGTTGTTTCTAGAAAGCATTATCGGTAATTTATTTTTTGTTTTATTATAATAAGTAAGTCTATGTAAGACTGGAGTTCACTCCAAATGCAGCTTTATAAAAAAGGAAAGGAAAAAGAAAGAAATTCAATGGCTCAAGTCTAAGTAGTCTTTATTGGATGCCTTCTCAGTGTATTGTGACTCCCCATTTCATTATAAAGCCATAAACTTGCTCTATAAAAAACGATGTTAAATACACCAAATATAACTAATCTCTCTCTCCCCTTAATTACATGTTTCCCCTGCCTACACACAGCTCAAACCTTATGTCGAATCAAGCTGGAAGTTTTGTTTCTCTTTTCCACTTTACTGATTAGAGAATACTTTTATTATGTCTTTTCTTCTATCTTGTTTCAGTACATTCCTCTCGTTATTTTTCTTTTCATTTCAGCTACCACTATAGATCCTAAGAGTCAAGTGTATCAGTAACTCTTTTCATTTAGTGTTTCCCAGTGGTATGACATATATGAAAATTTTGTTTTCTTACCTTGTTCCATGCTAAGATATCTTCATGCCAGCAACTACTGGGCCGCAAATCCAGATCAAACTGAAAGTTTGTCTGGTGATTGAGAGGTAAATGTGTCACCTGCATTCTGTTAAAACCTGTTGGATGACAATGAACACACAGATTTTGCAAATCATCCAACTGTTTCAGTGACTATTATAAACAGAGGAAAAAGAATGAGTAATTCAGGCAATCAGTCCAACACTTGGTATCAAATTGAAATTTGGACAAATTGTAGTCTTAAAGAATGAGTATTGGGATCCCAGAGGATAAGTTAAATTTTCACTCAGAAAGTTCACCAATAACAGACAACCAAACATAGACAGTGAGTCTCACACATTTATTTGCTATATAGGGCAATGTGACCCATAGCCTAGCTTGCCTACACTTCCCCAGTTTTAGCACTCCAAGTCCCCTGTCCCTGAAAACTCTTCAGTCCTAGGCAAGCAGGGATGTTTGTTGGTATCACCATGATGAGATCATTACATTTAATTAAAACTATTCATTTGTTTTCATTTCAATGCATTTGAATAAATGTGTTTTAAGAAAATTAAATGCATTATTTGTTTTATACATACTTGACTAAACAATCACCAAATTTACTTTAAATTATCTATTTTTAAGCAGTAAGTTTTCAACAAAAAATTTTATTTTGGGCATAATACAACTAAATCTGAAGGTTTTTTGTTTAGTTTTTTAATATTTTATTTATGAGAGAGAGAGAGAGAGAAGAAGGTAGAGGAATCGAGAAGCAGGCTCCCCGCAGATCAGGGAGCCCGATGTGGGGCTTAATCCCCAGATCCTGGAATCATGACCCGAGGCAAAGGCAGTCACTTACCCAATTGAGCCACACAATTGCCCCTAAATTTGAAGTTTTAACTAAAACAGACTTTTGAGAGATAATTTATGTAATTAAGTAACAAACATTAAGACTCTTGTTCTAAACCCTTTGCTGGGCCCTAAAATAATAAGATAAATAAAAGGTAATCCATTTTGTCTAGAAACTTACAAGTCCAAGTTTCCAAGTTTCTATGGAAACAATTTTGCAATTTTAATAGTAGAGAGTCATGTGTTCATAATGTTCATAACTAGTTATGGTTACTAAAGGTTGATGTAGTGATTTATTTTGTCATAAGTGTAGGGCACAAATATAGGCTAAAGTTTGGTTCTCTTTGTCTCTAAATAGGCTTATTTGGAAGCAACAGTTATTTGGATCATCTAAACACCAATTTTCAAAAAAGTAACAAATACTTGTATTCGTGTATGCTGGAGTCAGGACCACCACATTATTGAAGGAAAATAATATAATATGAGGCATATGCAAGTATATCTAAAGGATAACCTAGAGTAAGAGCAGGTGCAACTATATGACTGATTATTTTCTTAGTCTTTTTATAAGCTATTTGGTATTGGATGGTACTGTGTCTTGCAAAGAATGCTAAAAGCTTTGGTAGGATTTCTAGGCTAGCCTGAATAAAAACAAATTCTGTATATACAAAGACAAAAACTTTATATTCACAATAAGGAGAACATATTTTGTAATGCTAGCGATAAATAAAAAAAGAACAAAGTAATAAAAATTATTTTTAAGATTTCTCTACCTCTAATCCAGTATAATCTTTTGGCAATGCAAATTTAAATATGTCACTTCTCAAAATATACACACCACACACACATATACACACTCACATATTCACAATTAAAACTCTTGATTGGATTAGGATGAAAATGAAAATATTTCATTACTGTCTCTTTTCTGCACTAGTCCATAGACTTCATTAAATCAGGGGCCACATCTGGTTTTGCTCACCACTAATTCTCTTAGGCTAGCACAGTGCTTCGGTAGTAGCAAACATCCGACCTGGATAAACACAATTTTGTCTTACATGCTGACATTTTAAGAAAAGCAAGTTAATTATTAGAGGATGGTAAGAAAAGTGAAAATAATTTGAAAAGGGAGTTTTAAGATTCCCTTTAAGGAATTCTTTACATTCTTTACATTTAAGGATATTCTTTACAAGAATATTCTCTTAAGGTATTCTTACATTATATGAGCTTCAAAGCTCATAACTTCCCTTTTTCTTGATGGAGGTAGATAGCTAGCACTCCACTAGCATTCATATGCCAAATGGAGGAAAATTGTTTTAATCTACAAAATGTCTGAAGAAGAGAGAAAGAAAACATTTTCAAGTAGTTGGTTAATAATTGGAAGTGGTAAGAGTTGATTTAGCTGGATCTGTATTTGTACATCAGGAGAATTTATGTAAAGCAGTAATCTGAGAATAGTTGAAGATCAAAGAAATTTGCTTGAAGGGGAGACAGATGAGTCTCTGAGCCAATTAACAAATAACAACTCAGTTCTTCTTGAGTTTGAAGGTGCCTGCTGGAGAGTTAAATGACAAGCAGTGGATAATTTGCCCTTCACTTGTACAGAAGTAAAAGAAATCAATGAGAGCCAAAATTTGTTCTGATAATTAGATGGAAGCTATGAGATATTAATAAGCTGGTTAAATTAATAGAGTAGACAAAATTATTGATTGCTGTTTTCTTCTATAAAAAGTAATACCACATTGCATGTAAGTTCTTAGCAAATTAACTGCACTTACACCACGTTAGAAGTATTACCACACTTTTACATTTGAAAATTGACTAAATAATTTAGAATTCAGTATAACTACCTGAATTCCATGTAGTGTAATTTGGCTTAACACACCAATAAATGAATAAGATAGAAAGATACTTAAGTGATAGCTCCACACCCCAAAGATAAATGGATGTCGATGATATTTTTAATGATCATCACAGATGATAATTAATAGCTTCCCATAGAATCCCATCTCAGTGTTAAATTATACTGTAGTCAAAAATTATTTTCGGCTCATGTAAAATCTCTCTTGGGGGCATTTTAAGCTCCTATAATTTTATTGGTCTTTTGTGAGGATGGAATACAATTGTTCTGTGCTCTCTTTATGATTAGTTCCATGTGTATTTGAAGGAGGCTTTTGTAACCTTTAGTGTTATATTTTACAACCTATATAAGCCAACATGCACTATTTGTAGGCATGAAATATATTCCATTTTCTTGAATTCTTTTGTCAACTTACAACTATTTAAGTTGCAATAGAGCCCTCTTAAAATACAAAAGAAGTTAAAAGTTCATCAGCTTACACTGGCCATGAGGTTATAGTTATTGAAGCTGGATATTAGGTGCAAGGATCTTCATTTTACCATTTTTACTTTTGTATATGTTTAAAAATTTTTATAGTAAAAATTTTAAAAAGATATCGAGTCCGTTAGCTAAGGGCCAAAGCATGTATGTGTGTGTGGTGTGTGTGCATCTGTGCATGCACACATGTGTGTGTGCGTGTGTGAACATGTGTGTGTTTGTGTGTGTACCCTCGCTAGCTCTTCAACGTTTAGATTCAGGGTGAGTGACTATTTCTTTGAGCTCGTATAGCTCTGTGCTTCAGTGATTCTGGGTAATGTCAGTGAAAATAATTTTGTTTTATTAAAGTAACTACATTTACTCAGGCAGGACATATTGCTCAAAGTCCCCTGGTTTCAATATTTGTATTCTCTAAGTGGTTATTCGATTCTGATAAGGGCCTGAAGAGGGTGGCTTTTTGCAGAACAATATTTCTGGATGCTCTCAAGTCATGTGTCTGATAATACTGGCTCTATGTACCATATCATCCACTGGAGCAGAACAAGAGTCTGGCTTCTCTTGCAGAATAGTTCCACTAGCCAATGTTGCATTTTAGTGGAGAAAACATTCAGCAGGAGTCAGGAGAGGGAAATTTTAATTCTTCACCAGCTATCATCATCAAGCTTCTCCTTCCTAGCTTACTTAAAATTCATGAGGCCTAAACTCATAACTACAGGTCATGCTTCTTGTTTTTTTCATCTTCAACCTCTGCTACTTCCCAGAGGTGTCACACTCCACATCCCCTTCACCTAGGTTCTCTCCAATAGTGACTTCCCTCTTCACTGAGAACACAGGGTCCTAAAACACACATTCTTTCAGTTATCCTTCTCTGTATTGATCAGTGTCTCCACACCCTTTTCCTCTGATTTTTGTTTCACTTATCTGTGACTCTGCTCACAGTCTTTTCTCCCTGAATTTCCCTTCCACAATTTACCTACCTGGGAAAATCCTAGTTTTAACTCTAGTCACAAGTTGATGTCAGTTGTTCCATAACTTCTCTCCCTGTTGCTGCAGTGGCAGAATCAATGTCAACCTGCTTCCTGGGACACTTGGCTCATAGCTCTATGATGGTGGAATTTTACAAAGCAATTATTTGCCTTTGCTTAATTTAATGGGCTGCTCCTCCCACTCAAGTATGAGTTCCTTAGAGGGAGCACATCTTTTCTCATTTGTATCTCTAATTCCAGGGTATAGAACATGGAATATGGTACTAGGCACTTAATAAATGTTAACTGGAATTGAAACATTTCTCTCTGTGTCTGAAGAAAAAAAAATGAAAACATAGTGCCTCCTTTTCTTTTCTTTTCTTTTTTTTTTTTTATGATAGGCACACAGTGAGAGAGAGAGAGGCAGAGGGAGAAGCAGGCTCCATGCACCGGGAGCCCGATATGGGATTCGATCCCGGGTCTCCAGGATCGCGCCCTGGGCCAAAGGCAGGCGCCAAACCACTGCGCCACCCAGGGATCCCAGTGCCTCCTTTTCTAAAAAAAAAAAAAATCACTTTATTTTTACTCTTGATCCTCTGTATTTTAAAGCATGTTACAGTCATAGAATATCCTTTATTATGCTTGCATTTCCCCCTTTCTACTGGCTTTTGTTTTCTTCAGGAAGTAGATGTTTTTAGTAGAATATGGGAAAAAAGAGGATAAATGTAAAAATAGCATAGTTATGCAAGAATTCTATCTTTGCATTTATAGAGGATAGATACATTCTTCTTTTGCACTTCTGACTTGTGTATGGGAGATTTATTGTGTATATATTATATTTACATGTATATAACATGTGCAATATGTTTGCTTCACTCTCTCTCCACCCCAGGAATTATTGCACAGTAGAGCAAGGCTAGATTTTCACTGATATTTCTCTGCCGAAGAGAAGTAGGGACTAGAAATTGGCTTCAACTGACTTATCATTGTAACCTAGTTATTCAACTGCTTTATATTATATGCAGTTAAGATTCGGCAATAACAGAAATCAAAATATTTTCTAGTTTTTTTGTCCTGGAAAAAAAATCTAATCATCTCTGATTTAGTAAAAGTGTTTTCCAAATATATCTATTGTATAAATATTGTAAAAGGCTGATCTTTCCTGGTCAAGGCAGAGTATAGGGGCTGGGATAGAATATTCATTATTCTATTCTATGTTATTACTATTTTATATTATTATTAACATAATCTTTAATAATAATAGTTTATAGTTATTCTGCAAAGAAATATCTCTAATACTCAAACCCCTGCTTCTTTGCCTCATCCTCAAAAGTCCAGGTCTTACAAGTAAAATTTTAAGAAATATTTTCTACCTTCACATTTTCAAATGTATGTAATTCTATAAAAAAACTTTCTTCACCATGTTTGTCACTAAGATAAGGTGTAAGTTTTAAAAAAAATATATTATTTATTTATTTATTCATGAGAGACACAGAGAGAGAGAGAGGCAGAGACACAGGCAGAGGGAGAAGCAGGCTCCATGCAGGGATCCTGATGCCGGACTCGATCCCGGGACTGCAGGGTCATGTCCTGGGCCAAAGGCAGACACTCAACTGCTGAGCCACCCAGGCATCCCAAGGTGTAAAATTTTTAATTTAACATTTACTAAGCATGTGTGAATAAGCATGCACAGTGTTCAAAGTGTTTTTTTTCTGTTCATTATTAACTCACAAGGATGCTCTGAGGTTGCTGTGTAGTATGTAGTATTGTTAAAACTTCAGCAATGGTGAGTACTTACCAAACTCTGAGGTAAATATTAGGTTCTTAATACTTATATCATTAGTAATAGGTAAAATTTCTTAAGCTACTTTATGCCAAACTGCTAGAGCCCTATATACATTAACTCACTTAAACCGTGCATCCTGTTATCCCTATTGTATGCATGCCAAAACTGATGCTAAACAATGTTTGAATTAGAGACAATAGGTAGGAAGTAACAGTGTCATGATTTGATCACATCTCTTCATCCCCAAGCTGATCATATTCAGTACATTATATGCCCCTTTGCAGGTCAAGCAGTGTAGACATTGGACTCCTTTTATTAGCCTCCTCTTGCTTGCTACCCTCAGAGAACATAGCCATCATAGTCTGACTTCTCTAGTGATTGTCTTAAAACTCTTTCAGCAAAGATGGACAAGGACTGTCCCCTCAGCAAATTCAATTAGCTTTTCTCTGTCCTCATCTCTGATCTTGTTGAAGTCTGCTTATGTGTAGAGTGGATATAAAAATACTTATGTTATGCTACAGGGTGGTTTTCAGAATTAAGTAAGATACATGCACAAAGTACCTAACCATGTGTGGCACCCAGACTTATTTTCACAAAAGACTAAAGCAATTCTAGTCACAAAGCTGCATAGAATAAGTGCAGGTAAGCAATAGAATAATAAAAAAAAAATTCTGCAGGCACCAGGCTCAACAAGTAGAGCGTGTGACTCTTGATCTCTAGGTCATGAGTTAGAGCCCCATGTTGTGTATAGCAATTACTTAAAAATAAAATCTTAAAAAAAAAAGAGAGAAATTCTGATCCCTTATTATGTTTCTCAAAGAACATGAAAGGCAACTCATTTATAACCCCCGCCAATACTTAGCCAGGTGCAGTCTCCTCTCTCCAGATGCCCCACCTCTGCTGCTCTGGAGCATTTCACTTTCAAATCTGAAACCCCAGTTATGTGGTTATCTCACTGATTTTTTTTCTGCTCCTCATTCTCTGGCTCATTCTCTGTTCTTGTAATGCTGCCTCAAAAGATGTGTGAGTCCAGGGCAGGTAGATGCAGTTTCGGGGAAAGAGAGATGGATGCCTGTAGGGACGGGGAAGGGAAGCACAGGTCCCGCGCTCACCTTTAAAGGCTTCCTTTCCCACAATGCGGCTATGCCCCCTTTCCACTTCTCCAAACACACTGTGTTCATGTGCTTCTCTGACAGCTCTTCTTTCTACTATAAAAACTGATTGAAGAAAATAACCCCCAGCACTGTCTTCCATTACTCTATCCCTCTAGCTGTCTCTCTTGATGTTAAACCTACTCCAGAAACCTTATCACCTCCATGCAGTGACTCCAAAACCTGGCTTTCTAATTTCAGTCACTCACAAGTTCTTCATCTGCTGTTGCCCCTTTTACTGGATAAATTTATCTTTGCTCACCTGAGTGGAATGCATTGTTAATATATCAGCCTTAAGGTCAAAAACCTAACCATTCATCTTTTCTCCCCAGATGGACTTTCTTTCTCCTGTTGCTTTTGTCCCTTCTGATTGGTGCCCATGCTTACTGATCATTAATTAATGTTTGAAAATCCCTGCTAGATGTGATGGTAAGTGACTGGAAATGTGGTAATATATATGGAGATGTTTGGCTAAATGTTACTGAAGAGCTACTTTTAACTGAGATCTAGATGACAAGAAGAAGGAAGCAGCCATGTGAGATAGAAGATAGCAGCCTATCTCCATGTGGGGATAGAAGGACAAGCTCATGCAAAGATACTATGGTGAGCAAAAATTGGGCCTTTCCATGAATAGAGAGAAGATCTGTATGACTGGAACATAATGTGTAAAAGAGACAGTGGAAAGAGATAAAATCAGATAGGTATCAATGGCATACATTAGGAAGAGAAATTATCTGTGCTTTGGCTAATATTTTGCTTAATGGGTATAGGGAAGTCCCAATATTAATCCATTCCCCATTAGTGTATGGGCAAATATACAAATCTTTTAAACTAGACTGGATAAAGGTTTTTGCTATCAATAACCAGCAGGAATCGCTATTTGTCATAAGTATGGTTTGATATGCAAATAAAAATTATGCACTTAAATGTCAAATATTGTTTCTATTTAGCCAATAATTATGATATGTTCAATCAAGATTTATTATTCAAGTAAATAAAAACATTCTAAATGTGAGTAATCATGACCATTGAATGTTTGACTTTTCAGATTGCTATTCAAGGATATAGGCTAGAAGTGAAAACAAGGCTCAGTTTTTCCCTCTGAAATATGCTAGTTGTTGAGGTGAAAGTTGCTCCCAGGAGCTTTTCAAATGAGGGATACTATTTATTTAAAGATTCACAGCACTGATAAAAGATTAAGGTCTGTTTCTTATTCCAGACACTTTTGCTTTGTGACATCTCTCAAAAATATGTTTGATACCTTGAATAGTCTTAATTTATTACTTTTGTGACAACATGATATTAACAATGATAAGACAACAGGATTTCTTAGGAAGTCTAAATTGGTGCATATAGCTCAATTGCCAAAAATGTGATTCTTTTTCAGCTCTTGAATTCTTCACTTGTCAGATAAAAAAAATGAATGACACACTGTGATATATTTTTAAAGAGATTTAAATGTTGCCACAGAACATGAAAAAATATTTTCTATAAATAAATACAAAAAGAGACATATATTATATTTACCACTATGCCCTTTCCCAATAGTTTTAAAGCTATTTTTTAATTTTACTTTATTTTTATTTATTTATTTATTTAAAGGAATGTTTCATAGGAATCAATTTAACATCTTTTAGCACTTACGACATGATATTTAATGTGAAGTCTCCCAAAGATTTGAATGTAATCTTGTGTTTGATCCAAATAGTGAGAACTATAAGACAGAGATACAAAATATTCAAACTCATTTTGAGTGATGTGTATTTGTTGGTTAAGAACTTCTGATTTAGTAGAAATAAATAATAATAACATTTTAATTATAATTATATAATTAATAATAAATTTAAAACCAACTGGATATAGAACCTGGTCTATAACTCACAATATTCATTATTAGGCTTACTGTAAATAAATTGGTGAAAATTTCAAATAATATCATCCATCTCACAGACACAAAATATTCTAAATATTGTTAATTTAAAATCTGGTTATCAATTTTATGATTTAAGAGCTTGTGATAAACCTGTTTCTCAATTTGTCTAGAATTGGTATCTTATGAATGCAATGAAAACACATTAAGTGGTCTACAAATGAGAAACTCTGCTCTGTAAAATAGGGGATTTGTGCTGTAAATGAGACTTTCCTGAGTGCACAGAGAGGATTGATTTAGGGTTTAGCAATGATAGTTAATTGGAAAAGAGTTCATTATCTTAAAAATAATGAGTTCAAAAGTCCATTAATTTTTAAGTCTTTTCTGTAATTAGATTTAGATATATAGTAATGCAATTATTATTGCATCAAATAGATGGTTTGGACTTTACCATTGTCAACTGAATGGATGTTTTGAAATCTGTAATTTCTTTTAAGGTATTAGCTGAGTTTTCATGTGCACTCTAGCAGGATGACACTTTGCCACAGAAAAGCATTGGTTTCTGCATATGAACATTATCACATGAAGATTGAAAGGTAAGTTTGTATACTTCCAAAAAGAAAAACAAGAAACGGACAGCTGAAGAAAAACATTATCAACACTACAAGAAGACAGCCAAAACAGGAACGTGGGACATTTTATGATACAAATGATCACGTTTCCATAATAGAGTATTAGAACTTTTGGTATGATAATGTGGCATGGTGGTGATGTTAATAATCTATTTTTATTTGTTATAATGGAATGTTGATGTATTATTACAGATGAAATGACATGATATCTGGGTTTTCCTTTAAAAATCTTCAGAGAAAGAATTAGAACAAAGTGAGTAAAACTGGATGTGTAAAATATTGATGGATGTTGAAGCAGGTGAGTGGTACATATGTTTTCATTAGGCTATTTTCTCTACTTTTGTGTACATTTTTAAAATTTCTGTAATAATAGGTGATTTTTCCACCTTTATTAAAATTATCTATTCAACCGACTATTGTATACATTCTCTGGTTCATAGAAGCAGGTGTCTCAAGAACCTTACTAAACAACATACTGTTGTTTAAATGGGAGAATTATTTCTTAATCCACTTTTACTCAGTCATTTCCCATATATGATTTTTCCTTTTTGCTTTTTTTAAACACTTTTTTAAAAATGTGAAATACATCCAGAAAAGTACATAAAAATAAATTCATGGTTTAATGACTCATTAAGAAGTAAATACTATGTTACCTTCACACATATTAAGAAATAAACTATAATAAGAACCACAGAAATCTACTTCATGTACCTTCTTGATCATAGCCCTTGCCCTTTACCTTGAGACATTTCTTAATTTTGCCTTAGTTTTGCCTGATTTTGAATTTTATATATATGGAGTGATATGGTTTGTATTATTTTCCTTTTGCCTCTTTTGTACAACATTATGTTTTTGAGATTTTCTTGTGCTTTTGCTTGTTACCAAGGCTCAATAATTTTTATAGCTGGGTAGTATAATAATGCTGCCATATATAATTCTTGTATATGTATTTTTGGGTGTATAGATACAATCTCTTGAGGACTATACCCCAGGAGTAAAATGGCTACATCATCAGATGTGCTACTCTATAACATAGATGCTCAGATCACTTATATTAATCTTTTCTACTTTTCTACTATATGTATTAACTTAATTTCATCCCACTTGTTTTTATATATAATATTTTCATTATTGTTGTTTAAAATGTTTCTAACCTTTATTATTTCTTTTTTGACCTGATTTAGAAGGGTGTTCCTTAAAAATATTTTGAAAAAACATTTTGAAATTGAAATACAGAAAATTGCACAAATTTAGGTATTATAGAAAAAACAAACAGCTTCATACAGCTACCATTAAAATGGCCCTCTCATGCCACCTATCAAGGCCAAGATGAGTGTGGAGCAGGAGTGAGTAGTGATTAATTTTAAGAAAGCACTTACTCTCAGGGTTGGGCAGATGCAAAATTGGCACTTGCAAGAACCTAAGAGTGAATGCCTCCTTAAGTATTGTCTCACTGGTTTCTTGCTGGTCTAAATCCAGTTCCTGCCTTGGAAACCATAGACAATATATAAATAAATGATCGTGGCTGTGTCAAAATAAAACTTTATTTACAAAAATACAGTGGACCAGGATTTGCCTGTTAACTTTAATTTCCTGACTTCGAATATAGATTCTTCCTTCTAACATATATACCAGCTCACTAATTCTCCCTTCAGCTTCATCTAATCTATTGTTAATCCCATTTGTTTACTTTCTTTTTCATTTCCAACTATCTACTTGGATTTCTTTTGGGATATCTGTGATATCAATATTTATAATTTCCTATTTCCTAAGTATATTTTAAGATTGGCTTTTATTTTTTAAACCACAGATGTTAAACATAGTTATTTCATGATCTGTGAATGCTAATCCCAGTATTTAACGTCTTACAGTTCTGCTTTTGATTTTTGTCCATCATTATCTATTTCCCTGAGTGCTTATTTCTCTTTTATCTTATGCTCCTTAGTATCCTTGCAAGTGTGTGTGTGTGTGTGTGTGTGTGTGTGTGTAAATAATCATTTGAGGCCTAGGATAAAAGTATATTCATCTAAGATGTGGTCCCTGGACCAGTAACATCATCAGCATCACCTGAGAATTTGTTAGAAATGTAAATTTCAGGGCCTCATCCCAGACCTACTGAATCAAAAAGTCTGGAGTCAAGGCCCAGCAATCTGTGTTTTAACAGTCCTTATGTGATTCCATTGCCTGTTCATGCTTGAGAACCTCTCTTTTAAGGACAATTTTCAGTGTTTATGCTCAGCATCTGTTCTATCTGAAATCCAGTTAATTTCATGTCTTGAGTTTTTTGGTCCTCTTAGACAATGTCAATTTGAGTGGCTAATCTCACTGACTTGCATAGCAAGTTTACCTTGAAGTTGTATCTACTGTGGCCTCAGCTTCATGTAAGGAGAGTCTCCTATTAGACCTTTCACCTTGAGGAGACCCGGAATTTTTATTTCTGTTTCCCTTTCTATATGCTCCCTCCAACCAAAATTCCAAATTCCCAGATAGCAAAGGCTTCCGATAAAGAGACCATCATTGCCTCTTTTCTCTGGATTGAAACTTGCCCCTCAGATCTGGCTAGTAATTCCTTACCATCTTGTCAGCTCACTGACGCTTTTAAGAAGATGTTTTCATATTTTATTCAGCAAATTCAGTTTGCTTCTACCATGAGTCAGTCCCAGTTTCCTAGCCAGCATTATAGAAAATGACCTCATGTGGGTATTTCTAGGACTAGTTTGTTTTTATATAAACACAAGAGAAAATAAAAAAATGTAAAAACAGTTTACCCTAGTGGAAACATGACATTGATATGAAATGTTCTTAAAATGCTTACCTTGTGTTTTGAGATTTATGCCTCAAATATATACAGATTTACTCTTCAAGAAAACATGTTGACCTTGTTAAAACTGCTGCTTTTGGATGTTGGAAGTACTTTTGCTTCATTCATACATCACAAGTCTTTGAAAGTGATGTGGCAATCACCTGAGACTTAAATTTAATCTTTGACAGTTTCTATTCATGTACTTATTATGAAAAATATTCATATAGGCAGAAAGTTGATGGGTTCTATCATTCGGAGGTAGAATGTTGCTACAAGGAGGTGAATTATTGACTGTTCAGTGAAAATAATGTATTTATGCAAAATGTTTCTGTAAAGCAACATCTGCTTTTTTGCTTTAAGGAAGATAGTCACACAAGAATGTAGACAGAAAAGTAAGTGAAGTTAATTTAAGATCCCAGATCTCTTTATCAGGCCCTCTTTACAGATAATGTGAAAAGATTTTATTTCCATTGACAGATACTGAAATTTCATAAAGCCACAGTGATCTGTGGGAGACCTGGCAACATTTAAACTTGCTGATGAATTCTAAACAAGGGCACATAGATTCTAGTGAAAGGGGACCATATGTAATTCTCTGCAGAAATTTGGATTCAGTTAAATCTCTCTGTGTGTTTTTAAATGACTATTCTGTCCTTTGAGCATATTGTGTTCAGACAACAAAATAAGTGCTATAGGAATTTGGAAAACTCATGAGCAGTCACAGTAGCGATAGAGATTATGCTACGAGAAGAAAGGACTTAAAATATCATCTCAGAAAATTTCCTAAATTGTTGAGATTAGTAATCGAAGCTATGTGTCTTTTTAAACTTAAATCACAATCTCTGTCTTTAGATACTGTTAGTTATGGCAGGGAAGGAAGCATGGTCAAAAAAGCTGCTCTTGTATGCAACACATTTGTAGCAAATTCTGTAAAATGAATCTGTGAGTGAGCTTGTCTATTAGCTCAAGTTACATGATTTCCAGAGCTATCAAATTTGTTTTTTCAACTTCTTTCTTAGCTCTACAGCTAAAATTTTGATGTCCGTGATATGAATTATTTTAAGGCATATCAAGAGCCTAAAATTCCCAGAAGGTTCGACTGCTTTAATGACTAACTTATCTGCCCGCCCCCCCCAACAGCCCTTTTCACAAAAAGCTCAAAAACAAGTATGCTCACTTTTGAGATCACTGAAAAATTCTTTGTGAGAACACATTTTCAGGACCTCAACCTGTCATTGCCCTCTTTCAGATGTTTATGTGCTTTTTTGTGCTGCTCACTGAAAATGCACAAGCTGATCTGCAGGAGAAATTGTCCAAAGATTTTAGGCACGTTTTCTGCTTAATGCCACCATATGAAACTGCTTTTCTTTCTTTCTTATATCCCAAAGCAAATATGGTTAAGATAGAAAAAAATTTATGCCTAAAATGCTTTTTCCCCTCTGTTGAATCTGAATACCTGGCCTGTTTTTAGACAATTCCCTTCAAAAATCATAGATGAAACACCTATTCTGTGTCCAATACTATACAAAAAAATCTAGACACCTATTTCTGCTCTTGAGAAGCTCAATCTAATGGTTGTTTAGAAAACAAATGAGTATGTGTTCTAGTTTTAAAATAGAGGTATGGACAATGATTTATGGGAATTTACATAACTGGAGAGAGAATTTCTACTGTACAAGGTGTACATTTTATTTGAAAAATAAATACAGAGGCATCATCAATATAATCGATAATTTATAGATAATGAAAATCAGGCAAAGAGACACAATCACTTGTAAGATCAGCTGGAGAGCTGGTGCTAAAGAGTTGATGAGCAGTCCATCAGCATGCTCCCAGTTACTTGGCCCACGTTGTCAGGTGAGCTCTAAAGCTCTTAGTGTGATGAAGTATGGCTAAGTAGCTCACTGAGCAAGCCCACATCTGCCCACTTCTCATGTTGTGATCATCTGTTCATGTGTTCTTTCCAATAAGGTCTCCACAGAATGAACTTTGGGGAACATGAAGTGATATTACTGACAGAATTGTGGTAACATTGTTACAATTGTATGTTTTATATAGGTATTTAAAATGGTTGAATGTTGGAATGTGCTTTCAGAATATGGTTGCTGAGTACATGCAAACCTCCTTGACCCTCAGTTCTTAAGCTTTTTCCTTTGCTTACATGGAGCCAAGAAAACTGAAAGTGGCACTGAACAGACTGAAAAATAATGCCCTTTGTAACCTCAAGTTATTTGTCAATGACTTTTATCAGCAGTACATTACACCAGACCTGTTCTTACTATAAACTGAAATTACAGGAGCACACTCATACGTGAGTTTTGTTTTGTTGTTGCAGTAAAACTGGTATGTTATTTAACCTTCGGAAAGAAAAGTTGAAAGTTAAATGTATGTAAAGAAAAATGAATGTTTGGATCTCTGGGTGTTTTAGGGCTGTGCCTAATTCAGTGCATTTAGGCACTTTCACTTTGTGTACAATACTCATAGTATATACAATTGTATGTCTGGAAAATCCTAGGCGAGTACCTGAAAAATTAACAAAGTTAAAATATATGTG
The DNA here is from genome assembly GCF_905146905.1 of Nyctereutes procyonoides. Taxonomy (NCBI): domain Eukaryota; kingdom Metazoa; phylum Chordata; class Mammalia; order Carnivora; family Canidae; genus Nyctereutes; species Nyctereutes procyonoides. Next base: position 5,982,766 of record NW_026575119.1, read on the forward strand.
AGTAGCCCGCTGAAAATAATTTAAAAATCAATAACTTTTCTATATGCCATCAATAATCTCTTAAATGTAATAAAATAATAATCTCTTAGGAAATGTAATAAAAAACAGATCTTAGTAATAAACATGGAAAATATTTTAAAAGATCTGTAAATAACCTTTAACAAGAAATGTTCAGGACTTATATGAAGAAAACTGTAGGATATCACTGGAGGCCATAAAAAAGAATTTAATGAGTGGAAATACTTTTTTCATAGAAGGAAAACAATATAATATTTTATTTTCTCTAAAATTATAAATATAAATACAATTGCAATAAAAATTGCAACTGAACCACTCTAAAGTTTATTGGTAAAAATGAGTGTAAAAATGGCTGAGATGTTTTTTAAAAAGAAAAATGATGTAGGGCTTGCATTAATAGATAATAAAATGTTATGGTGATGATAATCAAACCATATATAGGTAAAATTCAGTATGGCAAAAGACCATTTTCTAATAATAATACACTATTCAGTGTATGCATGGCATTGGGACTACTGGTTGTGTATAAGAAAATATATAAAATTGAATTAGAATGAAAAAATAGCTTCATACTAGTTTCTGATATAGACATGATTCATTGTATTAAAATAATAAGAAGAGTTGTGTCAATGAGAATGAAGTTTTTATCTTTGATGGAGCAACTCTGGTAACCATTTCTGATATAATGAACTTGTAGAAGATGGATCGTCTCAGTGTGTTGCTTTTAACAGAAATAACAAAAAGACTCAGACTTCTAACAGGGCATAGGCTTGGCAAGCAAACATGGCTCAAATAGGAGCCTCTCTACTCTCCTATTCCCCAGGACTTTGGGCCAGGAAACATCATGTAGTGCAGTGCACTTACTGTGGATGTAAGCCCTGAGAGGAGTGTTGTATTCACACAAACATTCTGGAAGTCAACCTGACATATTGCATGCGTGTATCTATTTTTTCCCAGGGAGATGATAGGAAAACTACAATATCGACAATTTTTAAATAAGCAAATTCTTTATGAATAAGGTGGTTAAGGAATTATATACATTTGTAAAATAAAATTCTTTTTTTTTAAGATGTTTATTTCTTTATTCATGAGAGACAGAGAGAGACACAGGCAGAGACATAGGCAGAGAGAGAAGCGGGCTCCATGAAGGGAGCCTGATGTGGGACTTGATCCCGGAACTCCAGGATCACACCCTGAGCCAAAGGCAGACACTCAACTGCTGAGCCACCCAGGCATCCCTGTAAAATAAAAATCTTTAAAAATTTTTAACCAATGTCATATGTTAAAAAGTGCATATTATTAGTTATAATTTCTATCTCTTCCACTACTAGCTGTATTAAGCATTTCTCTCTCAATATTAATTGGCAGTTTGTATTTCTCTAATTTAACTGTGTCCTTCGAATGTCTTCCTTTTTCTTTTTTTCTTTCATTTCTTTTTTTCGTTCAATTTCTTTCAGTTTTACTATTCATTATATACATTTAAAACTTCTTTTAGGGATCCCTGGGTGGCGCAGCGGTTTGGCGCCTGCCTTTGGCCCAGGGCGTGATCCTGGAGACCCGGGATCGAATCCCACTTCGGGCTCCCGGTGCATGGAGCCTGCTTCTCCCTCTGCCTGTGTCTCTGCCTCTCTCTCTCTCACACTGTGTGCCTATCATAAATAAATAAAAATTAAAAAAAAATAAAAAAAATAAAACTTCTTTTATATTGGGAAAATTTTATAATCAGAAAAGCACATTCTTGAAAAAAAAAGAATCCCACAGAAGCTACTTGAAGAAAAGTCAAGAGATTGGTTTGTTATTTGTGGAAATTTTCTTTATAATTAAAGAATGGAAGTGAAGGATATAAATATTAGCTAGGAACAAGTTTGCAATATGCCTTGAATCCCAAGTAGAACAAATTGAACTTTGTGCTAGAGATAGTAGACAACCATTAGAAATTTTGAGTTGAAATATGGTGTGTGAGAAATGAAGTGTTTTAAGTATCATTTACTTCATAAAAGAAAATAGTATGGACCTAGCTCTCAACTCTGTCTCCTGTCTCCTCTCACTATGTGGTGATGAGCTATTTTCTCTTAAAGTTCTCTACATGTGTATTTTCCTGGTGTGAAAAAAGGTGAGGTATAATGAAGAATATTAGAAATTTTGCTGCAAGGTGAGGATATTAAAATAAGAAACACTTTTCAAAAACAAGTGATGAGGTGAGGTGCTGGAATAATTTAAAATGAAATGGGTCAAACCCTATTAATAATTTGAAGAGTAATTGGGATGAGCAGCTGAAATTAGGTGGCTTTTGGTTTTTTTCTCTAATTTCTGTGATTAACCTATTACAAAAGAATTATGTCTTTTTTATGAAAATGGTATAAATTTGAAAGAGCCACAAATAACCTTTAGTTTCTGATCTTAAGTTTTAATTTATTTTTAAAGATTTATTGATTTATTCATGAGAGACACAGACTGAGAGAGAGAGGCAGACACATAAGCAGAGGGAGAACCAGTCTCCCCATCTGGGAGCCTGATGTGGGACTTGATCCCTGAGCCTGGAATCATTACCTGAGGTGAAGGCAGGTGGCCAACTGCTGAGCCACCCAGGCATCCCTTAATTTTTAAATTTTTGATCCAAGAATAGAGGATGGAAAGAAGCTTTGATAACCTATGGTCCCACTTTACTTTTTCTGTTTGCACCCTAAAGTTGGAGCTATTGGACATTTCAGTGTTCCAACAGCACTTCGTTAACCAACTCATCTAGGAGAGAGAATTCTCTGAAGTACTGCTATGCCTGATCTCCTTGCCGAGACCCTGATTGCCTATGTGTATTCCAGACATTCCAACCCCTTCTGGGAAGCTGCCTGTAAATCATCAGAGATATACTATGTTAAGGGATTTATGGTACTACCTGAGAAAGGGAAATAGGTTGAACAATGACAAAAGAACTAAATCCAAGCTTTTCTCCAGGGAAAACTTGGAAAGAGTGGTATATTTTTTCCTTGCTCCCAAAGTAAAAGAGAATTTCAAAATTTGGAAGAAGGAATGATTCAGGAATATTTGGAGCCTAAAACCAAGAACACTAAAGGAACTATGATCTTAGCTTTGGGAAAAGGTTTTCTTTTGGGTTTTGGATGTTTGGAGGCTCCCGTGGCTTTAGGGTTGGGAATAGAGGAGCTTTGTTTAAGGGACAACTTGGTCACCAGTGCAAAAAGTGTGGGGAGCCCTTTGCTTCAGACTTGGCTCTGGTGAGAAGGGTAAGGGGCCTTTAAAGTTTCATTTTACCTTCTCTGGTCCAGTAATGAGTGCAGATCCTGATCCCGGAGAAATCAAGTGACTGTCTGTGTTTCTGGGACTTGAGGACAACAGATGTTGGGAGGAGGGTAAGGCACTCCAACACCCTCTTTTATTTATTTATTTCTGGAATCAAATGTTGATGATAGACTTGCTTGCTTAAGGAGGTAAGACACTTACTAGCAACAAATTATTCAGATGATATCAAGCACAAATTTTAAATGTTCACTATTATTAGATATTGTAAAGGACCTAAAGTCTCCATGAATTATTTTTCTTGAATGACATATTTTTCCTAAATTGAAAAGATAATGGAGTGCTGATTGAATTCCCAGATGTATCAAAGTAAAAACTAAACTGCTATATCAAAATAACTTGACTCCAGTAGAAAGTATATTAGAAAACACATTTATTGAGCTTTGACTATATTACTGCATTTTGCTGGACCCTTTGACATACATCATCCATTTACTCCAGACAATAATTCTGTCAGTGAAAGACTAATATTGCTATTTTACAGGTAAGGAACAGGAAGCTAGTGGAGGTCAAGTGTCATCTAGAATGCACTGGATATGGTATTCTAAGGCAATTCTTCTGAAAACTATGCAGTAGTCTTTCCCTTGTACCAGGAATATATGGGAGGACTATCAGCATTTACAAAATGATTCATTGAATTTTCATCTCAAACTTGAATTTTAGTAGGGCAAAAGAACCAAAATATCCTCTAATGTTAGTTCATAGCTGGGTGAACACTCTATTTTTACTTATTTTTTTATTTTATAACATTTTGTCTAAATATTTTGATTTTTATATTTAAAAATAAGCATTTACAATTATGATTATTAATGGAATGTCTATAATGCTATGTCACAGCTGAGGTTTGATAAAGAATGTTGATTTGTCTATTTTGGGGCAATTGCATATTTGTGTACGAACTACATTTTTACTTGATGACCATCTAACTTGATAACTTTCAGTATGGCCAATGATCTCATTTTTTTATAACAAACCTCAAAGGCAGATTTAATTATTACTATTTCACAAGAGAAAGAATGAGGCAGAAAACAGTTAAATGACTACTTGGACTCAGGTGTCTAGTGACATAGTTCAATCTAAAAGATGATTCTAAAATAAATCAGATATTATTCCCTCTGATGTCTCCAAGATGCTTCTAAATTCTGAGGCTACACTTTCCTTTAATTATTAAACTGAATGGCTTGAACTCCTCTCTCATGTATTAGAAGGAGGCTATGTTCTTCTCAAACATGACAAGTATTCTTTGGACATTTATGTGTCCATGGTTGCGTTTTGCTTTCGAATCCTGGGAACTCCAAATTCTTGTTATCTCAATTGCCAATTTCCTTCTAAAACAAGCCCTATTGAATATGAGGCATCACTGTTTAAATGTTCTCCACCCATGCCCATCACAGAATATGTCCATAAGCATCTTTCTCCTCGGAGTTATGTAACTGCCCCAGGCTTCTCTGTCCTGAAGGCCTTCTCTTCCATCTAGATTTTCCTGTTTTATTTTTCTGTTCTAAAACTTGTCTCCCAAACATACAAATGAATATTTAATTATTTCTTTTATTCAGTGTGTAAATAAGGTCTTTGATGAAGGGTATCTTGGTTAATCTATGCATACAGGTCTTCCCTTTTTTTTAGATGCCTTTTATTAGTTTATTTTTGTCGTCTGATTGGTGTGACTATGACTTCCAGTACTATGTTGAATAAAAGTGGTGAGAATGGACATCCTTGTCTTGTTCTTAACCTTATGAAAGAAGCTCTCAGATTTTCCCCATTGAGGATGATGTTTGCTGTGGGGTTTTCATATATGGCTTTTATTATATTGAGGTAGGTTCCCTCTAAACCTACTTTTTGAGGGCTTTTATCATAAATAGATGTTATCCTTTGTCAAATGCTTTTTCTGCATCTGTTGAGATGATCATATGGTTTTTATCCTTTCTCTTACTGATGTGATATATCACATTGAGTGACTTGTGAATACCACTCTTGCATCTCAGGAATAAATCCCACTTTATTGTCGTGAATGACTTTTTAAAATTTATTGTTGGATTTGATTTGCTAATATTTTTTGAGAATTTTTGCATCAATGTTTTTCAGAGTTCTTGCCTGGAGTATCCTTTTTTTTTTTTTTTTTTTTTGGTATCAGGGTAATGCTGTCCTCATAAAATGAATTTGGAAGCTGTCCTTCCTCTTCTATTTTTTAGAATAGTTTGAGAAGAATAGGTATTAGCTCTTCTTTAAATGTTTGGTAGAATTCACCTGAAAGCTATCTGGTCCTGGACTTTTTTGGGAGGAGTTTTTTGATTACTAATTCAGTTTTATTCCTGGTAATTGGTTTGTTCAAATTTTCTAATTCTTTCTGGTTCAGTTTTGAGAGCTTATATGTTTCTAGAAATTTATTCATTTCTTTTAGATTTTCTAATTTGCTGGCATTTAGTTTTTCATAATATTCTCTTATAATTATTTGTATTTCTGCCATATTGGTTGTTACTTCTTTTGTATCTGGTTTTATTTATTTGAATCCTCCTTTTTTTATATAAGTATGGCTGAAGGTTATCAATTTTTTTGATCTTTGCAAAGAACCAGCTCCTGATTTCATTGTCTGTTCTATTGTTTTTCATTTTGTTTTGTTTTGTTTTTTGTTTTAGTTTCTATTTCATTTATCTTTGCTCTAATCTCTATTATTTCCTTCCTTCTACTGGTTTTGAATCAGGTATTACTTTTTTTAACCAAATATACTAAGCTCTTTTTTTCTAAACATACAATAAGTTCTCCCCTTACAAGGAATTCTACCTATAGAATAGGAATAGATTTGAATTCAGCTAAGTTTTTAACCTTAGTAGGCAAAAGAAAATTTTTTTCTTTTGGTTATATTGATTTGGGGAGCCAGAGACTCTCTCATGTTCTTTTGTCTTGATTATACTCTTTGTGGCTTACATCTTTAGTTTCTTATCCAATGTTTATTCTACTTTTCCTCCTTTATATCAAAACTATGATTTTTTTTGGAAGATGGGGGACAGTGATGTGCTCTGTTGAAATACTGATCTCCTTGTTTCTCTTTTAGGTAGGAGCAGGCTTGTGGAATATTCTGAGAGTAGTGCTTTCAGATCCAGGCATAAGGGCCCAGGGTTCTATACTTCAGAGAACTCCGCATACACAAACACAAAAGGAAGTTATTAAGGAACATAAATATCTCTGTTACTCAAGATCTGTCATTTAGCATGGATATACCCTAAACAACTGCTCTCATGAGTGACACTCTTCAGGCCCAAGAAATGGGGAATATTTAACATCTTTTAACCTCTGTATACAAAACAAAAGCCAAGTATACCCAAATACTAGGATGTATTGTGTATAATACTGTTGCTGACTTTAGAGATGAACTTTTCTTTGAAGTCAGGAGGATTTGAGTAGCAAGGAAGGCTTATATAAGTAAAAAGAAATACTAATTTGTTAAATCCTTCCTTTCATATGGCATGAATGAACAAGATTCTTCCATAATAAAGTTTAGCTTTATAATGGTACTGAGTTTCCACTTTCTTGCTCCTTTTTGGGCTCCTTTTTGTGATTCTAGAAGCAATCATTAATTAGTATTTACATTTTATAATATTAAACAATTCATATTATACTTAAATTGAAATATCTGTAGACCTAGCCATAATGTATGGAGCTTGATAACAGTTTTTGACATTGGCAACAGACACAAATTATGAATAGTTTTATTTTTGTAAAGATATTTAATGTAATTTAATGAAATTTCAAAATAGTTAAAACTTTTTAGTGCAATCTAAGTAACTTAATATAAATAACTAAATAAATTAAAAACTAAATTATGCTTTTTAGCTTAACCTAACACTTAATCTAAATAATGAAGTAATCTTCCTCTGTACCTGGTATTTATAACCACTTATATAGTTAGTTTAGTATTTACAGTTTCCTGCTAAATTCATAAGGGTGGAAGTTGTTATAGACTGAATATTTGTGTCCCCCCCACCCCCAAATTCTTAAATTAAAGCCCTAACCTCTAATATTATGGTATCCAGAGGTGGAGCCTTTAGGAGATAATTAAGTTTTGATAAAGTCTTGAAGGTGAGGTGCCTATGGTAAGATCAGTGTACTTATGAAAAGAGGAAGAGAGGTCAGAGCTATCTTTCCACGATGCCATGTGAGAACACAGAATGTAGCCATCGGCAAGCTAAGAAGAGAGTTTTCTCCAAGAACTTAAACTGTTGGCACTTTGAACTTGGACTCCTGCCTCCAGAACTGTGGGAAATAAATGTCTTATGTTTTAGCCATCCAGTCGATGGTATTTTGTTTATAGCAGCCCAAGATAATTAAGATAAAAGCACTTTGAGAATAAGGACTATGTGTTATTTCAGTTTTATCGATACTGCAGGAGAAATCTATAAAATCTATTTACCCATGTTCTCTTCTACAAGTACAGTTTCAGAGGAATCAGTGCTGCTGTTCCTATTGGCAGCCAATTTCTCCATTCTTGATCTGGATCCCATTCCCCATGTATTATCTCATGACGTACACCTGGAGTTATCCCTTCTTACATTTTTATTATTTACTTATTTTTAAGATTTTATTTATTTATTCATGACACAGAGACAGAGGCAGACACATAGGCAGAGCCTGGTGTGAGACTCAATCCAGGACCCCAGGATCACACCCTGAGTCAAGGCAGATGCTCAACCACTGAGCCACCCAGGCATCCCTCCCTTCTCACATTTTTATTGTTAATAGCATCTTTTCTTGAAACTCCAGGAAACTTTGAAATATTTTATTGTATCTTCTATGATGATAAAAATAGAAATATAACCTAAGCAAATCATTATACTATATTCCTTTACTGCTATCACCTGTGACTATACTTGCTTTCACAGCTGCATTTTTTGAGTCACCTAAGATTCCTAGCTCTATTTCCACCATAATTTCTCTTCGGCCACCATCTCTACCACTTCATTGGAACTACTTTTGTCAATAACTTCTGTGTTTCCAAATCCAAGAACATCTTACGTCGATACCTCCCAAATTTAAATCTTTGACCAGTGTCATACTTACATTGTCTATTACCTACTAGTCACTATCCTAGGTGCTAGATTTTCAAACTAGATTAAAAAACAGTCTAAACTCTCATTGCTCCTCATGAATGTGGTTGTATGAGAGATTCTATACAAACTAAGGCATTAAACCACGGTTCTGAAGACATATAACCAACTTACTCATAGTGATACTCTGAGGAAGAGCATAAAAACTACTCAATCTGTGGCAGGCAACTGCTTTCTATAAGAGGTCCGATACATTCATATAATTAAATTAGGTAAGCTATTTTACTGCCTCTGTTTTTTGGTAGTTGCTTTATGTCCCACTATTTTTACATGAATAAACTTGAATGTTTTTCTGTATTCCATAGTTATAACTACAACAATGTGGTAGAAAAGAAATTCAATAAATTTATCATGAATGAAATGTCATGATACTACTTCCCCCTACTAAATTGTAAGACCCTAAAATTATAGAAACATTTTCTTAGTGTTAGAAATGTGTTACAAATAATAGATAAGTGCTTCCTGTATGTTCACTCTTTAAGCCCATGAGAATATGAATATCCAGATTCCAATTTATCATTGTTTCTCTTGCCACTCATGTTTTTACTGTTCTCTTTACACAGATAGATTTCGTGGCACAATAGCATAAATTATTCCTTGCATACATTCTTATAATGCTTTTCTTTTATTTAATTCACCTGGAAAACCCTCGAACTGGTTAAATCCAAATAATTCACAAACTATGAACCTGGACTATGAACCTGACTAATATCATGGTATATTCTGGCAAGTTTAGTATATTTCCTTTTTTTTTCAAAGATTTTATTTATTTATTCATGAGAGACACAGAGAGGAAGAGGGAGAAGCAGACTCTGTGCAGGGAACACAACGTGGAACTCGACCCCAGGACTCCAGGATCAGGCCCTGGGCCGAAGGCAGGTGCTAAACCGCTGAGCCACCCAGGGATCCCCTATTTCCCAAGTTCAATTGCTATCCCACTCTGTTAGACAATTATTTCATCCCTTTTGTCTTCTCAATGCTCTAATACTTCTTCTATAAGTTGTGTTATCATTTCATATTACTTCCAATTTTTCTCAGAACATAGAGTCAATCAGAATAGAAATTTCTCTATATCCCATACTTACCCCTTTATACTTACCCACCTATCTGCACCTGTGCCTATGTTCTCTGCCTCCTCTCTTGTAATCATAGGTAAGTTGTCAATGATTCAAAATCAGTAGTCTCACTTCTGGATCTATTGCCTCATCAAGATTTTCCTTTTTTACTTGATCATTACCATCAGCATAGAAATAGAATGTTTTACTAATGATAACCTAGTACATAGGAGAGTGCCTGGTACATGGTAGGCATCCTGTGAGTGTTTGTTGAATAAACAAATGCATCAATTTTTAATTTAGTGAAATAATAGGAAAAAATTCTTGGGGAGGTCAAGATGGTAGAAAAATAAATTGTTAGATCTCTGACAGTATAACGAATTTAGCTTTGATGAAAGGAATTTCATCCAGTTATGATCTTTTCTCTCTGAATTAAGACTTCTGATATACTTCGTGTCCTTTTTCCTTATGGTGGTCTGATTGCAAGTCAACAATCATACCTTTGAGGTTATAAATTATAAAATACAGATATGAGTCTTACATATTTTAAATCAGTTCCCTATGTAAATAGAGGAAATTCTAGCTTTGGTTATTGATCTTAAATGTGAGGTTATCTTACAAAGTTTCAAAAAATGACTATAACGGCAGGAGATTAAGAGTCTAAAGCCAAGATTTGAACACAAATACTGTAGTGTAGTCCTAAACTCAAGTATTAACTAGAAACATATAACCATACTAATTTTGGCATGAAATAAATTATCCCTTAGTTATAAAATTAAGTGTGATTAAATTTTGCACCAATTAAGGTTAGATTATTTTGAAAATAAGCATCTGAATAGCATTAACATTATTGTTTTTAGTTTTATTACTCTCCTTACAAGTGGCTTTGGATGCATATACAAGCTAAGGAGCAGACTATTGCCTGGCAGCACTTACGAAATGATTGCATTTACCTTCCCAAAGGATCGGAGTAGCTCAATATGTTACAAATTTCATCCTCTCAGGAAAATGTTTCTTACTTTCAGGTTATAACAGACTCATTCTCTAATGATAGTTTACTCTATAAAATAAGCTAATCCTCCCAAATTCTCATCTCCACTGGTGATGAGGATGAATTTAAATATTAATTTTAAAACGGCATTCTATTTGTAACTTTATTATTATAACTTTATTTACTTATTTTGCCACGGGTTTATTTGCTTTTTTTTTTTTTTTAAGATTTTATTTATTTATTCATGAGAGACACACAGAGAGAGGCAGAGACACAGGCAGAGGGAGAAGCAGGCTCCATGCAGGGACCTGATGTGGGACTCGATCCCAAAACTCCGGGATCACACTCTGAGCGGAAGGCAGATGCTCAACCGTTGAGCCACCCAGGCGTCCCGGTTTAATTGCTTTTTAAGAGAAAAAGAAAATTCTTTTGCTCAAGCAGTTGATGAAAGTAAGAAGTTCATTATATGGCCTATGTTGGTTGATAAATTGACAGCTCTGGAACAGCCTCAGAAAATCTGTCACATTGTCACCACAGACAAGTTCTGTTTAACAAGCCCCTCTAGCACAGGTTAAACTATTCGATTATTCCTAACGTGTTTGACCTCTTTCCTTGTACCCTGCAGGGGAAAATGTTAACATTTAACCAACAGTGAAGAATCCTTGCTGAGGGTGAAATATTCTTTTTTTCTCAGCTAGTTGTTTGTTCAGCTGACTCATGGTTGAAATATTCTAGTTTAAATTTATTAGCTGTGAAGAGGGAATAATTATTTTCCTTGATTCCATGCTTTTCTGTGCTTCATAAATTCCTGGCAAAGGCTATTAAATATATTTTCATATTTTCTCTAAAGATTGTAAAAGATCTTCCATGTTGTCTGATCTGTGAAATATCTTCAATTGCCATTACTTCAGTGGTTTATTTTATTGTTTTTCCAATATGTGAAATATAGTATAAGTTCACAGGAGAATATGAAAATATATATTACACTTAAGGAAAGGTAATAAATACCCACATACTCACCACCCAGGCCAAGAAATAGACATCATAATATATCTATATCTATATATATATGTAAAATATGTATGTGTGTGTGTGTGTGTATATATATATACTCTACTTTTAACCCTTACCCATGTATAATTTTATGTGTTCCTAAAACAAAGTATGGCTGGATTTATGTTTTTAAATCTTAATGAAAAAAAATTTTTTTTCTTTAACTTTCAGGACATTTACCTTTTTAAAAAAACTGTTTAAAAATTTTATATTTTTTTAAGATTTTTTTATTTATTTATTCATGATAGTCACACAGAGAGAGACAAAGAGGCAGAGACACAGGCAGAGGGAGAAGCAGGCTCCATGCAGGGAGCCCGACGTGGGATTCGATCCCAGGTCTCCAGGATCGCGCCCCGGGCCAAAGGCAGGCGCCAAACCGCTGCGCCACCCAGGGATCCCAAAATTTTATATTTTTAATAGTGTTGTTTTAGAAAAAAATTGAGGGGGAAGATACAGAAATTTCCCACATATATCCTGCTCCCACAAATGCATGGCCTGCCCCATTATCAACATCCCCACAAGAATGGTACACTTTTTACAACTGATAAACCTATATTGACACATCATTATCACCCAAAGTCCATAGTTTACACTACAGTTCATTCTTGGTTGTATATTCTTTGGGTTTGGACATATAATAATGTGTATTTATTGTATCATACAGAGTATTTTCACTGTCCTAAAAATCCTCTATCTATTAGATGTATTTTTCTATAGTCTGTGGTTTGTCTTCTCATTCTCTTGACATTCTCTTTCATAGAGCAGAAACTTTTAATTTTAATGAAGTCTAGATTATAAATTATTGCTTTCATGGATCATGCTTTGCTTGTGGCATCTAAAAATTCTTGCCATGCCTAAAGTCATCAAGATTTGTTCCCATATTATCGTCTAGTGGTTTTATAGTTTTGGATTTCACATATAGGTCTATGATTCACTTTATTTTTTGTGAAGAGTGTAAAGTCTGCATCTAGATTCATTTCTCTCTCTCTCTCTCTCTTTTTTTTTTGTATGTGGATGTCCAATTATTCCAGAATCATTTGTTGAAAGACAGTTTTTGCTCTATTATCTTTGCTTCTTTGTCAAAGAGAACTTGAACTTATTTATGTGGGTCTTTTGCTAGGAACTCCATTCTGTTCTATTGATGATTCTTCTTCTTCTTCTTCTTCTTCTTCTTCTTCTTCTTCTTCATCTTCTTCTTCTTCATCTTCTTCTTCTTTCTTTTTCTTTAATAATAATTGTCTTGAGTAGTACAGCTTTATTGTAAATCTTGAAGTCTGATAGTGTCAATTCTCTACTTTTCTTCTCTACTTTTCTTCTCCTTCAATGTTATGTTGGCTATTCTGGGTCTTTTGACTCCTCATTTAAATTTAAGAATCAGTTTGTCAATATCCACAAGAAAATTGCCAGAATTTTTATTGGAATTATATTGCAACCTTACACCAAAACTGTCTTTCAACAAATGATTCTGGGATAATTGGACATCCACATACAAAAAAAAAAAAGAGAGAGAGAGAGAGAGAGATATGAATCTAGATGCAGACTTTACACTCTTCACAAAAAATAAAGTGAATCATAGACCTATATGTGAAATCCAAAACTATAAAACCACTAGACGATGGTTTTACACCAAGTTGAAAGTAATGTATATCTTGACAACACTGGATATTCTTATCCATGATATGGAATAGCTTTCCATCTATTTAGTTCTTTGATTTCATTAACCAGAATTTTGTAGTTTTTCTCAATTATATATAATTAGATTTATAACTAAATATTATAACTAAATATTATAACTAAATAATATTAACTAATACTATTAGTTATAATATAACTAATATTACAAAACTAATATTAAATAGTATTGTTTTTAACTTCTTGTTCCCTTTGCTATTTGCTTTGCTACAAGAAATGGATTGAATTTTATATATTAACCTTGTATCCTGAAAGCTTTGTATAATAGCTTTTTCCAGGAGTTTTTTGGTCAATTATTTTGGATTTTCTACATTAATGATGATGTCATCTGCAAATAAAGACTGTTAGTTCTTGCTTCCAATCTGTATACCTTTTATTTCTTTTTCTTGTCTCACAGGACTACTATGCAATTTTTAGTATGATAATTAAAAAAAAGGACATCATTACCTTGTTCCTGATGTAATGGGAAAATTTTGAGCTTCTCACCATTAAGTATATAATGTTAGCTCTAGTTTTTTTTTTCTTTGTTTGTTTTGTTTTTTAATAGATTTCTTTACTAAGTTGAGGCAGTTTCCTTCTGTTCCTAGTGTACTGAGAGATTTTCCACAATGAACTTTGGATTTTGTCAAATGTTTTTCCTGGATGATACCATCATGTGATTTTTTTTTTTTTTAGTATGGTGATATAATGGATTACATAAATTTATTTTCAATTTGCCTTGCATACCTGGGATAAATCACACTTGCTCATGGTATGTAATTCCTTTTATACGTTGTTGGATTTGGTTTGCTAGTTTTTTTGGAGGATTTTTGTATCCTTATTCATGAGAGGTATTGGTTTGTAATTTTCTTGTAATGTGTTTGTTTTTTGATACTAGAGTGACACTGCCCTCATAGAATGAGTTAGCAAGTATTTTCTCTGCTTCTATCTTCCAAAAGAAAAATATAATTTTTTCCTTAAATGTTTGTTAGAATTCACTAGGTAGCCCATCTAGGCCTGGTACTTTCTTCTTTGGAGGGTTATTAATTATCAATTCAATTTCTTTAATATATATGTTGACATATTTTCATAAATATTACATATATATATTCAGATTGTCATTCTGTGTGAGTTTTGGCAATTGTGTCTTTCAAGCAATTGGTCCATTTTATCTAGGTTATCAAGTTTGTGGTTTTAGAGGTGTTCATAGGACACTTTTATCATCCTCTTATTGTCCATAGGATCTGTAGTGATCTGTCCCCTTTCTTTTCTGATAATAACAGTATGTGACTCTTTTTTTGTAGTTAGCCTGGCTAGAATTTTGTTAGTCTAACTGATCTTTTCAAGGAATATGTCTTCCTTTCACTGGTTTTATTTTCTTATTTCCTTTTTTCACTTTCATTGACTGATGCTCTAATTCTTATTATTCCTTTTCTTCTCTTTACTTTGGATTTAATTTTCTTTTCTTTTTCTAGTCTTCTAAGTGGATACAGGATACTGATTTCATATATTTACATATACATTTAATGTATACATTTTTATATGTTTTATATATTGATATAGTTGGATTAATATGTACCACATTTATTACTGGTTTCTATTTGTTGCTCTTTTCCTTTGTTCCCATTTTTTTTAATCTTTTACTCTTTTTCTGATATTTGTGGTTTTAATTGAGCACTATAAATGGTTCTGTTTTCTTTCATTTCCTAGCATATCAGTTATACTTACTTTTTTTTTTTTAACATTCTTTTAGTGGTTGCCCTAGGGCTGGTAATGTACACTTATAAGTAATCCACATCCTCTTTTAAATAATAATGTACTAATTCATAGGTAGTGTGAGTACTTTATAATAAAAATAATCTTAATTTTGTCTTCCTGCTCTTTGTATGATTGTTATTCATTTATAACTTGGATGGCATTTATATGCATGCATGAGATACATATATAGGAATACACAATCAAATACATTGTTGATATTATTATTATTATTATTAAATTGTTATCTGTTATATCAATTAAGAATAGGAAAAACATAGAAGTTTTTATTTTATTTTCATTTATTCTTTCTTCAATTTGCTTTTTTTAATGTAAGTCTGAGTTTCTGACCTATATTATTCTGATCTTCTATATAGTTAACCCTTGAACAACAAAGATTTGAACTATGTGGGTCAATTTATATACAGATTTTTTTTATAAAGATAGTACAGTGCTGTAAATGTATTTTCTTTTCCTTATAATCTTTTCTTCTTAAAAAAATTTACTTAATAATCTTTTAATTCCAGTATAATTAACATACAGTGTTATATTACTTTCAGGTGTACAATATAGTGATTTAACAATTCTATACATTACTCAGTGCTCATCATAATAAGTATACTCTTAATCCTCTTCTCTTATTTTACATCTCCCCTCTGGCAGTCACTAGTTTGTAGTTAGGAGTCTGTTTTTTGTTTGTTTCCTTTTTCACTTTGTTTGTTCATTTGTTTTGTTTCATAAATTCCACATATGAATGAAATTATCTGATATTTGTCTTTCTCTCGCTTCTAGGTCTATCCATATAATGGAATATTACTTATCCATAAAAAGAATTAAATCTCGCCATTCCATATGATTTCCTTAATATCATTTTCTTTTCTCTAGCTTACTTTATTATGAGAATATACTATATAATATATAAAACATACAAAATAAGTGTTAATTTACTATTTATGTTATCAGTAAGGCTTCTAGTCAACAGTAAGAAGTTAGTTAAGTTTTTTGGGGGTCAAAATTATATATGGATTTTCAACTATGTGGGGGGTTGATGCCTCAATTCCACATTGTTTAAGGATTAACTTTATGTGTTTTTTTCCTTCTCTCTAAAAATCTTCTCAACATTTCTTGCAAGGCAAATCTACTGGCAACATATTCCCTCAATTTTTGTTTGTCGAAAGAGATTGTATTTCTCCTTCACTTTTGAAGGGTTATTTTTTAGGATACAATATTCTGATTGGTTGTATTATTTTTTCTTCTCAACGCTTTAACTATTTCACTCCAGTCTCCTCACTTACATGATTTCTGAGAAGTTGTATGTAATTCTTATCTTTGTTCCTTATAGGTAAGGTATTTGTGTTCTGTTTTCTTCTTCTTCTTCTTCTTCTTCTTCTTCTTCTTCTTCTTCTTCTTCTTCTTCTTCTTCTTCTTTTCTTCTTCTTCTTCTTCTTCTTCTTCTTCTTCTTCTTCTTTTCTTCTTCTTCTTCTTCTTCTTCTTCTTCTTCTTCTTCTTCTTCTTCTTCTTCTTCTTCTTTCTTCATTTTTAAAATTTTATTTATTTATTTGAGAGAGAGAGAGAACCAGAGAGACCATGAGCAGGGAAAGGGGCAGAGGGAGATGGAAAAGCAGACTCCCCCCTGACCTGGAAGCCTGAGATGGGGCTGAATCCCAGGACCCTGTGATCATGACCTGATCCAAAGGCAGTCACTTAACCAACTGTGCTGCTCTGGTGCCCCCTTTTGGCTTCTTTCAAGACATTTTCTTTATCTTTGATATTCTATAATTTGAAAATGATATGCCTAGCTACAGTTTTTTAGGGGTAATTTATCCTGCTTGGTGTTCTCTGAACTTCCTGAATTATGGTTTGGTGTCTGACAATAATTAGGGAAGTTCTAAGTTATTATTGTTTCAAATATTTCTTCTGGTCTTTCTCTCTTTCTTGTCTTTTCGATGTTCCTATTATGCATATATTATACATTTTGCATAACACTTCTTGGATATTCTGTTCCATGTTTTTCAGTCTTTGTTTGCTTCTTATTTCTCAAATCTTCTATTTATATATCCTCAAGCTCAGATTTTTTCTTCAGCTGTATCCAGTCCAGCATTTTTTTTTTTTTTGGTTCTTTCTTAAGTTTTCCATCTTTCTACTTTACTGCCCATCTGTTCCTGCATGCTGTCTACTTTGTCCATCAGAGCCCTTAGCATACTAATCATAGTTGTTTTAAATTCCTAGTCTGATAATTCTCACTACAAAGTCTGCTTCTAATGCTTTCTCTGTCTCTTTGTATTGTGTTTTTTGCCTTTTGGTATGTCTTGTAATTTTTTCTTGACAGCCAGACATGATGGACTGAGTAAAAAGAATGTTGAAAATAGGCCCTTAATAATGTAGTGGTTAGATGTGGGGGGAGGGGAAGCATTCTATAGTCCTAGGAATTGGTCTTAGTCTTTCAGCCAGCCTATGCCTCTGAACTGTGAGCTTCACAAATGTTTCTGTTTTTAGCTTTCCTCTTAATTGGAAAGAGTGGGCTGGAGTTGGGTATTTCCCTTCTCTCATGTGGAAGAGCCTAGAGCTAAGTGGAATTGGGTATTTCCCTTGCCTCCAGTCAGTTAGGCTCTGATTAACTAGTTTCACCTGAGGGCTGACCTTTTTAAATAGGAGAGCACTCTGGTTTTTCAAAATCGTTCCTTTTCTCTTTTCCCTGTTGGAAATGAGAGGGGATTTTTCTCTAATATTTACTGTTGAAAACCTGGTCAAGCTCCTGGAAGTAAATCTCAAAATATTGTGATTATGTCCCTGGAGTTTTTATCTCTCAGAGTTTATTCATAAGGAGTCTCTAGTAATTTATCAATTACAGTTCATGTTGTTCTACCCTGGCACTGGTTCCTGCAGCAGTTTCTGCTTTTGAGTCTCCGCTCGGGTAAGCCATGATTCCATCTAATTACCTGTGTGTCTCTACAATCCTGGGGGCAGTGTTTTCCCCTGTGTCCTGCCCTTCTCACAGATTTGAGAGGAATTGTTGGTTTTTCAATTTGTTTAGCTTTTTTTTTTTTTTTTTTACATGTTGATAGAACAGTAGTGACTTGCAGGCTCCGTACATGTGAAACTGAAAATTGGAAGTCATTCCATTTATTTTTACTTTAATTACTATATATTTAATGCATTCCTATTTATGTGGTTTATACTTTATTTTCATACTATCTTTACCATTATTCTTTTTGTTCATTTCCTTCATTGTTTGGAACTAGCAGATTGTTTTTTTCTCATTCAATTTTGAATATTTTTTTTGCAATTTGTCTACATTCTGTAAATACATTTCTGCTGGCTATTGAATTCTTGATTAATAGTTTTTCTTTTTTTTTTCCTCGGCATGCCCAGGAGAAATCAGCTGTCGATATTTTAGAGAAATCCACTGTTAGTTCAATGTCAGTCTTTTGAAAGCAATGTTTTCTTTTTGGCTACTTATTACTTCTTTTGACGGTCATACCTATTTTTTTTTTTATTTCACCATGATATTTCTATGTGAAGAGTTTATTTACTCTGGTTCAGATTTCCTGGGCTCATTAAGTATGCTTACTGGAGTCCTTCAATTCTAAAATATTCTCACCTGTTCCTTTTCAAAGTGTTGCCTCTACATATTTTCTCTATCTTCACACTCAGAGATTTTGGATATGTGGTAAGCATTTTCATTCTTATTTTCCTGACTCAAATTCATTTGCATATTGTTCTTTGCTTTCTATCTGCATTCATGATAATTTTTGCAGTTTTATATTTTAATTAATGTCATGTCTAGTCTGCTCTTTAACGCATATATCAGTATTCTAATTATACACTTTCAATCATTATTTCAATTATACATTTTCATTTCTAGAAGTATGGTTTGGTTTTGTTATTTTTTAAAAATTTGATTGCTATTCATTGCTGAAAGTTCTTTCATGTTCTAAAATATAATAAAATTTTTATGTGTCTGTTGATCTTGATATGAAATTTCTGTAGGTCTGAATTTTCTCTTTGCTGTTTCAGTTGGCTTTCACTGATGATGTTTGATGTTTTCCTCTGGTGTTAGCCACAGAACCAACAGGATGTGTGTGTGTGTGTGTGTGTGTGTGTACAGAGAGAGATTTTAAAGAATTTGGCTCGTGATTATGGAGGCTGGGAAGTTCCAAGATATTGTCAAAACTTCAGAAATAGATTTAAAACTGCTGGATGACTGAAATATTAAAAGTATATTGTACACACATACGCAACAGCTTGTGAACTGGTAGCACTCAAACTGAATGTTCAATGAGACAGTCATGTTATTGAAGCAGCAGTGGTGTGATGTAAATAGTGAGGAGGCAGTGGCTGTTTATTCTTCATAGTGATTGGCTATGACATTGGAGTTTTCCTAGTGACAGGGAATTGACTAAAAGTGGTTATCTCTTATCAGTTTTGGAGAACAGTTAACATTTTCTTTGTGGTTTTTAGAGGCATTAACAAGGAGTGGCCCAAGTTGTTTCGCTCGTTTTGTAAAATAAGCTAAATTAAGTTTTTTTGTTTCTATGACTAAATTGGTTGGTTTGCTCAGGGGATTTCAGGTCTGGTGTCCATTTGTGTTTGATTTTTAACAGTCTTCAGTTGGTGAGCTGGGGACATGGGAAAACTGATGGCATAGTTTTAACCTGACTCTAAAGGTCTGAGAACCAGGAGAGCCATTGGTGTAAGCTCAAGGCTTAACACTCATAAAATTGAGACCCAAGGAGACTCATTTTTTAGTTTGAGTCCAGAAGCAGAAAAAGACTAGTGTCCCAGGTCAAACAGTCTGGCTGGTGGCTATGCCTCTCAGTGGTGGGAGGGTCAGGCATTTTTTTTCTGTTTAGATCTTCAACAAATTGGATGAGTGTCACCCACATTAGAAAGGGCAATCTACTTTATTCAGTCTATCAATTCAAATGTTAATCTCATCCCCAAAAGCCCTCACCTCAGGGACTTACTCACAATACTGTTTGACTAAATACCTGGACAGGGCACCCTGTGGCCCAGTCAAGCTAACACTGAAAACATACCATCACATCCTTGTATTTGATTGTTTTTTGCAATAAGATATGTAGTTTTCTTGGAACTTGATCTGTGGAAATTCTTTGAAATCTGGGATGAAGGTAGGTTATTTAGAAAATATTTATTACCAATCTAGAAACAGGTGGAACATAAATCTTAAACATTTTTAGGCAACTCAGACGATATGAATTAGTTTGAAAACCCATGTGTTAAATGGCAGTGGTTTCAAATTCTTGAGAAATCTCACTCTTCTGTTGTACATGAAGCTCCAAGACTGACAGCTTACCCTATAGACATTTTAGGGGAATGGGTATTTAATAACAGTTCACCATTTTACCAAGTCTGTTACTTTTTTATACACTTTCTCTTAGAGGAGAGTGGTGAGGCTGTGTTTATTTTTCTGTCCTTTGTTGGGAAAATTCATTGGAATTAGGAAAATGCTCAAATGTGCAAGAGCAACTTCAGGTATTCCACTTCTCTGGGTGTCTTATTTTGCTCATTCCCTGACTTGACTTTCTCGCTGTACTGCCATCTCATATAACTGTTTATGTTTTTTTTTAAATAAATTGATCCCATACTTTTTTTTATTTTCATGGGCAGATTAAATCATATGTTACTAGCTGTAAGAGCATTAAGAGACATAAACTTCCAGTTATAAAATAAATAAGTCATGCAGATGAAAAGTACAGCATAGAGAATATAGTCAATAATATTAACATTGTATGGTGACAGATGGTAACTACACTTATTGTGGTGTAATGTATAGATAGAATTGTCAAATCACTATGTTTTGCACCTGAAACTAATATAATGTATGTCAACTGAACTTAAATGATAAAAAATGCTTTGTAATGCTAGAAATGAAATTGTTTAGTAACTAATTTTAAATATTCCATTTACCATTGATCTGTTCATTACTTTGCCCTAATATAGCCAATGTATTTTATTTTTTTATTTTTTAAGATTTTATTTATTTATTCATAGAGACACACACAGAGGGGGGGGGGGCAGAGGGAGAAGCAGGCTCCATGCAGGAAGCCCGAAGTGAGACTCAATCCCGGGTCTCCAGGATCAGGCCCTGGGTTGAAGGCGGCGCTGAACCGCTGAGCCACCCAGGCTGCCCTAGCCAATGTGTTTTAAAAGTAGAGTCTGACTTCATCCTTTAGTGATATTAGTATTACAAGTGAAGGAAAAGAAAACCCAATGAGTTCATGAATCAGAATATTTGCACCTCCTTTTAAGGGCTCTGTGATTTTTTTTTTTCCAACAAGCAAAATAAAATGTAATTAGTTTCATACCAGGGTAAGTAAAGAAGAGAGTCATGAGATGTGTAATACATATTAGCAAATTTTTTTTAAGGAAACTGTTTTTTAAAAATGTAACAGTGGCATGCCCAAATAGGAAATGCCTCAGTCAAAGCTCTAGGGGTATGTTTACCAAATTAGCCTACTCACAGTAGGGCACAAAATCTATTCACTTGTTCTGTTTTAGTTTTCTTGTTCTGTTTTAGAGAGTTTTCTTTATCAATATCCAAAGGGATTTTCTTAGTTAGAAGCTATTATTTGGACTGTAAAACCACATGTCATGAAAAGTAAATAGATACTGATCTGTTAAACAACATATGACAGTACAACACAATGGATATAAATAACAGTGTATGGCTGCAGTGTGGTTTAGGTCTTTAATTCTAGTCCCTTTGAAAAGTGTATTGTGCAAATCCTAAGCATTTTAATCAGGTAAATCCTCTTAAACTGCATTTGTCTTCCTTTTCAGGCCAGTTCTGTGCCATTCTTTATCTTCTTCACGATGGCTAATGTGGCCCTATTTCAATCTGTGTGTGTGTGTGTTGTTATTGTTGTTTTCATTAATACTGGAATATATTTAAGAGGAACCTGGGTGATTCTTTGCAGTTGCTTCAAGTTGAGGCTTTGGAATACCAATGGTGGTTAATTGATGTCTACAAGTTTACTTTTTCACTTCTGATCATTTGTGCACAGATCCCTATGACAAATCTCACATAGTTCACTCTCCTATTTTTCACTAAGCCTTCTGTAATTGCATGCTAATATTGAGGAATGCATTTTCTTGGGCTGATTCAGAAGGTTTTCATTGGTTTCTTGCATTTCTAGAACTTTTAGGTGAAGAATAACCTTATAATGAATCTTTTCATATGGGGAGGGGAAAAAGGCTTTATAGTATTTTATTCCTTTTTTGAGTATGCCATTCTTTGAGAAGATAAATTTATTAGATTTCCAAGTGAGAGTCATTCTTCTATGTCTTGCCTGAGAAAAATACAGAATGATTTAAACTTTATATTCAGTAACTCATTTTTTTAAATTCTAGTGTAGTTGACATACAGTGTTGTATTAGTTTCATGTGTACAGTACAGGGATTTAACAATTCCATATATTACTCAGTACTCATCAAGGTTCACCCATCCCGCTACCACCTCCCTTCTGGTAACCATCAGTTTGTTCTCTATAGTTAAGAGTCTATTTTATAATTCTCTTTTTTTTTTCTTTCCTCTTTTGTTTTTTAAATTCCACATATGAGTGAGATATTATGGTATTTCTCTTTTTCTCACTGATTTATTTTGTTTAGCATTCTACTCTTGAGCTCTATTCATGTCATTGCAAATGGCAAGATTTCATTCTTTTTTATGGCTGAATGATATTCCTTTGTGTCTTCTTTATCCAGTCATCTATCATTGGACACTTGAGTTGCTTCCATACTTTGGCTATTGTAAATAATGCTGCAATATTAAGTTTTTTTGATTGTTTTAATTTTATCATTTGATTGTTTTTTATATTCTTTGGGTAAATACCTAGTAGTGCAATTATTGGATCATAGGATAGTTCTATTTCTAATTTTTTGAGGAGTCATCATACTCATTTCCAGAGTGGCTGCACCAGTTTGCCTTCTTACCAGCGACAGTACACAGGAGTTTCTTTTCCTCTACATCCCTGCCAACTCTTGTTTTATGAGTATTTGATTTTAGCCATTCTGACAAATGTGAGATAATATATCATTGTAGTTTGATTTTCATTTCCCTGATGATGAGTTTATTCAGTAACTCTTTAAATAAATTGATATTAAGCAATCCGGGGACTTCGCCTAAAAAATAATGGTATATAATGTGAAAACATGATTTTTTTTTCCTGGTCTACTGAGAATGTTTGATGGATGTTTCGATTCAAGAATACCGTGAATAGAATAAACCTATTATCATCTCAGCTTTTCATGGTCCAAACCTTAGGAATAACCACTCTGAGTTTACCCTACTTCACACCAGAAAGTGGCTAACTGGAAAGCCTGTACTTTTATCCTTTTTTTTTTAAACTTTTTTTTTTTAATTTTTATTTATTTATGTATGATAGTCACAGAGAGAGAGAGAAAGAGGCAGAGACACAGGCAGAGGGAGAAGCAGGCTCCATGCACCGGGAGCCCGATGTGGGATTCGATCCCGGGTCTCCAGGATCGCGCCCTGGGCCAAAGGCAGGCGCTAAACCGCTGCGCCACCCAGGGATCCCTGTACTTTTATTCTTTTACCATTTCTACCTTACCAGACTTCTTAGCTACTAATAACAGAAACTCTCACTAGCTAAACAAGAAATGCAATTATTTTAAGGATTGTGAATAGCTCTCAGATCAACAGGAAGCCTGGAGAAAACCAGAAAATTTTCAGGACCCTTGTCATGTTTACACCATACACACTGCTGTGATTGAGATCTTGTTGCTGTTCTCACCTCTATTGACTATTCAATTTTGCAATGCTGATCTTTCAGCTTTGTTTTTATTGTCATGAGTTACCTCCCAAAGTCCTGGGACTTCCTAAGGAAGATAGAGTTTTATAGGGAGGTGTAACTTTAACATGCGTACAATTAAAGGGAAAGTTGAGATAAAGTATACAAAATAATGAAATATGTGTTTAGATTGAGAGATAAAGAAGAGATACATTATGGTTAAATTTTTATTGTGGCAAATTCATGAAACAGATTTAATGATGGCTTTGGTTATATATAGTTTATATCATATTGCCTGCTTATCAGCTACTTTTAAATTTGAATAAAAAGCACTGTGACCTCAATTATAATAAAATTGGTCACTTTTGCCAGAGTGACAGTGCTATTGCATTTTTCATTATAAGTCCTTTTTTTCCTGTGGATTTATATCCTGTGATGTTAATTTGTATGAAGATGAAAATTGGCGTTAAAAGCAGTTCAGTTCATATGAAAATTTATTTCTAAAAATTGTTTAAATCAGTATTTGCCACAGAGCAATAAACTAAACCATAATTCATCTAAAAACTTCACTATTCTTCCAACTAAAACAGAAATTTATTCCAAATAATAAAATTTTACCAGGAGGTAGCCTTTCCTCCAGGTTAGTTTCTTTTGGCATTAAAAGTGTTAATGCAATAGTTATTTTATATTGAAGCACGTTTGCCTCTAAATAGGTCTATGAAAACTTTTCCCAATTATTATTCCAGAAATGAACAAACCAATTGCTTTTTCTTATTTACTTTTTATTTTATTATTTTTTAAATAGCATTTCTGTAATATATTTATAAAAGTGTTTATAGGGGTACCTGGGGAGAGGGTCTGCCTTTGACTCAGGTCATGATCCCAGGGTCCTCGGATGGAGCCTCACATTGGGAATCCTTGCTCAGCCGGGAGCCTGCTTCTCTTTGTCCCTCCACCTGCTACTCCCCAGCTTGTGCTCTCTCTCTCTCTGTCAAATAAATGAATAAATAAACTTTAAAAGAAAAATGTTTATAAATCTAATAATATAAGAGTACTCTGCTACAAAGTGGAGAGTGTTTACTTAGGTTTAATTGATATGTAATATTACATAAATTTAAGGGGTACTACATATTGATTTGATGTATTCTAGGGATGGGAACAATTAAGATCTATTCTCTTAGCAAATTTGATGTCTATAAGAGTTTTATATCTACAGTCACTGTACTGTGTACCAGATATCCAAGACTTATTTATTTACTTAGTTGTGATTATGTGCACTTAAATCATCACTTCTACTCCCCTGCTCCCCAGCCCCTAGTAACCACCATTCCACTTTTTTTTAAGTTTGTTTCTTTTTAGATTTCACGTATAAGAATATCACATGGTATTTGTTTTTCTCTGACTTACCTCACTTAACAAAATGTCCTCAAGTTCCATTCCTGTCATTGCAAATAGCAGGATATGCTTTTTTCTCATGGCTAAGTAGTATTCCATTTTGTATTTGTGGCATGTGTGTATGTATATATTTATGAATGAATAAAGGAGATATGGTGTACATATATGCAAGAATATGTTTGTGTATATATTTGTGTGTGTAAGTATGCCATGTCTTCTTTGTTCATTCACCCATTGCTAGACATTGAGGTTGTTTTTGTCCTGGCTATTGTAAATAATGCCACAATAAAGAGTGCATATATCTCTTTGATAATCTGTTTTCATTTCTTTTGGATACACACCCAGAAATGGAATTACTGGATTATATGGCAGTTCTCTTTAAAAGAAAAAAAAAATTTTTTTTAAGGAATCTCCATACTGCTTTCTATAGTGGCTGAACCAGTTTACAACTCCATTAAGAGTATGCAAAAGTTCCTTTTTTCACCCCATATCCTCTACAATACTTGTTATCGTTTGTCTTTTTGATGAAAGCCATTCCAAGAGTTGTGAGGTAATATGTTGTAGTTTTGATTTCCATTTGCCTGATCATTAGTGATACTGAGCAACTCTTCATATACCTGTTTGCCATTTAGATACCTTCTTAGGAAAAATGTCTGTTAAGTTCCTCTACCTGTTTTTTTAAACAGGATTGTTTTTGAGTTGAATAAATTCTTTATGAATTTTGGATATTATGCCCTTATCTGATGCATGTTTTGCAAATATTTTCTCTTGTTCCATATGTTGCCTTTATTCTTTTTCTTTTGCCATGCCAATGCTTTTAAGTTTGATGTAATTCAACTTTTTCCTTTTTTTTTTCTTTTGTCATTTGTGCTTTTGGTGTTCTATTAAAAAATATCATTGCCAAGACCAATGTTGAGAAGTGTTTTCCCTCTGTTTGTCCAGGGGTTTAACTAAAGCTTTTTAAGGTAGCATGGACATTTTAACAAAATTAACTCTTCCATTCCATGCACATGGTATTTCTCTCATTTGTTTTGTGTCTTCAAATTCTTTCAGTAAAGTCTTTTTTCATTGTACAGATTTCTTACTTCCTTAATTTATACCTAGGTATTTTATTGTTTTTGGTGTTATTGTGAATGAGACAGTTCTCTATTTCTTTTTGAGATGTTTTGTTGTCAATGTATAGAAATGCGACTGATTTCTATATATTGTCTTTTCTACTCTTTAAACTGTTATTTACAAATAAATAATTTTGATGTATGAATATCTATTTGCATAATTCTGTCACTACCAAATTAACTGGTCAAGACTGCATTACTACAAGGGAGATTTTAAAAGTAAATTGATAAAAATTTTATTTTTTGGAGGGTGGGGATATGTCATAGTTGATATTTTTTTTTCTTCTTCCCAAACCTGCATGTTATTAATTATACTTATCATTATTGGCTATGAGTTGTTCTAGAACTATAAAGAGTTAAGAAAGAATAAAAAATGTAAAGGGATCTTTCCAGCACCCTTTACCATGAGCTAAACTGGATAACTTTCCCTTTGACTTTCCAATTGTTCAGATTTCACACTTTGAGAAAGTGGTAAATTCATGGATAGGAATTTGTTTCACTATGTGGCAGCATCATTGAAACTAGAAATGTCGGCTATTCTTATCATTGAGAATCCCTGCCCTCCATAGCTTTTAAGCTCCTTTCTTGGATCACATTAAGAACACACACACCTAGAATCTGGTAGAGACAAACTGCACAGTTAATACAGGTCATGCTGACCCTAAAATTAGATTTTTAGAATTTAATTTGACTATCAAAGTTCTATCACCAGTGATTTCATTTGGCAGTATATAATTGGCTTCAGGTATGAAACAATGATTTTATTATAGGATTGTTCTGACTTGAGCACTCTGAGTTTGAAAATGTTATATATATATATATATAAATCACTTTTTTTCTTTTCCTTTCTTTCCTTTTTTTATTGATAAGAAGTAAGTTTTGAATAGACTTATTAGAAAAATATTTTGATTTCACCAGGTCAATATCACTTATATGTGATGTTTGGAAATTTTTGGAAATATTCCAAAGAGACTCTTTATAGGATGATTTTTTCTGTTGGTAGTATTAAAGAGAACCCCTGGATTTGAAATATCTGGTTTCTTTTTCTTGACATTGTTGTCCCCAGCCTGGTCAACTGACTAATGAACAAAAAATGGGGACTGATCCTACTAGACTAGCATTGTCCAATAGACAGTAATTACTTGAATTCCAGAGGCGTTTTAAAAATGTAAATTACTGGACACTTCGGCGGCTCAGTGGGCGAGCATCTGCCTTTGCCTCAGGTTATGATCCTGGGGTCCTGGGATCCTGTCCTGCATCAGGCTCCCTGCAGGGAGCCTGCTTCTCCCTCTGCCTATGTCTCTGCCTCTCTCTCTCATGAATAAATAAATAAAAATCTTTTAAAAAAAATCAGATTACTGGAACTCACATAAAAACTTCCGAATCATCATCCCTGGACAGAGATCCTAGGAATTTGCATACACCAACAAGAAAACAGAGGAGTTTATGTCATGGATTATTCAGGAATTCTAATATACTTTTCAGGAGAGTTTACCTCAATCTGGAATAGCGATAGCATCTCTGGTCTCTTTCCAGTGCCTTACTTTATACTCTCTAACCTCTTGCTTAATTTTTTAATATACTTATTACTACCTGACTTGATACTCTATACTAACCTTTTCAGATTTTTTCCTTCCTTACTGTAAACCTGATGCAAGCAGGAACTTGACCTGTTTTCTTCTCTTTTCTCCTCCTCTACCTTCCTCTTTCCTCTCCTCTCTCTGAACTGAATGCATATACTGGGTCTGAAATGGAGTTGGAATTCATGTACCAGGGCTATTTTATTGCTACAATTATTTTATTATTATAAGACTGATATTAATGTTGTCTAAGTACTGAAAGTTGTTGCTTCTACAGAATGGAAAGTAGGCCTTAAAAATACTTTTCCATTTTTTATAAGTTTTGTACATTGAACATATAGTACTTTATAATTTTAAAATACATTTAAAGCATGCGTCAGTTAAAACCCATTTCATTTTAACATGCAATGTAGATTTCCATCTCTCATTGTCTTGTGCAGATATGCTATTATTGAATCAGATGAGCACCAGGTATATTCCAAAATTCTCTAAGAATACAATGGGAAAGAGAATCACAGATGGTTTTTCAATTCACCACAAGGGAACTAAACCAAACTTTGCAGATAATTAATGTAAGGTTTTATAGATAAAATAATTTTATGAAATTTTTTACTGCATTTAGAATGTGTAGTAAAAAATAAACTTCAGTTTTATTCATGAGGGCCACATTCTAAGAATAGGGTGACTTCTGGAAGCGAATATCTTTTTGTGTGGCTTTTTAGATCAATTCAAATGCAGCTCACATTTCCATCTCCTGTATTCACATTTCTACTCAATATTTAACTGATTATACCCAGACATAATTTCTAAAGGCACACTGCGAATAATGTTGCTGTTCTCATTCTCAATGCATGATTCACAGGGAGATAAGAGCATTGTTCTCTGCATTTGGGAACCTAGGTGGTTTGTCCAACTGTGCATAATGCATACTTTGCCACTTGGTAGAGAAATAAGATGTAGGCTATACTGGTTGCTGTTTTGAAATATGGCAATCACTACAATGATTATTTTTCTATAAAATTGGCAGTCAAATACAGAAATGACCATGTGCGTGCATGCATACATAATGCAAATGCCATTTAAAAGGTTCCATCACATTTTATAATTTTTTCAAATTAGCTGCTCAGAAGTGGTAATAAGACTGGTTGTTTTTAATCTTCAGAATATTAACTGTCAGAGACATTTAGAAAGTGATAATCCAATGCTAAGCAATTAAGCTGGGTTTTCTTAGCTAGTACTTTAAAATAACACAATATTTTCAGAAGGAAATGGATCTGAAATGAATTCTCTTTATCTTCATTCAGGAATCTGACCCTTGAAAGAATGAAGTCAGTGTAAGTAGTTCACATGGAGATGTAAGGGATTAAACCTAAAGCATATAGTTTGAAAGTAGAAGAAAAAAATATAAACATTTATGAACATCTAAATTTTGGTCTAGGGAGTATCGTCTGCATGAAAGGAAAACTGCTAGTTGGGGTATCCGTCAACTAGAATCCAGACTCCTCTTTTCTGTTAACTGGGTTTGTGACCTTAGGCAACCTAGCAAACCTTTTTGAATCTCCATTTATAACACAAAAATCTTGTAATTAGACTGAATTTATCAGGTAAAAATCAATTCACTCTCCTATACAATTTGCTCTTGTACCTTGAGGAATTAATTATATATTAAATATTTTTATTTGTTCAGCTGAGGCACCGTACCCATGTGGATTAAGTTTGGAATTCACGTCTGAACCTTTACTCAGCAGAGTTGTTAAACAGCACAAGAAAGCTCCATAAATTTACCTTCTTTTAGATATAATCAACCAATTTGGAAAGAGTGATAATAACAAATCTCTTCTCTCTTCAAAGAATTCAAGAGTGAGTAGGATCAGTAATAACTACTGCTGGGTGATCTGCCATTGCCTTTTAGAGCACAACCATCAAATACCTTGATCTTGCTAGATCTACTGAAAGTAAAATGGAATCAATAGTTTCTCATTTGACTTGGTTGTCAACTTTACAAATTCATCAGAATACTACTAACTTCTCTTTTCAATTGGCTCTGTAGAAGATGCTTTTCTGAAAGATGGCTTAATCATTAAAAGGCTGTAATTTGAATCTCCAAATTGAAATATAATGTTATGCATACAGTAGGCTTTCTTTGAGCTTAAGAACTTTTCTTTAAGTTATTACACACAAATGAATAAAATACACACCACTTAGTAACTATAAAGTGAAACCCAAGATACAAACATTTAGAACCAGAATTAAAGCTTTGCCAGCACCTCTGAAGCCTACCCCTTCAATGTGGCCTTCTCTAATGAAAACTCCACTTCCCACTGTTAGTCCTGTTGAGATAAACACACTTTTATTTTTCTTACAAGTTTCCTTCCAGGTTTGCATCCCTAAAACAAACTCTATAGACTCATTAATAAAATATCGGATTCTTTTTTTCTGCTTATTTTTCTCAACATTATTTAATGCATCTCATTTAAGTTACATGATGTCATGGTTTATTCTTTGTTTGGTTTTTGGTAGGCAATTCTTAGTTGATGGAATAGTTTTAATGCGTTCTATTATAGATGAACATATATGCTGTTCCAGCTTTGGGCTATTGTAAATAACGGTGCTATGAACACTTGTCTATGTTGTACACTTTACAGCTTGAACATCTATCCTTGTACTTATCTGCATTAGAATCTTAGGAATGGAATTGCTAGAAAAGGGATTGCTGATCTTGGGAGATCCACTTAATGAAGACATTTGAGACTGGAATTTTCTTTTGGGAGGATTTTACTGATTCATTTGCTTTATTTAATTTTTTTAAAATTTAAATTCAATTTGTCAACATATAGTATAACACCCAGTTCTCATCCCATCAAGTGCTTCCTTAGTGCCTGTCACCCAGTCACCCCATCACCCCACCCACCTCCCCTTCTACAACCCTTTGTTTCCTAGAGTCAGGAATCTCTCATGGTTTGTCTCCCTATCTAATTCTTCCCCACTCAGTTCTCCTCCTTTCCTTTATAATTCCTTTCACTCTTTCTTATATTCCATGTTGATTCATTTGCTTTAATGATTAAAGGACTATTTAGCTCTTCTGGTTCTTTCTGTATAT
This sequence comes from Nyctereutes procyonoides, assembly GCF_905146905.1. NCBI lineage: Eukaryota > Metazoa > Chordata > Mammalia > Carnivora > Canidae > Nyctereutes > Nyctereutes procyonoides. Next base: position 6,013,688 of record NW_026575119.1, read on the forward strand.
GTTTGGAAAATTAAGATTTTCCTCAGAATTTGTCCTTTTATTTAAATTTTAAAAAGCACTAGTTTAAACTTGCTTTTATACATCCTCTTGCTATGTGTATGCTACATAAGAGGATGTGTAGCATCTTATGTTCCTCTTTTTCATTTATCATACTCCTTTTTGAGTTTTTTTTTATTTTGCTCCTCCCCCTTTTGATGCATCTCTCCAGTGCTTTGTCAATTTTTAAATTACTTTCCAAGGAGAGGTAAGTGCCTGGCTTTGTTGTTCCTTTCAAATTTATATTTCTCTATTTCATCGTGTTTTTCACATAGCTCCTTTTCTTAAACTTCTTTTGGTGTGGGAAGCCTGGGTGGCTCAGCAGTTGAGCATCTGCCTTCGGCTCAGGGCATGATCCCGGAGTGCCGGGACTGAGTTCCACATCAGGCTCCCTGCATGTAGTCTGTTTCTCTCTCTGCCTATGTCTCTGCCTCTCTCTCTGTGTGTGTGTCTCTCATGAATAAATAAATAAGATCTTAAAAAACAAAACAAAAAACAAAACTCGGTGTTATGGCTTTTCTTTGTAGTGTATTGACAGATGCCTAGTGTATTCATCATAATATTTGTTATTAGTATATGCATTTGAGACTGCGTTGGCTTCTTTTATTTTATTTATTTTATTTTTTAAGATTTTATTTATTTATTCATGAGAGACACACAGAGAGACAGAAGCAGAGACATAGGCAGAGGGAGAACCAGGGGGAGCCTGATGTGGGACTCGATCCCCAAACTCCAGGATAATGCCCTGAGCCATCCAGATGTCCCATGAGTTGGCTTCTTTTAAAGATATATATTTATTATATCTAGAGAGAGAAAGTAAGGGGGGGGGGCAAAGGGAGAGGGAGAAAATCATCAAGCCGACTCTGTTGAGTACAGAGCCTGATGTGGGACCTATCCCATGACTCTAACTGAAATCGAGTTGGCTACCCCACCAACTGAGCCATCCAGGTGCCCCTATGCTGGCTTTATAATGTGCTGACTCGGCTAAACTAAGTAATACTGCCCAGCATTCCTCTGTATATTTTCAGTTAGAGTGGACCACAAATGATTCTTGTACAAGATTCAGAGGGCGCTCTCATTTATGTGTGGAATTTAAAAACTTACAGAAACAGAACTGATTGGTGGTTGTTGGGGTGCAGGGGTGAAGGAAATGGGTGAAGGTGGATAATAGGTAAAGACTTCTGGTTATAAGACAAATAACTCCTGGAGAAGTAATGTATAGCATGCTGACTGTAGTTAGCAATACTGCATTGTGTGTTTCAAAGTTGCTAAGAGAATGGATCCTCATAGTTCTCACCACAGGAGAAAAATGTAACTCTGTGTGGTACCAGGGTTAACTAAGCTTACTTCAGTAAACATTTTACAATATATACATATCATGATGTTGAACATCTTAAACTAATACAAAGTTATGTGTCAATTATATCTCAATAATGAAAAACTCAAAACAGAACAAAAGTAGTAACAAAAAAGATTTGGAGGGCAGTTGTGAGGCAGTAGCTCATTTGGGAACTTACATATTCACATTTTGATTACTGATCTGATTTGCTTCTCTAAGGCTGGGCAGTGGCTGGATCTGAAATTCGCCCACTTTCTCCTGGTTACTCCTTCAGCTTCTTGGGTGCCTGAGTCAGGTGTTTGCATTTGTTTGTTAAAACCCCTGGTTTCTACAAGGCCACCTATGCAACCATGGCCAAAGACAGCAAGAGCTGATAGTTTCAGTATTGTCTCCTGGGCTTGTGAGTTCCAGCTGTTTTCACTGTCTTCCAGCTTCCATCCCTTTCCTTCTCAATTGCCTGCCCTAATGACAGTGCACTGTAACATCGAATGCAGAGACAGAGTCTTCCAGACCCAGCTTTACTAGCTTCTGTAATTCTATGAAGTCAAATCTTCATAATATTTCTCTTAATATATAGAGCCTGTGATTCTGTCCTGTTGGTTGATTTCTGACAGGTACAGAGAATATAGGTTTTTGTTCCTCCAAGTTTTTTTTTAACTAAAATATATTTGACATATAACATTGGGTAAATTTAAAGTATATAACATGTTAACTTGATATGTTTATATATTATAATTGCCATTGCAGTAATAATTAATATCTCTATCACACTGCATAATTATCTTTTTTAGTGGCTGAAATAATTAAGTTATGGTCTCTGCAAGTTTAATTATAATACAGTATTGTTGTCTATATTCACTGTAATGCGCATTAGCTCTCTAGGGCTTATTTACTATTCATTGCAAGTTGGTACCATTAAATAACATCTGTCTTATTCCCCTACCCCCATTCCCTGGTGGCCACCATTCTATTCTTTGTTTCTATGACTTCAATTTTTTTTTTATTCTACATATAACTGATATTGTACTGCATTTGTTTTTCTCCATATGACTTACCTCAAGTAGAATGATGCTCTCAAGGTTGTTGCCAGTGGCAGTATATCTATCCTTCTTTCTCACGACTGAATAATATTTCATTGTGTATATATGTGTGTGTATATAAAAAATGTGTATATGATATTGTGTGTGTGTGTGTGTGTGTATATATATATATTCATGTATTCTTTACCCATACTTCTATTATGGGCACTTAGGTTGTTTCCATATCCTGGCTATTGTGAGTGTTTACTCACAACTTTTAATATGCAAAATCATATCATCTGCAAATAGCAACAATTTTATTTTATTCTTTCCTATTTGGATGCCTTTTATTTCTTTGTCTTGCAAAATTGCTCTAGCTAGGATCTTTAGTACTATATTGAATAAGAGTCATGAGAGCAAACATCTTTGTCTTGTTCCTAATCTTAGAAAAAAAGCTTTCTATCTTTTTCCATTGAGTATATTATTAGCTTTGGGTTTGTCACATGTGGCCTTTATTATGTTGAGGTATTTTCCTTTTATACTCAATCTGTGGAGAGTTTTTTTTTTTTCTTAACCATGAAAAGATGTATTTTGTCAAACGATTTTTTTTGCATCTATTGAAATGATCGTGTGCTTTCATTCTATTTATGTGATGTATTATATTTATTGATTTGCATATATTGAATCATCCTGGCATCCCAGGGATAAATCCCACATGGTCATAGTGTATAATTCTTTTAATGTCTTCTTGAATTTGGTTTGCTAATATTTTGTTGAATTTTCACATCTGTATTCATCATGGATATTGGTCTGTAGTTTTCTTTTTCTCTCTCTCTCTCTTTTTTTTTTTTTGTAGTTTTCTTATACTGTCTTTATGTAGCTTTGGTTTCAGGGTAATGCTGCCACCCACCAGTTTTGTATCTTATGTTTTGTTATATATTTAGTTTTGATTGTAACTTTGATTCATGACTTTTCTACATATTTTTAATTTCTAAACATAAAGATGCTATTTTGTAACTGATTTCCTATTTACAATGTCAGAAAACATGATCTATATGATTTAAACTTCAAAAAATTGTTTGTTATGGCTACTATATGATGAATAGTTCCCTGAGTGTTTGAGAATAATATATGCTCTACAGTGGTTTGTTACACTGTTGTATATATGTCCACTACATCAAAAATTTAATCATGTTTAATATTCTATATTTTCTTGATTTTTCTATCTGCTTGTTTGTCAACTGTGGAGGTAGTTTTTTCCTAAACTTCCCACTTTGTGTATTTGTATATATCTACTTATGTTCTAAAATTTTTGCTTTGTGTATCTTAACATATCTCAATGACATTTTATTAATACATTTTTGCATCATTCTTCCATGGTGTAGCCACCTACCATCCCTTTTGATCAAACCTCTTTCCTGAAAAATTTTTTAGATTTTATTTATTTATTTATGAGAGAAGAAGAGAGACAGTGAGAGAGAGAGAGAGAGAGAGAGAGAGAGAGAAGACTAGCGGACTTTGCACTGAGTGCTAAACCCAATGAGAGGCTCGATCTCAGAACCACAAGATCGGGACCTGAGCTGAAAGCATGACTGATTGAGCCATGTAGGTGCTCCTCTACTGTCACTCTGAATATTACTTTTATATTTTTCAGTGATCTCAGTATCCATGTAGATCTCCCTTCTAATATCTTCACCATTCTTGGTACCCTCTGTCAGTGGTCTTGTCTTCCTATCTTTCCTCAGGGAACTCCTTTGTCTTAATTACTGGGAATAATTCTTCTACAATATCAAAAGCAAAAAACTCTATTTTTTGGAGGGGAGGGACCATCCGCATCCCCACCATCTTTCCAGGTCACTTCCTCTAATATCCCTAATCCAATAATCTCTTATTTCATCTTTCCATCTCAATTTCACTTTTCCTTAAACCAATTTGGTCCTGATTCTGCTTCTTACATAACTTATATTCATGTTAAATCATTCTAAGCACTATTTGCTATTTGTGCCATATTCTCTTGTCCTCTACCTTTATCTTAATTGCTTGGGTTAATATAACCTTAGTTAAATCCAAGTCTCTTTCTTCTCCATGCCTGAATGTACTCACCTAAGTATGGTTGTAGAAAAATAACAAAACTATGGTGACTGGTCTTCATTTAAATCTGTAATTAATAACCTCAGATGGGCTCTTTTAATTGCAGTGAAACCCTACATTTGTCTATATTATTCTCTCTCTCCTGGACAACTTTTTCATGCTTCACTTCTTTTTGGACCTCCACTTTCTCCTCCATATTCATTGTTAGTTAACAATTTTGTTTCCCATTTCACTGTGGAATTAAAACACTTAAAACTGAAAAAAAAAAGAAAAACTTAAAACTGAATGTCCAGGGATCCCTGGATGGCTCAGCGGTTTAGTGCCTGCCTTCCACGCAGGGCGTGGTCCTGGAGTCCTGGGATCCAGTCCCACATCAGGCTCCCTGTATGGAGCCTGCTTCTCTCTCTGCCTATGTCTCTGCCTCTCTCTCTCTCTTTCTCTCTCTCTCTGTCTCTCATGAATAAATAAATAAAATCTTAAAATCTGAATGTCCATAATAAATAGAGTCATTATAAAGCAGACATCCGGGATCCCTGGGTGGCTTAGTGGTTTAGCGCCTGCCTTTGGCTCAGGGCAAGATCCTGGAGACCAGGATCGAGTCCCACGTCGGGCTCCCGGTGCATGGAGCCTGCTTCTCCCTCTGCCTATGTCTCTGCCTCTCTGTGTGTGTGTGTGTGTGTCTGACTATCATAAGTAAATAACAATTAAAAAAAAAAAACTTAAAGCAGACATCCCAACTCTCATATTATTTCTCTTTAATTGCACTTGCCTCACCCAAACCCAATGGCGGTTAAATCTAACACTCTGAAGACTCCATACTAGTGCCATAGTAGATTAATGTAAGTAGAAAAACAAAGATCCATGCTGACTCCTGTCATTCTAAATGTGTGACCACATGCCCATTTCTAGCAGGATCTCTGCTGATGCCCTTAGTGCTTTAGTCTGTTTTCTCTTACTATCCTATACTCTGAGCTACTTATTTCATATATCTTTGTCCTCAAATCTCTCATATGCTCTACTTTTCCTCAATCTCAATAACCCTGCTTTTTATTTCATGAAACAAATAATCAGAAGAAAACTTTGTTTTCTTTCTTTCTTTTTTAATATGGAACACTTCACAAATTTGCATGCCATCCTTGTGCAGGGGCCATGCTAATCTTCTCTGTATCTTTCCAATTTTAGTATATGTGTTGCCGAAGTGAGCACGAAACCTTTGTTTCCTGCCCCCAAGTATGCCATTCCTTTCACTTAAGGTCAGAAACTCCCATCTCCTCATTTTATTTATTTATTTATTTATTTATTTATTTATTTATTTATTTATTTATTTATTTTTTATTTTTTTTTATCACTTAAGAGCTCTACTGTTGCAATTATCCTTGCTGTGCTGTGAAATATCAATATTTCACATTCTATTGGATTATTACAGTAAGCAACAAATATGTGGCCTCACTCTAACAATTATTTATTGGTTGTTCTTTCATTTATAGCAAACTCTCAAAGTCTAATTTACATTTTCCTCTCCCTTCCTCCTTCTTTCCTGAGTATACTCTAGGCAAGGCTTTTTACTCCTAGTTTCCCATTGACATGTTCTTTTTTAATATTAAGGTCACATGTCCACTGTATTGCCAGATTTGATGTTCCTTCTTCCATTTGTTTCTTGATCAACCTCTAAGCAAAATTCAGGTTAGCTTATACCATTCTTTTCAAAAGTTTTCTTATTTTGCTTTCCCCCCTCTTTCCTTTTAAGGCTTAACGTGATTCTAATTTTTCTCCTTTCTCATATAAGGATAAATACAAGTTGAAAAAAATAATTTTCTTTAACAAAAAAAAAAGGAAAGAGACTTCCCCACTTCATGCTTTTCTAAGCACATTATTTATAAAACAAAAACAAAAACATCTAACTGTAAATTCTTTATTTCTTTGAAATGCATGTAAATCTTTTTAGTGGCTCTTGCCAGTTTTAAGAATCAGGAATATCTTACTCAATAAGCAGAGAACTGTCTCTTAGAAATACTGAATATTAAATATTTCCCAGTTTCTGTGGGAGGGTAAGACCCTAACTTCAGTGGGTGCTTTGCACCAAGTTGCAAAACTACCTCCTAAAAGATTTGAGAAACCTCTTTTTCCATTGGATAGAGCCACTTAGGTAACACAGATGATCACCCCAATTATCGAGTAAATCTAAAAGGAACTATGTACAATAAATGGTACTATTAAGTACTCTTACTTGAGGGCTAGTTATTGTTTATCCTACATGTATATAATAGTCTGTATCTACTTAGCTATATAATAGGGTAAGATTTCTTTGTCTTTATGATCTTCTAGTGGACTGCCTGTGATACAAATCACATTCTCGTATTTAATGTTTATTCAATAATAAAACTATTTTGTCCTCTATCCTTGTGGAGAAGATTTTTGGGTTGGTAGGATAGTTTTAAATTATATTTCCCTAAACACTCAGTACTTCTTTTTTTGCCTATTAATGTTGGGATGCCTCAATGCTTCTTTTTTTATTTTTATTTTTTCTTTTTTCCATCTTTACTCACTTCTTAAATAATCTTTAGTTCACTGGCTTTAAATGTTATCTATACATTAATGTATTTGATTTTCTACACCTAACCAATCTCCCCTCTCCCTCTCTCTGCTATAAATCTATAAATATCTTTTATTTGATGAGTCCACTTCTATGTACTGTCCATGAATGAACCTTTATAATAAGGTTATCTTTATTGTCCATCAGTGAACTATATAATCAACATAAATCTGCTTCTTCTCTTGTGTTTCCCATCTTAGTGAAAGTCATCATTATTTACAGGTTACAGATTTTTTTGTTTATTTTGTTGTTTATTTTCATATGCCACAAAATATATCTTACAGGTCTGCTTTCAAAAAATATCTGAAATTTTATTACTAACATATGTCTCATTATTACTCCCCATTTAACATTTACATTGATTCCCCCCCCCCCCACCACCACCACTTCCCTCAGAGAGAAGGAGGAAGAGAAAGGAGACAGGAAGGGTGGCTTTAATAAACCAGAGAGCATACAAAAGAAGTGGAAGGAAAGATTCAAAGGTTAAATTCAAGATGTGAAATCAATAGTGAAACATGGGAATTGCCTATGGTAAATGAAATTGTGATAGTCCATGGTATGGCTCTGATAGAGTTTATGGAATAAGAAGATTTTAAAATTATAAGGAAGCATTTATAGTTTGCAAGCAATAACTGTTGAAAGGAGCAGAAAATGAGGATTGAAAAAGGTGTAAGGAGAACCTAAACAGATTTTTCCAGAATTCATGGGGAAAAAAAAATTTACAAGTTGAACAAATCAGAAGGACAGTGTTGAATGCTGTTTGAGATTAAGATTATAAACTTAAGAGTTATGATCAAAGTTTGGAATATTACAATGGAAAATGTTAAGCACAAAGTCCATAGTAGGCACTAATAAGAATATAAAGATAAATAAAGTCTCTTCATTTAAGGGCATGGAACTCTATTAGAGAGGTAAAATGGAAATATAAATAACTCAGAGACAGTATAAGAATTGCTATGTTTTAGACTTTCAGTCAAACTTATGAGAGATCTGGAGAGGAATATTCATTGTAGGGCCAATGAGGAAAACTCAATGGAAAAAAACAGGTTTTTTGTGGACTCAAACTCTAAATAATTTGGCAGTGTACACCAGTGGGCAGTCCAGAGATAATACAGGCTTAAATATGGATAGGAGAAACATCAAAGTATAAAAGATAAGAATTTGCAATTTCAATTGTTGGTGTGCAAGAATTGAAATATTTAAAAAATCTGTTTATAATCTTTTATATCTTGGGCTGAGAAAGAATTTTATCTCAGTCATTTGTGGACGTTTTTCCTTTAGTTGTGTCTTCCTATTGAAACCTGAGGAAGTACTCCTGGGATCATTGCTTCTGAGACATCCATTGCTTTAATCAGTCTTTCAGATCCTATAGTTGATCCTTTTGATTTTCTGCTGTTCTTGGGGTACAAGTGAGTTTGACAAGGCTGGGAGAAGTGATTGAAGGAGGAGAGCAAAATAGTAACACCAGTATTTTTATTGTTAATGTGACAATAATACAGTATTATTTTGGACTACATAAAATAAAACAGTAAAGTCACTTACATAATTCATTAAATTTATAAGAAAATCATAAATATCAAATTTAATGTTAATCTAATAAAAACATAAAGTATATATTATAAGCTGATAAAATTAATGATTAACATTTCCAAAATATCAGTACTACATGAAAGTGAACAAAATTTAGTTATCATAACTCATTAAAAGGATATAGTATAACTCAATTCCTCTGTAAAACTCAGATCTTCTAAAAATTGCATTGTGATTATTATTGAGCCAAGACTTTTTTTGTAAAAAATACTTCCTTCTGTTGGAAAAGAACTGAAGTCTTCATCAGCGGGAGAATTTTTAGTAGCCTTTATAAACTAATTCTAAATATTTTCCCTGGAGTCCCTTACTTTTAAATTATCACAAGATCTATTGGTAACATTGAAGACATTTTTTTTAGCACCATCTAAGAATACAATGCGAAGTATCAATTTAAATGCCACAATGCTAATATTTCACTTGTTCAAAAGGTCTTTGAATAATGGCAATAATTATGCTTTAAAATATATGGTTTTTTTTGTTTTTTAATAGAAGGTGGATGCTTATTGTAATGTGTATAGGTGCAAATTCTCCTGGGCTTTGTTTTGTCTTTTCTGCACATATTGACCAGATAGGTTATTGATTTCATTATCAAGATATAAATGATTTGAATATCAGGTTCTTTCAAACATAGAAATAATTACATTACATCAAAAGGTATTAAAATTTTAGTACATAATGCTTGGAATTCTAAACACTAACTGGCCGTGTTGTGAATTGGCTCTATCTCCCCCTAATGGCACCAACCAGTTATGATCTCTGTGTTCTGGTGACACTTCCAGCCAATATACCTTAGACAGTACTTAGATTCTCAACTTCTTGGTCCCCTTTTCTGTATGATCGAATATCTTTTTTTCCTATCCCTTCTTGTTCTGGGATTATTACCGTTATGTCTTCAGTGATTTTAGGATTTTCAAAAGATAGAATCAGCTTTCGTTTTCCAGGTCCAAAAAGGCACAAGGTAAGAAAATAGTGGGTCTGACAGTCTGCATGGAATGAGAGAAAGATACAACAAACAAAACACGTTTGTATTTCAAAAAGTTCCCTATCACAATAGAAGCAGTTAGAATTGTCATTCAATCCATTATTATATTAATTTTCTTGATTAGAATCTGTATTGCTACATGTATTAGTGAACTTATTTTTTTGAAGTATGTTGTCTAAATGTTTAATATCAACATACTACTTGGGACTATAGAGATTGCTATGAATGTGTGTTATTCTATTTATATGTTTATTTAGAAAGAACAATGTAATGTACATAGAGTAATATAATTCTGTAAAAATAAGGTAAAATATTACTGTAATTAATAAAGATAAAGCTAGAGAAGTGAACATTTGTTTTAGAGCTCTACTAAAAGTGTAAGTCATCACTGTCCTCAACTGCGAAATGGAATCTAAAACTTTTCTGGGGGTAGGAATTATATTTCTAATATTGAGAGAATCTAACATAATTTTGGTAGGGAGTATATTTTTAATAAAGTTTTTGTAATGAATTATCAAGTCAATGAACAAATTTCCTATTTCAAAAAGATCTGTAAACATAATTTTTTTAAAGATTTTATTTATTCATGAGAGACACACACACACACACACACAGAGAGAGAGAGAGAGAGAGAGACAGAGGCACAGGAAGAGGGAGAAGCAGACTCCATGCAGGGAGCCTGATGTGGGACTCTATCCTGGGACTCCAGGATCATGTCCTGGGCTGAAGGTGGTGCTAAACCGCTGAGCCACCCAGGGATCCCCCTGAATGTTCATTAGAGAATAGTTAGGGAATAGTTATTAATTAAATGACTACATGAATTAATAAGTTTATACCTAAATTGCTAATGTGTGGTTTCCTTTATGTTATTGCAAATCATCTTCATTATATTGCAACATAGGCTGACAATGATAATACCCACTTTTGTATATAAGGGAAAGAGGATGTGGAGACATAAAATATTTTACCTAGAAGTGACCTGGTGGTAGAGTTGGGATTATAATCCAAGTTTTATGCCTCCATGTTTAGAGTTTTGCTATCATATAGTGTGTTTTGCAGGTGAGAAGTGATTGTCATTCCTTATAGGATTGTAACCTTGATACCATCTCTTATGAATTTTGACTCTGGTTTCAGTGATTGAATCTCTCACTAGCTTATAAATACAGTGGGAGAAAAATAGTTAATGTCTGTGGACATCACTAGAAAGACTTAAGGTTACTTCTGATGCCAATACTTAACTGATTACTTAGGCAGACTACTCAACTCTATGCCAGAAAGATAATACCAAACTATTACAAAGCTGTTTTGAGATGAAATGTGATAATTGTAAGAGAAGACAGTTTATAGTAAACAAGTGATAAGGGCATTTTATTGGAACACCTTAGTCTTATTTTGTTAGTTCATCACCACTGTCTACTTCTTCTAAGCTTTTCTCTTTATTGTGTAAGAGAAGCCTAAAAAGTATTTTCTACGATTCTTTTCTCCATGTGGTTCTGAATTAGTCCAATCATGAGAGGCACTTAACTGATATTTGGATGGTAAAGAATTGGCAATATGTGGTGAAGAGTACTAGTGACAAGTACAAATTCTCTCAGGGAGGAAAAAGTATAATTTGCATGGGAAATGAGAATAATCTTGAGTATTGGGGAGCAATATTGGGGAGTATTGGGGCTATGATAGAAATAGAATTCACTGAATATTTCATGTTCTGCCATTCTTTCACATGGTGGGATAATGCTAGGAAACCGGGTAAGACCATATGTTTAATTCTGACCAGTGAATTGTAAATGAAAGTAACTCCTATCTCCTCAAGGTCAAGAATTTAATTGCTTCTGAGAGTTCACTCCCCTGGGTTGTTGTGGCTAGCTCAAGATAGTAGCTACTCTAAAGCTTGGTTATCTGACTGACTACAGTGAGCCTTGCAGATTGTCAGTGGGCATGTATCAGGAGCAAAAAAAAAATTTTAGCTTTTTGTGGTAATGTCTTCCCAAAGAATTCATGTTCTAATCTGCAACCTGTAAATATGTTACCTTATGTAGCCAAAGACATTATGCAAATATGATTAAGTTAAAGACCTTGACATGAGAATATTATCTTGGATTATCTGGATGGTCCTTTTGTAATGACAAGTGTCCTTAATATGTCCATGGAAGCAGAGGTTGTATTGATATGATTGTTGGCTTTGAAGATGTAGGAAGGAGTCAAGGAATTCAGATAGCCTCTAAAAGTTGGGATAGGCAAAGAAATGTTGTTGTTTTTTTTCCCCTAGAATCCCCAAAAGATTTTGAGCTCAATAAAACTCATTTTAGACTTCTGACCTCAGAACTCTGAGATAATAAATTTATATTGTTTTAAGCCACTACGTGTGTAGTGATTGTTAAAGGAGCAATAGGAAACTAATACACTATTATAAGCCATTTGAAGTTTGAGATTGTTTACTACATCAGCAAAATGGTCAACACTAGTATTAAAATGAACTTAAAATTTCAATGATGATTTTTCATTGGAATGAGCTTTATAATCTTTCTCTAGTTGCTTGTTTTGGAAGGGGAGGTGAATCAGGGTACAGATAAAATTTTAGATGTTATTATTGATTACATATTTTCTATAGTACATAGGACTTCACTTTGAAAAGCAATAGAGTTCCCATCTTTAAAAATTGTCAGATGTTGCTATTTTAGAATTTCAGTGTTCTTTTCACTTTTAATTTGTTTATAAAATGTAGAATAAATTTTCATGCCTCGGGATAAGATGCAAAGATACAACCCATAGATACTATGCAGAAGATAAACTAATACAGTGACTTTACTAACAAGTCTATTTGGTGACAGTATATTCTTTCTTCCAGAAGATAAAAGTGGTAAACTGCCAAGGAAATTGTAATGTTGGAATCAAAGTGAAATTTCACTGAAGAACTCAGCTATAGAGTGTCACACATGAAAAGGGATTAGAAGCTGAGCTATCACGAAGAGATGAAAAGGTATTTTCCGAATGTGTTTCTTCTTATGTGAACTTCTGTGTGGAATCTAGAAGTGACTAAATTGATGCAGTAGCTAGAAATCTGAAAAGGAAAGCATCATTTTCTGAGATTCAAGAATTTCTCCTTAACTCAAGCCAAGAGCTGAATGTGAGAGAAGGGTTCATATCTGAAATTATTGCACTTAGACCTAGAATCAAGTAAAATGCCTGCTATCTTTGATAATGTTAGAATCCATGTACTTATAGTAATAGTTCTTATTATTTATCCCTGTGTTCTAATTTTTATCTGATATCTTCATCAATGTTTCCTTCTCTCCTGGTTTTACCTGTGTACCTCATGCATACACATATGCATGCACACACAAGACTATGTATATAACTACATGTGCATTTTGATCATTTCCCAGATATCTGGGAACATTTATTCAGTTTCTCTCCCTAGAAGTACAAAAGGAAAAGAAGGTAGCTTTCTCTGTGGTTCCCCTAAAATACTCTGCAGATTTTTTTCCTTATGGGGGCTACTATCATGCAGTGTGTCTGAAAGTGTTGGGAATGCCCATTCTCCTTGACTTTCACTTCTGACTCCAGGTACAGGACACAAAAAGTCTCTACATTTTCTCAATATTTTCTCTGTCCTTCAGTTTTGAAAGCTTGCCATTCACATCAATGTTCTAAAGTCTCTGCATACCTGGTGGGTGAAATATCACTTGATATCTTGTCAGTTAATATGTGTGACTACAAGGAACATCTTATAAATGAGTATCTTACTCTTCTCAGTAGTATTTAATCCTACTAAAATTTTGTCTATCCTCTGTGCAAGAATATTCTCAAAAAAAGCATTGCTATTTAGATTATTCTGTATTTTATTTACAGATTTTATTTATTCATGAGAGACACAGAGAGAGAGGCAGAGACCTAGGTAGAGGGAGAAGCAGGCTCCCTGTGGGGAGCCTTATTCAGGACTCGATCCCAGGACCCTGGGATCATGACCTGAGCCAAAGGTAGGTACTCAACCACTGAGCCACCCAGGTGCTCCAAGATTATTCTTTAAAGAACAATATTTTCTGTTAACCTTTGTACATATATGCAGAATCATCATAGTTCTTTTCGCCAAAGTTCTTTATTTATTCATTACATATAAAATAATCTTTATTATTTCAACAATCATCATAATAAAGAATTCTATTGTCCTACACACGACCCAATTCCTACTTAGTTCAAATACTACTAGAACCTCAAGAACAACTTGAGGCATAGAGGAGATTAGCTTTCCTCCTCTGTATTCTCAAATACCTTTTGCATATCTCTGTCACTACAATGTCCATATCCTCACACCAGATTTGGGTGTCTTGAAAACAAGTGCATAATTACAGTAACTCCAGACATGTTCATAAATGTTTAACAACCAGTTCCCCCAAAACAGGAGTATACATATACTTGTAACTCTATATATGTACATATGTACATATGTTTTTTACAAATTTTATTGACATAAGGATTATGCAGTATGCAATATATGAGTAATAATTAAATGTAAAATGAGTTTTATTAGTAATCCATATAGTCAATTGATTCTTAAAAAATACTTTGATTTATGCTGAACTTTTTATCCATAGTCAACCTATCACTGTGATAGATGAGTTAGCGTAGTTTTGACATGAATGTTGGTTGATATTTTTATTTGTGTTAATAAGTAAGATGGAAATGAAACAATAAAGATATCTTGAGATTTATTAGTCAGTGGTGTGAGTGACTTGCTCAATTGTACAATACTTGTGAATACTGAAAGTGTGTTTCTTTCAAATTTTGTGTATTGTCAGTGGAACAGATATTTTTAAGTTAAACCTATTAACAGATTCTCCATTATTTTCTTATATCTTGACCATTAACACAACACAAAAACCAAACCCTGATTTGTAGCATTTGCCAATTTCTTGGTGTCAATATTTCCACCCTGACCTATTCCAAGTTACCAATGTGTATGTCATCACTGAGAGCAGAGTTGGGAGTGATATAAAAGAGCACACCATTATATTGTATATATTCCATTCTACAGATAAAATAGACATAGATACCTTTGAGAATGCAATACTGACATGATTAGGAAATTATAAACTTTGAATATTTTTAAAAAATAAAAAGTTTAGGGCAGCCCGGGTCCTCAGCAGTTTAGTGCTGCCTTCGGCCCAGGGCGTGATCCTGAAGACCTGGGGTCGAGTCCCACGTCAGGCTCCTTGCATTGGAGCCTGCTTCTCCCTCTGCCTGTGTCTCTGCCTCTCTCTCTCTCTCTGTCTGTCTCATGAATAAATAAATTAAATCTTTAAAAATTAAAAATAAAAAAAAAGTTTATTGTAAGCTTATATAATTTAATTTTTAAATAATGTCTAACAATCAGCTCTCAAAAAATTCATAAAAATGTAACCATTGGTTCTTGTAAGCTGGTAAGGATTGGCTTGAGCACAGCACTTACAGCTTCTCCATCTTGTTTTCTTTGGACCTGGCATGTAGCAGGTGATCAGAGAATATTTGTTAAGTGAACAAATGATAACCATACCCAGCATACACCAATATTGCTTTTAGGACATGGTGAATATTATAAGCACTATTGCATTCTCTGATCAATAGGCTTCATGAATAATTGAGCTTATTCTTTTTGACATATTTTAAACTTCATGAAATTTATAATAGAATATTCCTGTGACATTTGAGTTCTGGAAGAATAACTAATCACAGAACAAACCCCATACTTCCATACTAAATACTTTCTGTACTTAATGAACTGATATTATATTCAGATCTTGTTTATATACCTTGATAAAAGTGTAAACTGTTTGTTTCAGTGTCTTTTTGTTTTATCTTTTCACTGCCTTCAGTGATTCTCTCCTCTCTCACCACTGAGGATTCTCAGAAGGGCTCCACTCAGGTTAGCTTCCCAGAATTCTTAATCTAAGGCATTATTAGTATTATTGTTGTTAAAATATATTTTCTCCAGCTCCACATTGAAATTAAGCATCAGTTTTGTCATCATTTTGCTAGAAAAATTGAGAACTTGGAGGCACTGTGAGATCCTTCTAACTCTATTCTTCAAATTTTTGCTCTTCATAGGTGCACTCCCACACAAGATCACTAGAATATCAATGTGGGGTCCCATTGCACTGTGGGTAACACCAATAAAGAGACACAGTAAAGAAATAAGTTGCTCCAAAGTTTAAACAATATTTTTCTGAGAGAAGAAAATTGATAAGTTTAAATGCTTCAGTGATTTTCTAATAATGGCATACAACTAATTTTTTTTGTAAAAACTAGTTTTTATAACAAATTTTTAAATAAGTTTATATTGTGGAAAAGAGAACAAAGGAACGAAGGTAAAAGCACAAAGGTTAAACGTGTGTGTGTGCGTGTGTGTGTATGTATGTATATATGTGTATGTGTGTGTTGGTTCCAAAGAGAATGAGAACACGAGAAATGAGAGTGAAAGTAAGATCCTGACAGGGCATCTTGACCTTATTATGCATTTTCCTTCCTCTACCTCCCTGTCATCCTTTGTCTCTCCTTGTACCCTCTTGGCTTTAGCACCTTAATTCTTCTTAAAATCTCCCCATTCCTGAGCTCCTTTTCCTAAAGATTAAAAGAAACAAAAGTTAATGTGGCCCTGCCATAAAGGTTGAAAATCAGTTTTAACTGAGTCTGCTTACACACAGATATAGTTGCATGTAGGGCATTTTAAAACTATAGTTGGGGATCCCTGGGTGGCGCAGCGGTTTGGCGCCTGCCTTTGGCGCAGGGCGCGATCCTGGAGGCCCGGGATCGAATCCCACGTCGGGCTCCCGGTGCATGGAGCCTGCTTCTCCCTCTGCCTGTGTCTCTGCCTCTCTCTCTCTCTCTCTCTCTCTCTCTCTCTCTATCTCTGTGACTATCATAAATAAATAAAAATTAAAAAAAAATAATATTAAAAAAACTATAGTTGGTGTGTACGTGTAAAAGCATGCACTTTGGGTTCAGATAGGCATAGGTTCACAACTTGATTTCTGAAATTTCCTAGTTGTGAAAGTAGTTCAAATATCTTAAATTATCAGAACTTTAGTTTTAAAATAGACCTGATTATATCAAATTCAAAGGACTGAGAATGTTAGATTAGATAATGTATATAATGTCCTTTAACACATAAGGACTCGCTAAATGATTATTTTTGTGACTGTTGATGTAAGAATAGTTGAAAATATTTAATTTAAAGTAATTAACATGCTTTTATTACTGTTAATATAAGCACAATTGCAAATATTAGTGAAGTGCACAGTGTAAAGATGTATTTAATCAAAGAGTTAGAATTACTCTCATGAGGTGTCATTTTATCAGGTAAGTAGTTTATTTATTTATTTTAATAATTTTTTATTGGTGTTCAATTTACCAACATACAGAATAACACCCAGTGCTCATCCCATCAAGTGTCCCCCTCAGTGCCCGTCACCCATTCACCCCCAACCCCCGCCCAGGTAAGTAGTTTAAAAAATAAAATAGAGAAGTACTAGGAAAGCCTTTAAATCGAAGTCAAAGTTCAATTAATTAAATAACAAATCAATGAAAAGGGAAGGAAGATTAGACAACTCCAGGAATAATGGAAGAATATGTGGTTTTTCAATATGAAAATGTATTCTGACTTTTAGTATTCTAAAGTTAGACATCTCTTCACTAGAATTTCAGTCCAGTGACATCTAGAGAAACATGACTTCTCTTGTCTCTAAAGACAAGGTCTTGAAAGTATTTTAAAATGGTCAAGAAGCTCATTTGTTATGAACTAACTTTTTAGAAACAACTTTTCTGTGATTTAAGTGATGGTAAATCAGAAACACACTGATGAAGTTTACCCTGAAATGCCTATGGGTTTAAAGATTAACAGGCAAAGAACTAGGAAAGACACAGTTTAGACATTTCCAAAGGAAATGCATTTGACCAATTATGTGAGTCACTAAATGAAACAAAGCACCTAGGTTCTATCTTTTTGGTCTGTGACTCTATTCTATTGGAAATTCCAGAATAAAAATAACTCCATCATTTCTGTTTATATTCAGTACAATTTTTGTCTTTATTCTTAATTACAGAGACAGATCTAATTATGCAGTCATTCCAAGTTTTAGATGCAGTATTTGTCAATGAAAGATAACAGGAGTTGGGCACCATTATAAGAATTTTTTTTCAATTTTGTGATTTTTTTTTTTTGTAAATTGAAATTCTCCTTTATTTAAAATATAGTCAAAATTTCTCTGTATTTTAGGAATAAGTTTACTTTGGCTCTTTCTAGAATCATACATTTGGAAAAAGCAATTTAAAGAAATTGTGTACATTTAAATACATCATGAGTAAAGCACTTGTATGACAAAATGTATCCATTAATTATAACTAGGGATAGAAAGTTGAAACTACTGAAGTAAAATTAATGGTACTAAAGTTATGCAGACTTAATAATTTCCTTTCTCTTTAACTTCAGTCTATGGAAGCAAATTCAGTTGTTATCGAAGATCAATGAAAGTTATAAAATAGGCTGGATGATTAAGTAACTAAGATGAGCACAAAGAAAAAAGGCATAAATTATCCTGAGGTCTGTAGGTACCAGTGATTTGTGACAATCAGTAGGTTTCAAATTGGGTCAGAGCAGTGTCTACTTTTAAACACTACTACCCTGGAAACCACAGGAGTGACCACTTAACTTCCTTCATTTGAAAGAGATTGAAACAAGTCACTAATGACTATATTAAATGCTCACAAATACCCAAAGTAATGACCAACATGGTTTTGTGAAGACTTAGTACTAAATCTAATTTAATTTGACTTGATGATAGAATGACAGATCAAATAAATGAAAAATAGCTTAAAATATTTTGACTTAAGAATTTTACTTTTAGAGGGGAAGTAATATGATTTTCTTGAAGCCAGTATTTTACAGTGATACAGCAGCTCACTGACTAAATGTCAAAATCCTAGGCGTTGACATACATCCTCTGTCATCTTTAAGTAGACTAGAAATAGGCATTCTTCCTTAATTCCCAGTTCACATTAGCAGGGGATGCAAAGAATAATTTCTAACAATCATTAAAGTTTTAAAACCCCCTAAAGAAGTAAAGAAATGATTAGATTTTGACCTACTTGGTTCAAGACCTTATGAAAACTTTCAATATTCTAGCTTCGCAATATAGCAGCAATGTCCCCCAAAGAACATTTCCTTTTAGTTCTTCTTTGAAATCTAAAAGATGTTTGACATAGTCTTTGAGGTCCCAATTTTTAAAACCTGGCTTCTGTATCTTGTAACAGAACTGCCAGGGATCTCTTAATAACTTTGTAATTGTACCTTTCAAATATCAAATTAGACAACAGGCAAAATCTTGTTTGTTGCCTTTTTCATGTGACCAAATTTCACATTATTTAATTTTCCCAATAACGAGTGACAAGCATAAGCCAATGGTCAATCTATTAATTTATACATATTTGTTGGATGTCTATGCACTGTTAGTCACTGTGCTAGGCTTGAGGGTACAACCTGGAACTAAATATGTATGATGCCTTATGCTGTACATATATTAGTTGAGATGACAAACATAAATAACTAGCTATAGTGAGGGGAAGGTGTTTATTAGGACTTAGCAAGGGTACCTACATTAGTATTCCTGTGGAGGCTGAGAGAAGGTTCAGAGATCACTTTCTGGTGGAAGTAATCTATACACTGGATAGGATGAGTAGGAGCTCTCCACTGTGCTGGAGAAAATAGCAAGACAGGCAACAGTGTGATTGAGATTTGCAAGAGAAAACAGCAAAGACTAATTTGAGAATTAAAAGAACATCAGTCCCTAGAGCCACAGTGTGAGGAAAAGAGAGACTGAGTGAGACTGAGAAGTAGGGATAGAGAGCCTGCTACATCATTCTGAGAAATGAGACTTCATGCTAATGCCAAAAGGAAGCTATTCAAAGATTCAAAGCAGGTTACTAAAGAGATCATAATTGCATCTTGTAAATGAAGTTATTAAAATGATAATTTTCCATTTGTGTTTTTGCTGAAGCCTTGAGACCCTAAGAGCCAAACACTGTGAGAGGTATACCACCTGAGGAGGATTTGCAAAGGGAGTGGGTTCAGACCTCAGATGAGAGATTTTGTGATTATCAACCTCCAGGCTATAAAAGTGGGTTGGAGACCCTGAGAGACAGAAGTGGGAGATTAGATAGGTAGACAATTTATGTACAAAAAATCTGAACGCTCTGAGATGTGTCCCCTCTCCCTTTGAGAGAGAGGTGGGATTCTAAGGGGGATCTTTTAGGTAACTTAATATTTGTCCCCCACAGCTTGGGGCACACAAGCCTGAGAAAGCTAAAGGATAAAGTCCTGGTTGCAGCAGCCTGTAACAGCAAAGTATGCTTTGTGGTGTGGTTTGGGTAGTAACAGGTCTCTGTTTTGTTTTTGATGTGTTTTGTTTTTTGGAGGTGGGAGGTGAGGCATTAACTGGAGATTAAACAATGAAGCAAACTTGTAGTTATTTTTCTTAAAATAAATTTATCCACGGAAATGCCCAGACAGTGAACCCTGAGAACACTGAGGGGGTAGATTTAAGTGGCCTTGCAGAAGGTGTGACACTCATGCCTGAAGTATGTATTCCCCATAGACATAAGCCCTCCAAGAGAATTCCCGATCTCAGCAAACACCGCCGCGTTAGTCAGCGGTCTCTGAAGAAACAGAATCAATATAGGCTATGTGTGTGTGTTAGCATGTGGAAGTATGAATGGATGTACTTTAAGGACTTGGTTTATGTGATTATGGAAACTGGCAAGTCCAAAATCTTTAGGGTAGGCTGACAGGCTGGAGACCCAAGGAATAGTTGATGTTGCAGCTCAAGTATGAACACAGTCTGGAAGAATTTTCTTTTCCTTAAGGGATATTGGTCTCCCCCCCACACACACACCCTTCTTCAACTAACTGATGAGGCCATCCACATTGTGGAGGGTCATCTTTTCAGTCTACAAACTACCTAAAAAATACCTTTGTGGCAACATCCAGCCTAGTGTTTGATGAGATATCTTGTACTGTGACAGAGCCAATTTGACTCGTAATATTAACCATCACAGCCACAATCAGTTGTAAATGTACATGTAAAAGCCAATGTACACTCAGTGACATTTAAGAGAGAGCTTTTCTATCCCCTGACTTTCTGTCCTTTCATATACTCCAACCATGGAGATGTTGGAAACCACAAACGAGCAGGGAGGAAAGCTAGCAGAGTTCTCTTCCTGCTGCAGGTTTCCCACATGCAGGGGGTCAAGGCTGGAAGAGAAGACACGTCTCTATGTTGTGAAACTTTTATTATTTCCCTGGGAGGGACATATTAATTACTCCTCAGGACTGTCTAAAGGGACAGAGTCCAGGAGAAAGAGACCGAACTCCATAGAGCAGGTTTGTAGGAGCAGTAGGAGAAAAACAAAGATACTTTATTCCTGTATCTAAGTGAGTGTGCTACACTTTAGTAAACTGGTCCTGCCATGTGGGAATGATTGTAACGTCCCCTATTTTGATGCTCTGTTAGGTGCATACATATTGAACTGTTATGACTTCCTGGAGAATTGACCCAATTATCATTATGTCATGCCCCTCCTTATCCCTGATAATTTTCTTGTTCTGTAGCCAGCTTTGCCTGAAACTAGTATGGCCACACCCACTTTATTCTGATTAGTGTTAGCATGGAATATCTTTTTTTTAAGGATCTATTTTTTAATTTTAGAGAGAGTACACACAAGTGGGGGGAGGGGCAGAGGGAGAAAGAATCTCTAGCAGGCTCCCCACAGAGCACAGAGCCCAATGTGGGGCTCCACCTCAGGACCCTGAGATCATAGCCTGAACCAAAATCAAAGAGTTGGAAGTTTAACTGACTGAGCTACCCAGGTACCCCTGGGATATCTTTTTCCATCCCTTTACTTTTAACTTATCTGAATCTTTATATTTAGAATGGTTTCTTATAGACAACATACAGTTTGGTCTTAACTTTTTATCAACTTTCATAATCTGCCTTTTATATTTAATTGATTATCGATATTGAACTAATCTTTTCCATGTTTTTAGCTGTTCTATTTGTTGTTCTTGTACTTTTCTCCCCCCACCACTTTCTCCTCTTCCTCTGGTTTTAACTGAGCATTGTATATGATTCCATTTTACCTTGTCTATTAGCCTATCAATTATGTTCTCTCTTATTATTATAATATTTATTTTTTTGGTGGTTTGCTGGTTACCTTAGAGTTTGCAATACACAATTACAACTATTTTAAATCCATCTTCAAATAACCATTACTGCTTCATGGGTAATGCAAATATCTTATGACATAGATTTCTCAATTCTTTCCTTCTGTCTCTTATGACATTATTATTATTAATTTAACTTATCCATATGCTATAATTACTTATGTTACTTTTATTGCTTTAAACAAAAAAACTGTCTTTTAGATCAATTAAGAATAAGAAAAATAGAAGATTGCAGTTTACTTTTGTTTATTTTTCTGACACTTTTCCTTTGTGTAGATTCTAATTTCTAATCTATATCATTTTTCTTTTTCCTAAAGATTTTCTTTCTAACATTGCTTGCATGAGAGGTTGATAGGCAATTTCTGCAGTTTTTTTTTTCTGTGAAAGTTTTTTTTTTCATTCTATAGGGAAATTTCATTGGATATAGAATTCTAGGTTAGTAGACTTTTTCCCCCTAAATATTTTAATTAAATCGTTCCTTTCTCCCTGCCTTGCATGGTTTTTGATGAGAAGATATATTTTTTAAAGACTTTATTTATTCATGAGAGATACAGAGAGAGGCAGAGACATAGGCAGAGGGAGAAGCAGGCTCCACTCAGGGAGCCCAATGTGGGACTCGATCCCAGGACTCCAGGATCATGCCTTGAGCCAAAGGCAGAAGCTCAATTGCTGAGCCACCTGGGCGTCCCTTTGATGAGAAGTTCTATTTATTATTCCTCTATCAATGTTCCTCTATAGAGTAGGTGTTTTTCTTTTCATTTGATTTCTTTTTTTTTTTTTTAATATTTTCTTTTTCTTTTTAATTTTTTTTATTTATTTATGATAGTCACACAGAGAGAGAGAGAGAGGCAGAGACATAGGCAGAGGGAGAAGCAGGCTCCATGCACCGGGAGCCCGACGTGGGATTCGATCCCGGGTCTCCAGGATCGCGCCCTGGGCCAAAGGCAGGCGCCAAACCGCTGCGCCACCCAGGGATCCCTTTTCATTTGATTTCTTCCAAAATCTTGTCTTTGTCTTCTGTTTGTTGTAGTTTAAATGTGAAATGCTTAGGTATAGGTTTTTTGGAATTTATTTTGCTTGGTATTCCTTTAGCTTCTTGGATTAGTAGTTTGGTATTTGTCATTAATTTTGTAAAGTTAGTTGCTATTTCTTCAAATATTCTTCCTGCTCCATTCTTTTTTCTTTTTCTAGTATTCTAATTATGTGTATGTTAAATTTTTAAATTGTCCCTAAGTTCTTGATTATTTTTTCTTCTTGTTTTTCATTTCTTTTTCCATTTCAGTTTTAGAGTTCGTACTGACATACCTTTAAAATAATTTATTCTTTCCTTAGCTATGTCCAGTCTACTAATGAGCCTATCAAAAGTATTTCATTCTTCATTTCTGTTACAGCATTTTTAATTTCTAGATTTTATTTTACATTTTTCCTAGAATTTGCATATTTCTGCTTATATTATCCACGTTTTTATATTTTCTTTTTCTATTAGAGCACTTAATATGTTAATTGTAATTATTTAAATTTCCTATCTGTGTAATAGTTGAGTCTCATTCTGATACTAGCTTTGTCCCTTCTGGTCTTAAATTTTTTTTATAAAAGTTGGACATGATGTATTAGGTAATAGGAACTGAGGAAAAGGCCTTTGGTGTGAGATTTATGTCAATCTAACCATAAATTAGTCTGTGTCTAATGTTTATTTTATCTATAAATGCCAGAGTTTTCAAATTCATCTAGAGTTCCTGTTTTTGTATCCTTAAATTCATCTCTGTCTTGCAACTCTTTCAGCTGTAAGTCACTGTTCCAACACTGGAGCCTCAATTGATGTGATGGTAAGAAGGGGGCAGGATGAGGAACTAATCTATAAACTTACTCTTTAAAAAATTGTTAAAAGTTTAATTTTAAATTTTATTTACTTATATTTTAATTCCAATGTAGTTGACATGCACTGTTATATTAGTTTCAGGTGTATAATATAGTAACGCAACAATTCTTTTTTTTTTTTTAAAGATTTTATTTATTTATTCATGACAGACACAGAGAGAAAGAGAGAGGCAGAGACACAGACAGAGGGAGAAGCAGGCTCCATGCAGGGAGCCTGATGAGGGACTCGATCCCAGGTCTCCAGGATCACATCCCAGGCCGAAGGCGGCGCTGAACTGCTGGGCCACTGGGGCTCCCAGTGACTCAACAATTCTAAACATAACTCAGTACTCATCAGGATAAGTGTACCCTTAAATCCCTTCATCTATGAACTTGTTCTTAAATCTCTATCTGCTGGTAGAACCTGTGTCCCTGATCTGTGACTTACATTTATTGATATTTTTTTCTTTAGCTCTGTCTAAACCTATCCACTGAATTTTTAATTTCTATCACTAGATTTCATTTCTAAAGGCAATTTGTTCTTTTTGCAAAATTCATTATTTTAAGCCTTTTGTATTTTTTGAATGCTATCAAAACATACTTTCAGAAATATATTCCTTGATTGCAAATTCAATATCTGAAGACTCTATGGGTCCTTTCTGTTTTGTTTTATTTATTTCTTCTATTTACTCTTGCTTATACATGAGATTTCCTTGTGTGTTTTGTGATTTTCATCTATTAGTTGCTTTTATTTTCCTTTGAACTTTATATTTGTGAAATTTTTTGGCTTAAGCTAAGGTAGGCTCTACCAGAGAGGATTTTCTTGTGGGTTAAGTACCTGTGAGTCTTAGCACTTTAAATTTTAAGCTAAATTCTTGGCTTAACATTTTTCTTGTTAATCATGGACTGTGAGTTAGGCCAGAAAACTCATGAGTCATTCTTTTATTTTCAGGAAAGATTCCTCAGAAACCCCTCCTCCCTCCACTCAGTATAAAGATATGAGACAGATTTTGTCTGTTTGCTTGGTTGCTTGCTTATTTATCAAGAGTACTAAATGCATAGCATTTTTATTTTCTTTTCTCACACAAAAGTTGAGCTTTTTTGGGTTCTTGCCTTATACTGGAAACCAAGCTATTAGACATCACATTTTCAGAGGCCTTTGGGCATTTTGTTCTATTTCCACAACACACTGAAGGTTTAAATTCAGTCAACTTTAGTACATTTTAAAACGATCTGCACATCTACGTTTGCTTAAATCTTATTTAAACAAATATATATATTTCTTTCATAACAACTCCTGGATACCTTTTATAAGGATGTATTTGGTTTCATCTACAGATTTAATTGGGATGCTTAAACTGGTCATAATGCTGAGAAAAGAGGTAGTAATGATTCTCTGTGGGCTAGAATTCTGATCTGTGTATCACTTCTGTAGAGTTGGTTACAGATCTCTACTCGAATGCAGATCTACTCTTGGGGTACTGATAAATTTGCAGATCTAGATGTGCTTGTTTCTTCTTTTTGAAATGTTGACAAGATCTATATATAATAGATGAAACATATGATAGATGAAACAGATACTGCTTTTATCAACATGCTGGTTGAATCGCAGCCTAGCTATGGAGGATCTAAAATTTTATTTTTGACAAACAATCCAAATTAATGATACTAATAAGCCTTGAGGATACTTATTTTTCTCTTCTTATTTTTTTCTTCAGTGGCCATTTTATATTTATTAGCCATTTTTTTTGAAATGGGAGGGTCTATTTATTATTGAAGAGTTTATGATAATACTCTTACATATTTTGAATATTGAACTGTGGAAGTATATCTCCTATCTTTGGAGTCCAATTGCCACTTACTAACTTTGTGTATTTGGACATCTTATAGACTTCTTTGTGACTCCAATTCCTTATTGGTAAAATGGAGATAAAAATAACACCTACCACATGAAAATTTGATTGTGATAATCATGATCCTCATGACTGAGATGGATCTGGGAAAGTGAGGTTGAAGAAGAAAGTGTTTACAAGTATAACCTTTTCCTTTTGATTCTTTGCTCAGTTTTTTACTTTTTATTTGCACTCAGAATAATAATTTGATGCTTTAAGATCTCAATTTCTACCAAATAATTTGGAGGGTCAGTTTTCACCCATGTGCATATATATATATATATATATATATATATATATATATGTGTGTGTGTGTGTGTGTGTGTGTGTGTGTGTGTGTATTTTTTATTTTAAAGAATTTGATTAGGTTGAAAGTATTTTATTTCTTCCCTAACTTGATCTTATTTCCGACTTCACCAGAGTCATCACTGACTTTATTGCATATGGCATTTTTGAGAAGCCAGTCTTTTCTCCAAGTGAGAAATAGAATAACAATGATAATCTCTTTACCATCTTTCAACCACTTTCTGGGATTAAGTCTGAGACTCTTCTGTATAAGCTCCCTAAAAGAGTTGGCCTCAACATTATGTTCTAGTTTAATTTCCTCCTAATGTCCCCTTGCAATCCAAGCTGTTGACTATTCTCTGGATGCACATAATTTTCACATTTTTGTCTTTAAGTTTTTGTTCAAACTATTCCCTCTGACAAGAATGCCCTACTCTAACTTCTTTCTCTTCTAGATGGACTCTTTGCTTCCAGACTTGATCCCTTGAATACATTCACTATACTGTAACTGGATTGATCTTTGGAAAATGCAAACTGATTATGTCAGTTCCCTGTTTAAATCCCTTAAATAGCTGCCAGTTGTTCTAAGGAATAGAATTCAATCCCTTTAATTTAGTATATCATGTGTTCTTCATCTTTCTGGACTTATTTTTGTTTAGCCTGCCTCACAGTGTGTAGACTCACTCCAGGCCTTTTAGATGTTGTTTTCTCCTTTTCAGATGATCTCCTAGTATCACCAACATATCCTTCATTTTTTTTTAGAGATTTTATTTATTTATTCATGAGAGAAACAGAGAGAGAGAGAGAGAGAGAGAGAGAGAGAGAGAGAGAGAGGGAGAGACATAGGCAGAGGGAGAAGCAGGCTCCATTAAGGAAACTCAGCATAGGACTCAATCCTGGGACTCCGGGATCATGCTCTGAGCTAAAGGCAGATGCTCAACTGCTGAGCCGTCTAGGGGTCCCACCAACATATCCTTCATATGGAAAAGCTATTCAGTTTGTCCTTCAGATTTAGTGTTGTCATATAAAATATAGGACACCAATTTAAATTTGAATTGCATCTAAACAGTAAATAATTTGTAGTAGAAGTATGTCCCAAATATTACACAGGGCATACCTGTACTAAAAAGTATTTTTTCCATGCATAACACATAAAACTATTTATATGTTTATAAAACTTCCTACTTGGTGAGCATCAGTGGTTGTGGCCTCATTATATTTTCTACCTTTTACATTGACTTGTTAATCGTTGGTAAATGTCAAACAATGACTGTGATTTAAAGAAAGGACATGCAGTACACTATTTGGAAAGAAAATATTTAGTTGCATTCGACATGATATGTAATTAGTGACAAGATATGTGCTTTTCAGTGATGTTAGTAGGAAAATGGTATCTGCCAAATCACCTCTTAGTTAACTTGCTCAAATTTGAGTACCCTATTTTAAGAAAGATATAGGTATTATCCAGACAAGAGTCCAAGGCAATAACAATAACTAATATTATGTCCAAATAGTGTGCTATGTGACTTAAATGCACAATTTCGATTAATTTTCATTAACTTCTTTGGAAAAGCACTTGATAAGATTCAACATCCATTCATGATAAAAACTCTGTACAAAATGGGTTTAGCGGAAACACCACAAAATAATGAAGGCCATATATGACAAACCTACAACTAACATCATGGTGAAAAGCTGAAATCTTTCCTGCTGAGATTAGGAACAAGACAAGGATGTTCACTGTCACTACTTTTATTCAGCATAGCACTGGAAGTCCTAGCCACATCAATCAGATTAAAAAAAAAAAAAAAGGCATCCAAATTGGTGTAAAAAAAAAAAAAAAAAAAGTAAAATAGTCACTACATGTAGATCACATTATACTATATATAGAAAGCCCCAAAGATGCCACCAAAAAACTATTAAAATAAATGAATCCAATAAAATTGTAGGATACAGAATTAACCATAAAGTGGTTGTATTTCTGTACACTAGTAACAAGTCATTAAAAAAATTAGGAAAAAATCTTATTTATAATTGTATCAAAAATATTAAAATATCTAAGAATAAATTCAACCAAGGAGATGAAAGACCAATACTCTGAAAACTATAAAATGCTGATGAAAGAAATTGAAAACACCACAAATAAATAGAATAATATACCACGCTCTTGGACTAGAAGGATTAATAGTATTAAAATGTCCATATTACCCAAGGCATTCTATACATTCAATGCAATTCCTACCAAAATACTAAGTATTCTTCATACAACCAGAACAAACAATCCTAAAATTTTTATGAAACCATGAAAGAACTCCAACAGCCAAAGCAAACTTGAGAAGGAAGGACAAACCTTAAGGTATCACAATCTGTTTCAAACTATCTTGCAAAGCTAGTATGGTATTGGCACAAAAATAGACTCAAAGAGCAATGAAACAGAATAGAGAGCCCAGTAAGAAATCTATGCTAATACAGTCAACTGATCTATGACAGAGGAGCCAAGAATATACAATGGGGATAAGACTGTCTCTTGAATAAGTAAGGTGTTTTGGGAAAACTGGACAGCTCTATGCACAAGAATAGAACTCAAGGACTTTCTTACACTGTAAACACAAACTCAGAATGGATTAAAGATCTAAATGCAAGACTGAAACCATGAAATTCTTAAAAGAAAGCATATACAGTAATCTCTTGAACACTGGCTTTAACACTATTTTTCTGTATCTATCTCCAGGGATGGGAAACAAAATACACTATTGGGACTTGACCAAAGTAAAAAGATTCTTCACTGTGATATAAATCATCAACAAAACAAAAATACAACTTACTGAATAAGAAGATATTTGCAATTGATGTAACCAATAGTGGGTTAATATCCAAATTAGAGAGAACTCCTACAAGTCAATAACAAACAAACAAAAGCAACAAATAGATCAATTGAAAAAGGGACCTCAATTGGCATTTTTCCAAAGAAGACCTACAGATTGCAAATAGGCACATAAAAAGATGCTCAATATCACTAATCATTAGGGAAATGCAAATCAAAACTGCAATGAGATATCACCTCACACCTGCCAGAATGGTTAACGTCAAATTAAAAAAAAAAAAAAGGAATAACAAGTGTTGGTCAGAATGTAGAGAAAATGGAACTCTCATGCACAGTTGATGGAATGCAAGCTAATATAGCCACTGTGGAAAATAGTATGGAGTTTTCTCAAAAAATTAAAAATAGAAATGCCATATAATCTAGAAAGTGTACTCTGGATATTTACCTGAAGAAAACAAAAATACTAATTTGAAGCTAGATATAGGTTTACTACAGTATTATTTATAATAACCAGGATATAGAAGCAACCTAAATGCAATCTATAATCAAATGGATAAAGAAGAAATGGCATATGCATTTTGTGGGAAATTATATGTGGAACATTATATACATGGAATACTACTTAGCCATAAAAAGAATAAAATCTTGTCATTCATGACAACATGGATGGACCTCAAAGGTATTATACTAAGTGAAATAAGTCAGACAGAAAAAGACAAATACCATATGATTTGGAATCTAAACAAAAACAAAAAGTAGATTAATAAATACAGAGAACAAACTGGTAGTTGCCAGAGAAGGCAAGTGGGAGGCTGGACAAAATAGATGAAGGGAATTAAGAGATATAAATTTCCAGTTATAAAATAAATAAGTCACAAGGATGAAAAGTACAGCATAAAGTATATAATCGATAATATTGCAATAACATTTGGTGACTGAGGGTAACTACGCTTATTGTGGTGAGGATAGTATAATGTATATAATTTTTGAATCACTATGTTTTGCATATGTCTAAAACTAATATAATGTATATCAGTTACTTGTTAATAAAACATTCATAACTGCCTTATGAAGCAAGTAATTGTCTCTGCATATCTATATATCAAAAATATGAACATTAGCCTTAGGGATGGGCCCAAGATTCTATAGTATATTGTGGAAACATCCAAGTTATCTTACTAAACAAGCCAATACTGCTTAAAAGATTACATATAGTATGAGAACTAGTTGAAGGAAAAGTTATTTAGCATAAGTAGAAAAAAATAAATGTTGTCAGATATTTGGAGGATTAGACTTTTCTCTTAAAAAAATAAAAAAAGATTTACTTATTTTGAGAGAGAAAGAGAGAGCCCAGGAGGAGGGGCACGGGGAGAGGAAGAGAATCTCAAACAAACTTCCTACAGAGTGTGGAGACCCATGCGGGGCTCAGTCTCATAATCTTGAGACCATGACCTGAGACAAAATAAAAAAAGCTGCTTACTGACCAAGCCACCCAGGTGTCCCAAGATCAGACTTTTTGTGTGTTTCCGAGGAGCAGAATTAAGACAAATGGGAAATACATATGGCTAGATAAGAGTGGAAATTGCCTAACACCTAAGGTTTAGGTATAAATAATTTATAAAGAATTCGAATAATTGAACTTGGAATAGAATTGATTTGAGACTCTTCTACAAAGAATACTTTTCTAATCCCTTGAAGATTTAAGGGGCAATAGGAAATTCAGTAGGTAGTTTGCATGAACAGATTACACTGTATAGATTACAGATAAAAAACTGGATTCTGGGATCCCTGGGTGGCTCAGCGGTTTAGCGCCTGCCTTCGGCTCAGGGCGTGATCCTGGGGTCCAGGACTGAGTCCCACATTGGGCTCCCTGCATGAAGCGTGCTTCTCCTTCTGTCTGTATCTCTGCCTCTCTCTGTGTCTTTCATGAATAAATAAATAAAACCTTAAAAAAAACTCTGATTCCTGGTATTTTAAAGATGTTAGATTTAATAATTTTATATGTAAATAGTTCCTTGGCTAAAACTTCAGAGGATATTGTATATTTCTATAGAACCGGTGGTAGCTGGGATGCCATTTTAAATCTATAAATATTTTTAACCTCTGAGGTTAGGAATTAAATATGTGTATTGGCCATTTTGTTTCACTATTTTATAGTAACTATGTAAAATGATCTTCTATTAATGCAAAGTATGCCTCCTATTCTCTGGGGACATTTTGAAATAACTATTAACTTTAGTAAAGAGGTTTTGGACTGAGAAGGGACATGCTACATTTAGGATTGTACGTAGTTATGTATTGTTGAGGCAGAATGCTGTCTTTAGTATTTTCTCCTTATGAGGGAGAAGAATGTTTCTTTTCCCCATGTGGATTTAGATTATATTTTTCTCTAAAGAGTTGCGTGCTCTGTTTGTTCTTGTTTGAAGATTCATTGACAAAAGATATGAAGTGGTGTTCTAGATGACTTCAGAAAGAAATTGTACTAGACTGAGGGAGTTAAAAGTCCAACCTGTACTATGCCAGGAATGACCTGCACACTTCATTCTACATAGGTCAGTAACCAAGATGTTGTGTGATGTACTAATGTTGGAATAGTATGTTCAGATGTGACTGTACTTTTGGGGTCGCTAAAGAGTCTATGTATGCATCCTAGTTTCCTTGAGTGGACTTCAAATTCTCATAGTCTACGATCTCATTGAGGCAAATACAGGGCCTAAAATGGGGACCCCTCTTTGGTTCGGTTATTGAGACCTGATTTTTCTTTTTTTAAGATTTTATTTATTTATTCATGAGAGAGACAGAGAGAAGCAGAGACACAGACAGAGGGGGGAAGCAGGCTCCACGCAGGGAGCCTGATGTGGGACTTGATCTGGGGCCGGGATCACACCCTGAGCCAAAGGCAGATGCTCAACCGCTGAGCCACCCAGGCATCCCAAGACCTGATTTTGACATTAGCTTTTCTTTAAAGGCACTCTCATTGGTTGGGTTAAGCTAGTCCCTTTCACAAAGAGGCAAGATTGATATTGAAAGACAAGATAGTGTTCTAAATATCCAAATGAAGGCACCTTCTCAAGGAGGATTGGCTAGAGCCTTTGAGCTCTGAGAATAGCCATGTATACTGTGATTTGTAAATTACTGTGTTGTAATTCTCTCATATAAACTAATTCAAGCTTAGAAAACCTCTCTTCAAAAACTACAAACTGTTTTCTTCTGTGTTGGAAAAACTAAGTGAAGGGTAAGTGCTATGCCTGGAAATAATGATAAAATGTAGGCAATGACAAATCTCCTTTTCAGACTTCCCTACTTCATCCTAGGACAGTGTGCCAGGAATAGATTGTCCTAGAATGGTGGATAGTTTAAGAACTGCCAGAGGTTATTCTGAGAGGTAAGAGCATAGAGAATATCAGTAAAGATCCAAAAATATGCCTGAATCAAGACACAGAATAATGCAAAAAACCCCATAAGATGCTGCCATTTCTGATGACTCATTAGGAAATACTAAGGGTGCTATGGTGGCCATAAAAATGCTGCCGTAAGAGTATCCCATTCAGACAGCCTGCTGCAGAGTATAGTTGACTGACAGCCCAGCCTAGCTCTCATCTAGGTCCACCACTGAGTCTATACCAAAGCTGTGATTCTCCCAAGATGTCAGCTATCATCTGGGCACAGTAAAGGGACTAGTGCCAGAACAATTTCGGTGATGCCCAGCTCATCTAATAGATTACTTTAGCTTCATAACTCCTCATTCGTCTGATCAAAAGTTTTCTAAAATGGAGCAGCAGTCTGTGACTCTTCTCATCTCATCCTTCCTCTCCGCCTCCTTCTTTTTTTAAAATTTAAATTCAATTAGCCAACATAGTACATCATTAGTTTCAGATGTAGTTTTCAATAATTGATCAGTTGCTTATAACACTCAGTGCTCATCACATCACATGCGCTCCTTAATGCCCATCACCCAGTTACTGCATCCTTCCACCCATGTCCCCTTCAGCAACCCTCAGTTTGTTTCCAAGAGTTAAGAGTCTCTCATAGTTTGTCCCCCTCCCTGATTTTTTCCCATTCAGTTTTCCCTCCTTTCTATTATGGTCCTCCGCATCCTTTCTTATATTCCACATAAGAGTAAAACCATATGATAATTGTCTTTCTCCAGTTGATTTATTTCACTTAGCATAATGCCCCTAGTTCCATCCATGTTGAAGCAAATGGTGAGTATTCATCCTTTCTGATGGCTGAGTAATATTCCATTGTGTGTGTGTGTGTGTGTGTGTGTGTGTGTGTGTATCATACCTTCTTTATCCATTCATTTGTCTAAGGGCATTGAGGCTCCTTCCACAGTTTGGCTATTGTAGACATTGGGGTGCAGGTGCCCTTTCATTTCACTACATCAGTATCTTTGGGGTAAATACCCAGTAGTGCAATTGGTGGGTTATAGAGCTGCTATTTTTAACTTTTTGAGGACCTCCATCCTGTTTTCCAGAGTGGCTGCACCAGCTTGCATTCTCACCAACAGTGTAAGAGGGTCCCCCTTTCTTCAAACCGTCACTAATATTTGCTGTTTCCTGTATTATTAATTTTAGCTATTCTAACTGGTATAAAGTGATATCTTCGTATCTCCCTGATGCCCAGTGATGTGGAACATTTTTCATGTGTCTGTTGGTCATTTATATGACTTTTTTGGAGATATGTCTGTTCATATCTTCTGCCCATTTCTTGGCTGGATTTTTTGCTTTTGGGCTGTTGAGTTTGATAAGTTCTTTATAGATCTTGGATACTAGCCCTTTATCTGGTGTATCATTTGCAAATATCTTCTCCCATTCTGTAGGTTGTCTTTTAGTTTTGTTCACTATTTCCTTCACTGTGCAGAAGCTTTTTATCTTGATGAAGTCCCAATAGTTTATTTTTGCTTTTGTTTCCTTTGCCTTTTAAAGATATATCTTGTAAGAAGTTGCTGTGGTCGAGGTCAAAAAGGTTGCTGCCTTTGTTCTTCTCTAGGATTTTGATGGATTCCTGTCTCACTTTTAGGTCGTTCATCCATTTTGAATTTGTCTTTGTGTACGGTGTAAGAGAATGGTCTAGTTTCATTCTTCTGCATGTGGCTGTCCAATTTTCCCAGCACCATTTATTGAAGAGATGGTCTTCTTTTTTCCATTGGGTATTCTATCCTGCTTTGTTGAAGATTAGTTGACCAGTTGAGGGCCCATTTCTGGGTTCTCTATTCTGTTCCCTTGATTTATGTGTCTGTTATTGTGCCAGTACCACACTGTCTTGATGATCAAGATGCTACTATGAAGTTTGTAGACTCAAATGCTGATAATGGTTATTCAAAATTAAATTTATGGAATACCCATAAAGTAGGCTGAATTGGAACCTGTAGACAGTTTAAAAAAAAACAAACTCTATAACAGTAACTTTTTGAAGACCTAGAATTCTGTTGTTTTCATGCAAATTCGGAGTTTTAAAATCACCTCCATTTAGAGGTTTCAGTTGTCACATGGCTATAAACCAAAGACCCAAATAATTTCAAATGATCACAGATACTATTTAGGTAAAAATTCTCATGTGTCAGTACTTTTTTTTTAAAGATTTTATTTTTATTTATTCATGAGAGACGCACACACAGAGGGAGAAGCAGGCTCCATGCAGGGAACCTGACGTGGGACTTGATCCTGGGTCTCCAAGATCACACCCTGGGCAGAAGGCAGTGCTAAACCACTGAGCCACCCGGGCTGCCCTTGTGCCAGTATTTTTGATACAAGAGAGCTTTGTTCTTATCTCCCAGAGTCGAAGAATGAATCTCATGGACAATAGAAAATGAGTAAGGGAATAGGAGTTTATTAAGTGAAGATATAGAGGAAGCTCTCAGAAGTGAGAGGACATGTAGGGTTGGTCTTTAATTGAGAGCCTACTCAGGGAACCTAAATCCTTTTAACTATCCATTGATATCACCATTGAAGACTAGTGAAAATATCTTTAATGGCTTACTTCCTTTTTAGAATCTGATGATTTTTTTTCTTGGTCACAAATAGCTGATACAACAAGACACCTTCCCCACCCACACCAAGGGCAGGGTGGTCTGGCTTGCTCCCTTATCTCTGGTTTCCTTACATCTCAGCATTTTTGGGATTTTTGTGAGCCTGCTTCCATGGCCCCCTGCCTAGCCCCATTTGTCCCTAACTCACTTTTAATGTTGTGTACATCAAATTATAGTAAAAAGATGACTGTAAACAACATGCAGCTCCTCTATTTTAATGAATAACACGACAGATTACAGTAAACCAAGTTTATATTCCATAATTTAGTGTAGTTCTCCCATTAGTTCACTTTGTGATGGGCATTAAGAGTATCTTCAAATCCAATAGTCTCATCATTACACCTCAAAATATCCAGGGAAAGGTTTGAGCTTGGAAGAAATGGAAGATGCTAAACCTACTGCACTATCTTGAATTCCATTTGTAATTTTAGTGGAGCAAACAGACCTTGGATGTTTCTTAGTGTGGAAAAACTCATTTTATCTGAGCTGGAAATTTTTTTCTGATAATTCAAGAGGGTGACTGGGCAATAATTGATTTTTTTTTTTCACACAAGGAAGACATTTTCAAAGAAGATCATGACTTTCAAAGGTCTACTTGCTGAAAGTTCAGTAACTGGAATGCTGTCCTTTAGCTAAGATCCCAGTCCTCTGGCATTCATCTTCATTTGCTCTGTGAACCTCCTCTCTCTTTTTATAGAGGTCAAAATAGTCTGAAGGCTTTACCTCTGTACGTCTCTTTTCCTTTCACCTTTACAAGTGCTAATTCCTTGGTAAGGTCTTCTCAAAGGACTAAAACTCACACAGGCACTGTGTGATTTAGCATAAATGGCAGATATGAGCTGAGACCAATTGTAATTTTAGTATTCTTATGAATGTGATGTAATTGAGCTTGGACATTTTAGTTACATATTTAAGTGTGTGCTAAGCATATCAAATTGAAAAGTCACCTAAAAAAGAATTTGAGCTACTTCAAGCTGGAAGAAATTAGGAAGAGGTTGTGGGATATTATGATTTATAGTAAGGTAAATATTTGGTCTTCATCTCCATTTCTGGCAAAAAGCTCCTAAAACCTTTGGAATTTCCAAAGAGATAGGAACCATGGAGATGCCTTTTGTTATGTTAACAAAGTGATTCTGGGAGACACCTAAGGGTGGGGGCTGGTTGCCAGAACCAACCATATGATTAAAGGGTTGTCAATTTCAGTCACCATTTTCCCACCTCCTGGGAAGGGAGGAGGATTGCAGGTTGAATCAATGGCCAGTAGCCAATTATTTAATCAATTTTGCCTAGGTAATAAAACCTCCATAAAACAAAAATAATTGGTTTCATTGAGCTTCTGGGCTAGTGAACACATGGAGATTGAGAGAGAGTAGTGTGCTTAGGAAGAGTATGGAAGCTCCATGCATCTCTTCCATCTGGCTATTCCTGAGTTATATTGTTTTATAAATAAACTGGCAATCAAATAAAATGTTCTCCTGAATTATGTAAGCCACTCTGGTAAATTAATCAAATCCAAGGAGAGGATCATTGGAACTTCTGTCTATAGCTTGTTGGTCAGAAGTACACATAACAAGCTGGACTTGCAACTGTTATCTGAAGTTGAAAGGTGTGGGATCAGTCTTAGAGGACTGAAACCTGTGGGGTCTAATACTATCTTTATGTAGATAGTGTCAGAACTAAGTTACATTGTAAGACACCCAGCTAGTGGTATGGGAGGTAAAACCCCACACACTGGAATTGGAATCACAATTATTGCTTGTTAATGAATTCATAAGTGTGGGTAGGGCAAGAAAGGTAATGCTGAAATAAAAACAAGGACTGAGATGCAAAGAAAAAAATGTACTTGCCAAAAGCCTGGGAAGAAGGATTGACATAAGAAAGGCATTAGATACAGAGTATGAGAATAAAGAGGTATGGAAAAATAGCTCCAAGATATGCAGCATAGCAAGAAAATGAAGAGGAAAAAAATCTGGGATATAGATGCAAAAATACAGTTTCCAGCAAAAATAAATAATAATAAAAATTGTTGGTAGGGTACATATAGTATAAGCCTAAAAGCTGTCTTCAGGTTGTTTGTTCATTTAAGAATATAGACAATGAAACTGAAGGATTGAATGATAAATCAACTTGAGGCAGGATTTCTAAGGAAATCTAAGGATGTAGATCAAACAAGACAAAGCTAGGATTGAATCTAATATGAAGAAAATAGAAAGAATGAAGTGTTATTACATGTGATCTCTGATTCATCTTTCTCTGAACTACGGTTTCTTATCAGTGAAAGAAAAGTGTTAAGGAATTATTGCTATTAGAGACTTTACATTAGATTGACACATCATGGAGAGTATCATTCAAATCTTTAAATATTTGCTGATATCAAACAATGTAAAAAAATCAGTAATTAAGTGTATACCCTTAGAAATAGTAATCACATATTTTTATATATAAATGGATTGCCCTATACAAAAGTAATGATATTTAACTAGACCCTGCTTTTTAAATATTTTTCTTCAATAGTAGAGATAGACTTCTATAGTCCATTAACAAATTTTCCCAAGGTTCACTTTTCTACCAGAGGCCCTATTCGAATGCCAGGTGGTCAGAATCAAGAGTTGCGAATTGACCTCTACAAAGATTTAGCTCAGTCAATGGGAAAATCAGAAGAAAAAGTAGCCATTTAAGCATAGAATAGAAAGAAAAATGTTAGCTTGGTTTTAACTGGTTTGACTCAATTTAGTTACTTAAAACTAACCAACAAATAATACCAATTGCCAACCCTCCCATCTCCACTTTCCAAGAAGTAGAATAAAGAGCTTTCTCTTTATTTCCAATAATAAGTAGGTCAAGTTGTCTCACATTACAATTGGTGGTTGTTTCCTTTAGTGTAAAAATGAAATACTACTAATTCCTATTTTACAAGGTTGTATTGAAGAAAAAATGAGTCATCATATTCAACAACACACCTAATATATACTTAGCATCTTGAATTCTCAGCTTAGTCACTTTTAACTCATTTTGAGTTCAACTATTGGGTACTGTTAATAAACATTATTTTAAGAAGAAAGTAAAGAAGGTTGATATCTAGGGAAAGGTGTAAAGGTTGTACCCAATGAAAAGGCATAGAAGATAAGAAATCTAAATCAGCATTACAAATATAGGAGAAGGGAACATATAATCAAATAAATCAAAAGAAGACCTTTGAGAAGAACGCATGTTTTGTGAAGAAAAATGTAGTTTCAGGCAGCCCAGGTGGCTCAGCAGTTTAGTGCCGCCTTCAGCCCAGGGTGTGATCCTGGAGACCTGGGATCGAGTCCCATGTCGGGCTCCCTGCATGAAGCCTGCTTCTCCCTCTGCCTGTGTCTCTGCCATTCTCTCTCTGTCTCATGAATAAATAAATAAAATCTTTAAAAAAAAAGGGTAGTTTCATAAATATATGTGAATTGAAAAGACAGGAAAGGGAGATTACAAATCCCTTAAGAGAGACTGAAATAAATTTAATGACAAAAGAGGTAAATGCAGGAAGAAAAATGATTGACTTATCTGTGTAAGTGCACATTGGTGTTGTAAGTGGTCATTGAGAGTATGACCACTGGTTGGCCATGAGCTGGACCTGGGGCCTAGGAGGCTCCTTCCCTTGCTCCCCTGTCCCTATGAGTGTGCATTCTGCATGTTTCCTTGCTCCCAGAAGCTGTCCCAACAACATAGCCTTGAGATGTGATGTGATTTTGAGACCATCTGGATGGTAAATGTGACTGAACCCAGTAAAAGCCTTTATATAAACTTAAGGTTTGGTAAGTGGTGTGGAGATCTACTTGTTTTGTAGTCATCCAAGACAAGCCTTGTATATAATATCCTTTGCTTATTAAACCTCTCACCTACCAATCTGGAGTGATCTATTTATTATTCCTTTTGGTCTCTCCCTGCCATCCATGTACAGGGGTTTGTTTTGTTTTGTTTGTTTTGTTTTGTTTAGATTACACTTGGGAAATTCTCAAGGAGGTTGCAAACAAACAATGGAGAAGAGCTTGAGGTTGCAGGAAAGTAAAGTTTTCTACAGGGAGATGGCAAAGTCCTAAAACCAAAAGAGCTAGAAAATAATTTATATAGGTAATGTTTCATAACAAATCCTATAGTACCTTTATATTGTTTTATTGGGACAAAATTTAATTGAAATGATTTCAAGTGTTAAATCCCCTACAAATGGATAGATTTGGAAAAATAATGGGTATCTGAAAATAATGCATTTTGCGCATATATTTACATTATACACTATGATAGGTATAAGGTTCTGTAAAACAAAAAGAATAGAATGGCTCAATACATTATAGAGTTTATATGATGTGTTTTGCCAACACAATGATGCTTATAAAAGTCATTAGTAATGCATATGATATTATATTAAATAAAAGGAAATTGAATATATAGAGTTAAAATTGGGGAAAATAAGTTAAAAAAGACTAAGAAAATCCATAGTAAAATGTTGTAAGTAATTATCTCTGGATATTGAGGCTATGGATTATTTTTATATTCTTTTCACTTTTTTAATTTTCTAAAATTATTACATACTTTTTATATACCTATAGATGTTACTTATAAATCTACATTTTATAAATAAGTACATGTACACAAGGTTTTAAAAAGCAACTAGCTCTATAAGGCTTATTATTAAAAACAGCATTCCCTCCACCTTTTTCTCCTCCACCTTTTTCGCTTTCCCAAGGCAGCTACTTGCAAATCTTTTAACTGTTCCTTCTAATATTTACTTCCATTTTCTAAATAACTGCCATTTATTTTTAAGAGATTATTTTTTGACTTATTTGTGTGGAAAACAGTTTTGCTTTTCTCTGTCTCTGCCCCAACACCCACATCAGTATTTTCTCCCTTTAGCTTCCCAGTACATTTATCTCATATATTTAAAGTTAAATTAATATTTCATGTTAATTCATAGTGAAGACATATAGTGTAATATGACTTTTATTTTCTTCCTTGTGCAAGTTGTTTTCCTTGTGGTTTAATAATTGCTTCTTTTTGTTGTTTTCATAAGAACCTCCTCTCAAACTGTTAGAAGTATAAAGGTCCTCTCAGTGGGTTTAAATAGATCAACAAAGGCCTTGGTTCAAGCTCCTTAGAAGTAGAGCTTGAGAAAGAGATTTGGATGCATTTAATTTATTAAATAAGCACATTCAGGAGAGGAGGAGTAAGAAAAGTGCTGGTCTGGGACAATCAATAAACAAGGATAATAATCTTTCAATTGGGGTCTAGGTTTCATCTGATCCTGAGGGGAAAGCTAAAGCGGTGTTTCCTTTGAGCAGTTTCTGGCACTGAGAAGCAGGGAGCTACGGAGTTATACCTCCAGGGCATGGTGGCTTCCTTTCTGCCAAGGATGGTTCCCCAGAGCAGGGGATAGATGGGTGTACTTCGCATCCATCAGCTGGAGAATGATTTCTACTGACCCAACAAAATGGATTGGGGAAGGGTGCAACAGATCCAGTATAAGTAATCTCAGTTTTTTGTTCCTTTGTTCCTTTCTCCTGTCTATCTGTCTATCTGTCTCTCTCTGTGTATCTTGGGGACATTTTTCCTGGGTGCCCATATATAAGGATGAATAGTTTTTTCTCTTGAAATGGCCGGTTCTCTAGCGAGTAAATGAGTCTGGTGCCTGAGGCATACATATAGGATTTATCTTCAGCATTTTTGGAGCCAAAGAAGGGGGAATGATCTGTCTCCTCATATGTTATAGCACATAGGCTTTCATGTCTGAAAGCCACTCTTCTGCTACAGTGTGTGTGATCTTATTAAGCTCAGTCCTCTGTCAAGGAAGCAAAGAGGCAATAAAAGGGTAGAAACTCTGGGAGATTAATTGTTCTTAAATAAACTTTCAATAAATGCTGCTGATTTCAGTCCCTCATCAATATGTCTACCTTGAAGGATAACTGGTTTCCCCTGTACCGGAACCACTCCAAGGTTCCATGACACAAAATGTTTTGCTTTTTCATCCCTTCCTCCTGACTGCTGCTGGCTTAACATTTCATTTTTACTGGGTGCTTAGCAAATTGTAATGTTCTGCTTTCCAGCTATAAAAATTCTCTTTACGTCCTATTTGTAGCCATTTTTTTTTCTTCAGTTTTCTTTGTCTTTTGGGGTTTATTCCTTCCTCCATATTACTCTCATAATGGTTGATTTTAGGAGATAAACTCCCTTAATTCAGTCACCATGTTAAACCAAAATAAACAGTTTGTAACAAAATAATTTTTAATGTGCTTGATTTTACCTATGTTAACAGAAATTATAAGACAAATAAGTAGTTATATTTTAATTGTTATGAAAATCTGCAGATTATCTTTATTAAGAGGAAAAACAAAAATTCAATAAAATAAATATACCTTTCTTTAGCAAAGAGAGCATGAACATGAATAAATATTTGAATTTATGGGAAAATAGCCATAATCTGCATATTAGATTGTGTTGTGCATAGACGGTACACTGATCCTGTATGAAATCCAGGTTAGTATTGTGTCTCAGAAGTAACATTCTTTGTGGGGATCTGGGATGACACTTTGGATTCTCAAATTCTCAGCATATGAGATTCTATAATACTCTGCAAGTAGAGTCTACACTTCTCTTTTTAGTCCATCTATAAGTAAGATTTTGGTCTTTTGTTCTCAAAATAAAATTTTCTGTAGTGGATCTTTACTATAAAATATGCCCAAACAAAAAGAAAATTCTCCTTCTCTGGAGAATAACTCAGCCAAGGAAATTCCATTTTTATGAAGAAGCATACTTTCCCTGGAGAGAAATCTTTATTGGCTTGGACTCTAAAAACAGAGTTCCTGCTAGAGTATTGACAAGGGAACATCACAATGATCCTGGATTATTTAATTCTGA
This sequence comes from Nyctereutes procyonoides, assembly GCF_905146905.1. Taxonomy (NCBI): domain Eukaryota; kingdom Metazoa; phylum Chordata; class Mammalia; order Carnivora; family Canidae; genus Nyctereutes; species Nyctereutes procyonoides. The sequence goes on from NW_026575119.1 coordinate 6,055,359, forward strand.
TATGAATAAAATTTGTTACTAATTTGCTCAAGTAATTAAAATATTGCTTTATAAGGTACTTTACATATCTTACAATATTATCCCATCATTTGTTAATTTTATTCTTACTATAGTTACAAGAACTCTTAACAGGTGGTTTTATTCATTTGTAACAGATAAAGTAACTGTTGAGTGAATTGGCAAGTATACTACAGCTATTTAAGCAGCAGGTAAAGTGTAGAATTGACATCCTATGAACTGACTCCTATGTTCTTTTAACTATGCAGTTCTGGCTCTCTTATATGCTCTGCACTCATAGACACCTTCTATGCTTTGTTCTGAGATTTTCTTATGATCTAAAAGGAATATTGTTGCTTTGTAACTACTAGAAGGGTGGCATTATTCCCAAATTGCATTATCATCTTGGCAGAGAATCACCTCTCTGTCATTCATTGAATCTGTACTTTCTTTTGGTTAGTCTCTATTTGCAACTAAAGTGCAATTTACTATTCATGTTTCCATTCAATCTGGACTTTAGCCTTCTTCTTGTTTTTTGTTTGTTTGTTTTCAGGTGTGTGCACATACCTCCACAATATTCATTCTTGGTTTTGTACTGTTTCTTCTTCTATTATCTCATTTTTTAAAAATGCCTCCACACCTTGCTACCCGCAAGCCTCTTTGGGTTAAGAGAAGTTACTATAATCCATCCAAGAGAAGACCCCTTGTTCACAAGGCAGCAGTTTGGACAGTTGGACCACTGAGCAATGGTTAGAGGTCAAAGGAAATGTATAACTTAAGCATATGATATACTTCCTTTAGAGGAGGGATTATCTACCTCAGAAATAAAGCCCACAGGTATTCTTGTAAGTTACACTTAATCCTTCCTTATAATAATATGGTCTCTAAGAGCTATGGAGAAAGAGCAATATGACTCCAAAGTTGCTGCTAAATAGGTTGCATAGGTGGCTTACTTGCATATTTTAGAAATAAATTTTCCAGGACCCGTAGCACCAAAATTATTCCATACACAATTCCACCTAGGCAATTGTACAATTTCTAACAATATAAATATATCACTCCATCCTGAAAGAATATTTCCTCTACGGGACTGAAAAATTATATATTTTAAGCGAAGGAGAGAATGGAATCATTGGTGAATTCAGTATTTTCAACATAGTGTTCAAAAGAATTGCAAAAATGACATCAAGGAGTTACTGTTGTCCACAAAAATAACATTTTCCAGAGTGGCGGGGTTCACTTCTTGATTACTATGGGGCTATCCTAAGCTTACCTGAATCCTACCATGCAATCAGTTTGTGCTCCAAATGCCCTAGTTGAAACTAGGGTGGAATTCATTAAGGCCAAGGACTTTATACATCCAACAGGAAGAACAAGTTTTGGGCTGGCAAAATGTTCCAGATTACCTGATACTGAGAAGTGAGTAAACATATTGACAAGTGATGATGCAGCTAAGATGCATTTTTCACTTAAGTGACTATTATGGAGAAATAAGGCACATGGGATTAGAATGGAATGAAGTCAACAATGAACCAGAAACACTGAGAAGGTAGGTACACTGAACCCCAGGAGTTATGGAAAGTCAGGTGGAAACAAGTTTCTCACTGGAGATGAGATGTGGGTGAATAAAATAGAGAAGTTTTTGTAAAATGAAGAGATAACAAGTTAGGTAGTGAGGTTATATGACAATCTGGTAACTGCCATGAAGAGTTTAGTAAGTAGAGATGAGGTAGGATAAGAAATAGCCTTTGTCAAACAAAGGGTTCCTTACCTTGGCATCCTAGAGTCATGGACTTAGCCTCACTGTACCCAAAAAGAAGTTCCTCTGGAGTCAGTGAGTACTTTCAAAGACCTCTACAATTATGTCCTTTGGTTAAAAGATAATAGAAGGAAAACTGTATGTTTACTTGGAAGTAATGATAGCCCCTGGTATATCTGACACAATTTGGGTTATTGCTCCCTTATTTTAATCTAGATTGATAGAGTGGGAATCATAAAAATAAAATAGAATGAACCTTTGTTCATATTATGGTCAATGTCAATCTTGAGTTTAGTGTTTATTATGAACCAAAACAATAAGCATTTAAAAAAATCTACATGTCTTTTTAAAATCTTCGATTTCCCTGTGCCAAATAAAATACAAGCTTTATAAATACTTGTTTTTATTAAATAATGAAGACTTTATTCTTGTGAGGATAAACATTTTAATGAACTAACTTTAATGGTAATATATCCATACATTTCACTTTTTTGTTTTATTGTTTACGTCAAACATTTAAAATCAGCCTCAGGCTAATTGTGGACATTGCCCCATTGTTTTATATTGCCTTGACTGGGAGTAATTCATTTCATAAAATACCATTTACCCTCTCTGTTTCTTAGTTTCCTCAGGTGTAAAATGAGAACATTTGATGATATGATAGCTAAGACATTTTCTAAACTATTTTCCATTCTATGTACATTAAGTTCATGCTATTCCTAATGCATACATAATTCCTTCATTGCATAAATATTCTCCTCTCTCAGAATGGAATTGTTTTATATTTATATGTTCTTTATATATTAGATATTTATAAACATGAAGATTCTTTGCCATGCTCATGTTACTACAACAACATTTTCTTTTGTTCTCTGATGCACTAATTCCAGAGTGGCTATCCTCTTCTTTGCTTCTTTTCTATAGCACTTAGGTCCCTCATGATTAGATTGAAGTGAATTTCTTTATCTGTCAGTGGCTTATTTAGGTCTCGGACAGATAGTCCATTTTTACAATTTATTTTTTCCCCCATTCCATTTGTACAATTTACTCCCTTACTGCAAGGACTGAAATGATACTCTGCATTTTCTGTTGATTTTCATGGAGGCTTGGCCCATTATGCCTGATGGACTTCTAAAATAACTTACTGAATCCTATGAAATTACTTGTGTCTGTTTTTTGGAAATGTGAAAACTTCTTTACCCAAGTGATGTGATCCTTTTCTTTGTGTTTTTGCTCTTTTTCCTCCCAACACACAAGGCAACTTGTCTTTGCCACAGTAATTCTGTTTCTCATTTTTTATCTTCTGCTGAATTCTCAAGAAAGAAGTCTTGGTAGAATTGAGAAATAGTGCTTTGTTTCTTGACATTCTTCCCTTTTCTTTGCATTCATTAGCACAGACCCTTGTTAGAATGAGTTTATGTGGAAATTTACCTTGAGAATGTTGTTTAACAGTCATATCTTTTCTCTGAGAATACATAGAAATACAGTAGGACTGTTTTAAAATGCTGGAGCTGAGAAAATTGCTGATAGTTGTGCACTCACCAGCTTATATCACCTTTCACTGTAACTTGAAGAAGCACTATTTGAATGATGGCTTTTTGATTTGTATAGGTTCTATTATAATACCTAGAAAGAACTGGAGAGAGAATGGAAACAATTTAAAGAAGGCTTATAAAATTAGAATTTTCCTGGGTCTTTGATCCCTTCTTCTGGACCATGTCTATGCATTCAATGTAAAAATAGAACAGTTCAGTCAAATCCATAGAATAACAGATTATATTCTTAGACCATTTTGCATTCTATTGTTTTGTCCATGGGCATTCTTATAGCTTTAATGATTATATTCTCTTAGCCATGAATATTATGATAACAACGAACAACAGCTAACTCAAGTGATCTAGAAACAAACAAACAAACGAAAACAAAAAAGCAGCTCATGAAAGTCACTGCAAGAAGGTTACCCGGACTTCGAAAGAACTGCAACACCAGTAGGTGTCAATTCTATGTCTTTCAAGAGCTTCTCATTTGGATTCTGTTTACTCCATTTCCCTCTCCTGCAGTCTAAATTTTTACAGCTATCTGTCAATAGCCTCTCAGGACTGCTTTAGTATACAATATTGCTCTCAAAGGCAAAAGGAAACTCTTTCTAGGTGCTGCTAAGTTTTATCCCCCTTCTAGACCAGGCTATAGATACCTAGGGTCTAGAATTCTCTGATATACTAGCCTCAAGCATCCTACCATCATCACCTCTGGAATCTTCCTCTTTAGGCACATCCTTCTGACGATGGAGTTGATGTGAGTCCATACAGAAGGTGTGTATCTCTGTGGACTCTAGAATTGGATATGGGACAGAGGTTTTCAGGAAGTGAGATACCCTTGCTTTATGTACCAGCCTCACTCTAGAAAGAGAAGAGAGGTAGGCAGTGATCCAGGGCCACTGGCCAGTTCTCCCTGTGTCTCTACATTCTTGTAAGAAATTTTCAAAGTTCTGAAAATTCTATATTCAAATCTGTTTTTAAAATGATATATTTGTCAACGTAGGAGGCCAGCACATATTCTTTTAAGCAATGTGTCAGCTTGATTTTATAACTTATTCATGTTTAGATTGGTAGTATATGAAGTTCTATTTGTATTTTTGTCCTGGATCCCACAAATGTTATGGTAAAGGCCTGCTAATATGAATATATACAAAATATTCCCCAATAGCTAACTGACTTAGTCTTTCTGTCACATTTCAAATTCTCTTGGGATAGAAATTAATTTTTCTAACTTAAGTAAGATGTTATGCTTAATGTTACCCAGGAATGTTCATTTCACATTATTTAAATTTAAATTCATGAGTTTCCACTCCTAAGATGCTACTTTTATATTTCATTCTTTTAGCACATATTTTTATTGAAGTAAATTTGCATATAACATGTAAGTTTCAGGTGTACAATATTATAGTTCAACATGTGTATATATTACAAAGTGCTTACCACCAAAAGTCTAGTTATCACCCATCACAATACAACTGACCCTCTTAACCTGTTTTGTCAGCCTCCTACCCTGTTTCCCTCTGGTAACTATCAATCTGTTCTCTGTACCTATGAGTTTGTTTCTGTATTGTGTTTTATTCATGTGTTTTATTTTGTTTTAGATTCCACAGATGAGTGGCATTTTTACAGGAATTTTACTCCCTTATTGCCTGCCATTCTTGGTCATGCCACTTGGAAGAATGAAGAGGTAGAGTAGACAGAGACTGGTGGGCTGCAAAGCAAAGTTTATTGAGCGACAGTATAAAGCTCCTGGAGAGGGAGGGGACCCTAGAAGGTTGCTGTTTTGACTTTCAAATCGAGAGGTTTTTATAAGCTCTTTTGTGGAACTATTTTGAGCATCCTAAGTGTGGGACCCTGTGGATTGGCTGCTAAGGTGTGCCAATTAGGGCTTCGATCATGCACCTGTCTACCTATTAGGTTATCGTTCATGTGTTGGTGGTCCAGATGTCAGTCTGGAGTCTAGCTGTCTCAGCCTGTGATAGTGACCAATGATTTACGGCTAATTGTTTCAGGATGTTTTACAAAAGTCACTTCTGCAGAGGCTGCTAGATACAATGCTATTGTGGTCTTGTCTAAGCTGTAAAACAGGATGCTGGTGTGGTTTTGTCTATGTGTCCTGGCTTCCTGTTTCCTTGTTGAGTGTCTTGGCCCCGACTGCCTAAGTGTCCAACTAACTCTTAACCAACATCACAAATATTTGTATTTGTCCACTTGGCTTATTTTGCTTAGCATAAGATCCACAAAGTTCATCTCTATTGTCACAAATGGCAAGATTTCATTCTTGTTTATGACTGACTGGTATTCCTCTGTGTGTGTGTGTGTGTGTGTGTGTGTGTGTGTGTGTATCACATCCTCTTTGTTCTTTCATCTAATGGACAGGTTGCTTCCATATGTTGGCTCTTGTAAGTAATGTTGCAATGAACAAAGAGGTGCATATATCTTTTTCAAATTACTCTTTTTATTTTCTTCATATCAATATCCAGATGTAGAATAGTGGGATCATATAGTAGATTTATTATTAATTTTTAAAGGAAATTCCATACTGTTTTCTGTTTGCTGCACCAGTTTATACTCCCTCCAACAGTGCTCAAGGGTTCCTTTTTTTCCCATATTCTCACCAACATTTATTTCTTGTCTTTTTAAATAATAGGCAGTCTAACAGATGTGAGGCGTTATCTCATTGTTTTGATTTGCATTTTCCTCATGATTAGTGATGCTGAACATCTTTTGATGTGCCTGTTGGCCATATTTATGTCTTCTTTAGAAAAATGTCTCTTCAAGTCCTCTGCCCATTTTTTTTATTGAGTTGCTTGTTTTATCATTGTTCAGCTGTAATAGTTCTTTATAATTTTTGGATATTAACCCCTTATCAGATATATGATTTGCAAACATCTTTTCCGATTCAATAGGTTACATTTTGTTTTTAATAATGGTTTCCTTTGCTGTATAGAAGCTTTTTAAATTAATGTAGCCCCGTTTTTTTATTTTTGCTTTTGTTTTCCTAGCCTTTGGAATCAGAACCACAAACCTCATCGAGACTGATGTCAAGACAATTATTGCCTCTGCTTTCTTCTGGGAATTTTATGGTTTCAGGTTTCTAATTCAAATCTTTAATCCATTTTGAGTAACTTTTTGCATATGGTGTAAAATAGTAGCCTCGCTTCATTCTTTTGCATTTGGCTCTCCAGTTTTCTCAGTACCATTTATTGAAGTAACTATTCTTTCCTCTGGGTAAGTTCTTGGTTCCTTTGTCATGATTTAGTTATTCACAGATGCCTAAATTTAATCTAGGCCATCAATTAGTTTCCATTGATCTGTGTGTCTGTTTTTATACCAATACCATACTTTTTTATTTTATTACTATAGCTTTGTAATATATTTTGAAACCAGAGAGCATAATACCTTCACTTTTGTTCAAATAGCTTGGTTATTTGAGATCTTTTGTGGTTACATACCAAATTTAGTGTCATTTGTTCTGGTTTTGTGAATTCCATTAGAATTTTGATAGAGATGCATATCTTGCTTTGGATAGTATAGACATTTTAAGAATATTATTTTTTTCCAATCCACGAGCACAGAATATCATTTCATTTTTGTGCATTTAGTTTCTTTTATCTAAATGTCTTATAGTTTACAGTGTACAGGTCTTTCACTTCTTTTAAAGTTTTTTTTTTTTTTTTTTTTTTTTTTTTTTTTTATGAAAGACATGGAGAGAGGCAGAGATACAGGTGGAGGCATAGGGAGGCTCCTTGCAGGAAATCTGATGCAGACTTGATCCCCAGATACTGGGATCAGGCCCTGAGCCAAAGGCAGGTCCTCAATACCTGAGCCACCCAGGCATCTCTCTTTGGTTAAATTTATTCCCAGGTACTTTATTCTTTTTGATGCAATTGTGAATGGGATTAATTTCTAATTTGTCTTTCTGATAGATCACTGTTAATGTATAGAAATGCCACAGATATCTATACCTTGGTTTTTCTGTCTTGCAACCAAGACAGACTGAATTCATTTATTAGTTCTAAAGTCTTTGAGTGGAGACTAGGTTTTTCCATACACAGTATTATGTCATCTGCAAATAGGGGCAGTTTTTCTTCTTCCTTTCCAATTTGGATATATTTTATGTCTTTGTCTTGCCTTATTGCTGTGACTATGACTTCCAATACTATCCTGAATAAAAGTGGCAAGAGTGGACATCCTTGTCTTGTTTGTATTGTTTGATGAAAAGCTTTCAGTGTTTTACCATTGATTATAATATTACTTGTTGGTTTGTCATATATGACCTTTATTATGTTGAGGTATATTTCCCCTCTACCCACTTTGTTGAAAGTTTTTATCATAAATAATGTTGAATTTTGTCAAATGCTTTTTCTATATCTATTGAGATGATCATATCATTTTTTTATCATTTTTATCCTTAATTCTGTTCACGTGCTATATCACATTGTTTTGTAGGTATCCAGTCATATTAGCATCCCTAAAATGAATGCCACTTGATCATGGTATATGATTCTTTTAATGTATCATTGATTTTGGCTTGCTAAGATTTTGTTGAGGATTTTTTCCTTTACATTCATTAGGGATATTGCTGGTAATTTTATTTTTTTTGTAATGGTTTTAGTATCAAGGTGTAATGCTGGCTTCACAAAATGAGTTTGTTTAGCATTCCCTACTCTTCAATTTTTGGAAAAGGAAAAGTGTTAAATTTTCTTTGAATGGTAGTATAAAATTGATCCTGAACTTTTGTTTATTGGAAGGCTTTTGATTAATGGTTAATCTTCTTGCTAGAAATTAATCTATTCAGACTTTTATTTCTTCATGATTAAGTCTTGGATGATTGTATGTTTCTTGAAATTTATCCATTCCTTCTAGCTTATCCAATTTATTGGAGTATAATGATTTACAGTAGTTTTTTATGATCCTGTATTTCTGTGGTCTCAGTTGTAACTTTTCCTTCTTTTTTGATTTTATTTATTTGAGCCGAGCCCTCTCTCTTTTTTTCATGGTTAGCTTTTGTCAATTAAAAAAAAAAAATTAAACATCCTTTTACTCTTAGTCTCTGTGTGTCCTTACTTCTGAAGTGAGTCTCTTCTAGGCAGCATAAAGACTGTTTGTTTGTTTCCTTCTTTCTTTTTAAAAGATTTTATTTATTTATTTGGGAAGAGAGAGAGCAAGCATGACAAGCACAGCATGAATGAGGGGCAGGGTAGAGGAGAGGGAGAAACAGATTCTCCACCGAGCAGGGAGCCCAATGTGTGGGGCTCAATTTCCAGGACCCTGAGATCATGAAGGCAGCTGCTTAACTAACTGAGTCACCCAGGTGCCCCAGATCTTGTTTCTTTATCCATTTAGTCCTGTGTCTTTTGATTAATGTAGTTCATTTCCATTTACAGTGATTATTGATAGGTGTTTACGGATTGACATTTTGTGAATTGTTTTCTGATTGTTTTTTGTTATTCCTTCCTGTTTGTCTTCTCTTCCTCTTCCCTTGTTTTTTGATTGCTTTCTTTAATGTTATGTTTAGGTTCCTTTTTCATTTTGTGTATTTATTATAATTTTATGCTTTGTGGTGACCATTGGTTTGCATATAACAATATGTGTATATGTTTTAAGTTGGTAGAAACTTAAATTTGAACACATTTTAAAAATTTATATTTTTTATCCCTCCCCAATGTTATATATTTGTGATGTCACATTTTATATCTTTTCATTTTTTGTATCCTTTGAATAATTATTGTAGTTTTAATTTTACTACTTCTATCTTCTAACCTTCATATTTGCTTTATAAGTGATTGATATGCTATCTTCACTATCTTTGTCTATTTCAGTGAGATTTTTACTTTTGTATGTTTTCTTTTTGTTAATTATTGCCATTTCTTTTCAGCTAAAAACTGTCCCTTTATCATTTATTCTATGACTGATTTAGTGGTGCTGATTTCCTTTAGTTTTTCCTTATCTGGGAATCTGTCTTCCTTCAATTCTGAAATAAAACCTTGCAGGATGGAGAATTTTTGGTTGGAAGTTTTTTCCTTCAACACTGAATGTCATGCCATTTCATGCTGATATAGTAAGGTTTCTGCTGAAAAGTCTGCTGATAGTCTTATGGGATTTCCCTTGTACATAACAAATTGTTTTTTCTCTGCCTTTAAGACTGTTTTTAACTCTTACCATTTTAATTATGTGTCCTGGTATAAATCTCCATGGATTTATTTTATTGGGAACTTTCTTGACTTCTTCGACCTGGATCCCACAGATTAGGGAGGTTTTCAGTCATTATTCCTTCAAATAAGGTTTCTGGCCCTTTGTCTCTCTTCTTTTGGGACCCCAGTAATGTATATGCTGTTTTACTTGATGTTGTCTTAAACGTCCCTTAAGGTATTTTCATTTTTTAATATTCTTTTGTCCTTTTTTCTACTCTCTCTGGATGTTTTGTCTTTCAACTCATTGATCTGTTCTGCTTCATCCAGTCTGCTGTTGAACCATGCTAGTGTATTTTTCAGTTCAGTTATTATATTCTTCAGCTCTATAACTTATGTTTGATAGTTTTGTGCATTTTCCATCTCGTCATTGAATTTCTCACTGTGTCCATCCATTCTTCTCCCAAGTATGGTGAGCATCTCTATGATCATTACTTTGAAATTTTTATCAGATTATTGCTTATTTCTGTCTTATTAAGATCTTTTTCTGAGGTTTTATCATATTCTTTCATTGGAACATATTTTTGTGTCTCTTCCTTTTGTTTGATTCCCTGCTTTAGTTTCTGTGTATTATCCAAATCAGCTACCTCTCCCAATCTTCAAAGAGTGGCCTTCTATAGCAGATGTCCTATGATGCTCAGAAGTGCTATTCCCCAGCTACCAGAACCTGGTAATCAGAGGATATTCCCTGTATGGATTGTATGTACCCACATGCTATAGTGAGTCTTTGGCTGTGGCATGGGGGGTGGTTGAGCTTTCATATTTGTGCATTCAGCACACTTTTATTGAGAATTGATTTTTGAGGCAGGCACTTTGATAGTAAGTGGGGACAAAATAATGGGAAAACTGTACACAGTGCTTGTTTAGATGTAGTGGAAGAGACTCATTCTGTGTTTGGACTGGGAATATCATTACATACTTTATCAATCCCCAAATCTTAAGTTATTTATGATTTGGTATCTTTCACCTTAGACACAGCTGGTTGCTTATCAATCACAATTGATTTTACCTCTTAAAAGTTTTTCTATTTTGTCACCTTTTTCTTAACCCTGCTGCCACTATCTTAATTCCATCTTAATTATCTTCTTTTATCTAAACTTCTTACTTGTGATTTTATCTTTTTTTTTCCCTGCCTTCACTGTTGTTTTTCTCAAATAAGCATTTGAGAAAAATAATTCATCACTTTACTTAGCTACTTGGTTATAATTCATCAATACTTATGTGCTGGCTCTTTTTCCTTACTGCCCTTACCTATCCTTTCCCAAGAAAAATATTAACTCCTTATAGAATAACATTTAGTTTACCACAAGAGAAAAGGCCTTCCACGAACAATTTCCTACTTGCCTTCTTCTCATATTTGTCCTCACTCTCTCAATTGGAATGTTAAATTTCAATAGCATCAGTCTCTCGTTTTTGTTCCTTTGCCTGGAACACTCTTTTTCATCGAATCAGACTTTTTCTAATCTTACCTGACTCTTCTTCTACACATACGCGCGCGCGCGCACACACACACACACACACACACACACACACACACACACAGTTGTTACTCTTTTATGTGCATTCGTTGCAAACATTCATGCATATGACTATAAAAGCATCTACCTAAAGTAGTAAGTAACATGCACACTTGCACACACGCACACACACATTCCTGAATATGTTCATTCCACAAGATTTTAAGTACTTAAGAATAGCATTATTTTTATCAAAAAGCAGATCATCAATAAATACATTAACTAAACATACAAAAAAGTTTGATAACTTGTGACCTCAAAGTTCTTTTTCTTTCTTTCTTTTTTTTAAAGATTGACATCATTGTTCTTGTTCACCTTGTAGCCCCTGTTGTAAACTTTTCCAGATGAAACACTTATGTCTCTAAGATGAATCCTAGTCAATAGTGTTGCTTTGAATTCGGGCAGAATAAAAAGGGTCAGAGATCTTCACCTAGAGTCTTGTGGTTACACTGAATGAATGTAAGCTATTCATCCCTGACATACAGTCATATAAAAACTTTTCATCTTCAAATGTCTCTAGCCTGCAAATAGGGATTTTTATTTTAAGTATCTAAAGATGACCTATATTCTAAAGAAGTTTATACCATCATAGGAATAAAGGAATAGGATAGTGAAATAATTCTAGTTATGTAGATGATTACTGAGTAGAGTTACAAATGTACATACCCCATGGCCTATGCCTTGTTGTGGGAGCCTAGCTCCACTATGCAGACTGTAGAAATGATTATCAGCATGTTGAAGATCCAGAAATCTCTTAGTTATATCTCAAGTTTTATTTAAATAAATTAAGTAAATAGCAACATGATTTATCCGCAGTTTGTCCATTTAAATCCAAGTGGATAGACCTTAAATCCTGATATGTTTTCATGTTCTTTCAGTTCAAAATACTTTCTAATTCTCCCTTGATTTTTCTTCTTTGATCAATGAGCTATTTAGAAGTGTGTATTTAGTTTTAAAATGTTTAAATATTTTCTAGATAAGTTTCTGTTATTTCTAACTTAATTCTTTTGTGATAAGAGAACATACATTGTATAACTTGAATCATTTTTAATTTTATAGTTCAGTATATGGTCTATTAATATATAGTGTGTTAGATACTAGAAAGACAAAATAAAATGGCATAGTAATCATCAAGCAATTCACATTTATTCACCTAATACATGTTACAAATTTTAATACAATGTTATAAATGCAAAAAGTATATGTGCAATAGTCTATGGAAGATTACTATAGTCAAGGAACTAGTCATGATTTAGACAGAATTTTCATTTTCTTGGCACTTACTACAGCCCAAACGACAAGATATATTTATTGTAACTTTGGGACTTAGATATTGTTCCTTTCATATTGCTTATGAGAAAAGATTTCAGAATTAGTGGAAATAGGTCTTAGCATCAGGATAATTTTAGGAGCTTGACAATAAGAAGGTATCATTAAATCTGAGTCAATTGAATTAAAAATATACATCTTCAAGGACAACTATTCGAAGGCTTCATCTTAATTTAAAATTCATGTAGATGAAAATTTTAATTAAATTTTATTGTATTCAATCATTAGATAAGTCTCCTTGGACTTAGAACTCCTTTGTTGAATGCTGATACACATAATCTAAATGAGAGGCAACTTGTCCAATCTGTGAAAGACTGCATTTGTGAAAGTTTGCATCTAAATCTGAAGTGCATTCCAATTCACAGTAGCAGATGTCTGTATGCAACTGAGATCTCCCTAACCAGGAGTATATAGAAAAAAATCCAGTATTCTCTGGATAATAATAATATCATTTTGTCTTTACTGAGCACTTATCTCTGAGGAACTAAAGTGATTTACAAGAATTATCTCATTAGTTCATTTAATATTCTTATGAAGTAAGTGGATGGCAGCTAATGTTGTCTTTGTTTTTCAACAGAATTCTCTGATTACAGACAGAGAAACTTGATTAGATAGGTGAGCTAGATTCCTAACATCCTAATCTGAGAGAAACTCTTTCAAACTGTGATAGCATTAGTAACATTCAGAAAACAATTTAGGGGTCCTAAAGTTTTCAAAGTGTACATAACATCAAGAGGAGCAAGTCATACTTACAAGTACTTTTGATAAGGTGCATTTTTAAGAACTCAGATTTTATAGATTCTCTATTAAACAATTCTTTTTTATAGCAGATTTCTTAAATTAAAAAAATCAAGGCATTATATCTTTTGCACAGTTTTTGGTCTAATTAGTAAGATAAAATTTCAGAAGAGAAAACTTATTAAGGATTTCACAAATACATAAATGCTATATATATGTCTGTCCCTTCCATTTGTCTCTCTACTTACCTCTCTAAAATAAAAATAAAATGGCATAGATAAAAAAGTTGTCTTTCAGGAATGAATAGAACACTATAAGATAATTTTAAGGAAAGGTTGATTATAAATATAGTATCTTATTACACTTTTAAATAAAATGGAAATCCTTGCTTTGGCCTTCAAAGCTCTACAGGGATTGCTCTGATTACCTATTCAGTGTCAAAAAATAAAGAACTATTTCATATTTGGCTTGTCCTCCAACTTCTAACTTTTCTGCCACATCCCCAGTTTCAGCTGATGATCTTGCATCTTATTTCACTAAGAAAATAGAAGCAATCAGTAGAGCATTTCCACAAGCTGTTGCTATCATATTTACAGACATAACCTCATCTGTTCTTATATACTGTGGCTCCTTTGTGTTAGTAAAGATGAACTGTCTGTGATATCATCTAAGCCCTCCTCCCCCACATTTCTTAAGTACTAGACTCTATCCTTTAGCTTACTCAAGGCTATGCCTCAGGAATGTACCTTTCCTAATGCATCAAATTTTTCCACTGAATCAGTCAAACATAGTCTTATTTCTTCCATTAAAAAAATTCATCATATTACTTATTTCTATTCTTGCTTTTATAAAAAAAGAATCTTCCAAAGACTTGACTGTATTATTACAAATTATTTTCTATATTCTCCCTTTAGACCACTCCATGCAAGTTCATGTTGTTAAGGAAAGCAGTGATTTATATTTGTTAAACCCAGTGGTTGGTTCTCAGTCCTCTTGACTGTTGACCTGTCAGTAGCATCAGACCCCACTGATAGTACTCTTCTCTTCATTTATATATTTTTTGTATTCATTTATTTTATATTCACCCCTTCAAAATGATTTATTCATTGGTTTTTCTCCCCTTGTTTTTCCCCTGCTTCACTATTTGGCCTTGGTCGTCTTTGCAATTTTTTCTGTTATTTTCAAGTTACTTCATATTGGTATGGAGGAATTGGCAGTTCATTTTTTATTACATATTACCTTAAAATATATTGAAACTGTCAACAGTTTTTAGCCTATTAACAAACCAAACTTGGTTTGTTTTGACACTGAAGTTGGAGGTTTTTTTTCAATGAAAGTTTCTTACGATCTAAGCTGTTGGAAGAGCTGAGAGAAGACTGAGTAAGAATAGGAAGCAACACACTACTACCTAACTGAATATACTTACCACAGGGTTAAAACTCACTGCTTGCCCCTCACTTTTTTTTTTTTAAACACAGTTCAGTTTAGAACTGTCATACTGCAATTGGAAGGGGCCTCAATTTAGAGTCTAAACCAGTTGACAGAGTAATTCCTAGATGGATTAAAAAAATGCTTAGTGCTCAAGAGAAGGCAAGATGGTGATGAGTAGGGGGACCCTAAGGTTACCTCATCCTTTGAACATAGATCAATAAATATTAAATCATTTTGGAAACTCAAGAAATTGATCTGAAGACTGAGAGAGCAAAACTGCACAATGGATGTAGGAAAATGGTCACATCATGGAAGGTAAGACTGCAGAGAGCTGATTTGGAGGAGAAAAGAACTGTTGGTTCCATGAGGGGGAGGGAGCCTGGATCACAGAGAAAGGAGCAAGAGAAGGAAAGAGTGAAAGGGTGTGCAGGGGATTGCACAAAAAAAAATAATCTCTTTCCCAAAATCATTGGATGGGAAAAGAAGAAGGGCTAACCACTGCAAGTTTTTGTAAGAAGTAGAGCATAAAGTCTGAGGTTTTGGAGGTCCTCACTATCACCAGGATTGTGCATGGCTGGCTTAGGAGGTGTTCTGGGGGAAGGAGAGTGGACACCCAGAAGCAGGCAGTGTGTTCTGAGGATCCCCTGGGTCACACAGGGACATGTGTTCCCCTGGTTTGGTGCATTTGAGAATGGTGGTGTGGCCTGTCCAGGGGCAAAAGAACTGGTGATGTTGATGTGCTGCCCTATTCACTAGCAAAGGAACAAAGACACCAGCTGAGGGCAGCAAATCTTGATGCTGGGTTTTTGTTGTGCTCTACCATAAACATTGAAGTGCTGCATGATCAAGAGACCGATTTCTGGGACACAGCAGCACCAGCCATAGTGCAGTGAGACCCTCCTCAGAAGGATCAGCATGGATCTGTACTGCATGGATCTATAATATTTTGAGTTTTGAAACCCAGTGGTGTACCTAAGATAAAATACAGGTGCACTGTGCCCACCTGGCAGGCAAACAGCAACAAAGACTTGGAAAGAACAAAGAACATCACCAGAAACACCAACTTTACAGATAACACAATGGAACAGAATTCATATCTATCAATAATCACTCTGTATGTAAATAGATTAAATGTTCAATCAAAAGACATGGATATCAGAATGGATTTTTTTTAAGACCCATCTATATGCTGCCTACAAGAGACTCATTTTAGACCTAAAGACATCTGCAGATTTAAAGTGAGGAAATGGAGAACCATCCATCCAGTTAATGGATGCCAAAAGAAAGCTGAAGTAGCCATCCCTATATCAGACAAACTAGATTTTGAACCAAAGGCTGTAAAAAGAGATGAAGGGCACTATATCATAAGGTGTCTATCCATCAAGAAGATCTAATAATTGTAAATATGTATGCCCCCAACTTGGGAGCAGCCAAATATATAAATAAATTAATAACAAACATAAAGAAACTCATTGATAATAATACAATAATAGTAGAGGACTTTAACAATCCACTTGGAGCAATGGACAGATCATCTAAGCAGAAAATCAGCAAGGAAATAATGGCTTTGAATGGCACACTGGACCAGATGGTCTTGATATATTCTGATCATTTCATCCTAAAGCAGTAGTACACATTCTTTTAGTGTACACATTGAACATTCTCCAGAATAGATCACATACTGGGTCACAAATCAGATCTCATCAAGTACAAAAAAAATGAGATCATATAGTGCATATTTTTAGACCACAAGGCTATGAAACTCCTAAGTCAGCCACAAGAAAAAATTTAGTAAATCCACAAATACATGGAAATTAAAGAACATCCCACTAAAAAATGAATGAGTTAACCAGGAAATTAAAGTATAAACAAAAAAACAATACATGGAAGCAAATGAAAATGAAAACACAAGAATCCAAAACCTTTGGGATGCAGCAAAGGCAGTCTTAAAAGGGAAGTATATTGCAATATCAGTCCTATCTCAAGAAGCTAGAAAAGTCTCATATGCACAACCTAGCCTTACAACTTAAGGAGCTAGAAAAGGAACAGCAAATAGATCCTAAAGCCAACAGAATAGAGGAAATAATAAAGATTGAGCAGAAATAAATAATATAGAAAATAAAAACAGTAAGAGATCAAGAAAACTCAGAGCTGGTTCTTTGGAAGAATTAATAAAATGAATAACCCCCTCGCCAGACTTATCAAAAAGAAAAGAGAAAGGACCCAGATTTAAAAAAAAAATCATGAATGAAAAAGGAGATCACAACCAACACCACAGAAATACAAATAATTATAAAAGAATATTATGAAAAATTGTATGTCAACAAACTGGGTAATCTGAAAGAAATGGACAAATTCATAGAAACATGCAAATTACTAAAACTGAAACAGAAAGAAATAGAAAATTTGAACAGACACCCAGCAAAGAAATTGAATCAGTAATAAAAAAATCTAACAAAGAGAAGTCTAGGGCCAAGATGGCTTCCCAGGGGACTTCTACCGGACATCTAAAGAAGAGTTAATTCCTATTCTACTCAAACTGTTCCAAAAAATAGAAATGGAAGGAAAACTTCCAAACTCATTCCATGAGGCCAAAACATTTTGAGTGCTCTAGTGATTCCAGAGCAGTATCCTCCAACATCCTGCATAGGATGCTGCAAGGCATATAGGGAGACCAGAGCTATTAGGAATCCTCAGTTGGGCATTAGTAAGTTTGCAGTTCTCTGAGTAGCTGCAGAAGGACCAAGATCAAAGCTGACGTTCAGAAAACCCAAAGTTGAGTAAGAGCAGGAGAAAAGAAACACTGTTTGATAATGGCATTCTCCCAATACTGATTCAGGGGCCATCAACGTATAATGGTAATCATTGATGTTTAAAGTGAAGATAAGCTCACTCAAGGAAAAAAGACCGCACAATTTGGGGCTATGCTTAGGGAGTATGGGAAGGCAGACAAGAGCATGGGGAAATAATCAATGTGGCAAGAGAATGAAAAGTCTCTGCATACTGTGATTAAAACTCTATTGCTAAAACAAATAAAGTGCAACTTTCACTTTACACTTATGTATTTTTTTTTTAAATCAGACAAATTCCATCTCAAACTTCATGAATTAAACTTGGAATTCATATTCCTTCTGGGACATGTAGAAATAGTTCTTAATCTTTAAAAGGACACACACTCATTGAAAATTTAGTGAAGGCTGTGGATCCTTCCCTGGAAAAACAAAAATGAAACAGACATAATTCTGACAAAAAATTCAGAAGCCTCATGGGTACTGGTTATCATTCACAGCAAAAGATATGGCTGGTAATTTCTTATATCCATTTTGAGGTTTTTGCTGCTACTTTCTCATTCACTTGTGATTTTGTTATTTTACTGAAATAGTATTAACTCACAGGTTGCTAAATTTTATTTTCTAATATCAACACTGCCTTTTGTGATACTGTCATATATATACTTTCTCTTATGTAAGCACGGTAATATTTTTGTAGGGAATAGGACAACTGGTTGAATTGGTACTGGTTGAATTACAAACTGGTAAAGGAAACAACATTAATACTCTAGTATAATTGAATCAGTATGCTTTTTCTGGTTAAATTAAGTGGAGGGGATAATACTGCTTTTTAAATTTCAGAAAGAGTTATTATGTAAGTCAACAACATTATTTATTTGACAAAATGCCTTCCATAAAATTTAATGAAGATTTTGAAATAACACATTTGCTTTATCCCTCTTTTCCCAAATAAGAATGAGACAAATATAATTTATCCGGCCACCAGGTGAGATATAAAATGATATGGGATGTTGTTCAGAATGAAAATCAGTTTCAGATGACAATAGCCATGAGGAAAAGGGCAGAACAGAAAATGGTGTCAAGACAAATAACAAAATTCAGGTCATTGTAGGTAAATTAAAACTTTGAAGATCTAATATTAATGGACAGTACTTTTGATGTCAAGTAATCACATAAAACATTTATAGCAACTCAATTAAGGTCAAGGTTTAACTTTCTTGACAGAGACAGATACTTTTGCCATTAAATCTATTAAAAATATTAAAAGTTAGCCAAGATTAAAGATTCATTATTATATGTATCATATATATCATCATGATATGTACATGATTATATATATATATATATATATACATACATATATATATATATATATATATATATAAAACCACATACAGAAATTAGTTTGATAGTGTGATTCAAAATGTCATCACTCTGGCTTCGGATCTTGATATAGGATGTTGGCTGACTTAGTGACAAATTTGATATAGCAAAAGTATAAAGATACCTGTAAGCAAATGAGGTAAAAAAATGCAGTATCTTTCTAGAAATAGATGAATAGATGTGTTATTTCTCTGTAAACCTACACAAGTTTTGTTTTCTCTATCCCCATTTCTCTTTGTCTTTCTGTAGAAGTATTCATATATAATATTATATAAATATTTATAGTAAATTACCATAGTTAATCAGGAGTTACTCCTAAATTTTCACTTAAATATTTGTATGTCTGTTATCAGTCATTGGACAATATTTATATGCTATTGGAAGAACAGATTTCTATTTTCTACCCAGATCTTATAATATACATGTCTAGCTCAGCTTGAATATCACCAATTACTAAGCCAATTGGACACTTTACATTATTTCTCTGAAAAACTAGAATTTTAATATCAGTTAAGATGTTTTTGGCTATAAGTAACAGAGACTCAGTTTGAAGTTGCTTAGATAGTAAATTTATAACCTAACTCATTATATGAAGGATAGAGGCAGAATGGTCCCAGGATTAGTTAATTCAGAAGCTTAATATCATAAAGAATCATCTAGATGCTTTCCATGTTTTCACTGGAAAGTCCCAGTCTATTGGTGTTATCTTCTTAGATTGCAAGAAAGTTATAGCTCCAAGGGTCATATACAGACAAACAATATTCAGAAAATTAGGTATATGTGGGTGCATTTCTATTTAAAAATAAAAACTTATTTTTTAAACCCCAAGTTTCTAGCCAGAATGGAGTCAATGTTCATATGTAATCAGACTCTTGTAAGGAAAATGACATGCTGAATAACTTGAATCAATATTGATTCACCACCTGATATTGGAGATGGGTCCCATCCCCCGGGTATTTATCTGTGTAAAATATGACTTTGTGAGTCAAGCTTTGCCAGGAAGGAAGAAGCATGTGTATATGGGTGTGTTGTGCTTTTTAAAATTTGTTAATTGTATGCTATAGTACTTTATCTCTACTGATCTTAAGTCTTACCCTTCTCTATCTTGTGTTCCATGATTTGTCTTCCCTGTATGCTTCGATCTGCTTGAGCACATGTTAATTCTGGCTTATCTTTGTGTCTCCCGAAATGCCTAACTTAATGACTAACACATAGTAGGTTTAGGATGAAACACTTGTCTTTAGAATTAACAATGTCAATTTCTAGGTCACCAGCATATAGGGTTATTCTGTTTGAAAGATTTATTGTTGGGACAGGTAAAGGAAACTTACCTGAGATAAACTTGCATAATTTTGACTGTACAAATTAATAACTGGGAAATTGGATTGGGAAGTGTTTTGTTAATTCAACCTTTAGTTCTGTAAAAGCTCTATTAGGTTTCAGTGGGTATGCCTGGAGAGTTCAGCCCATCCCCTAGATAGGCAGTAAGAGATTGGAAATCAGAAACCACTCCAAACATTAGTGATAAAAATATCGGGCAGTCCCGTGGCGCAGCGGTTTAGCGCCGCCTTCGGCCCAGGGCCTGATCCTGGAGACCCGGGAGTGAGTCTCACATCGGGCTCCCTGCGTGGAGCCTGGTTTTTCCTCTGCCTCTGTCTCTGCCTCTGTCTCTCTGTGTCTCTATAAAAAAAAAAACTAAAAATATTGTTAAGACTTTAAGATGTTCAATGGTAAAATATAGAATAGGGTCTTTTATTTCAGAAATTACAGATTTGATCTGAGGTAAATTGTAGTATATGAGAATTAGGACCTCATTAAAGAGGTCATATTTTTAAGTGAAGGAAGGAGACAGTAAAACCTTTCACCATTCTGTTGTGTATCATATATATATATACATATATATATATATGATGTAATATATATGATGTTTATATATATATATTTATAAATGTTTATGTATATAATACACCTTGAAGTGGAGGTATAGAAGAGATTTTCTTCACCATTTGGTGATGATAAAGCCTAATCTCAGGAAAACATGCATAGGAGGATCCTTCTCAATGATTGACTTAATAACCTAAAGGAGGAGAGGATAATTGAACTAGAGGAACAAAACAGATTTAAAAATTGACTTAAGTAAGAGGAGCAAAAAGGGGGAACACAAGTTAATGCATCTTTTACCTTTAAAGCTTACTTTTAAAGAAAGAAACTGTAGAAAGCATTTCGAATATAAGTCTTTGTAAGGAAAAATAGGGTCATGTAGCTAGTAAATGGAAGAGTTTGGCTCTGGCTTTACGGCTCATGATGTTTAAAAGATACTCCATCATATGAAAGGGACCAGTGGGTTTTTGTTTTCTTTCTCTCACCTCTTCATACTAGCAAATGGAATGATATATTCTCATAGATTTTTTTTAACTGCATAAATAAAATTTAACAGCTACATTAATGAAAATGCAGGTTATTCCTAGTCTTTGGGGAAAAAAAAGATATTTTCTTTACATATCCAACTAATGTATGTATCACCAACTACTCATATACACATCTTAAGATTGTGGCGGCAGAAAATCATATCATATAGCTATGCATTGTCTGCAAAAGTAGGGATCATAAAAGGCTCCATCTGAGTGTTCTCTTCAACATTATAATTCTTTCTTTTTTTTTTCTTGCAGTTAACACACAGTGTAATATTAGTTTCAGGTATATGATTCAGTGCTTACATGCAATCTCTTAAAGAATTATCTTTCGGGATCCCTGGGTGGCACAGCGGTTTAGCGCCTGCCTTTGGCCCAGGGCGCGATCCTGGAGACCTGGGATCGAATCCCACGTCGGGCTCCCGGTGCATGGAGCCTGCTTCTCCCTCTGCCTGTGTCTCTGCCTCTCTCTCTCTCTGTGTGTGACTATCATAAATAAATAAAAAAATTAAAAAAAAGAATTATCTTTCAAGACATGGTCCCAGAGTAGAGCAATGATGGGCAACTAGAATCTTCTCCCTTTTAAAAAAAGATTATATTTATTTGTTCATGAGAGAGAGAGAGGCAGAGACATGCGCAGAGGGAGAAGCAGGCTCCATGCTGGGAGCCCGATGCAGGACTTGATCCCTGGACCCAGGATCATGTCCTGAGCTGAAGGCAGATGCTCAATCACTGAGCCACCCAGGCACCCCTAAAATCTTTTCCCTTAAAGGGAACCTAAAAACATATTAATAATCAACCTAGGATTATTAATTCTGACCTTCTACCACCTCATAAAAAAACATTGGGTAAAACTGATTGTATTAGATAAATATAATAAACACATAAAAAATTAAAAGTTGGAGATTTTGAATCCTCAAGTTTGTGTTTACAAGAAGGATTTCTCAATTAGTCATCATAAATGAACTTTATCCAGCACTGTTTAATGAGTTTATAAACTGAAAAATATTTTATAAAACATAGAAAAATTATTCACGTATTTGAAGATCTTTTCCATTCCTTTTTCATTTCACATTAAAGCTTTGGCTGACAGAAGGTACTCAGTATTCAACTAAACCTTCATAGTTCAAACATATAAATTTTGATTTCTTCATAGATTAGACAGGTAACAATTAATGTGACTAATGTTTAAAGTGTTTGAAGAAAAATTAGCTTAGGATGTACTGGAATTTATCTGAAATGAACATAGAAGCATCTCCCAAAATTTCAGGTATATTTGCCCTAAGAATAAATTGGGATGTGTGTTACTGAAGGGAAAACTCTTATCAATTTCAGAGAACAGTGTATATGAACTTTCTTAGAAGGTACTTTCACTAGACATGTAGATCCTTGAAACCCTGTTCTGGGCCAGTTTCATTATCTCTCCCCCTAAAACCTCTAATTATATTGGCTTCTCCAACTTAATTAGTGGTACAGTATCTATCTTTCTAGATAACAATGTATCATCTTTAATTACTCCGTCTCCCCTTTTACGTATATCTAATAAATCATCAAACAACAGACTTTACCTTCCAAACAGCTTTTAAATTTATCCTTTCCTTGAGTAATACTGCCTTCTCTTCCCACCCCTCACCCTCGTCTTTCACTCAGATAATTTCAATTATCTGCCAACTTGTTTCCCTTGTCTATGATTTCTTCTTTCTTCAATCAATTACCCATATGACATTTCACTTTTTAAAATGCAACTTTGACCTATTAAAACTTTGCTTTTAGCCTCTCAATGACCTCTTCATGTCCCCAGGATCAAATCAATCTCCTTAGTAGAGTACATGGATCCCCTCATGACATGACCCCTGCTTTTGCCCCCAGTTGCTCTCTGCTTCATGCTTCTCTGCTTTATTCCTTTTACTCACTCCTCCATACTCTGCATCCTAGCAACATTACATGATGCTAAGTTCCCCTTCTTTACACCAATAATACACTTTCTTCTCTTTGGAATACTAATTCCCCTTAACTATTGAATTAATTAAATTATTTAAAATCCCACTTGAATAATAAACATAAACTAAAATAAAATGGTCATTAGAGTTGTTTCTCCTATGATGCTTTCTTTCCTCCTGTACAGGTCCAGTTTACACCACCAAGATAGAATTAATCACCTCCTTTTTGCTATCTTTCTAGTTTACACATGCAAGGGATGTTTTAAGTTATTTCATATAGCAAGGGATGCTTTAAAATCAGTCAATCCTTAAAAATGTGTAAGTTCCTGTGTATGAGGAAACACGTCTTCCATTCTAGAACCTTGCTGTCTGTTCCATATGCTGGCAACTATCTCTTGAATTCTCCTAACATAATTCTAAAGCCTGCCTTTGCCAGCTTTCAGCTTAGGCCATGATCTCAGGGTCCTGGGATCGAGCCCCCATTAGCCTCTCTGCTCAGCCAGGAGTCTGTTTCTTCCTCTCCTTCTAAAACATCCTTTACAGTAACTGGCTTCAGGGCTTAGCTGGTTCAACTCCATACCATTCAATGGGGTCTAACTTTAGGTCGTTTGAAAGAATAAGTGTCAGTGGTAAAACAATATCCTTAATCATGTAACAGTAGATATAAAACATAATTATAAATATTCACTTACTTATTGGTAATATGTTATTGACACTGGATGAACATAGGTATGATTGCAGTAGCAGGGGAGTAGGGACACACCAGTGATTGATGTCACTGTGTTTATTAGAAATATGACTTTTAGAACGATAAGTACAATGAGTACAATTTTATTAACTTCCTACTACATTACTAGTCCTGAAATTTGTCTGTATACCAGAAGGTATGAATTGGCTCCTAACATACACATTGGTATAACTTGCAGCACTATTTTAAAAAGTGTTTTTTGTGCCAGTTGTAGAATTAGAACCAGATCATGAAATATGTGGATATAATATCCTAAAATATTAAGGCAGTCACTGTTAATGAAGCATTTTATATCTTCAAACTATAGCCTTTTTAACCTTCTCAATGTAATCAGAGCTGGATATTTTCTGCATTTGACTATATTACCTACTCATTCATATCTGGTTGACACTGATTATTATGGATGGCATAGCAACACATCCAACACTACACATTTTGTCTTGTGAGTGTGTCTTGTACCACTTAGATTTCCACAAAAAATGGCCTAACTTTTTCTTTATGATCTCTGCCTTCAGTAAAAAAAAGTTTTGTGTATTTTTTATGACAGGTACTCACAAACCAATAAATATTGTGGTTTTTGCACTCAGTTCTGATGCTACAGTGTTTATATACAGAATGCAATTCAACAATTATTCAGAAAGTTGTCTAACTTCTTTTGGCTCAGTTCTACTCCCTTACATATGCATTACTAATTTGTCAAGAGTTTTTCTTAAAATTTGGCATAGTGTCCAAAACATAATATTCTATCAAAGAGTCAAATGACCAACCATCTTTTTTGCTGTCACTATTGGATATTGCATTTATGTCTCTGCATTCTAAAATCACATTAGCTTGAAACTAATTTAACACTCTATATTAACTATACTGGAATTAAATTAAAGAAATAAAATCACATTACCTTTTATGGTAATGACATCTTTTTAATGGCACATTTGATTTATTGATCTGAGAAGAAACAAAATGTTTAGGTATTTTTTGATGTGTTCTTCCACTAAGATATATTTCTATCATGCTCTACTTTTTCTGTGCAGTGTAAGATTTGAAATTACTATTAATTTTTTCTTTTGTTACTGAAGTTCATCCTTTCACGTCTTCATGCTTGTTTTAATTGATATATTTGTTTTGTTGATTATTTGAATGTACAAGTTGGCAAGGGAAATGGTGAAGTAGGCAAACGATGAGATAGGAGATGAGGGAGGCTGATTCTCTCAATGAAACTAGCTTTTTTTCTCTTGCTCCTAAGAGCTTTATCTGGCCAGAAAAAGGAAAAGCCTGGAGAAACTAACTTCTCTGAGCAGCTTAGCTTCACTCGTCGGTTGCTCTCTGGTTTGGAGGACACCCCTCAAGCCCACCCTAGCTTTCACATTACTCACTGTAGGTTCTCTAAATGGGCTGAAACTCTAAGAATATATTTAGTTTTTCTACATGTAAATAAAAAGGGAAATGTTTGTGCTGCTCTTGTTGGCTATCTTAGAAGAGCTGGGCAATGACCTAACGGATCTGGAATCAGAGCCAGTTGGCTCCATTTCTCATACTTTTGCTAGTGTCCCAGCCTCCACTTTTGGGCAGAATGAAGGATGAGCAGATTACATTGGATGGTAAATGTTACCCGATTCTGATACCTCTGGAATACGTTTTTTATTTAAAATGTGCTTGTGTTGTTAGTAATTCAGAATCCAATATAAGGCTATTAACCATCATCCTTTTCACTGTGCACTTCTTTCCCAAAGCTTTTCTTTTCTTTTCTTTGTCCTTCTAGTCCAAGGACACTGTCTTATATTTGGATGCTGGGGGTTTTTAGCAGAAAATTGTGCTCCTTGTCATAATGTAAATCTGTCACTTGTACTGTATGCTATTCCAATTCTCTTGAGATCTAAGCTTTTGGATTTCAAAAGTCAAAATGTGATGTTTTTGTTTCATCTTCTTTCTGATGTTTCAACATTTTCATAAATGAACAAATCAGAGAATGCCCTACATCCTGCTCAAATGGAAAAACAATAAAATACTTTGGCTAATGTATCAAAATATTATTCTGCTATGGATATATTACAAATCTCTCTTTTTTCAATTCTGTGTGTATATATATGTATATGTATATAATTATATAAATTTTGCAAAACCTACATGTATATTTGTCAACCAATTCTAAAAATGTAATATGACTTAAATACATTGTCATTATTGTATTCTTCAAGTTCTCTTTCTGATTGTCTTGCTTTGAGAGAAGAGAATGGCAAGACATACTCCAGATATATTTATAAACTGCAGTCATTTGATAAAATAACCAATGTGTCCCACTTCACTTTTGTAGGCCTAAGGAAGATAACCTATTTTAAAATATTAAATTAAGTGACTGAGACAGTATCTTAGAACCAGAAATCTGTTCCTTCCCTAGATTTTCTCACTCTGGTAATATGTGGAAAACACAGAGAATACCGAGGTTTCATGAATCATTCCTATTTAATATCTGTCACTTCCATCACCTATGTGAAGGCATATAAATCCACTGTAATTCTGAAAACCTGTTCTCCAAATGGCAGACCTCTGTGAGCTTTTCTGTTGCTTGTGTGTGTGTGTTTTCCCCCAAACTGTCTATTGCCATGGCTGCCTAATTGTGCAACTGCTCACGGGTTTGAAGAACATTCCCTCCCTGCAGCCAGGATTATGGGGGAGTAAGGCAAGGCATATCATAAGTACCAGAGAACCCCAGTCCCCCATACCAAGGCTGAGATGTTTAATAGAAAGGGAAAGAATAGTCTTTCTCCGTTTATTTTCAGTCTAGGGCATTGTAAGTCGAGTGGCCAGCTCTTTCCATTCATACACATCTGATCATTTTCCCAGGGCACATATTCAATGACAATGAAAGTGGACCACAGAGAAATGTGGTACCACTGCATACATTTATTAGAGCCACCCCCCCCTTAACATTTGAATTTTCAAAAGTCTGTGAACTTTACCCTCTTCTCCATTTCCAAGCCTAAGGCTTTTTCCTTTTTTTTTTTTTTTTTTTAAGTTTTATTTACAGGAGGAGGGAGAAGCGGGCTCCACGCTGGGAGCCCGACGTGGGACTCGATCCTGGGACTCCAGGATCGCGCCCTGGGCCAAAGGCGCCAAACGGCTGCGCCACCCAGGGATCCCCTCTGTACTTTTCAATATCTGATATAAACTGTCAACATGATCAGTAATATGAGAATAAGGGAGGCTTGTGACAACCTAGTTGTAGTTGCCCTTAATTTCTTAAGCTAATTTGTGAGATATCATTAATCTAATACTATTATTTATTTGTGAAACCACAGTGGGACTCTTATCAGTTTCCTTTTCTGTGGACAAAATGCTAACTAACCTTCAGTTTTATGGTTTCCTCATCTTTACTGCATAAAGCTTTTATATAGTAAAACAAATAGCTTTTGTCTAAATAATTTAGATCTCATTTCATAAATGAGGTGAAAATGTCCTGTCCCTTTAATGTTTAGCGATTTTGTTTTAATGTAGTACATTTTGATCTTAAAATTAAATATCAGGCAACCTCAACAATTTTAGATAAGGGAGAATAAGCAATACTCTTCCAGGATTTATATTTATCTCACTTTAGAGGAAACAATTATTATTTTTACCTTAAAGTATTCTACGGAAATTATTCAGTGTCTTTACTTTCCAAAGTCTGATCTCATTTATCATGATAAAAACACATCACATTATCAAAAGCTTTTCAGAATTTTGTGTTTTTGTAAATTTTTAATAAAAAGAGAGTAGTTGTAACAATGTTATGCTAACTCATATTTAATTTGTAAAACAAAATATGTCTCAGTTCATTATTTCTTAATCGGTGTCCACAGATAGAATATTATACACTACTATTAAGTATAATTAAAATCAATAAATATTATGTCCCAGTAATTGAAGATCACTACAGAAAATATTGAGATATATATTTAGGCTATTTAAATTGCAGGTTTACAATATACTCATGATACTTAACCCCAGATTTTTTATGCTACATTTTGTGTTATTATTTCAAATAAAATGTATTATATATGATATGTATTATATATTTTTTAATATAACACATATAGTATGCATATAATATACACTTAGTTTTAATAGCATTTCTGCTACTAATATAAGAGTAGGTTAATAAGAACATTGTAATATACTTATCCAGGATATTTTATGTTATAAATCAGTTAAGGAGAAGAAGGAAAAATAATAACTTCTTAATCTATGGCAAGCACTGTTGTACACAGCAAAAGTCTAACTTGAGTCCAAACTCCACATTCTTTACCAACAATTAGATTTTTTTTTAAAGTTCTTTTTTTTTTTTTAAGTTCTTATTTGGCTTTTGTATTCTCAGTTATAGCTAGAATAATCATTCCAGTGGTCATTCGATATAATTTTATCAACATAATCTTGCATAATAATTTCTATTCTGAAACAAATTAGACTGGTTCTGTGATTCACTAAATAGATATAAAACAACATTTAAAAATATTCTGATTCCACCTAGGCCACCAAAATCCAACTTGGTTTCTTAAAAATTGTTATAAATCACAGCGATCTTTTGACAGTATCAAGTTATTCCGCCATCTGATAAAATATATGAAAATTTTTACATTAGGGTCTATATATCATTAAATGATTAGCACAGGCTTCATGAAAGGAACAAGGTGATCCCATGCTTTACATATGCTGCCACTGGTGAAGAAACCAAATTTATATCTATAGATTCATTTTTCTATTTAAATTTTTTGCTGTAAAATAAGTATTAGAAGAAGTTTTAAGTATATATATACATATAAGCCTAAATTGCATACAGAACAATATTGCATATACTAAGAAATATCAATTTCAATTGTCTATCAAGTAATCACAGTGTTCATGTATAAAATGCTATAGTAAAAAAGAGAACACGGTCCTCAAAGAAGACTGTTCTTATAAATATTAACATATTTTTAAAATTTAAAATTGTTTAATTTTACCCCCCCCCCAAATCCTTTAAATCCCCCTGTGGAAAAATATTTCATATTTTATTAAGTTAAAAGTGGACAATAACATTCCTTTCCTATCTGTAGTAGATATTTCCTAATTATACTGACTTCATGGAAATATTGAGGAAAATCCCTAACAAAGAAAACTTGATGACATGTAGCCCCTTTTTATCTTCATTTTCTTATGAGAAAATATTTAAGAAAGTAAATCCTAAAAACAGAAACTAATTTAATAATATATATAAGCCCTCTACATCTTTTTGGATCAAGGAACGTGTTTTCAAGACAGGCAATTTGCAAAGTCTTGTGTGTTTTTACCATGCCAAATAGATGCCACCTCCCTCAAGATTTCAGTGAACCTTTGCCTACAGGCACTCTTAGTTGTCATTTCCCGCCCCTTGCACCCAGATATCTAGACTGTAAAATTTGATTCCAGTCTGCCAACCATAAGTGGAAATAATTATTTCCCAAGTAGTGAAAGTGAAGTGTGACAGCCATTTCATATCAATGGGCTTTTCCAAGCTCTGTAAAACTTCCAGGTTTCTCTTTCTTTCCCTGCTTCTTATGGATCATCCAAAGAGAAAAGAAACCTAGGGCAGACAAGATCAAGGGTTTCCTTACATGCTATTTTTTCTATTAAACTATACTTTTAAAATTAGACTTAAAAACAATAAAAATCAAAACACAATTTATAGTTTTCCAGGCTCCTTAAACTTTACTGTGATATATTCTCAATGAAACTGTGAATCTTAGTTTCTTAAAATAACAACAACAAAGCCCCAAATCTATATAATTTGGTTCAATGAATAATTATTGGAGAGGAATTCTACAAATCATAAAGAGTATCATATTGCTACTATAGTGTAGCATTAATTTCCATTATATTATTGGTTAATCATGGCAGGGATACTTAATTAAATTAGAGATTTTTAACAATGTAATTGCGAAAAATGTCATCTCTTTAAAAGTTTTAATTTTAAAATAATGCAAATTTTGGTTGCTTTCTTTATATACATTTATTAGATGAGTATTTCTCAAAGTGGTAATAAGACATTAGAATCACTTGAACTGATGCTAGGAATGCTCATCCCTGGATTCAAACTTCTGAATCAGAAACTGGGAGGTCAGAGGGAGTCCAGGTATCTCCATTTTTTTTAGAAGATCCATGCCACTGTCCCTTACTGTGATACTAACATACAGTAAAACTTGGAAACTATCAATTTAGACAGAACTCAGAAGCTGATGTTAACAGCTTTAGGAAAAATAAGCCATGTCAGATCAATTTGCTTTCCTTTTAAATCAAAAGGATAAGCTTTGTAAATGGGGGTAAGCGGTTTCATTTTTTTATTTTAGGTATGATTTTAGGAATATGTATGCTTAGAATATAAAGAATAGATCCATCTTGGAGAAATCTTTATCTAGATTTATCATTACAATCATAGAGTCTTGTTTTTTGTATTCCCATCAGAAAAATAGGAAAACATAGTGCTTAGAGTGTATCTGGAAAATTGGCATCCAATGAATGATTATAAAATGAATATATTACTCATCCATTAAAAGAATGAAATCTTGTCACTTCATTTGTCATTTGCAATGATGCAGATAGAACTAGCTGATATTATGCTAAGTGAAATAAGTCAGTTGGAAAGACATATACCATATATACCATATGATTTCACTCACATGTGGAATTTAGGAAACAAAACAAATGAACATAGAGGAAGGGGAGAAAAAGAGAGGGAAGCAAGCCATAAGAAACTTTTAATTATAGGGAACAAACTGAGGCTTGATGGAGGGAGGTAGGTGGGGGGTACGCTAAATGGGTGATGGACATTAACGAGGGCATTTGTGTTGAACACTGGTATTATACCTAAGTGTTGAATCACTAAATTCTACTCTTGAAACCAATATTACACTATATGTTTAATAACTAGAATTTAAATAAAAATTTGAAAAAAATAAACACAGCAATAGGACTAAGAAAAAATAAAAGTATCTTCATATCAATGTAGTGATTAATACTAAAACCAATAAGCTGAATTATGCAATTCATAATCTATTTGTGATTTCCCAATTTATTTGAATCTAATACAACCTCTTTTTGAACTTTGAAGTTGTTTATTTTTTTTGCTATGTGTGTTTTTCTACATTTGGTTAAAGGTAGTACAGATGAATACAGGTAAACTTTCTATAATAACAGTTTTGTAAGAAATATTAACTTGTTCTGGTCAAATTGCTAGGCATTGTATGTAGAAGTTTATGTAAAATGCTCAATTAATTCTCAGAATGATAACCCCATTTTGCAATTGTGGCCATTCAGACTCAGTGTATTTAAGTACCTCCTAAAAATACTTCCGGTAGCTGAAGAGGAAGCGGAGATTTGAACAGAAGTATGGCTTAATACAAAGCCTGTGCTTTTAGCTATTATGCAACACCGCCTCTATGGATTTCCATGGTGAAAGGAAGAAGAGGCTAGCTCAGAATAAGATATCACCTCTATTTCCTCCTTCTCCTTTTGAATACTCTGATGTCATTTCCTTCATTCTTTATTCAATCATTTATTTATTCAGCTTATGTTCTATGAGCAGAGGATACAGTAGTCAAGAAGAAAAAAAAACAATATTTGTGTCTATGAAGTCTATATTCTAGAGGAAAAGACAGAAAAAAATAAGAGAATAAAGAAGTAAATATGTCATTTCTTTCTGAAAATACAGAAAAAAAATAAGAGAATAAAGAAGTAAATAGGTCATAAGAGGTGTTGAGTGCTACCCAAAAAAAGTAGAGTGTGATGATATAAAAAGTGATAGTGGGAGGTGTTAATTTATACTATATTAGGGAAACCTTTGTAGTAGTGAGGGAGTAAGCAAAGCAGATCTTATGAGGAAAGAGCACTCTAAGCAGAGGGAAGAGTAAATTTACACACCCTGATGTCAGAGTGCTCTTGATTGTTCCAGAAGCCATAGGAAGGTTAGTTTGGCTGGAGCAGAGAGGGAAATGGTGGAAGTAGAGGCCAATGAGACAGTGGAGTGATAAGGACTTAAAGTTCTCTGTAGGACAAAGTGTGGACTTAGGTTTTTCTTCTCTGTGAGATGGGGAACTTTCTGAGATTACAGATCATCAAAAGTAGATTATAAGAAGGCTTTCTACCCTCTTGGGATCTGCTAAGCCAAAGGAGAAATTCCATATTTTATTTTTATTGAATCTTAGATCCATCTCCTTCTAACTCCTGACTAGAATGAAGAGATTGAACCCATTTTCTTTTAGAAACCAGTGCAGTATTGGTATAAGAAAAACAGAAAGACTTTCATTGTCCAACCTAAAATAAGCTTGATAATTTGGAAGACTGCAAAAATAATCTTTTTTTTTCTGACAGTGGAGCTCAAATAGTGTGTGTACCTATGGGAATGTTAGTATTTAAGGATGCGGGTATGTGCTACAATGTCTAATGTCCTCTGAATTTATTTCGTATTATTTTTAGGTATTCACTAGTTTTACATATACAGAATTGCTTTATATGCACATGTAAAACTTTAAAATATATTCAGTATGTGAAGAAAAACTTTCTTTAAAACCTTTTATATCTAGTGGAGCTTTTTTCCCTTTCTATAAAAAGACATGTGGGAGGAGAAATGATCAAATCCTCAGCAGGAGGTTAATACCTGCTGAACTGCTCTGACAGTGGCAAGACTCCTATAAAGCCACCTAAGTGTGTGAGATCCAGTCTTCATAAAAATGAGTCAGGGCTTACTCTGTGACAGGTAAAATCTTCCATTTCATAAGTTATTTTTAACTTTAAAAAATAATTTTTGGGTTTTATGCTATTGAGTTCAGTACTCCTACTACTTAATCATGGAGGATTTTTTGAAAGGATATAATATGCTATTTGCCTTTTGAATATTTGGTGATATGTAGTAGAAGAAGAAAAACAAAAATATGCATCACTAAATCTTTGGATTCCACTTTTGCCTTGGTAGTATTATATGAGATTGGACAAAATTAAATGCATGTATGCACACCAGTGGTTATAAGCTGTGAAATACAAGGAAAGAAACTTCAAATCTCAATGGTTTAAAGAGTTCTCAATTGCATGTAATGTGTGGCTCATCATTATTATCATCCTTCTCAAAAGCATCAGCGTTACTCTGTTGTTATTCATCAGGCCACTAGGTGGATATAAAATTTTGTCAGTTATCATACAGATTAATACTATCTTTTCTTACTTTGGTGATTTTTTTGGTTTTTAATTTTGATACTAGCAAAATGTGATTAACATTTTATTATTGATAATCCTACAGTAACATCTGATAATTAGATGGAATTATGTCAGAAAAGTCAGGACTTCCATTAACTAAATAGAATGCCACATAAAAATGCAGTAAATTTTAGAGCCTGTCTATACAGGTGATTGGATTGTTAATTTTACAGTTCACTTGCCGGAGCATGAATAGTACGTAATTGGTCTGTTTTGTGGAGATAGATTATTATTAAAGTTGGAAAAACCCCATCAAATCAACTCTAATAAATTCATATGATCACCTGCTACATGAGCCTTAGTTTTCCGTATTTTTGTAGCTGTTCAAAAACTTTTGATCATTTACTTATATGACCTGCAATGAAATTTTCAAAATGCAAAGATTCCAGTTTAGCATTAATTTTCAAATTACTGTGAGTGTATTTATTAACTTGTAGAGAGATTTTTAGAAGGCTGTATGGTACATGGTATAATCTTTTCAAATAAAATTGCTCAAACAGTTGAAGCAGGGTTTCCTGCTATGTAAATGCTGAGACTCCTATTCATCTATGTTACCCTATATATCTGCATCTGCTGATTTTTACTGTTGGCCACAAGCTTCTTCAGAAAAATTATGTGTTTTATCCACAATGCAGTTTAGATATAAGAGGTTTGCAGGGGATGGAAGGGGCAATAGTGGTCAAGGAAACAAAAAAAAAAAAAAAAAAAAAACAGTGTACAAGGGCTGACTGCAGCAAAGAGAAAGAATTCTATGTGTTATGCCTGGTTTAGCAATAAGACATAATCATTTTAGGACAATGGTATTTCTGGGTTTGATAGACTGCCTGCCACTTGACCCACTCAATGTAATACATTAGGAAATGTGGATTGGCTTGAGGATATAGTGTGGATGTGTGGTCCAAGAAAATGTGGAATAATTTCAAGATACAAACATTAAACTGTTACATTTTAGGGCTCAAGCTACCATACTGTGGCATCTCCCTTAATTTACCAAAACACACAGAAAGAATTTGCTCCTCACTTGGCTGAGCCGTCATGTCACTCCGTATTTTGCAAGCCTCAGTGGTTGGGCAGTTGTCAGAATTGGGCCTCAGGGAGATCAGTGGTCTGAGTGGACACTGGAACAAAGAGGATGGGGACATGGTGGGGACAGGTAAGTCACCTTCTGAAATCACGAAGAATGTTTGGAAACTTTATGTCCTTCTTGAGCAAATGAGAGACACAAAGCTAATAATTCAGATAATTTGTGGCAATCTAATTTCACGCCTAAATACTAGGAAGCTAGTATAGTTTTGTTTGGTGGCAAACCTAAAAACTCAAGACTGACAAATTCACCAAGTCCTTAGTCTTAGGTACTTTGGCACAAATACTATTCATAAAGATAAGGTAACATCTTTTCAAACTGATCCATCTATGAAATCATTTAATCTTTAAAATTTAGTAAGAAAATTTATGACAGCTGGATTATGAAAGATGGGGAAGGGTTATGGCAGTCTATTTAAATGGCTTAAAGAAAGTCCACAAAGCTTGCTGATATATAAGCCAGAGGCTTCAGATAATTCCAGTCATGAAAGTTATTTGTTGACTTGCTTATATTAAAAATTTTTCCAGTCTTAATTGTAAATACCATACTTTTTTCCTAACCCTCCTCAATTATTCCAAAACTTAATTAATGTCAAATTGTGTGTTAATAGGAGCAGAGCTAGTTAGACATATGTTTCTTTTATTTTAAAAATGACAAATTACAATGATAAAGCACAGTTTCAGTGTTTTTATCATTCTAAATAACAGGCCTTAATCATTTAATCATTTTTAGTTCTCTCACTACACACACACATATACATACCTAGGTAATATTTTGTCTTGGTAAGTTATTTTTTTCTGAAATTTACCGAAAAGTACACACAGGGTAATAAACATTAAGAATAAAAGAAAAGATTGCATTCAACAAAAATGAAAAGAACAACTTCAGAAAACATGACTGCCTTATCTATAGGGATTTGATAAGACTGTGCCAAGTAGATACTGAAAAATGTCTCAGGCTGGATTCAATGATCAAGAACAAAACAAGCAGAAACAGGTGCATAAATACAAAGAAAAAATTGATGATTGCCAGAGTGGGGGGAGGGGGCTAAGGGGATGGGCAGACAGGAATGAGGGGGAGTGAGATATATAGGCATCCAGTTATGGAATGAATAAATCATTGGGATGCAGGATACAGCATAGAGTGTAGACAGTGGTACAGTGGTGTTGTCCGGTAACAGATGGTAGCATGACTTGTGCTGAGCTTAGCATGAAGTATAGAGTTATGGAAACACTAGGTTGTATGTCTGACACTCAAGTAGCATTGTGTATACTTCGATAATGAATAATAAGCAGCTTTTTGAAAAACATTGTAAAATACACAAACTTTAAATTCAAATAAATTTTTTAAAAAGACAAAGGAAAAACGTTCCCCCTTTATTAGGCAGAAAACTAAAATCATATTAGATGATACCTTATTTGGTGCATTAAAACCTCTACATGTAAAACAGATCTGAGGAATAAGAGGCATCAAAATGTGTAATAAAAAAACAAGTGAGAATATCTTTAGGTAAATAAGTAAGGTGGAAATCTGAGATTTCTGTTGGAATTGCATCATCGTCCAGCTTTGAAAATTGAGTCATGGAAGAACACAGTATATGGGGCTCCATTCAGTTAATGATGGACCATGGTTTATCCAAGTGTCAATTACTCCTAGTGAAGAGATTCAGTATCACCCTCCATGGTAGATATGCAATTGGAAATACTCCTAGCCTAACCTTAGTAAACTTGGCATATCTAAGTAATGACATCTGATGACTCAAATTGGCCAACCTCTCTGTCATTTGCATTATATTTTGAATATAGATGTTTGTTTTAATTATCTTATTATGTTATTATCTTATTATCTTCCTATGCAAAAAACTTCTGATGGCACTAGTAAACCATCTGTTTTTATTTTCATTATGGAACCCAAGTAAATGATTGTGATTTCCTCTATTAAAGATATGTCTTTTCTAGGGGCACCTGGGTGGCTCAGTTGGTTAAGCTTCTGACTCTTGTTTCCACTCAGGTCATGATCTCAGGGTCCTGAGATTGAGCCCTGTGTAGGGCTTTATAGGCACAGAGCCTGCTCAACATTCTCTCCATGCCTACTTCCTTCCCCTCTTGCTCACTCTCTCTCTCTGTCTCTCTCTCCCTCCCTCTCCGTCTCCATAAATAAATAAAATATTTAAACAAAGATACCTTTAAAAATAAATTAATTAAGCTATGTCTTTTCTAGTCCCTAGATGTGTGTGTGTGTGTGTGTGTGTGTGTGTGTTATATACATAATATACAGAAAAGCCGGCACTTATTGAGCACATATCAAATGCCTGGTACATGTAATGGGGACCAGGTAATTACTCCTCAGGAAACCTGGGGACAAAAGAGTGCAACATCACATGGCTAGTTTAGGTATGGATCCTGGCTTTGTACCAAAGTAGTGTGGCTCCAACATCTGTATTCTTTTTTTTTAAATATTTATTTATAAAATATTTATTTATTTATTTATTTATTTATTTATTTATTTATTTATTTAGTTAGAGAAAGAAAGAGAGAGCGAGCATGAGCCGGGAGGAAGGGCAGAGGGAAAGGGAGAAGCAGACTTTCTGCCTAGCAGGAAGCCCCTCTTGGGGCTCTATTCCAGGACCCCAGCATCATGACCTGAGTGGAAGGCAGACTCCCAACTGACTAAGCTACCCAGGTGCCCTGTATTCTTTTTTTTTTTTTAATTATTTTTATTTTAGAGAGAAAGTGGGAAGGGGCAAAGGAAGAGGGAGAGAGAGAATCTCATGTAGGCTCCCCGTTGACAGCAGAGCCCAGCATATAACTCCATCTCACACCCATGAACTCATGACTTGAGCCAAAATCAAGAGTTAGATGCTTAACTGACAGCCACTCAGGTGCCCCCAAAGTTTATATTCTTAAGTTCTCCACTCTGTGATCTCCCATAGATCAAGAACAGTTTATATCCATATCTACACAGTGACCTATAGGCACATGGTATGTGCAAAAAAGCAGTTGTTTATTTTATGTATATTAATATTTGTTAATATATCTGTATACTTGTTAAATTACTTAATCTCAAATTGCTTACATATATTTGTTAAATTACTTAAGTAAAAACAAAAGTTTCCCACTGCAGGGGAGGTATATGTTCTGCACATAAACTACAGCCATCTAGGAATAAACATATACTGCCCCCCCCCCCCGCCACCCCGTACCCCTTTCTTTCAGTCTTTCTGTTTCTGGTCAGTTTTAGAAAGGGGATCATGTTTCATATTTACTGTATTCCTCCTAGCATGTAGTCCAGTTCTGTGAACACCTTGCAACTCATAAATATGTATTTGTTGATGCCTTGGTGACTGGATTCTAAATCTTTAGATGAGCTGCCCCGTTTAGCTCCAGGTGCTCAACACATAATAAACATAACCTCCCAACACCCCTGCTTTTCCACATCTCTGGCTCGTAGACACATTTCAGGTAATCCTGCTTTGTACTTCATATCCTAGTATGTTTCTCACCTGTCAGCACCAGGCCACTTGTTTCTTGTTTATGCTCTCATACTCACTGTCAGATCTGCTATTAGAGAGCAAGCTGCTAGTCCTTGATGCTGATATCAGCAATTCCTTGAAGATGATTAATGTTGGCTTTTTAGGGTTTGTTTCTAGTGGTTTGTCAGAAGGGTCTCTCCCCATTTGCTGCCACCATTCTTACTCTTCTCTACCTTGGTCATATCCCAAGCTACCCACTATACTTAATGCTACCGTTTGCTGTGTTTCTTCATGATGTCCTGTCAATGTACAAATCCTCTCTCAGGCTCCTTGTTCTCCAGTTCTTTTACTTGTCTTCTAAGATGTGTCTCTTCAAGTCCCCCTGCTGTCATGTTTTCTTCTGTATTGTATTTTTTCTTGACCTTTCCTTTCTCTTAGCCACACCTCCACTCCACACCTCTTCATTAGCTTACTGCCCTACTTAGGACTAACATACATAGCCCTCTGGGAAAGATGGAAATAACGAAAGACAAGAGATTTAAGTTTCTTTTATTTATTTAAGAAAAATGTGTAACAGGCACTTTTTAAAAAGATGTCATTTATTCAAGAGAGACACACAGAAAGACTGAGACATAGGCAGAGGGAGAAGCAGGCTCCCCACAGGAAGCCTGATGCAAGACTCCATCCTAGGATCATGACCTGAGCCAAAGGCAGATGCTAAACCACTGAGCCATCCAGGTGTCCCTAACAAGTACATTTTTAAACCAAAGTTCCTAGAAGTTAGCAAATAGAACAAGTCAATTGAGCAAAGTGTACAATCTCTAGAAGTAACCAAACTTTAGCAACTTTCAAAAGGAAAGAATCATAGTTTTATATTCTGTTTTTCATTTCTAGGAAAAAAGTGAATTAGCATTCCTATGGCCTACTTTCAAATTTTCTTTGTGATTTTTTTTTTCTTTTTTTTCTTTGTGATTAAATGTAGTTTTAGCATTATAACAATCCATGAAAACTCAGGATATATTATATGACTTTAAAATTGTCAAAAGTTATTGCTGTCTGTGCCATAGTAATAAAATAGTAATTCAGGGAAACTGGAAGGTAAACTAGAGGAGGTGAAATTTAGGGGAGGAAGAATGTTTACTCCAGAGTGAGAAAATATAGATACACTATACTTTACATTTTGGCATGGAGGATACTTGGGAAAGATTAAAATGATGTCCATAGGACTTTTATAGATAGCAACATAAGACAATTACATATAAAGAGACACAATTTACTGTACCTCAAGCCATCTGTATTCTTCCATGAAATAAGCACCATTTATGCACAGTTAGCCATATGTAACCAATGGAGCTGAGTGCTAGACCATAGTTATGGCCATTCTTCAGTGCTGTTTCAGGGACATTAATTTAGAAATATTTAATAGGTTCAAGGTGGTACGGATATTCTAGGCCCTGCAGTTGGTGCTAGACGTACAGAACTAACAGTACAATGGTTGGGAGATGGGCATTGGAACATGAATATCAAGATTCAGGCTCTCTGACATTTATTTAAGCTCTATGATCTTGAACACTTTGCTTCACCTCCCTGAGCCTCATCTAGAAAGTGAAGGTATTGTCTGTGTTTGAACATTCTCTTCTTTAGTCTCTCATTCTATCTGGAAGCTTACTTTCCCCTGAGCATACTTCTGGTTCCCAGGACCCCTCTCAAGGACAGTCTGTTTCTCTGAGCACAAGCCATACACCCCAATACCTGTAGGTAGGAAGGTATTTTGCACACTCCTCACTATCACTTTGAGATCATTCTTCCATCTTTCTCTCTGCGACCCTCCAGGTTTTAATTTCATGGAAAGACTTAACCATTCCCTTGCTTATTGTGGTTGTCCAGATTACTTTCCTTCCTTGACATTGCTCCTCCTGGATCATTGTCTCCTCTTTCCTTTTACCATGCATATTAAAATTGGTGATTTCAATAACCACACATATGACCCTTCCAATTGCAATGGATTTAGTTTCCTGAAAACTCTTGTTTCCTATCTGACCTCCTCTGCTCACTTCTGTAGTCCTTCTCCTAGACTGCACTGCCTAATATAATAACCATTAATCATGTGACTAATGAAGTTTTTTTGAAGTAGGAATTTAGTTCCTCAATTACCCTAGCTGCATTTTAAGTGCTTAATAGGTACATGTGGCTAGTTGGCTGCCATACTTGATGGCTCAGAACATTTCCATTGTTACAGAAAGTTCTACTTGGGTAGTGCTGCCTCCTAGACTCCTTCATTATCTATAAATGAAATCCTTCCATAATCTAAGTATTATACTTCCCACTTTCTGACCTTTAGTTTCTCCCTTTCCAGTTTACTGCCTCTAGTTACCTGATTCAATCTTTGACACCTCCTGGATATATTGTTCATCCGTCCTAACAATTTTTTTTCATGCTCCTTGATCTCTATCATGTTCTTACCAGTCTGTTTAATTAGTTAGAAATTTGATTTCTTATTGAGTCAAATTTTATAATCCCTATTTGCTTCTCTTCTTAACTCCCTCACACCTCTCTCGTTTTTTATATTCTGCTGGCTAAAACACAAACTTGATTAAATCAAGCTACCTTCATAGTTGTCTATATCAAAGAGGCTGTAAGGGGTTGAAGAATATTCCATAATTCTCCCTGGCCTAATTCTGTACCCATGACCAAGAGATAAATAGAACTGTTGTTGAAATTGAGTAATGCCTATTGATTACTTATTGATCTTCTATTTCACTTTCACCTTTTTCTGTATTCTTCAAAGTATCATTAAGCTCATTTAATGAAATTTCACTTTTCTATCCTTAAATTTTCATTTGGTTCTTTTGTAGGTTTTCTGTTGCTCTGTGGAGAGTCCTCATCTTGTTATGTCCATATTTTCTCTGATATTTGGATTCATAGTACTTTTAAAGTCCTTGACTACTAATTTCAACATCTAAGACATTTCAGAGTATGTTCTAATTGTATGATATTTTTTCCTTGAGTATGGGTTGAGTTTTCTGGATTTTTTTTTTTTTTTTGTATGCCAAGTAGTTGTAACTCTATGCTATACACTGTGAATGATATGTTGCAAGGAATCTGGATTATCTTATTTAGAAGTTGTTGATTTTTGTTCTGGATGACAATTGAATTACTTGTAGACTTTTTTTTTTTTTTAACCTAACAGACTTGGCTTTGTTTTTGTTGGTTCTGCTCTCCATTGCTTTTATCTTATTTTGCCTTCTCAATTTCAGTAAGACTGCCATGCTGTTTTGGGATTCCATCTCCAATAAAGGAAATTGGGAGGACATAGAACTCACTTCATATGTTTCCCTTCTCTTAAGGATCACAGTACTTTGCAACTCTTTATCCAGTGCCTGGTATTTATTTGTCCAGTTGTCTCATATTTTCTCCAGTGTTAAAATTGTTTAGAACAGTGGGTCAAGTCCAGTCTCAATCCCTTTGTCATGGATAAAAGTAACATCCTATCCCATCTTGTCTTCCCTTTTAAAATGCTTTGTTTTGCAAATAACACACATACAGAAATAAACATAAAATATACTATACAACTTCCTGCTTAACAGAAAAGAAACCATAGGAGAAATTTCTAACTAGGTCAAGAAGTAAAACATTTTCACTATTGTGGATATATGTCTACAAACCTGTAAAGCCATTAATAATCTAAACCCCATTCCTTTTTCCTAAATATTATCACTATTCTAATGGTGTGGTAATCACTCCTTATATTTTCCTTATATTTTTGGTGCTCCAGTGGACTTTGCTAAAGACTAAGATTTATTTTGGCCTGTTTGTCAATTATATAAATGCAATAATACATATAATAAATGTGCTTTTATGACTACTTTTTTCCCTTAACATTATGCTTAATGATGTTTATCAATGTCACTGGATGCAAATATAATTTATTCATGTTGGTCCATTTCTTTCTTTAAATAATTCCAATCAGTCTCTTTCCATTCCACTTCACTTAACCTGTCCTTGTCAAGGTTTCTTATGACCTTCATCAAGGTTAGACCATTCTCAGTTTAAAGCACTCAACCCTCTAAACTCCTTCCCTCCCTCCTACTCCTTCCCTCCACCTCCAGCTTATTCATTCAGCTCATAGACAGATAGTCAGGCATGATCCCACAGCAACACAGAGGATATATGTGCAGATCACTAAATTTTGTGGAATGCATATAAAGGTAGTGTTTATATCTACCATAGGTATTCGGAGACATAATAGGTTCCTCTATGTAACCACGGAGCTACTGTTGACAGAAGTTTTTCTCTTCTTCACTTGAAAAGGATTTTTCTTAAGACTTTATCATGAGAGACAGACACAGAGAGAGAAGCAGAGACATAGGCAGAGGGAGAAGCAGGTTCCTTCTGGGGAGCCCGATGAGGGACTCGATGCCAGGACCTTGGGATCACACCCTGAGCCAAAGGTCGATGCTCAATCACTGAGCCCCACAGGAGTCCCTCTATGTAACCACTGAACAGCAATATATATATATATGATTTGGTTGTTGTCTTTAAAATGTGCCAGAAAGAAACAGACGTAAAAAGAATCTGTCTCTTCTTTACAAAAGTTAATCAGAAAGGCAATCTCTGGTCCTTGGCTCAGCAAAATTTCAGTTTAGGCACAAAAGAATGAAAGAATTCAGGAATGAGGGTATTTTTAAAATTGTTCACAATTCTGGAACTTGTATCTTTCATTGTAGTAGAAAATTGATCATCTGGGAGAGGCATTAAATGGAAATAAAATTCTTTCTTTTATTGCTAGGAAAGATGTACTTCTTTAATTTCCTCAGATGTTAGACTATCTCTGAGTCTTATCTTATATGCTAAAGCATATTTTTTGAATTATCCAAAAGGGCCCTGTTCTTATTCTCATTTTAGTTATTAGTCTGGAAATTGCCACCATTCTGGAATCTCTATGACATTCTGTATTATAGCCAAACCCAAGAGCCAATTTACTTATTAGTGGCAAGTGAGTGAAGAGACCATAAAGTCAGATAGTTTTACATTAGGCTTGGGATTGGTGCCCAGAATTACCACTTACATGTAAGAACTACATTCTAAGTCTTGCAGCTACTCTTACTTCTGAATATTAGGTAAAATCACCATTTTTCTGTGAATTACCTAGGTAAATTTTCTCTTTTAAAAAGTACATTGACTATGTCAATTATCCTGATAATGGTGTAAAATTCTTCATTTTACTAGGTAAGTTGAGAAGAAACTTTTCCTACTTAAGGCAGTTTTGCCATGTGCAACTATGTACTCTTGAGAATATGTCAAATTAAAAAAAAAAACTAGGATTTTCTTTTTCCTCTGATCTCTTTGATCAATATCAATATGTTTTCAAAGGCTGAGAACTCCTGTAAGTGTGAAAAGATAGTGACTCCATATTACTAGGATACATAAAAGGAACTGTGATGATTACACTTTTGTTCCAGTATCATGTCTTCCCACTTCAATGCAGCATTTAGTACCCCCTGGAGAATATTATGGACCAGCCCTATTAATAT
The DNA here is from genome assembly GCF_905146905.1 of Nyctereutes procyonoides. Lineage (NCBI taxonomy): Eukaryota > Metazoa > Chordata > Mammalia > Carnivora > Canidae > Nyctereutes > Nyctereutes procyonoides. The sequence goes on from NW_026575119.1 coordinate 6,098,463, forward strand.
ATTAGAATGTGCTTTGCCATCATTGGGTAGCCAAAAATACTAGAGGGATGTAGTATATTTCCACTGCCCATTTCACATGCCTCTATTTTTATCAGTTCAAATTTGACTTAACAGAATGATGATCCAGCATCCATGATAGGAAGGTCAAGGGAATTATTGATGCAGTTAAAGCACAGGAAGCCAGACTTTGAATAACTTGTCAATCTAAGAAATACTGGTTAAAAGACCATTTGCTTCTTGAGAATAAGCTGATAAATAGTCCAAAGACAGAAAAAAAATGTCATACAATCTGTAAAGCGTTATCAAAACTTAGTATGAGCGAAAGAAGGTAGAAACTTAAGATCTCAGGGCACCTGGGTGTCTCAGTGGTTGAGTGTTTGCTTTTGGCTCAGATCGTGATCCCCGGGTCCTGGGATAGAGTCCTGCATCAGGGCTCCTTGCAGGAAACCTGCTTCTCTCTCTGCCTATGTCTCTGCCTCTCTCTGTGTGTGTCTCATGAATAATAAATAAAATCTTTTTAAAAAGAAAAAAGGAACTTAAGATCTCATCTGCCTTCACATCTCCCTTCTGCTAGTTGTGCATAGTAGTGATTGTGTGTGTGTGTTGTGTGTGTCTGCCCAAACAAGTAATTATGGTAACTCAGGGGGCTTTAAGTCTGTGCTCAGACTTTCATGTATATGAAAGGTAACTAAGCAGCTAAAATGTTCAATTTCATAGTTTCCCATATCTTGACAGTGGGGTATTTTCCTTAATATGGTTGAAGGCCAGAACATTTCAAAAGTTAAATTCGAGTAACAGTTATCTGCTCCAAATCCACTCTTTGCTTCATGAGTTAAAGAATCCCAATTTTATTCACAGTGGCAATATTCCCATCTCAACCATCCTTGCACCTAGGTGTGGTCTTGTGATTTTTGATCAATAAGAGTTAAGCAGATTTAATCAGTCTGAAGTGTTGCATCAGAATTTTAGGTATACTCTTCAAAGTGAGATGACATATCAGGTTATGCATCCTTTAGGATCTCCTCCCCTCTTGTTTCTTATTGCCTGAAGTGTGGATATGATTTTTAGAGTTCCAGCAGCTGTTGTAAAAATGTGCTTCAGTGTAAGAATGGGAGTCATAGGCAGAGAAAATGAAGGGGAGATATCAAATAAGCCTAGGTCCTGGGTAAGTCTGTAGCTACTGTGCCAGCTTGATACCATCAGTCAATCTCTGTTCTTTGTTTTATGCAAGGGAATAAGCAAGTCATTGATTTTTGTTGCTGTTGTTTCTTCTTTATAGCAGTCCAATATAATCCTAAATTATATATGTTGAAATAGAGAAAGACTTAATGATAAATACAGGGAAAACTCTTGATCAGAGACAGAAATATGACAATTACATGACATATTTTTATGGCAATTTTGACACTACTTTTAATATTAGAAAATAATTCACAGTCTTAATTTCATAGTTTTCTCAAGTGATGATTAAAAAAAAAAGTATTCTTATACAAGGTTGCCTGACTGCCTAGATATTCTTGCTCTAGGGTGTGTGTGTGTGTGATTGAGTGTGCACATGTGGGTGGAAAAGGGAGAGTTGTTCTTATTCTTCTATAGATGCATAATGGAAAATTGTCAAACTAGATTTTTTTAAAATATATATTTATTGTAAAATTAAAAACTTGCAGTAACTTTTCCAAGGTCAGTTAAGAAACTACAACTAAATGTGCAGTGTTTACATACTGGCTTTGTTATTAGATATATTCATGAATCATGATATTCTCCCTCACTTGAAATAGATTCTGAATCAAAAAGTAAAATTGTATTTTAGACTTTTATTATTAATTGTTCATTCTTTAGGTGTATGTATGTGTGCATGTTGAGATTTGTATTACTTATCTATCATTGTTTTTTCATGTGTGCTTCTGTGTACATAATATATATACATACTTATCTGTGTATATATGATATACATCTGTGTATATATAATATATATCTGTGTATATATGCATGATATATAATTACATATATATAATAGGTGTGTGTGTATGTGCATATACATATATGAGGTTGCTTCAAACATTTATATATATGTATATATTTATTTCCCTATCCCCCTTACACATCTGCATATTTCTACCTCTTTAGTCATTTTATTAATACTTACCTTTTACTTTTTGGCATTAGCTGATATATGAAGAAAAGGAAAACAGGATATTTGATTCCTCCCAGTGCTTTCTGTCCCCTTCTCTACTTTTTTTCTTATTATGCATTTATCATGATCTAACATGCTATATGTTCTATATATTTCTACTTTTTATTTCCTGTTTCTCCCACTAGATTATAAATTCCATGAAGGGACCAAGTTGTTTTTTTTTTTTCTTCTACTTTATTTACTGTTGTATTCCCACCACCTAGAATAGAATCTCATGTTTTGTAAGCAAAGAAATATTTGTTGAATGAATGGGTTAATTCCAGTCACTGGTGAAGATACTTACTAATTGGAAAGTCCTTTTTAAACAAATAGCATATTAGAATTCAATTCTATAAGATATTAATAGTGCTCATCTTAACAGGGGCATCTAAATAACATTTAGAGGGAGGCCTCTTCATGATGGTAAATTCTTTTGGACATCCTTTACTTTTTATATTTCCCAAGTCATTTTGAAGGTGATTAATAACATGCTTAAAAATGTTAAATTACAAATATCTTGGGAGATATAAAATGTAAAGGATGTCTGAAAAAGTCTACATTAGTAAGAGGCCACGTTGGTGGCACCTGGGTGGCACAGTTGGTTACGTGCTGACTCTTGGTTTCCACCCAAGTCATGATCTCCTGTTGCAAGATCACCTGCCTTGGGCTCTATGCTCATTGGGGAGTGTGATTCTGAATTCTCTCTCCCTCTTCCTCTGCCCCTCATGCTTGTGTTCTTTCTCTCTCTCTCCCTCCCTCTTTCTCAAGTAAATCTTAAAAAAAAAAGGCCACCTTCTAAAATGATATTATCTTTGACTATTTGAGATGGAAGATACCTTAGAGGGAAATGAGTACAATTTATTCGTTAGGAAACTGAGACCCATGAAGGTTAAATGGTGTATACAATATAACTCAGTTATTAGTAGACTGACCAGAGACCAGGTGCACAGAGGTGAAGCCAGATAGCATAGTTAGAACCAGAAGCCATGACTGTATTCTCATGCTTAAGAATTTTATGACCTTCAGCACATTATGTCATATTATTTAGCCTCAACGATATTAGTAATATACATTGTGGTGTAAATGTGAATAAACCATTAAAATTAACAATTTTTGTCGTTACTCATGTCTTGTACTGTTTTCATTACATATTTCTTGAGTTTACTTGCTAGATATTTTCTGAGGTGAAATTAGGTGACTTTGTTGGGTTGGAGAATTTGATAGACTTTTTGGCATATTCTGAATTGCTGTCTAAAAATGAATAAACACTTTAAAATATTTTTTAAATGTTCAAAGATTCAATTTGGCCTAGTGTTAAACAAAATAGAATACTATTAATGTAATGTTATTAGTATTGCATATTCTTAGAACCATTTACTATTAAACTGCGCTATTCATGTGTACGTTCTCTTTACTATTTTGAAATAAGAACATTCTGTCTCGGACATATTTGTATCCTGAAAAAGGACACAATCTACTTAAACTATAGGGCATAAGGACAAAGGATATCCTTAATTTCTTTTGTCTTAGAAATTTAGTTTCTGAGTTCTTAAATTTTATAAATCCACTAAGCATCTTGAGGTTAAGAACTGACTTTATTTTGATAAACTGTGCCTTAAAGCCAACAGGTGTCAACAAATATTTGACAGACTCTATGCTACGTGCCAAGAATATAGAGAAAGTAGTATTTGACCTTGCTAAACTCAGAGCTCATTCAGGTGACTGAATAACTATGTACCACATGTAAAGTCTTGTGACAGAGCATGTGATGGGAGTGAATAGGGAAGCCCCTCACAGAACACCTGTGTTCAAATCAGGCTTTCTGGAGGAAGTGGGTTACATATGAGCAGATAAATGGCCCACCTCTGGAGGAGGAGCAAGGTGCTCTTTCGGGCAGTGGAGCAGCATCAACAAGAACAGTAAATAATATACAAAAGCATGAGGAAGGAACAGGGTTAAAAATTGCTCAGAACAGCTCAAGTGCAGTGTGGGGGAGTGAAGATCAAACTAGAATGGTGACTAAACCTTGTCCTTTTTCCTATGCCTTTTGAGATATCTGAAAGCAAAGAATTTTTCACAAGAGCCTCTAAAGTAGCCATTGTGAAAATTTACAGAAAAAATTTTAAGTTTTTTGGCTAACACGGTGCTTGAATTTATGACCCTGAGAGCAAGACCTAGTTGAGATCAAGAGTTGGATGCTTAACCTACTGAGCCACTCAGGCACCCCTTTGTAAATTATTTTTAATATATGAATTATTGGGTAGTATTTTGTTGGATAGCATCCTAGAACTATAGGGGTAATAAAACAATTTGCCATCTTGGCAATTCTGCTGGTGGCATACTAAAAAGTTCATTTAGATTTGAAGGTATATTGTAAGGAAGGGTAGAAATTAAGTTTTTTAAGCAAGATTACTCAATGACAGATAGGAAATATAATATTAAGTTATTTTTTCTTATTCTCAGTTTACTACAACTAATGCAAATCAATAATTCCTTGCTATTTCAGTCACCTTTTTGTAAACAATATTAAGTGTATTCTGGCAGTTGATGTAGATATTATATAATCCTTAAAATTCATTTTCATTCATCATGAACTCTGAATATTTCCAAATTTCTGTCAATGTCTTACACAATATTCAAGCATAGTCATAATCTTCATGTATTGTGAAAGATCACTACGATGGACCTCATGTAACATCAAAGAACAATGAGTGATTTATCAAATTGTTGAAGACCACAGGGTTATTCTTGTTCCAGCTAATATTCTGTGTTACCAAGACACTTTTAATGAGATCTCTCATTCTCAGGTAAAGTCAACTAAGAAATCCCTAATTAAGAACAAAGTTTGTCTATTATGTAAAACCTTTTTACATAAAATAATAAACCCAGACGGTTTTACAAAATCTTTCTATACAGAAAACAAGAGTGAAAAAAATTATGATTTTGAATTCCTCATAATTGCATCACAATTATGATTCTGGCAAATATGTATTTTGATGCCAAGTTTATGACACAATGTGTATGCTTAGAATTATATCAATGCCATGTCACTTTATCCAACTGATTCTTGAAATTCGATATGGAATATCTATAATGACTGGGCTTGGAGTCATTTCCTGGATATTAATGACAGTAGGTTAATGGCTCTCAACATTTAAGATTATTTATTCAAGAAACATGGTCTGAGGTGAAATCATTGTTGCTTAATTAATATATTTTTTAGACTTGATGTTTTCAGAATAGAATAGTGTGTGTTTTGGAAGTATAGGAGCATTTACTTATTTATGTAACTGAGTACTGAAAATAGTAATTTTTAAAGAAATCTTGTCTTCTGTTTGTGATGGAAGAAGAAATCTATGTAGAAAGGGAGATTTGATTTAGTTTTGCTCTGGGATATTCTCTTTAATGTATCATTTCTATAGAAGAAATGACATAGCTGCTTTGTGTTATATATGCTGGAGCCACTTAGCTGTTGTGCAGACTTTTGTATGTTACCACACTTAAAGGTATAACTTGAACAACTGCACTGCCTGTTAGAATTATATTGTTATTTCTTTAGTGTAGAAATGAAAATAATAGTCCTGTGAATTTGTCAGTAAGCTGTTTTTGGAAATACATAAATAATTATACAGAGTTTGGAACTTAAGTCAGGTTATCTTGAGTTTTTAGAAGTGTTTAAAATTTTGTAGCAAAAAATCTCACGCTAAAAATATAAAATAATATGTATTTTTGTTTTTGTAAATGATTACAAAATTTAATATTGTAAAATTACAATCTTTAATGATTAACTTTTATTCAATTCATAAGTAAACATAAAGAATATTAAATTTGAAAGCATTACCCAATTACAGAATTGGAACTATCTTAGAAGTTACCTACTTTGTATTTGATTCTCTTTGCTTTGTTCATAAGAACACTAATATTAATAGTTACCATCAATAATTATCTATGAGGTAGATGCTACATTTGTGACTCTGACACTACCAACCCAGAGTTAACTCAGACTCCACAGATTTAAGGGCCCAGTCCTTAACAAGACCATTTCCACTTCAGAGGCAGTCATGAGTTCTGGGGTACCTGTTCTTCTGACCAACTATGCAAATCCAGCAGTTTCCATAACTCCCTCAGGTTTGATGACTCAATAAGATGACATAGAACTCAGGAAAGCACTATACTTACAATTATAGTTTTATTATAAAAGATACAAATCAGGACAAATCAAATGAATAGACACATAGGGAAAGGTATGGGAGGATCCTAAATGCAGAGCTTCTCTGTCCTTTCCCTGTGGAATCAGGATGTGCCCACCTAGTAGCATTCTGCTGGTACATCAGTGTGTTAACTAACCAGGAAGTGCTACTGAGCTATAGCATCCAGAGTTTCTATTGAGATTTTATTATATAGGCAGGACAGATTGTACCATTGGCCATGTGATTGAACCAAATCTCCAGTTCTTCCCACCTCCCTAGTTTTGGCAAGGCTGATATCACCTGCTGAAAGCTCCAATCCTATAATCACATGGTTGGTCTTTTTGGGGTGACAAGCTCCTGTACTGAGTTCTCCTATAGCATAAATCCATTCCTGTTGAGGAGCCCATGAGTAACAAAGACATTACTGTCACTTGGAAGATTTCCAAGGATATAGAGTCATCTCTCAGAAATTAAGAAAAAGACCAGAGTGATTCTTCATTATACAACACATATATGTGTTCTTTGATTATTTACAGAAATCTTCAAGATGTGAATTTCATTAATATTTCTAATATTTCATAGATAGGAAAGAGGTTTGGAAAGTACAAGTGCCCAGCACAAGATCACATTATTGCTAGTACTGGAGTCAGGATTCAAACCCAGCTCTTCCTTATTTCAGAGTTCACTCATCTGGGACTCCATCTCCATCTCCATCTGGCATATTTTGCCATCTAGTTTGATTTTTCCTGTAGCGCAGGCTCAAAGAGATTAAACAACCTGCCTGATATAATGCAGTTAATATAGAATTGTGCTGGAATTCAAGCCAATGTCCATCTTAACACAATGATTACACACATAGCCCCTCTATAAGAGGAAAAAGAATGGGTCATATAAAATATAAAGTGCATACACATCTGGGAGTTCTTTCTCCAGTACCAAAGAACACCTTGAGAGACACCGGAGTGGCTCAGTTGGCAGAGCATCCAACTCTTGATCTCTGCTCAGGTCATGACTCAGGGTCCTGAGATTGAGTCCAAAGTAGGGCTCTGTGCTCAGTGGGGAGTCTGCTTGAGATTCTCTCTCTCCCTCTGCCCACTTCTTCTCTTAAATGAATGAATGAATGAATGAATGAATGAATGAACACCTTGACTTTGGTATTTTTAAAACTTCATTAAAGAGAAACATCAGATACACATATTTTTCCCTTTCCTGGAAACTGTTGTTAGAAAAAAAGGAGATTACTAAAAACTATAAAACAATTATTCTTGCAGTTCCTAGACAAAAATGAAAAAAAAGATGAGGAAGTTACAGGTTATGTGTTTTTCATGTCAATATTCTTCCCATTAACATTTTATTCTAGTATCCAAAGATGACAAAGGAGTCCTTATATCATTTTTATCATTTTTATTTCAGTATTTTCTTTGATTTAAAGTGGCACAGATATTGGTCTGTGAACAAAGTCAAGCAAGCAGCAAAATTAGGGGTGGAGTTCAAAACATTACATACCAGTAGATTATAAAAGCTGTATTTCTAAATACCCTTCTGAGTTTGATATATAACTGTATTTCACATTTGAAAAGTGTTTCATGTTTGATATCTTATTCTTTCCTGTCCCAAAGTAATCCTACTTCTCTTTTTTCCTTTTTTCCCTTCTTTCACCTTTTATAATAACTACAAATGCTGTTATTGCTAATTCACAATTGTCAGCTAAACACATGCACACACAGGAAAGAAAGGTTTACACAATTGGGACTCATGTGATCCAGCAGTGTACAAAGGCACATTCAGTACAACATAGTCCAACACACTATGGTAACTGACTTTCATTCAAAAGGTTATCGATGTCCTGATATATTTTTTAAGATCAAACATACATTCTTGGTGTATATTGAAGCACTTTTTAAATTGTTGTCTCTGTCTCAGTCATTATCAGTAACCCTCATGTGAATGACAGATGCTCTCTTAAACCACTTTCCTTCTCCCTCATCACTCTCTAAAATCCTTTCTATTTGGGCTCTGTCCTTTCTTCCCCTTCAGTTGCTTCTATTTGCTCCTCAATCTTTTGGAGGAAATCTGTGTCATTTTCAATTTGTTTCTTTCTACCTCTTATCTGTCTCGCAAATACCCAGGAAATGGGCTGGCAAAGAAAATACTGAATTTAGTAAGCGGGTAGATAGATCAAGTTTCTAAATTCTGTCCTCATCCCATAGTTTCCCATCCATTCATAGTCAAATTCACTCTAAAAAGTTAGGAAGAAATAAAAATGGTAATGACTACACATATAAACACAGCTGTCTTAATGGATACATTTTCCCTGTTTTAAAAATTGAGTTAGGGGACGTGTGAGTGGCTCAGTGGTTGAGTGTCTGCCTTCAGCTCAGATTGTGATCCTGAGGTCCTGGAATCGAGTCCTGGGTTGGAGTCCTCAGGGAACTTGCTTCTCCCTCTGCCTCTGTTTCTCCGTGTCTCTCATGAATGAATGAATGAATGAATGATCGATCATTTAAAAAATTGAGTCAGGATTAATTTTTCTCATTGATTCCACTAGGCATCTCCACTACTAAATAACTTTAGAAAAAGCTTTTGCTCTTGTTATTCTGTTATGTTCTGGGGCTTCTGGGAATTCTCGATTTATCATAGTGGAAACAGAAAGATGGTCAAAGTAAGAACACTTTACTAAATTAGTAGAAGTTATCCTTTTATAAAAATTGGTGAGATCATTGAATATTACATGATCTTCTCTGTCTATATGATGTAATTGTACATTAACACACAATCTCATTTTAATGAGATCAGCATTTCATAGGAGTGATATAAAAAGACGGTAAGCAAAAACAAGTGTTTTCCAGGTTCTAGAAGATGCTCCAATTAAAAAACATTTAAATGAGACATTGAAAAACATGAAGATTTCTTGCTAATAAACTGATTTTAAAAATAAAGATATATTTATTAACATTTTGTCAAATTGTTTTTCTCTTACAATCAAACTTTGGAACTTCTCAATACTCTTAAGGTATTAAAAAAAAGCACAGCAACAATTTTTATGCTTTTTTTGAAAAGATTTTATTTATTTATTCATGAGAGACATAAGAGCAGAGACATAGGCAGAGGGAGAAAGCAGGCTCCCTGTGGGGAATCTGATGTGGGACTTGACCCCAGGATCACAGGATCATGCCCTGAGCCAAAGGTGAGATGCTCAACCACTGAACCACCCAGGTGCCCCAATTCCTATGCTTTTTATGTGCTATACTCATTTGAAATTAATAACAGCAATTGTTTTATGCAGTTTTCCATACAAATTATCTTAATATACTTATATAAAATATTTTACAAATATAATTCCTCCATAAAATAACAAATTTAAAATACAAATTGATATTGAAAGCATATTCACAAAACTTGAAAAAGTCATTAAATCTGTTTCATTGAATGGAAATAAATAAAATGATGCAAAACAAAAACTGGCAATTTTTGTGATGTTAACCTCTTGATGTAAGATAGTAAAATGTCTTAAAATAAACAATGTGCTAAGTTTGTTTTTTATCCTCAACTTCTCCCCAAAATGAGGACAATCTGTTATTAATCTATGGAGAAAGGTGCATGTTTATTGGAAAATGAGTGTCGACTCTCATTCACTTTTTTTTCTTTTTTTTCTTTTTTTCTTTTTTCTCTCATTCACTTTTAAATTGTTATGTAGTTCTTTGGCCAAATATTAATCAGCCCATATATACATAACTTATAAGGGCTTCACCACTTGCTTCCCCTTTTTTCCCCTAGGATGCCATTCCTATTAGAAATACACTCATCCATTAAGATCCATGCTCATTTATTACTTAGATAATTTAATCTTACTATCTCTAATTAGGATTATTCTTTCTTGGTTGACATGTTTTTATATAATAAAAATGTTAATGACAAATGTTATGTTTTTTATAAAATTATATCTAAATGTAATTGAATGCAAATAAAATCTATTTTTTTGTATTTATATTGTTGATCTGTTGGGGTGGGTGGAAAATGGAAAATAATATAGATGAATAAATATGTGAATCTTATAAGTAATCTTTAAAGGAAAGATTAATAAGGTTTATTTTGTCATACTGAACCAAACAACAACAACAACAAAACCACACACAAAAAAAATCCCTGCTGTAAACATACTGTAATCAAGGCAGTGTGGAGTTGGTATGGAAATACCCAAATAGACTTGTTAAGAATACCACTAACAAGATGGTAATGCATATTACACCTAACATCTGTCTTAGTTCCAATATTCTACATCTCATGTGTGATTATGATGTAGCAGAGGAATTTTCGGAGAATTCAACAATAAATTGCCCTGATTTTGCTATCGAGTTACATACCAAATGGTAGTATTTTCCTCACTGACAGGTGGGAAAACAAGTTAAAGAAACCTCGATAACTGGGAGGAAGTAGAGGAGGATTTCCATCAAGTTAGATCTGCCTAACTCCAAAACCATTCTATCCTTAATATGTCATATTCACCAAATTTTCTTCCTTTTAGTTTTTTTTTAAACTAGATGAAAACCAAGTCTCTTCCCCACTTTAAAAAATAACATCCTAGTAAATATTTAAATTTCTCACTTTTTAATTTTTTAAAAGATTTTATTTATTCATGAGAGAGAGAGAGTCAGAGACACAGACAGAGGGAGAAGCAGGCTCCATGCAGGGAGTCCAACATGGGACTCGATTTCGGGTCTCCAGGATCAGGCCCTGGGCTGAAGGCGGCGCTAAACCTCTGAGCCCCCCGGGCTGCCCTAGTTCTCACATTTATGTTGTTTGTTGATGAGGCTTAGCTGATCAGTTCTGGCTTGGGGTCTTTCATGTGGTGAGTCAGATGGTTGGGGGTTCTAGAGCCATCTGAAGCCTCACTTAGGCTAGATATCCAGGACCTCTCTTTGATATGGTGGACATTGATGTCCTATACACTGGGAGCTCAGCCAGAGCTGCTGAACAAAATGTTCACACACAACCTCCCCTTGGGGCCTGCATTTCTCACTTGGTGGTTTATATTTTGAGAAGTGGCATCCCAAGAATTAGTTAACAGGAGGCCTAGTCAATAACTGTAAGGTCTTTTATGCCTTGGCCTTGGAAGTCTGAGGATATTACTCTGTAAGTTGTCATTGGTCAAGCAAGTGACAAAGTCTAGCCCAGTTTTAAGGGGAGGGGATTTACACATATCTGTAAACACTGTGAGGCATGGTTTATTAGGAGGACATTTTTGGAAATTAGATACCATACTTACAAATACATTTTATGGAAGTCTCTATCCTCATTATTTTCCTTTTTTTTCCCCTTCCTTCCACAACTCATTGACAAAGCTCACATAAATCCCTCCATATTTCTACCCATACTTCATGGTTATAAAATTATGCACATATTACACACACTTTCAGTATTTTATTTTTAAAATAAAAAATTTTAGATCAACACCTACCTTTCTTATGCCTAAATTTTTTATTGAATATTTTATAGAGATCTTTCTGAATCTTATCTAGTTTTAATAGATGCAAATGTTCTATAATGTGGATATGCTAGCTATATTGTATATATATATATGCCAAATGGTAGTATTTTATACACACACACACATATATATATGTCAATTGCAAATAGAGACAGGTTTACTTCTTCCTTCCTGATTTGATGATTTTTTTTTTTTTGCATAATTCTTCTGGCTACAACTTCCAGTACTATGCTGAATAAAAGTGGTGAGAATTGGCATCCTCATCTTCCTCCTGATTTAAAAGGAAAACCTTTCAATATTTCACTATTGTGATGTCAGCTATGGGCTTATCATATATGGCCTTTATTATATTGAGGTACTGAGGCATGTTGGCCCACTTTATTGAGGGATTTATCATGCATGAATGTTGAATTTTGTCAAATGCTTTTTCTGTATCTATTGAGATAATCACATGATTTTTATTATGTATTTTGTTAATGTGGGACACTACTTTGATTTGTGGATGTTGAATCATCCTTGCGTCTTTAAATAAAAATCTCACTTGATCATGGTATATAATCTCTCCAATGTATTGTAGCATTTGGATTGCTAATTTTTTATTAAGCGTTTTTGGATCTATGTCATCAGTGATATGGCCTATAATATTTTTTTCTTATAGGGACCTTGTTTGGTATTGGTACCAGGGTAATCTAGACCTATAAAAAATGAGTTTGGCATTTCTTTCTTTTTTTTTAAGACTATGTATTTATTCATGAGAGACAGAGAGAGGGAGACAGAAATATAGGCAGAACAAGAAGCAGGCTCCATGCAGAGAGCCTGATGGAGGACTTGATCCCTGGTCTCCAGGATCATGCCCTGGGCCAATGGCAGGCACTAAACCACTGAGCCACCCAGGGATCCCTGAGTTTGACATTACTAATGGCTGACTAATATTCCATTGTATATATAGAAATGATGAACCCCCACCATTTGCTTCGATGTGGATGAAACTGGAGGGTATTCTGCTGAGTGAAGTAAGTCAATCGGAGAAGGACAATCATTATATGGTTTCACTCATATGGGGAATATAAAAAATTAGTGAAAGGGATTATAGGGGAAAGGAGAGAAAATGAGTGGGAAAAATTAGGATGACAAAACATGAGAGACTCGTAACTCTGGAAACAAACAAGGGGTAGTGGAAGGGGAGATGGGCGGGTGGATGGGGTGACTGGGTGATGGGCACTGAGGGGGGCACTTGACAGGATGAGCACTGAGTGTTATATGTTGGCAAATTGAACTTCAATTTAAATATATATATATATACATTTTATATATATATATAATACATATATAAAATAAATATTTGCCTCATCAAAAAAAAAAAAGAAAAGGATTTGGAAGTATTCCCTCCTCTCCTAATTTTTGGAAAAATGTGAAAAGGATATGTATTAATTCTTATTTAGATGTTTGGTAGAATTACTAGTAAAGTCATCTAGTCCTGGACCTTTGTTGGGGGGTTTTTGATTACTGGTTCAATTTCTTTCCTTTTGGTTGTTCTCAGATTTTCTGTTTTCTTCAGGATTTAATTTGGTAAGTTGTTGATCTAGATATTTGTTCATTTCTCAGTTGTCTAATTATTTGCCATATAATTGTTCATAGTAGTCTCCTATGATCTTTTCATATTTTTGTGCTATCAGTTAACATTCATCTCTTTTTTGATGAGTCTAGCTAAAAATTTGTCTACTCTGTTTATTACTTCAAAAAATAGCTTTTAGGGCTCCTAACTCTGGGAAACAAAGGGATGTAGAAGGAGAGGTGGGTGAGGAATAGGGTAACTGGGTGATGGGCATTAAGGAGGACATGTGATGAGAGGAGCACTGGGTGCTATATGTTGGCAAATTGAATTTAAATAAAATAAAAATTTAACTTAAGAAATAGCTCTTGGTTTCATTGATATTTTCTATTTTCTTTTTAGTGCTTATTTCATTTATTTTCACTTTGATTTTTGTTGTTTTTTTACTTCTAACTTTGGGATTTGTCTTTTTCTAGTTCTTTGAGGTATAAGGTTAGGTTGTTTGAGTCCTTTTATTTATTCCTTAATGTAGGCATTTATCACTATGAACTTCCCTTTTAACACTGCTTTTCTGCATCTCATGCATTTTATTATGTTTTCATTTTTATTTGTATCAATTTTTTAAAATTTCTTCTTTGTTCCATTGGTTTTTCAGTAGCATATTAATCTCCACATATTTGTGAATTTTCTAGTTTTCCTGTTGCAAGGATCTCCTCTAGATTTCCTAGATGCATATAATCTGTAGTGTGAATGTGTTCTACTTTATGGGCCACTTATTATAAGTAGAAATTCACTTTGTTGTCAGTTTTGCCACTATTGAGAAAGATTTAGTAAACATCCTAGTTAATATATTATTTTATAATAATTCCTCTTTAAGGAATGTTGAAAAGTATCATCTATCTATCTATCATCTATCATCCTCTATACTGTATTTATTTTAAATACATTGCCAGAGAGCTTTTCAAGAAGTCTTTGATACTTTTTATTTTGACCAACAGGTTAGAAGCATATCCTTTTCCCCATTTGTTTCCCAGTGGTGATAATTTTTTTTTTATTTTTAAGCTTTGCCATTCTGATGGGTATAAAATAATATTCCACTATTATGTTAATTTGCATTTACCTAAGTACCATGTCCTGGCTCCTACAAAAGGGTGGATTCAGAGATAATATTAGGAAGGAACAGTTCAGCAGATAGCAAATTTGTGATGGTGGATAGCTGACTTTTGAAAGTAAATACATGTATGAGACAACTAGACAAGTTATATTGACTTTAATTTATATCAACCTCAGCTATTTTCCTCTAGTCTTTTTTTTTAATTGAAGTATAATGGACACACAATGTTATAGTAGCATCAAATGTACAACATACTGATTTGACAATTCTATGCTTCATGCTCAGCACAGTAAGTGTAGTCATCATCTGTCCCCATACAATATTATTACAATATTATCCCCTATGCTGTACTTTTTATCTCCATGACATATTTATTTTGTAACTGGAACCTTGTACCTATTAATCCCTTTTATCTATTTCATGCATCCTCCTATCTTTCTCCTTTTTGGCAACCACCAGTTCTTTGTATTTAAGGAGCTATTTCTTTTTATTGTTGTTCTTTTGTTTTTCAGATTCCACATATAAATGAAATCATATGGTATTTGTCTTTCTGCCTGACTTATATCACTTAGCATGATATCCGCTAGGTTCATCTATGTTGCTGCAAGTGGAAAAGATTCCATTCTTTTTATGGCTGAGTAGTATTCCATATCTCTCTCTCTCTCTCTCTCTCTCTATATATATATATATATATATAAGATCTTATTTATTCATCTAATCAATGGACATTGGATTGCTTCTATATCTTAGCTTTTGTAAGTAATGTCTTAATAAATATAGGGGTACCTACAACTTTTTAAATTAGTGCTTTTTTGGGGGGGTTGAGTAAATATTCAGTAGTGGAATTATTTGATTACATAGTATTTTTATTTTCAGATGTTTTTTAAGATTTATTTATTTATTTATTTATTCATTCAGAGAGAGTGAGAGAGAGGCAGAGACACAGGCAGAGGGAGAAGCAGGCTCCATGCAGGAAGCCCCATGTGGAACCCTATTCCGGGTCTCCAGGATCACACCCGGGCTGCAGGTGGTACTAAACTGCTGTGCCACCAGGGCTACCCTATTTTTAGATTTTTGAAGAACCTCCATACTATTATCCACAGTGGTTTCACCAGTTTATGTTCCTACCTACAGTGCATGAGAGTTCCTATTTTTCTACATGCTTGCCGGCACTTGTTTCAATCTTCTTGATAATAGCTGTTCTGAGAGATGTGAGGTGATATCTTATTGGCATTTTGTTTCACATTTCCCTAATGATGAGTAATGTTGATTATTTTTTCATGTGCCTATTGCCCATGTGGATGTCTTATTTCGAAAAATGTCTATTCAGATTCTCATCTCATTTTTTTACCTGGAGTATTTGTGTTTTAGGGGGTTGTTTTGTTTTTGTTTTTTTTATGTGTATGTTTGCTGTTGAGTTGTATATGTTCTTTATATATTTTGGATACCAACACTTATATTTGTAAATATCTTTACCTATTCAGCAGGTTGCCATTTTGTTTGATGATAGTTTCCTTTTCTGTGCAAAAGCTTTTTATTTTGGTGTAGTTGTAATAGTTCCTTTTTGTTTTTGTTTTCCTTGCCTGAGGAGACATGTCTATAAATATGTTGATATCCAAGCTAAGGTTGATATCCAAGATTTACTGCCTATATTTTAGGAACTTTTTATGGTTTTTTTATCTAACATTTAGGTCTTCATACACTTCGAGTTTATTTTTGTGTATGGTGTAAGAAAGTGGACCAGTTTCATTCAATAGCAGAAGCTATTGGTGTTTTGATAGGGATTGTATTGAATCTGTAGATGGCTTTACATCATATCACTTTCCTCTAGTCATAATTTATCATCATTCCATTGTCTTCCCTCATCTCACTTCTGTCCTCTCTTCTCTTCCACTCTTGTTTGTTTCCATTTTCTCTTCCCTTCTATTTTATGCTTTTTCACTGCTACTACTTTCAAGTTTCTGTCTCATTATGAGAAATTTGTCATACAGCTATCTTTATGTAAGGACATAAAGTTATACTTACAGAAATTTTCATTGTGAAAATATTTAGAAATAATGGGAACAATCTATGGAAAACATTACTATTTGACTAACTCAATAAAAATTTCCAACCCTTTAATCATTTATTTCATACTTCCTCAGTCAACTTTCCTTGCCAGCAGGAGTGGCCATTTTATATTGTTCTGGCAATGAGATCTAAGCAGAAATGTATTAAGGAAGCTTGGGAGAAAATTCTCACTTAACTGATGAAAGGGATAGGCAATTCTGATGGATTTTTCTTCCTTTGAATGTAGACATGATGATGATCTGGAGAATTTTGTAACTTTGAGGTCATAGGCATCAGCACCAATATCAAGGGGCCTATTAAACCAAAGCTGCCAAATGTTCAGCTAGAGACTTTTTTATATGAAAAAAACCTCACTTTTTGTTTAAAATACTATATTTGGGAGTTCCTGCATTGCTGTAAAAGACATTCCCAACTGATATACAGTCTACTGTCTACTAATTAGGGGCTGTTAGTTAGCTACGATGTACTCATACAATGAAATGCAGTCATGTGATAGAGGATAACATTACAAATATGACCATAACTAGATGCCCATAATAAAGTTAATATATCAAGTGAATTAAGAGTTTACATAATTTGGGGTTAAAAATGCATGTATATAATGGGAACAGTCTTAAAGAATTCATAAGGAATTGTTCTATGTGGTTACTTTTGAGGGAAGGAATATAGGGCACAGGAGGGAGAAGAGGACCATTTTATTATTTAAAATATTTTGTTATGTATTATTTTCTTTTACAATGTGCAATAAAAGAGTAAATAGTGAGAAAATGTAAAGTGGCCTATAGAAATATTCAATGTTTTTAGTATCTGTGACTCATTAATATAAAAAAAATGAATTTTAAATCCAGACATCTTTCCTAACCAACAAATTGTTTTATAGTCTATACTAGATGCCCATAATAAAGTTAATATGTCAAGTGAATTAAGAGTTTACATAAACTGAGGTTAAAAATGCATGTATATATGCATCATAAAGGTATAATAAAAAAACTGACTCTGGAATTAGAAAATCTATTTTCTATTTTCTATCTCTAACTTGTTTTCTAGATCTTTGGCTGTTTGTCTGCTTCTAGTTTTATTCAAATTTAAGACAAATTAGTTGCCTGTGTGTTTTTCCCTACTTATCTGTTTCTGATATTCATTAATAGACTGATAAGGGGGTCATATTTGACAATACTCATTTTGGGCTGCACTATACTACAAATCTAATAATTTATTACTCAGGTTGACAAAAAGAGTTGTGGGTTTAGCTCAGCAGACCATCTTCTCTGTGATAAATAGCCTTTAGGGGGTGCCGTTGCCCCAAATGTCAGCTGAGAGTGTTGGATGTCTTCTTGAAAATAAGCTTTGAAGTGGATTGGTAAAGTGAGGTCAAAGTACATTTTATCTTTAATTATCAGGAAAAAATCCTGGTAAATATTTTGCCATATACAATTTTGAATAATCTCTTAGAGAAATCTGTCTGGGTTGAATGGTTGCTTAAAATGGGGTATTATCTTTTCTCTAGGTTAAATTTTCAGAATTTAAATGTTCAAATTTTCTAATTTTATTAAACTATATTTTTTAAAGTGAACATTAGTTACTTTCTGGATTTTTTTTCTTAAGTATTCTTTAATTATTTAGGGAGATTTCTAATACATGCATTAGATTAGTTGTAAAAGAAGTTCTTGGCAATAAATTTTGTGAGCTTAATCAAATAGTGAATAGAGGAGAGTTTAGTGAGAATTTAGAGTTTAGTATAGAAAATTACTCCAAATGATTCTGCTGGTTCTCAAGACAGAATTGTCTAAATAAATTAACAATTGAAAACATCTTGTGATTATGCAAGCCACAGTGTTTGACTAATAATACACAGACCTGTCCTTGTCAAGATGTTCCTGTGGTTAGCCCTATATAATTTTATAATACCAATTATCATGAGAAAAGCACAAAAGCCTATGTTTCATTCCCTTGGGAACTTTTTCCCCCAAAGTAATTATTTGGAATAAATATTTCTTGAAGATAAGTACAATTACACTTTCACTGTGTCTTGAAGACTGTGTACATTCAAGGTCTGCTTTTTGTTTAGGAAAGTCCTTATTTCCATTTTTGAAGGACAGCTTTGCTAGATGAATAATTCTTGGTTGACATTTTTATTTCAATATTTAAAGTATATCATCCTGTTCTCTTTCGGCTTAAAAATTTTTTGTTGAGAAAATAGTCCTATGGGGGTTCCCTTGTGTGAATCTTGTCTATTCTCTCTTGCTAGCTTCAAAATTCTTTGTCTTTGACTTTTGTCAATTATAATGTGTTTTAGCATAGACTTATTTGGGTTCAATTTATTTGGGGAACATTTGAGCCTTATACATATGGATGTTCATTTTTCTCCCCAGGTTTGGGAACTTTATAGCCATTATTGCTTTAAATACACTTTATTCTTTTTTATTTTTCTCTCTGGAATTCCTATAATGTGGATTTTATTTCTTTTGATTGTGTCTTATAAGTCCTAATGGTTTTCTTTATTATTTTTCTTTTTGTTTCTCTAATTTTAAATGCCCTATCTTCTAAGTTAGTGATTATTCTGTATGGTTGAATCTCCTGTTGAAACTATTGAATTCTTGAGTTTAGTTATTTATTTTGCAGCTCTAGGACCTCCCATTGTTTTTGTTCACTAAACTTCTTTAAGAGGATTATTCTGAATTATTTTATAGTTCATAGATCTCCCTTTCTTTATGGTCAATTATCAAAACTGTATTATTTTTCTTTTCTGGTGTCATGTTTATGTGACTTTTCATGATCCTTCATTCTGCATATTGGTATCTGCACGTTTGAGTTTGGTATCTGCTCAGTTTGGGTTTCTAGACTTGTCAGCTGACAATATCTTTGGGCAGGTGGGGCTATCATGTCTATATTTGGGTGAGACACTGCCCAAACTCTTTAACCAGTTACAAGGGAGTGAGTTACTACTGGCTGAGAACAATTGCATAGAACTTTTGGCTTTCTTTCTCTGCTTCAACAAGACTGGAGGATGTGTTCCACGTTTGTCTGGGTTCTCTGCTCAGGCTCATTAGATAGTCAGGATTGGCCACTCTTCTCATCTGAAGTTAGACCTATAAATTAATTGACAGTGCAGCAAGATAGGGCTCAGGACCTGCACAGATCATTGGGGACCCAAATCAGGCAAGACTGAACTGCATTCCCCTGGCCAGATGGTGCCACTGGTTTTATTCTGCAGATGGGAAAAGCCACAGAATGTGCTTTCTGTTCAAATGTCACTGTAGATGGGGCTGTTGGATAGGCTACCTAGCTTCCTGGACCATTCTCCAGATCCAGAAAAGTTCTTTGCTTGAGGACCCCAATCAGACAGACCCGCAACCCACCAGGTTCACTGGTCAGTCTGTATCATGACTTGGTTCTGCAGATAAGCAAAGCTAATTGTTGGGACTGATTGCTGCTAGGGCACTGCAGATAGAAACTGAATCTGCCTCATCCAAGTCCCACATCCCCCTTTTTATAGAAATAGAAATTTTGAATTTTGATTGAGTTCAAAGTAACCATTGCTTATCCCAAGGTCATGATTTACACCTATGTTTTTCTTCTAAGAGTTATATAGTTTTAGATTTTACATTGAGGTCTTTAATCGATTTGGAGTTAATAACACAGACTATAACGTTTCTCCCAAGTATTAATTTTCATTTTTAAAATAAGTTTTCCATTTCCTTATTACATATTTTGTGTATTTTGAAAATAGGAACAAAACATTTAAAAAAACCTCAAAGACTCAAATTTGAAATTGTTTTAAAAATATATTACTCAAAAAATATATATTACTCAATGCCTCTTAGACCATTCTGTATAACCAATTATTTAAACTATTTCCCAACATTCATAGAACCATTAAACTAGTTTTAGCACAAATTCTGTTTTATTTTTCATTGACCAAGAATAGAAAAATTGTAAAAAAAAAATTGGTATAATTGTTCCTACAATAGCAAATATTAAAAAGATTTTTTCCTCTTATGCCAAAAATTGAATAAATTGTTCAACTGTGTATTTGTTGGATTATTAATATGTAAACTTTCATTCTGATTAAATGCTTTAAATGACTTTTAACATGGATGGCTAAAACAAATATAAATGTATTTTCTTTGTAGATATTTTTGCTTTTATTATATTCAGTCATAGGGTTAATTTTCTTTCCTTCATGTTTTTAATATAGTTGTAATTTATTGAAATATTTTTAAAGATCATAGTAATTTCTTTCCAACTGAAGATATTTTGTAACATATTTTCATCTCAGTACTTCAAGAATTATATACCTGGAGCTTCCTATTTACATATAAATTAGTTCTTAATAATTTGCAAAATACATTGTGATTTTTTAAATGGAGAAAAATTGTTTGACTCTTTAAAGTCTTCAAAATAAGCCTTGATTGTTTTTTTTTTGTTTTTTTTTTTTTTTAGAAAAAAAGAATTCCAAAGTCTTAAAGAGCACTTTTTTGGATAGTCAGCGAATTCAGGAATTTTCTGTTCCTGTCTCTTTCAGTTCACTAACAGTGAATTGATAAGAATAGCTGGTTAAATATTATGTATTCATCTAAGAAAGAAAGCTAAGATGCATACCATATATCTATTCTTCTTTTCTCACTTGCATTTTGGCTTTTACTACTATTTTTATGCATCTAATTTTGAAAATATTAACTCAGAACAATAGAATGGATAGGAAACTTTTCTCTGTATTCAATTTATAAGTCCCTTAGCTCAATCTCATCTAATTATCTTTAGTTTTTTTTATATTCATTAATCAACTTGAACTCTCAAAGATTTATTGAATGAGTATGAAATATGATCCTAAGTGTTACAAACCTGATTTCCCCTAAAGCCAAATGTGAATGGATCTCTGGCTAATTCAAAATTATAAAAGCATAGCTGGTTTGTAGAAGTGCTTGTATCTATTCATTTATTTTTATAGTCTTTTTAACATTAAGAATTCATTAAAATAATGGCATGTGCTAAGTTCTACTTAGTGGATTGCCTTAGGGGAATTCATTTTGAACAAATGTGGAATGTCAGAGAAATTATGCCTTCAGAAAGCATATGCATATTGATAAATAAATGCAATTAATACAAATACACATGATGAAAGTTTTAAAGAACTATGGCCATTACAGCTAGACACTTGAATTGAGACCACAGCTCTGCCATTTTGAGACTCTGGATCAAGGGTGACTTTCTTAACCACTTTAAATTTTTCTCATCTGAAATAATAACCTTAGAGAATTACTATAAATAATAAATGAGATAAGTATTTAGGATATAAAGGAAACATTCTTTTATATGCTATTTTTTGAATACCAGTTTCTCTAAGGATACAGAAGGAAAATGGACACAATTTTTGCTCTCAGTAAAATGTCTTAAAATTTTACCATCAATATTAGGATAAGATAATTTCTTAACTGAGTGCAATTTAACCTTTAAGAAACACTTAATTCTTATTATATAACATAATATATTTCTAGGCCACAGAAGCTGAATTATTTAAGCTTATGAAGTTATAAGAGAAAATATAATTTATATGTGTATAATTTTAAAGAAATATTATACAATAGAAATAATTATTTTGTGAAGTGTTACTTGTACAATTAAAACTTGTTCCAGGAAGATAGACTAGACATAATTCTAATCAAGATTTCAAATCACACATTCTATCAACATGTTTCTTGAGTCAACAAGTTAAGAAAAATCATCACATTAATAAACTTAAAATGATATTTGATGAGCAGCACCTGGCTGGTTCAGACAGTTAAAGGTCTGCCTTTGGCTGAGGTCATGATCTCAGGGCACTGGTATCAAGCCCCTCATTGAGCTCCCTGCTCATGCTCTCTCTCTCTCAACTAGATGTTTGATGAAATCTAGCAGAACAGGAAAAAACAAAACAAAACAGCCAACTATTAAGGAAAAAAATCCTCAGAAGGAAATAATTTAAGTAAAAATCTAGCTGTAAGTATTGGAATATTATAACTACATGCTTACTTACTTGTAAATGATATTTTTATGAAAATTAAAAATAAGATATAAATGACCTAATTTCTTGTTAAATCTTACAAATTCAACATGTAAATTAGAATGTGGCTCTCTTGAGGTACTGGGAGGCAAAAGAGAATTAGATAAAAATCCCATAAAGCTACAGATATAATTCTTAATTCTGAGCAAGCTAATTATACAATAAGAAGGAAGAATGGAAAAAAGAGTTGATTACAAGGAGTAAGACTAAATGATCAATGCGTTATAATAAAATAATGGAATATATCAATTAATACATGGGCCATATATATTCCAGCATAATAAGAATTTATTAAAACGTGGTATTTCAATTCAACAAATATTTTTATTGTCATGTAATGTTGCAGCTAACTGTCTATATGAAACTAAAATAGTGTGAGACCCTACTTTACATATTAGAACCTATTTGCCTATATGTAACATAAAGAATCCTTAAAAAATTAAAACTTAGCAATTAAGACAAAAATACCTAAAGAAATATAAACAATGATAAGCCTGTAATTCCTAAAATAAAACTTGAAAAGTACTCAATCTCACTTTTAGCCAAAGAACTACCAATTAAATAGTAATCTGGTTTTATTTCTAATTCTCAGACTGATGCATATTTTAAAAGTTATAACATCCAGTCCTGATGAAAATGTGACAAAAATTAATTCTATTATGATTTGTTACAGCTTCTGACATATTCAGTTTTGCTCTTTATTAATTAAAATTAAGGTAAAATCAATCAATAAAGTAAGATCAATTATCTAACAAGAAATCCAAATATTCAGAATCTATTCCATAAAAAGAAGAGCTCCAGTAAATAACTACATATGCGGTTGTTTATAGTATGGTAGAAAATAGCTTTAAAAGAGATACATGACTCTAAATAAGTTTTGTTTTGTTTTGTTTTTAGCATTTATTCCCATGCCATGGGATGTCTTGAAGCCAAAACAAGCAATAAACAAAGATGAACATATATTAGGTGACATAGCGAAATTTATATTATTGTGAGAAATGGAAGGAAAGTGCCCACAATGATGATTGATTATAATCTGATCTTCATTTCAGTCAATATTGATACCAGTCATTAACACTGTCCACTTTGTATTTATAACAGAGAGGTTTCTATTTGTACATATGCATGTTTGTACATTTATTCATTTTTTATTCAATTAACAAATATATCTGAAGAACTTCTGTGACAAATACTATGTAGCTTCTGAGGTAAAGAAAAAAAAGTCCTTGACTTCATGATTTCAGTTAGATGGTGATAGGTACTCTGGAGGGAAACAGAGCAAAATATGGATATAGAGTAGACAATGGCATAATATCTAACAGGAAATGATAGCACCTTGATGTCATGATATGTTACCTTACATCTCTGATTCTTATATCCATTCTCAAATTCTCTTGGCAATGACATTTTTACAACTGAACACATTTACTCATCTCTTTAGTGTTCTCTAAAGGTCAAAAACAATTTGCCCATTTACTGATTTGTTTTCAGAAACAGTTTCACTGCTCTCAGCCAAGAAAACTGCCCATGTCCATCTTTTTTTTTTTTTTGTAGGAAGATATTATGAGGTCAAAGTTGGGCCATATTTGTATAGTTCTAATAGGCCAAAATGTATTTAATTTTCTTCAAGGTGAGTTCTCTGATACACAAGATGTCATTCTAATTGAAAACTTTTTCACATTATAGCATCTCTCTGACTTTTGAGATCTTTAAAATAAATTGAGGTGAATACTTAGGCTAAAAGCATTCCACATTCATTATATCAATGGGCTTTCTCCTCACCGCATTTTCTCTGACTGGGGTGATAACTTACCTTTGCGTACAAAGAAGAATCTATTAAATGTGTCAATAATAAAACCAACATGTATGAAAAATTCAATTTGTGTTTAAAAAAGAAATGTTTTTATAATGAATTTAAATTATGAATATGTGTATCTCTATATGAACATTTATGAATATTTATAAGAAAGTCACCAAAATGGAAATGATGGTTAATTCATTAAGACTATTTTGAAAAAAAAAAAAAAAGACGATTTTGAATTTCAAGGAGTTTTGAGTTTCCTTTCCTGTACATTTTTACATTAATTGCTGATAATTTTAAAGTAAGTTAATATTATTAAACATATCAAAATAATAGATGTTAATATGCTTATGGTTATTTGCCAAAAATAATTCATAAATGTGGTATGTTATACTGAATACCACAAAGTATAGAATTTGTATAAGCCAGTTTTGTTGACCACAGTGGTGTAAATATTAGCAAAAAGTAACAACGGGATAAATTATAAAAACAGAACACTTATTAAGTAATAATAGAAACAATTAGGAACTTCATTCATTAAACAGGCAAATATTTAGGAAAATACACTCCTGTTTGTGAAGTATAAACTGAAAAATTTACAATTTTGAAATATGTAATAAGTGGCCTAAGTATCTAAATATTTGGCTATTGGAGCATTCTTATCTGATAATGAGAATTAGTAAAGGACTACAATATTGGATTATTAGATACAAATTAGATACAAAATAGTCCATTTGTCTATACAATGCAATAACATGTATATTTAAATATTTTAATATATAAAAGATTACTAACATAAGTATGTGGTCTAATATTATAACGTTATAAGATATTGTACATAATCTTT